>NC_053448.1:48087318-49406796 GCF_007990345.1 Gossypium hirsutum
TAGAAGCCAAGCTAAATCTCGACCTCGGCTTGATTCTGACTCATATTTAAACTCAATACATCGGCCTGAACTGCTAATGTTTGCAGATGATCAGCCACTTCCCGCACTTGAGTCACAGCTTCGCCCATAACGTAATCTCTATCTCTAATCTGCCTTTGAGAATGATGGAACTGCTCTTGCCATTGATCATTACTCCTCTCAAGAAGCTCCATTCGTAGCTCAGAATTGTGTAATGCGTCCTCAAGCTCCTCTACCTTTCCTTTCAGTTCTTCGATCTTATTTAAGCTTGCTCTTAATTCGATCATGGAGTTGCGACTACGGTACGAGTGAAGTGACTTTTCTAGCTCTGCCACCTTGGCCTTTAATCCTGCTTCTTATTTCGGCACTCTAACAAACTCCTTTCCAAAGCGTTTTCTCGAGCTCGAGCATCTTGAAATTTCTTTTCCCACTGATCGCCCTATTCTTTTCCTCATTGATCTCTTGTCGCCACTGCTCTGACGTTTTACCCAGACCGACGGTTCTCATCGACAATCGCAGCTTCTTGTAATCTGTTTTTAGACTATCCAAATCCTCTTCAGCTTTGTTCTTTCCCTTCCTTATTTCTCGGCTTCTAGCTTGTGGATATCGATGTCTAATCCCAAATGCACTCTTTCCTCTTCTAACTGTTCTATCCTCTTTCCCAACTCAGAATTTCTTTTCTCAAATCTCGTTTGATGATCTTGAATTCTGACGGAACTACTTGTAGATGCTCCTCTATAGACTGAACGCAATCTTCCCTCGGCTTAGGGATGTTGTCATTGACTCTTTTACTCCACCACCCATAATATTCTAAAGTTGCCATCGCTCCTACGGTAAATCTTTTCATTCGGTGAACCTGTTTCCAAGCGTTAGATATTTCTCGAGTTTTCTCTTGTAGTTTTCATCCTTATAAGAATACTCACATTGAGCCAGCCCTTGTGTTGCTGGTATGAACTGTCTCGATCTATATTGTCTTAATACGAGTAAAGGGGCATAACCGATAGCTCCCCAAATTCGAGTAAAGGGACCCAGTCGAAATCACCACATCGATACAGGATCTCGTCGGGTACCATCCAAGGAGCTTTCCATTCAACGTCATCCTCCTGAAGATTTTGGAGAATCGTCATCCACTTCTCTTCCGTGATGTCGTCTCGTCTTGGTGTAGCAACTTGTTCCTTCAATGGGGAATACTTCTGAGAAGACTCGATAAGAGACATTTTCCACCTTCCAAAAGTCACTATGGAACCACACCAATAGTAGCTGTGCGCATCCGATGAACCTTCCCTCCCCGCTCTTCGACATGCGCTTAGAGATCTGAAGGTTTCTGCTAAGATTGCCGGATGGCGTGACTCCCTTACTAAGCCGATCGAACAAATCAGAGACGGCCTCATCTACGTGCCCTAAAGCTCTAGGGAAAATTACCAACCATAGATACCTAGAGCGAAGACATCCACTCTTTTCTTCACATCAGGGTGTGCTAATACTAAATCTCGCAAGCTTTTCCAAGGAACGCATTTACTGTTCCTTTCTGTTGGATCGGGCAGCGACCCACTGTTCGCTCATCCCTGTAATGCTCATCAATTTTTTAATAATGTCGGGACACTAGCAGCTCTAGAATAGGCCTTGTCAATTTGAATCTTTGGACACCGAAGCAAGGTCGTATATTCTTCCCGGTGGGCACCAAGTCCACTTTTCCAAAAGTGAAACAACTGTAAGCAGGATTCCAAAACTGGGCTAGGGCTCGGAATAAATGCTTGTCCACTTTGACACCAAGTAAGTAAGGCAAGTCCCCGTAGTCACAGTAAAACATCTGCTTGGTCCCGTCGTCCCATTGATCCCATATTTCCTTCATTTCTCGAAGATCATTTTGGATTACGCTGATACGAGTGAAGTCCTATAACTCTGATACGTACCCTTCTGCAAGACTATCGCCTTTCTCTCTCCACATCGTCTCAGCCCATAATCGTACAGCTGCATTGTCTTCTACTTTATCAAGAAACCTCTTTTCCATGATAAGCTTTCTATCTATACTGAACGTGAATCGACACCTCTTTTGAAATGAAAATGCCATGCAATCACAAACAAAGCGAATTAGATCTAGGATTTAAAGTAAACAATAACAAATAAAGCATCTATTCGGTAAGCACTAGGGTCTGGAATAGCTCTATCTCGGTGGGTTCTTATGGTTCGCTATGTGTGGTTTGGTTCTAAAGTAAGGGTACCTGAACCAGCAGATTCCTCGATCCTCACCCATTATAGGCTCATATGGACCGAGTTCAGTTCAGGGGAATACATTTCCCTATGGCCATGCGGAGATGAAAATCTCACGAAGACATAGGTACGGATGTATCCCGAAAGCGATTCACTATCCCATGCGGAGGTGAAAACCTCACGAAGGCGTAGTTTCTCACTCCCACTTAAAAGGTATGACCAGCGGTCATGCAATGCAATGTGCGAGGTATAAATAAAATACAGAACACGATAAAAATATAACTCAAAACAAAAGAGATGCAATGAGAGGACGTAAATTTAAATCGAATTTTCAACTTTCGACAGAAAGACAAGAAATAATCAACGCGTGGCTTGACTCTCTTATCTTCCCCAGTGGAGTCGCCAAGCTGTTGACACCATTTTTTGAATGAAAACGGGGTCGACTTGGATTTTAAAAAGAATGAAAACGGGAGTCGCCACCAATCCTTTTTGACGAGGTGTGATCGGGTCACCTCAAAAGTGGTTGTTTTTAATAAATGATTTAATTTTATTAAAACAACGATTTTGGTCTACGAAATTCAGAAAAATGAGTTCGGGAGCCGGTTACGCACGAGGAAGGATTAGCACCCTCGATACGCCCAAAATTGGTACCTAGTTGATTAATTAGTGTCTTAGTGTCGAAAATTGAAAATTTGAAGAGTTTTAAAAAAATGCGATCCTTAAAAGAAAATCTGATATCGTGAATTGAAACCTAAGATTCTCTTGTTCCGAAGAAATATCACATCCAGCACGTTAGGACACGATACTCTAACCATCGAAACCAAGATCACCTCATAGTTTAATGAAACCAACTTTGAAGCTTTAAGAGGATATTTGGCTATTTAGTCAAACGAGAAATCGAAACCCAGCACGTTAGGGCACGTTTTCTCGAGTTTCCAAACGCGAAATATTGCCTTATTTAGAAAAATTTTCCTTTTGGTGTTTAGTGTCGATGCTTGACAAAACAATAACGAATACAACAAGGTGAGCAAAGTAAAATGAGTAACAACAATACAATAGGCAAAATGAAATGACGAGGCGATTACATAAACAAAGCATACAACTAAATAAATAGAACTAACATTTTAGAAAAAGCACTAGTGTACATGGATAAATAAACATACACCAAATAACAATGATGACAATAAATACAATTATGTAAAATATATATATATATATGCATGTATAATTTAAAGCCATAAAATAAGAAATATATAAATTACGGAATATGAAAACATAGATAAGTATGTACATATATATAAAATCGGTAAATATTATAAAAAATGTAAATGTGTATTTATATATTTGCAAATCGTGATTATATAAAATATATGTATGTGAATTATAAAATATGTGAAATATACGAAAAGCATTTTTAAGAGTATAAAATATATAAGTATGTATATGATGTAAAATATGCATAAATATATGTAAGTATATAAGAATTATGAAATGTGAAAAATATATTTAAGTATGTATAAGTACGTATATATACATATTATAAATATACAAATATATAACAAAGCATAAACTAATAATAATAATAATAATAATAATAATAACATTGGAATATAAAAGAAACGTACATAAAATTAATAAAATATTAAAATAAAGTGAAATGAAAAATATTAAATACAAAAAATATATGTGTATACACATACGTAATAAAAATATACACTAGTACATAATTATAATAATAGTAATACTAATAATACTAATAATATAAAAATAATAAGGATATTTGATAAAGATACAAAAATAAACGAAAAAAGGATTAAAATCGAATTAAAAACAAAGTTGTAGGGCCAATTTAAAATGAAAACAAAGGAAAGGGACTTAATTGTAACGCGCGTGCAACTTGGAGGGTCAAAAGCGCAATAAACCCAAGTGTTAAAACGCTGCGCAGCATGGGGGACCAGAATGAATTCGGGGCAAAACCATGGAGCCAAATTAAAAATAAAGAAAAAGCTTGATCGTAAACTCCCGAAAAGCGGAAGGGCTAAAAGCGCAATTAGCCCTTTCAAAGAAAAACACGCAGATCCTCCCTGGTGCGGGTCGGGTCGACCCGACCCGCGTTCAAAACGACGTCGTTTTACTTGTTTAAGCTGGGGGTCCAAAACGGTGCGTTTTGACCCCCTATAAAAGTCAAAAAAATTTCAAAAAAAACATTTGTAAAGCTGAAAAGGAAAAAAAAAAGAAAAGGGGAGAGGAGAGGGGGGCTCGGAGCGATTTCCGGCCAAGGGGGGTCACCGGACGGTCACCGGAGGCTCGCCGGCGCCGGCGCCGGCCACCGCACGCGTGGCGGAAAGGTAAATTTTTTATTTTTTTATTTATTCTTGGTCTTAAAATGTATAGATCTTAGGTTTATATTAATAAAAAGGTATAGATATGTTTATAGAAATCGAAAGAAAATGTATGAAAAAAGATAACCTTTTCGTTTGCCTTTCCTTTTTCCCGAATGCTTGCTATCTCAGTACTGAGATCTATGTTTTTTTTTGTTCTAGCTTCTGTTTTCTAAAATACCCGAAAACAAACAAAAAAAACCCCTGTTTCCGTCCTTCATTTCGGGTTTTATAACCCATTTTTACATCATTTTTCTATTATTCTATCCTGTTTTTGTCTTGATCTTGCAGGGTATGGAGGTGCTGGTAGTGGAGGAGGAGCAGGTGGCCGACATGGTGGCATGGAGAGCTGGGCGTGGCAGACGAGGAGGCCACGCGAGGCATGCGGCGCTAGGGTTTGGGGGCATCTTTCTGCCGAAAATGTTAATGCTGTCTGGGCTGGGTTTTAATTTTTGTTTCGGGCCATGGGCTACATTGGGCTTGTTATTTTCCTTTGTAATTGGACTGTTGTTTATATTGTTTTAATATTCGGGCCTGGGCATAAAATTGGGCCTTACATAATTAAAATATACTAAAATTGCTCGTACTCAAGCTCCTCAAGTACAAAAACTAGTTTAATCAGCTATACCGAATTATAGCAGATCAGTCACCGACTGCTCAAAACTCTAATTTTGAGAAATTGTCTTTCATTTGGTTATTTTCTTAAATACTATTATTTAAGCCATTTGAACCTAATACTCTAAAAGTGACAGTTGAAGGGCGACCAATATCAATGGCATAAAATACTAAAAGCATATTTCGGTCATCTTCAATATAGATTATTTGATGTTGATCTGAGCTGAATTAATATATTTAATTCGGACTTGTAAATTTGCCATTTGTAAAAAAGAAGAAGAAGTGATTTTACTTCAAACAATAATAAGAGATTTGTTACCACCTAAATTGATGAACAAGAACTTGATATGATATATACTTGAATATGGTAACAATAAATTAATTGTGCTATATTATAATATCTTTTTTATTTAGGTATATAGTGTTTGTACAAAATTAGTAAAGACCAAAACCCTATGTATCAAATATGTCAAGTATGAGAATCCAACTCAAGTTTTATCAAATAAACAAGCCTAATTAAATTTAGTAAAGCTAATTAAAGCAGTTTAATCTTTACCTTGTATCAAGTTTATATTTCAAAACTGAAAGTCAATGAAGCTATATTGGAGCATTCAATTCTAGGCTTAGTTCTACCCCATTAAATAACTTTAAAGTTTTTATATTGATACAAGAGTTAATATTATTTTCAAACACATATAACTTGTGGTGTAGGAAGGGGTCAAACTTTTGGTCCGCTTTCTCTCCATCCTATTTCAAAAGTTTTAATTTTTTAGTATTTTAATATTTAAAACTTATTAAAAAAATAACTTTGACTAACAAGAAAAATATAATTTAATCTTTTCTTATCCTAGACCACATAAAAAATTTGGAACATAATTCACATTTGTTTCTAAACGGTTGGACTAATAATCAATTAATTGGCATCATGGATTCTAGATTTTGTAGTATTAATTTCCATGACTACACTTAGAACAAAATAATAATAATTAGTAAAAAAAATCCCCATAAATCTTCTCAAGGATGTTTTGCTGATTTACTTTCCTTTCTACACATAGTTTCATAAGGAAAATTATTAAAACATAGTAATCTCAAAGAATCCAAAGAAATTAATATTACTCCATGCAACACAAAATAAGATACTATATATATTAAAGCCATAAGCTATACATTGCCACCAACATATTTAATTAGATATAAAGAGATGGAGAAGCTTTCATTCAATTTGTTTATATTCGCTATTATCTTAATCTTTGCAACTCGTTAGTTTCTTCTTATGCAACCCTTTTATTTCATTTGGTATGAATATTATCTTTTTCGTTTAATCTAATACAAGGGAATTTTGGTTGCAGATTCAGGGATGATGGCAGAGGCAAGAGGACCTGTCATTTCGTGTAGATGCAGTAAAACCGAAGACTGTCACGGTATTTGCGCCGCGTGCCCCAACTATAAGTGCATTAATAACCTTTGTACTTGCCTTTCAGACGCACCTCCATTTCCATAGTCTTAGAATCTACACACTCCTATAGTTGAATTAAATGGTGGGGTTTTTTTGTGTAATTTGAAATAAATTATATTGTAATGGATTTAATAAGAAAAAAATATTGTTATTATTTTTTATTTTAATTTTCCTTTTACCCTTCTCTCCCCCCTCCCTCCATTTGTAGTAGTGTAAAGTAGGTTACATTTCAAATAAATAAAAAAGAGTTGCAATCTTGTTTTAAAACTAAAAGAAATAATAGTAAGAACAAAAGACAGGAGAAAAATTAAGACACAAAATGAGATGATAATTCTTCTTTCTACTTGTATCTTATAAGCGTGTATATGGTTTCAATCTATAGGGCTTCAATAATTATAGGCTAAAAATCATATAAACAGGAATATCAAAAATCTCAATAAAATGAACGAGTATTTCATAAGTTGCAAGTTCCACCGTATTTTGGTGGGGACACTTTGTTAATTTATTAACAACACTCTGCACTAGATGTGTATCAGATGGAAACGTGCTCTGTTAAAAATTTATAAGAAACAATTGCATAGCAACCTATTATAAGCTACAACATTAAAAACATTTTCTAAGAAAACTTAGCTGGACAATACCTTGGGTAAAGGAAAGAGTAAACATGTTTTAGACTCCCCCTAATTTTAAAAATATTGAAACATGGTACAAATTTTGAAACAAATTTTTGTTGCTAAATACTTCGTCAAAGAGAATCATACTATGAAGACATGCCTTTTTAATTACAATGATAACCATTGAGTTTCATTGTATTCTCTAGGTTCATTTGCCAATAACTCTTTTGCACATCATAATATAGGTGGGACCGAATAAAACCTTAAATAAAGCGACATTAATACACGAATTAAAGCCTCCATTAATTTCTTATAAGTTTATTTTTATCTCCATAATCAACATTTTTCTTATGCGGACATGATACCTTGCTATTGCATATCACTTAAGGAAAATTGTATATTAAATTTAGCCTCCTGGCTTTGGAGATTTCTACATCCTATCTCTCTTTCTTACTTCGTTGCAAGGATGTTCATGTAGATCACCTGATAGATAGTTGTATTGTTTCTTTATTCTTATTGAAATAGATATCGAGTCTTTCTTGCCATAACTGTGACTTTAGTAATCATTACCAATATGGTTTGACTCTTGCAGGTTTTGAGGATATTGGTGTGTCATTTGGCCCAGTCGAAGGCTATTATTGTTGTTTCAATTTGAGATTGCTATCTTCTAGTTTTTCTTCTTCTTTTCTTCTTTTGGTTTCCTACCATTTATATGCTTGTTGTAGTATTTCTCCTCAAGTTAATTTGGATAGTAAATAGAATCGATTAGATGCAATGCCATTAATCTTATCAACATTATATCTCATCATCTTCTTGCTTTCTTTTAGGAGCTTTATGGGTCATGACTAGAGAGGAGTGTACCTATCTTGAAACTCCTATTTTGGGAGATGCAATGTGCATATGTGCCATAAGGCCTACACTATTTCATGTTGTGTTAATAAGGATATCTTTACTTATAGCCCCCTCTATTTATTTCATCAATCAAATCGGATGTACTTTTATGAACTTAAAACCAAACAATCACTTTTTGCTTTTCTCTAACCTCTATTTTTAGGTTTCATAACACATTTCATGAAGTTGAGACTCCTTCGTGGATAGCCTTGGTTATTTGTCTCCCTTTATTCAATTTCTATTGTAGCAAAATTTGACATTTTAACTGTAGTGTTAGTGTCATTAGCCTTGTAGCGAGCCCAACATACCAACTACTCCCACCCATGATTTTGAATTTTAAATGCTTTATTTAATTGATTTTGATGTTTTTAAATTTAAAAAATAAATAAATAAAAGTATTGAAAAAAAATTCTTTCGATAGTGTCAGTTGATTTGTTACTATCATATCGAAATTAATTAAATTAATATTTTTCTAAATTTTTTATATGTCCAAGTTGTTCATAATGAATTCAATTCAAATAACTCATATTTAATATATTTTACGAAACTTAAATTTATTTTGATTATATAATATCAAATCTTTCATGTTAAGCTAAAAGCAAAAAAAAAACTAACATTCTTCATTTGGGTAAACAATTGATAATATGTTTTTATTTGGCATGAAAGATAAAATTAATTAATTAAATTAATTGTAATAATTTTTCTTTATTTTTATCCTAGCATAGCTAAGCATGTAGAATTCTTAGGTTTGCTCTAATACTTTTCTTAAGATTTTGATTTTGCTATTTTGCATTAACTGAGTTGTTAATAGTATGTTGTGTAATGTTTCTTCTTAGGTATTCACTCAAGCATAATTTCTTTAGTTAGCAATAGAGTAGTTCTAGCAATGTTTTACATGGGGCCAATTTTATCGAATTTTGATTGATTGTCACCAACTACTCGAAACTCTAGTTTTGAAAAATTGTCTTTCTTTTGGTTATTTTCTTAAATACTATTATCTAAGCCATTTGAAACCTAATACTCTAAAAGTGATAGTTGAAGGGCGGCCAATATCTGTAAAAACCAAAAATATAGGAGGTTAATTGTAAACAATGACTAAGAAGTGACTTAGTCTTGATGGATAAGTAGTTAGTGCAATGTTTAGAGATCTTAAGTTTTATTCATTGCACTCTCATTTCTTTTCGTTTTTATTTCAGCAAACTAGGTTATAAAACACTCTTAAAATAAGTATTAAATGGGGTAAACACATGATTTTATCAACCCATGATTTGTTTTCTAAAAATAGACTAAGTCTTTCTACAGATAAAAAAATATTTTAATGTGACTATTTAAAATCTTCGATTGCACTAGGCCATCTCGGTGGCCAATGTAATCTCTCGAACTCGGGCCTACCGTCTAGGCCAATTTGGGGAGCTTACAATTTTAGTGGCATAAAGTACTAAAAACAAATTTCAATCATCTTCAGCATAGATTATTTGATGTTGATTTGAGTTGAATTAAAATATTTAATTTGAACTTATAAATTTGCCATTTCTAAATAAATAAATAAAAAGTGATTTTACTTTAAAAAAGAAGAAGAGATAAATTGTTACCAATTAAATTGATGAACAAGAACTTGATATGATATATACATGAATACAATAACAATACATTAATGAACAAGAACTTGATATGATATATACGTGAATACAATAACAATACATTAATTGCGCTACAGTTGTGTATAATATCCTTTTTATTTAGGTATATTGTGTTTGTACAAAATTAGTAAAGATAAAAAACTATGCATCAAATATATTCAATTCTAATTCTAATTCTAATTCCAATTCCAATTTGAGTTTGAACTTGATTTGGAGCACAAAAATTGAGCATGATGTCAAGTATGAGAATCCAACTCAAGTCTTATCAAATAAACAAGCCTAATTAAATTTAGTAAAGCTAATTAAAGCAGTTTAATCTTTATCTTGTATCAAGTTTATATTTTAAAAGTGAAACTTAATGAAGTTATATTCAAGCATTCAATTCTCGAGGTTTCTATGGAGATTGAGATTGAATTTCTTGGCTCAGTTCAACCCCATTAAATAACTTTAAATTTTTTATTTTGATACAATAGTTAATATTATTTTCAAACTAATATAACTAGTTGTGTAGGAAGGGGTCAGGCTTTTGGTCTGCTTTCTTTTAGTACTATCTCCAAAATTTTAATGCTTTTAGTATTTTAATATTTGAAAATAATTAAAAATATATATTTGACTAACAGGAAAAATATAATTTAATCTTTTCTTCCCCTAGACCACAAATAAAAAAAATTGGAACATATTTCCCATTTGTTTCTAAACGGTTGGACTAATAATCAACTTATTGGCATCATGCATTCCAAATTTGGTAACATAAATTTCCATGACTACACTTAGAACAAAATAATGATAATTAGTAAACAAAATCCCCATAAATCTTCTCAAGGATGTTTTGTTGATTTACTTTCCTTTTTAGACATAGTTTCATAAGGAAAAAAATAAAAACATAATAATCTCAAAGAATCCAAAGAAATTAGTATTCCTCCATGCAACACCAAATAAGATACTATACATATTAAATCCATAAGCTATAAATTTCCACCAACATAGTTAATTAGAAATAAAGAGATGGCAAAGTTTTCATTCAATTTGTTTATATTTGTTGTCATCTTAATCTTTGCAACTCGTTAGTTTCTTCTTATGTAACTCTTTTCATCTTAATCTTTGCAACTCCTTTGCTCTCTTCTAGTTTTTCTTCTTCTTTTCTCGTTTTGGTTTCCTACCCTTTATATGCTTGTTGTAGTATTTTTTCTTAAGTTCATTTGGGAAACACATAGAATCTATTGAATGCAGTGCCATTAATCTTATCAACATTATATCTCATCATTTTCTTGCTTGTTTTTAAGAGCTTTATGGGCCATGGTTAGACAAGAGTGTATCTATCTTGTAACTCCTATTTTTGGAGATGCAATGTGCATATTTTCTATAAGTCCTACACTGTTACCTGTTGTGTTAATGAGGCCATCTTTAGGTATTGCCCCCTTTATTTATTTCATTAGTCAAATTGGATGTACTTTTATGAACTCAAAATCGAACAATCACTTTTTTCTTTTTTGTAACCTCACTTTTCAGGTTTCATAACATCGTTCATAAAGTTAAGACTCCTCCATGGATAGCCTTGGTTGTTTGTTTCCATTTATTCACAATCTCTTGCAACAAATTTTGATATTTTAACAGTAGTGATAGTTTTATTAGCCTTGTAGCGAGCCCAAGATACCAACTGCTCCCACCCATGATTTTGAATTTTAAATACTTTATTAAAATGATTTTGATGTTTAGAAATTTAAAAATAAACTAATCTTCTTCGAAATTTTATTACTTAGCGATCAGCTGCTTGGGATAGAAAGAACTTAAATCCTAGGCCTGACAAACCTAGGAAGTCATCTAGGTGGGAATTAACCCAAAATTGGTATTGCCTATCCATGAACCTCTTACCTCAAGTTGGTCTGGACTGTGAGGTCGAAAGATAAGTAGTTGTTGTCAACTCATTAGTTTAGTGGAAGATCAAGAGATCTTACTAGGTTAGAAGATAATTGATTGAGTAGAACCTAAAACAGGATTTAGTTACGATCACTGAAGTGAGCTAATCACTAATGCTTAGATTTTATTGAATCACATATTATTTCTCTAGCTTTTTTATTTTATGCAAGTTTATTTCTTTTCTTATAAAAACAATTGTTTTTCACTTTATGATCATCGTACTATAATTTATTTAAATTACTAATTAGATCTATTTGCGTTTAGGTAAATATTAATTTAGTACTTGTCTCCCTTGGGTACGATCCTCGAGTACTCACCTACTTTGTTGTAAAACTATATTACAACCTGACCAGTATACTTGCAGACACCGCCTCAATTCTATATATACTTTTAGCAATATTCACACTCTGGATTCTTGTACGTCCAAAGGCGGTCACTTTCCAAAGTGGCAATTTATCTGCAAATCAATAGTGGCTCGTCTACAATCCAGAGTGATATGTTAGACGAGTTCTGGGGAATTCATAAGTGAGATGTGTAGCGGAGTTGGGTAAGACTTTTCTGTTAATTTGAAGCTTCATTGCATTCATAAGCATGTGCATATAAAATTGTGAATACCAATATAGTGAAGTGAAGCGTTTTATGTGAAAAACCGTTAATCTGAGGTGCTTTATGGTTGTCTTTAATCTCAGGATTGCTAATTCATGTGCCTTGTTGGTTTGTTGTTTTATTTTGCTAAATATTAAAACAATTTTAATGTTTTTAGTATTTTAATATTTAATACTTAGTAAAAATGACTTTGAATAACAAGAAATATATAATTTAATCTTTTATTATCCTAGACCACAAATAAAAATTTTAGAACATAATTCACATTTGTTTCTAAACGGTTGGACTAATAATCAATTTATTGGCATCATGCATTCCAGATTTGGTAGCATTAATTTCCATGACTACACTTAGGATAAAATAATAATAATTAGTAAATAAATCCCCATAAATCCTCCCAAGGATGTGTTGCTGATTTACTTTACCTTCTAGACATAGTTTCGTAAGGAAAAAATTAAAACTTAATAATCTCAAAAAATCCAAAGAAATTAATATTACTCCATGCGACACAAAATAAGATACTATATATATTAAAGCCATAAGCTGTACATTTCCACCAACATAGTTGATTAGATATAAAGAGATGGAGAAGTTTTCATTCAATTTGTTTATATTCTCTGTCATCTTAATCTTTGCAACTCGTTAGTTTCTTCTTATATAACTCTTTTATTTCCTTTGGTATGAATATTATCTTTTTTGTTTAATCTAATACAAGGGAATTTTGGTTGCAAATTCAGAGATGATTGCGGAGGCAAGAGGACCTGTCATTTCGTGTAGATGCAACAAAACTGAAGATTGTCATGGTATTTGCGCCTTGTGCTCCAACTATAAGTGCAATAATAACCGTTGTACTTGCCTTTCAGACACACCTCCTTTTTCATTGTTTTAGAATCTACACACTCCTATAATTAAATTAAATGGTGAGATTTTTGTGTAATTTGAAATAAATTATCATGCAATGGATCTAATAAGAAAAAATATTGTTATTATTTTATTTTAATTTTCTTTTTACCCTTCTCTCCCCCTCCCACCCTCCCTCCCTTTCTAGTTGAGTAGGTTACATTTCAAATATATAAAAAGAATTACAAACTTGTTTTAAATCTAAAAGAAATAATAGTAAGAACAAAAGATAGGATAAAATTTAAGACACAAAATGATAAGATAATTCTTCTTTCTACTTGTATTTCATAAGCTTGTACATGGCTTCAATCTATAGTGCTTCAACAATTATAGGCTAAAAATAATATAAATAGGAATATCAAAACCCTCAATAAATTGAATGGGTATTTCATAAGTTGCAAGTTCCACCGCATTCTTTTGGTGGGAACACTTTGCTAATTTATTAACAACACTCTATTCTAGATGTGTATCAAATGGAAACGTGCTATGTTAAAACTTTATTAGAAAAAATTGCGCAATCACCTATTATAAGCTACAACATTAAAAAAAAATTTTAAGAAAATTTAGTTGGACAATACCTTAAGTAAAGGAACGAATAAAACCTTGGGTAAAGGAAAAAGTAAACATGTTTTAGACTCCCTCTAATTTTAAAAATATTGAAACATGGTACAAATTTTGAAACCATTGCGAGCTAGGCTCAATGTGGTCAAATCACCATTATATGTAATGCAGTTATACTGTCATTTAAAATGCGATATAATCGTCGTTCTCCTCATTACTCCCGGTGCAGTGCACTGATAACATAAAAAGGAAGATTCTTGAGTGACAACCACCACTATCGGTGGCAGTTTTGGGGACAGCTTTGGGCGGCTCAAAAGGTGTGTTTTAAAAACTAAAAAATGACCATTTAAATCAGTAACTAATGCCAAAATTCCATATCTAGAATGGGAAATTTTCCTACTGAAAAATTAAGAAGAAAAAAGGAAGAATAAGACATTTACTCGAGAGATATCTAAGAGGCGGCAATGGTGAACCTTGTGGCAACTATAGAGGTCTTCTTTCACGTGATAAAAATACCAGATTTAAAATTAAGGTAAAATAGCAGCAATGAAGAGAAGGGAAATTGTGCAAAAATCCATTACCAATGAAGAAAAGGTGGGCAGCAAAAAAAGGGTTTTGGGCGACAGAACAATGAGGGAGAATAGAAGAAAAATTAGAGAGGAAGAAGAAGGGGCAGCTAGGGTTGAAAAAAATTGACTAAAGCCTGGAAAGTTAATAACAAAGTGATATTTATACCTAGATTAATAAGCATGACCAGCACAAAAATAGGGAAGGAGAAAATTTAGCAAAATTAAGCTATTTTGCAATTGGATGGGATAAAACTTGAGACATTGATCTAATTATAATTTCTCATTTTTCTTTCAATCACTGGGCAATTTACTACTTTTGATATAATTCTACATTCTTTTAAGCAAAAATTTGGGATGTTACAGGTAGGACATCCAAGACTAGCACCCGAAACAATAAATAACCCTAATGGCATGACATTTGCAACCTATGTATTCACGAGGTTCATATGAGCCAAATTCTACATCCAAATCATTTAAATTTATTCACATTATACCATTACAAGGAAACATTCATATAGTTCCCATTTTTCAAATATAATCATCTATTTAGCTAATACTGCAATTCAGTCCAATTCACTAATTGTCATATATCAATCAATTTAATTCATTCATAACATGAATCATAGTTAACATATTACCAAAAATAGCAATTAATAAGTTTAAACAACATGCGAACTTACCTCCTTAAAAACAATTACAAACGCAATGTTGACTATTCTGCTAACTTCGTTTTTCCACGATTTGTGTCTGGTTGATTTGTTTCTTGAGCTAAATAGTAATTTTAATTCAATTAAACACTTAAGACAATTTAAAATTAAACACATACATTTAAGCCCTTTTATTCTTGTTTTACAGAATTACCCTAAAATTTCACACCTTATGCAATTTAGTTCCTAAATCTAAAACTTTTAATTTAATTACATTTAACCCCAAACCATGCTAGCCGAATTTCTTATATTCCCTATACAGCCCATATTTTTCTCACTTTCACAAAAATTTTATATAATTTTACTATTTTATCATCTTAGTCCTTAAACATTAAAATCACTAAAACTCACTTTACAAAATAATCATATTTCACTATCAAGCTTACAAATCCATCACCAAACTTTAAAAACACTAAAAATTCATCAATGACAAAACTCAAAATATTTAAAATTTTACGAATTAATCTCCGGGTTAGCTAGATTTGGCTACAACGATCTCAAAAACATAAAAATCATCAAAAACGAATTGAAAAATACTAACTTGCACACCAACAAAGCCTGACCGAATCTTTTATGTTCTTCAACAATGGTTTTCAGTTCTAAATAAAGAAAATGAAGAAGATGATGATAATGGACTTTTTGTTTTATTCCTTTACTAATATTTTAACATATATAATCCTTTAATTAAAACATTGTAAACACATTATATTTCATATTTTTCCACCCACTAACCGGCCATTATAATAATTAAGGGATATTCTCATTTTAAAACTTTCATTTCATACTTTTATAACCATTTAGTACAAATAAACTTATAATGATTAATTTTTACAGCTTTTATGATTTAGTCCTTTTTATTTAATTAACTATCTAAACCTTAAAAATTTCCAAACCAAATTTTAATATGACATTGTAATAACCATATAAATATTAATAAAATAATAAAATATTGACTCACTAGTCAAAATTGTGGTCTCGAAACCATTGTTTCCAATACCATTGAAAACGGGTTGTTACAGTTGAAATCCAGGTTAGTTGATTTAAATTATGTACGACTAAACCCTAGGAAAAGTAATTTAGGATAAATAAGATCGAGAGATTTGTTTACTAAGCACTTCATAATTTATCCCAGTCAAGAAAGTGAGGCCGAGAGGTAAGCTCATATTGGTCGATTAGTTAACTATTTAGAGGTCGAGAGGTAATAGCTAGTTAATTAATAGATAACTCAATAAAACCCGAGTTTTGAAGTTAATTAGGATCACTGAAGTGAGTTAAGCTCTTCTTGTTTTATTGGATTATTTTTTATTGTTTAATTGGTTGATTTTTAGTTTAATTAGATTAATTTATATTAATTTGATTTTCTGTAATATAATTTTAAATTGGTACTATTTAGACTTATTAGTGTAAAGAAATAATTTTGGTTTAATTCAACCTCCCTTGGGTACGATCATCGAAATACTTCCCAGAGTGTTTCATTGTAACATTCTTCTATATTATAATTCGACCTGTATACTTGTGGATCCCGTTTTCTAATTAATTATCTATTTTGCTGCAGTATTTTCAATCTGGCTCATCTAGCAGCAATCAAGTTGTTGATGCCATTGCCGGGGAGGTTTCGAAATTAGACTTGAATTTTATTTTCTACACTTGATAGGATAAATAGGAAAATTTAGAATTATGGATACAAATTTTTATTTTTGTTGTTTTATTTCTTTATGCGATTTTAAATTTATTTTAACTTCTCTTGGATTTAGTGTATGACTTAGAGTAGAACTCTCCCATCTAGCTAGATCCTGAACCGGAGAGAATTTTAAGGTGAGCCCGTTAGCAAATGAAAAACAATCCACCTGTAGTGGCTGACTTGCCGTGAGGAAACCCATTGTTCGAAAAAAACACCAAACCGCTTGTACCAGTACGAAGGGAGCCACGATGGCTCAACCAGAGATGAAATTGCGCGAGTACGCACTGCCCACTTTAGACGTTGTCTGATTTAGTATCGAAAGACCTGGGATTAACGCAAAAAATTTTGAAATCAAGATGGCTACCATCCAAATGATACAAAACAATTTGCAATTTCGGGGTAACATGATGGAAGACTCAAACTAGCACTTAAATAAATTCCTACAATTGTGCAACACATTTAAATACAACGGAGTGTGTAACCTCCCAAACCTGGCCTAAACGTTATGGCCAAATCGTGAAGGTCACATTAGTCACCTAGGTGACAAAACTACTCTACCATTCATCAAAAACCTTAAAAATTCTATCTTTTATGAAAAATCGCAGTTTACCTTTGTTATTTTGGGAAAACATTCATTGAGTAAATCAACCATTGTTAGGTCATGTTACTAGCATTAGCGTGGTTTAGAAAACACATTGCTCATCATTACTCTTATAAAATCTTATTATCTTTGGTTACGACAGAAAACTCAATTAATAACCGATTAATCATTAAGCCAAGTGTTATAACCTCCCAAACCCAACATAGACATTATGGTCGAATCATGAAGGTCACATAGGACACCCAAACAACGAATCCACCTTATCATTGGTTGAAAACCTCAAATGCACTCTCTTTTAGATAAAACGGTGGTTGCCTTTGTTATTTTGGAAAATGTTCTTTAAATAGTTCAAATTTTATTAAGTCAAATTAATAACAATGGCGTGATTTTATGAAAAACACGTTGCTCGTCATTGCTTTTGAAAAACCTTATTAAATCTAGTTGTAGCGAAAAATCGATTAAAGAAAAAATTATTTATTAAGTCGAGTGACATGCTCAGTCCACTTTTAGAATATGCTTATAAATCAATTTAAAGTATGAAGTTATGCATGCATGGAAATCCCCAAAACAAAAATAAACTCAAACCACAGTTTAAATAATTTTACAGTCCAAAAAGCAAATTAATTTAGGGAACTTCAAATAAAGTAAAATAGAAACTACGTCTGAAATCCGTCGTACGTCTGCATGCCATGTCCAATTCTAGTCTAATTCAATACCTGAGAGGTTTGAAGTAATGCGGTGAGCTAACTAGCTCAATGTGAGTCTAATCAATAAGCACATTCAACAATCATTTAAGATCAATCATACAAAACATCCATATAACATAATCATAACAACCATATCAACATTAGAATGAGTTATGGACATATCATAATGCAAAAATGAATTCCTACCCCAACCATCCATTACACACCACGAGTTCCTCAAAACTCATCTGTCAAACTCCAAACAATGCGAGCAAAGCTTGATGTGGTTAAACCACCATATAAACATAGTGCACAAAGAGAAAGAGAGAGAGACCAAATTATACAATGTGTAAATATTGAGGGTTATTTTATTGGAACCAATACTAAATGGACACAATGTATAAGTGTTGAGATTTAAATTTGTTTTTATGTCATTTTTAAAAGCTACCAAGCTATCTCCCTTTAGTAAAAAAATTGAATAGCTGAGTGATTAAAAAAGAAAAATTTGAATAATTGGGTTATTATTTTGTAACTTTTTATGATTGAATGACCAAAAATAAATTTACTAGTAGTTGATTGACTACCAATGTAATTTACCCTAATCATTTTTTGTACTTGCCCTACCAACATTCCTTTAAGCTCTTTTAGTATCGATGATTTTCAACGATTTCAAACCAAAAGCAATGATAAAACAAGTAGTTTTCAAACCAAATCATATTAGGATTTTAATACGAAGGCAAAAAGACAATTTTTCGCTTTTATAAAAATATTTTTGGTTAAAATTACTTTCTCATCTTATTAAAAAAGCCTCAACATATCTTTTACTTTACAGCATGTCTTAAAATTAGCATTTTATTTTATTTTTCAACAGGATTTGTTAAAAGTATTTATCCATCATATTTTTGAACCACAGAAGTAAACTGACCCTTAATCCAATTGATGAGATTTGAGGGTAATTTAAATAAATTTTCTTACAATAGATCTAATTATTTTTTTCCCTTTACCCTGCATGTAGCACTATCTTCTCTCATTCGTTTTCTTTTTAGTCCATTTTTCTCATTATAGACGAGAATAGTAAATTCCACCTGCATGTAAGGATGAACATTCAAGCAATTCTATTGGTTCTGCTCTAAAGAGTCAAAAACCGAACAGAGTAGGAGAATGGATGGAATGTTCAATCTAATCCGGTGTAAACTACTCATGACTGTATCATCAATGGACTTGAACATTCGCGATGCCAATGGCATGACACCATTAGATCTCAAAATCAGCAACCTCAGAAATTTTGATCGAAGAACTAATTGCAGGCATCTGATGGGATGTCCAACTGTCCGGACAATATGGCTACAACTGCCGTTGTTTCCCATCTAAAAAGAGCAGGGCACTGGAACTTCATTTGGAGTTCCTAATGCAGAGATATTCTAATACGCACACGATGTAAGGTTGTGATCAAGAAAGTAGGGAAGTGAACTGGGTGAGTTGAAACTTAAGTTACTAGTTCAATCATTAAGAAGTTGAGCTCCAAAATTCAAATCCTTTCTCCAGGCTGTTAAGCTATACTAAAAGCTTAGAAAACAACAGAGACTTAGAATTGATTTCTATTGTAAATACTCATATCTTTGAATACAGACTTCTCATAGTTTTATACACAAACGTAAGCATAACTGACTTCTCAACTGTTCAACTGTTAACTAACTGTACAGCAGTTTTAACAACTACTAACAGTTTTACTAACTACTCTAACATTCCCTTGGTTCGGTTGACTTTTGAGCACCGAGTTCATTAAATGAGACAACTCGTAGAGCACGTCGAAACCATGCAAAGTTCTTCGGTGTGACAGGCTTTGTGAGAACATCAGCAATCTGCTGATCAGACGGTACAAAATTAACTTGAAGTAAGCCAGCAAGAATCTTCTCACGCTCAAAATGATGGTCAATATCAACATGCTTCATTCTGGCATGATGTGTGGGGTTTTCTGCCACTGATACTGCAGAAGAATTATCACACCAAATGACTGGTGTTTTTGCCACTGCTATGCCTACTTCATCCATCAACTGCTTAATCCACAACAATTCAGACACACAGTTGGCGAGGCTGTGATACTCCGCTTCAGCAGAGGATCGTGATACTACTGACTGCTTTTTTGAACACCAAGCAATCAGGTTTGGCCCTATGTACACAACATAGCCAGATATAGAGCGACGATCATCAACAGAAGATGCCCAATCTGCATCCGAGTAACACACCAGGTCTGGTTGGCCTTTTGAAAAATACAAGCCATGATCTAACGTACCAGCCAAATACCTCAGCACTCGTTTAACAGCTCGCCAATGGTTATCACTTGGAGAGTTCATAAACTGACTGAGCTTATTTACACAAAACGAAATATCAGGGCGTGTGACACATACATATTGAAGCATTCCTACAACACTTCGATACAGATGAATATCAAAGAACAAAGGACTGTTGTCTGACACAGTCAACTTGGGCGTATTCAACATAGGCGTAGGAGTCATAGCAGCCTCAACCATACCAGCTTTTTGCAGCAACTCCATGATATACTTTTTTTGACTAAGCAATAACCCCTGAGTTGTTCTTTTTACATCAACCCCTAAGAAGAAACTAAGATGACCCATATCTTTTAGGGCAAACTTACTGTGAAGCTGGCGAACCACCTCACCTATGTCATGTGCAGATGTCCTAGTGAGCACAATATCATCTACATACACCATGAGCACTAGACATGTTCCTGCTGACACTCGAATGAACAGTGACAAGTCTGCTTTGGACACTTGAAAACCAAGTTGAGCTACCAAATAATTCTTAAGTGTTTGAAACCAAGCACGAGGTGCCTGGCGAAGGCCATAGAGAGCCTTATTCAGTTTGCATACAAGCCTTTGCCCAGTACCATTTGATACCTCAAAGCCAGGAGGTTGCTCCATATATATATATCTTCAGTCAATTCACCGTTAAGAAAAGCATTATTGATATCAACCTGTTTTAACGGCCATCCCTGCATAACAGCAAGCGCAAGTATTGTCCGAATGGTCGAAGCTCGAACAACTGAACTGAAGGTTGCATGAAAATCGAGTCCTGCATGCTGAGAGAATCCTTTGGCAACCAAGCGAGCTTTGTATCTGTCTAGCGACCCATCGGCCTTTGTTTTGACCTTAAACAACCACTTACATCCTATAGCCTTGCGATTTTCTGGTAAGGGACAAATGTCCCAAGTATTGTTGCGAATTAACGCATGCAACTCCGTATGAACCGCAGCCTGCCTACATGCAGACTTCATAGCTGCATGGATGTCGTTGGGAACATCACTGGGCGAGAGAGACGATGTGCTCAGAAAAACCTTTGGCTTAAAAACTCCAGTTTTACTTCTGGTGATCATGGTGTGAGTATTGCATGGAATAGTCACAGCAGGTGAAGCATGTGAGGAGGACTGTAGTGAGCTAGGTGAAGGAGACCTATGTGACTGGTTTATAGGTACAGAAAGAGATGGTTCACGAGATTGCGATAATATAGGTGTAGATATAGATTGTGAAGGAACAGTAGCTGAAGGACTAGTGGATGGATAACAAGATGGGGACAGTACAAGAAGTCTAGAACTAGATAGAGTTGAAGCAACAGATGATGCTATTGGGACGGGGTTACTTTTGTATGGAAAAGTAGACTCATGAAAGGTTACACTTCGAGAAACATATATTCTACCAGTTACATCTTGACACCTATAGCCTTTATGTGACGGTGAGTAACCTAAGAACACACACGGGGTTGACCGAAACTGGAGCTTTATTTTGTGAAAAGGTCTAAGATTAGGGAAACATAAGCAGCCAAAGGTTCTAAGAAATGTGTAATCTGGTTGCGTGTGGAACAATTTTTCATATGGTGAGAGGTTACCCAAGACGGAAGAAGGCAGACGATTGATCAAGTATACTGCGCTGTAGAATGCTTCTTTCCAAAAAATCAATGGCATGGACGCATGAGCAAGCATAGACAAGCCTGCTTCAACTATTTGTCTATGCTTGCGCTCAACCAGACCATTCTGAGCAGATGTGTAAGGACAGGTAAAACAATGTTGTATTCCATGATGACTAAGATAGTTCTTCAGCACTTGGAACTCTCCTCCCCCATCGATTTGCAAGGCTTTAAGCTTGCAATCTAAAGCACGCTCAGCTTGTCTGTGAAAATGTGGAAACACCGTCAACACATCAGACTTTTTCTGCAAAAAATACACCCACGTGTAGCGTGTAAAAGCATCAGTGAACGCTACATAATAGCGAAAACCACTAGATAAAATTGGTGCTGGTCCCCAAACATCAGCAATAACCAACTGCAATGGAGAGGTATAGTCAGTGACAGATTTTGAAAAAGGAAGCTTGTGCTCTTTTCCCAAATGACATGCAACACATTCACTAGATTTATTATTGTCATCAAACTATATATTACAACGATGAAGAGCCCTTGTAAGAGTGGCTCGGCAGGGGTGTCCTAATCTAGAGTGCCAAATGTTAAACGAAAGTACTGAACTGGCTGTAAAACATTGAGCCTGTTTAGAGTGCCCAACATTTTTTAGAGTACTGTTGAGGTGTATTTTATACAATCCACGATCCACTGGCTCGCGAAGGAGAACCTCTCTGGTGTTGAGATCACGAACCTGACAGTGATCAGGCAGAAATTCAAACATGACATGATTATCTTTTGTGAACTTGGACACTGATAACAAATTCTTAGTAATGCCCAGCACAAAAAGCAAAGATCTCATATACAAGGGACGAGAACGAGTGAGCAATGATGACTGTCCTGTAGACAAAACAAGAAGAGCTGACCCATTCCCTACATACACTTTACCTGGTCCTTTGTAGGTAGCAGTGTTAGTGAGAGATGCAGCCGAGTTTGTGAGATGATACGTGGCACCAGAGTCTGGGTACCAAGAATTATCACCAACCGTATCAGGAGTTGCAACAAAAGCTTGAGGTGAAGCACCAGATGATGGAAGACTGACCTGCTGAGTAGGACTTCCAGCAAACATATTAGGCCAACTAGATGAAAAAGAAGTTGGAGAAAACCAACCTGGTGGACACCATGCTGCATTTGGCTGTGTTACGGGCAAAGAAGGTAAACACCATGATGCAACTGGAGGAGCTGCACCAACCATGCAGATATTCGCCTGAGACTGGGGTCTATAATTGGCACTCTTGTAGGAAGCATCAAAAAGATGATAGCAGCGATCAACAAGATGTCCAGGCTTGCCACACAATTGACACTGAATTCGCAAGGCAGAAGAGCGTCCTCGCCCACGCCCCCTATATGGTGTGGAAGGACGATAAGGTGGAGTAACATGCTCAGACGAGTGATCAGTAACTACATTTGCAAAACTAGAAGAGTCACCAAGAACGACCTGCTGTCTGGCTTCAGCATCGACAAGCATCGTTGCTACTCCTTAAACAGTGTAAGGAACTTGACTTGCTGTAATAATAGCAATGACTGATTCGTACTCAGGTGATAGACCATTGAGAATGGCAGTCACATGTTCTTGTTCACTAATAATCTCACCACAACTAGCAAGGTTGTCACAACATCCTTTTATTTTCATCAAGAAATGTTTCATGCTTAGATCACCTTTTCGTTAAGAATGCAGGGCTCGTCTATAAAACATCAGTCTGGAGGTGGTTTGACTGCCATACAAGTTGAGAAGAGCAGACCAGATTTGAGCGCTCGTGTCCTTGCCAATAAGGTGCGGAAGAACCGCTTGACTAATGGAAGACAATAGCCAAGAGGCTAGGGCACTATCCTGTTGCTCAAAACGAGCAAAGTCTGGATTTTCACGCAACACACCACTGTCATCAGATAAAAACTGAACGGGAGGAGTCGTTCTTGAATCCAAGAAGCTTTGAAGTTAGTATGTTTTGACAGCCAAGAGAACCTGTTGACGCCAGAGAAGATAGTTGCCATCATCAAGAAAAACATTAATTTTCTTTGTAGAGAAAAATCTACCATCAACAACTCCATCAGTAGCACTTGATACTGGCACTGAGGAGGGAGATCGCACAACAGACGGACTAGATGGAGGGTCCATGGGAAAAAAAAAACTTTAAGAAGACGCCAGGAAAGAATGAACTTCTGATACCATGTTAAGCTATACTAAAAGCTTAGAAAACAACAGAGACTTAGAATTGATTTCTATTGTAAAAACTCAAATCTTTGAATACAGACTTCTCATAGTTTTATACACAAACGTAAGCATAACTGACTTCTCAACTGTTCAACTGTTAACTAACTGTACAGCAGTTTTAACAACTACTAACAGTTTTACTAACTACTCTAACACAGGCTGCTACCGCATAAGGAATTCAATCAGCAGATGATTTTATTCCACTTCGTGACAACTAGTCCAAATCTTGATCTCTTACAACTGATCTTCCACTAGAGACCTTTACTGCAGGACGAACTCACCAGGCAGCAGTTCCACATTTATCCACGCCTTTTAAATCTCTTCTGATGAACAAAAGGGCATTCGTAATGCTCAAGTCCACCATTTAATGGTGAAACGAAACAAATGAATCAGAAGCAAACTTAAGTCAATACGAAGTTTGATGAACCAGTTATTCAGTTTCGGAGCACAACACCCAGCCATGTCGCGTCTTAGTTGTTTGATGTACTGCAGTTTCAAGTAGGAATTTCGGTATCCTATGAGCTTTCTACTCTTATTTCTACAGTCCAATTTTCAGTGGTTGAGTGCGTAAAGTATTTGAATGACTTCAAGGGTTACATTCAGAAAGAGATAGACGGTTGAAGTATTTGTCAACATCCCAACTTTATATATTATATATAACTTCATGGATGAAGTTCTAACAAAGTGCTCATTAACCAGGATTTTGCAAAGCCAAATGATACCCTACAAACTGTAGACTACTTAAAAAGCCCTTTTTGTTTGGTTTTACAACATGCTTAAAGTTAATGCTGCCCGAAAATAGGGAATTCTTGTTTATATATATATATATATATATAACAGAAGCTATAACTGTCAAACAACATCATCCACTAAACAATCTAAGTATCGCAGAATTACCAGCTAAGAGCTTAGTGGAAGGAAGAAACGTTACATGACCATTCCCCCATCAATAGTGAACACCTGCAAGACAACAATGCACAGGTTATCAGCTAAGTCAAGAAAAGTTAAAAAGGAACACCACAAGATAAGACAGTTACAACAACAATAAAGCAGAGAAATCGCCGTTGTAAGGCTAAGGTCTTTGTCCTAGTTGTTCTACAAAGGTCACTCAATCCGCCTTATGAAAAAGCTGATGACTTACCAAGCAAGCAAATGCTAAGGCCAAGTCCAAGAAAAGAATGCAAGTATGAAACATTTAGTAAGCGTGGCCAATGGTATAGCTTAGAGATAAGGCAAGACTTAGTCCTTGAACTTAGCAACTTTTCCCAATTTGGTCCTTGAACTTTTTTAGGTCCACATTAGTCCAAGAACTTGAAGCTTTTTTTCAATTTGGTCCCTAAATTTGGATTCCACGAAGGTTTGATAAAGTGGCACTCTAAGATTGTGCCACATCAACTGAAAAATAAATACACAATCTTAAAATAATAGAAAAATATTTAAAAAATTACATTTCTTTTAAAGTGATGACATGGTACGATCTCAAAGTGCCACGTCATCACATGTTAACAGGATCCAAGTTTAAGAACCAGATTGGGAAAAGATGCCAAGTTCTAGGACTAATGTGGACCAAAAAGTTTAAGGACCAAGTTGGGAAAAGTAAGACCATATAAATGCCTACATGTAGCAAGGGAAGCAAAAACGGCAAATTTAACCAATGCAACGCTAAGAAATTAGCAAAGAATACACAGTCAAATGTTATAACTACGCAACTAAAGGCAAGCTCCAAGGCTAAATTAGCCTAAGCAAGTATGCATGAAACGCCCAAAGGCAAGATCCAATACATCAACAGCAACTAATCTTTAGGCATCATTTATAGCAAGCCAATGGAGTCATGGTATCTTGCGATTTCTAGCAAAAGTTGGTCCATTACACTGGGCTAAATAGATATATAACAAAGCATAATTACAAATGAGATATATAACCTGTCCTGTTATGTAACTAGAAGCAGGGTTTAGGGCAAAAATTCCACCAGTCCCGCAACTTCTTCTGGTTGACCATATCTTCCTGTATCAAGAATAAATATTGTTATCACAGCTGCGAATTTTGCCAAGTATTTTTACTAAAATTCAAATTTGAATCAGTAGAAACTAAAATATCACATTATTAATACAAGCTTATAGTAATAAAGTCCATGGAAGAAAGTTGTGTGAAAAATCAATAAAAATGTGACATATTTGGTACATTGCAAAATTAGTAGCAAAAAGAACTCGAGGCATTTCAGAAGAAAGCTAGAAAATATTCGGTAACCTTGTCAGGGCTAAAAAAGCTAACCATTTGAGAAGAACTAAAGGAAATTCACAAAGAAATTATGAACTTCGATTTTATATCGTCATCTCTCACCTAAGGGGATTGTTTCCAAGATTTTCTTCTCAATGTCCTCCCCAAGCTTGGCAGTCATATCAGATGCAATGAATCCTGGGGCAACAGCATTGACCTGGAAGAATATTTTTATATAACAATATCAGAGCAAACATAGCCAGCATGTAAGGACAGCACCCTTACTGTTTCTTTTCCTCATGTTTCATAATACATTAATAACTGAATGGTCTAGACGTTAACTTTTTTTCATCTTTCTTTAACTTATCCCACAATGCATATTCTAATTCTTTTTCCTCTTAAGCAAAAGGAGAAATATTGGACAAGAGAAGAGTTGGGGTATCAACGTACTTCCAAAATGCAAAAGCAAGGATCTTATTGCTGGAATAAACTTTTAGAAACTTACATTAATGTTTCTGCTGGCATATTCCTTTGCAACAGTCTTTGTAAAGCCAATGACGCCTGCTTTAGCAGCACTGTAGTTGGCTTGCCCAACGTTGCCAACCAAGCCAACAACTGATGCAATATTAATTATTTTTCCCTGAAATTATAACATATGTTTAGACATGGTTCATTGTCTAAAACACAACCTTGATGCATGTTTAAAAAATCTTCTTTTGCTTTATTTCTGACACTACAAAAGAAAGGGTATCAACAAGAAAGATGCAACTTTGAAGCTATGGCATGTAAAAATACTGAGGCTCAGGTTTAAAGGCTGTAGTTCAATCAGTTTATTTGCAGGTAGAAAGTTCTACTCCAAACAAATTGAGTAAGCAAGTATACCACTCGTGAGTCCATGACCTTCGAATCAGAAATATCCTATTACCTTCTTCTTTTTAATCATGATTTTTGCTGCTGCCTGCAAAAGAGCAAAGTAACTCAATCTAAAAAACTTACAAGCATCCACTAGAATAATCAGTCAGAAGTCTAGCATTCAAACCTGTGTACAAAGAAACACTCCTGTAAGGTTCAGATCAATAACCTCCTGCCACTGTGCTTTCTTCATCCTCATCAACAAAGTATCCCGCGTAATTCCTGAAGCCATTGACACCAGATTAGGGGACTAGATTGAAATCAACAATTGAATAACTAATGAGAAAATAAAGGGTTTCCAATAAACCTGCATTGTTTATTAATATATCAACAGTTCCCCACGTATCAACAGCCTGCAGATACAAAGTAATGAAACACAATCTACCAGTTTTTATGAACTGTGAAATGATAGGGAACATTACTCACAGTTTTTATCATTGCATCCACATCAGCTTCTTTTGAAACATCTCCACCAAAAGTAAGAGCCTGACTACCATATGACTCAATCTACAAAACAGTCACATGACATCTTAACATTAGTCATTTCATCCATGCAATATGGTTACCATTTCAGAAAACCGAAAAAAAATGCACTATAATAAAAGGTTTTAAAGCAAGATTTAAGTAGAAGCCAAGATAACAAAAGGTCAAGTATAAAATGTCAATTGTTATATCAGGGAAAAAATTTCATATTTGTGATTTTTTGATTTTTCATTTAGATGCATACCAGCAGATAGAAGAGCTAGTACACAAGGAGTCCTAGAATTAGATTTTAGATTTAGGCAGCCTACAAACTCTCATCTACTACGGAAACGAAAGAATCTGTTCTAGCAAACCTCAGAAGTTTGCAAATTTGAATTCTTATTTATCACACAAGAGAAAATTATACAACAAAGTTTGTGAAAAAAGAAGGAAAATCCCACTCAAATGTTCGTATAAATTTCTTCTAAGGGCATATTGATCACCTCTTTTGAAACATCCTCAGCCTCCTTTGACGACCTAGCATAATTTACTAGGACCTGTAACACATAAAGGCATCAAAAACAGTCATTTCCATAAAAAATGGTAAACACAAAATATTGCTTTTGCTGTTAAAAGACTTGTTCTTAAAGTACTTGAAGGACACTTGAGATGCAATTATTATCAGCAAAGAAGAATAGAGGCTTAAGCATGTAGTGCATAATGAACCATAAGTACCACCCCATTACTTAATGGTTAAAGTTTAAAAATATTTGACCATAAACTTAATCTAGATTATGGTTCTCATGAGCACAGCACTATTAACTATTCATGAGATTGATAAACCAATCCCATATTCAAGAGATAGACCTAGATGCAAACCCGATGCAAATTAAAGTTTATTGTTAATATTATTATCAAGCCAACATCATATAACGAAGTTATTCTACAATTTGTAGATTTACTCAAGACTTCAGTCTATGTAAATTACATTCTATGGCATTATCTCAAAATTTTGGCCAATGACTAATGACATAAGACAAATCTTTTTTTCCTTGGAAAAGATAGATACTAACAAGGAAGACCCACTAACCTTGCAACCTGCTTTTCCTAAGGCCAGTGCAACAGCTTTACCAATTCCTCTAGAAGCTCCAGTAATTATGGCTACAGGAGCTTCCAATTTTTGAGCTGATTCAGGGCTAGCTTGCTCAACAGTGGCGACCTGTGCTCTTACCCCTGGAACATGAAAAATAAAGTCAAAAGCCAAATTTCTTAGTAGTTTATAACATTGGTGGGTAACCAATTGCACATTGTCTGGAAAAATCAAACTTGAATAGTATATAAGAAACTATTTCATTATAATTTTAATTCTGAAATAATTAAATTTTGAAATTTATAATTGTTTCTGATTAGTAATCTTGTAAAGACACAACTCTTATATAGTAAAAGTTGTAAGTTTTACATGTAAAAATGGTCTTGTAAAACAACTTGACTCTTATATAAATCTATCTTATTGAAAGATACATCTGTATATTATCTATATAAAGGATTTTTCTGTATAATCATTTACTCTAATTTTTCTTGGAGTGTTCAGCTTTTTTGTATCTTGAAAGCATATTAAAGCCTTATGGAAAATGTTCTATGTGCCTCAAAATTATCTTACTTTCTTGATATGATTTTCTTTTTCTAGATACATTCTCTAGTTTTTCTAACAGCCTTAAGCCTTTAATAAGATAAAAGAAAAAATGGATCTGGGTAGCATTCGAATAATGATATGATTACTTCTCACCAAAGAAGAAGATTAAAATCGTTTTGATTGAAGTACCAGATAAATTTCATGTTCTTGACTGAGAACATGATTGATGTTTTACAGTTGTGGCATATTTATAAACATTTTTATAAGAATTGTGATTAAGAAAAGTAGTTTCATATTGATATGCTAAATTCTCTTTGAAAATTGTTATGCAATTTACCTTTAAAATGTTTGAATAATGTTGTAATCTATGGTTTTGACGAAAATTACCTTATTTGCTTTTGCTGCTTTTAATAACAATTGAAACGTTAATCACTAATTTGCTAAAAATACTTTGTGAAGCAATTTCTACAACACAAAAGCCATAACCCATAATGATATTTAATGAAAGTAAGTGCATGCATGCTTACGGTTTATGTTAAGACTATTATTTTAATCCATGATAAACACACTATTTTTTTTGTTAGAAAAGGCTGAATCAATATGAGGCTGAATACCAAGAATCATGAAATAAAAAACAGTCAGTTTAGAATATTAAGTTTAAGATCTATATCATGAGAAATTGGCATGCTAAATATATGTTTATGTGAAAAGGCTACAAAATAAACAGTAAACATTCCACTCGTGTATTGCTAGTAATTTATAATTGGTAGACAACTATTCTAAAAGAAAGCTTATATAATGCAATTATTTTTATTATAATTTTAATTCAGAAATAATTAAATTTAGGAAGCTGTCTCTGCTTAGGGTCTTTTTCTATCTAGTAACCATATTTCACATTCTTCAAAACCAATCTTACTTTTACAATATTATTTTAATTTTCTTGTTTCCTTCTCTAACTTTTCTGACAGATTTAACAAAATATTTCTTATTTGTTAAATTTGTGAAACAGCAAATTCAACTAGCTTCAACGATAAATTTTAGTATAAGTATCCCTGGCTCCTAAAATGCGGAGCTTTTCTGTTAAATAAGTAGAAACACGCCCACAAATATGAAAACGAATGCTTAAAAGCAAAAGAAAACAAATACCCCTCGACCTGCAACGGACTCCAATGCATGGACGATTCCGAATCGATCCAGTTCCACCAGAAACCGGAGAGCATTGCCGAATCTGAACAAATCTGCAGTTGCTGCAATCTCCAAACTTCACGGCGGAGTTCAGGGCAACGACATTGGATCCGGAAACAGCAACCATTGGAATCGAAGCTCGGTGGAATCCGCGAAGAGCGAGAAGAGAATAAGAACGAGAAGCAAAAAGAGTAGCCAGAAATGAAGACTATGATACTTTTATATTAAGCCAAATGACGAACGGAGATTGCTGATGGGCGTGCGGCCTTGGTTTGGGAACTCGGCGATTCCTACCAAGTGAGTTCGAACGGTTGAGGATTAGCTTTCATGATTTGTTAAGTAATGGGTCTTGTTTACATGATAATTACAATGCAAACCAACCCCTTTTAACGGGTAGTGGCTGTTGGGTGGCAATGCAGTAAATTAACGGTGTTCCGCTTCCTATAATGTAAGCAAATCTGATAGTTAATTAGATGAAAATTAGGTTAATCAGCTCAACCGTATGCGAAGCAGCGAAGGCCCACCACTGGTCTGAGAAGGGACAGCTTTTGTTATTTTATGCGCAAACTATAAAAGTGTTATGTATAATAAAAAAATAGTCATTAATGTTATCAATTTGTAATATTTTGATAGTTGTGTTATTATCCAGCATTTGTAGTTTTATAAAAATCTCACCCGAAAAGAATTGAGTCGTTAAATGATGACATGGCTCTCATATCATCGAGTTTTTTTTTAAATAACTTCTTTTTCACTTCTCATTTTTCATTTTTTTTCCTTCCTTTCCTTTTAATTTTTCTTATTCTTTCCTTTCTTTATCATTTTTCCTTCATTCTCTTCTCTTATAACAAACCCTAGTCCTTGCTTGCTCTAATGTCATCATCACTAGCCAAATCCACAACCAATTGAAAGCTCTCATTATCTCTTTTTCATTTGCATGTTAGGATTCTCTTGAAATCATCTCTCTATCACCCAAAATCAAAGCTTGAATCCTAATCTTTCTCTCTTTCGATATCCAATCTCCATTGTCTGGTCGAATTAGTTTTATGATATATGCTTTTCCTCACTGGTCACTCCCTTCTGACAGTTGTGATTAGCAAGAACACTATTAGAGCCCTGAGAACCTGAAAGTCGAAATAGGGAGTCTTCTCTCTCTTTTCTTTTCTTTTTTCTCTCTTTTTTGAATTTTGTTTCTTTAACCCTTTTTCATGCAAGTTTTGTTTGGCTTCAAGATAGGGATACTTCTTCCTATTTTTTCTTTTTGTTTTTTTGTTGGGTTCACTCCATCTTATTTCCGCATAGCTGTGCTTCTATGAAGAAAGCTATTATGGGGTTATAACTCTTCAACATGTGTTGAAGTTGTCGAACGACTTGTAGATTCCCCAACTCGCAGATGTTCCAACTTGTGATCTACATCGTTTTCAGCTAGTCTGTTGACCAGCCCAGCCAATTTCTCATCCCTACAAGCCCCTAACGAATCAATAAACTTAGAAACATTAGAAACATTCACATCTATCCTCGAGCTCTTTTTGCCATCTATTAGGTCCATTGGGCTTTCCTCATATTCCAGGCCCACGTCATCCTCATCTTCAACCATAATCGACGGTGCCTTACCCGATCCTTCTTGTCCTTAAATCAATGCTTGCCTTATTGACAAAATCTGAATTAAGGAAAAAATCTTTAAAATTCTTCATATTTTCATCACTATCCTTACAAATGAGGGAAAATCAAATCGTTTTCCTCTCTTAGCCAACAACTCGTTGGCGAAACTGCCATCGAGGTGCCACCTTGAGGGAAGCATCCCATCCCATCACAAGTTTCATCGTTCCCTAAGTGATCTGAACTAGACAAAAACTATCTTCATGGCTAAGTCAACAGCATAGAAAACATAGCAAGGAGAGTCTCCTTTACTTGAACTTTGCATAAACATGATTCTCTTGGCCAAAGGCTATCTCATTCTTTCGCTTTAATAGGTTATGGATATCAATGCGAACCCAAACTCTCATTTAGTGTTAAAAACCCCCATAAATGGCCTTAGCATTGTAATCAACAAATGATCCAATGAAATTCTCAAATCATTTCGCCATGGACTCAAACATTAGGCCATAGGGACGATCATAGATATAAACCCAATGGTCAACAAAAAAATAGAACTTAAAAAGGGTCTTCACCTGGCACCATTCGATGGAATACAAACAAGTGATTGTTGAATATCCAATGACCACAATGTACCACCCTTTTAATGTCAACTTCATAAACAAATTAGAACAAAAACCAAAAATTTGCTAAAGTATTTCGCGTGGATTGAAAATGTATAGCACTTGATGTGAGAAAATAACCCACCAAACATACATCGTAATAAGAAATCACTGCCTCATCGCCCTAATTAACTTCCCATGCGTCATCCTTGTCGTCATCAATCACTTGTCCTGCCAACTCCTCCTTTACTTCCGCCAGAGTAACTCACAGGTCCAAAACGAATAAAATCAATGAAAAACATCAAAGAGATAATAATAACAATAAAATAAATGGTACATGAAGACAAAAAAAAACAAGAGAAATCGTGTCACAAAAACAGACAAAAACATGTCATAATAGCAGAACCAATTGTGTATTAATTTAATTAGTACTGAAGATATTTAAAATAGAGTTGGTTTAATTGGATGATTTTGTTTAGAATATACATCTAATGTTTTTCATATAACTTTTTTGAGGACAAATATTTCTCATAAATTAGTTTAAGGTTTAGGGGTAGCTTAAATATATAATTGTATATAAGAATGATTTTGTGTACATAATTTTTATTTTAAAGCTTAGGACAGATCACTTAAAAGTTTTAACTTGATATTTTGTCAATTTGTTATCAAATTTTAAATCCGGTAATTAACCAAATAAATTTGTAAAAAAAAAATTTATCAATTAATGTTTAGAATAAATTAAATTGACTCGATTTTTTTATTCAGCAGTCAACTTAAATTAGCTTAGTAAAGTGTTGGATTAATTTAACTAGTTATCATCTATCTTTATTATATTAAAATATTTTTTAAAATTGCTATCTCAAGTTAATTGGACACTAAATTAATAGGAATATTTTTCGTAAATTAATTGTTAATATAAAAGAGATATTGGTGACATTTAATTTATATAAAAATATTATTTATTGTAACTACTAGTATTTTCAGCCTATAATAGGATTTGCTACCACTCTCATTTTTTTTTTGTGAGATGCAAAAAGTGTTTTGAGAGTTCGAATGGTTCAACTCTTATTTGTCTTAGAAGTTTGTTACTTTTCTAAGTCTTTTGGAGTTGTAAAGTTTTCAATCTTCAAAGTCAGATTATTGACATTTCTAAAGGTCTTTCTCTTAGGAGTTTCATAGGGAAAAATTTGTTCGATCATTGACATTTTTAAGAGCAAGTCTTTCAAGGATTCCACAGGGCAATTTTATCCTTTAAATTTTTATTTGGTTATTGCATTTTATTTTATATTATTCAAATCTGACTTTCATCTTAATTTATTCTATTTTTTCAGATTGATTAATTTGATTTGAGCTCTCCTTCATTTGGGCACAGCAATTCCATTCTTTTATTGATTAATACATCTTTAAGTCATTTTCTTCTTTTCTACTTTCCACTTTCCTTTTAGAACCTTTTTTCATAAATTCAATTTTAATTTTCTTTATTTATTCATCTTAGATGGTTCCGCATCAACTCTTCTTTCATGGTTTTTTCGGAAGTTCTTGAGACAAAAGTTGTTACCAATCATTGTCAAGTACCATACATGATTAGCAGTTGCCTTCAAAGTTTGATGCGCAACAATATAACATTTCTAATCTTTTCTCCTCTAGACTAGCTTTTGCTTCTGTCCTTTGGCAGTCTTTTCTTGAGTTCCAGTTGGAGCAACAACTAGGCACTTCTTTCTTAGATCTTTTAGAAGCTTGAAACACCTTGTCTCAATATGACTTGTCACACCACAATTATAGAAATTCATCTTGTGATTATACTTTGTACGCCTCTCTGTATGGATAATTTCAGCTTTCTTAGAGCTTTTAAGATGATCAGCAGCTCTTTCGGCCTTGACAAACATAGATGAATTGTTTTGTCTCATTTGCCCACATAGTCAAGTCCACCCTTACTAGGGTCTCTCTTGCTAGTTGCGAGAATTTCATCTAGCTTGTCACTGTTAAAACCAAGTTTCTTTAGTAATGAGCTAGAATGAAAGTGAACGAAAAACCGTCTCACCTTGCCCTGCTACGATCCTTACAAAAATCACCTCCAGATAAATTGTTTGCAAGTGTACCCAGCTGACTAATCGTGTTATAGCCCGTTTTTCAGTGGTATCGAAAACGGTAGTTTCGGAACCCCACTTCCGATGTTCAAGTCCATAAATATTATTATTTAATATTAAGAGGTTAGTATAAAGTTTAATTGGAGATTGGTCCTTTAATTTTGTTAATTGCATGGTTAATTAAGTTAGTGGTGTCGAAAAATGAGGTATCAGGACCTCATTTCGGTAAACCTAGCCCTTAAATATTTTTATTAAATGTTTACAGAGTTATTATATAGGTGAATTAAATTTTGGATAAGTAAATTTTCCAAATTGGTGACTAGTTAAAGTATAAGGACTAAATCGTAAAAACTATAAAAATTAATTGCTATGGATTTTTATTTGTTAAAGGGCTTATTTAGCAATAAAATCAAAATTAAAATGACAATTAGACCATTATGTGAATAAATGCACGGTTGGTGGTGTTTTATTAATGATTATTATTAAAATTTATGATTAAATTATTAGTATAATATATTAAAACATAATATCAAAAGCTTTCATCTTTATTTTTCTTTTCTCCCCGCTGATTGCTCTAAAGAAACTTGAGGAAGTCATTGTTAAGGCTTCAACTATTCGGCCCTTTTGCATGATTAGGAATTGAATCAATCAGAGGATAATTGTGAAAAAGGAAAATTTGCATATTAATCCTCGATGTATTGCTTGTAGTTGTTTTTGTATCGTAAGTTCATATGAGACTTATTCTATTAACTAATGATATGTCTGTATTATATTGTATTGTTTTTAGTTGAACGGTTATGTATATATAATGTTTGGCATAAAAAAGATTAAATCGAAATATATGAACTACATGATAAATACGAATAGTTACGCGGTCTCGAATGGATGTAAAATATTTAAAAGGTACATGGAGATGTTGTAATATGTTTAAAAGGTATATGGGTTGCTATTTGAAATATGAAAAGTATATATAATTACATAAATAGAAATGATACGAATTATATAACAAGCCCATGTGAATTTACTAAACAATTATGATACGAATGGCATGCCATTTAGATTCCAGAAAGGAAAATGAGTTTTGTGATCAGGAATTAATTTGATGGCTGAGATCTAACATGTGTTGCGGATTCTCAACAGCTTGAGTGAGTATCATCAAATCATTTTTTATCGATGGTTGAGATTTAGCACATGTTGCGAATTCTCGATAGCTTGAGTGAGCAGCATCGAATCATTCTTTATCAATGGTTGAGATCCAACATAGGTTGCAGATCCTCAACAGCTTGAGTGAGCAGCATCGAATAAAACTTGCATAAATAGATCAGCTCTACAGCTTGTGGGAGCATATTAGTGCCGTGTATCTAAAGTTAAATTACTATATTCTCCGAACAGAAAATGAAAATTAAATGGTAATGAAATGATTGAATATGGATTTCGTTGATGAGTTTACATATTGAACAAGGTTGAATGGTATAACGTAAAGTAGTTTGGTTGTACATGTATATGGAATTAATACCATGATCTTGTCATGTGAGGTACTAACCTACAGGTTGTCATGTGGAATGGTTTATGAATATATATATAAGGATACCAAGGAGATGTCATGTTGTGCCTTTGTGTTACAATTACTTAAATTGCTATAATGACAAGGTAAGTTAAGTTAATTACTTAAATGGTTTACTAAGCATTCTATATGTTTATCATTGTTTTCCTTCTCCTGTAGATTGTAGATTGCGGAACATGTCGATCAGATCGCATCAAAGATCACACTATCCTTCTATCGACTCAGTAGACTTTTACTCGTTTTAACTCAATATTGTGGCATGTACTTAGGTGTCATTATGTGTATGAGATTTTAGATGAAAGTTACTTTGAAGCTTGGATTCTTAATGGCTATATAAAAGTGTACATATATGGCATCATGTTGAGGTATATAAATTTTCATATGAATGCCAATATAGAAGTCAATAGAATGGGTAAAATGATGTATATGAATGAATGTTAAGTTAATGGATGAAACTGATATGTTTGGTTGTGAAATGGTGCCAGAATATGGCATATTGGCTAATTGATTTCAAGAATTCAAAAATGAATATTTGTGTATGTTTTGGATTTATTTTGTGCAGGTTCTAAGTGTGCCTAAGGCACCATTTGAATGCATACTTAGTTTAGGCATGAAAAAGGGAACAAAGTGGGAGTTTTGACACTTTTGGTAATATGGTATCCATACCATGGTAAAGGTATCTATACTTAACATCTTTCATTTTGTTTTCAAACAAATAAAATGCCAAAACAGTATCGATACTGGATTTGATTTTGATACTTCTTAATAGGGGTATCGGTACCATATTCCAAGTATCGATACTTGTGTATTTTACCTTAAATTTGGAAATATCGAAGTTAAAATTGGTATTGGTACTTGTCCTAGGTACTGATACATGTTTTCAAATCTTTAAAAGTTTACAAACTAGTCCTTCTGCATGTTCGGGTCTGTAACAGTCTGATTTTAGGGTTAGTCAGAACAGTGGTTTTGGGACCACAATCCGAGGTCAAAATAATTATTTTATCATTTTATTAATGTTTACAGTATGATAGAATGTTCGTGTGAAAATTTCATAAAGAAATTTTGTAACACCCCCTTACCCGAAATCGTTGCCGGAGTCGAGTACGAGGCGTTATCTGACTTAACTTACTAGTTCGGAACACAAAATTTGCTTTTAAAATTAATTTCACTATTCCCAACAAAACTGTCCACCTGCGCGACTGTCACTAATTTAATTATAACTCGAGTTAAGAAACTAAAAATTTAGATATGTAAATTTTCTTTGAAACTAGACTCATATACCTTCTTACCATAAAATTTCCAGAATTTTTGGCTTAGCCAATTAGTATAGTTTATTCATTAAATTCTCCCATATTTCACTGCTCGACAGTTCTGACTTCTTGTCACTAAAAATCAATTATCTTATTGTACAGAATTCATATAATGTTATCGTTTAATTCTTTTGAAAATAGACTCACTAAGGAATCTAGACATATAAATTATGACCCATAATTATTTCTGTACAATTTTTAATGAATTTCTAAATTCAAAATAGAGGACTTCAAAAACCATTCTGACCCTGTCTCACTAAAATTCAAATATCTCAAAATATAAAATTTCTTTACCTACACCGTTTCTTTCATGTAAAAACTTGATAAGATTTAATTATATATATCATTCACTCTCTAATTCCATTTATACTATTTTTGGTGATTTTTAAAATCACGTCACTGCTGCTGTCCAAAAACTACTTCTTTGTATTAGCTACCATTTAAACATATATAATACCAAAACATGTTCTTTACTAACCATTGCAATAGCTAATCTTTAGTCATATCATATGAACTTACTCAAAATGAATAAGTCTCTATACATGCCATAGCTTTAAACGTTTTGAAATCATAATACCGAGATGTCTGTTGATAGTGTGATACGAAGCTCCGACGATCCCCAATTCGAGTAAGCTCAAAACACTATAAAACAAAGGAAAGGAAGAAAGGAGTAAGCTACTAATAGCTTAGTAAGTTACATGTAAACAATAAGCACTCATTTAATAATTAACATTTTTTTAACATATAACTAATCAATACATTTCTTAGCAAATTCAATCACTTATATATGCATAATCTTACCAAATTCACTTGCATATACATTTACACACTTAACCTTTATCACATATGCTCATTCTTTCAAATGTACCTGCATACACACCTTATTTCATATTCACTTTAACTCATTATTAATCCCGTTGAACACTCGAAATATACACGGATACGTACAGAATTAGCACATAAGTGCCACACTGATATGTAGCTAAAGCTACCACTGAAATGTAGCCGAAACTACCACTGATCAATAACACTGGAAATGTCCACGGGCCTGCTCATACAAGCTGTCAGGTATCTGCAACACATGCTAGATCACCCAGCACCCGGGAATCATTGTAACACTGTAACACTGGTCTCTAGTGACATGTCACTTGTATCCACTTCTATTCCTAAGTTCAACCGGGAATTTACACTTAACACTTTATTTTAAACACTTTATCACTTGAATAATTCATGAACAATTTTCCTTCCACATTCAATATTAATTCACATATCAAATATAATTCACAATTTATAAAAATATATTGCTATTATTTACACGTAACTTACCTCGGATGCAAAACGACTATTTTCGTAAATTAGTCGATAACATTCTCTTTTCCCCGATCACTTTCACTATTCCTTCTTTCTTTATAATTGAGCTTAGAAAATCAAGAACCCTAGCTATGGTGACAATGAAATTTTTGGCAGCAAGGGTCTAATTTGAAGAATATGAACACTTGTTTTCATCTTATTTTGTCTTTTATTCAATTTTGACAAAAATGCCCTTGACCCACTTACTTAGATATTTTTCTAGAATTATCCTTATGTCTCCATAACACTGATTTATAGTCTACTTGCCACATAAACACTTCCAATTTCATGCAATAATTCAATCAAGTCCTTTAATCACTAATTAGACACACTTTGTATTTTTCTCAATTTAGTCCTAAAAATTCAATTATGCACTAAATCATTAAAATTTCCTATCCATATTTTCACACAATATTTCAATCAATCGGTAATTAATAAAAATTTATAAAATTAAACTATTTCACTTCAGAATTATGGTTACAAAATCACTGTTCCGATTAGGCTCTATTTCGGGCTATCACAAATTTTACTGTTTGAGTGGTTAATTCGATAAAAAGGATTAAATCGCGTAAAGCATAAAACTTGTGTTCTATTAGCTAAAAGTGTCAAATAGATATAGAACATTAAATTAAAGGTCCTTATGTGATAATTAATCCAATTGTGAGTTAGTGGATGATATTTGGTTTGGCATTTGTGTAAATTTGATTAATTTTAAAAGTTAATTTAGTAAAAAGGTAATTAATGATAATAAATAAAATAAAACCAAATTTCATCTTTCTATTCATCATCTTCCACCGAAAATGAGAAAGATGAATAGCCATGGAAGCTTCAATATTCGGCCAAGTTTTGTGCTTTATTTGTGCTTTATTTGGTGAGTATTTTTGCTCGGTTTTTAATAATTTCTACGTTTTTGAGATCGTTGCTTCGTAATCTAGCTAGCCTGTACCTCCGATTTCAAAACTGTTAAAGATTTTGATAGTTGCCATTGTTGAATACATGTGTTAATTGATGTTTGATGATGAAATATGAAATTTTGATGATAGTTTTACATGTTTGGTAAAGTGATTTTGAGTAAAAATATCAATTTTGGACTAAATTGAGAAAAATGATAAATCGTGTGGTAAAAGTGTGAATAAATGAAAAATGTGGGCTGTTATGGCAATAATAAAAATTTGGCTAGCTTGGGTTTGTGTTTAATTTCATGAAATTGTGATTTTATGTGATAAGAACTAAATTGCAAAAATGTGAAAGTCTAGGGGCAAAAGTGTAAATTTGCCCTAATGTGTAAATTGTGTTAAATTGAGTGAATTAGTGATTAAATAAGTAAATTTTGTTATTATATAGATTGGGAAAAACAAGATTTGGACCTAGAAATAGGAGAAAAACTACGTATTGGATGAGTCGACCTACTTCGTCGTTTCAATGAACGAGGTAAGTTCGTATGTTAAATAATGTTCCTAAATTGTGTTCTAAATGTGCATTTATCATTGAATTGAATTGGATGTTGATTGGATGAGTACGAGCATGAATCGAAAAAGTTACGACGTCCGAAAGTCCCGTACGAACATTAGGAATAACTTAGGATACTGATATGTGATTACGTGTAAGACCATGTCTAGGACATTGGCTTCATCATGTGATTCATGTAAGGCCATATCTGGGACATTGGCACCGATATGAGATTCGTGTAAGACCATGTCTAGGACATTGGCATCGATATGAGAATCGTGTAAGACCATAGCTAACTGTTGGCATCGATTTATGATAGCATGTAAGACCATATCTGGGATATGGCATTGTACGAGTTATACGAGATTTCTGAGTATCCTTAGCGATTCCTAATGGTTCAACGGGCAAAGTCAAGATGAGAATAAAAGTGTAAACGAAATAAGTGGTACAGGTACGTACGATACTTATACGTATATTGAATGAAAGAAGATTGATAAATAGATGTGAGCTCGTGTATATTACATGAAAAGGTTTGAGTTTATGTAAGTGTTTGATTTATATAAATTCTTATTGAGGGTATCGAATTTCACATGATGAGTAAGTGGATAATTATGAGAAATCCATATGGTTATTGTAACACCCCTTACCCGAGACCGTTACCAGAGTCGAGCACGAGGCATTACTTAGCTTATTTTACTAATTCGGGGCATAAAAATTCGCTTTGAAAATTAATTTCACTGTTTACAGTAATCTGCCCAATCGCGCAGCAGTTACTAAATTGATTATAACTCGACCTACGGGACTTGAAATTTAATTCCGTAAATTTTCCCTGAAACTAGACTCATATATATTTCTACCATAAAATTTTCAGAATTTTTGGTTTGACCAATTAGTACAGTTTATTAGTTAAAATCTCCCCTGTTTCTTCACTCGACTGTCCTGACCCCTTGGTACTAAAAATAAATTTTCTCATTATAGGATTTTGATATGATGTTCTTACTTATTTCTAAAGAAAATAGATTCGTTAAGGAATCTAATAATGTAAAATAAAGCTCATAACCATTTTGTACAATTTTTAATGATTTTCTAAACTCAGAACAGGGGACTCCAGAGACAGATCTGACCCTGTCTCACTAAAATACACATATCTCAAAATATAAAATTTATTTTGTTAAACCATTATTTTTCTATGAAAATAGACTCAACAAGATTTCATTCCATATATCATTCACCCTCTAATTCACTTTATACCATCTTAGGTAATTCCATATATCATTCTGTTTCTTTGCAAAATTTTACCCTTTCATGATTTTCATACTTAACCATTTTAAAAGCCAAACATTATCACATACTCACACATCTTTCTTTAGCAATATCATAGATACAAACATTCAAAATGACTAATCCCTATACATCACTTAGGTATATACATTACTTAGGTATATACATTACTTAGGTACATGCCACATTATCAAAAGAAAGTACATCACTAACATTTCTCTGAGGTCGGGATTACTTTGGATGCTGGATCGAACACTGGTTTTCTACAATCCTGCGCACGGAAACAACCGTACACTGAGTATGGGTATACTCAATGGTATTACCATAATTCAAATTCATAACATTAATCGATAAATTATATACATTTAATTTATGTTTACAATTATTCGTTAATTGTCTCATACTTTAAATCAACTTGATCATTAATAACAATAAGCAATATTTCAATCTTATCTTTAATTATATTCATACCTTGTTTCACTATCTAAATTTTATTGGATTTTTTCACATCCCATTCCAACTCATACAAATTCAATCAATTTATCAACTCATTCATTACACATTCTATTTATATTCAATATGTACTTTAAATCTTTTAACACTCAATTTATTCATTAAATCCATAACTAAATTTCAATAACTTGTATTCAATTAAATTCACATATTATTTCACTCTTTCAAATTATTTTATTTTCACTTCTCATTTCTTAACAAAAGCTATTTCAATTCATATTCAAGATCATTCAATAAAAATTTATATTATCAAAATTATTCATTTACCCCTATTAACTTGACTTGGACCTTGGCGGATACACGGATCCAACCAAACACACCAATACGGCACATTGTGCCTAAAACGGTACATAGTACCTGATCAGTATACGACACATAAGTGCCTGAAACGACACACGAGGTGCCTGATACGACACATAAAGTGCCTGAGATACGACACATAAAGTGCCTGGTCGGCAAAGCCGATAAATCCCGTACTCTTCCAAATCCTATGGCATGTCAACTATATCCGACTCAGCCCGACTAGTTAATAGGGTTTCCGAATCACATTTCAATTCAATCACTTTCTCATGCTTTCAATTCAAATCATTCCAATTTAATCACAATTTGATTCAATACATTTTTCTATTTCAAATTCACTTTCGATTCAATCACAATTTAATTCACTTTTATTCCATTCATATATATATATTATTCATTTTCCAATATTCATCTTATTTTTATTTACTAAACATATTATTCAAAATTCAACAATTACTATCAATAAATTCAATATCAATAAGTATATATATATTTCATTCGATTCAATCATGATACTCACCTCAATTTTCTTATCATGTATATTAATTTAAATTTTAACAATTAGTAATTAAATTCGAATTATGGTAATACTAACCGAAATTTCTCTCGAGTCACTCCTTGTCCACTTTCTCCTTTCCTTTCTCGGACAATGACTCGTACACGACATTAGCTACGTAATTAAACAATTAAAAATCATTAATACACAATTTCATTAAAATATTTCCTTTTATACCTAAACTTTACCCAAATTCTAATTTAATTCCTTATCAATACTAATTTTATTTTTCCCAATCTAACTCTATATTCTCTCTTAATTCTTACTATAAACTCAATTTAATTCTTCAATTTCCCCATAAATCCCTAATTTCGGGATTCTTTCAATTTAGTCCCTATCAATTCAAAACTTATGTTTTATTTTTCAAATCAACCTTTTACTAACTTTTAACTTAAAATTCAATCATTTTAACCTCTAATTCATCAATTAATTCAACATGAACAACATCTAAAAATTTACTAACTTCCAAAATTTCAACTTAAATCAAATAGTATTTTGTTCTAGGATTCCAAAAATATCAAAACTATAAGAAAAAGGGACTAAATTGACTTACCAATTAAATTTAGAAGTTTTGAAACCCCTGAACCGTCGCTCTTTCTTTTTCTTCTTTCTCCTTTCTCTGTTTCGTTTTGCTCTCTGTTTCTTTCTTTCTTATTTCTATTCTTTCTTTTGTTATATATATATAATATAATATAATATAATATAATATATTAATAATAATCATTACTTACATATATATAATATATATATTAACTAGAATATCTCAGATATTTCTTTTATTATGCCGACTCAACTTCAAAAAAAGGCATAATTGCCTATTTGGTCCTTTTAACTTTTCCTTAATCTATAATTAAACTTTTATTCCTATTGCAATTTAATCCTTTTTCATAATTAACCATCAAAACGTTAAAATTTCTTAACAAAACTTTAATACTACCCTAATGACACTCCGTAAATATTTATAAAAATTTTTACGGCTCAGTTTCTAATATTGAGGTCTTGATACCTCGTTTTCGACCCAATTTACCTAATAATTTCTTTTAAATCACAAAATGCACTAATTCAAAAATATTTCTAAAATCACACTTAACTTATAATTATTAATTAATAAAATTTTTCTAACTTTTTCATCGATTTTAGTGATCTCAAATCACTGTTCTGACACTACTGAAAATTGGGCTGTTACAGTTATATTGATTATGAATATGTAATGAATATTGGATTGAATGTGGGATATCTTAAATTGCTTATGCATATCTAAATGTGAATGAATTGGTGAGAATATATTAGATCTATATGAACATGGAAATGAATAAGCTTGTGAGACCCTTGGTTAGCTATGTGTATGGATTCATGGTATAACGGTGAAAGCAAATGAGTAACATTGTAATACTTAATATGTGTTATTTAATAAGTTGAGTATATTATCATACGAGCTTACTAAGTTGTATAGCTTACTTTGTTTTCTTTCCTATGTTTATAGTGTTTCGGTGGCTTGCTCGGGTTGGAAGTCGTCGGAGATTTCATCACATTATCCAGCTATCGTTTCGGTATTTCAAAAGCTTTGTGCTTTTGGTTATGTGGCATGTATAGGCTAGTTGGTTTATGAAGTGTATAAGTGACTTTTGGCTATTTATGCATATGTGTTTGATATGTATTTAGCCATAAGATTTGGCTTAATAACAATGTAAAGTTTAATGTGTATAAGCTATGTTCATATTAGTTTGGTATGTAAATTTCCTTGTGAAATGGTATATCTTGGTATGTTTGATTATGGTTCAAATAGCTCAATAGACATTTGGTAAGTGACATGTATATGTTTGGTTATTTGTGGCTTGACCATGAATGAAAATGTGGTGGCAATGTGGCTTAAGGAATGGTATGTTTAAATATGAATTTGAAATGATACTTTGGTATGCCTTGGTTTGGTTTTAGATCGAATGATTTGGTTGGATATTTAGTTTGAATTTAAGGCATGTGATAAATGCAATTGATAGTAAGTGGTGAATGATGAATCATGCGGAGTTGGAATGCTTTGAGCTAGTTTGTGGACATTTGATGAGTAGTAAAGAAATGGATATACAATTGTATGAAATGTACATGAAATGGTCATTTTTGGTTGCTTATTAGATGTGAAATTGATGCCAAAATGATGTGGTTTAGGTAGGCATGTGAAAGGTGAGAAATGTGGCTTAAACCAAGTCTATTTTCGTGCCGCATGGTCTGAGCACACAGACGTGTGACTCGACTGTGTGACCTCTGTTACTTAGAAAATTTTTACAAGTTCCAAAAAATTTTATATGTGATCAGTTTAGTCTCGAACCTTCTCTAATGTATGTTTAAGGTCTTGTAGACGTCTAAAAGGGACAATATGTGTATAATTGAATGATATTTATTAATGTTGGATTATTTGATTGAGAAATGAATGATGAATGTTGTGTTTCGATCGGTAATACCTCATAAACCTATTCCGGCAATGGACACGGGTTAAGGGTGTTACAGGGTCGATGCATAAGCTTTCATAAGCTCAATTGAGAACTTTTAAAGGATCTTAAGGGATTTCTCTTTCCAAGAACTTTGAGTAATCATCGAAATTTATTATCGAAATTAATAAAGTGCAAGTTGCAAACTTATTAAATTAAATGTTTTTAATTTTTTTCAACAAAAGAACTTTTTGATCATAAAAAGAGGGAGATTAATGATCCATATAAGGCATAAAGGCATAACTAAGCAAGGCAAAACAAAAACAACAAGAAATCATAAAACAAAAGAAAAAAAATAGTCATACAAAGGCATGGAACCAAACATGATCTCAATCTTTTCATGTTGGTAGAGTTTAATACATATGAATGAACATGAAAGTTAGATGACATACTTAAAGCCACGATCTAAATCAGCCTTAGCCACCAAAACGGCTTGGTGCATTGTCAGTGACATGACATGTTTTCATGGTAGAAATATATAATGCGTTAAACTCATTGTATTATGAGAACCTTCAACAAAATAGGAAGAAAGGTTGGAAACACACTAAAAGCCCAAAAAGAAAGAAGAAAAAAAAACTTTTTTCTTTACCAAAACAAAATCAAACCCCTATTAGCAACAACAATAGCTTGGATCCAAAATCAACACTAGAAAATATTCTCCTTACTTCATATTCTTGAGACTCTTCGAAGGAAAATAAAGGAAAACACCAACAATGAGAAGCACTAAAGATGGAAGCTAAAAACAAAACAAAACACAAGGATGGAAACACCAAAGTTGCAAACATTGAGTATGGAAGGATAGAACGTAAGTGCGGCTCAAAAGAAATGCTAAACCTTAACAAATATTCTACAGAGAACAAGCATACCGAAAACATTTTTACTTTCAATGTATCAGATCCTAAAACTTAAAATATTATACAAGGTTAGCCGAAACTCCAAACTTTCAACAAGTTATCAGGAAGAAAAGCACTTTGACAAAGTGAAGGGTTTTCTTCCCATTTTCCTATTTTTTCCTAATGTGAAGCCCTCGCCGTCAACTCCCTTTTCAATACCTTGCCTCTTTAGCAGAGACGTAGATAGCCGATGACTACCTGCCACCTCCCTCTTTTCCCTTTTTCCTCTTTTCCCCTTCCCCTCCCCTTAGTTTTCTTCTCCTTCCTTACCTCTCCACTTCTCTCATTTATAACATTCATTCCTTGTCGGTCACCCCTCCGACTTCCTTGTTTTCCCTACTCATTTCCTCCTTTGCTCCTCACCTCCGCCACTACCCTCGTCAACCTTTTCCCCATTTATTCTCCTTCCCTAGCCTTCTCACATCCATCCTTTCACCATTTTTGGTCCTTTTTACGTTTTCCTTTCGGTAGAATAATTTTAGGCAACACTTTGTACGCCTTTGGCTCTCTCTCTTCTCTCTTTGCTTCAGGGTGATAGTTAAGCTTTCTAGAGGCATTGATGGCTCATGCGATCGGGTCTAAGACTACATGTTTTTCTCAAGTCAATGCGAGCTCATTCTCTCAAGTTTTTGATGATTCATTTTGTTTACACTTAATTCAGTGAACTATGACTTAATGAAGCTTCATGGAATTTGTTGGAAGAATTAGGATAGGACCATCATCAATAGAAACATCATACCAACTCATAGACTTCGATTTGATGATCGACTAATGTGATTGTTCCGTGATGTTTGTGGTTTAACCATCAGTTTTCTATTGTAGTAATGGTTTTAAGGTTAAGTTTTTTATTTTGGTATAAGCGTGATTTTGGATCAGCTGTTTTATACTATGTTCTCCATATATTCAGCTTAAGGTTTATGTATTGGGACCATTTCGATGTCCTTTCTTCATTTGTAAACATGTTTAAAAGGAAGAAAAAGTGGCCTTGGCCAACAATTAAGGAGGCGTCCACGAGGTGGTCCTTGGTTTGGAGATCAACAGATAACAAGAGTTGTAAAATTCTTGACTACTGCCAGTGGGTCACTTGATACAAATTTTGAACCAATGAGAGTGAAAAGCATTTTGATAAAACTGGGAAAGTTTATCATGTTATTTTGATAATTGTTTATCAAATTATTTGTTTGACTTTTTTATTATGGATACCTCAAGCTTCTAAAACAGTTTGAAACCCCATCCATCCCTCCAATTTCTTTTGTAGTAACAGAAAAACCCCATTCCATTCTGATGGCCACTTTGGTCGTCGATCCAAACAGCGGCTTTTGCTCCAAAACCATGACGTTCCACAGCCTCCGATCTCCCGTTTCACTCCCACCCGAATCCGCACCCATTTCATTTACCGACTTCTTCTTCTTTATGCTCCAGTCCTCCCCACCCTCCCCCACCGCCGTCGTTCTCATCGACGCCACCACGCGCCGCCGTATTCTCCACACCGAACTTATCTTCCGATTCGAAAACCTAGTCACCTCCCTCCGCACCCACTTTGGCCTCTCTAAAGGCGATTGTGCTGTCGTTTTCACCCCTAACAATATCTTCACTCCCATTCTTTACTTGTCTCTCTTATCTATCGGCGTTGTTATCTCTCCCGTCAATCCCGCCGCCACTGCCCCCGAGATTCATCACCTAATCCGACATTCCAAACCTGTCATAGCTTTCGCCTCGTCGGATTCAGCTCACAAAATCCCTTTGCTCAAACACGGAGTCGTTGCTATTGACTCTGTTGAATTCGAGTCGTTAATGGAAAGCCCAAGTGAAAAAACTGAAAACAGAGGAATCAAAGTGAACCAGTCCGATGTAGCCACGATTCTCTATTCGTCCGGCACAACCGGTGGGATCAAAGGAGTTGCATTGACTCACCGTAACTTGACAGCGGCGATTGCCGGAGGAATGCGTCCGGTGAGGAGTTCCCCGACGGTTGTCCTTTGTACGGTTCCATTTTTTCATGTGTATGGACTAGTATTCAGTTTGAGGTCCATGGTTTCGGGCGACTGCATGGTGATAACGGGAGGAAGTCGCTCATTTGGTCTGAGAAAAATGTATGGAGTTATCTATGAGTATAGGGTTAGCCTCTTGGCTTTGGCTCCACCGTTGATTGTAAAGATGGTGAACGATACTGCGATAATGGATGGCTATGATTTGAGCTCGCTTGAAGCTGTCCTCTGCGGCGGCGCTCATTTGAGTAAGAGCATGATCCAAAGGCTGAGAAAACGGTTGCCCAAAGTTAAGCTGGCGCAGGTAACACTTAATTACAGTGCTGATTGACCAATCAACATGATTGGCTTTGATTTGATAAATGAAGTTTTCAATATTTGTGATGAAGGCATATGGGCTAACTGAAACAACGGGGCGAGTGTTTAGCACAATGGTTCCCGATGAAACCCAAGCAGAAGGTGCGACAGGGAAGCTTATGCCAAATTGTGAAGCCAAAATCGTGGATCCTGAAACTGGTGCTGCTTTGCCACCTGCAAAGCCTGGAGAGCTTTGGGTTAGGGGACCTCTAGTAATGAGGGGTAATCACTGATTTCTGTACATTGATTAACTGGCAAGAGAGTAAGTGGCCACTGTTGTTTGTTGTTGTTGATTGCTCTGTTTTACAATTTTGTTTTGGGGGTGGTTCAGGATACGTTGATAATGAGGAGGCAACTGTTGGGACTTTGGATTCAGATGGATGGTTAAGAACTGGCGATCTTTGCTACATTAATAATGAAGGTTTCCTGTTTTTCGTAGATAGGATAAAAGAGTTGATCAAATACAAAGGCTACCAGGTTGGCTCTAAATCTAAGCTTTGTTAAAAAGTATGGTGCCCCGCAAGAACTAAAAGCTTATTTTATTATGGTTTTTAAAGTTGGTTTCTCAATCAAACAGGTTGCCCCAGCTGAATTAGAACATCTGCTTAATTCCCATCCAGATGTCGTCGAGTCTGCAGTTGTTCCGTATGTCACTTTTACTTCTCGTTATTCTCATTTAACGTTCCAAATGGATTAGTCTATAATAATTCAAGAGCAATTTAGTCCTTGTATATTTAATATATTTTAACGTTTAATGCTTCAAAATTATGCGAAGAAAGACTAAATTGCTCACTAAACCTATAGCCCCTTCCAAGTATACCAATATCAAATAGATGTTGTATTGGAGTAAATGCTTGGTTAAACCTGCCAAGTGCTTACTTTTGACACTCTCAACAGGCTTTCAGATGAGGAAGCAGGCCAGGTACCAGTGGCCTTTGTGGTTAGACAATCAGGGAGCAACATTGATGAATCAAAACTCAAGCATTTTGTTGCCCAACAGGCATGCGTTGCTTCTAACTAAATGCAAAACAATTTCTTTTTTCATCTTTTTTTGTTGACATTCTCAGACGTTTCATCTCAGGTTTCCCCGTATAAGAGAATACGTAGAATAATGTTTATTGATTCATTGCCAAAGAATGCATCTGGTAAGGTGATGAGGAAGGAATTGGTGATCAAATTGTCAAGTGCTACCTCCAAGTTGTAAATTTCTTCCACCTTTCCACGTTTTTATGATTCCAAAATTGCTAAATCTTGTCGTTTATCTATTTTATATAATTGAAGAACTGTTTCATATCATTACAAATGATCAAAAAATAAATTTAGAACAGACCCCATGAGTGACCTCTGTTTACACAAAATTAAAGCTCATTTTCTTACCTGGCAATAAAAAAGTTCCCTTGCTGCTTGAATTTTGTTTTGGTTAAATTATTTGTGGTTTCCATTATGAGTAAATTAATTTTGTTTATAGAAGTGAAAAATATAACTTTATACCTTAATGTTAAAATAAATAGTATTTTCACTTTTTCCAAATTAAATTTTATTTTTTATTTAATTTATAATTAATTTTATTTTTTATATTTAAAAATTATTGTAACTTAGAAATGTTAATGAAAGAAACTTGAAATTTTGTTGAGTAATATTCCAAAACCATAAAACAAAGTCAATTTTGTCAAAATAAAATTAAAAATTCAAAACAAAAAATTAATATGAAAAAATCGAAAATTAAACCGAGTGGAATCGAATTATGATAGGCAACTCAAAAAATCCAAAAAGCACTCTACCGATCCGAACTAGTATCACCCCTCCAATTTAGTACGTTAACTTAACACTTTTTTTAATATAACACTTGAGTTTTTTTTTGTCTAATTTGATATTTGAATTTTACATTTTTTCCTAATTTAGTATTTTTTTTGGATCAATTTGATACCTAAACTAATAAAATATTATACAAATTACTCTAATATACTAATAATATTATTTTTTATGAGGTAGTAAATATAATTAATGTATGCCAATAAAATAAGGTATTTACATTTATATAGAGTGCAACCAACATTAGAAAGTTTATATTTAAAACTTGTTGAAATTTTTTTGTTTTCATGTGGATTTGAACTAATGTGAATTCGTCAAAATTAAAAACTTTTATTTTCTAACATTTCCAATTGTGCAAGCCATTAACAAATTTGTTTGTTTTTTAGTTTTACATATTTTTAATTTTATTTTCCTTTGTTTCTTGAAATCAAATCAATCTTTAGTTATTAGGTACCAATAAAATTATCATGTCATTGAATTCATAAAATATTATTATATACTTATTCATATTCAATATTATTTTAAAAAATAAATCATTAAAATTTTGAAAAAAAAGAAGAAGGTGAAAACCATTAATTATGGGGAAAATGGGAAAATCATTACCAGTCAAATTTATATTTTGCAAATGTATGGTTATTGTTTTACCCTAGTAGAGTAGGACACATGGCTCTTAAATGGCCCGTGGTTGACCTTTCGCAGACCCCTCATTGGATTAGCACGTAGACAGTTTGCAACTTACCCTTTATGATGCACCTCTCGTGGATCATTTGAGCTTAATCATTTTATACAACCTCAAGGATAGAGGTGTGGGAGCAAGACAACTTACAACATAGGCGAAACCACACAACACATACCATAGACATAACTGACCTATAACATCACTAACACTTGGCCAACCCGTACAACCATGCAGGACATCGTAAATCATATGGCACTACGAGACAAGAGGTGACCTACAATATAAGCTTCGGTGCACAAGGGAGTCAGGGATCCTTCTTCTTTCCTATGATTATCATCTCTGTCGCCTCAAAAGAACATTTCCTTCCTTTTTCCTTCTCTAGCTCTTCGCCTTATCTAGGTGAATTGATACTCATAACCTCCATCACATCCTTTTTATTGGTAAATTGTATCAACAATTGGTGCGATGAGTGTGAATTGAGCCACCATGGCTCACTCTTCCATTGTCATCCCCGAGAACATAGAGGATCGAAATCAGGAACTTCAACAAACCCAAACATAATCCCATCAACCTCCCCAAACTACTTAGCCACCCACCAAGTTGTTGGGATCTAGTGCCTTTAGTGTAACGATTATGTCCACATATTTGTAATTTTTTGAATAAATTAGTTTAATAATACTCCACCATTATCATTAATATCTTTTGTATTTTGTCCTCAACAGTTTTTGCACACGAAGCAAAATGAAATCAAATATTAGCTCATTGATTATCTAACTTTAACTAATACTAAGTTGCATTATGTGGAAGGATCATAATGCGAAAAGACAACTTGTATTAATAGATAACCTAAACAATTCCTTAGTCCAATCGAAATTGAGCAAGTCGATTAAAAGACTAATATGTCGTTTATAAAGTCCAAATAGAGAGATGCATTGTCTTGGGTATCGGAGTGGATAACTTCCAGAAGGTAGAGACATAGATGTGGCTGATTGGACTGATAATACATCAGACAGGACCCAAGTAGAATAAATCCTAGATTTGTTTATGGATTTATTCATTTGCGGTGTTCATAGTGTGGCTTACCTCAATCCTGAGTAAGTGATGGACTATGTGTACATGACTCGTATGCTTTGAAGTATTAATAGCCTGAATTCAATTGGTAATAGAGTCAAAAGCTGGTACGTTGAATATATGATTTTCACTTATTTATTATTTGTTAGTACTTGACTTTTCATGAAGAAAGATACCATTAGATAAAATAGAATCATATTGGGAGAACATATTTATCCCAAAGAGATTAAGGATGTCTTATAAGGGTAACACCCATGTGATAAAGTTATTGGACGAGCACTTGATAAAGTAGTTTTCGTAATGGTATGCAATAGGGAGAGCTTAGTCATAGTACTTTAATGGAATGACTCTATGACTGAATAATGTTGTAATTAATAGTTGGAGAGTTGGAACTTAATTACATATTATTTGAGCCCTAATTATATATGTCCAATTGGTCCCTCCATTAGCTCAGTATAACCTTGATGGTTTGCATTAATCAATAATATGGAAAAAGTGAAACAATGAAATAGAGAAGATCGCATGTGTCACTATTTGTAATGAATATGTTTTCTCGCTATGAACAAAAGATGACTCGGGAATTAAATTAATTTATCCAAATTGTTATTTAATTAAACAATTGAAGTTCGATGTGAAAATTAAATTAATTTAACTCATCATGGTTTTATGAGAATGAGTTAATTAAATTAATTTACTCATAGATTATAGTATGGTAAGTTTGTCATGACTTTAACGGAATTAGAACTAGGTTGAGAAAAATAATTTAATTAGTTTAATTAATTAATTAATTGAATAATTAATATTTTGGGCATATGAAATATATTTATTGGGCTGGAAAAATTATATGAGTTGGTTTAAAGATTAAATAATACATATAATTAACCCAATTACAATATGAGACCTAATTAACCCGATTTAATATAGAGGGGCGACGACCCTAGTCCCAAAAAGGGCCTGGCGCTGTCCCCTAACTCCCAGTAGGAGTTGACTTTTCCTATTAAAATATTATTATTCAATTATTTCTTATGATATTGAAACTATTGTTATTTTCTCTATAAATAGAGACCAAAAGCTAAGTTAATATACACACTTTTCTATGTTGATATTCTATCAAAATATAGTCAAATTATTTTTCAGATAAAGTCTATCTTTTGTTAAAGTTCGTCTTTTGATTTTTTAACTCTTAAAATTTCACTAAAGTGTTCATTGATTTGCGAATAGAGCCTACACTCTAGCAAATCGAGGTCGAGATTAGTGAAGAAGATCGAGTAGTCGAAAGTCGAGAACATTTAAGTCCACCTAATCACAAATATATGTACTATTTGGGTAAATGGTTTATTTCTGTAAACATCACAATCGATTAGTTTTTAATGAAAAAATTTGAACTTTTTTTTGTGCCTTGAAACACTATTTTCAAACCGATTTTTCCAACACAACCTAAAGTAGCAACAAAAGCACAGACAACAATATCATCCACATTCACCGGGGACATCTTCACCCATTCCTCGCAACGCCTATGCTTACTAGCAAACCTATCCTCCATATTATCAGTATCCACCACCACCATGGTACTACCCCCACCTCCACCAAGGCAATACCAACACTAGTACCCCTTCAATTGACCAAGCCTTTCAAAATCCCAATCTAGCTCATAGCAATTCACTAAAATGCATAAAAGGATAAAAATGTTGGAGGCCCAACTCTCAGGACAACAAATGTTATTTCAGGAACAATAAGAACGCCTATTAGAATTAAAAACAAAAAAAAAGATGAGTGAATTATTGAGGAGTTCAAAACACGTAGGAATCTCTTACAGCATGATCGCTCGACCTAGGAGGAAAAGATAGCTTAGTCATTCAACAGACAGCAGAATCGCCAGCAAAAGAATGACTCGTTAAACCAACCCCTTGAACCCAATCACTTAGGGACTTAAGTATAGGATGAAAACCTTTGAGGCCAAAGTGCCTCTTTGGAAGAGCAGATGTAAGCATTGAGGAGAGAACTACAAGAGTTTTTCAATACAAGGACTGAGGGAGCGGCGAAGCTAGAAATTTTTTTTAGGGGCGCCGAAATTAAATTGTAATTTTTATGATAGTAAAAATATAATTTCACCATTCTAATAGCCTCTATCTTTATAATTTTTAAAGGATTAAATCAAATTTTTTTATCATTTTAGGGGAGCAAAATGTAATTTTACCTTTACTAATTTAAAATTTTTAAAATTTCAAAAAACTTAAATAAAAAAATTTTCATTTTAGGGGGCCCCATTGGTTTTGCCCTTGTGAGGGAGCTTCATGGAGTTATGTGAACAAGCCCTCTCTCTACAAAAATTTTGGCCCTACAACCTTCCTTCGATGTTCAAGTTCTCCAAGGCATTGTACGAAGGCCAATGTGACCCATAGGACCACCCTACTACAATAACAATGAATATCCTGAGGGTCTCCAATAAGGTTAAATGTCGAGCATTCTCCATGACCTTAACTACCACAACCCAAGCTTGGTACTTGTCACTCCCACGGGCTTCTGTCCACAACTTTAATGAGTTGGCCTACTTGTTTGTGAGCAAATTTTTTGCCAACAAGATGTTGCAACAATATTATAATATTAGTGGATTACAATATGCAATCTTTAACCTATTTTGGGATATCTCCCAAACAACCTTTCTTTGCATTTTAGAATTTGAGATACAAAACAATTTTAGAATCCTTCAATTATAATAATTTTTATAAACCTAATTTGCAGTTGACTTATGCATGGTGCCTAATAGCAAACCGACTTTATAATCCTTTTTAAAATATTTCGGTTAATATTTTTTACACAAATTAAGTAAAAACTAATATAAAATTTATAACATAACCTTTATAAAAGAGGTTTAATAGAGTGTTCAATAATTTTTATAAGTGCTCAAATGCGTGTCCATACAAGAATAATATATAAATTATAATATAGTCTCTGTAAACCTAATATGCTATTAGGTCGAAATTTGCTTCTAATAACAAAGCATTTTCATCCAATAATAAAAATATAATTATATTTTTTAAAATGAAATATATGTAACATTTTATGATTGTATAAAAAATAAAATTTTAAACTTAAATCATGTATCTGTATTTGAAAAGTTATAAGATAACTGGTAATTGCTTATAATTATTCGCATAATTACTTTAATTCTCATCGCCTTCTAAGAATTAGAAAGTATAATTAGAGTGCTTCAATCACACTTAATTCAATGAGATCTATCAACTGTAATGGTTATCCAAATCTGACACATTTATGCAATTACATGCAATTAAATCTAAATCCACTTAACTTTCTAAACAGAGGTGATTTTTCAAAATTCATTATAATCTTATTTTATTTAAAACACATTATCACGCCATAAGATTAAAAGAAAATATAAAATTCAAATATAATTTTGATTTAACTCTAATGTATATTTTTATATTTTATGTCATTAAAAATATTTATATACTTTTTTATGAGTCTAATAACATTTATATTGCATTTTTTTATATTATTTATTTTAATATCATTTTTATATTTTAATTACTTTCTAATTTATAAAATTCCAATAATATATTTTTTTATTTAAAAAATTACATAAACAAAATAATCACAATTGCTAACCTTTTGAAATGATACATCTTAAAATACTAATATATTAAAATTCTCCAAATTTTCTCAAGGAATAAAAAATTTAATTTTTAAAAGTAAACAATTAATTTTTGGTAATATCAACAAGGCCCTTAATGTTTATATATATATATATATATTTATCAATTTGACTCTCTTTTTTTCTAATTAAATTTGACCCTCAACTTAAAAAAAAAAAAGAACAGTTGAATTTTATCATCAACCTTTCAAAAAAAAGTTGAATTGATATTTTTTAATGAAAATACTAACTAAAAATTTAAAATTTTAAACATAGCAGCCTACATTACAATCCACGTGTACTTTATGCTAATTTTTTTTTATTTTTTAAACTTTTTATAATTTTTTGGAATAAATATCAAAGTTATACATGAACTTTTATCCAATGTGCAATGTCATACATGAACTTCGATTTTATGCGATTTTATATATGAAATTTTAATTTGATTCAATTTTCACAAATCACTGACAATATTATTGAATTAGCATCATTTTACGTTAATATATTGTATATACAAATAATTATATTAATCCATTATAAAAATAAATGTATGTATCTATTTTTTAAATGTGTACATTTGAATTAAAATCAAAGTTTTATGTACGCATATGAACTACAATTCAAATTTCATGTGTAAATTGCATATTGGATCAAAGTGCATGTATAAAATTGATATTTATTGCTAATTATTTATTTCATTTTTTATTGTTTTAAAATTTTGAATATTTTTATAATTTTTAAATTATTTATTTATGTGACATATAATATAAATCATGTCATGTTAATATGAAATATATATAAACGATCATGTGGGTGACTATGCGAGCATGGTTAAAATTTTAATATTTTAAACAATATTTCTATAAAAAGTGATTTATTTTTTTCAACTAAAGGCGTATTTAATAAATTATTAAATTTTTTTATTTATATTTAATATTTTAAATGTAAATTTAAATGTTAATTGCTAAATTGTAGACGTGGCAAATTAATCATATCCGTTGAATGGTGGCCCAAATACATCCACGACATCACAACGTATCACCGATAGCCATCACAAACACTCTAAGAAATATTGGCCGTTAGATCACTTACCACCCCCTTTCAATCGACATTTTTTATTTTCCACCGTCAATCTCCGTTGCTAGATACCGTAGCCAACCATTCCCCACCTTCGAATTCCCTATTCCCTTTTCGTCCGCCCTTATTTCTGAATTTTGCAGTCGAGCCGAATCGCAACCATCAAGGATCATCCGCGAAATTTCACTCTATGGTACGCCTCTTTCTTTACTCTTTCACTTGCCTCGGGTTTCTGGTCGATTCATTTCATTGTTTGGTCGTGAAATGTTGTTTCGCGTTTAGTTATAGATCCAAGCAATTCAACTTTTTCCCTCATCTTCTGTTTAGATGCGATTAAGCTAGTGAAAATGAGCGCACTGAAGAAAAGGTTTTAGTTTTAATTTGCTAGAAACTTAGCTTACTGAAGCTGGATTGTTTGTTTTAGGGTTATGAAACTAATTTTAGTTAGTGTAGATTTTAATATCTCCTTGTCCATTCGCATACCTTACCAAAAAGGAATGAAGAATGTTGTTTGTTGCTTCAAATTTGGATAAATTGGATGTGGCTCATATTTTGGCCCAAGGAATTAATTTCTACATTTAGGGGTGTTTTGTGATTTCCCATGTTATGATTTTAAAATGTGATTGTGGTAAGAGTATTGCTGTGAAAGTTATTTTATAACATGATATACGGTTAAAATCATGGAAAGTTATATTAAGACGTTTGTTAAATTCAATGCTTTTTCTGAGAATATAATGTTATTTTAACTAAATTATCCTTAAAATAAAAGATGTATTTTAATATTTTTCAATAATTTCTATTTGAATTAAATATCTAATAATAATATTTTTCAATAATGTTTATTATTAACAAATATTTGAATTAATCAACAAGTTATGATTTTTTTTTTTTACATTTTGATTGAATCCATCAAGTGAATACATTTGAAAAATAACTTGCATATTAACTCAAGATTTTGAAGATATACAATTTGCAATTTCTTATTGCATTATAGGTATAAATTCAAGTGTAGCAATGTATTCATATATTGCATGCATGGCCTGAAATTATCTTGATACTAAAATTTGATATTGATGAAATAATATTTTTTAAAATATTTATAAGAAAAGAAAATATAGATATTTACCGTGTGATAGCACACATATATGACATGTTAAAAAGGGAAAAAATAAATGCAGAGTAGAATTTGTAGATTGAGAACAAAACTAGAAAAAACCACTTACTTTGGAACGATGAATTGAAATTGTAGAGACTAGAGAACGAAAGAACAAGCATCGGTTATGTTTTTCTTTTTTTACGATAAACTAGTTAATACCCTAAACACAAATAAAAGAAAGGCTAATTTTGTTCTAGTGATTTTTTTATTACTTTCCATCTAGATGGAAAAGTAACTCTCCCACTAATTATCAAGGGAATGACTTCACATTACTTGTGAGAAATTAACTCCCAAGGGAATGTTACATTCCAAGGAAAGAAGCAATTTTTGCTTACCAAACATTGAAATCACATTCCAACCAATTAAATTCCTTAAAAAGTGATAACTTTCTTAATTCTCAGAAAGATGGTTTTAGTTCAATTCAGAGAGAAGTCAGACTTCAGACTTCAGAATTTATGGACTGATTAATTTGCATAATCAAAGTTGATGGTCTTTTCTTATTTTCTTTCCGTTATTTTGGTTGCCACTAGCTGCTCTGGTTGCATTATTGACATCCAAATCCTCCTCATTGTTCACTTGGACCGTTTTTATAGGTTTTACCAATGTCAGTTGCTTCATTCAAACATGCGAGTTACTTCAAATTTGCTATTATTTTCTTCTTGAATGTTTTCGAGCATTTGTTAGATTTATTTCTGATAATTAGATTATTTCATGGAAGCTAAAAAAGTTGATTAGTTATGTTCCAATATCTTCGGGAAAAATGTTTAATGAGAAAGAATAAAGAAATGATTGTTCTTTCTTTGCATAGGCACCCATAAAGGGCATTCTTTCCTTGCAAAGGGCATCTTTGTTAAGAGCTTGCGGTGAAAGGTGGAAACTAGGCACTAGATCATTTAGTACTCAAGGAGCAACAACTGCTGATGCTCCACAGGCACCTCCTCCTCCTCCACCGCCTGAAAAAACCCATTTTGGTGGTCTAAAAGATGAAGACCGTATTTTCACCAACTTATATGGGTTGCATGACCCTTTTCTCAAAGGTGCCATGAAACGTGGTGACTGGTATAGAACCAAGGATTTAGTACTCAAGGGTGCTGATTGGATTGTGAATGAAATGAAGAAATCTGGACTTCGAGGACGTGGTGGTGCTGGATTTCCATCGGGCCTCAAATGGTCTTTTATGCCAAAAGTATCTGATGGTCGTCCTTCTTATCTTGTTGTCAATGCTGATGAAAGTGAACCTGGAACCTGTAAGGACAGGGAAATTATGCGGCACGATCCACACAAACTATTGGAGGGCTGCTTGATTGCGGGGGTTGGAATGAGAGCTACAGCTGCTTATATCTACATCAGGGGTGAATATGTGAATGAACGTAAAAACCTTGAAAGAGCTAGAAAAGAAGCTTATGAAGCTGGACTATTGGGCAAAAATGCATGTGGTTCTGGTTATGATTTTGATGTTCACGTCCATTATGGTGCTGGTGCCTATATTTGTGGTGAAGAAACAGCACTTTTAGAGAGCCTTGAAGGAAAACAAGGGAAACCTAGATTGAAACCTCCTTTCCCTGCTAATGCTGGATTATATGGTTGTCCCACCACTGTCACAAATGTGGAGACAGTGGCTGTTTCACCCACAATACTGAGACGTGGTCCTGAGTGGTTTGCCAGTTTTGGGAGGAAGAATAATTCCGGGACAAAATTGTTTTGTGTCTCAGGTCATGTCAACAAGCCTTGCACAGTTGAGGAGGAGATGAGTATACCACTTAAGGAGTTGATAGAGAGGCACTGTGGAGGTGTCAGAGGTGGATGGGACAATTTACTTGCAGTAATACCTGGAGGTTCATCTGTTCCACTTTTACCCAAGCACATATGTGATGATGTCTTGATGGATTACGATGCACTCAAGGCTGTCCAGTCAGGACTGGGAACTGCTGCAGTAATTGTGATGGATAAATCAACTGATGTTGTAGATGCAATCGCAAGGCTTTCATACTTCTACAAGCATGAGAGTTGTGGACAGTGCACACCCTGCAGGGAAGGGACTGGATGGCTCTGGATGATCATGGAAAGATTGAAAGTTGGGAATGCAAAGTTGGAAGAGATTGACATGCTTCAGGAGGTGACCAAGCAGATTGAAGGGCACACAATTTGCGCTTTGGGTGATGCAGCAGCTTGGCCTGTGCAGGGTCTTATACGGCATTTTAGGCCAGAGCTGGAGAGAAGGATTAGAGAGCGTGCAGAAAGGGAGTTGCTGGAGGCTTCTGCTTAATCTCTGCTCAGGTTGCTTCTGGCATCTTTTTGACTTTCAATTTGTTGCTGCCTCTTTTTCTTCCAAAATATGGAAGTACTCTTATCTTGCATGATTTGGCATCAATTTCTATTTTTTATGTGCAAATGTACATTTCTATGGAATTATGTAATCCGTTGTCTATCTTCTCAGTCTGTCAGCCACATTATGCTTGCTTTCACAACTATGTACCCTAGTATATACATGAATGATTTCATGAGAAGGAAGAAAAAAATACGGTGCTGATTAGTACAATGCCTGCAGATGAGTGAAAGAGAACTAACTTATTTCTTTTACTGTCCTTAAGGAATTCATTTAGTTCTCTTCCTATCATCTGGCAGTGGCACCCAAGTAATGGTTGCCTGGTCACTTGAAAAAGGGCAAAAGAACCTTACATATTTTCTTCATGAATTAGTATCTGGTTTTCTGGTTGTTAGACGATGATTTTATTAAAAGGATGTGCAAGAAATGAGTTGGACGAAAAGGCAAGGGAAGGAGGCATAAGACATACCAAATCAATTTTAGTTATTTTCAAGTGGAAAACGGCATTGAAGGATGCAAGTTTAACGAGGAGTGCATCCTTATTCTTAAATGCATAACATTTAGTTCCCTCTTTGTGAGCCATGGAAATGAGTAGGATAGCATACTTAACACCTGTTTTGTGATCCTTTGCATATTCTTACAACATATAAGTCAGTTCCACAGCAACTGCAGGGTTACATTTGAAGGTTTTTGACAAGTTGCTTCTTGCTATGTAGGGATTACCTGTGCAAGTGGCCATTATGGAATAAAATTGAAGTACCCAAAACTTGGAGAATAGGTGACTCTCAGGCATCTGGTGTTGTGGAAGTGTTTTATTTGTTATCTCCTAAGCTGTTGTGTTAACAACATTTCACTGTTTTAGAAAATAATGAATGTCTCCAATGTCTGGGCAGGGATACTTGTTTCTCATAGCATCCACAACGTTTCTTTTTTGGCCCATTTGATGAACATGGTTAATGATCTGTATTCTTTTTATTTCTTTTTGGGAACATATAATGGTATCTGTATTTTTCTATGATCATAGATGTCATAGGATAAAAATAAACGTTTTCTGAGAATTAAAAGAAAGTTATACTACTACCCAGATATTGAAATGGATAATGATGGAACTGGCATGAATAGAATACGAATATGGAGTAGGTTGGGTGGGTGTGGTAGAGCTAGGGATGTAATGAAGCTGAATTGAGTTCAATCGGTAAGAATTTTGACTGGATGCTAGAACTTGGCTTGATCCTGATCGAATTTTATTTTGAAAGCGTGAACTTGATTCCATATTATCAGAAAGAAAAAAAAATTCAATTAAGCTTTGATTTTTATGGTTGATTTCAAGCTTCATGCTTTATTTCGAGTTTGAATTTTTTTTCTCAATATAAATTAAAAAAATATTATATTTAAAATATAAAAATTAATGGTCACAAGACTATCCATAGTTTTCTAGTAGTGCAATAGAAAATATGCTAGCTTAGACTAATTTGCAGGAAAAGATTGAACAGATAGAGATAAAGTGCTACAGAGCTAAAGAAGAAAAAGCAAAAGATGATAGAAGAATTGAACCCCACTTCTGATGTTAGTATAGACTATGAAAGTAATTAGATGTGATTAGATGTTTCACTATTTTGTATGAGTCATAAAAGTAAGTTTGTTTGTTATATGAGTCATAAAAGTAAGTTTATTTGTTATGTAAAGGAGATTCCTTCTTGTCATGTTTGTCTGTAAAAATATAAAATATAAAAATTAATAGTCACAAGACTATCCATGTTTTTCTAGCAGGGCAATAGAAAACACGCTAGCTTGGACTAATTCGCAGGAAAAGACATCACCTATGGAAGTAGAAGACAATCTTGACAACTCATGTGATGGTCTTGAACATAAGATTGAACAAATAGAGATAAAGTGCTACAGAGCTAAAGAAAAAAAAGCAAAGATGATAGAAGAACTGAACCTCACTTCTGATGTTAATATAGACTATAAAAGTGATTAGATGTTTCACTATTTTGTATGAGTCATAAAAATAAAATTGTTTGTTATGCAAAAGTATGAGTCATAAAAGTAAGTTTGTTTGTTATGAAAATGTATGAATAAAAAAAGTAAGTTTGTTTGTTATATGAGTCATAAAAGTAAGTTTGTTTGTTATGTAAAGAAGATTCCTTCTTATCATGTTTGTCTGTAAAAATATAAAATATAAAAATTAATGGTCACAAGACTATCCATGGTTTTCTAACAGTGCAAGACTATTCATGGTTTTCTAACAGTGCAATAAATCCAGCAAGGTAATGTAGTTTCCAACTATAATACATGGTTTTCTAATCTTATTAAATGGATTTGCAAAGATTTTTCATTTTTCTCAATTTTGTTTTTGATTTTTGGGTTAGTAAAGACAGTTAAAAAATTTCTCGAATTTTTAGTTGTTTTCAAGTTTAATTTAGGCTATTGATTGTAAGTTTAGAAGATTGATTGAAGGCTAAAAATCGGATTAGATTAAAATTTGGACATAATTCCTTGAAATTTCCCATTGATGCGTGCTTAAAAGAAGTGGAAGAATGAGTGTTCAATTGATGTTTTGCCATTTATAGATTAGATATAGGAGTGAATATAAGGTTAGATTTGAGTAGCAATAAATTTTGATTTGAGTTCTCAAAAATGGACATTGAAAGGGTGAAAAGTATCGCTTGATTGCATTGCATATATATATATATAAATTTCAGAGGTTTTAATTGTTTATTCTTACTACACTAACTTGACTCATAATGTTGATGTTAATTTTGAAGCGAAAGAAGTTGGTGGAAGCTTTAGCAAGAAAGGCAAGGAGAAAGTTGGGGAGGCTTGATTTGATTTTTCGATTTGTGCATTTCATTTCCGAATTATCTTGTGCTATTGTTTAACTTGAATCATTTATACAAGTTTATGTTGTTATATGATGGTAATATGCTTAGGAATTCATGTTGAAAGTGAACTTTGTTTAGTAAGGATTGATGGTACTGATGTCATGGTTAAATGCTTAGACCATTGAATTAATCATGGTGCTGCTATATTGGTTATGTTATTAAGGTGAATTAATATATATTAATTGGCTCATTAGATGAAATTGGATAATTCTAGAGTATAGTTAACATGTCATAGGATATATTTTGAGCTCTTGTGTTGCAGGTTAACTTTGTGCGCTTGAGACATTTGTTTTATAGTGCTTTGCGTAGCTTATAGAAATGGTTGGATTAAGTCGTATTATATACAGAGTACTTACTATTTGTGCTTATGCACTTTTCATATATTTGTTTACAAATCTAATTTTGGTTAATAGGGAACTAAAATATGTTAATGGAAAATATATTGTGTTACAAATTTTGGAATATGTTGGTATGTATTGAAAATGAGATATGCAAAATGAACCTTGGAGAGTTGTGATGAAAGCATGTGAAATTGGAGTTAGTTTTGTGGTATATGTTGTTGAGAATCAATACGAAGTTGTTTTTATATAATTTGTGATTTAGCTTTAGATTAGGGTATTTTGGATTTGTTTTGCACTACTTAACATCATATGCTCAGTGTGTGCAGATTTTTGATGTTAGAGTTTTCTTAGAATTCAAAAAATATTAAAGGATCCTTGGCTATATTCAACCTTCGTAATGCATGTATTAAGAGTTTCAAATGTCATTTGTATTTTAAATGTTGGTTTAACTTGGATTTTAAATGTCATTTTTGATATATTTGAACATATATAGTATATTGGTAACTTGCTTTGATTGATACATGGATTTTCTATTTAAATTTCATGTTTTATATTTTGTCGTTATTGGTTATATGTTGGTAATGTTTGAGCATGTTTTGGGGTTAGTTTGGAAGGCTTAAACTGTCAATTTTGTAATTTTTCTGGATTTTGAGATGAGGTATCAAAACTTCTTCACAAAGCATTGGTACCTTGTATGAGGTATCGGAATATAGATCAAGGTATCGGTACATTACTCTATGTATTAATAATTTGGCTCTCATGTAGTGGAACATGTACTCATGTAATTGTTTGTTTAAATTTTTGGTATAGGTATTGATACATTGAGACAAGATACCGAGATTTGTCCCTTGTTTTTTGATATTTTGAGTCTTGAATGGTGTCTTTTAGCTCGTTTTATTGTATCTTTGCTTAATTAATATTTAAAACGTATGAATGCAATTGTGATTAATAAAAGTGGATTTGATTGTTTTGGTTTTGTTTGAGGTTACTTCAATAATCAATATGGCATCAATTTTTGGGTTGGGTGTAGATATTTTAACCCTATATTTGAGATGTAATCCTTTGGCCTTATGCATGGTGTGTTTGGTGGGTAATGGTGTCCGTCACCAATCTTGACTCTTATCAACCTAATTATAATAATTAGAAAGTGATGATGTCACATTTAGTATGTATGTTTTCATAAAATTTTAATGTCGTATTTGTATTTTGAAAATGCCCAATGTGGTCCTTGAACTATCAATTTGTATTTTATTATGGTACATGTACTATCATAAAATATCTAATGTGGTACTTGAACTTTGAAAATATCCAATTTGGTGCTTGAACTATCAATATGTGTTTTTATTATGTTACTTGTACTTTCATAAAATGTCTAATGTGGTGCTTGCACCTTGAAAATGTCCAATGTGGTACTTGAACTATCAATACTTTCAAAAAATGTCCAATGTGGTACCTAAGTTATCAATATGTGTTTTGTTATGGTATCGGGTGTTAACACCATTAATGAATTGCTAAAATAACTAATAAAAATTCGACACATAAGTTTTTTTTTCAAATCATCAAATCCACATAGATAATATAAAATTATGTGAAAATTTAAATAAAACAAAAAAAATTAAATTAAATTAAAAAATAGCTAATATGATGAATGAAAAAGAAGTAAATACTAAACTTACATAAATCTATTTATATTTTATCATTTTATTTGGGTTTTTTTAATTTAATTTTGTTTTATTTAGTTTTTCAAATAATATTATATTACGTATCTGAACTCGATGATTTAAAACAAATATATTTTACGTGTTATTCTTTAATTTTTAAATATAAGGCAGTGGTGTATCAAATATTTGCCAATGTGATGAATTCCTCAAATTTTGAGTTTTCAACAAATTTGCTTACTCTGAAAATGTAATGAATTGAAAAAAATAGGCAGCAGTAAACAAATGTATATAAAATAATTCAATAATTTGTCCAACAAACATAAATAAGCCACTTTCAAAACATAAGCAATCATTTAGGAGTTAAATCATAAAACAAAATATAAAGAGGGGTAATTTTATAAATATTTTGGACCGGGTTTACCTTAAACCCAACCCAAACTGAAACTAATTTTTAGAAGAAACTTGTTGATTTCGGGTTTTTCTTGTTCATCCCTAAATAAAACACGTATTGATAATTTAAGTACTATATTAGACTTTTTCAAAGTACAGACACCATATTAAACATTTTATGAAAGTGCATGTATCATAATAAAACACATATTGGTAGTTTAGGTACCATATTGAACATTTTCAAAATACACATGCCGCAATAAACATTTTGTGAAAGTGAAGTTACTAAATTTGACATTATCCCTTAGAAGAGTCGGATTAGAACAGAATACTTTTTTCTTTTCTTTTCTTTTCTTTTTTGCTTTGTTAGAACATAATACATATTATAATTAAATATGATGTTAAACTATTATACTAATGTATATAATACAAAATGTTTAATGCGTCTTTTTATTTTTATTTAAAATTTTGATGTAATATCTATATTTACCTTAAAATCATTCAGTAGGTGGTAATGCTGTTATTGTAACAATAAATAAAATATAAATTCAAAGGTGTTTAATTTTTTTATTTAAAAATTTGGAAATTATATTAAAAGAAAGTATGGTATAAACAAAATCATTTAATTGCTATTTATTTTGTAAGGTTGTGGGATTAAATTTAGGGAGACAATTGATCTAGACATGAAAAATTTTAAAAATAAATTATCAAAATTTAAATTGAATTAATTTGATTGGCTATTGTGCTGGGAAGACTTTGACCTAATTGGAGGATCATTTTTCATTCACAAAAATGGATTACAGAAAAGTCGGTCTTAATTAATTAATGGCTAATGATAAATTTGATCACTAATGTTGGCATATTTTGTCAAAATGACCCTAATTATATTTTTGAGACTTTTTTTGTCATCAACCTTTGATTTTTTTTCAAACTATTTTTTCTAACAGATTTAATGAATAAATTCAATGTTTCAATCTTTCTTTCTTTTTCAAAAGGTTTCAATATTTCATACGTTTGTTTATTGAGAAATTTTTCTATTGAGTTAATTTTTTTTAGATAATTACGTTTATTTTATTTAAATTAAGAGTTTTTTTTTAAAATTTCATGTATTGTTTATTTATTTTATTATTTTCTATATGTAATTATCTTCTATGATTATTTAAGTAATAAATTAGATATTATTAAAAATATTCCACATATGAAATTCCACATCATCCCCTTTTTAACCTTTTTTAATGATACTTTTCATCAAATCTGTTAAAAAAACAACTTGAAAAAAGGAACAAAAATTGATGGCCAAAAAAATTTAAAAAATACATTTAAGATTATTTTGACAAAATATATAAATGTTGGTGGCCAAATTTGTCAGTAAACATTAACCGGAGATTAGATTGTTACAAAAAAAAATTCGCATGTTTTTATTAATTAATTAATACATTAAAATTAAAATAGGAAGTTGAACTTAAAATTTAACCAAACACAGTTAAGTAGTCTTATTCAATTATTTCTCTTTATGACCCAAAAAGGAGCCGTCCTTTATATTAGTTGAAAGTTGAAACCTTGAATAAAGGAAAATTTGTGATATATGATCAGAATGTAGAATGTCTTTCAAAAAATTATTACTTCCTGCCATTCTTAATGAGTTGTAGAGTTGTAATTAGCTGTCTCTTATAGTGCATTCATAAAAACATTAATTATACTTCATTGTCTTTTTACATTCTTCTAAGTAACTTAACATTACAAAACAAAGGGAAAAAGAATTGTGGGCAAAAAAGAAAAACAAAAAAAACCTGCATCTTGCATCCTAAAATTGTGACATTTCCTCACGAGTTCTGATTTCTATAATTTTCAAACACATTGTTCAAAGTTTTGACCCTTTACAATTCAAAATACTAGCATTTCCTCAACTTTTGTTTAGTTGTTTTCTAGAAAGAAAATTCTTAACATTTTCTTCCTTTGAATTCCTCATCTGCCTCCACTATGTACATTTCAGCTCTCTTTTTCTCTGGGGATATCCAACGTTGTTCTGCTTCTAACTCTATTTTTCCCGAGTTAAATGATGTTTGCATGAATTGGGTTGCTTATCCTTTTGTCTATATCATTCCTAGTCTTGACTTTAATGATGTTTGCATGAAATGGGTTGCTTTTCTTCTCTCTATTGCTGTTACGATGATTCGTTTTTTTTTATTGCAACTGAAGTAATGTTTTAAATATAGATTTTATTTTTATTTTTTTAAAAAAAAAGGGGTTTAATCTGTACTTTTCTCACTCTTTCTTTCGTCTGATTATCAAGTGGTAGGTTGTTAACTTGTTTTTTTCCCAAATTTTAAACATATTTCTCCACCGGTTGTTCACTGGTGGAGATTCCCTTCAGGTTCACGCACGCTAATTGTTTTAGTTTGCTGAAGAAACATTTCTAATCTGTTTTTTTTTTCTTCTTCTCTAAATACAGGTCTTATGGTTTTCATCAAACTTTAAGGCCTTTTAGCGGATCATATCAATTCAGATTGAAGCGGGTGTTTCATCCAAGTTCCAACAATGGTTCTTGGCCTAAGAACTAAGAACAGAAAAGGCTGCTTACATCAGCTTGTTTACACCGTAAATGTGAAGGAGATTAATCCTTGGACACCATTGCAATCACTGCGATCGGCTCAATCTGTTTTGCTACAATGGGAAACTGGTGATAAGAGTTCTGGATCCATAGCTTCTACCATTGATAACGGAAAGATTGAGTTCAATGAATCTTTCAAACTTCCATTAACTTTACGTCAAGAAGCATCCCGTAAGAGCACGAATCATTTGAGTTTCCACAAGAACTGTTTAGAGTTTTACTTGTATGACTCTCGGAAAGAAAATGTGTCAAAAGCTCTACTTCTGGGATCTGCTATTGTAAATCTTGCTGATTATGGAATTATCAAGGAAACTATATCCATTAGTGCTCCTTTTAACTTGAAGAAGAGTTCTAGGAACATAGAACATCCTGTTCTTTATCTTAATATCCAACCTTTTGATAAAGATAGCTCGAGCGCTTTGTCGAAAGAAGTGTCATTAGACAAGGATGGCAGTGAATGTGTTTCTGAATTCATAAATGAAGGAAATGATGAGGAAATCGAGATTGCTTCTTTTACTGATGATGATGTTGATGATCTTTCCTCACAGTCATCCCGTATTACTTCTTCTTCTTCTTCTGTTTTCGATCATTCTAGAGAGTCACATATTCAACATGATAAGGTACTTAGGTTCATCATCCTCCTTTTGTTCTTCATTTCCATTTTCATTGAATTGTCTGTTAACTGTTGTCTTTGAATTGGGGTATAAGATTGGATTGGATTTATGAATTTGGCTTGGAGGACTTTGATCCTTGGGCATTACCATAAGTACTGCTTTTTGAGGACTTAACACCGTCCTACTTAGACACTCATGTATGCTACTCTTAGTAGTGTTAATTGAAATTGCATATATTTTGCACATGCAATTTTCTGTATAGTTACAATTTGTTTAGTTAATATGGGGAATGGGTTTTCATCTTGGGACCTTTTCTTAAGTTAAGGGGTAGCTGGTGATTTTAGGCTATGGCTTGACTTGAAAATCACTAGCAGCAATAAGATGAGCCAAAATTAGTTTTGGGAACACATCAGATGGTTGTTTCTTATCATCCGCTACCACCATGATTCTATTCTGGGAGGTCTGTCGTAGTTCTGGTTAATTTGGTGGCTGTCAATGTCATCTTAACAAAGCTAGAATTTCTGAATGTTTAATAGCATGTCACTGTTGATTACAGAATCAATCAGAATCAGCCACTGGTGGGTTTGAAAGGCTTGGGCTCACGCTTCCTTCTGCTGGAACAAATGTAAACTCGGGGGTAAGTCCAATTGTTGAAGCATTCAAACAAGTGAATGGCAATACTTCTCCTTCATCTTCAGTGGACTTGTGCTCCAACTCTATGAATCCTGTAACTAATCCTATGGCTAAAGTTGCATCCCGGGAGCACGGTGGTACTACCATTCCAGTAGAGACCAACTTAGACCATGTAAAGGATGAAGATTTGTCCAACAACCCCAAGAATCTTGTAACTTATCCCAAGGCTGAAGTAGCATCCTCAGAGACAAGTGTTACCATTCCGGTAAATACGAATTTAGAATATGTAAAAGGTAAAGGTTTATCCAACAACCCCAAGAATCCTGTAAGTTATCCCATGGCTAAAGTTGAATCTGCAGAGACGAGTGTTACAATTCCAGTAGATACGAATTTAGACCATGTAACAGATAACGGTTTGCCCAATAGCCCCAAGAATCCTGTAACTTCTCCTATGGCTAAAGTTACATCCTCAGAGAGGAGCATTACCATTCCAGTAGATATGAACTTTGACCATGTAAAAGATTCCCATGCCAAAAGAGAGGGTGATAGGAAAGCATTGAGGCATGACCAAAGTCATGTAGACAGATCTTTAAGTAGCATTTCACATGTTGGTCAGCGGAAGGAAAATGAGGAAAAGACACTGTGGGAAGTTGAGCTGGATGGCCAGATTTTAAATGCCAAGGAATACTCTCCGCAGGACATGTTAGGTTTTATACCGACTCAAGATTCTACAGAAAATAAAATCAGTTGGAGGAGTAACACTTTTGCGTCCAGCTGTGAAACAACTGAAGTCAAAGGTGGCTTCATTGCAAACGATGGACAGAAGCATGCGGCACCTGTTCAATTGCATTTTGACAACAATGGCCTGTCAAAGAAGATCCAGTTTATGGAGAAGGCAAAGGAACATGATATTTCCGAGGAGATTTCTAATGGTAACTCAAGTGATATGCATAGTGAAAGGGAAGAAACAGTGAACAACTTTTCTAACAGTAAATTTAACTCAGGTAACAGTTATGGGCCACTAAAGAATACTAAGTTCATGGAGAAGGCAAAGGAATCTGATATTCCTGAAGAGGTTCATAATGGTTCTACAAAGGATACATGTAATGAAAGCGAAGAAGATGCAAATAGCTTTTCCAACAGCAAAGTTGAACTGGAGTCCAAAATTGAAATGCTTGAACAAGAATTGAGAGAAGCTGCTGTTGTTGAGGCTAGTCTTTATTCTGTTATTGCAGAGCATGGGGGTTCTGTAAACAAGGTTCATGCTCCAGCTAGACGACTTTCTAGATTCTATATCCATGCTTGTAGAACAAGTAACCCAGATAAGAGGGCAAGTGCTGCTAGGGCTGCTGTTTCAGGATTGGTTTTGGTCTCTAAAGCCTGTGGAAATGATGTTCCAAGGTGTGTTCTTACACTTCCTGTAATTTTTTTCCCTTTTAGAAAATGGAACTGGAAGATTTTAGATTCTACCTTCTCTACCACCAAAGATGTTAGTTTGGTTTGCATGTTGATCATTCCTATCCCATTATTCATAGGTTAACCTTCTGGTTGTCAAATTCAATTGTACTGAGAGCAATTGTGAGCAATGCTATTGGGGGAATTCAGCTATATTCTGGACCATGCTTAAATAGTAGTAGCGAGGGAATGGTGTTGGAGGACAACTCCCATCTGCAAGAGGAATGCAATTCAACGGAAAGTTTTGAAGAGTGGGTGGACCCTCAGACGTTTCTACTTGCATTGGAGAAGTTCGAAACTTGGATCTTCTCCAGAATAATTGAGTCAGTCTGGTGGCAGGTCAGTCCTTTCTTTTAAAAGCTTAGTGCATATCGTCTTCTAAGTGCATATCTAATGCTATTTCTTCCTATATACTTGCCAGACTTTGACTCCACATATGCAGTCGGCTGCTGCAAAGAGCTCAAGCTCAAGGAAAACATCAACCAAAAGATATGGATTAGGCGATGAAGAGCAGGGGAATTTTTCAGTCGAGCTTTGGAAGAAGGCTTTTAAAGATGCCTGCGAGAGGCTTTGTCCCATTCGAGCATGTGGACATGAGTGTGGTTGCTTATCCATGCTGGCTAAATTGGTATTATGATACATTTTAAGTTATTTTTATTTTATGCATAAAGAACTTGGCCTTGAAGTCTATCCTTGTTTATGTTCATTATGTCTCTTTGTGATATGATGGGGCCATGTCGTTGTTTCTATCACATTAATTATCAAATTGTTAATGTTGTCGACATGCAAATTCGAGATTAGGTCATGGAGCAATTGGTGGGTAGATTGGATGTTGCAATGTTCAATGCTATTCTTCGTGAATCAGTGGACGAAATGCCAACAGATCCTGTTTCTGATCCTATATGTGATTCAAAGGTTCTTCCCATTCCTGCAGGAAAATCAAGCTTTGGGGCTGGTGTACAATTAAAAAATGCTGTGAGTTTTTGGTTGCTCTTTCTGTTGAGCTACTTTAGTACTTAATTGCCTCTATGATTCGTAAGTTCTGAACCCGTTTCCATATATTTAAAGAGAAATCCACCCAACTTACATTTTACTGATGTTAATATTTTTATATGCACATCAAAAGTACACATTTTCATATATTCGTTTAATAACTCATCTGCTGCTGGAGATAGTTAACTGTATCAATACCTGCAATTCCAGCCTATTAATATGCTTTACCTTCTGCTTTATTTTCTCTCTTTAACTTAACACATGATTTTATCCGACAGTCGGAAATTTCATTCACTTCGAAGAAGTTAAATGCTTGAACCTTGTGATCTCTTGTCCCCCAAATATTTTATTAAGAATTAATTTAAGCATGCAAAAGCTTATTATGTGTTTAACATTTGACTAAGAGGGATCTTTTTTCTATTGACCTTGCCTTAGCAGATTGGAAACTGGTCAAGATGGCTAACTGATCTATTCGGTATTGACGATAATGACGGTCCTGAAGATAGCAACGAAGTTGATGATGACAAAAAAGCAGGATTTGAGGCTTCCTTCAAGGCCTTTGGTCTCCTCAATGCATTGAGTGATCTCATGATGCTTCCATCCGATATGCTTGTCAATCGGTCCCTGAGGAAGGAGGTATAGTTCGGAATCATGTATATATGTATCATCATACATATTTAGTCTTGTATATACCTCATTCTTCTGTTGCATCCTTATTCATGTTGAAGGTATGCCCCAAATTCAGCCCACGATTGATCATCAAGGTTCTTAACAATTCTGTGCCTGATGAATTCAATCCGAACCTAGTTTCAGAGGCAGTTTTTGAATCATTGGACGAGGTTTGTCATGACATAACCCCAAAAAGAAAAAGTTTGCTTAAAATGAACTTTCCACTTCTTTTGTCAACCCGGAATCTTCCAAGTTTATGGTGCTGAATTTTATTTTTCCTGACGGATCCGTGTTCTCGTATTCAGGATAATTCTGAGGTTGGGGACGAGTCTATTGCAAACTTTCCATGTATGGCAGCTCCAACAGTGTATTCACCACCTTCGGCAGCTTCCCTAACAGGCATTGTCGGAGAGGTCGGAAGTCAAGCCTTGCGAAGAAGTAGATCAGTGCTTAGAAAATCATACACTAGTGATGATGAGCTTGAGGAGTTGGATTCACCCATCACCTCGATCATTATCGAGAACCGCAGCGATTCAACCGATTCAAAATCACTGAATTGGATGAGAATAGGAAAGGGAGACCGAAAAGTAATTCGATATCAATTAATCCGAGAAATATGGAAAGAAGGCGAATGGTAAAATTTCTTAAGTTTTAACCCCTTCCACTGTTCTTCACTGAACATGGTTTTGTATATAAGCTCATGACTTATAGGCTGGTGTATTAAGTTGTTGGAGTTTAACAGAAATCGGTATTTTCCATCAGCTATTCTTCTATTTATTAAGAGCTCATATCGTCTATGTTATGTTTTTTTTGCATGCCAACACAATCAAGATACTGCAAGAGCATGTACGGAAAAGCTAAGCTTAGACTTAAATCTATTTGCTCGTTTAATCAATATTTTTCAATTGGATCATTTTAAATTATCTTTTTTATTTTTAAAATTTTAAAATTTTAATCTTAACAATAACAAACTAATATAACATTATGTTGTTTGTTCCAGAACCTTTAAGAGCTTTCTAGAATTGCTTTGAGAAAGGATGACTCATTATTTTTACTGATCTGTAGAATTGGTTACTCCAGCTAACCAACTTTGTCTTCTTTGTTACCAATTTATGTATAAATCTGCTACCTGTTATTGGAAAAGGGGATTGGTTAAATGACATTTCAGTTTGCCCCTCTAGTTTGTTGTTTTTTTCTAATCATGATTTATTTTCTGACTCATTATACATATAATCATATATTTGCCCCTTAAAAAAATGGTTTGCAAATTTTAAAAATAATACCACTTCATAAATTTGATAGTTATTATTAGAAAAAACTCTTTTGGTTGGTGTAAGTGGAGAAAAAACCAATTTCCCTTTGGTTGGTATCATATATGTAAGGTATTTTTAAAGAAGGAAGGTTCAGAAAAATTTGATATAGATTAAAATTTTATTACTATTTTTTATGAAAATATATTTTCAACTATTAAATAAATATTAATATATACAATTTGATTGATATGATACAAATATTGGATTGGTTTGAAAATTTACATTCATTCCAACTGACAAGTACAATTGTATTGATTAAATGCTAAAATTACATAATTTATATAATTAAATTGGTTAATTTATGAGAGTGCACCACTGATTTTTTCATGTTTATATTGAATTTTGTGCAATGATGCAATTTGGGGCTAAATAGAAGAAAAAGGAAACAATTGGACTAGATTGAAGAAAGGAGCAAAGAAGGCGGGACAAAGCAGAATTTTTCTAAGATTTAATTAGCTGAAATTCTATGTTGACTAAGTGGAGATTATGTAGGGATTTTTTATATCATGGAATATTTTATTTCCTTGATTTTCTATGGCTAGTGGCTCTTAATTTAGTAAAGCCACTAGTATAAATAGGGGGCTACTTGTTCATTTAACCATCAAGTCATTAATCAAGTTTTTAATTACCAAGTTTTTTTTATTAAATTTTGCATCGAGTTCTTTTTAAGCTTTTCATCAAGTCTTTCATCAAGTGTTTTTCATCAAGTTTTTAAGCAAAGTTTCCATCAAGTTTTTAATCAAGCCTTTATCTTTTGAATTCAATCTTTTCTTTTCTTTTTGCAAATTTATTTGCTTACATTGACTCCTTATATTTTTCCATTTATTAGTTTCCAGCTTTGGAAATACTGCACCGAAACCTTGCGTCACCCACATCCATCCATTTACATTTTTTTTTATCCAACCCTCTCCAAATATGCCTAACTCCAACATGCCCAAAGCCTTAGTCAACTAAATCCATTTCAGCTTTAGGTCGGTGTTAGCTTCGTCAAGACCCGTGAGTTACAAACCCGAGCAATTTAATTCCTAAATTTCAGTACTTATTATTTCTCCAGATTAAGAGTATGATTTTGTCAACTCACAAAGTCAAATCAACACTAAGTCAAAAAAGACGTCGTTTGAGTTAATGTGGTTAGACGTACAGTTGGAATTCCGAAAGGATAGATTGTCTAATCGATTTTCCGTGAACACATTTCAGGTTCCAGGTTCCATGAACCTAAAACCTATGGAACCTGGAACCTGGAACCTCGAAAAAACCCGTGCCTAAAGCTGAGCTTAGTTTAATTAATTTTTCTTCAGATTTATTTAACTGTTTTTATTATTTTATTTTCAGCTTTTACTTTTCACGCATTTTTTTCCTGTTTATTTCAGGTTTCAGGTTTTCAATTTTATCCTCTCCCCAAATTTTTTGGGCACGACAACTGCCCAAACACAAATCTAGTCGAGAAAGATTGTCTAATCGATTTTCCGTGAACACATTTCAGGTTCCAGGTTCCATGAACCTAAAACCTATGGAACCTGGAACCTGGAACCTCGAAAAAACCCGTGCCTAAAGCTGAGCTTAGTTTAATTAATTTTTCTTCAGATTTATTTAACTGTTTTTATTATTTTATTTTCAGCTTTTACTTTTCACGCATTTTTTTCCTGTTTATTTCAGGTTTCAGGTTTTCAATTTTATCCTCTCCCCAAATTTTTTGGGCACGACAACTGCCCAGACACAAATCTAGTCGAGAAAGAGAAACAATTTTCAATAAACCCAGTCTCTAAGGGATCGACCCTACTCCCTATACTGCTTAAATTACAAATTAGGCGTAGATTTATATTGGTGGACTCGACACCCATCATGTATCCATAAATTCAATGGTTAGATCGTTAAAATATTAGTAGTGCAAAGAAATTTATTCAATTTATTTTTTTCATAAGTTAAATATTAAGTTGGTTTTAAATAAGTTTTTTATTATAAATATTTATGTAATTAATTTTATTTTATTTTTTTGCAATCAATTCAAGTAACTTTTAATGTTTCAATATTAAAATTAGTGAATAGTTAATTGTTAAACTTAAAATATATTTTATATTAAAAAATATTAATAATGTTGATTAAATTAAATTTATAAATAATAAATAACCTATAAAATAGTATAAAAATATTACTTAAATTATAAATATTAATATTAATAAAATATCGATTTTTATTGTTTTAATCTTAAATATTTTCAAGATTATATGCTATTAATATAATACATTCTAAATTATTTAAATATTTTTAAAAATATTGTATAGTTAAATCAATTTTTAAAATCATTAAGAATTAAAAAAACTAAACGATTAAAAAAATTATATAATTACCATACATAATTGTCCAACCGTGCATTGCACAGGATATGACATATCATATGTAAAGTAAGGTAGGGGGCATTTTAAGAAATTTTGAGTTCCAAAGTGTGACAAGTGTCACCACTAAATAACATCTGTTTAATTGGTGAAAGATAATAAACAAATTTGGAAATGATCCCTATAATTTCAATGAGTAATTTCAATTAGTCCTTATTTATGAGCTGTAAATTGTGGAATATGTTAGTTTTTCTTCCCTACATACTAAGATAATCATAATTTTTACAACATTAACTTCCTTTTTCTTATTAAACAAGCTATCCTTTAAAATTATTACATAAAACTATTGAGTATATTTTTTAAATACAATTAATCTGTGTACTTAATTAAAATAAAAATGACTTTTCAATAATCATAACAAGTTAGTATACATTATAATATTGCAATGTTTAAATATTAAAAAATTTTATGACATTCTAATTAAAATAGGAATTATAACAACATTTTGGAACAACTTTTTAAGGCAGAGATTGAAGATATTAAATATTAGAAATCAAGAGTTCTTTTTATAAATTCTAATCTGACTCATTTGTTAATTTGGAAGAATATTAGTAATTAATTCATCTTTATTTTAAACATTACTTTTTAATATAATACAAATTATCATAATTCTACAAATTAAATATTTATATTAATTTATTATTATTTTTCAATATTAATATTATTGAAATGTTACAAAATTTAATTGATACATTCAACCAAATAAAGAATTAATCATTGAAATATGATTGATTGATATTGGTCAATAGACCTATTCATAAATCAAGTTATCCATTCAAATCGAAACATTCGCCCAAATTTTAAGAAGATTTGAAAAATAATATTAAGCCCAAAAAATAAGATCCATTTAAAATATGAAATAAGCTTTAAACATTCAAAACTCAACTCATTTTACAATTTAATGTTTTATATCATGTTATTTTATATATTGAGTAATTTATAACACATAAAAATTAAATCTATAATAAAATATAATACTAAATATTAAATATATATAATTATACAATTATTTATTTTTATAAGTTAAGATATATTTTTAAAAATAACAAAACAAGCTTAAAATAAACTTAAATTACCCATTTACAAATATAAACAAAATTATCAAAATTTTAAACCAATATTTCAAATCCCACCAAATTTGAGTAAATATAAACTAAATTCATATTTTTAGGTCAACTAAAACCTAATTCATTTTATAAGCACCTCTATTGTCTAGATTTAAGAATGAAAAATTCAAAACAAGTTTTGATTGAGAAAAATCATTCTAAAATTTCAACTCAACTAATTAGCATAACATATTATTTTATATATTTAAAATTCAACTTAAAATATTTACAACCTACTTTAATTACATCGGTATTTAAAACAAGTACTTCTGTTTCAAAATTTCAAAAAGGTACAAGCGCTCAAGGATAAACAACCATCCTTCAATACAATCAATGTTAACGATGAAATCAACAAAATCTTATCATTTGTACTTGTATATTGCTATTCTTTAATATTCATCATCTAGAAATATAGCACTGTGTCAAAACATATAAACACAAACACAGTCATTTAACATATTAATTTAAATACCTTGGATTTTGACTTGCAAGTAATATTATGAGGAAAAGATATTTATAGATTTTGATGTAAATTTTGAGATAAAAAGATGTAGCGACTTGTTCGAGGCCACGATCAAAACGAAAATGAAGTTAATGGGCACGGAGAATCGCTCAATGATATTGCCAACCTTCAATGCAAATCACGCCATCAATAATTAATTGACGCCTTTGCTCTGCAAATTGGCTTTCTTTTAATAAGAAGCAAAAGAAAAATAAAAAAATCTTTAGAAGAGGAGCAGCTGTGAGATGGCAGATATAGATTTTTGGAAGAAGGGTCGTTTATATAGAGGGTGGTGAAGAACCAAAACCCTAAGTCGAGATTGAATTATTACTGTAAAATGGCCAAAAATACCCTTCTTTTTATAGCTTTTTGCGCTTTTGTGGGAGCAGGGCCTGGATGAGTTTGTTGTGGGCTCAATTTTCATGCTTATATTAGGCTTAATTCATTGTTCCGCTCTTAAAAGTATATATATTTTCCTGGTGTTTAAATTTTTTATTTTATAACCATGGTTCTAAAATTATGTTAGGCAATTTTGATCAATGAAAAAGTGTCACATGACATGTTTTGGCCAATGAAAAAATGCATCATGTAATTAAGTTTATTTAAAATAAAAATATTAAATTTAAATTTTGGACGACGCAACGTTATTATTAAAATGAGTGACGTCAAGATGAGCTAGGGCTTGTCGCTGCGACGTGACATGTTGTGATGGTTATATCATGACAAAAACTAGATAAAGTCGCAACTTCAATCCATATATTTTAAAAATTTTGCAATGTGATCCTATTTTATACTTGGGTTGATAAAAAAGCTCTTATAAGCTCGATTAAAGCTCTAGACTATTTGTTTAACCTGGAATGAATGGGGTTAACATTGAATAGTATGTGTAAATGTTTGTTTTAATGTGAACTTGACGGTAGTTGCTCCGGCAACGAATGTAACATTCTATAGCTCAAATCCAACAATTAGGCCCAGCGAAAGGCGTTACAATGAGTCTTGATTTTTTATGTCTGGAGATACATTTAGCTTTAGGGTGTTTTTTTTAATTTAACTTATGTATTAAATGATAAAATGAATATCATAAAAAAATTATCATTTCAATTTGGTTTTTAAAATTTAATGGGTATTGGGTTTTAAAGTTTTAATGGGTTTTGACTTTTAAAAGTATTGAGTAATATGTATTTTAATTTAAGGTTTAGGGTTTAGAGTATTTGAGTTTATTATGTATTTGAGTAATTACCATTTACATACTCAACCCCAGAGGCAAGGATCGGTCTGATCTTACGAAGAGAACTCTATAATTCAAAAATGTTCTTAATAGCAAGTAGGTTTCTCGAGTCCTAAAGATATTTAGCTTTAAGAGTTTGAACCCAAAGACTAATATATTCATATATTAATCCCCAACCCAATTTAATTGGGAGGGCTTGATTTTTGTGAGGGGATACCTAATTTAATTTTGGTCTATGTGCTATACTCGAATTTAATATCTAATCTTTATACTACAAATTTTTTTATATAAATTGGTACTTCAATTTTTACAATATCATTTATTAGCGCAAATACTTTATTTGATTAAAATGTTTATATACTTTTAAAAGTTGTAAACAATGTTAAAATCATTTGTTAAAATTAAGTCTATTGTAGTGCTTTTTTCTATTACATTGGTAGCAAATTGATACATGCATGGATGGGGTGAAATTTATTAAATTCCATTCACCGAAGCTACCAATTTTTAAGTTTGGAAAATCAGTAGACTTACGGCGACTTTTTGGATGGGATATTCTAGACATTTCTAGGTTGAGATGTCTTCATGGCGTTTAAAGATCTATCTCTTAGCTTCGAAACACATTTTGAATCACTTGATTTTGAATTCGGGAGCTCAAGTTATGACCGTTTTAGTGAAGACTGTGCAAGTAGAATTTCTAGACAGGATTATGACGGGAATTACGAGTTTCAGGCTTTTAATTTGAGTTTAAATCATATTGGGTCCGAGTTTTAGGCTTAATTTTTATTATATATGAGCCCGATATTGTATTTATCAGCTCTTATTATTTTATTATTTCAAATTTTTAATAACTATTAAGTAGTTTAAGTTATTTAGGAGTTTTATGTCAATAAGAAAGTTTAGTTTAAAACTACTTCTTGTTTAGATTAATTAGAATTCTAGTATACCTAAAAATTTTATTTAGATTTATTTAGCTAGCCTATATATAGGCATTTACATTGTACATAAAAGAGACAAATTTGTTTTCATTAATAAAATTTTGAATTTTGGGAGTTTGTTTCTTGTGCAAGATTTATTTCTTGTGATTTTTAGAAGTAGTTTTATTCTCGATTTTTTTGAAAGAGTCATGAGAATTCATTCTTCACCTTCCAATTTGTCAAGGATTATTTCTTGGAGGATTGATTAAAGTCATTAATTGAGTTTGTTTGGATTTATATCTTAAAGGATTCAATTGGATATTTATCTTTCTATCCATCATAGCTATTGGTTTATTCAATTCATCTTCCACTTTTAAATTTTATCTATTTATTTATATATTATTATTTGTTCTTTGTTCTCAAATTTCTTCTTTTACTGTTTTTGACTTCTTTATTATTAAATTTGTTTATTTCTTTTTTTCAGATCAGATCCAAATCTTTCCTTTTCGAGTTGAACAATTTGAATTCGATTTGCTTCCACCTTTAGACCTATCAAAAATGTGTATTTTTGTTTAAATTTTAAAATGTTACACTAACGAATTTAACAAAAAAAGATAAGGTTAACAATTGAATTTAAATTTTTAAATTTGAAAAATACAGAAATTAAATTCTTAAAAGCGAAAACATAAAAATTAAATTTCAAATGTACCAAGGCTACATAGACATAGAATATATTTTAATCTTCAAAGAAACATTATTTAAAGATTGTGTTTTAGATTAAATTTTAGTGTATATTGTAAATAATGTTTGAATATTAAAATGTACTCAAATTATTCAAATAAAGAAAGGGGCCCACTGGCCCAGTTTGAGCTGATTTTGTCCTTTTTGGACGTTTTCGCTTTTAAAAAACAAACAAACTTAAATTAGAACCAAAACAAAACAAACCCATGTCGAAAATCGAAATGGCAGATTTCGTAAAATTTAACAAAGAAAAAATTGGAAAATGATACGCCCACCGTGGGGCTCGAACCCACGACCACAAGGTTAAGAGCCTTGCGCTCTACCGACTGAGCTAGACGGGCAATTTGAAAGTTCACCAAAATAATTCAAAATACCTTTTACTTTGACTAATTACATTCCCGCAACAATATGTAGGATTCTATAATTGAGATATGAACCCATGTCTACAAACAAACTGTGGAAAGAAAATATCTTGGAAGTCAAAACTTGAAAAGTATTTCATAGCAAACAACTGTTGTAAAAGAAAATGAAAAATATCAAATTTTATATAACATAAATTATTAGCTTATAAAAATTTTTATATAAACATAAAATATATTAAATAAAATTATAATACAAAAAAAGTACACAAATATGAATTGAGTACACGATTTTCTGGATCTACTGTATATTATCGCGTTTGTGCACTAAAGCCCAAGTGAAAGTACATTTTCTAATGCTCGGTTTTGAACATACAGACATTGTGATTGAATGAGTGGCTAAATTTAAAGCAATTGTGTTTCCCAAATTTCCTAGCTATTATGACAAAATAGAATCTAAAGAAAGTGGAGCACTCGGACGATCATGGCCTGTGCTTCTTCATTGTTGATAATATCACAACACAATTCTCTATTTACTTCCATCTGCTCCTTTTGAAAACACTGGATTTCCACAGTTTTGGAAATACGCATGCTTTGGTTCATCATCTAAGCTTTGAATAAATATAATTTGCTTCAATCAAATTTTCTTGTTGGCCTTGTCAATCCTTCTTCGTCATTAATTCTATTACTGTGTTTTGAGCTCAAATTTGCTTGGTTCCTACCAAGCAAATCAAAGATTTTCTCTTATTCCATTATCACATGATCTTTCATGCAACATTAATCTACCATTTTAACTTGGTTTATGAGTATATCGTTGGGTGCAATAGTAAGTCATATTGTACTCTAAAAAAATATAAATTCAAACCTAAAAAATGACATTATTGAAACGGACAATCACTAACCTCAAACGTTCAAGATCAAAAACTTATTTATTCAAAGTCAATTAATACCCACTTAGAACCTTTTTTTGTTGATACTAAATGTTGACACCATTTTTTTGAATGAAAACGGGGTCGACTTGGATTTAAAAAAAAGAATGAAAACGGGAGTCGCCACCAATCCTTTTTTTGACGAGGTGTGATCGGGTCACCACAAAAAAGTGGTTGTTTTTAATAAATGATTTAATTTTATTAAAACAACGATTTTGGTCTACGAAATCCAGAAAAATGAGTTCGGGAGCCGGTTACGCACGAGGAAGGATTAGCACCCTCGATACGCCCAAAATTGGTACCTAGTTGATTAATTAGTGTCTTAGTGTCGAAAATTAAAAATTTGAAGAGTTTTAAAAAAAATACGATTCTTAAAAGAAAATCTGATGTCGTGAATTGAAACATAAGATTCTCTTGTTCCGGAGGAATATCACATCCAGCACGTTAGGACACGATACTCTAAACCATCGAAACCAAGATCACCTTATAGTTTAATGAAACCATACTTTGAAGCTTTAAGAGGATATTTGGCTATTTAGTCAAACGAGAAATCGAAACCCAGCACGTTAGGGCACGTTTTCTCGAGTTTTTCAAAATGCATGACATTGCCTTATTTGGAAAATTTTGCTTTTGAATAGTAGCGAATGCAATATTCAAGCAACATGTGTTATTTATTTAGGTTAAAATAAGGTGATCTATTGGATAAATACATTGAGGTTTAATTCGCGAGGCAAAGATATGAAATAAAATATGGTATGACATAGAACAATGATCCACGCATAAAATATTCCACAAGTGCATGGCAATAATATGAACGTGAGTAAGCAAATTTACATACATGCAATAGCGATAATCATGCAACATTCAAATAATAGCGTCGATAACTAAAAAAGCCAATGGATTAAATGGTAAAAGATATAAGGCAAACTTAAATGCATAAAATGTAAACAAATTTACGAATAATAACAAACGAATTTAAAATGAATAGCGTGAAAAAGAAATTTACTATAAACAATGTACAAAATAAATTAAAAAATAGAGTATGTGTAAAAGAGATTTTTAAAATAGTTAATATACGAGACATCAAAGAAATAACTAGTATGTATATATATATGAAAAATGGATATAATAATTTAAAATTTGATAATATATATTTATATAAATTTTAAAGTAAATAAATAAACAATTTCAAATGAATAATACATAAAGCGAGTTTAAAATAAATAATGTAGAAGAATTTTAAAATCTATATTATACAAAGCAAATAAAAAAATCATATGAAATATTTTAAAATAGATAAATATATACAAATAAAAGTGTAAAATATGGAATAAGTAGAATGGGTCTAAAATAAGGTATATAAAATAATTTTAAAATAAATAATATACAATTTAATTTAAAGGTAATAAATAAGAAGTTTAAAATATATAATACGTAAAAGAATTAAAAATAGACAATATAAATATGTTTTATAATGTTAATAGTTCAAAGGTAATATAAAGAGAGTTATTCGAAATACATAATATACAATAATTTAAAATATAAAATAATTTGAAATAAATATATAACAATTTTTAAAGAATTATAAATATATAAAAAAAAAGCTTGAAATAAACTATATGTATATATATAATAGGTAAGGAATAAAAAAATAAATAATACATATAAAATAGATTAAGGTAACAAATATACATAGAGCAAGTTAAAATAAATAATAAGAATTTGAATAAACAGTACATTAAAATAAGTTAGAATAGGTGTAAATAAATAACATATAAAATATTTGAAATAACATATAAATGAAACATTTAAGAAAGGGTTAATAGATGAATTAAATAGATTTAGGACATGGCTAAAAACGAATTAAAATTCGGGGTTTAAAAGTATAAATATTGGAAAGTTAATTAGGGATCAAAACGAAAACTAAACAGGATCCGAGGGCTAAATTTTAAAAACAAAAGAAGACAAAAAATGGGCTTGATTGAATGGGGGTTGCGAAGGAGAAGGACCAATCGCATAAATATCCCTTTTAGGGAGAATTCACAACCCCCAGTACACCAACGGCACCGTTCCATATGACTTGGATTTAAAAAAAAAGAATGAAAACGGGAGTCGCCACCAATCCTTTTTTTGACGAGGTGTGATCGGGTCACCTTAAAAAAGTGGTTGTTTTTAATAAATGATTTAATTTTATTAAAACAACGATTTTGGTCTACGAAATCCAGAAAAATGAGTTCGGGAGCCGGTTACGCACGAGGAAGGATTAGCACCCTCGATACGCCCAAAATTGGTACCTAGTTGATTAATTAGTGTCTTAGTGTCGAAAATTAAAAATTTGAAGAGTTTTAAAAAAAATACGATTCTTAAAAGAAAATCTGATGTCGTGAATTGAAACATAAGATTCTCTTGTTCCGGAGGAATATCACATCCAGCACGTTAGGACACGATACTCTAAACCATCGAAACCAAGATCACCTTATAGTTTAATGAAACCATACTTTGAAGCTTTAAGAGGATATTTGGCTATTTAGTCAAACGAGAAATCGAAACCCAGCACGTTAGGGCACGTTTTCTCGAGTTTTTCAAAATGCATGACATTGCCTTATTTGGAAAATTTTGCTTTTGAATAGTAGCGAATGCAATATTCAAGCAACATGTGTTATTTATTTAGGTTAAAATAAGGTGATCTATTGGATAAATACATTGAGGTTTAGTTCGCGAGGCAAAGATATGAAATAAAATATGGTATGACATAGAGCAATGATCCACGCATAAAATATTCCACAAGTGCATGGCAATAATATGAACGTGAGTAAGCAAATTTACATACATGCAATAGCGATAATCATGCAACATTCAAATAATAGCGTCGATAACTAAAAAAGCCAATGGATTAAATGGTAAAAGATATAAGGCAAACTTAAATGCATAAAATGTAAACAAATTTACGAATAATAACAAACGAATTTAAAATGAATAGCGTGAAAAAGAAATTTACTATAAACAATGTACAAAATAAATTAAAAAATAGAGTATGTGTAAAAGAGATTTTTAAAATAGTTAATATACGAGACATCAAAGAAATAACTAGTATGTATATATATATGAAAAATGGATATAATAATTTAAAATTTGATAATATATATTTATATAAATTTTAAAGTAAATAAATAAACAATTTCAAATGAATAATACATAAAGCGAGTTTAAAATAAATAATGTAGAAGAATTTTAAAATCTATATTATACAAAGCAAATAAAAAAATCATATGAAATATTTTAAAATAGATAAATATATACAAATAAAAGTGTAAAATATGGAATAAGTAGAATGGGTCTAAAATAAGGTATATAAAATAATTTTAAAATAAATAATATACAATTTAATTTAAAGGTAATAAATAAGAAGTTTAAAATATATAATACGTAAAAGAATTAAAAATAGACAATATAAATATGTTTTATAATGTTAATAGTTCAAAGGTAATATAAAGAGAGTTATTCGAAATACATAATATACAATAATTTAAAATATAAAATAATTTGAAATAAATATATAACAATTTTTAAAGAATTATAAATATATAAAAAAAAAGCTTGAAATAAACTATATGTATATATATAATAGGTAAGGAATAAAAAAATAAATAATACATATAAAATAGATTAAGGTAACAAATATACATAGAGCAAGTTAAAATAAATAATAAGAATTTGAATAAACAGTACATTAAAATAAGTTAGAATAGGTGTAAATAAATAACATATAAAATATTTGAAATAACATATAAATGAAACATTTAAGAAAGGGTTAATAGATGAATTAAATAGATTTAGGACATGGCTAAAAACGAATTAAAATTCGGGGTTTAAAAGTATAAATATTGGAAAGTTAATTAGGGATCAAAACGAAAACTAAACAGGATCCGAGGGCTAAATTTTAAAAACAAAAGAAGACAAAAAATGGGCTTGATTGAATGGGGGTTGCGAAGGAGAAGGACCAATCGCATAAATATCCCTTTTAGGGAGAATTCACAACCCCCAGTACACCAACGGCACCGTTCCATATGACTTAAAACAAAAAAAAGTTCCTCTTTTTTTCTATTTTTGTTGGTTCCTCTTTGAATTTCCAAGAGAAAAAAAAAACAAAAACTTTTTCTTTTCCCCCCTTTTCGTTTTCGTTTCTTCTCTGCTAGGGTGATGCACCCATCATCGCGCCGCCACCAGACCACCTCCCCTCCACCATGGACGGTGGTCGGAGAGGTGCTAAATGGCCCTTTTAGCCCTTGTTCGCGGCAAAAAACAAATAAAAGAGGACGCTTTGGTCCTTTTACCAAACCGACGCACCCGCCAAAGCCGAGACCAAACCTTGAAAGGTTTTGAGGCCCTTGGTGCCGGTGAAACACCCTTGGCGACGGTAGAGCGTAGGACCACTCAGGTAAGTTTATTCCTCTTTCTTTTTATTTAAAAGATTTGTGTTTAGAAATAAAATAAAAATGAAAGAAAACAAGAAACGAAAATATCTAATGAAAGATTGAAAACCTTCGAAGTTTCTGTTCTGCCTTGTATTTTCAGTGTGCGTACCCCAGAGAAGGGATATCCTTTTTCGCTTTTTAAAGCCGGATTACAATATTTTACATCCATTTTTCTTGTCGTTTTGCTATTTGTTTCTTTTATTTGTCATTTTTCTTGTTTTTTTTACTGCTCGCGTGTTCCTCTCTTTGCAGGTGTGTCAGAGGCATGTGAGGCCGGTGGTTGGTGCCCTGAGCGGTGGTGGCGCACGCGGCAGAAAAAGCATGCGGCGGCTGAGGCTGAAGGAGGCTAGGGTTGCTGAAAAATCTTAAGCAAATGGGCTTATTATTTGGGCTAGGGTTTGATGTAAATTGGGCTTGGGTAATTTAGTTTGGGCCAGGCATAATTGGGCTTGTACACTAAATAACCAAAAATTAAATATAACAATTTTGGATATGACTTGATTCCATGATATCCATATAACAAATAATTAAAATATAACATATATTAATGCACGAATACATAAAAATTTACAAAATTTTAATAATTTAAAAAATCCTCAATTTTTATTAAATCAATTAAACTTTTTTTACACCCAGTTGACTTTCTGAATTGAAGAAAAGGTATTAAATAATTTTTTGACCAACAAAAATCATCTATTGTTAAGTTGTAACTACCATGATTAGATACTAAAACTATATTGTAGTGTGAAATAAAAAGTAAACTAAATACATTGCACCGCATCCAATTATCCATCCAAACCCATCCTAAATGGTGGCTAATGACGATTGATTCAGTTGATTATGATGAAGCCACATACCATGTATATAAAATGCTAACATGATATAAAAATATATAGAAGATATGGGAATATAAAAAAAATTAAAAATAAAAAAGAGTAAAAGATTATAACAATTATTAAGTGGATCTAGATAATATATGGAAAATCAATAAAAATAATAAATCTATACAACTATCTTTTTGTTTTTTTTTGGGTAAACTACCTAATTGGTCACTAAATTTTTAGGGCATTCTCATTTTGGTCACTCAAAATGCAATCTTTGCAATTTCGTCACTCAATTTTTAGGGTGCTTTCATTTTAGTCACCTAACCGTTAAATCTATAACGACAATTAACTGTATACGCCACATCATGATCACACTTTCATTTTGGTCACCCAACTTCTAGGCTGCTTTCATTTTGGTCACCAAATAATATCCTTTTTTTAAGTATTGGTTAGGATAAAAAAAGTTAACCATTAAAGTGAAAATGCGGTAGAACCTAAAATAATGCTTGTACTTGTTTACCCCCTTGGCAAAAGTTTAATTTTTTTTTGAATATTGAAATTTTAAATTTTAAAACATCAAAATCAATTAAATAAGTTATTGACGATTTTTTATCCCTTGATAGTATCAACCGATTTGTTACAATAATATTGAAATAATTAAATTAATTAATTTAGCCTCCTTTTAAATTTTAAAATTTTATTTTATGTTTCTAAATTAAAATAAACTCAAATAAATTATTTTTAATGATTGTACATGAAATTCAGTTTTTTTATTATATGATCTCAAGTCTTTCCTACTAAGCTAAAAATAAAGAAAAATCTTTACAATTAATTTAATTAATTAATTTTATCTTCCATGCCAAACAAACTCCAAAAAAAATTTCATCACTTCTTTACTAAAACGAAGAACAGACAATTAATTTAATTAATTGCAATGATTTTTCTTTACTTTTAGCTTAGCATGGAAGATTTGACATTATATAATCAAAAGAAATTTAAGTTTCACAGACAATTATTAAATATGAGTTATCGAGTTGATTTCATTAAGAATAATATGGAAACATAAAATAAAATTTTTAATTTTAGAAAGAGACTAATTTAATTAATTTCAATATCACAATGACAAATCGGTTAAAATTATCAAGGGATAAAAAATTTTCGACAATTTATTTATTTGGTTTTATCTTTTGAAATTAAAAATTTCAATATTGAAAAGAAAAGAAATTTAGAATTTTTGACAATGTGATAAACAAGTACAATTTAATAATTTTTTAATACATTATTTTAGTTTCTACCGCCTTTTCACTTTAATCCTCAATTTTTTTTACCCCAATCAAATACTTAAAAAAATATTTTTTTTGGGTAACCAAAATGAAAGCTACCTAGAAGTTGGATGACCAAAATGCAAGTGTGAATATGATGTCGTATGTATAGTTAATCACCATTAGAGATTTATCAATTGGGTAGCTAAAATGAAAATGCTTTAAAAGTTGGGTAACCAACTAATCAGTTTACCTTTACTTTAATCTTTAATGGTTATGGTCAAATTTGATGACTATGGTCAAATTTCATCTTTAATCCCTTTACTTTTTTGAGATTATACAAGAATGGTTAAATTTCAATTTTGATCTCTATAGTTCACTCAAATTTGAAACTGAATCTCTATACTTTAATTTTGACATAATTTGGCTCCTCGATTCTTACAATGTCATTAGTTAATCTAAATACTTTATTCTGATTACAATGCGTATGTGAAATTTTAAGGATTGTTAACACCGTTAAAATTCTCTATTAAATTCAAGTTCATTACAGCGTCTTTTTTTTGTTATATGGATACCAAATGAGTATCTTTTTAATTTCAAAATGTTACGCTAACAAATTTAACAAAAGAATTATAACAATGTTAACAAACAAATTTAAATTAAGACTAAATTCCCAAAAATAAAAATATAAAAATTAAATTCTAAATACTCGAAAAATACTTTATAGTATTATATCTTTTAAATTTTCACTTTATAATTTAATTAGAAAATAAATAATTAACCCAAGCGAAGGAGAGTAAAACCATACTAATACATACTAATAATTAAGAATCTCTCTTATCAGAAAGAAACACTCTCACTGCTCGGAGCCAGAGGGCAGGGCAGAGACTATTTTGACCCAATGAATAACCAAAAAACTGAAATAATAAAAAGAGAACAATAATAAGATAAAACCTTCCACAAGAATGGATTTGGCCATTCGGTGGAGCCTCCAATTCATGCGTACTAATTTGAATCAATTCCAAAAGGGATATATATTCTAATTTAAACTTTGTAATTTTGGCAAGATTTGATAATATAACTAATGTTACTGGAATAAGATTAGATCGTATAGACTAAAAACTAATTGGTATAATAATCTGAACAAAAGGATTAAACCGGCTAACTCAGATCCTACTTGAAATTAGTAAAAATAAAAAATTAGAATAGAAATCAACACCTGAACTAATTTAATAAATTTCATTTTTGAAATTTTTTATAAATTTTTTATTATTTATTTAATTATTGTTGGTTCGGCAATTGAATTGGTCGAACTAGTTGAATCTGTTTCCGGTGGTTTGACTTGTTCAACCATTGGTCTGATTATTAAAATATTGAATATGACACTCTGAGCTTGTACCATATCATTACTTGAAAGTTTATATAAAATTTTTAATTTTCAAGTAATGATATGGCACATTCTTAAAGTCCAACGTCATCAAACTTTTATATTTTTTAAATTCAGAGATCAAAATGAACCTAATTGTTAAATTCAAGTGCCAAAATTGACAAAAAAGTATAGGTACCAAAATGAATCTAGTTACCAAATTCAGGAAAAATATTATATTATCCCAGGACAAAAATAGACTGTTTTTAAGGAATCCAATAACTTTGGTTGCTCCATGTTAGAATCTTTGTAGATAGACCAAACTCTACTATTTTGAACGATGAGAATGTTGGAAAAATACGGTTTAGAAAATGTGGTTGTTGCGTAGTGGAAGTTCAATTTATTTTTTAAATTGAGCTTTTGTGATATTTACAACAACTAACCCTTTATTCAAATTATACCTATGTTTTCAGAATAGGCAGAATAGGTCATTCTGAACTTTCAACTTCTTGAACTTCTTCATTAATCTCGACTTTGGGTTGCTAGAGTGTGGGCTTTATTCGTGAACCAATTAACACTTGTGAAAACTTTCTAAGACTAAAAACCGATTATCTAATAAAGTTTTTTTTTACTTTTTATTTTTTAAAATCATTTGAATTTTAAATAATTTATATATAAATTTTAATTTATAAATATTTTTTTATAATTTTTCTAGAACTTTTACAATTTTATATTTTTTCTATTCTTAAAAATTTAAATTATTTACTGATATAATATAATAAGACAAAATAGTATTAAGTCTGTACAGACCCATTTTGCCCAAGCCCAAACGACCCAATACCCAAACTCATTACAAACCCAAATAACCCAACAAAATAAAATCAAGCCCAAAATGCCCTAGCCCATTTTCAGAAAAATTGGCAACCACCTAACCCTAGGTGCGCCGCACCTAGGGTCTTTGCCCACTGCCACCACCGACTCACTTGCTCCACCTACTCCGCCGCTCCCATGCCACTTGCACCTGCAAAAAGGAGAAAAGAAGCACAGGCACGCAAACAAAATAATAGAAAAATGTAATGTTGGCTATAAAAGCCGAAACACAATGTAATAGTTTTTTTAACGGAGAAATAAAAGAAAGGAGAAGTTAAAAAAGGTTGTTGTTTTCTCTGATCTTTCTATTTTATTTTATTTTATTTTTTGTTTATTAATCTTTTTTTCCAAAAAAAGGTTTTAAACACTTAAAAAAGGAAATAAAAAAGAGAAAAGGAGGAGTTTTTTTACCTTTTTGACGACGCCGGAGTGTTCGGAGGGTCGGAGGGACGATTCGGCGCAAAAAAGGGAAACTTTTCAGCTTCCCGCCGCCGTGTACGGCGGCGCCGGCGATCGGCAGCCGATGGCCGGTTTCTGGGCAATGCCCGGATTGGAAGCAGAGAGAGGGAGAAAGGGTTTTCGGGGATTTTTTGCAGAAAGGGAAGAAAAGCTGAAATTTTGTTGAAAAATTTTGGCTTAAATAGCCTTGTGAAACGACGTCGTTTCACCCAGTCCCCAAACGTCCCAAAACGACGCCGTTTTGTGCTCGACCCGAGAACTGACCCGACCCGCAGGGAGGATCCGCGTGTTTTTGTTGGAAGGGCTAATTGAAAGTTTAGCCCTTCCATTTTTTATGTTTTTTAAGTAAGTATTTTCTATTTTTTAATTCGGCCTTAACATTTGTCGCGTTTTCATTTGGGCCCTCGTCTGAATGTCGTCGTTTGGAAAAGAGGGGAAAATTATTTGTTTAATCCCTCTCCGTTACTCGCGTATTCAGTTTGGTCCTTCGCCTTTTATTTACTAGCGATTTGACCCCAAATTTCAGCTTAGTTTCTAATTTAGTCCTCCATTTGGCATTTAGGTTATTTTATTATTGAATTGATCATTTTAATATTATTATTACTATTATATTATATCATTATTACTATTATTATTATTTATTATTATTTACTTATTTATAATTTATATACACATGCATATATTTTTATAATATACATACATTATTTTTACAATATATATACGTATTTTTTTATATTCTATAATTTATACACATATCTACATATACCTATATATATATCTTTAATTTTCATAAATTTATATATATATACATGTTTATATATATTTTATTATATCTTATAAAATATATATTTGCATATAATTATATTATATATATTTCTATAATTTAAATACATATCCATATATATATATATCAATACACATCTCAATTTCACGAATATATAAATATACTTACATGTTTTTTTTATCTTACAATTTTTATATACATATATATATATATTACTTTTTTAATCCTATTCACTTTCTATATTTATTTCCTTATTTACATTTTCATTATTATTTAGGAAGAATGTTTTAGTTCTATTTATTTATATATTTGTTATTTCGCATGATATTAATTTGTCCTTTTATTTTACTTTGTTGTTATTGTTCGTATTATCTATGTTCACATTATTGTATTCGTTAACATTTTGTTACGCATGTTAATATCCTTTTAAAAAAATTTAAAATAAGGCAATGTTTTGCGTTTAGAAAGTTGAGAAAACGTGCCCTAATGTGCTGGGTTTCAATTTTTGTCGTTCGACCAAATAGCCAAATATCCTTTTAGAAAATTTCAAAATAAGTCAATATTTTGCATTTGGATATTCGAAAACGTGCTCTAATGTGCTAGGTTTTGATTTCTCGTTTGACCAAATAGCCAAATATCTTTTTAAATCTCAATCCATGTCATTCTAGTTTTTTTAAGGATCGTACTTTAAATCTCTTTAAAGTTTTTAATATTCGACATTAAGACATTAACTAATCAACTAGGTACCAATTTTTAGGCGTTACGAGGGTGCTAGTCCTTCTTCGTATGTAACCGACTTTCGAACCCGTTTTTTCTGAATTTCATGGACCAAAATCGTTGTTTTAATAAAATCAAATCGTTTATTAAAAACAACCACTTTTCAAGGTGATCCGATCACACTTTATCAAAAAGGATTGGTGGCGACTCTCAAATTCGATTTCATTTTTCAAAACCCAAATCGACCCCGTTTTCATCAAAAAAATGGTGTCAACAAAGTCAACATCATCATACACATAACATGTTATGTTAACAAAGAATCAACTGTTACTAAGAAACATGTCATCATGACGGATAGAACTTAAGGGTCAATGACAATTTCCGCTTATTAAAGAGATTATTAAATGATAATTTATTTAGTTTGAGGATTCAATTAAGTGAAATAATTAATTAAAAATTCATTTTCGGTACAAACCTTTAAGCCAATTTAAATTATTAATATATAAATATATAACACAATTAAGTATAACATAAAAACAATAAGAATAGCAGCATGCAGTATCAAAAGGTATGAAAAAAAGAAAGAACAAAAATAAGAATCCAATCAATACCTACATCCCTTTGGAAGTAAGCAAAGGGAAAAGGAATCTTTGTTGGAACAAATAACTTTTGTAATTTTCCTAAGTGATGCTAGGAGATTGAGATTGGAGTATGTCTTCATCTTTTCTTTCTTCTTTCATACTTCTCAATTTTCTTCAAAAAGAAAAAGGGAAAAAGAACCTTCAAAAAGTATACTAAATTCTGTAAATTTTTATTTATATACATTGAATTTAATTTAACTTTAAAATCTTCCCTTATTTATTCCATTTTAAAACGTTTTGATTATTAAATCTAGATTTTTTACCTTTCTTTAATATTATTAAATTACGTGTTCCCAAAAGTTATTTTTAAGAATAAGTTCTTTCTCAAGGATTACCTCAATATTCGTAGGTATCAAGTTCCTTTGAAGTTTATTTACTTATAAGTTTTCAGCTCCACGTTGAAATTAGGATAATTATTTTTATATGATTACAAAAATTTGACACTTACAACTATTGAGATTCTTGTACAACATTCAACTTTTAAATTGTCATAATTTAATTTTCTAATGAGGGCAAATAATTAATAAAGGTCCCTTTATTTTTTAAATTACCGAAATGGGCCAGGTCCTGAATTAATTACCAAAATAGACCATTTCTCTCAAAAACGCGTCCACGTCAACGCGTTGTCAGGGGATAAAGCAGAAAAACGCTTCCTCAAGGAAGTGCTTTGTCCACGTGAACAAAAATCGCTTCCTTGAGGGCGAGCTTTGTGTCCACGTGGACAAAGCATTTCCTTGAGGAAGTACTTTCCCCGTTTTTTAGGATTTAGGGTTTTTTTTGCAATTAGAGTTAGGGTTTTAGGGTTTTTTGAGTTTTTTGATTTTAGGGTTTTAAAGAAGCGCTTTGTCCACGTGGACACAAAGCGTGCCCTCAAGGAAGTGTTTTTTGCCCACGTGGACAAAGTGCTTCCTTGAGGAAGCGTTTTCCTGCTTTATCCCCTGACAACACGCTGACGTGGACGCGTTTTTTGGGGAAATGGTCCATTTCGGTAATTAATTCAGGACCTGACCCATTTCGGTAATTTTAAAAATAAAGGGGCTTTTATTGGTTATTTGCCCTTCTAATGACTATGGATAACATTTAATCTGAAACCCAATACCATCAAATGTCGAGTTTGTTATGAAAATTCAAAACAAACGTACAATGTAATATGAAAAAATTTTAACAAAAAATTAGATTAACCTTGTCACGCATAACTGTTGAGGTTTTATTAAAAACCTAACATAACTCTAATTTAAAAGAACCAACACAAATCCTCTTTTACTTCTACTCTAGTCTAAGTACATAAGTATCTCAAAATTCTAATTTCCAAGCATACCGTAATAAATGCCCGTTTATTAAGATATGAACAAGGACATTTTGTCGAGAACACAACAATATTGGAATATTCTCTCGTGGCTCAAATTGGTGGTAACATGGGTTTAGACTTTACTTGACGATAGATCCATTCTTAGTTAATGCAAGTCGGTTTTTATCATGCTAGCCGAATTGAGAAAGTTACTTTTGTGCCATCATTCATATATGCACTAATTGAATTATAGAGATTTGAGACCCATATGTTTCATCTCTCATGCGGCGTAGCAATAATAACACTACAAGATATAACATTGTTGACCAATGGACAAACATCTTATAATGGGAAGTTTTTAGTACAATTTAAGGCAGATCTTTTATCCAGCGTTTGGAACAGGTATTGACCTTAAGTTCAATTTCCAAAGGCTTCAAATTAAGTTAAAATGGTTGATGACCTTCAAGCATCTCCCACAGAATCTACACTCGGTGATATTGGCCGCTCTTAAGTTGATCGAAGGTACATTGATGCCAAAAAAGTCTAGTAACTTAGTTTATATCATGTACCTCCTTTATTATCAAATTTCAATTAGCTAGTATATACAATTAGGGGTCTAACGTCTTAACATACCTTTATAGGGCGCTATACAAGGCATGTAGAGTGGGGAATGAGTAAGTAAATGATCACATTGTGATTTTACAATTGCGGGGATGGTATTGACTTTCGTGGGTTACATCTATACCTTCTCAAGCTTTCAATTTCCCTTTTGGTAGAAGGTAAAGTCAAGGTGGCAAACAAGCAAGTTCAAGCAGGCTTGGATCAGGTTGTTTTCAGATTCAAATTGTTTCTCAAGCTCAAGCTTTCTTGGGCCATTTTTTTTAGGCTCGAGCCCTTTCGAATTTGAGTTTATCTAGCAAGCATCCAAGATTTGGCGTATCGATCCATCTCCTCCACAATTGCATGTAGTGGAAGGGTTGGTTTGACAAGCCTTTTCAACCATATGCATTTCACACTATTGCCATCTAATTCATTATTGACCTTATTCTTAGACGAGATGACACCCAAAAATTGACGGCACTTGTACTTTGTGTTGACGTTAGTAGTTCTGATTATTGCATATCTATCGATTGGAAGGTTGATTATTAAAGTGATATCCTCTAGCATTATAGTCACTTCCTTACATGGAAAATAGATGTGTTTTCGACTTCCATCTTTCCTACAAGGCGACAAGTAACTTAGGTATTTTTGTAAATTTCGTCATTGTAAATGTTACATATAAATTAATCGTTTTCAAGCACTCTTTGGCAGTGCATCTTCCTCTAGGAATTTCAAACTATCCTAAGCACGAACAACTTAACCGCTTCGATGTTCAAAATTCATAAAAATAATATTTAATTTCATAAAATCTTAAAAATGTTTTCACAAAAATAACAAAACTAAAAACAATTTAGTTGGAACTTTTACATTGATGGCATGGTTTGCTATGTGTTGTTCCTAAAATCTTAATATAATCATTTTTCTCCAAAAAAGAAAAAAAGAAATATAAAAACACAAATTTTTTTTTGGGATAATTTAATAGGATTTTGGTTGAGAAAAAAAAAGAATAAAAATGGGTGAGTACTTACGAAGTAAAGTAAAGTATTATAGTTGTCAACTTTCATTTATTAAATAAGTTTTTTGAGACAACAAATAAATAAAGTATCTGGTCAAATTTCACAATCCTAAACTCACATCTATAGAAGTCAAGGTCTATCAACTGCATTTGTAGTACCTTCCTCTTTATAGTTACATACTGTCGTGATGATTTGAACTTTATACCTTTGAATCTTAAAAATATAAAATAACTTTTGAAAACACACATAAATAATATTAAAAAAGTACTATATTTGGGTTAAAACTCAAATATTGTGTATAGAAGAAAAATAAGGCATTGTTTAGTGGTAGCATAACTGGTATGGATAAAAACAATAATGGCAACTTGAGTAAACCTAGCTAGGCCTCTTTCTTCTCTCTCATCTAAGCATGTTTTCATGACTGAAACTTGGAAGTGAGGTTAATTAGATAATAAAATACTAAGTTAAATATTTCACAAAAATTTTAAAAAGTTTAAAATTCTCTATATTCATAAGCTTCAACTACAACTTGTTTCTACACTCAAAAATAAGGAGGAAAAGAAAACAGAAACAAGACAACTGACGACAAAGCTTCTTTTCCATGAAGTAGATATACTGTCGAGAATGTTAATGACTTAATGACATACTAAGAGTAATTAGATGTCAATTATGGTGAAAATTTTAATGGTGTAAACCCCATACCAACTTAAATTTTGGATATTGAATCCTCAAATTTAAAATAATTGTTTACCATTACAAATTACTTTGGATAATCAACTATGAGAATAAATTTTAATGATATGTGGGGATCACTGTCTTTTTCTTTTGATTTTCTCTTACTTGAAAATTGAATAAAAATTCAAATTTGTATATAATTTTTTTTTATTTTAAAACTTTTTAGCATTTAAAATTACTTTTGAAAACCTCTAAAGCTCTACCTTTGTTAGTGATCTTTTAAGGGTATATAAATATTGTTTTGATTTTTTACTTTTTAAACTTTTAGCATTTAAAATTATTTTTTAAAGTTATACCACATTTTAGTAGTTTCTTAAGCAGTTGGATCCCTTGGCAGCTAACAAAGTTAGTTTTTTAAGGTTGTATTTTTATTATAGGCTTAAATTTTAAATTGGTATTTAAATTATACCATTTTTTTATTTTAATATTTAAAATTTTTTTATCACAAAATAGTGCCTAAACCACGTTTTTTTCCCAAATTGGTATTCTTATTTGTCAAACCGTTAAATATATTTTAAAAGAAGATTAACCCACAAATTTGTACGTACATTATGTATTTTTTTTATTTTGATACCTCAATATTTTTTTGTCACAAGTGATACCTAAACTATTTTTTTCTAAGTTGATATTTTTGTTAGTTCAATTGTTAGTTATAACCATTAAGTCTACTTAAAAAAATTAATTAAAATTTGACATGTGGTAAAAAAGACAAATTGTTATTTTTTTCTTATATGTTTCCTTTTTCTTATTTCTTTTTTCAGATCTAGATCGTTGGTTGAACCAATCAAACCATTAGTTCTCGATTTGATCAGTTCATCGGTTCGATTAAATAAATTATTAAAAATTCATAAAAATAAAAATTCAAAATAGAAAAAAAAATCAGTTCAATTGGTTTTCTTAGCTTTGTTCAATCAGTCTATATCTATTCACAGCTTAATCGCTTCAACCCCTATCTTCGGACCAATACCCCGACCATTTCTAGGTACAGTTTTGGAAACACTGTGATCAATGAAATAACTTTTTCAACCTTGTTAGGTAGAACAAGCGAGCGATTATGTTCAAAAATAAAATTAATCGCCAACCTCTCTCAACCTCTGAAAGGAAAATTTCGAGCATTGCTATTATTGTCAATTCGATCATTGGTTCAATTCTAAAAATATTGATCTCAATATAAATTATTAGTTTATTATATATTAAGTAAATTTTTATTATAATGAAATATTTTAGTTAAATTTTCAGTAAAATATTTGTTATTGTTACCTGTTAGTGTAAAAATTATAAAAAAATTATTATATAAAATCAAATGTGTTAAATAATTATGTTATAAAAATAACATATTAAAATTTAATTGTTTTTATTCTTAAAATAATTAAATAGAGAAACTTGATTTTTAAAAGTTTGAAAAAAAAAGACTAACAAAGGCTAGTTCTTCATTGTTTTTGAAAAGTACTTTTGAAAAGTGTTGTGGAAAAGTTCTTTTGAAAAATTTGAGTATTTAGTATTACTGTCAAAAAAGTGCTTTTGAAGAATAAAATGTCCATTTTCGACATGATATTATAAAGCAACAAATATGTATTTAAATAATGTTCAAATTAGTTAATATTATGATATTTTAGCAAAAATATAAAAATAATTTATTATAACTTATTGTTAATATTTTAATATATAATATTAATTTTAAATATTTATAAGTAATTAATATTAATTATTTATTAAATTTAATTAGAATATATAAACTATATTTAAATATTTAAATATAATAATTAAATATTTGTAATTAGATATGGACACAATTGTATTATTATAAAAATTATTTTTTTATTTTTAATTAATGCTTTTAACACATTTGTATTATTTTATTTTAAAATGTATTTGAATATATAACTCATATTAGATATTAACATAACATAGAAAACATAAACCTAACAAATTAAAATATTACATATATTTGGATTAAAGTTTTTAAAAGGGATAATATTTATATAACAAATATAAATACTAAAAATTTTACAATAGCATTTACAATTTAAAGTGAATACATTAAACTAGAAGCTATAGCATCTCTTGTTAATTCCATTTCAAAACCACTTGAATTGTTTGATTCACCGTCATCATCACCATCATCATCGTCGTTGTCATCATCATCACTTTCTCGACCATGCGTATTTTCTGAATCAATAATATTCTCATGGTTTAATCCTAAAACATGCATATAGGATTGCTAAATGGATCTTGTTTTGGGCGGGGAGAGTACATAGTGCAACAATATCACTACATAAAAATCAATTAGAAAAATAAGGAAATACTTACAAACCTAATTGTTCAACAACTGTTAAGAAATGACCCCAACAAGTATACCGCTACGGAACAAGACCGAATCTATTCCCATGTATATCAAGCAATGCAACTACTAGCACTAGAAGTTGTGTAACCAAAAAATAGATCACAGTGGGAGATCTCTAAGACTGGATTCTGCAAAAGCATAGCCAAAGGGACAAACTGTCAAAATATGCAGAGACTGAAGGAAAGAATTAAAGAAAACAAAATATATCCTCACATCATAAAACCAATTAGCTTGAGCCACCAAGCATCTCCTACACTTTGTTTATAGCCTCCAACAGCCCATCTAACAAGATATGCAACTTGTGAAAGAAAAACAAGTAGGGAAAAGATGATAACAGGCCACAGTAACAAATATTTCCTCCTAAAACGAAATCCTACAAGAAAGTAATCCCATGTTACTTTATAAGAAATGAAAACAACTTCAAATAAAACCATTAACATACAATAATCAGAAAAAGAAATTAAACTTATAAAGAATGCAAGAAGTCAAGAAATATCATAAACCCCTCTTCTAATTTTCTTATAGACTTGGGGTTATGTAACATTAAAGATTGCTGAATTCTACAATAAGCACTTAGCAAAGTTCATTAGATACGTCCAGCAAAATCTAAAGCACCAACGAGATAAAAGTCGTAAGAAAAAACAATGAACAAACAACTGAGACCCTGCTGAATTATGGAAAATTGGAACTACAAAACTACAAAGATAAAGCAAAACATTACCAGAAAATCTTCATCACTTACCTATTTTAGGTGCAGTATACTGAATGAGAAGGAAAGCGATCAAATCAACAAGAGAGATCAAACTCCACTTGAGCAATGAAGCTTCAAGAAAGACAGAACAGGTAAAAACTATTAATTAATTGATGACAGAGCATATATGTATTTGTATATGCATACACACGACAAAAAAATGCAGTTTCAAACAGTAACTCATAAAAGAAATAAATGATCTCAACATCAGTAGAGAATTTTTCTTGTTGGGAGTCTTCTATGTAGAGCATTCTGTAAGTTATCCATTTACAGGTCTCTCAACTTATAAAATTTAAAATTAACACTCTATGGCACTCTACTAAAACCGTGCCTCGAAGCTCATTAACAAACCAACCTGCCCCTCACCAAAAAGAATACCAATGAAGTTTTCACTTTTCAAGTGACTTTTAACTGCAAAATCCCTTCTACCCTTCTTACCTTATCAGGTTCCAAAATAACAAAGACTGGATGATGTCCTGTGTCACAAGCTAATTTTAAACTAGGTTCAGGTACCCAGAAATTAGATTTTTACAGTCTCAAAAACTTGAAACTTACAATTGATACTGGTCTAGTTCAAAGAATGACCCCTTAAAGTGAATTTTCCAAACAATATATGAAAAGAACAGAAGGTTGCATATAAATGCAAAGGCTAGTGTTCCCATTATGAACTCATGAGCAACAGACAAAATCCTTACTCTTAGACAACAGTTTGGATAATAATAAAAAGGGTCATTTAGACTCTCCTCAACTTCCTAAGACACTCCCTTATGGAATTCAGACTTGGTTATTTCTCTATGGGACATAGCATAGCTCAAATTATACTGATAAACACGAGCACTCTAAGACATAGCTCAAACAATGATTTTAAGGAGAAAGAATTTCTGTAAAATAAGTCAATTAATTTCTATAAAATTTCTGTAAAAATCAAACCATCAAAAAACAACTAAAAACTACTAAAGCATAATGAATAATTAAAGAGAAGAAGAAGAAAAGAAACTCACCGGCGGAAGAGGAACAAAGAACCAGAGAAAAGAACTTTGAAAGAGAAAATGTGAAAAAAAAGGGTATAGCCAAAGAACCAGAGGAAAGAATGTTTTTTGGGAGAAGACAAGTTAAAAATGGAAATTATCAGCCAAAAGCACTTTTGGCTGAAGAAAAATTAAAATTTTCAACTTTTCCATCTACCAAAAAATATTTTTTTAAGCTCAAAATTATTCTGAAATAATGTTTGTTCTTCATTACTTTTAAGGGAAAATGATTTTTCTTGCAAAAGTCTATCTGAAAAGCAAAGGAGAACGGAGCCTTAGAAGACTAACAAGTCAAGAAAAAAAAAAGTAAAGAGTTCAATTTGTATAGCGGAAGCGATTGTGCCAAAAGAAGCTACAAAAGAATAATAGAAAGAGCGCTCGCAAAGTGTTTGAGTAAATACTAATGAAATAATTCAGGAGTGAGTACAAATGAGGGGAGGCTCTCTATTTATAGATGAGCTCCCAAAACCGACGGTTAAGATACAAATACATCGACGGACGAGATTAATCATATCATTTTATTTTAAGAATTTACAAGATATGCCATATCAAATCTAACTAAATGAAAAAAAAAGCATACGATAATTTAGGTCTGGGGCTTGATTTAGGTTCCATGTCATAGTTGCAGTTAATTATTTAGGTTAAAAATTCATTTTCCAATAGTGGATTATTGATTGAGTAAGTAACAGTATTGAGTTGACATAATTAATAAATTAACTTTATTTTCATAAGTTTAATGGTTCAAATAATTTGGAATCGCAATAAAATTACACCACTAAATTTCTCACGATAATTACCACCAATATAATTGTATCGGAAAAAAAAATTACTGTTGCATTTTATAAATTGTTTATGTATAATTTTATAAAGTACTGCTTCACTAATAAATAAATAAATAAATAGAAAATTTAAACTAAATACAAATAATTTTCATCAGTGATGTGAGATAACATATGATTTATTCACAATGCACAGAAGCATTGAATATAAATATTTAATATTTATATTTTATCAATTCTATCTATAAATATAAACATAGTAGAAATAACTTTTCACCCAATCCAAATATTTGGTTTCAACAAATTGGTAGTTACTCACTTCTTCATTGATATGAGAGTTCAACCACATTCAGTTCATTTTTTTATGAATAACTTAAAAATATTATTTAATTATAAAAATAATTTGGGAGAAAAATTATGTATGAAAATGACTTGTTTGTTATAGCAGTAGTTAGTGCCGTTTGACCAATTGGCGGCACTATCCCTTTTTTCCCCCTAATCATGACCCAATCATTACTTTTTTTTTAAATTCCTCTTGCTCCCGCCATTGTGTTAGACAACATCCGTATGTATTTTTTGAAATAACCGTGAAAAGTTTGGTTATTCATAGTGGAGAAAAAAATGAAACAAAAAATTTAATGGGTCTTGCCAGTCTGGCAGGGGCATCAGTCCAAATTTTTTTTTTTAAATTTTTGTCAATTCGTCGGTGTATCAAGCGGCACCAACGGTAAGTTGCCAAGGAAATTCTTTTTAAATGTGTGCCGCCAGTGTGTCAAGTGACACCATTCAAAATATATAACCCCATACCGGCCAAAAAATGGTATCTGTTGAATGCTTTGGTTTTTATTGAATTTTCGATATCCGTTTAAAAGAGAAAGAAAAAAAAAAGAAAAGGGAAGATTTGTGTTTAGTAGGAGTATTAGAATATAGGAAGTTGTTAATTAGTTATGAGTCTAGTAAGGTTGTTGAGAAGTTTAGACTAGTCCACAAAGTCTATAAATACTGTAAGTTGAGAATTCAGAAGTAAGCAATTTTGAATACAAGAGAAAGAAATTCATTTTATCCTCTCGTTTATTTCTGTTTGGCTAGTTCTTTCATGGTATCAATCGCCATTTGATTCTGGATCTTGTCTATCATGGCTTCCGCTGATTTCGTAACTGGTGAGTCTAGCTCTGCAGTATTCTCCGGCGATCGCGTCACGACCGGTCTTCCTCGGCATGAAGTGGTTAAGCTTGATGAAGGCATCTATATTCAATGGCGCAAATAGATCAAATTAATAGTGGATTTGCGTGCTCCAAATCTGGCAGCACAGGTGTTCCTACAGCAAGATAGGCTTCTGACTTCATGGTTGTTATCAACTGTAAGTACATCTCTTCAATCGTCATTTGATGATGCATCCACAGCGTGTGATATGTGGAACATGGCGATAAATTTGTTTGCGACTGACACTGGTGCAAAGCAGTCACGCATTCGGCATGAGCTTCATTCTTTGAAGAAAGGTAACCTTTCCATTAAAGCTTATGTTGTTAAAATTAAAGATCTGTGTGCTATGTTAGATGCCTCTGGTTCTCGTCTCTCTGATGAATAGAAGATTGAGGTGATGCTCGCGGGATTACCGTCAGAGTTTGAGGCAGTTATCTCCTCCGCTAGGCTGTCGACAGGTGTTCTGTCGTTACAACGTGTGGTCGATGCTCTAGTTGATTGTGAGAGCCGTCAAGCTCAGGTGTTGCAGGAGGTAAGTTTGAATGCAAATCTGGTTGAGGATGCGCCGTCGGTTGAAGGAGGAAATCGTGGCGGCCGTACGTCTGTTCGTGGCCGTGGCAGGACCTTCCGATCTCGTATTCAATGCCAGATCTGTAGTCGTTTTGGTCATGTAGCTCAGAAGTGCTACTATCGTTATCATAGAGAGTCGAATAATCAAGGGGATCCGTCGGGTGTTGAGAGAGCCGCATTTGGACCATGTGCGCAAGAAGAAGATGAGCAGTATGTGGCTCCTTATCCCAAAAGCCAAAGAACAATTTATGGACAAGGGAACTATGCAAGTCAAAATAGGAATGGTGGTCAAAATTGGAGTGCTAGCATGCAGAGTGAAAAATTAGCACGTAGGCCACAGGTGTCATATCCAAATGAGTATGGCCGGCCATATGGAAACCATTTTAAGCCAAATTTGCGTCAGTTTGGACATGATAATGGGCCTGGTTTTAATGGCGATGGGAATAATGGAAATGCCTCATTGAATTTTATTGCTGGAAATGGACGGTGTGGGTTGCAAGGGCCGAATGTGGTAAATTCCACTCATGGGCCGAATATTGACCCAAATACAAACGGGGTTCCGTCGTCTAATTTTGTTCAAGTTGATCAAAGTGATCCCGGCTCACCTGAACCGTTTGGCGTTGATAGAGTTTTACGATTTACCAAACCGTGTGCTCGGGTTTGTACTGGGTTCGAACCATGTATTGGGCTTCCTCGGCTAGGGGACTTACATGCATCTGATTATTCTGATCCTTCAGAATCTGGCTCTCATGTCAATACTGCTCAACTTGGGTTTGGTACTAGTAAAGATGACCCATACGTTCCCGTGCAAGGTGGCACCACAACTTGGTATCCTGACTCGGGAGCTAGTCATCATGTCTGTCGTGATGTGTCAGCTTTACGTGATGTCACGCCATATTCAGGTACGTCATCTCTTTTAATGGCTGATGGTACTCCTGCGATAATTTCGTCAATTGGTACTGCTATTTTACATACTCAATATAAGTCGTTGCGATTATGAAATGTCTTATGTGTGCCAAGTATACGGAAAAACCTCTTATCCATCTCACAGTTTGCTCGTGATAATGGTGTGTTTTTTGAGTTTCATCCTAACCATTGTGTTATTAAGGATACGATGACTCGGGAGACATTGCTGACGGGCCGCATTCATGATGGACTTTATCACTTTTCTGTGCCAGTGGGTTCTACTCCGTCTACGGTTGCTCCATTTGTTGCTCATTCGCAAGTTCCACATGTAGTTTCAAATAATAATGTGTTTGCTTTATGGCATAATCGTTTAGGCCACCCATCAACTTCTGTGGTCAAAACAGTTTTAAATAAATGTAATGTTGCTTTAAGTAAAAATAGTTTGGATGGTATATGTACTGCATGTCAAAAAGGCAGGTCACATAAGTTGCCATTCTCCCATTCGACTACTAGCTACCGTCCTTTTGAGTTGGTTGTTTCTGATCTTTGGGGTCCTGCACCTGTTGTATGTGGTGATAAAAGATATTATGTTTCGTTTATTGATATGTGTACTCGGTTTACTTGGGTTTATCCTTTACGTCAAAAAGCTCAAGCACTAGAATGCTTTACTCAGTTTCAATAGTTAATTAAGACACATTTTGGCAAGTCTATTAAGCAGTTCCAGAGCGATTGGGGAGGCGAATACCGTGGTTTTACGTCTGTCTTAGAATCTCAAGGAATCATACATCGACTAACGTGTCCGTATACTTCAGAACAAAATGGAGTGGCTGAGCGTAAGCATCGCCACATTGTTGAAGTGGGTATTACATTGTTGGCTCACGCAAGTTTGCCTCTGGAATACTGGGGGTATGCGTTTTGCTGTGCAGTTCATCTTATAAATCGACTTCCTACTGTTGTACTTCAAGACAGTTCTCCGTTTAAGGCACTATATGGACATGATCCGACCTATGATCATCTTTGAGTGTTTGGCTGCTGTTGTTATCCTTACTTACGTCCGTTTGTAAGGAATAAATTAGACTTTCGGTCTCAGCCGTCTACATTGTTGGGATACAGTCCTCGTCACAAGGGGTATCAATGTTTTTTACCAGATGGTAAGGTTATAATATCAAGGCATGTGGTATTTGATGAACAGAGATTTCTGTTTGCTGAGACTATTCCAGACAAGTCTATGTTGACGACCACTCAGACTAGTGCGACTGCTGTTCCTCTCGTGTGGCCGTCTTATTCCTCAACTCTTGAGCCTTGCATGATGACACAGTCTTTACAAGGGTTGCAATCTCCGTCTACTGATCCTGCATTAGGTGTTAATTTAGAGCAGTCTTAGTCTCGTGATTCTTCAGCTGATGTCGGGACTGGGTCGGGTAATCTCCCAGTTCATGGTTCGTCAGCTAATGATGGGACTGAATTGAGTGATCCTCTAGCAGTGCATGGCTCGGGATCATCAAGTGATAATTCTCATTCTACTATGAGAATGTCTGCAGGTGTTTCATCGGCATCTGATAGTCAGATTAGTAGGCCACCTATGGGTAATACTCACCCAATGGTCACTCGAGCTAAAGCGGGGGTTTACAAGCCTAAGGTTTTAAATGTTGAAGCTGTTGAACCGACTACGATTGAAGAAGCTCTGGCTATTGTTGAGTGGCGCGATGCTGCGCAAGCTGAGTATGATGCTCTTATGCGTAATTCCACATGGGAGCTTGTTCCCACTCCGTCTAATCGTAAGATCATTGGGTGCAAATGGTTGTTCAGAATCAAGAAGAATTCTGATGGTACTATTGCTCGACATAAGGCTCATTTAGTCGCGAAAGGATGTTCCCAAGTTCCAGGTTGTGACTTTAAGGAAACGTTTAGTCCAGTGGTCAAACCGGCTACTATCAGAGTTATTTTCTCTATTGCTGTGTCTAAGGGGTGGTTGCTTCGGCAAGTTGATGTGAATAATACGTTTCTAAATGGCGATCTGGACACTGAAGTTTTTATGCATCAACCTCCTGGTTATGTTCAATATGACTCACATGGTAGACCTTTGGTGTGTCGTCTGAAGAAAGCGTTGTATGGTCTTCGTCAGGCTCCTCGTGCCTGGTTTGAAAAGTTAAAAGGATTTCTACTCTCTGTGGGGTTTGTGGTATCAAAGTCTGATGCTTCTTTGTTTGTTCGAGTGGTATCAGCTTCAACATTGTATGTTCTGGTATACGTTGATGATATCATTATTACTGGTGATGTGCCTTCTGTTATAGAGTGGTTTGTTAAGTTGCTGAATAATAAGTTCTCACTTAAGGACATGGGTGATCTCTATTATTTTCTTGGGATAGAGGTTACTCGTTCTTCCTCCGGTTGTCTTCATCTATGTCAGAAGAAGTATATTCATGATATTCTCATAAGGTGCTCGATGGAAAATGCGAAGAGTGTTCACACTCCGATGATTAGTTCCTCTATCTTAACTAGAGATGGTGGGGAACGTTTGGAGGATCCAACTGAATATAGGAGTCTTGCAGGAGCATTACAGTATGTTACTCTTACGCGGCCTGATGTTGCGTATGCTGTAAATCGAATATGTCAGTTATGCATTGTCCCACTTCCATACATATGACCGCTCTGAAGCGGATTTTGAGGTATCTAGGTGGAACGATTGATTTTGGGATTGTATTTCGTCCGTCTACCTGTTTGTCATTAGTTGGGTATGCTGATGCAAACTGGGGTTTAGATTTTGATGACCGGAGATCTACTACTGGATACTGTGTGTATTTTGGACATTCTCCTGTCTCGTGGTGTACGAAAAAACAGCAGGTTGTTGCTCGGTCTACTGCTGAGGCAGAGTACCGAAGTCTTGCTGCAGTTACTAGTGAGGTTACGTGGCTTTTATCGTTACTTCAAGAGTTGCATGTTCAGTCTACTAGCATTCCTGATATTTGGTGTGATAGTTCTGGGGCGGTTGCAGTTGCTGCTAATCCTGTTCTTCATTCCAAGTTTAAGCACGTTGAGTTAGATTTATTTTTCGTTCGTGAAAAAGTAGCTAATGGTATTATTGCTGTTGGCGAGGTTCCAGCTTGTGATCAAGTTGCTGATGTTCTTACTAAACCGCTTTCACTTTCGAATTTTACTCGATTTCGGAGTTTTCTACAGGTGTTACCTGTGGAGAAGATGGATGAATATTAGAATATAGGAAGTTGTTAATTAGTTATGAGTCTGGTAAGGTTGTTGAGAAGTTTAGACTAGTCAAAAAAGTCTATAAATACTATAAGTTGATAATTCAGAAGTAAGCAATTTTGAATACAAGAGAAAGAAATTCATTTTATCCTCTCGTTTATTTCTGTTTGGCTAGTTCTTTCAAGGAGGGTAGAAAACAATGAAAAAGAAGAAAGATTTGTATTTTTAATTTTAAAAATCAAGCTCGTGTTTATAAGGTTAGTTTCTAGTTATTTTGTATGAAATTATTATTTTTTAATAGGAGCTACTATTTTTTTCATTTTTAATTTATTTTACAGATATTGTATTGAAAATGAATAACCAACTCTTCATATACGTTCAATTCAAGATTATTTTACAAATACTGGATGGTTGTATTTTTTAATCTTGCCAACAAATAGGAATGAGGTTTAGTAAGATGCAAAAGTTGAAGATATGAAACAAAATATATTAGTGCAAAAATAACTCAACATTGTGAGAAGAGGATGTTCAGACTATTTTACAAATTTATAGTTTCGTCAAATCATATCAAATTTATCGAGATGAAACTTGTAGATGATGAAGATGTTAAAACAATGGTTGCATTTTGTTACTCGACAGGGAACGTAAACGCTGAACCAATATTTTAATCATTTAATTTTATTATTTTAATCAAAATTTTATTAAATTTTTATATAAATTTTAATAATATATGTTTTACATAATTTTCTTAATTAATTATTATATTTATTTTTGTGGGATTACATAAAAAATAGTATATTAAATCTAAAAAAATAATCTTAAAACACTTCCATATCTTTTTCTCGTTTTCACTCCATTCTTCTAACTCGCGTTTCTTCTACTACAAAGCCTTCTCCACCACGACCACCACCATATCCACTTTCGCCTCAACTTTTTCTATCCCGAGGTAGGGTCCCACCGTCGAATAGAAATCTCGTCTTCCTCAAGTCTCTTTCTCATAAATACCTCTTCTTCTTCACCCAACTACCCCCTCCTCTTCTCCTCCTTTAACTTCCCTGTAAGAACTCACTCAAAACCACATTAAACCAACCAACTATTCCTTATTTCTTCTTCTCTTTCATTTTTTTTTCAAAACCCACATTTTTATTCTCAAGAAAAAAAAGAACAGAGAAAAGGGAAACTGAGCTGCTTTTAATTGATCATGAACAATTTTCTTCTCTTTACTCTCTTCTTCCTATTCTGAAACCTAAACCCTATCATTTCACTTTCCCCTAACGGTCTTTCTCTCCTCTCTTTAAAATCAACCGTCGACCTACCCGCCGGTCACGACTCACCTTTCACCGACTGGAACAAAAACGACGCCACACCCTGCCGTTAGTCTGACATTTCCTGCATAAACATTACAGGCTTCCCCGACCCACGTGTTGTCGGGATCGCCGTTTCCGGTAAGAATCTCAGGGGTTATATTCCGTCAGAGCTTGGAACATTAATTTACCTCCGAAGTTTGAATCTTCACAATAATAACTTTTACGGTTCCATACTGGGCCAGCTGTTCAACGAAACGTTGCTTCACAGCTTGTTTTTGTACGGTAACAATCTTTCCGGTTCGTTGCCTCCATTGATTTGCAATCTTCCGATGTTACAAAACCTTGACCTCTCCAACAACTCGCTGTCGGGTTCTTTGCCTGAGAATCTTAAGAATTGCAAACAGTTACAGAGGTTGATCCTAGCTCAAAACAAGTTCTCGGGTCAAATTCCCGGTGGGATTTGGCCAAAAACGAAAAACTTAGTTCAGCTCGATCTTTCCTCCAATAAATTTAATGGGTCGATTCCCATACCATCAGGGAGTTAAATTCATTGTCGACGACTCTCAATTTGTCTTACAATCACTTGTCTGGTAAGCTCTCGAAAACATTAGGTGACTTGCCGGTTACTGTCAGCTTTGATCTCAGAAACAATAATTTAAGCAGTGAAATACCAAAAACTGGATCGTTTGCTAACCAGGGACTAACGACATTTCTAAACAATCCTCTTTTATATGGGTTTCCTCTTCAAAAACCCTGTACAAACTCCAACATTAGTCTTTCAGGAACTCAAAGCTCGAGCCGTAATAATTTAAGCGAAACTCAAAAAAAAGGTCTTGGACCTGGACTAATTTTGTTAATCTCAGCAGCCGATGCCGCTGGACTGGCTTTCTTAAGGTTGATTATAGTCTACATTTACTGGAAAAGGAAAGATTCGTCAAATGGTTGTAGCTGCACTGGGAAATGCAAATTTGGTTAAAGTGATAGAAGAAAACTTTGTTCATGTGCTTGTATCAATGGGTTTCAAAATGAAGATTCAGAAAACGAAGAGCATGAGAAAGGGGAGAGATCGGCGAAGGGAGAAGGAGAGTTGGTGGCCATTGATAAATGGTTCAACATTGAACTGGACGAGCTGCTTAGAGCGTCAACTTATGTGTTGGGAAAGAGTGGGCTTGGCATAGTTTACAAGATGGTCCTTGGAAATGGGGTCCCTGTAGCTGTACGTCGATTGGGTGAGGGTGGATTAGATCAGCAGAGGTACAGGGAGTTTGCTGCTGAAGTTTAAGCCATTGGGAAGGTTAAGCATCCCAATGTTGTGAAGTTGAGAGCTTATTATTGGGCTCTTGATGAAAAGCTTCTTATTAGTGATTTAATCTCCAATGGCAATTTGACCAATGGCATGAAAGGTTAGCTTCTCTTTTCCCTCTTCTTCCACCCAACTCTACTATTTCCTTATTCTCCATACTTTTTTTATTGTTTTTTCAAAAATCTGTCTTCCTATCCTTCAAAAACATCATCCAATCAATCACAATTTGATTTAAGTTTTTATCATTATTTAATACAGTTTGCGTTCTTTTTTTATTATATATTTTTCTATGATGTTGAAGGTTCAACCCTGTTCATTCCTAACATTAGTTGATACATTTGCTTCTTTTAATCGTGTGTTTGTTATGTTAATAAAATTTAGTATTCCTTCCCTTTCTCTTTATTTGGTAGATTTAAAAGCATAAATAATGGCAATAATAATAATAATAATAATCTAACGTTGGTCATGCTTAATTATGATGATCTAGAAATGAAGTGGTCCAAAGTGGGCGACCCCTTATGAGTGTAATTACTCACCCACGGGGACTCATTAGGCCTGCCAGTGTAGTCCCTTTCCGTTACAATTATACTCTCATAGTGCGGAAACTTTTGTTAAAGATCTTCACTTTCCGATCTATTATAAAGATGTTGTATTTTAAAAATATATATTTAGAATAAATATTATTTTTAAAAAGATAAAAATGCATGCATAATAAAAGATCTTTTGAAGAAGAAACCACCCAAAGCGGGAATGGTTTAGTATAAATTTAGTGGTAAATTACAGTAGAAAATCTAGTAATTTTTGCTTCTCTCTTATTTGTTAGTGAGTTTGACAGATTTGTAGGTTGGTACGGTTGCTTTTAAATGAGTTGTATACCAAATGGTAGGTCCCTCAACAGTCACCTTTGGCCTTGTATGATATGGTTAAAAAAAGAAGTCAATTTAGTATTATCTTTTTAAGTTACCATACCACACATGTTACGTAGAAGAAAAAGAGTTTAGAAACTCATTTGATATATCTATAAATACACGTATGATTACCCATTTTCATTTTTTTCCAAATTATGTAGTTTTATTATGTCGCTAATAAAAAAATTTCAAGCAGAAATGGTCAGCCACCAACAAACCTTACATGGTCAACAAGGCTGAAAATCACAAAGAGATCCGCTCGTGGCTTGGCCTACCTTCACGAATGCAGTTCCAGGAAATTCGTTCACGGCAACGTTAAACCCTCCAACATCCTCATTGACCATTAATTCCATCCCTACATTTTTTATTTTAGCCTCAACAAACTCATCACTACCGGCAGTGATCCCTCTTCCTGCGGTGGCTTCATTGGCGGACTTCCTCACAAATCGATCCAAACCGAACGAACCAACATCTACCGATCGTCGGAGGCTCGAGCCATCGGTGGTCGACCCACCCAAAAATGGGATGTCTATTCATTTGGAGTGGTCTTACTTGAACTACTCATCAGGAAGTCCCCTGAGCTATCTTCGACCACATCCAGTTCTATGGAAATTGCAGACCTGGTGAGGTGGGTAAGGAAAGGACTCGAAGAAGAAAACCCCTTGTCGGATATGGCAGATTCGATGTTATTACAAGAAGTACATGCCAAGAAGGAAATGTTAGCTTTTTTCATGTAGCGCTTGCATGCATTGAAGCAGACCCTGAGATTGGACCCAGGATGAAAACTGTTTCCGAGAATCTTGAAAGAATTGGAACATAAATTAACAGCATATATATATCCTTGTTTTGTCTTTTGTCTGTGAAATAACATGGTATACTGATTTTTGTTAGGGGTGGAAGATTAACTATATTCATTCCTCTAAATGGTTTTCCAGATTAGGCCCAAAACTTTCTTGAAAATTCAACTGTCCCGGGAGAGCCAATAGGAGACAATGTGTCCTTTTTTGGCTACAATTTTTTTTTTGTAATTTTAAATTTCTGTTTATAGTGGGATGTGATTGTAATAATTTCTTTCTTTTCTAACAATTCAAGGCCACAGTGCTAAGGCATTAATTCTATCTATATAGGGTTAAATGCGCATTTCATGGGTTAAGTATATCATTTTTGTTAGATATTATTTTTCTGACATTAAGTTTGACCCTTTTACTTGACATTGTTGATCATATGGCAAGTGTATCCTATAAGGCCATGGAATTTGAGAAGAAAAATCTAGTACTCAGATTTTATGTTTTTAGGAAAACTAGTACTCGGATTTTATGTTTTTAGGACAATAAATAAACCATGAGGGAACTCGCCGGTTAGTTGGCAACTTCTAACTCTTAATAGAAAAAGTAAATATAGATGAAAGTTGAAACTCAATCATTCTAGACTTGTAATGAAATTAAGAGTATAGTCTTATTAGAAAACTCATTAATCTAACTTAACAATTATAATCGACATTCAATACTTATACTCCATAAATGAATCACTAACAAAGTAGAAAACTACCCTTAACTACTTAACTAACAATGAATTGCTCTTAATTAATTCAAGTTACTTAGTTACTTCTAATATTCCCCCTCCAGACTCAATAGCAATCACATTCATCTTAGCATGAAAAAAAAAAAAAACACCTATGGTTAACGGTATGGTCTACTTGATCATTCCCAAGTACATAGTTGACCTGAAGTTGTTGCTGAGCACCTTGTCACGCACAAAATGTAAGTCAAGCTCAACATGCTTAACATGAGCATGTAGCACTGGATTTGCTGCCAAGGACACCGTGCTGGAATTATCACACCAAATTACTAGTATGCCTTTAATCTTCATACATATTTCATCCAGCGGAGAACGAAATCATGTCAATTCGCATGTTACATTAGCTACACTTCTATACTCAGCTTTTGAGGTGGCCAACACTAATTTTTGTTGGGATATGGCGTTGTATGTGTTGGTATAACAAAATCAAAGTTGAATTCTTCAGTCTTTGGTGATCCCTACAATACAATACAATGGGATCTGAAATTATTCAAAGCAAAGCAAAGATAAGAAAAAAAACTGTCAAGTTGATTTAGATTCAGGGTTTCTTTTATATACTGAACTTAGCATACAAGTTTGGAACGAGGTTTATGTCAGTAAAGCAAAGTTAAAACAAATCCAAAAAAGAGGAATGATGAAACCACCCCCACAACACCTTTATTTCTTTTCCTGCAACGGCCATGAAAATAATAGTTCAGTAAGAAAGGTATCAATCATACAAAGATAATGGCACAGTATAAAGGCCAAATTAGGAGATCATTGATTATGGATGGACCCAAGCTAGCAAGCAGTGATATTTCTTTACTTTTAAGAGTAATTAGCTCCCCACTCCCTTCCCCTTATTTTGGTTGATTTAATTCAAGCAAAAAAGAAGAAGCTAAAACCCCATATTCCTATCCTTTCTCTCTCAATTTTCTTCTCTTTCTTTCTTGGCTTGCATTGAAGAAAAACAGGTTGGTTAAAGTGCCGCCTCATGAATGTGTAGTAAACAAAGTCATTGTCACAAAAAGACATGGGCAATTGCTCTAGAGTTTGCAAGAACAAAGATGCTATAGACATGAATCTTAGTGCCCAAATTCACTCCTCCATTAAGAAGAACATTTCCAGAAAGGAGCACTCCATTGTTGAACTCGGTACTAGACGTCAGCCATCATCAATAGAATAAGAAATCAGTTGTTGAGACTTGAGTTTGTTCTCTAACCTGGCTTTCTTAACCTTTCTTTTCTTTTCTTTTTTTGTCATCAATGGATTATTACATTATGCAGATCTTTAACCTTTATTGTTGCCTGGAAACTAATTTACTCAAGTTTTTAACATATCTAACTGAAGTGTGCCTATCATTTCTATGCAAGTAACATAGAAGAGAAGTTTTTTGATTCCATCCAATGGTTAGAATCTGACAGTGAAGATTTCTTCAGTGTGAATGGTGGTGAGATTTTCCCCAATTTTGTTGAGACAAACTATTTTCATTTCCTCATAATAATAGCATTGCTAAGTTTCTTAAATTCAAAATCACATCGTTGCTTTTGACAAAGCTTAGTTTCATCCAGATTTTACTTTTTCTTGCGGAAATAGCCCTAAAAACCTGAAAACCTGGAAGGAAAATTCTCTCACAGATACAAAGAAATAACTAATTGAGTTATTTAGAGAGAGCTCTAATGATTATGATGATGATGATGCTGTGAATAATTACCCAAATATGAAAGATGAGTTGGAAGACAAAGCTGTAATGTTGAACAAGCTTCTAAAGTCAAGAAGCAAAAGTCCACATGAATCCATCTCCAACTCCATTGGCAGCAATAAAGCAAGATGCTTCCTTGGGGAAGAAAAACCAGCCCACGAAATATGAACTTTAATGAGATAAAGAAAGGGCTAATAAACCCTCACAATAACTGATATTTATTCTGTATAAATCTCTTGTAAACAATCTACAATCTACAATCTCATAATTGAAAATAGTTCAACTCTAGTTTTTTCTTTTTACTAGTGTGAGTGTGAAATTTAGAAAAATTAGCAAAATGGCACAAAACACATTATTAACAAATAACATCCATGTACATACCATTAAAATTTAACCATAACAAATACATAAGTGTTAAACAATGGTATAAAGATTGTTAAGATGGTTAGTTTGTTATAAAATCTGTTAAGTAGTTGGTTAGGAGCTATTATTCCCATATGTGTATATAAACCTCATCAATGTGTTTATTCAAAGATAAGGAATAAAGACTAAAGAATTATACTATACTTTATCTTTCTATTCATACATATTTTGCGTAGTACCTTACATAGTATTAGTCGCCTAGTCCTGGTACGTACTTCCGCTTTCGCATTATGGCACCATCAACCGATTCTAACTCTGCTGATCCTATGAGTCTATCGTTTTCCAGTGCACTCCTGGTTCAATCTTTCCCTCGTCATGACACGGTGAAGCTAGAGGAAGAAAATTTTGTCCAATGGCAACAACATGTCCTATTGATAATAGATGGATATGAGCTACAAGGATCCTTGGAGGGTGTGTTGTTTGCCCCACCTAGGCTCGTCGCATCTCCAGAAGGTGCACTTACTCTAAATCCAGATGCATCTGTGTTTAATCAACAAGATAAGTTGTTAGCTTATTGGCTCTTTTCTACAAATAGTTCGTCGCTTCTATCATACTTTACATCTGCTAAATTTGTATGCAAAATATAGAGCACCGCAAATCGTCTTTTTGTTACTTTAATTAGTGCGAAAGTTTCTCATATTAAACATGATCTTCACTCTACAAAGAAGGATGAGTTAACTGTAAAAGAGTATATTGCGAAAATAAAAAATATTTGTGCGTTACTTGCAGCTTCTGGATTGGCAGTGTCAGAAGCCGAAAAGGTAAAAGTTATTTTGGCTGGCCTCTCGTCAAATTTTGACGTAGTGTTGACCTTGGCTTAGTTTTCGATGGAGTCTCTTCTTTTTCAGCGATTAGTTGACGTTCTTATGGATTTTGAAAGTCGACAAATGCGAGTGACGTGTGAGGTTCCAATGCATGCTCATCTAGTTGAAACGCCTATGGTTGTTGCGGTAGTCGATTCAGTTTCACGCGATGTACATGGAGGACGTGCTACAGTAGGTTCGCAAGGGCGTGGTTTTCGATCACAAATGCAGTGTCAAATCTGTAACAAATTCGGTCATGTGGCGCAGTGCTGCTTCTATCGTTTCAATTGCTCCTACGACGGCCTGAATGCTTCCACCAGGACGCGGTTTTCTTCTTCTACGCATAATAGACAAGGGCTACAAGGTTCTGGTTCGTTGGATAGTTCTGGATCTGGTGGTGATTTTTTGGGAGGCTAGATACCATTTCAGAATCGAGATGTTTATCCCCCGTAAGCTAGGGATTTTTACCCTAATGAAGTTGGTTATGGGATTGGATTTGCTGGTGGATCAAATGGTGCTTGGTTTGGGTCTATTGGTGGCCCATCTGAATTTTATGGTAGGCGTGATATGCAGATAGATGTGGGGCATGCTTTGGGCCAACGATATGCACAGCGTGTTGGGCCTTCTGCTGTAGCACACAGGCCGAGTTATGCAGGCCAATTTTGTGGGCAGCATACTGGGCAGTGTTTTGGGCCGAATGCAGGCCAGTCTCTTGGGTTTGTTAGTGAGAAAAATAATGGGTAACATTTTGGGCCAAATGTAGGCCAGTCTCTTGGGCCTGTTAATGGGCAGAATAAAAGGCTGAATGGTGGACAGGTCAATGTTAGTCAAAACTTTGGACTCAGTTCACTTGGGCCTAATGCTAATTATGTTAATCTTGAAGGCTCTATGCGAAATAATGCTTTTGAAGTTCCATGGCGGACTAAACTATGAGCCCGTGTATTTGATTTTGATTCCTCACAGTGTGTTGGGCTACCCCGAATTCATGAATTTTATGTGTCTAATTTTTCGGATGCCACACAATATGATTCCAAATTTGATAATACTAACTCATGTGTTCCTGTGCCGATAGGAATCTTATTATGGTATCCAGATTCAGAGGCCACTCATAATGTGTGTCAGAATGCGTCTAATTTAAATGCCTCCACTCCATATATAGGTATTTCTTCTCTTTTAATGGGAAATTGGGCTCCCACTAAAATTTCTTCTATTGGGAATACTATTCTACCAACAAAAAAGAAGTTATTACATCTTTCTAATGTTTTGTGCTTGCTAAGTATCCGAAAAAATCTTATGTCTGTTTCTCAATTTGCTATTGACAACAATGTATTTTTTGAATTTCACCCCTCTTATTGTGTTTTTAAGGACATCCAGACATAGGAAATTTTACTGCGGGGCTAAGTTCGTGATTATCTCTATCAATTTTCGACCGGTTCGTCTGTTCTTTCTGATTCAATTCCCTCTATTAACAACACTGAGATCCAAGATTATCGATTGAATGATGATGATGTCTTTTCACTGTGGCATAAAAGGCTTGGTCACCCTTCTTCTGTGATTGTTAAACTTGTACTTTACAAGTGTCAAATTGTTTCAAATAAAAAATGTTTTGATAATGTTTGTGTTGCTTGTCAGAAAGGGAAATCAAATAAGTTTCCCTTTCACACTCTACCACTGAATATATTGAATTGTTTGAATTGGTTGTCTCTGATTTGTGGGGACCAACTTCTGTTGACTGTGGCGGTAATCTGTATTATGTTTCATTTATTGACATGTGTAATCGTTTTACCTGGGTTTATCTGATTAAACATAAATCTCAAGCTTGCCATGGGAAGACTATTAAGAAATTTCAAAGTGATTGAGGCAGTGAGTTTCGTACTTTTGCTTCAGTTATAGCTAGCCATGGGATTCTTCATCGTCTTTCCTACCCTCATACTTCAGAACAAAATAGTGTTGTTGAACGCAAACACAGGCACATTGTGGAAAATAGTCTTACACTTTTGGCCCAGGCTAATCTACCTATAAATTATTGGGGCTATGCATTCTACAGTGCTGTGCATCTTATTAATCGATTACGCACTTCAGTCTTGAAAGGTTAGTGTCTGTATCAGAATCTTTATGGTCGTGAGCTTAAGTATGATCACTTAAGGGTGTTTGGTTGTTGTTGCTTCCCGTATTTACGTCATTTTATGTCACACAAACTGGATTTTCGCTTATAGCCATATACGTTTTTGGGGTATAGCTCTCAGTATAAGGGTTATCATTGTCTCAAACCAGAGGGTAAGGTTGTTATTTCTCGTCATGTTGTGTTTGATGAATGTCGATTTCTGTTTCATTCATTTGCACTGCCCACTATTCAGTTGTCTTCTCATTCTCCCACATATATTCCTGTTGTTCGGACTTCTTCTGCCCAGTTTACTGCAAAACCCAGTAGTGCCACTGTCCAGTCATCGATTCTGCCTCCTGATCTAGGTTGCAATTTTGACCGATCTGTTATGGTTGAGTTACCAGATATGTGTCATCCCAGTGAGTTCATCTTAGTTGGTTCACAGGCTAAATGTGAGAGTAATATAAGGAGCATTGTCTTTCGAGTTCGTCTACGGAAGCTAGTCCGATTGGTCAATCCAGTATGTCTCCAAATATTCATTCTCTTCTTGCAGAAAATACTCATGCTATGGTTACTCGGTCTAATACACAAATTTTTAAGCCTAAAGCTTTTTCAGTCGACGTTGTAGATTTTGAGCTTCGATCTGTTGAGGAAGCTCTTGCTCATACGGATTGGAAATTCGCAGTTCAAGTTGAATTTGATGCTTTAATGGCCAACTCTACCTAAGAGATGGTTTCTCTACCTCCTGGTCGGAAAGCAATTGGATGCAAATGGCTTTTCAAAATTAGAAAGAATCCTAATAGGTCGATTAGTCATCAAAAACCATGGTTGCTTTCAAAGGGGTGCTCTCAGGTTCGTGGCTGTGACTTCAAAGAAACGTTTAGCCCAGTGGTCAAACCTGCTACTATTCAAACCATTTTTTCTGTCTCTATGACTAATGGTTGGAAACCTCGTCAAGTCGATGTAAACAGTGCCTTTTTAAATGAAGACCTGACTGATGAAGTGTTCATGCAGCAGCCTCCAGGATATGTTCAATATGGTCCAAATGGTGAGCCATTGGTGTGCCATCTGACAAAGGCTTTATACGGATTACAGAAAGCTCCCCGTGCTTGGATTGAAACATTGAAACAATTTATTATCTCTGCTGGGTTTGTCTTGTCTAAAGCTGATGCCTTTGTAATAGCCCAATTTAGACCCTAGTCGGAACAGTAGTTTTGGGACCACAAATTTGAGTTATAAAAATATTTTAATATTATTTTTGGTGTCTACAACATGTTAATTTATATGTTTGAAAATTTCGTGTGAAAATTTTATCGTTTGTGTGCTCGATTTTATAAAAAGACTTAATCGTGTAAAATGCAAAAGTGGCTAGCTATTTGTTAAAGTGCTATATTGCTATGGCTTTTATAATATGGGGCCCTTATGTTGATATTATACCATTGAAATTATGAGTGGACTTTTATGGACATGGTTAGTTAATTATTAAAGTAATTTCAATAAGGTTAAAATGGTAAATGGTTTATTAATATGTATTAAATAAAAAAAACATGAATTTAGTCTTTAGTTCATTTTTATTTCACCAAAATAAGAAAAGAAAAAGGGGTTTTAAAGCTTTTGTACATTCGGTCTTTGAAGGTTTTGATTGAGGTATGTTTTTTATTCAGTTTTTGATAATTTTTATGTTTTTGAGATTGTTGCTTTGAACTCTATCTAGCCCATGTCACAATTTTTGAAATTTTTAGTGATTTTGAGATATTCCATGGATGAATCCATGAGTTTGTGTTGATAGTTGGTGAAAAATGAAAGATATTGTTGGGTTTATATGTTTTGTATTGTGATTTTTGATGAATTTGCTTAGTATGGACTAATTTGTGAAAATGAGAAATTGAAGGGTTAAAATGTGAATAAATGAAAGATATGGGCTTATATGAATTATATGAATATTCAGCCAAGCATGAGAAATATGAAATTTTATGTATTTTGTGATTTTATGAAATATGGACTAAAATGTCAAAAATGTGAATTTTAGGGGCTAAAGTGAAAAACACCCTAATTATGTGTTTGTGGTTTAAATTGAATGAAATGTGTTATTAAATAGCCAATTTTGAATTTATATAGATCAAGAACAAAAGAAAACGAAATTAGATATGGAGAAGTCGAAAGTGGTTGAGTAGTCGATTCCATCTGTTCGTTTTCGTACGAAGTAAGTTCGTAAGTAAATAAATGTCATTAAATTTGAATGTATATGTATTATAAATGTTGAATTTATTTTTAATGAATATATGTGTAAATGTCAAATTGTTTTAAGCATGGGGGAATTGTTTACGAGCTTGATTCGATTGAATTACGACATCCGAAAGCTCGTACGAACCATAGGAATAGTTAGGATACATATGTCATGACATAGGATTCCGATATGTGATATCGTGTAAGACCACATTTGAGATGTTGGCATCGATTTGAGATTTACGTGTAAGACTATGTCTGGGACATTTACATCATATATGATTTCGTGTAAGACCCTGTCTGGGACAGTGGCATCGTTATTTGATTACATGTAAGACCACGTCTGGGACGTTGGCATTGTATGAGTTTTTCGAGTTATCCTTATTGATTTTGAACAGTTCGACGGGCAATATCGAGAAATGAATGATTATGTAAAAATGTATCCGATTCAGGCACGTGTGATTTGTTTATGTAATTCAGAAATGAAAAGTGAGTATGTTTCAAATGACTATACGTGAAATACATGACAATGAATGATGCTTATGTAGTAAATTAAATCATATGAGAAAAGTGAATGTATATATGTTTGAAATTGTTTGTATTCGGCCTATTTGAATTGAATTGTTAATAATCTTATAATGATTTATTTGCTTATGGATTACTAAGCTTTCCAAGCTTACTTTGTTTGCTTATCCGTTGTTTTATAGATTTTGAAAGCTAGCTCCAAGCTCGGGGATCATCTAGGATCATCGTCACACTATCGACTATTACTCGGTATTTTTGAAGTTTGAAACTATGAACATATGGCATGTATAGGCTGCTTTTTATATGTTTGTTTTTGAAATTTGTATATAGATAGCGATGCGAAAATGGCTTGATTATAATGTTAAAGCTTGTGTGTATGTGGCTACGGCTTAAACTTATTTTGGAAGTATGTTTCTTGGTATATATGTTTGTGATGTTTGGTTATATGATTCGGCAATGAGAAATGGTAAGTATGATGTATAATCGACTTAATAGTTAGTTCATTTTGGAAGTATGAAATGTGGAATAATTTGGGTGGTGGATGATTGTATAATTTGGTTTAGTAATGAGGTAATATGATGGATATGTATTTGATTGATATTGGCTATATAGGTTTGGTTGCTAAATGGTAAGTAATAAATGTGTTTCATGATTGTTTTGGTTGATTGTTTTGGTACGGATCCAAATGGTAAATGATGGTTATGATTTAGGTATATTTTGGTTAGCTTTTAATGGATAGTTAAAAGTGTCAAGTTGATGTTAATATTAATATAGGTAGGCGTACATGTGTGGTTGTAAATTCAGTTATGATATTTGGTCATTTTGATAAGCATAAGATCTTGATAATGGTGTGACCGAATCAATGATTAGTTAATAGGATGAAATATGAAGTTAGATAGACTAATATATATATGCGAATTAGGTGTACATTGGAATGTTGTTTGTGTTCAAATGTTAAATGTGGCTTTTGTTTTTAGGGTAAAATGAATACTATATATATGCATCAATAGTATGTTCGGCCTCTTTGTTTGTTAAAGTTTCAACCACGTCTACTGTTTATATCTTGGTTTATGTGGATGATATTGTTATTACTGGCAGTTCGACCAATGAAATAAAATGTTTTGTTCAGCAACTACATAACAAGTTCTCTCTAAAGGATATAGGTGAGCTTCACTACTTTTTAGGAATTGAGGTCAGTCGATCCTCCACTGGTAGTCTTCATTTATGTCAGCAGAAATACATTCAAGACCTTCTTAACAAGAGTTCTCTGGCTAATGCAAAGAGTGTTCATACGCCAATGTTTAATTCCTCGACTTTGTCTAAAGATAACGGTGATAGGTTTGTTGATCCTATTAAATATAGAAGTTTAGCTTGTACTCTTCAGTATGTGGTTCTAACTCGACCGAATATTGCCTATGCTGTAAATCGTGTCTGTCAATTCATGTATGAACCTACTACGGTTCATTTGATAGCCTTAAAACGTATCCTGAGATATTTACATGGTACTATTACTCATGCGCTGGTTTTTCGACGATCCGGCAGACTATCTTCGGTTGGATATGTTGATGCCAACTGGCGTCTTGATTTTGATGATCGCCGGTCTACGACAGGGTTTTATGTCTACTTTGGTCATGCACCTGTTTCGTGGTGTTCTAAGAAACAACAAGTTGTGTCTCGGTCGACGGCAGAAGCAGAGTATAGAAGTCTAGCTGCAGCTTCTAGTGATATTGCATGGTTAGTATCTTTGTTACAAGAGTTACAAATCAGTTTTGCTGATCCTCCTACAGTTTGGTGTGATAATTCATGTGCGGTCGCTGTTACAGCCAATTCAGTCTTACACTCCAAATTGAAACATGTTGAACTTGACTTGTTTTTTGTCTGTGAAAAAGTGGCTAATTGGTCTCTTGTTGTCGATGAAGTGACAGCCTGTGATCAAATTGTTGATACTCTTACTAAAACATTATCTGTCTCTTTGTTTACTAGTTTTCGAAGTTTACTTCAGGTCATACTCATTGAGAAGCTGGGTGAATGTTAAACAATAGTATAAAGATTGTTAAGATGGTTAGTTTGTTATAAAATTTGTTAAGTAGTTGGTTAGGAGTTGTTATTCTCATATGTGTATATAAACCTCATCAAAGTGTTCATTCAAAGATAAGGAATAAAGACTAAAGAATTATACTATACTTTATTTTTCTATTCATACATATTTTGCGTAGTATCTTACGGGCAATTTACACAAAAAAGCCCTTTTTTTTAAATTTACCGAAATGGGCCCGGTATTTAATTATTTACCGGAATAGGCCATTTTCCAGCAAATCGCGTCCACGTCAACGCGATGTCAGGGGACGCGTCAGCAAGTCACAGCCACGTCAGCGCGCTTTGCTAACATGGCAACAAATATTAACTGTTTATTGATAATTGTATTAATTGTTAGTAAAAGTCAAAACATTTTTTCAAATCTGACATTATGTGAATGTAAAAATATTAACTGCTAATTGTATTAATGGTTAGTAGAATTCTCAAATAATATCAAAATATTCAAAATATTTGTACAAATTAATTAAGCTCATGTTATTACATCAAATAATATCAAAATAACTCAAAAAAAATTCTATTTTATTACATCAAATAAACTTCTATTTTATTACATCAAATAATATCAAAATAACTCAAAAAAATTTATATTTTATTACATAAAATAATATCAAAATATTCAAAATATTTGTACAAATAAATTTAAATACAAAAATCAATGTCTATGCCCGGGGGATTCAGTGCCACATGGCAGCCGTCGACCGTTACGCGCTGGATTCCTCCTTTGTCTAGCTTCTGGTGGCGGTTGTTGTTCCTCTGGTGGGGATTCTGGTTCTTCCAGTACGACATCTGGTTGTCGGACTTGGGACGATGATCCACCTTCAAAGAATAGTATATGTGGAGGTGTTTGCATCACGAACGGCGACGGTGTTTCAAACCCATACGTTGGTGGGGATTGATAAAAAGGAGAGCTCCCTGACAGCCCCTCTTGCAATCCATCGTACGCCGCTGGTCTATACATCGGCGGTCCACTCGGCATAACAGGAAATGGAGCTGAACCGGGCATTTGGCTCCAACCTGCCATAGGACTCAGAAAAGGATATATATATAAGGGTTAGGATACATATAAGGGCTAGGAAACGCACCTGGCATCATCTGAAAAGGCTGTTGTGTGGGTATCATTGGTTGAACTGTTGCGTCGGGTGACTGTGTCGGTGCTCTCGTTGGGCCTGGTGATTGCATGGCTCCTGATGATGAGCCGGGTGAATGTCTGGGCCTCGTTGAGGGGCTGCCTTCGTCGTCTTGTTGTCTTGGATTTAGAGGCCCTCGCATTTCCCTTTCGACACGTATTTGCAGCTGCCTCTCCTCTGACGTTAGTAAATACAGCTTGCCATGGATCCTAAACCATGGCATGTATTCTAGAACGCACGCTAACTCCGGAACGATGATTGGTTCCCGAGTAGGTATATATTCATACCAATCTTGCCACATTTCCTTATACTCGAACCAGTATCTCGGCCAATCCGTATTCAATTACCGAAGGTTGACTTTGTGTTGATCGTCAAACACCTCAGGATCTACAGGAATCAGTTGTCTACATCCAAACTGTCGTAGCACTCTGTCTGACTGGTGCAGCTCCACGGTTGTGTAGTTGATCAACACGACTTTCACGTGCCAAGCTAGTGGATTTTGTAAGAACTCTTCCGGAATTACTACCCGAATTGCTGGATCCTCGTATGGTGTCCATTGAAACTATATGAACATGATAGATATATTAGTTATATACATAATACTAAATAATAAATGCTAAATACCAATCGACTAGCGAATGTATGGAAATATCTATTTTATTTAATACTTACTTGTGCTTCCAACCGTTGGTCCAATAGAAGCCGTATATCTTCAAGAGAGGTAGGTAATCGAGCATGACTTGCCGGATGGTTCCACCTAATTAAATAAATTTTTAGCATACTTTTATTTTTAAAAATCTACATAATAATTGTAAAATCTAATATAAAATTTACCTCGTTATGAATGGGAATGTATATGGGTGGTCTACTCGAGGACGTAGAAATGGAAAGCGAAACTGTGTCCATGACTGCAGTAGTGACAGGCAACCTCCGATTTTTGCTCTCCTCGGTCGTGTCGCCCCTCACATCTCCCGATATAAGATTGCCAAGACGGCAGACCCTCAACTCAATTCACCGGCTCCTCTAAAATCAATTAGTTTCAGCAGCCATCTTAGATGTACGCGGCTCCGTGACGTGTCGGGCATCAGATAACCTCCAATTAATTACAGAATGTATGCCCGAGCATATCGGATTCTTTCAATTTCGGTTGAATCTCCATTCGGATCAGGGAATGTGTCACATAACCAGCCCATCTCGATCTTACCTCCCTCCGTTTTCTCCGGAATAGAGCCCAAAAGCTCGTAGCACACCGCCTCCCAATCGCTAGATTGGGCAGACCCGGTGACTGGTACCCGTCCACCGGCAATCCCAATTGCAGACTGACATCTTCTAGAGTAATAGTGCACTCTCCACATGGAAGATGAAATGTGTGCGTCTCGGGTCTCCACCTCTCGATCAACGTACTAATTAGTTTCGGGTCCACCTTGCATCCCCGGCTAGAGGTGCTCATGGGCCGGGCCGGGCTGGGTTCGGGCCAGACCCATAAAAAAAATTTGGCCCGGGTCTTAGGCCCGGGCCCTGCCCGACCCAAAATATGGGCCTAAAATTTTGCCCAGGCCCGACCTGGGAAAAAAATCATAAGCCCGGGCCCGGCCCGGCTCGGCTCATTTTTTTAATAAATACCAAAAATTTATTTTAAAAATTAAAAAAAAATATTTTAAAAATATTTTAAAATTAAAAAAATTTTAAAAATTATTTTAAAAATATTTTAAAATTAAAAAATAATAAAATAGTATTTTAAAAATATTTTAAAATAAAAAAAATTAAAAAATAAATATATTTATTATATCGGGCCGGGCTGGACCGGGCCTGGGCTAAAAAAGTGGTGCCCGAGGCCCGACCCGTTTTCTAAATGGGCCTCGTTTTTTTGCCCAATCCCATATTTCGGGCCTATATTTTTACCCAAACCCTCACATATTTCGGGCAGGTCGTCGGGCCGGGTGGCCTTTGAGCACCTCTATCCTCGGCCTACAGTCGCCACATGCCAAAAACTCGCTTCCCGCAGGTAGTTCTCTACCAACGGTAATGAAGGAGTATGCATATTCCGGATATTGCATTCCAATACCCGATCTACAGACTTTTATAACAAATAATAATTTAATAATTATCTAAAAATGCATAAATAAAAAATTCTTAAATAATATTTAAAAATTATATTTAACGCTTACCATTTTCATTTGTTCCACCGATATGTGATAATTATCAAGACGAGTCAATTCTCCGACCATTGCTGAAATCGTACAAAATTTTACGGTATAAATTTTTTTAAAAAAAATAATTTTTTTAAAAATTATTTAAAATAGGGATTTAAGAGAAATTTAAGAAGAACTTGAGAGCAAATTGAAATTAAATATGGATTTAAGAGAAATTTTGAAGGAATTTGAGAGCAAATTGAGAGGAAATTGAGAGGAAATTGAGAGGAAATTTGAGAGAGGATTAGTTTGTGAAAAAAACAAAGGGGTGGGGGGTATTTATAGTTTTTTTTTACCTTTGGAGGGGGGAAACGGTCAAAAATTTGATTGTTGTGCACTGTTCACACGCGGGGCATATCGCGACCACGTCAGCGCGCTTTGCTGACGTGGCAGCAAATCGCGTCCTAGATGGAGTGATTTGTAGCCATGTCAGCAAAGCGCACTGACGTGGCTGCGACTTGCTGGCGTCCCCTGACATCGCGCTGACGTGGACGCGATTTGCCAGAAAATGGTCATTCTTGTAAATAATAAAATACTGGATCTATTTCGATAAATTTTAAAAAAATTGGCTTTTTTGGGGAAATTGCCCATATCTTACACTTCAGGATCCCAAAATAGGGCATTTTACCAAAAAAACCCATTTTTTCATTAATTACCGAAATGGGCCAACTATTTAATTATTTACCGGATTGGTCTATTTTCCCCGAAGTCGCGTCCACGTCAGCGCAATGTCAGGGTACGCGTCAGGACATCGCTACCACGTCAGCGCGATATCCTGACTCAGTAGGAAATCGCGTCATAGAGGAAGCGATTTCCTCCTGAGTCAGCACATCGCGCTGACGTGGCAGCGATGTCGGCCGACACGTAACGCGTTCCAGGGGACGCGATTTTGACTTTTTTTTCACGTTAGGTTTTTTTAGCTTTTAAGGCTTAGGGTTTAGGCTTTTTAAGGTTTATAGGTCCGGGAAGAAATAATTTTTTTGACCTTTCTGAGCAAATAGTATAAAATCGCTTCTAGCAGGATGCTATTTGAGAAGAAAATTTGAAATCGCGCCCTCGTGGACGCGCTCTTGCTACAGTAGGTCATGGATGAAATAATTTTTTTTGACGTTTCTAAGCAAATAGTATAAATTCACTTCTACCAGGATACTATTTGAGAAGAATTTGTGAAAATCGCGCCCTTGGGGACGCGCTTTTGCTACAGTAGCATGTTTGGGCTGAGGTTATAAATTAGGGAGAAAATGTTCTTAGAATGCATAAGTCAGAGCAGAAACAATTTAGAGAGGCTAAGAAGTTAGAGTTTCAAATATGAGTGAACGTATTAGTGCTGTTATTTACTACGATGGTGAGGTTTGCCACACCGAGAATGGTATTGTTTTTTTGCCGGAGAATACGGTGCGACTGGTTTTTAACCAGAACATAGATTTGACAGAACTTCGTAAAAGAATTAGGCGTAAAATTTTCGGAACGACGCCAATGAAAGTTCTATCTATCACGTATCTCTTGCTCCTTTTAAGCTGTTACCGGATAGAGAATTACGTCGTAAACCAAAGGGTAGACCTTGCTCGACTAGAATACGTAACAATATAGATATTCGAGAAAGAGCCAGTGAAACGAAGTTGTGCGGATGGTGTAGGAATCCAGGCCATACAAGTCGATCATGCCCTAATCGCAATAGTTGAATGTAATTGTAAAAAAATTAAGTTTGTGAAATTATTAATTGATAAATTGTATTAATGGTTGGTAAATATTTCAAATTATAAAAAATTATTAATTGTTAGTACCAGTGAATTTTTTTTTCCAAATCTAACATTATGTGAATGACAAATTATTATCCGATAAATTGTATTAATTGTCAAATTTTATAAAATTATTAATTGTTAGTACCAGTGAAAATAATTTTCCAAATCTAACATTATGTGAATGTTAAGGGTTAGGGTTTTCAACTTAATTAGGTTAGGGTTTTCAATTTAATTAGGTTAGGGTTTTTAATTTAATTAGGTTAGGGTTTTCAACTTAATTAGGGTTTACAACTTAATTAGGTTAGGGTTTTTAATTTAATTAGGTTAGGGTTTTCAATTTTTATCACATCAAATAAACTTCTATTTTATTACATCAAATAATATTAAAACAACTCAAAAAAATTTCAATTTTTATTACATCAATAAAACTTCTATTTTATTACATCATATAAACTTCTATTTTATTACATCAAATAAACTTCTATTTTATTACATCAAATAATATCAAAATAACTCAAAAAAATTTCAATTTTTATTACATCAATAAAACTTCTATTTTATTACATCATATAAACTTTTATTTTATTACATCAAATAAACTTCTATTTTATTACATCAAATAATATCAAAATAACTCAAAAAAATTTCAATTTTTATTACATCAATAAAACTTCTATTTTATTACATCAAACAAACTTCAAAATATTCAAAATATTAGTACAAATAATTTTAAATACGGCAATCAATGTCTATGCCCGGGGAATTCAGTGCCACATGGCGGCCGTCGACGGTTACGCGCTGGATTCCTCCTTTCTCTAGCTTCCGGCGGCGGTTGTTGTTCCTTCGGCGGGGATTCTAGTTCTTCCGGTACGACATCTGGTTGTCGGACTTTGGACGATGATCCACCTTCGAAGAATAGTGTATGTGGAGGTGTTTGCATCATGAAGGGCGAGGGTGTTTGAAACCCATACGTTGCTGGGAATTGGTAAAAAGGAGAACTCCCCGACGGCCCCTCTTGCGATCCCTCGTGCCCCGCTGGCCTATACATCGGCGGCCCACTTGGCGTAACAGGAAATGGAGCTGAACCGGGCATTTGGCTCCAACCTGCTATAGGAATCGAAAAAGGATACATATAAGGGTTAGAATACGTATAAGGGATAGGAAACGCACCTGGCATCGTCTGAAAAGGCGGTTGAGTGGGTATCATCGGTTGAATTACCGTGTCGGGTAAATGTCTTCGTGCTCTCGTTGGGCCTGGTGATTGCATGGCCGCTGATGATGAGCGGGGTGAATGTCTGGGCCTCGTTGAGGGGCTACCTTATTCGTCTTGTCGTCTTGGATTTAAAGGCCCGCGCATTTCCCTTCCGACACGTATTTGCCTCTGCCTCTCATCTGGCGTCAGTAAATACGGCTTGCCATGGATCCTAAACCATGGCATGTATTCTGGGACGCACGCTAACTCCGGAACGATGATTGGTTCTCGAGTAGGTTGATATTCATACTGATTTTCCCATATTTTTATGTACCCGGACTAATATCTTGGCCAATCCGTACCTAATAGTCGAAGGTCGATTTTGTGGTGATCGTCAAACTCCTTAGGGCCCACGGGAATCGGTTGTCTACATCCAAACTGTCGTAGCACTCTGTCTGTCTGGTGTGGCTCCACGGTTGCGAAGTTGATCAGCATGACTTTGACGTGCCAAGTGTTCGCATTTTGTAAAAACTCTTCCGGTATTACTGCCCGAATTGCCGGATCCTCATATGGTGTCCATTGAAACTATATGAACATGATAGAAATATTAGTTATATACATAATACTAAATACTAAATACTAAATACAAAATATCTATTTGCAATAATACTTACTTGTGCTTCCGACCGTTGGTCCAATAGAAGCCGTATATCTTCAAGTTCGGTAGGTAATCGAGCATGACTTGCCAGATGGTTCCACCTAATTAAATAAATTTTTAGCATACTTTTATTTTTAAAAATATACATAATAATTGTAAAATCTAATATAAAATTTACCTCGTTATGAGTGGGAATGTATATGGGTGGTCCACTCGAGGACATAGAAATGGAAAGCGAAACCGTGCCCATGACTGCAGTAGTGACAGGCAACCTCCGATTTTCGCTCTCCTCGGTCGCGTCGCCCCGCACATCTCCCGATACAACGTTCCCAAAACGGCAGACCCCCAACTAAATTCACCGGCTTCTCTAAAATCTACGATTTTCAGGAGCCATCTTAGATGTACGCGGCTCCGTGACGTGTCGGGCATCAGATAACCTCCAATTATTTGAAGAATGTATGCCCGAGCATATCAGATTTTTTCAATTTCGGTTGAATCTTCATTCGGATCAGGGAATGTGTCACGTAACCAGCCCATCTCGATCTTACCTCCATCCATTTTATCCAGAATAGCGCCCAAAAGCTCGTAGCACACCGCCTCTCAATTGTTAGATTGAGCAGTCCCGGTGACTAGCTTCCCGTCGACCAGCAATCCCAATTGCAGACTCACATCTTCTAGAGTGATAGTGCACTCTCCACATGGAAGATGGAATGTGTGCATCTCGGGTCTCCACCTCTCGATCAACGCACTGATTAGTTTCGGGTACAGCTTGTATCCCCGGCCTACCGTCGTCACGTGCCAAAAACCCGCTTCCCGCAAGTAGTTCTCTACCAACGGTGATGGAGGATCATGCATGTTCCGGATATTGCATTCCAATACTCGATCTTCAGACTTTTATAATAAATAATAAATTAATAATTATCTAAAAAAGTATAAATAAAAAATTCTTAAATAATATTTAAAAATTAAATTTAACACTTACCATTTCCATTTGTTCCACCGATATGTGATGCCTATCAAGACGAGTCAATGATCCGGCCATTGATGAAATCGTAGAAATTTTTACGATTTATAAAAATGTAAAAAAAATTTAAAACTATTTTAAAAAAGGAAATTGAGAGCAAATTGAAATTAAATATGGGTTTGAGAGATTTTTGGAATGAAATTGAGAGGAAATTGAAATTAAATATGGATTTATGAGAATTTTGGAAGGAAATTGAGAGAAAATTGAGAGGAAATATGAGAGAGGATTTGTTTGTGAAAAAATAAAAATGGGGGGTATTTATAGTTTTTTTTTTACCGTTGGGGGGCAACGGTCAAATATTTGACCGTTGGGCACTGTTCACGCGCGAGCTGACATCGCTGCCACGTCAACGCGATGTGCTGACTCAGCAGGAAATCGCTTCCTCTAGGACGCGATTTCCTGCTGAGTCAGCACATCGCGCTGACGTGGCAGCGATGTCCTGACGCGTACCCTGACATCGCGCTAACGTGGACGCGACTTCGGGGAAATGGACCAATCTAGTAAATAATTAAATAGTTGGCCCATTTCAGTAATTAATGAAAAAATAGGCTTTTTTTGATAAAATACCCAAAATACATTAAAAAAAAATAGAACCCAACTAAACCAAATTCTAATGACACCCACACTTCTTGCAATCATATCATTGTATGTTGTTTTCTAAAGCTGCAAAATCTCACCTTTTTCATAAACTTGCTAAATCCATCAGAGTTCCCACTTTGTTTCAACAAATTATTCTTAATCCTCATTTCGATATATCTTATTCTTCATCTCTCCATTATATATCACTTCAATCCATCCACCACCTTAAACATAAACAAATAAGTTAAATACAAAATTTTCAACTCTAAAACAAATCATTTAAATAATTTTTTAGTGTGATAAATTAAATAGAATTTTCTTAAATAGAATTTTGAATTGTAGGAGATGACTTATGGGTTTAAAGGTTTTAATTCGATTTAACAGCAATTACCTTTTATTTAGGTTTTTCACAAAATATTATAATATCCATGTAGAATTGCTGTTTTGAAAAAAAAAAATCCTAAATTTTATGAGTATTCATTTTAGCCCCTTAAATCTTATTTTAAATTTTATTCCCTTATAATTAATGTCTAAAAATATGATAATTTGTGTTTGTCCCTCAAAGTTTTCCAATGTTCTTTTAGCTTGATTTCTTTTATATAATTTATAAAACTTTATATTAAATTTGTTAATATTTTTAGTTTAATTTGATAAACTAATATAAAGTAGTATTTAAATGTTAATTTGGTAAAAATATAGCATCAAATATTTGCAGTATATAAATATAAAGTAGTATTTAAATATTAATTTAATAAAAATGAACTTATGGAATTTCAACCTCTAATATAAATTGAATATTTAACCTATTTTACTTTTTTAAATGCTAATTTGGGTGACTAAAAACTAGCTCAAGTTAAACACATCTTGTTTGGACTGACCCATATGGATCGGGCCTACTTTAAACATGTCTGCTTTATAGAAATATCTCACCCCCCTTATAAATATGTTTGGCTTTGCCTCTTTGGCATTTACTAACGGTATTAACTCTAAGTGTAATAATAATACACGGATTGATGATCAAGTATCATATTAAACATTTTTGAAGTACAAATATTATATATGACATTTATTCAAAGTATAGATGTCAAATATGACATTATCCAAAAAAAAAAAAACAAGGACAAATAGAGGTTCAACGAATCCTCCTACCTCGAAGTGAAAAATAATGATTCAATTGATTAAACTCACAATTGTGTTGTTATCCAAACATCAAAGTCTAGAGAATTTGGAGTGAAATTGGTTTCGGTAAAATTAAAAACAATAGTAATTGCGAAATTGAATATTACAGTGATGAGATTCAAGCTCAATAGTTGGATACATGTTTAGATTCAAATATACAGCTCTAACAGTAAAGTGAGAATGAAAAATGACTATTAAAGACATTATTAATATGGTTATATGGGAGTGTTTTTTTCTTGAGAGCAATTTTCTAAGTTATTTTTATATATTTTAAAAATAATTTAAAATTTCAATATATTATTATCGATATTAATCAACTAATTATATACTTAATAAATTTAAAAATTTAACCAGATTAAAATAATTAATTCAAAAACATTTTAATAAAAAATGAATAAAAGTAGGAGTTTAGAAAAACTATTAAAAATTAAATAGTTCAAGATTTAAAAAGACTGTCCAAAGAAAGAGCTAAACCATTTTTATTTCCATTGGATGTTCAACTTTGCAACTTCATCCAAAGCCTCCAATGAGTAAATGGAGCCATGTTTACAAGTTCTCCACTCAAAGGCACAAAACAGTGCGATGGATTTTTAACTTGTGTTATAGAAGTGTTGAGATCCCAACGCAGTGAAGGTGTGTGAATCCAAATGAAGCCATAAAATTATCAATCAACGATTCATTCAAACTTTGATTGTGACACTGCATAGGCACAAACCCGAAGGCTTTATATTTGAAGTTTGCCATTCCGAACCAGGCCTTGCATTTGGATCATACGAAAGGGTTTGATAATCATGGGCGCCCTCAACCGTGAACAGTAGAAGTTTCCCATCCAATATTCCAAACCGAAACCCTACACTTGTGCTCCCTGTCAGTGGAACCCAAACCCTTTTCCAGGAACCATCATTCGGGTCAAATATTGCCAACTTCCGTGGGTTCTTCCACTCCATGCAGAAAAGCTTCTTCTCCACCACGGCATGGGTGGTGACCATGACGCAACCACCATTCTTCATCTCACACCAGTTGCGGTTCTCGGGGTTGTACACATCCACAAATCTAGAGTTTCCAATTGTAAGGCTTGACCTTCCGCACCATACGTAAAGTTTTCCATTCAATCCGCATGCAAAGCAACCCCACCGTGGTCGACGGAGACTTTCGATTAGAGTCCATGTATCTGTGTCAGGATCATACACCTCTACGGTGGAAAGGCTTTCACCTTCAACCCCGTAGCCTCCGACAACATAAACCTTGCCATTTACCTCTGCGCAGGCGAAATCCGCACGAGCAACATTCAAGTCTGCTAGTCTGCTCCATCTGCAAACATAGAGATATGTCACGGATGATGATTAAACCTATCAAATGGACGGCCTATCCTTTGCACCTTGAAGACTCATCCATATCTCAGAGAATTTGGTTAAAAATATTATCCTAAAAATGTGCTTTCCCGAAGAAAAAAAATATCAAACTAGGTTGACCCGTTCTTCAATTTTATAATATATTAACTTTAATATGAAAATTAAATAATATTATTATTTAAATATTAAAAATATGTTTTTCTTTTTTTTTTCAAATGGTTATTTCCTAATTAACCAGTAAATAATAGAACAAACCTGTTGAGGCAAGAATCATATTGGTAAACATCAGGTGAGGCAGAAGCAATTCCGTCGATAACTGAATAGCCGGCTATGGCAAGAAGCTTTCCATTAACGACAGTTACCCCAAACCCTACTTTTGTAGGCCCTGGCATTAGTTGAAGAACTTGACGTTTATGTCCCAAACAATCCAAAACCTCCCACCGACTTTCTTTTCCGTCAGATTCCGTAGTTAAAACATAAAGCCATTCTTCAACCATACCCGCCATTGTTCGCTCTCTCAAGAATTCTTTACTTTCAATGAACGACCTCCACCTCTTGCATACACCGCCCATGGAACGGAAGCTCGAACGAGGAACAAGAGCCAAGCAATACTTAGCCACATCATCTGGAAGCCCCGGAAGCAACGGGATGGCTTCAAATTTATCACCCTCATTAACTTTTGAATGAATCCATTTATCTTGGTCAACCAGGGAAGTGAGACATTCGATGGATCCTTTGTTCCTCTTCTTTCCTCTCTCAAAAGCAGGCATTTTTTCCTAGATTTTTTTTTATCTACAATAATAAAATACTAGTTCATGTCCGAACAAAAAGCAACGTACAACCTTTAGAAAAATCCATGTAAAACCTTCTCTCAGTCTTAACAAACAAGTAATAGATTGAAGGAAAGGGTTACCTGGAAATAATGGAAAAGAATTTGCTTGTGTAAAAAGAGAAGCAGATGAGGAGATTTGATGCAAAAGAGCGAGGAATGGGGGACTGAATATATAGTATAAATATAACATCGAAGATAGAACAGACAGAGCATCACAACGTCATATAAAAGAGATATACGATGACTTCCACTACGATATGGATAGGTGCTGACTTTTTTTATAAAAGGGTATGTGCTGACTTAAATTAATTATTTTTATACGATCCCTATCCGTGTTTAACGAAGGCATCAAATTTGTTTTGTTCAGTTCATAAATTAAAGGAATCAACTTTTTTGCTTAAATAAAAAAATTTATCCTAAATTATGGAGGGTTTTTTCATATATCTAAACTTTTTTTTAATCAAAAATTGTACTTTAAACTTTAACTTTGTTATCACTTTGGTCCAACATTCCAATTAAATGTTAACACATACAATAAAATAAAATTTAATATAAATTCTTTCTTTTTTCCTGCTCTCTCCTATCTTTCTCTTTCTGAAACTACACAAGGTGAAGTGAAAAAAATATTGTGAATCTCTCCAAAATATAGATGTTAGAAAAATCGATTTAAAAAACACTGTTTCTAAACCCAACAAAAGTTCAAAAAAGGAATTTTGTCAAAAGTTATCCTAGATTATAGAGTTTTTCTCATTTATTTAAACTTTTTTTTTTGTCCAAAGTTGTAGTTTAAACTTTAAATTTATTATCACTTTGGTCCAACACTCCACTTCCATTAAACCAATTAAATGTTGACACATAAAAAATTAATATAATTTCTTTCTTCTTTCCTACTCTCTCCTCTCTTTCTCTTTCTGAAGCTACACAAGGTCAAGCGAAAAGCATCATGAATCTCTTCAAAATATAGATGTTGGAAAAATTGATTTAGAAATCAGTGTTTCTAGGCACAACAAAAGTTGTTAAACCGATCTCTACTTTCAACCAAACAGTCTTCTCCTTTATTCTTTAATCACGAATTGTTTTATGTGTGGGCTCAAAGAATTATGAACTAATTGCATAGAATAGAAAACTTTATTAACTTTCAGTAGGGAAATTAATTCTCTCTATAACTAGAATTATGTGGTTTTCCCAAAAAATAAATTTTATTTTGTAAAATAAATTTTCACTATTTTTTGATAGAATAACAACGCTTGTGAAGTGTGTAAATAGTTCAACATATAGTTCCTATTTATAGAGAATCGGTACAAGAGTTATGTACAAATAAGGTCTTAACTAAATAATTAGAGATTGCCGCCCCTTGATTTTCATAAGGCCTAGTTGGGCTTTTCATGTATTAGATCCAATTACATGTGTTATCTGAACTTTTATCCAACACTCATAATTTATCCAACCCAATATTTATTCTTTATTTCTCAAATATTATTTATTTAATCAATTAATTTAATTAGTTACATTAACTAAATTAATTTTTTAATTAAATTATTTTCTCAACTCAATTCTAATACAGTTAAAGTCATGGCCACTTTACAAATCTATTAAGAAAATATATTTAATTGACTTGTTCAATAAATTCACAATGACTAATAAATTTAATTCTTACTTCGAACATCAATTATTTAATTAAAATTAATTAAATAATAATTCGAAGAACTTAAATTAATTTTTAAGTCATCTTTTGTACTTAGCGCGAAAACACATTCATTGCGAATAATAATACATGCGATCTATTTATTTTACTTTATCATTTTCATTCATTTCAAATTATTTGCTCTACATACAATTCATTTCTAGTTATCTTGAGCTAGCGGAAGGACCGATTGGATATATATAATTCGAGATAAAATAATTTGTAACTAAGTTCCAGCTCTTTGCCTATTAATTAGAATATTATTTAGTCATGAAATCATTCATTAAAGTATCATGACTGAGTTTTCTCCTATTATATACCATTACGAAAGCTACTCAATAAGTGTTTGTCCAATAACCTTGTTATAAGTGTGTTATCCTCACAGAATATCTTTAATCTCATTGGGATAAATTCATTCTACCAATATAATCCTATTTAATCTCATGGTAACCATTATATCTTCCTTCATGAAAAGTTAATTACTATCAAATAGTAATTTAATCATTTATACTAAAACAATTGACCCGTCCGTGGCCTCGTTACTTTCCATTTATCATATAATGTCGATGGGAGGATATTATTTACCCTTTATTAGGCTAAGAATTCCACTATTGTTGAATGATGCAACATCATGTAGAAGTCATACACCGAATGTATCAACTTTTGGTTCTTTATCAAGTTGAACTCAGGCTTTCATTTACATCAAAATATACAAGTCACGCGTACATAGTCCTATTGAGAAATGTGCCCATATTGTAGTAAATATGCAACTGTTTTCTATGTATTTAAACGATGAATAAATAAATAAAGTTAATTTCCCATTTCACTATTATATCTTTTGTGTATGTTTTGCATACATAGCAAAATTGTGAAAAACAAATGCTAGCTTATTGATTGTTTAAGTTCAAACTAATGATAAGTGACACTGTAAGAATGTTTACATTGAAAGAAAAACAACTTACTTCAGTAGATAATCTAAATAAGTTGTAATCCCGTAAAAGAATCAAAGTGAGCATTTGATTCAAATATTCGGAATGAGTATTATGTCACCTACAATTCCAATTAGGGGGATAGCTAGTCTTGACTATCAGAGCAGTTGGCTCCACTGGTAGAGGCATAAATGTAATCATTGAAAGAATGGTACATTGGATTGGACACAAGTTGAATTAATTTTGAATCCGTTCGTGAATTAATCCACTTGCGACCTTCATAGTGTAACTTACCTAAATCCTGAGTTAGTCACTGACCATGACTATGTAACTCATGTGCATTGATATAGGTGGAGGCTTATGCTCTGAAGATGATCGTGAAGTACATGGCTTTACTAGCAACAATGAAATTAATAGTTTGATTAAAGAGTTAACAATATTCTCTTGTTGGCATTGTGTGAATTGATGAACATGAAACGTGGCCACGAATTGCTCGTCCTCAAATGAGCAATTTATTACAGTCATTAGTTGACAATGATCATACTAATCATTAAGAAAACCCAGTGGTGACAATGAGATAAAATAGGATTGTGTTGAATGAACGAATTTAACTCAACGGAATCAAGGATATCATATGAGGGTAACACACACATGACGAGGTCATTGGACAAAGTAGTTGGATGAATTGCTTTCGTAAATAGTATATAATAAGGAGTTTTCAATCATTGTATTTATTGTGGACTAACTCCATGATTAAGTAAATTGCAAATTATCAGAACGATGCTTTTGGACATAATTATAATTACTAGAGCTTAATTCTATATGTCTAATTGGTCCCTCCACTAGCTCAACAAAAGCTCGATTGAATTACATTTGAATGAGAACAAAATTCTACAACTTTGAAAATAATTTAATTGAGTTGATTTATTCGATGTGAAATTAAATTAAGCAGTCGTGAGAATTTGTTCAACAAAAGAATTTGATTAAAGAATTTTTTTTGAAAAATTAATTTGAAAAATCTTAATGATTTTTGGAAAAATTAATTTTTATCAAGTAAAATTAAATTAATCAAATTAATTAAAATAAATATGATATTTTTGAAAAGTAATTTTCAAGTCAGACAATTGGCCCAATAGGTAATTGAACTTGAAAATTACACCCGATATTGAAAATTGAACCCGAGAATTAAAACCCAAAAACTGGTTGAATTGAGCCCTGTGTATGAAACTAGACTGACAGTCCAACCGGTGGCTGGACTGGAACAATCGAAACGTCGCTGGACCAGATCGAACCGACCAGGCCCATTTAGGCAAAACGATGACGGTTCGAGGTACTGAGGATAGTTGGTGGCGGTGGTTCTTCAGTGGTAGAGTAGTAGAAAAATTAGACTTCTAGTAGGATTCTACTAGTTAACTTGTTTTCAAATTAATTTTTCCAAAAATAATATTATTTTAATGAATTTAATATTGATAGATATTAATAAGAGATATTAAATTAAATTTAATATTTATCTAGAGAGTATTATATTAATTTAATATTAATGAGATTAATTCTAATCCTAATTGAACTTTCTCTAAACTCTCCCTATATAAAGAGAGCATGAGTCATCATTTTCATACACTTGAATTCAAGAAAAGTTGAAGAATAATTTTTTTCTAAAGAAATAATTTTAGAAAATTTCTAGAGATATTATTGTTATTTACAACTTGATCGCATAAGTTTAGAGAAATTATAAAATTTCCCCATTGTTAATTTTGTGAAAAATTTCTAATTCAAAGCGAGCCCACACTCGACAGACATGAGCTTGAGAATAGCAGAGAAGACTACTCGATTAAAGCGTTCATCCTAGACAAATTATAAAGGTACGATTTTAATTAAGTATTTATTACTTTAGATAACACAACTAAGTTCTTATTTTCGGGAAAAAAGTTTTTAAAACTCTGGTTTTCCCTTAAACTTATTTTCCGTTGTGTTTTCCGGACTCAATTTTCCAACAAGTCCATCATCCACTCAAGTTAAAGTATTTTGGAGTTGACATTAGCAGTCATTTCTTCTTTAGTAGTCCAGGTTGTCTCGGCTTTAGGAGTTTTTACTCCTTCAATTCCTGTAAAAGGATGAGTTCATCCCGTTAAAATAACCTTCTAGGCTAGTTCAGTTGTTGACTTAATAAATGATTTCATCTTAGCTTTCCAATATACATAATTTGCCCCATCGAGCATAGGGTGGCATGAGACTAAATATCCTTCCATTGCAAGCAACTGTATCAACCAGGATAATCACTATCTATGTTTTGCAAACATAAATTATGTCTAAAATAATGCTTGGAACTGTAGCCACAATTTTAACCACAAAATCTAAAGTACAAAAACATAAAGATGAACACTGAGATTGTTTACGCAAATCAACCTTAGTTTACGTCTGCGAGGCCTAGCCTAGAGTAATGATCCATTATTTTTCTCAGAATACAACCAATTATTCAAGTCCTAACATCAATCTAACTTTCACTAAATTGGCGACCTCACCGTTATACAAAGGCTAGATCAATCTCCCACTAAGTTTCCCCCTCGAAAGCCTAGTTTTGCAATTGATTGCAATCTAACACCATGTTAATATCGTTTGCTAACATGACAATGCCATATCATCACCATTTACTTATGTAGCAATGCTACATAGTTGCATGTTGCTTGCGTGGCAGTGCTACATCAGCAAAAAAAATAAAAATATCAAAAAAAATATTTTAAAATTAGCACACAATGAATCTAGACAATTAATTGTCCAAAGTCACTTGAATCTAGACAACCATTTGTCTAGATTCATTCTAGAATTATAAAAAAACAAAAAATCATTAAAAATTATAATAATTATTAAAAATTAATAAAGAAAAATTATTTGATACATCACCAAAGGAGTTTCTTAGACTCCACAAGCGAGTTGAAAGTTTGACAAGTGTATCATAGAGTGTAGTAAAAAAATAAAAATAAAAATAAAAATAAAAATAAATAAGTATATAAATAAATATGACACTTGTCACACCTTAAACCCACTTGCGAAATCTAAAAATCTTTACCATTAATTAAAACCTATAAAATTTTATATAATTTATAAAGAAAATAATTTATTAAAAATAAAAAATAGAAAAAAATAATTTATAAAAATATTTAGAAATTAATTAGAAACCATAATATTTATAAAAAAAATAAATTAATTTTTGTAAGATTTTATAAAAATTATTATTCTCATTTTTATTAAATCATTTGATTAGTATAACTTTCACAAAGTGAAAAAAGAGGCAAAAATAAAGCAATATTTGTTAATCTTGATTTTATGATATAAGTTGTTGATGTTACTTTTATGATTTAAAATATAAAAATAATAATTTTTAATTTTTTTATGATGTTTAATTAATTTCTAATAATTTTTATAAATTTTAATTTTTTTTATAATTTTATGATTTTTTATAATTCTAGAATGTATCTAAATAAATGAGTATCTAAATTCAAATGAACTTACACAACTATTTATCTAAATTCATTGTGTTCTTGTTTTTAAAATAATTTTAATTTTTCTTTTCTCTTTTTATGTTTACTGTCATGACAATGTCACATCAACAATATATAATAATGTGACACTATCGTGTTAACAATCAATCATAACATGGTACCACTACATCAACCATTAATGATGACATGGCACTACTACGTCAACAAATATTGCTGACATGGTGTATGTTAACTACGCAACGTTGTCGTTAAATACTAACAGGTAACAACATAGGGCCAATCTGGGCAATTTTGTTAGGAAGCAAAAATTTGGAGCTTAATTGATTTTTTTTTAAAGTTAGGGCTTATAATACATCAAGCCTTTTTAATATTATAATAATTTTTAGTTATCTTAGAATATACTTTTTAAAGCTTGTGTATCTAGTCATTCTAGGACTTGAATCCAGTTAGAATAAGTGTGTATTATACTGCTATTAATTAATATCTTGTCTAATTTAGTTAAACAAAATGAAAATATAAGTTAGAAATGAAAATGAATAATGAAGACGGTTTAATCAAAGAGGATTTTGTGTCATTTACCAATATGAAGTAGTGTTTTGAAGAAGAGTGAATTCTAAATAGCCTTGCAGATTCTTCATTATTATAAAACCATGGAATATATAAAACACATATATATAGTTACGCCATCAACAATAAAACAACTCCACTAATGATTTATTGATTTTTTTTTTCAAAAACCTAATTCCATGACATGACTCGAGCAAGAGTGATATATACTGACATGGCAGAATTGTCCCATACACTCATTTCTCATGTAATCATTCGCATAAGCACAAATGCATCTTTATCTTGCTAATGTAACTAGGTTGGCCGTGGGAAGAGATGGGTCTAATCTATGAGCAGGTTCAATTGTCCCGGAAAGTATAAAATGATTTCCATTATATTAATTTATAAACAACCAACCAACAACAATAAAATCAAGGAAATCTAAATCAAAATCCAATAGCAACAATGTAATATAGTAGAATTGTCAAGAAGGAAGAGAAATTAATGCATAAGAAGGTTACTCTTCAATTAATTGTTTCATGGTTCAAAAAAATTTCAGGAAAATCAGGTCGACTATAGTATCCATCGAAGCACATAAAAGATGAAAACATCAATTCAGTCCCCTAGAAAACTCTAACGATGCTAAGATCAAATCGAATGACCTTACTTCTTGGAGCCTTTCTTTTTCGAAATCACAGTCACTTGTGGCTTGGGATGCTTCTCAGCTTCGCTGGGATCCAACCAATTGAGTGGATGGCGGTTGAAGAAAGGCCAATTTGGAATTGTAATCAATCCAGTGAGTGTCACACTACCGGCATATACGAGAACCATCATCTGAAACGATCCCAATACATAACCGGCAACGAATGCAGTCACTGCAAACACCAACAGCATTATCTGCATTATCTGCTCCGCTAACTTTTGCCCTTGCCAATCCATCTACAATACAATTCAACAACAATCCAAGCTCTAAGTGCCAACAAAAACAATCCCTAAAGCAATTAAAAGAACTATTACTAGAAGCCCATCCATCCTTATCACTTGTCTCCCATTAAACCTTCTAATGATTTAGCATTTCAGAGCTTCGCCAATAGAGACATCTATATTTGCGTGCTTCATTTCCAATTCTGCAACTGGAATATGGAAAATTTACTATTCACATGAATCCCGATCCCCAAATAGGTTTCCTACAAGTACGTTTTTTTGATAAACCCAAGAGAACGTTGATTATGATTTGGGAGCGAAGACTGCTAAATCAAAACCCTATATGATGTTTGGTTAGCGAGAAATCGAATGGCAAAATAAATAAACTTAAGATCACCAAAATCACTCGCGATCAGAAGGTAGGAAATCAAGAACAAAAAATTGACGGCTAAATATTTGGGCTACGCTTGTTTTCAGAGAAAATAGACTTTAATAATCCACGAATTCACAGCGGGAATGTGCAATTCCCTTTCATTTCCTCCGTAATTGATAAATTTCGATCAAGAAGCAAAAACAAAATCGAATCAGAAAAGCAGAAGAGGGGGGAGGGAAACGATGAACGGATTAGAAAGTATAAACCCTAGGATTTCAATTTTGAGCAAAAAAAAAGGTGAAATCTTACCGTAAAGTGAAGTGAGGGACCGGAGAGAGGAAGAAACGTCTGAAGTGAAACGGGGTAACTAGGAACGAAAGAAGAGAGTTTTGAGTGAAATATGACATTTACAGATATTTAATATATGGGGAACACACGATAATTCATCGCCTCACGATCCAAAGCAAGGACGTATCTGATATCCGTTGGGTCATATTATCCAAACTAGTTTGCAACCTAAATAAATAAATAAATAATAAATAATAATATTAATAATCTCTAGTTAAATTATATATTTGAAGTCAGTTTTCAATTTTTTTATCTAAAATAATATTGTTTTATTATTGTTGTTGAAATTAGATTAAATCAATCGGTCGAATCAAGAATTAAGAGAATTAATGGCTAATGGTTATGTGAATTAGTATAAACTATCTGAATTGAGATGAAAAATCTATAGAATTAACAATTTGATTGGATTTTACAATTTTTTTAATGATTTTTTTTATTTAAAAGAATTCGCAAATCATTTCACGTTATCATCCTTTCATTTGGGTTTAATTTTAGTAATTTAATAATTTAAAACATGTTGAATTATTTTAGATTTAAATTATACTCATTTTTCTACTTTACCCAATAAAGATTTAATTAATTTTTTAATTTTAAGATAAAATTAGATTAAAGTTAAACATGTTATTTATTCAATTTAAATTTATTATAAAGTTGATAGTTATTATAAATGATTTTTAAAATAAAATACACAAAAATACTGTAAGTTTAAATCAGTTAACCTTAATAAAAATTGCAATAAATTGATCCCTAATTGAAAGTTAGTAATCACCCTCTTAAATATTGTTTTTTTTCTTTATCAAATCCCTTAACGGGTCATTAAGTGATAATGCTAAAACTAACATGGTAATTAACGTGAATAAAATTTTTATATGACAGCTGACATGGCGTTGGATGTGAAAAATCTCCACATGAAGGATTGAATTGGGGAGAACTTTAATTCAAAGGTGGTCTAAACTTGATCTTGACGGATGTAGCTTGTTTCATATGTCATTATGACTTGCTTTTGAAACAGGTTTTGACTGGAAGACTGCTTTCTTTATAAACAAATTCTCACCTCCTTTCTTTGGTTGAACAAGATAGGAAAGCGGTTTTTCTTTAGAACTAATATGATGTTTTTCAGGATTTCTTCAAAATTTTCTTGAGATTTTGGAGAGAACATCTGGTCTACAAAATCTTCCCTTTAGAAAACTTTTGGATTTCTAAACTAGTGAAAGTATAGAATGGCTTGGAACTAATTCCCTTTCATAGTGTTAATCACTTGAGTAAAAGAGAGTTATTGTGGAATGTAAACTCTTTATTTGAAGCGATTCGCAAATATTAAACTCTTTTATTTTATCTTTTATTCGTTTAATTAATTAAAGATAATAATAATTTTTTATTATTTTAATTAGTTTAAATTAATTAGAGAAAAATAGTTTTGATACAATATGTGATATCATTATTAGTTTAACCCAAGGTAATTTTAACTTGACCCAGGATAATTTTGACTTGACCTGTAATATTTTCTAATTGATTCAATTTTTTTCGTCTATTGTGTGCATTATAGATTATGTATATCCCTTAAATTAAATAATTTATTAATTTATAAAAACAAATTTTTAGTCAATTTTTAACTAAGTTGATGTTCCATCAGTTCATCAACTCCTTAAAGGAGTAAGTGGTTAAAATTTTGTGTTGGCACCTTAAAGTCCAAGGTTTTAGTCCTAGTGCTAACACCCCCTCCTCCCGAAGATTAAAATATGATCCAAATTCATATACTCTTCGTACATTTAGAATTTAATTCTTTTAATTTTATTTCTAGTAATTTAGTTCCTTTACTTACCATTTTTTAAAATTTAGGTTTAATTGTTAACATTATTAAAATTTTTCTCTTAAACTAACCAGTGTGATATTTTGAAATAAACAAATACTCACTTGATAGCTATGAAACAAGGAAAATGATGATGTAATTAACATGAATTTAACAAAAGAATATTAATAAGATTAACAATTGGGCTTACACTTTTAAATCTTAAAAATAAAGGAGCTAAACTCCATGAAACAAAAGTTCAGGCTAAATCTTAAAAATAAAGGACTCAAAAATATTTTAACCTTGCCTAAATTGTAATGTAATTTTTTATTTTACCGAAGAAGATAATGACATCAGTTCAGTCATGAATTTTAAGTATAGTATAAATATAAAAAATTTCAATTTAAAAAATAATATTTTTTCACCGAGAGAATGAATTTCAATGCATCTAGTATCTATACTATTATTTAAAGAGTTGATTGAGTTGGTGTCACCCATTAGTTGAGTTCCAACTTAGGGTGTGTTAGGTAAACTAAAAATTTAAGCACTGGAAAATTAAGTAATAAATTTTTACTACTAAATTTTATAAGTGCTGAATTTATATTAGAAAATTGTTTGGTAAATTAATAAAGATAAATACTGAATATAATTATGTTGTTTGATAAAAGTAAATATTGATTTTTAAAAAGGTTATTTATTTTTTAAATTTTAATCTTATTAATGTAATATTTTATATTATTTTAAATAGTTTTGGATAAAAGATAAAGATGGTAATTTAAATATCTTATTTTTTTATAAAATATTTTATTTCAAATTTTCAATTAGTTTCTAAATTAACTGTTAAAATGATTAATTTCACATTAAGTAAAAAATTAAAATGATTATCAAACACATTTAAAATATTAAATGTTAAAAATTTTAATTTTGATAAAATTAAAATTTTGAATGGTTTATCAAACACACCCTTAGGTGTTGTTTGGTAAAATGAAAATTAAGTGTTAAAAAAATAAATATTAAAAAATTAAATCTAAATTTAAATTATAAAATCTATTTGGTATGTTACTTAAAATTAAGCACTAAATATAATTAAACTATTTGGTAAATTTAAATTTTAAATTATGAAAGTTTTTTTTTTACATTTGTATCCTTACATTTTTAAACATGTAATATTATTTTAAACAAAGTTAAATTCCTAAATAACATTTTTACATATTAAAAATTTGGAATAAAGTATATTGTTAATAAATATAAATATTATAAATCTAAAAAATAAATGTTAAATAAAAAATAATGTGAAATTCGAGTTCAATATCTTAAAGAAAGTAATTAATTTGAATGATCATATAATTGATATAATAGACTACAAAATAGTTAAAGGATAATATAGTCTTAAAAATAAATCAATTTAACGTATTCTTTATTAAGTGATAAGTAGCTCTTATCTACTTATTATTTTTAACATTTTCTTATTAAAAAATCTAGCAAATAATTTTTATTTTTATTTATCAAACACATTTAAGAAAATAAATTACTATTTAAAAAAAACCCTAGAAGCCAAGAGTGTTATCCCTGGTGTCCTAGCGAAAACAGTGCCTGCTGCGGCTTGGGATGACGGAGAGTGGTGGCAACGATGGGTTTGGGGGAGATGGGATCTCCCTATTAGCAGAGGAACTCATTCAACTATCTGTCAAGAGTTCGATGGTGGAGGCAAACGGTAAACCTTCTCTGATCTGTTCTGTATGGACAAAGAAATCTTACAATTAGGACAGTTTTAAAGCACAGATGAAAAGCATATAGAAAACAAAGAAAAAATTTGAGATTCAATCGGTTGGGCAAAACTTTTTTTTAATAGTGTTTGAATTAGACGAAGACTAAGAAATTGTTATGGAAGGTCAACCTTGGTTGTTTAGGAAACATTTAATTGTTTTTGATCGATTGACAAAATCAATGAAGAGAGATCAAATTAGACTTGTCTCATCACCGTTCTAGATCAAAATTGGGCCATGTTTACCTGAATTTGATAAAAAAGATCTTTTGCATGCTATTGGAGTCACTTTTGGAGGAGTGATCAGATCTGAAATTATTGGTGAGTTCTGTCGCCTTAGAATAAAGTAAAATGTGTAGAAACCCCTTCGCAGGGGTATTTTTGTTTCAACAGGTAATGGAAATAAATGTTGGATCCCTTTCAAGTATGAAAAGCTACCGACTTTTTGTTTTGGGTGTGGTCGAGTGGGACATGGTCTTCATGAATGAACAGAATTAACCCCTGCAGAGAAGAACAGAATTAAAGAGGATCCGCCTTTCTCTTTAGCATTAAAAGATGAATTAAATTTGGTTGGCAGGGAGAGTTTAAAGTTGAATGCTCTATCAAAAAAACTTCAAACACAATGTTCTTACACAGAAAATATTAAAGAGAATCGGGAAACGCACTTATATTGTGAAAAAAGAAGTGATACGATGCAAGAAGTAAAAGACGATTCTTGGTTGACAACATTAGGAGCAGAGATGAAGATACAAAAGAAAGGAGATATAATTGAAGAAAAAATAGAGAATAGCAAAGCAGATGAAGACATACTGAAACCAGTCAGGAAAGCCAGCTGGAGAAGAATAGAATCAATGGGAGGGATGAGACACAATGAGGCAGAAAGTATTATACAGAAAAGGAAATTAGCAGAGATTTTATACGATGATTACGGTACAGAGAAGACTTGGGAAGGCACAACCAAAAGGATGAGGCAGGATGGAAAAGATTTAATTAATTAGGGTGAAATCAGTTCGTTGATAGAAGACCCCAATCAGAATAGATCGGCGGCTGCGAAAAGGCAAGCCGACCGGACGCAATAAAAATTATATGCTGGAATGTCCGTGGATTGGGGAGTCCACGAGCAATGAGAAGGCTTTGATTTTTACTAAAGCAAAATAATCCCCAACTGGTCTTCTTGATAGAGACTAAAGTTAGTGGAAAGCGCATGGAGGAAATTAGGAGGAAGTGTGGTTTTATGAATGGGATGGACGTAGGAGCAGTAGGTACGTGGGGAGGGATTTGCCTAGCATGGAGGAAAGAGGTTCAGGTTAATCTTAGAACTTTCTCAATGAACCATATTGATGTGCTAATCAAAGAAGAAGATGTTGATGAAGAATGGAGATTTACAGGTTTTTATGGATCACCTTATTCACAGAATAAAAAGGCCTCATGGGATCTATTAAGATTTTTGGGGTAGGAACAAGATCTTTCTTTGTTAGTGAGTGGAGACTTTAATGAAATAATTTACTCATTTGAGAAAAGGGGAGGTCAACCGAGGGAGGAGAAGATAATGGAAGAGTTTCGCGATGTCCTAAACGAATGCCAACTTATTGATGTGGGCTACTCGGGAACATGGTATACATGAGAAAGAGGAAATTTACCGGAAACAAATATCAGAGAAAGACTGGATAGGGGTGTTGCGAATAGAAAATGATTGGAACTTTTCCCAGAAGGAAATATTCATCACTTAACGTCTTCACTTTTAGATCATTGTCCCCTTTTAATAAGCACAACCAATGAAAACAGTTTCAGAGTAGCCCCAAGTTTTAAATTTGAAGCATGGTGGATCACAGAGGAATTGATTGATGAGGAAATTAAGAAAGCCTGTGAGTCTTCAAATGGATCTATTTTTGAAAAGATTGAAAGATTACAGATCAGCCTATCAAAATGGGCAAAATCAATAAAGAAGAAACGGAAGGGGTTGACGAAGAAACTTTCAAAGGAGCTAGAAGATTTAATGGAGAAAGATCGAGATGATGACATATTGGCGCAGATAATTGACACGAGAATCCATCTGAACATAGAGATCGACAAAGAGGAAGTGTATTGGGAACAGGGGGCACGGGCTAACTGGCTTAAGCTCAGGGATAAGAATAAGACATTCTTTCATAAATATGCCTCAATGTGGAGGAGAATCAACACAATAAGCAGGTTGGATACAGCTGATGGAAATGGAACTTGCGAGGATTCAGAAATTAATAAGATTGCAACGAAGTATTTCCAGAATCTTTTCTCGACTAATGGCGTAGGAGATATGTCCCATATTTTAATAGGTATTGATAACAACATTTCTCAGGATGTAAACACAACTCTTTTGGCAAAGTTTAAGGCAGAAGATATCTATGATGTAGTCAAAGGAATGGGTCCCACCAAAGCACCAGGTTATGGTGGCTTTCCGGTATTATTTTTTCAAAAATATTGGCATATTGTAGGTAAAGATATTGAAAACTTTTGTTTGGGAGTTTTGAATAACGGAAAGGATTTTGAAGGTTTAAATCTAACGGAGATTATACTTATACTGAAGACTTCCAAACCCACAAATCTTGCTAATTTTAGACCTATTAGTTTATGCACAGTTATATATAAAATTATAGCAAAATCTATTGTCAATCGTCTTCAGGGAATTATTGGAAGGTGTATTGATAGTGCTCAAAGTGCATTTGTTCCAGGGAGGCTCATATCAAATAATGTTTTGATTGCTTATGAACTTCTACATACACTTCGTCAAAAGCGAACGGGGAAAAAGGGATTCATGGCAATGAAGCTGGACATGAGAAAAGCTTACGACAGAGTTGAATGGGTTTTTTTGAAGGAAGTTATGATTCATATGGGTTTTGCAGATGAATGGGTGTCATTAATTATGAGATGTATTTCTACAGTCTCTTATGTTGTAACCACCAATGGGAGGAGAGGCAGTGTTTTTAAACCTTCCAGAAGACTTCGACAAGGTGACCCACTCAACCCTTTTCTTTTTTTTTTTTATTTGTAGTGAAGGACTTTCATCTTTATTCAGGATTGCAACAGGGGAGGGTTTGATTAAAAAGGTGAAGGCTAGTAAAAGAAGCCCGGTAATTTCACACTTATTATTCACAGACAATTGCATTCTGTTTGGCGAAGCCTCAAAGAGCAAAATAAGAATCCTAAAAGATATTTTGAAGGAGTAGGAAATTTGTTCGGGTCAACGTATTAATTTTAATAAGTCCATGATTTTCTTCAGCTCTAATACAGTGGAAGGGGAAAAAGAGAGTATCTCAGCTGAAATGGGAATACGGAGATCGACTAATATGGAGAAGTATTTAGGACTACCGAATATAGTTGGAAGAAAGAAGAAGGAATCTTTCCAGAATCTAAAGGACAGAATCAAGCAGAGAACACGGTTTTTATCTCAAGGGGGAAAAGAGGTTTTCATTAAATCAGTACTTCAAGCAATTCCAACTTATGCTATGACATGTTTTCTGTTACCAAAATCGTTTTGTGGGGAATTTGAAAATATGTTCGCTAGATTCTGGTGGCAAAAATGCAAGGGCAAGAAAGGAATTCATTGGTGTAAAGGGGATAGCATGTGTAGTCTTGAAGAGGAGGGAGGTCTGGGTTTTCAGAATATGGCATAATTTAACATATCTCTACTTGCTAAACAAGGGTGGAGGATTATCAACAATCAGAATGCTCTTGTTACGCAGGTTTTAAAGCCAAATATTTCCGGAACGACCATTTTTTAAATTCCAGTTTGGGCAATTCCTGTTCTTACGTGTGGAAAAGTATTTGAGCAGCTAAAGCTTTATTGATAAAAGGTCAATGTTGGAGGGTGGGAACGGGTACTAGTATATCCATTAATGATGCTTGGATTCCAGATTCAGTTAATTTTAAATTTTCATCAGAGTTCAACTCTATGAGCGTATCCAAAGTTAATGAGCTAATTGATGGTAATAAAATAATTTAGAAAAAGGAGCTGATTAATAGTACATTCACAAGAAAAGACGCCACAAGGATCCTCCGAATCCCTCTGGCACGAACACCGCATGAAGATTTTCTTATTTGGGGAGGTGAGACGTCGGGTGAATTTACAGTCCGCAGTGCTTATAAACTATTACAGAGATCGAATGGTAATCCTAGAGCTTATGCTTTACATACCATCCACAGGAAATTCTATAAACAACTCTGGAGCCTGAATCTACCAACAAAAGTAAAGATTACAATATGGAGGTTGTCATAGAACTATCTGCCTACAAAAGTAATATGCAACACAGGAAGCTAGCAATAAGTACAAGTTGTCCTCGATGTGGAAACAGTGCTGAAACTATGAATCATTTATTCTGGGAATGCCCTGTTATAGTAGGTGTATGGAGAGCATTATCTTTTCAGAATATTATGTTGAATCAAAGTGAGAACTTTGTACACTGGCTTACCTGGGTGATAGAGCAGCTCAACACTTGTCAAGGTCGACTTTTCTGTTGTACACTCCGGGCCATATGAGGGGACAAGAACAGAATAATACATGAAGGAAAAGTCAGTAATGGGAAGGAGATTGCAAACTTTATTAACAGTTACATCACTGAAATAACTGGCTTTAAAAGAAGAGATCTGAGGATAATAAAAGAAAACAGAAGATGGACGTACCCACAGTGGGAGGTCATCAAGATTAACTTTGACGGTGCATATAAGGAGAGATAGGACCGGTCAGCTTCAGGTATTGTGGCCAGAGATTCGGAAGGAAAAGTTCTCTTATCCTGTTCAGAAATTCACAATGACGTATCGTCTGCTTTTGCTGCTGAAGCCATAGCCTGCTGGAAAGCGGTCCAAGTAGGAGTCGAGAAGGGATAGCAGTCACTTATTTTTGAAGGAGATTCCCTCGCAATAATCAAGAAATGTAATACAAAGGGTCATGACCGATCAATGGTAGGAGCTTACATTTATGATATCCAACAGAAAACATATGGACTAAATAATTTTAGATTTCAACATACACCAAGATCTACGAACAACCTTGCACACATTCTTGCAACAGAAACGTTAAAAAGAGGAGAAGAAACATACCTGGAAATGGGAGTTCCTGAGTACGCTGAAGATCAAACTAGGTATGATGCGGTAAGCGAGCCAGACTAGGGGAGTCTAAGGAGACGAAGATTGAAAGAGAGGAAATTTCAAAACAAGAAGAAAATAAACGATTTACAAGGATAGTTTTGAAAGTGAAATCGTCAAAAGGAAAATGAAATGATAGTAGAAAGGAGAGGACAAATTTCAGTTTTTTTCTGATTGGGCAATGAACTGGCGCTTTTAATGCTGCTTCTAGAGTTTTCCATTTTAATGTCTAGATATTTTTAGTTGTTTATGGCCATCTGATTCGGGCCGTGTCATTAGGTTTCTGGGTCTAATTTATGGTGTTGGGCCGTTTGTTTTCTTAGGTTTTAGGCTTCATTTTATGAACAGTTTTTATACTTATTTCATTAATAAAGCCCAAATATGAAAAGTTTCAAAAAAAAAAAGAAAATAAATTACTAAAAATAATAACTTTCAGTCAATGGAATTTTTTCAATAGGCCCTTAGTTAGGAAATTAGCAAAAGAACCTATTTCTTTTATAAAATAAAAAACATTAGTAAGAGGATATATTTGTTATTTTATATTTTATGTAAAATCTAGAAAATTATTTCAACTAGGGCCTTAGAAGAGTATTTTATATTTTTGTTATTTTGTATATTTATAAGTTTTACCATATTTATGTGTAATAGTAAATCTTGGTGTGTTATTTATTAGAAGAATGAAGGATTAAAAAGGAAGAGGGTTGATTTTAATGATAAAAACTAGGAAAGTAAATGGTTATGTTATTCAGGAAAAAAGTAGAGGGTTGTGGTTGGATAGGAATGATCTGCAAAGTCGATAAAACAACCTTTTAAATGGGTTGGGCTTCACTATTAAATAAAGATAGACCCAATGAGCATTAATGAAGAAGAATAAGTGCATCTCTGATTGCATCCCCACCATCTCTACTTTAATGTAAAAACTCAACGCACACTTGCGAAATGCATCTCTCCCACCAATTTCACTTTTTGAATATAAAATTTTCTGGTCAGTCCTTTTTTTGACCACCAAAAAGTCGGGGAGAGGGAAAAAGTGGGTTGAAAAATTATAAAGGAAACCCCATTGTCTGCCATACACTTTGCCTCCCTCTTTTCTTTGTTGGAATTGAATGAAATACAACTTCACAATTCCATCCACATACCTAATTTTGTTTTTATTTCTTATCCAAATTTCAAACCCACTTTGCAAGCAATGCCCAATTTCAATGGAATTATTCTCCTACAAATTACCCAAACATTCACTTTTAATTTTTACTCCATTTTTCCTCTATAATTTATATAATACAAAAAGAGAAGAGTAAAACTCCAATTTTCAATCTCAAAATAACTCCCAACTTACACCCCCAATTAAGGGAATGAATGGAAACTCTGCCCTTTCAACCACCATACTAAATTTTCCTTTTTTCAGCTTTTAGGGCCTCTGAAACAGTAAATTACCATGGGCCTTTAACTTCCAGCAATAACATCATCATTCCCAGCAACAGCATGACCACCATCAGCTTCTTCATCCAGCCACTGCTCAACAGCCGCGCACTCTGCTTTGTGCCGAAGCTTCCAATCCAGAGCCTGGCAAGCGCGTGAGCAGTAATTTACAGCCCCACAAACCGAACATCTCCGGAATTCGTGCTTTCTTGTCTCCGGCCTCCCGCAACCAACGTGCGAGCAAAGTCTCAAACCAGGCCCCGGTATCCCGCCCCGACCTTCATACCACTCCGCTAAGAACCTGCTCGCTGGATGCGCCTCCGGTGCTGGTACATTGCACCCAAAATCACTCAGCAATGGGCATCCGGGCATGGCCGGATGACGTTGGCTGGCGGGCGGGATTGGGTGTGGGCTCCACGTGAGCCAAGCATGCGTCGTTTCGTTAGAAGCAGTCGCTGATGACAACACCGCCGCTAGCTCTCGGGCGTTGGCTTGGACGAGGAACCGACGTCCCTCGGCGATGTTTTGGCGGACGCCATACCCGTCCTGCAGGCAATGGCCGAGTTCTCGTAGGGCGTCGATGTGGCCAAGAAAAGCAGCCCGGGCGCACAAAGCCACACCGGCTCTAAGGTCCTTATCATTTTTAGAGCCGCCGCTGCCGTTGAACTGAATCACAGCCAAGGAGTAAAGCGCCGGCGCGTGGGAGTTAATCGCCGCCTTGGCCATAAGAGAGGCTCCACTCCCTCGATTTTGTAAACAGTAAAACCGAATCTGATAGCAAATCGTTAAACAGTAAGAGACTCGATAAAAATTAACAACAAATCATAATCAGTTGGTATTGATTCCGAGTCAACTCACCATGCCGAGAGTGTAACAAGCTTCAACATTTCCGGCATCAGAGCAAGTCTTCAAGAACCGGTGAGCTGACTCCGACCAGTTTATTGCTTTTATCGCAAACATTTTCGGAGATGCCTTGGATAACACCACCGAACTGAGTGCTAAACTCTTAAATCTCTTGCATCTGGTTTCACAAAATAAAATAAAAATTCGTAAGAAAAAGAAACCCAAACTTATGGCTAAAAACACAATCGGAAATTCCAGTGGAGGTGGACGTACGTAATCAAGACGTTGATGAAATCAGAAGGGGAAAGGGCAATAGAGCTGAGCTTGGAGAATATAGAAATGACAATATCATCGGGTAAAAGATCGAAGAAATCAGGGTTTCCTGCAATCTCCGGGGAGAATCTTTGGCGTTTCCGGCAACCCATAAAATCTCGGGCGAAATCCTGAGTTGTAACAAGAAGTTTGTCTACACAAACATCGGCGGGCCTAGGGTAACAAAGGCCTCTTCTTGTTCTCATTTTCTCTATCCCTATATCTGTTATCTTAGTGGCTCAAAGCACAAAAGATAAAGAGAGGAAATGAAAAGCCAAACTGAGACCTTATATATAACCAGAGGCCTCAAAGGGATAAAAGGAACAACGACAGAACCGAGTTGAAATAATCTTAAAATTAATTAATGTTGATAATTGAATAATTAGTAAAAAAACATATGCTGCCTACTGATAACCTAAACAAGTTTGGAAAGTATAAGAAAATAACAAAAGAACATTCAATTACATTATTGACCCTGTTTAGTGGCTGTTTCTACGGTCAAATACCGTTGACCCAGATCCCTTATCTCGTCGTCGGTTTTATGATTCACTGGGAAACTCAACAACTCCGACCACTCCCTTGTAACTTTTTTTTTTTTATCAAGACGAGAGAAATGTAAATAAAAGAAAAAGATAAAAGCCAAAGTAAGCGATAAAATACCTCGTATGTTTCCCTTTTGTCTCGCCCGCAGCAGTACCTTGTCCAACTCCAGAAATAGTTGTGGGTTTGTTTTGAAAGCGGTTAAATTTGTTTCAAGTAAAAAAAAAACTAACTACGGTTATTTTCTGTTATTCAGTTTTGCTCCAAGGTTATACGAGAATCAACGTAGGTCCGGCGCGTGAACACCGCCGGCCATTTTGGGCTCTTGTTTTGGGAGTGATTCACACGCTCTCTCTTTGCGGGTCCGACGATTTTAAACTTCTCAGCTCAGCTGCACCAACGAGCAAAGGTTCACTTCGGTTACTGTTATTTTTATTTCCGTTTCTTCTCTTTTAAGCCACGTTATTATAGAATACATCCGTCCGTTACTTCATTTTGATATTTTTGTGGACATACAAGGATAACAGTTTTGTTCTAAGAATATAAGCAAATTAGGTTGTTTAATGCAATTGATTTATGTAAATATTTTTATTATTTCTTCCGCACTCTCCCTTAAAAACACAGTTAGCCAAATGAATGTCCCTCATTTAATAAATTTAATAAACACAATTTTCCAAACTGAAAATAAAGTTGTTAAAAAACCTTGAACCTCCCAACTTCACTCAGGTGGATCTACACACCAACAATTGTTTCTCACCACAACCTCCGCGAAATTCGGCAGCTCCTCCACTCAATATTTGTTCTCGTTAAAATCGAAGCCCCACAAGGTTGTTGTTCCTACTGCAAATTTTGAACCCACAAGCACCAAAACGAGTCGTACCTTGCTTCCCATCAATACAAGTGCTGATAACTGATTGGTACGTCTGGGTATCTATGAGTCTCCTAATAATCGTTTCACCCATCAGAAACCCGTAAATACCAGTTTTTCATTGTTTTTGAAAAGTGCTGTAGAAAAATACTTTTAAGAAGTGCTTTTGAGAAATTTGAATGTTTGGTATTGCTGTCAAAAAGTACTTTTGAGAAATAAAATGTCTATTTTAGACATAATATTATAAAGCAACAAATATTTATTTAAATAATGTTCAAATTAGTAAATATTATGATATTTTAGCAAAATTATAAAAAATAATTTATTATAACTTATTGTTAATATTTTAATATATAATATTAATTTTAAATATTTCTAAATAATTAATATTATTTATTTATTAAATTTAATTAGAATATATAAACTATATTTAAATATTTAAATATAATAATTAAATATTTATAATTAGATATTGACACAATTGTATTATTTTAAAATTATTTTTTATTTTTAATTAATACTTTTAACACATTTGTATTATTTTATTTTAAAATGCATTTAAATATATAACTCATATTAGATATTAACATAACATAGAAATTATAAACCTAACAAATTAAAATATTACATATATTTAGATTAAAGTTTTAAAAATGGATAATATTTATATACCAAATATAAATAGTAAAAATTTTGTGAGAAGGCAAATGTTAAAAATGTAAATAGAAGCCAAAAGCACTTTTGACAGATAGATCCATCTGCCAAAAAGTGTTTTTTTTTAAGTTAAAATTTTTTCTAAAATAATGTCTGTTCTTTATTATTTTTCAGAAAAAAATACTTTTACATACAAAAACTCATCTGAACCTAAATGGGAGAGACGCAAGCGAGGGGTTGAACTGAAAAAGCTTCAGGTATGTTCTTGTTCATCACTACTGTCGGTCCTAATATTAAATCATCACTATTCCAGATAACAACAATTGATCTTAATTGTTTTAATTTGACTTTAAACCCCGCACCAAAGTTAACTTTAACAAACGAGGTTGAGGGGAGAGACTGACACCCATGCAACTGACAAGATTGAGATGGTATGTTACCATCTAGCATTTTTAATTCCCCTGCTAATTCGTTAGTCTCATGAACCAATTTGTTACAAGAATACCATATGCTCCCGATTACCACAATCATACGACTGACTTCATAACGAGCATTATTAAAAACATGAACCATCAAATCCTTAAAGTTATCTGAATTGTTCGATGTTGGCCAAGAACATACCTACAACATGCGCAAATTGGTGAAACTACAATCCTCTTATTGTACAAGTTCTCAAAAAATTTGATTTTGCTAGAAACTTGTACTTGCCATAATTTTGCGTAATTAGGGGCTATAGAGTTGTCGAGTAAAAGCCTATAAGCACTACACACAATATATTCGTCAATATTTCTGACCTTCTAAATTAACATACCTTTTTAAACTGATATTGCAAGTAAAACACTCGTTATTCTCTCCGCAACAATGTTATTAAAAAAAGGATTGATGAGATATGCTTTCCAAATCTTATTTTCATGGCCAATAAAATCAGATACTACGGAAACATTACCACTAACCTCAGACCCTAAAAGCCAATTGTACATCCAAATGAAAATATTTTGCCACAATCCTACCTTCCAACGGAGCCCCGATTCCAACAAATAAGTAATATAAATAAACAATATATATAACTTTCAAATGCATAACGGTTGTAGTAGCTAAGGCTGCCGCGTGTAAAAATGGCTTGTCATTGACATGAGTATAAATTGGTGGTGTGTATTTGGATAATTTTCAATAAGGTGTTCCAATCACACTAGTGAATGAACTCAAACTCTTGTAACTATTTTTATTTTATCTCTTCCCACTTTTATTACTAATACTAATCTAATTTTAATTTTTATTTAATATAGACATACCTTTTTGTTATTTTAATGTTTTATTTAAGAACTTTTAATATAATAAATAAATTTTATAATTATATAATAAAAATGATTTAATGTATAGTTACTATTTTTAATTTTTTTGGGTTTTTATTAATAAAATTATTATTTTACATAAAAATAGTTCTAAAATTTTTTATTATTTGTTAGAGTTATAATAAAAATAATTTTTGATGCATTATAATTTTTAGTTATTTATTAGTAAAATTATTATTTGATATAAATATAATTTTAACAAAATTTGATTGATTTATTAATATCATAAATATCAAATAAAATGAAACTTCCACGATATATATTTATTTATACCATATATCCAATATGGTATGCCTTAAAAAACTTCTTTTATTTTTTTAAAATATAATTTCAAATATATATGGTATTTATTTTCTTTTAACTTGGAATATAGTTACATTGTCAACAATATTTCAATATAACCGATTTATTTTTTAAAATTTAACTCAAACAAATTTATTTTTCTTGATTAAAAAATGAGTTAGAATGGTAAATTAGGATTCAGCAACTCGATTAAGTCAAAAAATTTTCATTTCATTCAACTTGATTCAATCGAACACTCACCCTTATTGGGAACTTTGAGGTCTCAATTTGAGTTTCACCATAACCATAGGTGGCTTTTGGTACTTTCCCAGATTTCAATAGAATGTGACTTTTGCGAATGTGATCACTAAGAATCTTATTACTAAGAATGTAACATGATAGTGTTTGATATACATGAGAAATTATTAATTAAAGTCTCCAGAAAGTTATGTTGATACGCTTGGTTCATCAAGCACTTTATTAAGGATGTGATGGTAAATCTTGAAATTACCCCTAGTGAATAAAATGAAAGTTTTATTAATTTTAACATTTTTAGTGATATATATTATTAATAAAAGTTAGTTGATTATTAATAAGCATGTTATACATTTATCACAAATTTAATATATGATTAAATTTAAAATAACTAATATGTATTTAAAACAAAACTAAATTTAATTTGATAGTATTTAAAATAAATTTGATAATTTTTTTATAAAAAAGTATTGTATAAAAATAATGAAATAAATAAACAGAAAAGGGTAATTTTGTCTCAAAAATATATATTAGCTTTCCTACTATATTAGAAAGTTAGCTTCCCAACATTATTCCAAGGATTTGCATTCCATAGTTGTAACTACTAAGAGAAAGTAACATTCTCACAAAAAGATAATACCTTTTAACCGAAAATCTTTTATGCCAGTGGTAAAAGCATTATTTTATGAAGCTTGAGAGCTTGGATTCAATCTAACAAAACCTAATCCTTCGACTCTGATTATAATAAATAAATAAATAACTTTTTAACACACGAAATATAAGAATCATTCTCTCACCAATTAAATTCTGAAAGTGATGCTAAACCCTCTCCTAATTATTAATTAGGATTAGGATGCAGTATTAAAGTGCAATACTATAAATTTCAAGAAATATGTGGATTAATAAAGAAATTAATTAAAATCACAAGTGTAAGCAAATCTTCACTAACTAAGATAGTTAAATCTGATACATATATATACATGGATTAAGCAAACCCATATTTAATTCAAATCTAGACATTGCAATGTATTGGCGTTGTGTATAGTTTTTGATATGGTAATAGATATTGAAATTTTAATGTATTTGTACCAGGCAGGTATGTTTTGGTGTCATGTCATGTTTTGATACTGTGTGTGTTTTTTGTAGAGAGAAAATGAAACCCAAGAGGTGTGGTTGAGAGATGTGGGGGCTTTATCCATTGAAGAAGGTGATAAGATGAGGTAACTAACAAACAAAATTTGTCATTTGTAACTAAATATTCATCACTGAACCTCCATTGGTATTGTTTGGTGGAAATTCATGGCAGTAATAATGCTGCCATGTGCACCGTGAACAAGAAAAATGCAAACCACCCATTATTACTCTAACACAAGTAGATCGGTTAAAAATAAATAAATAAATGAAAGGTATAAGCTATTTTAGAAGTGAAGATTAAAGTCCTTGGGGAGTGGTTAACGTAGGAATGCATCAATTTGGTTCGTCCCTGAAGAATTGTAACGCTTGAGTGAGGGACCATTAAGCTATCTATCTTATAGCTTAAATCAAACTTTAAGACAAAAAAAAAAAAGAGAGAAGAAGAAGAAGAAGAAAAAAAAACTGCACTTTTATCTTAATATTCAAACAATAAGGAAACAGAGAATATGAAGGAGACAATGGAGAGGATGTTGCTTAACGCATTTGCCATTGATTTTGCCTTTCTCTTTCCCCCTCGTATCTGCTGTGAATACAAACAAAACCCTAAAAGAATGGTGAAGTTTTGCATGCATGCATGGGCAACCACGTGATCATGTGGACTGTGGTTGAGTATGGTTGAAGCCAATTTTCGCTTGTTTGTTTGTTTTTTGCCCATTTACTAGGATATATCCTAATCAAAACTATACATCAAACACGCTTCTTTTGACCCAAATTCTAAATACAACCACCAATTGGTGACACTTGCTTTTGCAAATTTACCAAACATAACTCCAATTTAATTCAGTTAAATACAAATTATTGAAATCCACTAAATCAAATAATTCAATCTTTATGTCTTTCATTCAATTATTTTAAGATTTATTTTATTTGGAAATTAAATTTATTCATATTCAAGTGTGTTTTTCTTCTGATTTTATAAACTAATATAAAGCAGAAATAGAATAAAAATCTCCCCAAGTGCTCAAAAGATTTGGGGCTCCACATTTTGCCACTGCAAGGCCACATTTCAGGTTAGCATGAATTTAAGTAGAAAATTAGAAATATTTTTTAAAGAATCGAATTTTAGGGGAGTTAAAATGTATACATCAATGTAAATGTTAGGTATTAAAACATATACTTTTTTCCCTTTTGGAAGGGTTAAAACTGAATTTTAAATTTTAAAAGAGTGGTAATATGTAAATTTACCAAAAAAAATTAGCTTGTAATTTTGTAATTTTAAGAGAGACGAAAGAATAATTTTCCATTTTGAAAAGCCAAGATCTATCCCTGCCTCGTCTAATACGTCCAAATTTATATATAAGAGAAAAAAAAAAAAAAGGAAACGAAATTTTAACGAGGGCAGAGACGAGCGTTGCGAAGCGCTCTATATAACTCACATCTGCAAAATTCTGAGACGGTTGATGTAACCACACATGTTTTCTTCATTGAAACACGTGACTGAGTTCCGACCAGATGTTTGACCGGTCTTTATTATTACATCATCTCAACTAAATTTTGTTTCCAGAAAAAAGAAAAACCCTTTACATTACAAATAGATGGAGTTGGACACGCCACCTCACACTGCCAAAACTTTTCGACACTTCCCCTTCACTTTTGTATATGCAAGTTTCTCTGAATCAACTTTTCTCCTGTGGACAGTTCAATGTTGTTTCACTCTTTTCTAATTTAACAATAAAATCCGGGTGAGATTGAGGGACAAGGTGGAGAGTGGTAGTGGTAAAAACCAGAGTTTGAGATATCACGTTTATTGCTCCTGCTTTCTAATCTAATGTAACGTACAACTACATTATTATTACTTTATTAAGAATGATTGCATGCACGGACCCCTTGTAATCCCAACCATACTGACTTTAATTTCTTTTAACTTGATGAGCATGAAATAGGAACAAGGTTTCAGATTTTTTTAGCCGAAATTAAAACTAACACTATACACCAATACTTTTGATAATAAAAAGGGTTCATGATCTGAAAAATGCAAAAGAAAAGAGTGGTCGGTGACAAACTTTGACCGGGAGGAGGGGTGATTAAATAAAATAGAAAGAGCTTAGTAGAGGTGGACTGGCTGGGAACATTGTGCCGGCCTCTTAACAACTGTTGTCTCATTCTCATTTTTCACGTTTTCATGACCCTCTCTCTCTCCATTGATGAAATAAACGTAGAGTGGGTTAATTGTTTAAATAAATTGGCGCCATATCTTCTTCGAATGCTGACCTAAAAGGAATGAGAAAAAGAAATAATTAAAATAGGGAAATGTGAGAATTTAGCGTAACGAACCATAAATGGGATTAGGGGGAGGGAACTACGGATGCCGCACCTTAACGCATTCCCCATTTCTTATTTTATATCATCATTTTCTTTTTTATAAATAATCATAATCTTAGGTGTTTATTTTTCAATCACAATTTTTTTAACCACCAAAATAACTCCTTATTTACCAATTTTAATTAATTAATTTCAAAATATACCTATAATTTTAACCCCAAAAATAGCCCCCATATCCTATTTATTATATATGACATTTGAACTATTATTGTTGTCACCATGAATCTGGTGCTGTTAAAGGACAACAAAAAAGAAGCGTCATGCCGGAAAGCAGGATTTAGTTTGTAATTAAATAAGAAATGGAGTCAAATTCTAACGTTTCGAATTGTTTGGTATTGATATGAACAATAATGTCATTATCAAATAGACTCCACAACTCTACCAAAAAGTTTTTCACTTTTATCTTAAATTTTCCAACTTTAAATCTTCATGAGGTAATGTAACAGCTTTTACACTCAATTTTATGCATTTAAATAATCTTGTTAATTTAGATTATCATTTCTTTTCTTTTTAATATTACCCATCAATTTATTAGTTCAATTCTTTTTATTACTTATCTTATTTAGAAATAATGGATCACCTAATTTTGCATTTGTTATTTAAATTGAAGAGTTTGGATAATCCCACCTTTTCCCCTAATTTTGTTTTTTAGTTGAAACTAAACTTCATAAAACTACGGGAGTTAGATGAGATGGTAAGAGTCTCTCCTATCTTAATCAGTGGTTGAGGGTTCGATCATCGCCTTGGATATGGAGTAGCTTTAAAACTTGTGGCTAACATCTACCTTCTGAATGGGCCTACAGAATACGGATGATTAGTTATTGGGCTCGCTCCAATAGATATCTTAAGGAAAAAATTATGTCAGCATTATAATTGAAATAGTTAACGACTAATTAATGATATTATAAAAGTATTAAGACCAAATTATAGATTCAATCAAGTTTCAACATAATATAGGGGGCAAAACTGAACTTTGACCATTTTCTTATAATGCAAAAAACAAACAAAGCAAACCCAAAAGATTTGTCAATCTCTAATACCCTTAAGACATTCAAATTATATATAGTTTTCACACCCCAAAATATAGGGGGTTAATTGAAATAATTAACCAAGTAATGACCTAAGCTTTGTGGTTAAGTAGTTAGTGTCCCTTTAAGAAATCAAAGGTTTAAGCCACACTCTTTTCATTTTCTTTTTTCTTTTTTTTTTCAGCAACCAAGGAGCAAAACTATACTAGGATATATAATAGTTTGGGTACAAATATAATAAGTATGAACGGTAGCCCAAATGGCTAAACATTTACAGGTTCAAATCACGACATTCTCACTATCATTTCTTTTATTTCTGGCAAAATGAATTAATTGCTCAAACAACCTCTAAAGTTTGAAAACCCTAGTTATTTAATCTCTTTTTCAAGTCATAATAGAACTATAGTTTCATTTTCCCAATTAAACTAAAAGTTTTGCTTTCTTTTCCCTATTTATTTTCCCCTTTCTTTTCCATCTTTTTCTTTGCAAATATTTCCCTCCCATTATTGAAATTATATTTCTTTTTGCAACTCGAATCAAAGTTCATCCCCGATATTTACTCGTTTTTTTGCCAAAATCAAAATTATCGTTAGAAACGTTCCCAATGCTTGCCAATAATCGGTAAATTCAATTCAAACCAATAATTAATCTCGAATTCTTGTAGTATTTACATCTGGTGTTAATCATTCATCCAGATTAATGAATCCTTTACGAATCTAGCCGAAAATCTTCCAAAATCTTGATTTTTCTAGAAATCCGTTATTAATTCTCGCATAATTGTTGGTTGAAAGACTCATTCTATGTATTTCAAATCAGATTTGGACTTGAGGATCTTTGTTCGATCTTTATATAACAGGTGTGTATTCTTTTACAAGTGAATCGATGTAAAATTTTGCCTAGGATAAAGCTACACTGTCTACCACATGGGCGTGTGAACCACATGATCCTCTCATACGACCATGTCCACCATGAAACGCTAGGAGTTTGATTCGCACATAGCCTGAACCTTTCCACGCAATCTGCCATATAGCCGTGTCTTTCCTACATCTTGATTTTACAAATTCCACACGACCTCAGTCTGTTACATGGTTTGACCACACAGTCGTGTACCCCATTCACACGACCCAGGGCTTCCCACACAGCCGTGTGTCCCCTGATTCCCAAATTTTATATTTTTTCCCAAAATTTTTATAAACTATTCAATTTAGTCCCTGCATGATCCATGAACTATTTTTAGAGTTTTTTTTGTTACAATTATGCATCTGATATTTTGAATAATGTGGAATCTATGATTTGGTTGATTAGATTATTTCTGTTTTTGCATGATATGCATTGAAACTTGTTTACTGTTGTCAGGTTATTGATGTACTGTCATTATTACTTGTACTACGGTATTACTGATTGCATGAACAAAATACCTACTATTATTGATAAACCGAAATTACGACATTCATATCCACTACTACTGTTAAAACTGAGTACATTTTATGCATGTCTACTATTTCTGTACTATACTCTTAATAGCATGTCATATTGCATTGCATGGGGAGGGATGCTTTAAAAGGAGGAAGTATTGGCAGTTTTAACTACAAACACTCGTGGTTTATCCACAAATTACTAGCAGCTTTAATCTGCAAACCCGTTGTGTATTCACAACTACTTGTAGCATATTAACTTGCAAGCACTCGTAGTTTATCCACAACTTATACTGACAGCTATTATCTACAAACCTGTTGTGTATTCAAAACCACTGGCAGTGTATTAACCTGTAACACTAGCAGTTTATCCACAAATTAGAGTTACTGTGGAGTGTAGCGGTGGGGGGGAATTTATTTATATTGTTAAACTGGAATTGCTATGTATTGCATCATTACACATAAGCATGCTCGAATGTATTATCACTTTCTGTTATGCAATGAGATTGCTAATGAAATGTAAATTGTTATTACATATGCTTGGATTATTGTTTGTCACTAATTTACTTGTGATGGAACTCACCCTGAGCGCCATAGCTCACTCCCCCCTTAGTTTTTATCCTTATAGATAACTCACCAGTTAGGACGCGGGCGTGACATACGGAGGTCGTCGACTTGGTTTTTAATTACAAATTATTTTTAAGTTCATTACATGATTTATTTTATTATTTGAGGACAATAATATTTTATTTTAAGTTGTGGCATGAAACTTGAATTTGGGTATTTCCTTATATATATACAACTCGCATGACATTAAGTTGTTTTTAGGATATCGAATATATGATTATTAATTTGCTATACATGAGCCCTAATTTTTATTTTAAACACATATAAAAACTTCACTTTTCCACTGCTAAATTATAATTAAAATTTTGGGAATAATAAATCGGTAAGCTTTCAATTAAAACTAAACAAATATTTTAAAATAACGATTTTCAAAACTCTGATAGCTTACTGGCCATTTCGGTAGCTAATGTAATATTTCGAATGCAAGTCTAACGTCTAAGCTAGGTTGGGGAGGTTACAATAGTCATGTAACTTTTTAATAAAAAAGTTCATGATATTAATTATTTAGGCTAACTAATAATATTATAAAAATATTGGAACCAAATTATATTATGAATTAAAGTATATAGATTAAATTTTAAATTTAAACATAATAGATGAATTAAAATAGAAATTAAACATTTTATAAAAAAAGAATCAGACTTTTATATATAACTAGCATGGTTCCTACCACACTTCACATTGAGTTTGTGGGGGGTGCCTCATATTTATCGGACGTTTTATAGGCATTTAGGAAGACGTTCGACAATTTACTGAAGAAGAGGTAAAGTAGAGGTGACATCGTGACAACATGATGAAACCCCAAACGAATATGACGGCAACATCGTGATGAGCATGCATGGGACGTCATGACTTTACGACAAATTCTCCCAAGTTATGCAGGCGTGTTTTAGACTCCAAGTAAGATTTCTTCTCCGAGTTAGACTTTGATTATTCCAGGGGTATTTTAATATGATTATAACTCTAATCTAAGCCTATTTAAAGGGGTTATTGTATCTCTGTTCAGACATGCCAATCAACAAAGACTTTTCTTTGAGGGTGACAAGATGTAGTCACATATGAGTTTTTGGTGTGAGTTTCTTAATAACTATAGAGAGAATTTTGTTGTTGAGTTAAGATGTTGTTTTTGGGGTTTAGGTAATGTACATTTAGTACATTTAGGTTTATTTTCTCCAATTTGTACTCTCGTTTGTTTACTCATTTAGTGAAAAGTCGATACCTTCTTTCCTCGTGGTTTTCCCTCTTTGAGGGTTTTCTACGTAAAATATTTGTGTTCGTTCTTTTCCACTTTTACTATCTCCTTGTTTATACGGGTCGATCCCCAACAGAGTTAATTGTCTTTTAGGTTAAATTATAGAGTAAATATTTAAAAATTAAAATATACTCCAAGTCTCTGTAGTCTTCATACATTTAAAATTTAGTTTCTATATTTTTATTTTAAAAAATTTAGTCCTTTTATTTTTTGAATTTAAAAATTCAAACCTAATTGTTAATACTATTAAAATTTTCTGTTAATTCCACTGGTGTGACATTTTGTAATTTAAAAAAAACCTTTTTAGTAGCCATGTAAAAAAAATACAATGGATTTGAATTTAACAAATAATTTTAATACCATTACTCTTAAAAGTTATATCAAGATTCCAATCAAATATAGTATTTCAGCTAATCAATAACATTGTAAAAGTTGAGGTACCAAATTATATCAAACTGTTGAAGGATAAGGATTTGACCATTGTAAAAGTTGAGTGTAGCATGTATACCAAAATAAAAAATTGACCATTGTTATATGATCTTAAATTTGAGAGTAACATAAAGACTAAGTGTCACAACATCATTAGCATCACCATCCTCACGAGTCGCACAACATAAGCTCGAGCTAGCATTCTGGCTTCCGGCTGTTGAGTAACAACATTATTTCCCTTTCTAGCACCACCTCTCTAAAATGAACCACTTCGACTCAACCCGCGACCCCTAGAAGCAAGCATAGATCTCTGAGAAGTAACAGGTGTAGCATTTTCATTCTTTGGACACTCTTTAACAAAATGTCCCGTAGATCCACAGCGAAAAAAACCTCGAATTAGCTTTCAGCATCCGCCACGGTGCTTTTTCCCACAATGTTCATAATTCGAAATATCAGTATCCCTGGATGGACCTCCCACACTACTCGTAGACACAGTTAATTCGCTATCATGATTTCTATCAGTTCTATCTGACTTAAAATTTGATCTCTTGCTACCACGAAATTTTTTTGATCTCACTACACCAAAACAGGCTTTTAGCGGCACATTTTGCGGCGTTTAGATAGAAAACGCCGCTAAAAAATGAGAAATAACGGCGCTTCATATAAAACGCCACAAAAATCGAAACCCAACGACACCGTTTTCTGACTTTTCGGGGGCTTTAGTGGCGTTTTTATGTAAGCGCCGCTAATGTTCTGGGCTTTCGCGGCGTTTTTATGTAAGCGCCGCTAATGTTCTGGGATTTAGCGGCGTTTTTATGTAAGCACCGCTAATGTTCTGGGATTTAGCGGCGTTTTTATGTAAGCGCCGCTAATGTTCTGGGATTTAGCAGCGTTTTTATTTAAGCGCCGCTAATGTTCTGGGATTTAGTGGCGTTTTTAATTAAGCGCCGCTAATGTTCTGGGCTTTAGCGGCGTTTTTATCGATGTGCCACTAATTCGCAGGCCTTTAGCGGCACTTTTTTAAAAAACGCCGCTAATGCTCTTCATTTAGTGGCATTTTTGGAAAGCGCCGCAAAAAAATTATTTACCTATTTATTATTTAATTGATTTATTTATATTAATTAAAATTAGATGTTTTCATTTAAGTTACCATTAAGCTGTTAAAATCGACGCCGGCTATATGGCTGTCTCAAAACCCTTTAACCCTAAATTCATAATTCTTAAAACCCTAAACCCCTAAAAATTTCAAAAAAATATATTAATGTAAAAGCTTATATATGTTTATAAACATGCTGTACATGTATATACATAGATATATATATTAATGTAAAAGCTTGTATATGTTTATAAAAAATTGTGGAAGCAGTACTTAATATTGATTATAAATTTTGGGGTTTAGGGTTTAATTGATGGTTTAAGGGTTTAGGGTTTGTAGTTTAAGGGTTTTATAGTTTAAGGTTTAATGTTTACTATAGTATGTAGTTTAAGGGTTTTATAGTTTATGGTTTAGGGTTTGTTATATTGGGTTTGTGATTTAGTGTTTTAAAGTTTGGAGTTTAGTTTTTATAGTCAGAGTCTTAGTGTTTAATTATAGTTTTAAGGGCCGGTTAGGGTATTAGGGTTTAAGGGTTAGGGATTTTGGTAAAAAATATAAAGTTATTTTAGGGTTCAAACAAGCAATAAGATTCTTTTTAATTACTTTTAATTGTAACTTATATTAATATATATTTATGGTTTAAAGTTTATGGTGTTAGGGTACATTTTGTGTTTAGTATTTTAGGTTCAGTGGTTAATGTTGTTATTTGGATTTAGGGTTTACGATTTAGGGTATGGTTTATGGTATAGTTTTTAATTGTTAGTGTCTTATTGTTTATGGCTGTAACGGTTTAAGGTTTATAAAAAATGACAAAAATTAATTTAATTTTAGTGTTTATGCATTAGTGGCGTTTTAGTAAAAAATGCCACAAATATGTCACAGTATGCAAAACGATGACGTATTATTTTGTGTTTCTAGTGGCGTTTATAGAAAACGCCGCAAATTTGTTTTAGAAATGGAAAAATGTTGCGTTTTGATCTGTGTTCTTAGTGGCGTTTTCTACAAAACGCCGCAAAAGGATAGAAATTAGTGGCGTTTTTTTAAGCTGCACCACAAAATTTGTGCCTGATACTGCAAAACGGTACGTTTTGATGCACTTAGTGGCGTTTTTTCTTAAAACGCTGTTAAAGGACTATGCTTTAGTGGCGCTTTAGCAGAAAACGCCACAAAATAGGTTTTAATAGTTTCTCAAACGGTGCCGTTTGTTCCTATGATTTTAGTGGCGCTTATTAAGAAACGCCACAAAATTTAATTAAAACTAACATAAACGGCATCGTTTTATTAACCCTGAATTTCTTTTAATTTCCCCCATGTCAGATTTCCCCGATTTTGAATGTTCACTGCTTGTTTGAATATATGGAGAGTAATTTTAAAAGTTGTTTTGTATTTAAATAAGATATGTATACTTTTATAATATAAAAATGAAATGAATAATAATAATTTAATAGGGATGAATCTAGTTTAAGTTTAAAATGGCATTAATAAGGTAAATTATACAATCGGTAATCCAATTTTTATAAGTTTTCATTTTAATATCTTATTTTATCTTTTTTCAATTTTAGTTTTTATGTTTTGGCTTTAATTTCAATTTTATTTTTTTATGATTCAGAATCAAAAATAAAATCGTTCAGGATCGAATTCAAGTCCTCATGTCTAAAAATGAACCAAAGTCAAGGGAAACCTTGGATTTTATAGGTACAAACTTGGATTTTACAAGGAATTATTTGAATTTCTATAGAAAAACCAATTTATATACGTATTTTTATAATTTCCCTTTTTTTAGAAATAATTTTATTTTAGTGTTTATTAAAAAAGACATGTGGAATTGATTTTATTTTAGTGTTGATGCATTAGTGGCGTTTTAGTAAAAAACGCCACAAATATGTCACAGTATGCAAAACGATGACGTTTTAAATTTTGTTACTAGTGGCGTTTATAGAAAACGCCGCAACTTTGTTTCAGAAATGGCTAAACAGTGCGTTTTGATCAGTGTTCTTAGTGGCGTTTTTACCAAACGCCGCAAAAGGATAGAAATTACTGGCGTTTTTTTAAATTGCGCCGCAAATTTAGGCCTTGATACTGCGGACCGGTACGTTTTGATGCAAAATTTTAGTGGCGTTTTTTGTAAAACGCCGTAAAAGGACTATGCTTTAGTCGCGATTTAGCAGAAAACACCACAAATAGGTTTTAATAGTTTCCCAAACGGTGCCGTTTTTCTTATGCTTTAGTGGCGCTTTTAAGAAACGCCACAAAATTTAATTATACTAACCTAAACGTCGTCGTTTTATTAACCCCGAATTCCTTTACTTTGTCCCCCAATTCAGATTTACCCGATCGACAAAATTTCCCCTATTTCCTTTCGCTGTTTCCCCTAATTTTCCCTAGGTTATTCTTCCCTAAATTTTTTCCCCAATCCCGAAACTTGCAATCCCATTGTGATCCAAACCCCCAATTCCCCAAATCCCATTATTTCTCATCCGGTTCGTCCATGCTACTTCCATTTTCTCCCAAACCGAAACTGTTTCCTATCAAAATTTAAATCTTCCAATCCGCCGTAAAGCTCGAATCTTTAACCTGAAGGTGTTGGAACTGCGTCACATACAAGACAGGAACAACGCCGTTACTCTATTCTGGTTCCTGCATTCGGCCCCTTGCTTATTCTCGATTTTGGGGTGTAAGTGTTCTTCCTTCTTTTTCCCGGTAGTATAGAATTTTAATTTAATTTTTTGTTGAATTGGTATTATCATTATAATAATCCCTTCTCTGTTATAAATATTGGTTGCAGTTAATTAGTTAAATGTTGTACTTAATTAAATTATTATCTACAACAACCCGTTTGTGTAAAAGTTTATTTTTATTGCAATGAAAAATATAGTTCATCTAATATTATAAGTTTAGAGCAGGTTAAGCCGTATATCAATTTTGAGTAAATTTTATCAAAAACCTAATACTTTTACGATTTAAAAATTGAATTGTAATTTGATTTTTTTAAATTTTAAAAACACCTTAGAAACACTTCTAAGCATCTGTGGACAAAAGTCAAACCTCTTATATTTCATTTTCGGTAAAATGACAAGTAAGAAAGGTTCAAGTAAGTTGTAGCATGGTGCCTTGCTTTCTGCTTTAATGTAATTATTTTGCTGATGTTTAAGGAAATTGTTGGTTCTATTTATAAAACTGTATTTTGCTGATGTTTAAGGAAATTGCTGATGCTTTAATTGTATTTTGTATTTTGGAAATCGTAAAACTGTTTATTTGTTATTTGTTATTGTTATTTACCATGTGTAGATCTAAGTATATCATAAAACTAGAGGCATTCGTATGTCTATTTTATATGTTAATGGGAATTATTATTGAAGTTGCAGTTGTTTATGCACCGAACTACCGAAAACAAATACTATTTTCGTTTGACTAAGTTTTATCTTAGTAGTTTTCTACCCTTAGATTTGACTAAGTTTTATCCTCTATAATGTTTTTTGTATTCTTGTATATATTCTGACTTGTTAATACTTGTCGGCAGCCCTCTGCTGCATTTAAATCAGTTACTGCTTCCTGCTCCTCCTGCAACTATATTGGTTCAACTGAAGCTGGCATTTAATCTTCGAATTGTGGAATGGTAGTGATATTAATAAAGTTTTTATATTTGGTTCAACTGACTTACATAATATTTTCATGTGCTAATCGTATAATCTTACATCTGTTCTAGGTACTATCGAGCACCTGAATTAATATTTGGTGCAACCGAATACACCTGAATTAATATTGCTTGGGCAGGTACACGATTCGTTGCAAAATTTATTTGCTTATTTATATGCATTTTCCCTTTAAATTACTCAACAAATACCATTTTTCTGACTGCAGCCTCTGTTTGCCAGTGAGAGTGGAGTAGTCCAGGGTGTTGAAATTATTAAGGTACCTTTTAGTTCAAAATTCTAATCAATAATAGTTTTATCATGATGATTTCTGAAAATTTAATCTTTTGGGGCTCCGATTATGTATAGATTTAATTGTTGGATTTCCTTTCAATTATTTGGACTAATTGATATGGTGGTATTATGGTGGTGCATGCTGCTGCTGCCGCTTCTTTTTTAATATATAATCATTCATCTATTACAAGTCTCTATTTAATTTATTTAAGGAAAGAATGCACATTTATTTAATTCACCCAAATACCATAAATATTTTGGGAAAAAATGTCTCAGATAATGGAGCAAATTTAGACAGTAGTATAATGTGGAATATTTGATTTGATTTTGTATAGATTTTGTATATTAATGTATAGGGATTAATTGATGACACTTTTACTAAAGGAATCTAAATATAATGTTTTCATGTGCCCTGCCATCAGCATTGCCGTTAATTACAGCATCGGTTACTGCATAGGATTCGTATGACCCAAATTAAATAAATAATTAAATTACATAATTGTATAAAATTGGGAGTATCCTTTTCTACTCTAATTTCTTTTCACATTTAACTTTCATTCATATCGATTATGATACCCTGTTTAAATCTTCTTCCATTTGTCAACTATTTCATTTCCAAAAAGATATTTTGGTTTGTTCTCTTTTATTTTTTATTTACCTAATTAAATAAATTTTGTGGCAAAGTTATATTTTAAATATTTTAATTTATTTTAATCACGAATTTTTTAAAATATATTTTTTTAAAGTTCAAATTTCATAACTTACGTATTTTACATAATTTACATAATTCATAATTTACAAAATTTAAATATATAATACTTGGTTCTACATAACTTATTAATATTTATATATAGTTTTAATACATATAATTTTAAAATTATATATCCTACATAATATCCTAACTTACATAGTATTGTACATAATAACTTACAAAAACTTACATAATAACCTACATAATAACTTATATAACAATACATAACCTACATAAATTAAAAAAGTTCTACGCATAACACACAAAAACAATAACTTACATAACTTACATAAACTTGCATAAATTAAATAACTTGTATAAATTAAATAACTTATATAACTTACATAACCTACATAACTTACATAAATTAAGTAACTTTACGGAACTTACATAACTTACATAACCTACATAACGTACGTAAATTAAGTAACTTACATAACTTACATAACCTACATAAATAAAATAACTTACATAACTTACATAACCTACATAACTTACATAACTTACATAAACTTGCATAAATTAAATAACTTACATAACTTACATAACGTACATAAATTAAATAACTTACATAACTTACATAAATTAAGTAACTTACATAACTCACATAAACTTGCATAAATTAAATAACTTACATAACTTACATAACGTACATAAATTAAATAACTTACATAACTTACATAAATTAAGTAACTTACAAGATTTAGGCCTTGGGTACAACAAAATCCATAGTTGCCAAAATGACTGTATGTTGTATTGGGGCGAGAGAAATGACCAACAGTGCTGTCATGTATGCGGCCAATCCCGTTGGATTAGTAGAAACACAGAAGATGGGAAGGACGATGAAAATGGTGCACAGTCGAGAAAGAAGCCAGTCAAGATTTTGCGGTATTTTCCCCTGATACCAAGGCTTCAAAGGCTATTCATGTCGTCCAAGACAGCGGAGTCAATGACGTGGCACCATGATGGACGAACCGATGATGGATTACTAAGGCATCCGGCAGATTCTTTAGCTTGGAAATCAATTGACAATAAATTTCCAGGCTTTGCAAGCGATCCTAGGAGTGTGAGGCTTGGTCTAGCATCTGATGGATTTAATCCTTTCAAGATCATGAGCACTGCGTATAGTACTTGGCCAGTAGTGCTTGTTCCTTATAATCTGCCTCCGTGGATTTGCATGAAGCAATCTTCCCTTATCTTATCTATGATTATCCTTGGTGAGAAAGGGCCCAGGAATGATATCGACATTTATTTACAGCCACTTATTGAAGAGTTAAAACAATTATGGGCTGGTGTCGAGACATATGATGTGGTGAGAAAGGAGAACTTTAATTTACGTGCGGCTTTGATGTGGACCATTAATGACTTTCCCGCTTATGCCAATTTATCTGGTTGGAGTACCAAGGGTCGTTATGCGTGTCCTTGTTGTGCTGCAGAAACATGTTCGCAATGGTTGTACAATGGGAAGAAGTTTTCTTACATGGGGCATCGTCGGTGGTTACCGGAAAATCATAGATTTAAATTTCAGAGTTCTGTATTTGACGGCACTGAAGAGTTCAGAGAAGCTCCTTCCCAGACCAGTGGCTCTGAAATATTGTTCATGTTGGAAGATATGAATTTTATATATGGGAAGATGAACCAACTGCCAAACACACAAAGAAACAGAAGATCAAATGATGAAGTTGATGAAAGCTCTGACTTGTGGAAAAAAAGAAGTATTTTTTTGAGTTGCCTTATTGGGAGCTTCACCTTTTACGACACAATCTTGATGTTATGCACATTGAGAAAAATGTCTGCGAGAACATTGTGGGTACAATTTTGAACGTCGACGGAAAATCAAAAGACAATCTTCAGAGTCGACTTAATTTAGTCCAAATGAGAATCCGACCTGATCTTCATCCCAATCCACTCCCGAATGGGAAATATCGGTTGCCGCCTTCTATTTTTTCAATGTCGAAGATGGAAAAAGAAGTGTTTTGCACAGTGTTGAAGGATATAAAGGTTCCAGATACGTATGCATCAAATATATCTCGATGTGTTAGTGTTAAAGATCGAAGATTATATTCGCTAAAATCACATGACTATCACATCTTGATGCAAGATTTACTGCCAGTTGCTCTACGATATTGTATGTCGAAAAAGGTAACGTCTTGTATAATTGAACTGTCCAATATAATGAAAGCCATTTGTGGTAAAGTTTTGGATGTTCAAGAACTTCAGAAGGTACAAGATCGAGCTGCTTTGACTTTATGCAACTTAGAGAAAATCTTCCCACCTTCTTTCTTCACTATTATGGTTCACTTGATAATCCATCTCCCGCATGAAGCAATTCTTGGCGGACCTGTTTTCTATCGATGGATGTATCCCATAGAAAGGTGTTAATTTATTTTTAAAATTTTTCCTCATTCACCTAAAGTTGTTTTAGTTACAACTTTTGATAATTTGTATATTGTTTTTAGGTTCCTATCCAAACTAAAGTCTTATTGCCGCAACAAGCGTTATCCAGAAGGATCGATTGCTGAAGGCTACTTGGCAGAAGAATGTATGACCTTCTGTTCAAGATATTTGGAAGATGTTGAAACAAGGTTGAACAGACCAAGTAGAAATGCTGGACTCACGGAACATAACTCTGCCGATTCTTATTTGTTCCAAAGTTCTGGAGAACCAATCGGCAAAGTTGATATTGCAGAATTAGATGATTTATCGTGGGTACAAGCACATCGATATGTTCTGTTTCACCATGAATCAATGGAACCATTACGGAAGTAAGTTGTAGAAATTTGATAAATATTCATCAATCCAAAATTGTTTATATTCTAACAAAGCGAACATTTTTTTTAACATAGTGAGTACAAACAAATATTGAGATCTCGTTCGCGCTCCCGAAGAACACAACATCGAGATATCAATAAGTTGTTTACTGAAACTTTTCATGAATGGTTAAGCCAAACGGTATGTAATTGGAGCTTCATTTAAAAATAATAAAGTTTTCTCATTACATTTTAATTACTCAGTTTACTTTCCATTCAATAGGTTTGGAGTGGGAAGAATGTGAATGACGAAGTTAAATGGCTTTCCCAAGGTCCAAATCGAGTGGTTAAAAGATATAGTGCGTTCCTCATCAACGGATTCAGATTTCATACAAAATATCGCGAGAGATTGAGGAGAACGCAAAATTGTGGAATAGTTGTTAATTCCTCAATTACAAGTTATGCTAGTGCTAGGGACAATAATCCTGTCCAGGGAAATGTGGAATATTTCGGACTTCTTACTGACATAATTGAGTTAGATTACTATGGCAAATGGAAAGTTGTCTTATTTCGAGGTGATTGGGCCGATGTTAATACTGCTCGTGGAATTAAGCAAGATCAATTTGGTTTTACAATGGTTAACTTCGCTCGATTGATTCACACAGGACAACAACTGATAGATGAGCCGTATGTATTCTCATCTCAAGTCAGACAAGTTTTTTACTCAAAAGATCCAACCGACGAGTGTTGGTACGTTGTACTTCGTAACATCCCTAGAGACTTGTTTGACATGGGCAGTGGAAGTAGAGATAATATCGATGATAGATCAGAAACTGTGCCCTTTCCGGAACAACACTTAAATGAAAATATCCCTAGTACTAGTACGCAATTTCAATGGGTTCGCCAGGATGCAGGTGAAGATATTTACGAATAATGATGTAGTAAGAATATACGATTGTTTAATTATATGTATATCATAATTTAAATCTTGGTCTTATTATATATTTTGACTATTTGATATTCGCTGTTACTGTTGTAATTAGTTACTAAGTTTTCAACTATTTTATATGTATTGCAGAAAAAATGCCCAGAAGAAAAATGCGAGAGGTAGGCATTGTTCAAAGTGCTCCAAACTCGGCAGAAATAAATAGTAAAGAACATACAGGAATTGGATCTTCGAATGTTCCGATTATACCTGAGGATCCTCCAGAAGTTCAAAGTAATTTTACATTTAATTTACATACGTGTTGACTTGTAATTGGTTTATTTTTCAAAATCTTATATTATAATATACCATTTTTCAGCTGAAAATGGTAGGACGCGCAGAGGTCGAGGTCGTACGCTACTTAGCAAGTTGTACGAGTTAGATCCAGTCGAGCGTGTCAAAGTATGCAGAAACAGTTTTGGTCAGCCTGTTGGAACAGAAGCTCGACTATTAGCAGGATACATGGGCATTTTAGCATGAAATGCGAATATGTTGCCTATCAACTACGACTCATGGCATCAAATGCCCGATAGTAACAAAAATCAAGCCATCGATAATATTAAGGTAACAAAACGTTAATGTCATCTGTAATACTTGGGAATTAGTTTCACTTATATTTACTTTCTTAACTTGTGTTCTTTGTAGGCGAGGTTTGCCTTAGAGGTCTCGGATGCCTATGTAAAGAAGGCATTGGGAAAAAGATGGAGAGAACATAAAAGTACTTTAAAGAGAGATTATTATAAGGTAAAAACAACCCTCGATGAGAAATTGCAAAATGTCCCGCCGGGTATGCTGAGGTACCAATGGGAAGATGCGGTTAGATTTTGGCATTCGAAGAAAGGCGAGGTATGATGTACTTCTAAACTCTTGTAATTATTTTGGTTTATTGTATTTACTATTTACGTACTAATAATTTCATAACGTAGGATCGTGAACGGGTTGGAAAAAACAGCAGGGAGAAACAAAAATTCACGCACACAGCCGGGTCGAAAAGTTTTGCTTGTGTAGCTGAGGCTGAGGTATTTTTAATTTTTAATACTATCAAATATGTGTTACTTTCCATTAAATAATATTTTTACTACTATATTGTAGGAACGGTCGTCCGGTCAAAAAGTTGGACGCCTTCAACTTTTTGAGATTACACATAAGAAGAAAGATGGATCTCCTATGACTCCTGAAGCTGCTGAAATAATTGTACGTTTACTTAATATGATTTTCTAATAGTTTAATTCATTGCTTGTAATGCTACTATTGTTAACTTGTGTTGCATTTGTTTTTTAATATATATTGTGTTCATAAATATGTGATTTATTTATTAGGAGAAACTAAATAATAAAAAGGCAGAGTACGAAGCGATTGCTTCTAGTGATAGTTCTGTTCATCTTGAAGACATTGATAACCGGATTATTACTGAAGTTATGGGTCCTGAAAGGTATGGCCGGGTTCGATTTCAAGGATCTTTTGTTAGCCCAACCCAATATTTTGGATCCAACTCGCAGCAATACATGCGTTCAGGGAGTCAGGCTCAAGCTGAAGTTCAGAGGTTAAAAGACCAGATGGCTCAAATGCAAGCGACCACAGTTGAGGTTCAAAAGAAATATGAAGAACTCCAGCTACAACTTAGAGTAGATACGGCAGCGAGAGAAGCAGAGGTTCAAAAGAAATATGAAGAACTCCAGCGACAACTTAAAGCTGATGCGGCATCCAGAGAAGCAGAGGCTGCAGCGAGAGAAGCAGAGCAGAACAGAAAGTACGACGAACTCCAACAACAGCTTCAGAGTATGATGAAGATGTTTCAGCACTCCCAACCTCCGTCGTCATAGTGTATTGTATAAATATTTTTATCATTTTAACATTTTATGAAAATAATAGAATATTGATATTAATATTATATTATTCGTTTAATTTGAAATATTATATAAATTTATTGCTATTGGCTGGTATAGATTTAGTTGCTTTTGATTTGTTGCTACAAGAGGGTTGAAATTTTTTTTTGGTATTTTTAAAAAACCCCAAAATTAGTGGCGTTTTTTAAAAAAGCGCCGCTAAAACAACCAACAAAAAATGGCGTTTGTGTAAAAAGCGCCGCTAAAGAGCATTAGCTTTAGCGGCGTTTGTGTTAGAAGTGCCGCTAAAGAACATGTTCTTTAGCGGCGCTTTTAAAAATAAACGCCGGCAAATATTTGTGGCGTTGTCATCAGCGGCAATTTTAGTGGCGCTTTATGAAGCGCCGCAAATACTTTTAGTGGCGCTAAAAAGCGCCGCTAAAGGCTTAAAAAAACGCCGCTAAAAACCTGTTTTGGTGTAGTGTCTCTTCGGTTGTGGATTTAAACTTGCAGCTCCAAGAAGCTTTCCGACAGCACGAGTATTCTCAGTCTTTTTGTTAAACCCCAGGACTTGCTCTACCATTCTTACCCATTCAACTAAATCTGCAAGCTCAGTAATTCTATGCTATACCAATTGAAATCGCAACTCCTCGCGTAAACCACGCAGAAATCACTTGCAACTGTCAATTTAAGTTGGCACAAAATCAACAGGATACCTACTAAGTTGCAAGAACTCTTGTTCATAATCAACCACAGACATTTCACCTTGTTTCAGCATCAAAAACTCTTGTTTTCTATCTTTAATATACAATTATATTTCTTTTGAAATTCCTTTTAGAAGATTTCCCAATTTACCTGATCTAAGGATACATGACGCGTCACTGACTCCCACCAGGTATATGCTTCTCATTGCAGTAGATGAACAACATATATTACACTTTCACGTGGGTTGCATTCAAGTTGTTGCAAGCTGCGTTTAATGGATTCAATGCAAAATTCAGCTGCAAAAAGATCAACTCCTTTCAATCCTAAGAATTCAGTTGCACCGTATTTACGCAATTCTTTAATCAAAGCTCGACGAATAGTAGGTACATATGTCGTAGCGGATGTGGTTCCCACCATTCACTGAAGAGCATCAACGATAGCTCTCAGTAACTGTGAATCATCTCTTTCTTCAATATTACCTCGTTCAATGTTAGGTTGTTGAGTACTAACTGGATTAACACTTAGTGTTGCCTATTCGATTCCATCTAACTCATTGGAGAAATCATCTCCGGTATACATCTCTTGATCAACATCATCATTATAATCATCTGACATTTTTAACTATAAAACAAAACCAAATATATCAGCATCCAAATCCTGACTCAATTCGACACAATCATGGCATGTACCTCTAGACTCAATTTCAAGCTCAATTTAGTCTAAGAATCAGCTAAACCTGCAAAACTCTAATACCACTAAATGTAACACCCTTACCCATATCCGTCGCCAAATAAGAGTTTTGAAGCATGACTGAAGTTTATCGATCAAATAGGTAGAATTCTCAAACATTTCATATCATCAAAACAAGTCATCAAAGCATAATTTTAATTCAAATTGTAAACATTCCAAATCCAAATCAATTTATCTAGTTCATGAGCACTTAAACATAGAATTAAATTCACATGCACCTATCTAGATTTAGTTCAATTTACCATGCCAAAATATGGCTTAAAAAACAAACACATATTTATATGTATAAAACCAACGAATATTAAACTTATAATCTCATTTACATTAAATCCACAAAATAACTATTATTTAGACACACTAGGTACATGCCGACACAAAAGAGTAATCATCACCACGTTTGAGTTCGGGAGCATTGTTGGATACTGAATTGGCAATCAAAATTGAAGTACCTAATCTGCACACAAAAAACAAAACCGTAAACTGAGTAAAACTCAGTGGTATTTCTATAATCCGAATATTTAAAGACAAGATAATATAATGTGCATATTTTAATTATAAGCACAGTTGAATATTTAATACCACATTTATTCATACAATGGAATTAACCATTCAATATCTAATTCATAAATACATCATTTCATACCATTCTCAAATCTTATCACTTGCTATATAATAGCTTTTCACAATTTAATATATATATATCATTTAAAAAATAATATTATTCAATCCATATCCAATTCATGAATACGTAATTCATGTGTCTCATTTTCATGTCTCAATTCAGTATCCCATTTTCATTCACATACAATATCATCCAATATCAATTATAGTACTATTTTATTTAATTAGCCCAATTAACACGACTCAGACTCAGACGAATACACAGATCCAACCAACACACCAATTTGACACCTAGTGCCTCATCGGATAAATCCGAAGTAATAATTGTGCCTAGCGCTATATAAATTTGACACTCAGTGTCTCATTGATTAAACCGAAGTAAATTGGCACCCAGTGCCTCATCGACTCGAAGTTGAAGAAATCCCTGAACTTTTCCAATCCTATGGCATCTATATCTGACTGAGCCCGATACAGTTAATAGGATTTAATTTCACTTTCCAAATACAACCAATATTCAACTATCATATTTGCACATATATATTCATTTCAATTCAAATAATCAATTTATTCATAATATATATCAATTACATCAATTCAATCAACTTTTCATTCAATTCAACGTCAAAGTGCCAAATACTCACCTCAACACTTACCATATGCATTAAATAAAAAATACAACAATAATAACTAGTTTCGGATTATAGAAATACAAACCAGGAATTTCAAGCTATTCCACATCAACTTTATCTTTCCCTTTTTAGTTGAGGGTTCCGGTACGACGTTAGCTATGGAATTAAAACAATTAAAATTCATCAATACAACACAATTCAATTTCATATTGAATGTTTCAATTTTTATTCAATATTTGCCTAAATTCTAATTTGGCCTCTAAACCAAGACTAATTTTTATTCTTCACAATTAAATATACATTTCATACAATTTCCACTTTAAACTAGATTTAAACCCTTATTTTCAACTAAATCCCTATATTTTAAATTTTTCACAATTTAGTCCCTATTACTCAAAATTTACAATTCATTCTACAATTTAATCCTTTTTCATTTATAACTTAAAAATCTATCAATTTAATCCCTAATACTAAAATTATTCAACATTAACAACAGTTAAAAAATTAATAATTGCTAAAATTTTGACATAGGTCTAGTAGTACTTAGCACTGGGATTACAAAAACATAAAGATTACAGGAAAAGGGACTAAATTGACTAAACAATTAAACTTAGAACTTTGAAACCCTAAGCCGTGGGTTCTTCTTTCTTTCTGTAATATATATTTACTTTGGTCTTTCTTTATTTCTTTTATTACTATAATATATATTTGCTTAAATAATAAGTAAAATATATTATAATATATAGTTTAACTTTAATTTATTAATAATATATGCTGCTGCCTCTGTCGCGTCAACAGTGCAAGTGGCGCACTTGCCTCTGCCACTGACCCACCACCGCTATTGCCTTGCCATTGAGTACCTGCAAACAATTAAAAGGAAGCGACAACACCAATAATAGGATAATGTATAAAAGTCGAAGCAAAAAATGTAAAAGGGGTCTTTTTTTTGTTTTCAAAAAAAGAAACAAACACAAACACTCTAAAAAAAATAAAAGCAAAAACAAATTCAAGGTGATTCCATTTTTTCTTTTGGCATAAGATCTATTTTTTTATTTTTTTCTTTCGATTTTTTTTCTTTTTTACGCACGTATAATCGAAAATAAATACAAGAAGGAGAGATCTTACCTGAAGCGGTTCTAGGCCTTGAATCGGGTTCTGAGAGGCCGGATAGGCTGAAAGGCCTTTCTCTAGAACTCCGGCCACTACACTAGGTGGCAGACGGCAGAGACCATGGCCGGAAACCCTAGGCCAAATGGGGTTTGAGAGAGAGTTCTCTCATTTTTTTAGAAGCTGGTAAAAAATGAAATTTTAGGGTTTATTTTGGCTTTTATAGGCACTTGAAACGGTGCTGTTTTGGCCCGACTCTTTAGCCCCCAAAACGACATCGTTTCACCCTAGGATCCGCGTGTCGACCCGACCTGACCAGAGGATCTGTGCGTTTTGAGAGTTGGGTTATTTATTGTTTTAGCCCCTCCCTTTTTTCGATATTTTGCAATCGAGTTTCTTTGGTCTTTTTCAATTGCACCCCACAATTTGTTGCGCTTTCAATTTGGCCCTTATCTGAACGTTGTCATTTGGAAAAAAAGGGGAAAATTACTTTTTTAATCCCTCCTCGTTACCCGCGTGTTCAGTTTGGTCCTTCTCCTTTAATTCATTTGCGATTTGACCCCGAATTTTACTTTTAAATTCAACTTAGTCCTCTGCTTGGATTACATTATTATTACTATTATTTATTCGTCTATGTCCTTTTAATTTTGTTATATATATGTATACATACATACATACATACATACATACATACATACATACATACATTATGTTATATATATACATACATACATACATTTTTTATAATATATATATACGTACATAATTTTTTAATTTATTTGTACATATATATACATACTTATATATTATTTGTACTTTATATATGTACATATATATACACATACATACATACGTTTTTATAATACATGTATATACATGCATGTATATTTTATAACTCATATATGTACATACATATATATGTCTTCTACATTTTATAATTTCAAAATATATATATACATACTTACATATATTTTTATATTTAATAATTTTTAAAATATGTATACGTACATAGATTTCTCACATTTACGTAGTTTTATATACGTTCACGTATATACATCTTTTACATTTTTATAATTTTATTCATTTTATTTATTTATTTATTTATTTACACTTTTCATTATTGTTTTAAAAGAATGTTTCACTTTTATTGGCTTATATACTTGTTATTTTGTATGCTATTGGTTTGTCCCTTTATTTATCTTATTTTCGTTAATATCGCTCGTATTATTTTTACACCATCGTATTTATTATTGTTTTATTATGCATATCCACAATGTAATATGTTTTCGCGTTTTTATTACGATGTCGTGTTTCATTTTACTCAATATATCAAAATTTGTTTTAAATAAATAGCATTTCGTTTTTTGAGATTCGAAAAAATCGTACCCTAACTTGCGGGGTTTCGATTTTCTCGATAAATCCAAATACACGAATCATTTTAAACAAAGTTTTTAAATGTTTTCGGGAATTAACAAAAGATCTTGTTCTAACTCACGGGGCATGATCTCTTTCCTAAACCTGAGATAATCAAATATCTTTCAAAATAAGTAATTTTTTTTGGCATTTATTCTCGTATCGAGAATTCGAAACATTGTGTCCTAACTTACGAGACGTAATTCTTCTTCTCGATTAACGTGAAATATGTCCACTTCTCGAAAATTTTTTAGCATTTCAACAAAGGATCATATTTTGAATCTTTTCAAATTTTCAATCTTCGACACTAAGACATTAATTAGTCAACTTGGTACCAATTTTTGGACGTTACGAGGGTGCTAACCCTTCCTCGTACGTAACCGACTCCCGAACCCTTTTTTTGAATTTCGTGGACCAAAATCTTTGTTTTAATAAAACCAAGTCGTTTATTAAAAACAACCACTTTTCGAGGTGACCCGAGCGCACCTCATTAAAAAAGATTGGTGGCGGCTCCCATGTTCGTTTTTCATTTTTAAAATCCAAGGTGACCCCGTTTTCAAAAAAAATGGTGTCAACAATATATAATAATTTTACACCTTATGTCACCTCATTAAAGAACAATGGTATAATTGTTTTTTAGTCCCTTTAATTATTTTTTAGTCTATAATTCAACTTTTACCCTATATGCAATTTAGTCCTTATACCTAATTACTCCTAATTCATGCAAATTCACTTAACCAAAACCCAATTAACTACACAACTAACTTCAAAAATATTTTTAATAAATATTTATGAGTCCGAATTATGAAAATGGAGTCCCAGAAATGCACTTTCTAACACCCCTGACTATCGGGTTTCCTGAAAAGAGGTGGGGATAATGCGATCTCATAGTCTCTTCCGGTTCCTAAGTCACTTCTTCAACACTATGACTATGCCATAACACTTTCACTAACGGAACTCGCTTATTACGCAATTCTTTCACCTCACGTACCAAAATCTCAATCGGTTCTTCTTCGTATAACAAATCAGGTTGAATTTCAATATCTTCTGTCGAACTAACATGAGATGGACCTGATCGATATCTTCTAAGCATTGAAATTTGAAAAACATCATGATTGTAGTTCCGCAGGCAAAGCTAAACAATACGCAACTGGTCCCACTCTTTTTGTGATCTCATACGGTCCAATAAAATGAGGACTTAGTTTTCCTTTTCAAGCAAATCTCAAAATTTTCTTCCAAGGCGAAACTTTAAGAAATACTTTATCGCCAACATAATATTCAATATCTTGACGTTTCAAATCTGCATATGATTTATGTCTATTAAAAGATGCTTTCAATCTATCTCGAATTTTCTTAACAATGTCTTTGGTTTCTTGAATTAATTTCGACCCGATCATTCTTCTTTCACTTAATTCCATCTAATAAATAGGTGATCAACACCTACGACCATAAAAGCTTTCATATAGAGCCATTTGAATACTCGATTGAAAACTATTATTGTATACAAATTTGGCCGAAGGTAAGTAGCGTTCCCAACCTGATTCAAATTCAGTAACACAAGTACGAATCATATCTTCCAAAATCTGAATAACACGCTCAGATTGTGCGTCAGTCTGCGGGTGAAAATTTGTGCTAAAATTAAGTCGCATACTAAGAGATTCATGTAATTATTTCCAAAATATTGAAGTGAACTGCGGATCTCGATTAGAAATTATCGACATCAGGACACGGTGCAATCTTACTACTTCTTGAATATAAACGTCAACAAGCTTTTGAAGTGACCAATCTATCCTGTCTGCAATGAAGTGAGCCTATTTCGTAAGTCGATCAACAATTACCCATACAATATTTTTCTTACTTACTGATAAAGGTAACCCTATTAAAAAATCTGGTGGGAACCTAATGTTTTGCCTTAACTCGCTGACAAGTTAGACATTTAGCCACATACTCGACCACATTCCCGCAAATCCCGATACATTTTCATTCCTCCAGGATGCAAAGCAAAAGGACTATCATGAGCTTCGCGAAGTATCAACTCTTTTAATTCAGAAACATCTGAAACGCAAATTCAGTTATGAAATCTCAAGCAACCACAATTATCAATGCTAAAATTTTTTTAATATACCATTCTGAACCATTTCTCTTTTCGTTGCCAACTTGCCATCTTCTAAATGCGCTAACTTGATCCGATCAAACGTCACCAGTTTGATTTTTAGTTCAGCCAATAGGCTTCAATCGTCATTGATATTGAGCTGAGTAAACATTGGTCAAAATTCATTTGTTGTTTTCGTACTCAATGCATCAACTACAACATTAGCTTTACCAGGGTGGTAATCAATAACACAATCAAAATCTTTCAAAAGCTCTTCCCAATAATGCTGTTTCAAATTTAACTTCTTTTGAGATAGAAGGTATTTGAGATTCTTATTATCGGTATAAATATAACATTTTGAGATTCTAAATCATGCGTCGGATAATTGCGTTTATGCATTTTTAGCTGATGAGATGTATAAGCAATCACTTTCTCATCTTACATCAAAACACAACCAAGACTGCTTAAGGAAGCATCACTATAAACGACAAAATCCTTTCCCAATTCTAGTAAAGTTAAAATCGACGCTTCAGTCGACATCTGCTTCAATTTCTCAAAACTTTCTTGACATTGATTGTCCCAAATGAACTGAAGATTTTTATGTAACAACTTTGTCATTGGCAAGGCTATCTTAAAAAATCCATTTACAAATCTTCGGTAATAACCAACTAATCAAAGAAAACAATGAACCTTTGACACATTCTTCTGTGCTTTTCATTGAATAATTGCCTCTACCTTTTTCGAATCAACTCTAATTCCACCTATTGAGATAACATGACCTAAAAATACAACCTCTGATAACTAGAATTCACACTTATAAAGTTTTTCGTATAACTGTTTCGCTCGTAACACTTGCAAAACAATTCTGAGATGTTGCTCATGCTAGGATTCAGATTCCAAATAGACCAAAATATCATCAATAAAAAATACCACAAAATGATCCAAATACTGTTGGAAAATACGGTTCATGAGATCCATGAATACTGTTGGAGCATTCGTCAATCCAAAATGCATCACTTAAAATTCATAATGACCATATCGTGTACGAAATGTCGTCTTCGGTACATCACTTTCTTTCACTTTCAACTGATAGTAACCCAATCTCAAATCGATCTTGAAAAAGACAGAAGCTCCTTTTAGTTGATCAAATAAGTCATCAATATGGGGTAGAGGATATCGATTCTTTATTGTCAACTTATTCAATTGCCGATAGTCAATATAAAGCATTGAACCATCTTTCTTTTTAACAAAAAAGAACTAGACCTCCCCAAGGCGATATATTAGGGCATACAAAACCACGATCCAATAAGTCTTGCAATTGTACTTTTAATTCTTTTAACTCTGTATATGACATACGACAGGAGACATTGACACTAGAGCCGTACCAGAAAACATTTCAATTGCAAACTCAACCTCTCAATCTGGTAGTAATCCCGGTAATTCCTCGGGAAACACATCAGGGAATTTCCAAACAATTTAAATTTTACTGCACTAGCTATTAACAGAATTTGAATTGATAACATATGTTAGAAAGGTTTCACAACATTGATTAAAAAGTTTATTAGCTCAAATTTCTGAAATGATACGAGTTGAACCACTTGTTCGAATACCATTCACTTCAATCATGTCACCGCTTTCACTCTGAACAATTAACTTTTTTTTACAGCAATCCAAAATTACCCCATGCTCCATAAGCCAATCCATACTCAAAATTATCAATAAATCAACAGGGAAGGTTATATTTTGTATCACTAACGAACATCTCCTACACACCTAATCCACTAACACAGATTTTCCCAATGTACTAGACACCACTGTCGATACTCTAGACGTCTCAGATTTTTAAACTTCCCGACTCAACCAATTTAGTATTAACATATGAATGCGAAGATCTCGGATCTATCAAAGCATAAACATGTTTTGAATGTAATAAAAATATACCTGTCACAATATCATTAGCATCACCATCCTTACGAGTCCACACAACATAAGCTCGAGCTAGCGTTCTGGCCTCCGACTGTTGAGTAACAGCATCATTTCCCTTTCTAGCACCACCTCTCGAAAATGAACCACTTCGACTCGACCCGCGACACTTAGAAGCAAACATAGATCTCTGAGAAGTAATAGGTGTAGCATTTTCATTCTTTAGACACTCTCTAACAAAATGTTCCGTAGATCCACAGTGAAAAAAACCTAAAATTAACTTCCAGCATTCACCACAGTGCTTTTTCCCACAATGCTCACAATTCGAAAAATCAGTAACTCTGGATAGACCTCACACACTACCCGTAGACACAGCCGATTGTCTATCACAATTGTTTATCGGTTCTATCTGACTTAAAATTTGATCTCCTGCTACCACGAAATTCTTTCGATCTCTTCGATTGTGGATTTGAACTTGCAACTCCAGGATGCTTTCCAATAGTACGATTATTCTCAGTCTTTTTGTCAAAACCTAGGACTTTCTCTACCATTCTTGCCCGTTCAACTAAATCTACAAACTCAGTAATTCTGTGCGATACTAACTGTACTCGCAACTCATCGCGTAAATGTTTAACTTGCCAGCGAGTTAAGGTAGAACATTAGGTTCCCATCGGAATACTTCAGCCTATTTCTATTCCTGAATGGAAATGAGGTTTTATCACAATAGATTTTGTAACGGGGTTACCTTTATCGACAAGTAAAAAAAATATTGTATGAGTGATTGTTGATCGACTTACGAAATCTGTTCATTTCATTGCAAATAAGACAGACCAGTCACTTCAAAAGCTTGCTGAAGTTTATATTCAAGAAATAGTAAGCTTACACCGTGTTCCTATGTCGATAATTTTTGATCGAGATTCATTGTTCATTTCAAGAATTTGAAAACAGTTACACGAATCTCTTGGCACGGGACTTAATTTTAGAACAGCTTTTCACCCGCAAACTGACGGACAATTTGAGCGTGTTATTCAGATTTTGGAAGACATGCTTCTACTTGTCTTATTAATTTTTAATCAGGTTGGGAGCGTTACTTACCTTTGGCAAAATTTTTATACAATAATAATTTTCAATCGAGTATTCAAATAGCTCCGTATGAAGCCTTATATGGTCGTAGGTGTCTGTCGAAACCACTTTTCAAGTTTGAAAAAAACGGGGATCGACTTTTGAAAATAAAATGGGAGTCACCACTGATCTTTTTTAAGGTGTGATCGGTTCACCATTGAAAATAAATTTTAGGTCTGCGAGATTTGAGAAAATAGGTCCGGGAGTCGGTTATCCACGAGGAAGGGTTAACATACTCGTAACGCCCAAAATTGGTACCGAATCGATTGTTAATGTCTTAATGTCGAAATTTTGAAAAGATTTCAGAATAAGATCCTTTTATTTTGAATAAAATGAATTGGAAGATAAAGCTCATTTATTTTAAAGAAATAGATTGTCATACTCAGTAAGTTAGAGTGCAACATTTCGAATCCTCAAAATTAAGTTTGACTTTTAAAACCTATGCACTTTGAGAAGGATATTTGATTATTTGGGTCAAATGAGAAAATCAAACCCAGTAAGTTAGGATTCGATTTCACAAAATTCCTAAATATCAAACATTGGCTTTATTTTTATTCGCTGGAAAAATCCTCGTCTCGAGAAAACAATGTGTCATATCCAATGCGTTAGGACACCACGTATCAAATTCTCGGGAATGAGGCTTTTATGTTTTGATTAAAGCATATTCTCAATTATTTAGATTCGACGAAGAGAATTGGAACCCAATACGTTAGGGCTCAATTTTCGAAGATTTCAAATGTCGAGTATTTGCTTTATTTTGAAAGTTTTTTTGAATAAAATGATTTTGATGCTTAAACGGTATTAGACATAATCTTTTGAACGAAAAAAAAAACGATTGAATAATAATGTACAACACGAAAAGATAACTCATAATCCTAAAAAGCATGCTAATGAACTCGTGTAATCTATCAACATAAACGAAATGATATGATGTACATAACCTCCATAATCACATATCTCAAACCATGCAAACACAATTACCAACATTAAAAAACATAACATTGACAATTAATCCTTAAGTACCAAAAAACAAGAGGATAAATGATAATCAATAAATTACGAACATCGAAATTTAAAAGAAATATGTATATGAACTTGTATTAGATTCCAAATAGAGTTAATGAAACATACTCTATATAAGTAATAGTTTTAAGGTCTACAAAAATAATGTATGTGTATATAAAAATGAATTCGAAAGAAAATATATAAGAAAATCTAAAGGGGAAAATTAAAGGTAATAACTAGAATAGTATGAAATCAATGATATATATAATAAAAATAATTTAATATAAATTGTATACATGAAAATATAAAAATATTAAACAAGGATACTATCATATAAATCTTTGAAGATGAAATGTATAAAAGTGGCCTTTTTTAAAATACACTATAAGATAGAAGTTATTAAAATATATTGTATTGGATTAAACAATGAAATAATTCATCACCAACTTAAAATAATAATGTATGATAATAAAATAAAGAATTTAAAAAAACAGTGCATAATAAAGTGGTATATATATAAAAATTAAGTAACCGAAAATGTAACTAAGTATGATAATAATGTTAATAACAATAACAAATAATAATAATAATAAATTAGTATTAAACTAATTAATAAAAAATGGACTAATTTGGAATTAAAACAGAAATCTAGGAATAAATCTGAAATAAATAAAAAAGAAAGGACTAAATTGAAGCGCGCGAATAACACGAGGGATCAAAAGGGGAAATAATCCCAACACCTCGAAACGCAGCACTATGAGAAGGACTAGAGTGAAACAACAATGAAATATGCGGGGCAAATTTAAAAAATAAATGAAAATCAGATTAAAACACTGAAACAAAACCGGAGGATCGATGGCACAAATATTCCCTCCAAGACCAAAGCATGCGGGTCTGGCCACGTCCGGATCGGGTCATTAGGTACGGGCCAATACGGCGTCGTTTTTCACACAATAAATATCCTACTTTAACCCTAAAATCAGCAGTTAACAGCCTTAGACAGATGTAAAAAAACTAAACATTTCTCCCCCCATTCCGAAATCACGCCGCTCAAAAAAAATTGGCCCAGAGGCCTTTGAACCGTCGTCCGACTCCGATTGTGACGGAACAAACAAAGATCTGGCCAAACAGGTAAAACCCCTCGCCCTCTCACCTTATTTTCACTCGATTAATAGAACAGAAAATGAAAAGTCTAGAGAAAAAAAAAACGGAAGAAAGAAAGAAAGGGATCAAGTCATCTTTCGAAAAACTCTCTGTTCTTCTCTTTTTTTTTCTTTTTTTTTTTGTATATTGATATTCTGTAAAAAAAGGGTCCTTTTACATTGTTTTTCTCCCTTTTTATAGCCGGAGATAAAATGAAAATACAAATACAATCATCATAAAAATTCTAATTTATTTTTGCTATTACTTTTTTTCTATTGCCTATTTTCTTTGCTGTGTTTTCTGTTATTGTTGCGTTCGTTGTCGTCTGCTTGTTTTGCAGGTATCGTACAAGGACGTCGCACGACTTGGCGCGGCGTATGGACGGAGGTGTGCGGGCGTGCGCGTACGGAGGCTCGTGCGTGAGGAGCGGCTTGGCAACGGCGGCTTAGTTTGCTGCCTAGGGTTTCTGATTTCCACATGTTAGGCTAATTTTGGCTTGTACTTTTGATTTGGGCCTGGGCTGGTAATTTGGGGCTGGGGCTAATGGGTTTAGTTTACTGGGCCGTGTAACTAGACTATTTTGGACTGTTATTAATTTGTTTGGTTTATATTTTTATTACGGGCCGGGCAAATTGGGTTATTACAGCTGCCCCTCTTTGCTCATTGTCGTGTAACGCAAACGGAGCAAAGACTAAAAGCCCAATTTTGCTCGGTCGTGTTTGGACCTTGGTGTTCTTCTTCTAATAGCCTTATTCCATCCTACTGCATCTTCAGAGGTATAGGAATTGGTGCTTCGATTCACTCCACTGTAATATCAAGGAGATAGGATTTGCAACTCGTAGCTTCTAAAAAGAACAAAATTTGCTATCTCTAGTTGGCAAGACTTGATGCGATCTGCTCTACTGCAACTTCAGAGAGATAAGATCTATTACTTTAATCCGCTCCACTACAACTTCAGGGAGATAGGATTATCGAATTCAATCTACTCCACTGCAAGCTCAGGGAGATAAGATTTGCTTCTTCAGTCTGTCCCACTGTGACTTCAGGGGAAAAAGACCTGCTTTTTCAGTCTGCTCCGCTGCAACTTCAGGGAGATAAGACCCAATGCGATCTGCTCAACTACTACTTAGGGAGATAAGATCTATTGTTTTAATCCACTCCACTGCAACTTCAGGGAGATAGGATTGATTTCTTTTCTCTGCTTCACTACGGCTTAGGGAGATAAGACTTGTAATTTCCATCCTATTCCACTGCTGGCCAGGGATATATGACTTGTAATCTTCAATCTGCTTCACTGTCGACACAGGAGGGCAAGATCTGCTATCTTTAACCAGCTCCACTACAACCGATGGAGGCAAGACTTTATTTTGTATCTGCTTCGCTGTTAACGCAGGAAGACAAGATCTGCTATATTTAACCAGCACCATTACAACCGATGGAGGCAAGGCTTTCTTTCCAATCTGCTTCACTGTTAACGCAGGAAGACAAGATCTGCTATCTTTAACCAGCTCCACTGCAACCGATGGAGGCGAGGCTTTTTTTTCGATCTGCTTCGCTGTTAATGCAGGAAGGCAAGATCTGCTATCTTTAACCAGCTCCACTGCAACCGATAGGTAAGGCTTTGTTTTTGATCTGCTTCACTATTAACGAGGAATGCAAGATCTGCTATCTTTAACCAGCTCCACTGCAACCGATAGAGGCAAGGCTTTGTTTTCGATCTGCTTCGCTGTTAATGTAGGAAGGCAAGATCTGCTATCTTTAACCAGCTCCACTGCCACCGATGGAGGCAAGGCTTTGTTTTCGATCTGCTTCGCAATTAATGCAGGAAGGCAAGATCTGCTATCTTTAATCAGCTTCACTGCCACCGATGGAGGTAAGGCTTTGTTTTCGATATGCTTCATTGTTAATACAAGAAGGCAAGATCTGCTATCTTTAACCAGCTCCACTACAATCGATGGAGGCAAGGCTTTGTTTTCGATCTGCTGATCTGTTCTCTGGGGAACATGACCTGTATAATGAACCTAATTATGCCTAATGATTAGGATGACATGATCAAAATGAATCAAATGCTCCTAACTAGACATGTGTGAATGGTGTTTGCATGAATGCCGAATTTTATTTTTCCGAGAACGATCCCGCTCGGGTTGTCATTACTCGAAGTTTATTAAGGTTGTGACTGACGTGCTATAACGCCTTCTTGCTTGACTGACTTTTCTGAAGAAACATTTAGCCAGGTTGCCTCCACTGTAGACCTCACAGTTTAATCCATTGGGGCTCAAAATTTGTACCATCATTCTCCCACTGTAATCCAATGGTAAAAATATGGCTTTTCCTCAATCTTCACTTATCCAATTCAAGGATATAAGATCTACATCATTCTGGTTCCTTACACCATTCCTAAAGTGTCTTACTCATGTGCAAATGAAGGTTCTCTTCTCCAAGGTAACCTCTTCCTATTGCCTGATAATCATTGCTTGCTTGTTTCTGTAAGCTTTGTGACCAACATGGCGTCTTGTCAATCAACGCATTTGACAACAAAAATCCAAAGAGAAAGTCTAAATTTAGACTATTCCTTCCCAAATTTCCAACCTTTAAATTTGGTGTGTTCTAAACAATAGTCCTGTTTCAGGCTCCTATATTATTTAGAAACTTTTTTGAGTAATATACAAAACTTCCTTTGTGAAAGTTTTATTAGTCCAGTAATTGTTATTCCAATGCAACATGTTTGCAAAAAAGGTCATAACAATGGATAAGAATAAAGTTGGTTCTGAACATAGCTCGAAAGAACAAATTATCGAAAATAGTAAAGAAGGATGACAAAGAAATTAATTGGGAATGTATATCTTGGAAAGGAAAAAAAGTATTCCAAGAAAAATAAATAATATGAGAATTGAGTGCCCCAGATATCGCAGCTTGAACTTCTCGGTACAAACTTTCTGAAGACCATTTTGAGTTGGACATGTGTTTAGGAGATTTACAGTGCTCTGTCGATGCCTCAAGATGTCGCATATCATTTCCTGTTGATTCAGGCATAGCAAGATCACCACATGCCCAATTTGGTCAATATTTGAGTTGCTTTGATTACCTCATGCCCCATTCTGATCAATATTTGAGCCGCCCTTTTCGGGTTTTCAACTCAAATCCCCTTTGGCCTAAGGTGTTAGGCCTTTTACGGGTTTTCCCCTTAGCCTCTCCATTTTTACTCTTTCATTTTTCATTTTCATTTTTCATCATCTTTTTTTTTTAAATCCATTGTCTTGCAGTACGGTGACAAACTGTGGTGTCTAATTTTAAATTGATTACAGCCCTCAGCTATCGTGCTGTCATTCAAGTTCAACGCAATTTCCAATACCAACGTCTCTAGAATTCTATATCGGCATATTATGACATTGACGCATGCAGTAGCCTCTATCCATTTGATGAAGTAATTAATGATCTCAATAGCGAAGCAATGCCCATTAGAAGTCTTCGATAATGGTGATGTCTATGCCCCATTTTGCTCAAAATTTGAGTCGCCTTTTTCGAGTTTTCAACTCAAAACCACCTTTGGTCATAAAGTGCCTTTTTTGGGTTTTCACCTAGGCTTCTCACTTTCTTTTCTTTTTCTCTTTTCATATTTTATTTTGACTTTGATTGATTTCTCTTTTTTGCTTTTGACTTTGATTTTTCTTTTCTTTTTTAATTTTGATTTTGATTGATTTTTTTTTTGAATCTGAATCCTTTCGATCAGAATCAATATTTTTATAGATAAAATTTCTCACTTTCATCTTGTATGCGAAAAACCTTCATTTCTTTCATAGAGCCTATTGGGGCGCAACTATGACAGAAAACATCTTGAAGGGATGGAAACTCGACTTTAAATGGGCAAAGCTATGCTGACTCAGCGAGAAAGGCATTGCCCTGTCAAAGAATTGTATCGTTCCTACTGCAAATTTCTGACATCGTGCTGTTGAGCAGAATTCTTTATCAGCGTTTATCCTTGGCATATCCTAGTATGATCCTACAAAGACATCTTTGAACAAGGTCTTGGTTCATCTTTGAGGACAGATCAATTTTAATCTTTACCAAGCTCACAATTTTTTATAATTCCTTGAGAGGTAGGATCTGTTTATCCTCTTGTTCTACCATCCTCAACAAGTTCGGAGATAAGCTACGATCTATGTCATTTCCAAAGCCATGAGATCCGTCTAAACACATGCCTCGCTTAAGAGGAAAATCTGAGTCTGTAGCAGCGTCATTCATGTAATTGATATATGGGGACCCATAATAAGTACCAAAGAATATGAAAAAGAATGTATAAATTTATGAATAATTATTTATAAAATATGATTATGAATGAATAAATAACAATTTAGAAGAAAATTCAAAAGAATGAAAGAATTTGGAATTGTTTGTAAAGAATGAAAATATTGGGTCAGTAATAATTACAAAGATGTATTTTATTAAAATAACAACGTTCAGACATGAGCCTATTTCACAAAGGAAATTTCTATCACTTTTAGGCTAAAAACAACAAAAATGTTCTGAACATTACTTTAAAAAAGCTCTAGAGACTATAGGGTTTTCTTCCGCAGTTGAATTGCTTAGAACACTTTCACGTTTATAAGGGCGGGTATCTAACAAGGTCCATTCTTCAGTTGCTTGTGCATTGCATTCACTCCACTTATCAATTATGATTGGGTAATGGATTTTTCGCACTGGAGGAATCATCAAATTTAACGACGCCCATACTGATAAGCCTTTCAATCAGTTTTTTAACGGCAATGCAATTTTCTATGGAATGCCCTGCATTTTCGGCATGATAGTTTCATTGTGCATTCGCATCGTGCCATTTGGGGTACGGAGACTCTAGAGGTTTCGTGTAGAGAGGGGCAATAATGTGCGCGTTGAATAAGCTTTGATACAGCTCCTTATACGGCATCGTAATTGGCGTGAACTGGAGGTTCTCAGTGCCTTGTTTTACATAAGTTTCTTGTCTTGATGAACCTTGTTGACTAGCGACCCCTTTACCTAGATGACTTACTGACCTTGAGTAACCTGTGTTGTTCACCTCATTTTCTCTTCTCCTTGGGGTTGACCTCTTATCACTCTCTTCCGCCTCAATTTTTCCGGCTCTTATAACATTCTCAATCATTTCCCCATTCATAACTACGTTAGAAAATCTTTTTTTTGCGCTTCCTAACATATGCGTAATGAACAGGGCCTTCAGTGTATTGATGAAGAGCATTTTCGTCTCTTTCTCTAAGAGGGGTGGCTGAACTTAGACTGCAACCTCCCTCCACCTCTGTGCATACTACCTAAAACTTTCACTCGATTTCTTTTCCAAATTTTGCAAGGTGATTCTATCGGGAACCACATCCGTTAAATGATCGTATTGTTTCATGAATGCATGTGCTAGGTCCCTTCATGAACCAATCTCGTTACGGCTCAACTGATTGTACCATTTGGACGCTGCCCCTACCAAACTGTCTTGGAAGCAGTGTATTAGCAGCTGATCATTGTTAATGTAGTCAGTCATCCTTCTACAGAACATGGTGATATGGGCTTCGGGACAGCTAGTTCCATTTTATTTTTCAAATTCAGGCATCTTAAACTTGTAAGGGAGTACTAAATCTGAAACCAAGCTCAGATCTTTTACATCGATTCCATGGTGACTATCGGCGCTTTCCAGGGCTTTCAATTTTTCCTCCAACCATTTACACCTATCCTCCCAGTGTTTTGACAGTTCGACGTTTGCCTTCTCTTTTTCAGCCATTTCATCAAAATCAGGAATAACAAGATTCAATGGGTTATCTCTAGGATTAAAACCTGATTCAGTCTCGGTCTGAATCTGCGCATGCAGAAGCGTAAAGCCTAGAGGATAGATAGGTCTATCCTTGTCTTCTCCTTCATCATTAACCATATGATATTTCCCCTTATTAATTCCTTTTAGTAATTATGTCAACTAAGTCATCATGTCATTTTGAGACTCCCGCATCCTTTCTGTCATGTCCTATTGAATTTTTTCCAATTGCTCCTTTATTTGTTTCTGTAGCTGATCTTGCATTTCTTTTTGCATTGGCTCCAATTTCTCTAATCTTTGGTCCATTTCCTTACTCTTTCGACGAGTACCGTATTGATGCTTAATGGGTGAGCTTTTGTCAGTTTCCAGATTAGGTGAATTAAATTTACTCAATCAGACACTTTCAATGGACTTTGATGCATACGATGCAGAAGTATGAAATGCATGCCTAAAGAGACGTTGATTCTGATTCAATTACATTTAGGAAACTTTTCTAGAAAGTAAATTCCTTTACATAAAACGGATACATGTATGGCCCCACCCTCATATTCCAAGAAACAACGTCGATATTTTTCTTCATCCGCATGTTTGAGATAATCTCGCCAATTTACAATAGATGCCACTCCTAGCTCTTTGTCTCGATCTTGGTCGCGATCCATCACCTGCCCATCTTCATAAGGCTCGTCAGCTTCTTTAAGGGAGTTTGAACGTCGAAGGCTCTTAGACAATCGCCTTGAATCCTCAGGCCACGAAGCAATGTCACGAACTCTTCCATGTGTTTTTTAGAATATATTAAGGTAGCCGTATTGTTTTCCACTTTATCAAGGAATCCGTATTCCATGACAAGCTTTCTAATTTAGTAATTGGACTTGAATCAATATCTCTTTCCTAAGATGCAAATACAATGCAATCACAATCAAAACACAACAAAAGGGGTTAGTACAAAACAGAAGTAAACAACGAAAATAGAAAGTACCTAATCAGGTAACCACTAGGGATTTGGAGTGGCTTTACCTAGGTTAAGTTCCTAAGTCCACTATATGAGGTTTGGTTCTAAAGTCAAGGTACCCGAACCAGCAGATTCCTCGATCCTCACCCATTATAGGCTCATACGCACCTAGTTCGATTCAAGGGAATACATTTTCCTATGGCTGCACGGAGATGAAAATCTCACGAAGACATAAGTACGGATGTATCCTGAAAGTGATTCACTATCCTGCACGGAGGTGAAAACTCACGAAGGAGTAGCTTCTCACTTCCACTTAGAGGGGTAAGACCAAAATAGCCTTTATGCAATATGATGCCAAAGTATAAAACACAATTTACAATAAACCTACAAACACATGCAAAGAGAGGATCGTAATTTTTCAAATCGACTTTACAATTTTCGACAATAAGATGGAAAACAATCAGTTTACAGCTTGACTCTCTATACTCCCCAGTGGAGTTACCAAGCTGTCGAAACCACTTTTCAAGTTTGAAAAAAATGGGTATCGACTTTTGAAAATAAAATGGGAGTCGCCACCGATCTTTTTTAAGGTGTGATCGGTTCACCATTGAAAATAAATTTTAGGTCTGCGAGATTTGAGAAAATAGGTCCGGGAGTCGGTTATGCACGAGAAAGGGTTAGCACCCTCGTAACGCCCAAAATTGGTACCGAATCGATTGTTAATGTCTTAATGTCAAAATTTTGAAAAGATTTTAAAATACTATTCTTTTATTTTGAATAAAATGAATTGGAAGATAAAGCTCATTTATTTTAAAGAAATAGATTGTCATACTCAGTAAGTTAGAGTGCAACATTTCGAATCCTCAAAATTAAGTTTGACTTTTAAAACCTATGCACTTTGAGAAGGATATTTGATTATTTGGGTCAAATGAGAAAATCAAACCCAGTAAGTTAGGATTCGATTTCACAAAATTCCTAAATATCAAACATTGGCTTTATTTTCATTCGCTGGAAAAACCCTCGTCTCGAGAAAAAAATATGTCATATCCAATGCGTTAGGACACCACGTATCGAATTCTCGGGAATGAGCCTTTTATGTTTTGATTAAAGCATATTCTCGATTATTTAGATTCGACGAAGAGAATTGGAACCCAATATGTTAGGGCTCAATTTTCGAAGATTCCAAATGTCGAGTATTTGCTTTATTTTGAAAGTTTTTTTTTGAATAAAACGATTTTGATGCTTAAACGGTATTAGACATAATCTTTTGAATGAAAAAAACGATTGAATAATAATGTACAACACGAAAAGATAACTCATAATCCTAAAAAGCATGCTAATGAACTCGTGTAATCTATCAACATAAACGAAATGATATAATGTACATAACCTCCATAATCACATATCTCAAACCATGCAAACATAATTACCAACATTAAAAAACATAACATTGACAATTAATCCTTAAGTACCAAAAAACAAGAGGATAAATGATAATCAATAAATTACGAACATCGAAATTTAAAAGAAATATGTATATGAACTTGTATTAGATTCCAAATAGAGTTAATGAAACATACTCTATATAAGTAATAGTTTTAAGGTCTACAAAAATAATGTATGTGTATATAAAAATGAATTCGAAAGAAAATATATAAGAAAATCTAAAGGGGAAAATTAAAGGTAATAACTAGAATAGTATGAAATCAATGATATATATATAATAAAAATAATTTAATATAAATTGTATACATGAAAATATAAAAATATTAAATAAGGATATTATCATATAAATCTTTGAAGATGAAATGTATAAAAGTGGCCTTTTTTAAAATATATTATAAGATAGAAGTTATTAAAATATATTGTATTGGATTAAACAATGAAATAATTCATCACCAACTTAAATAATAATGTATGATAATAAAATAAAGAATTTAAAAAACAGTGCATAATAAAGTGATATATATATAAAAATTAAGTAACCGAAAATGTAACTAAGTATGATAATAATGTTAATAACAATAACAAATAATAATAATAATAAATTAGTATTAAACTAATTAATAAAAAATGGACTAATTTGGAATTAAAACAGAAATCTAGGAATAAATCTGAAATAAATAAAAAATAAAGGACTAAACTGAAGCGCGCGAATAACACGAGGGAACAAAAGGGGAAATAATCCCAACACCTCGAAACGCAGCACTATGAGAAGGACTAGAGTGAAACAACAATGAAATATGCGGGGCAAATTTAAAAAATAAATGAACATCAGATTAAAACACTGAAACAAAATCGGAGGACCGATGGCACAAATATTCCCTCCAAGACCAAAGCATGCGGGTCTGGCCACGTCCGGATCGGGTCATTAGGTACTGGCCAATACGGTGCCGTTTTGAGGCCACTAAAGCAGGCCTTAAACGGCGCCGTTTGTCACACAATAAATATCCTACTTTAACCCTAGAATCAGCAGTGAACAGCCTTAAACAGATTTTTAAAAAAACTAAACATTTCTCCCCCCATTCCGAAATCGCGCCGCTCAAAAAAAATTGGCCCAGAGGCCTTTGAACCGTCATCCGACTCCGATTGCGACGGAGCAAACAAAGATCTGGCCAAACAGGTAAAACCCCTCGCCCTCTCACCTTATTTTCACTCGATTAATAGAATAGAAAATGAAAAGTCTAGAGAAAAAAAGGAAGAAAGAAAGAAAGGGAATCAAGTCACCTTTCGAAAAACTCTCTGTTCTTCTCTTTTTTCTTTTTTTTTTTGTATATTGATATTCTGTAAAAAAAAGGGTCCTTTTACATTGTTTTTCTCCCTTTCTATAGCCGGAGATAAAATGAAAATACAAATACAATCATCATAAAAATTCTAATTTATTTTTGCTATTACTTTTTTTTCTATTGCCTATTTTCTTTGCTGTGTTTTCTGTTATTGTTGCGTTCGTTGTCGTCTGCTTGTTTTGCAGGTATCGTACGAGGACGTCGCACAGCTCGGCACGGCGTATGGACGGAGGTGTGCGGGCGTGCGCGTACGGAGGCTCGTTCGTGAGGAGCGGCTTGGCAACGATGACTTAGTTTGCTGCCTAGGGTTTCTGATTTCCCCATGTTAGGCTAATTTGGGCTTGTATTTTTTATTTGGGCCTGGGCTGGTAATTTGGGGCTGGGGTTAATGGGTTTAGTTTACTGGGCCTTGTAACTAGACTATTTTGGACTGTTATTAATTGGTTTGGTTTATATTTTTATTACGGGACGGGCAAATTGGGTTATTACAGTGTCGATCACGTGTTTGTTGGATAGAATTGAGTGAAAGAAGAATGATCGGGTCGGAATTAATTCAAGAAACAAAAGACAACTTTTGATAGACATAAATCATATGCAGATTTGAAACATTGAGATATTGAATATTCTGTTGGCGATAAAGTATTTCTTAAAGTTTCGCCTTGGAAGAAGATTTTGAGATTTGGTCGAAAAAGGAAACTGAGTCCTCGTTTATTGGACCGTATGAGATCACAGAAAGAGTGGAACCAGTTGTGTATCATTTAGCTTTGCCTGCGGAACTACAAAAAATTCATGATGTTTTTTACGTTTCAATACCTAGAAGATATCGAGCAGATCCATTTCATGTTATTTCGACAGAAGATATTAAAATTCAACCTAGTTTGTCATACTAAGAAGAACCGATTGGGATTTTGGCACGTGAGGTGAATTACGTAATAAGCGAGTTCTGTTAATGAAAGTGTTTTGGCGTAGTCATAGTGTTGAAGAAGCGACTTGGAAACCGGAAGAGACTATGAGATCTGAGTACCCCCACCTCTTTTCAGGTAAATTTCGGGGATAAAATTTAATTAGGGGGAGAATTGTAACAACCCGATAGTTAGGGTTGTCGAAAAATACAATTTTGGGACACTATTTTCGTAAATCGAACACGTAAAAATTTATTAAAAATATTTTCGAAGTTAGTTGTGTAGTTAATTAGGTTTTAGTTAAGTGAAATTTGCATGAATTAAGAGTAATTATGTATAAGGACTAAATTGCATATAGGGTGAAAGTTGAATTATAAATTAAAGAATAATTAAAGGGACTAAAAAAGTAATTATGCCATTGTTCTTTAAAATAACAAGGTTCAGACATGAGCCTGTTTCACAAAGGAAATTTCTATCATTTTTAGGCTAAAAATAACAAAAATATTCTGAACATTACTTTAAAAAAGCTCTAGAGACTATAGGGTTTTCTTCCGCAGTCGAATTACTTAGAACACTTCCACGTTTATAAGGGCGGGTATCTAACAAGGTCCATTCTTCAGTTTCTTGTGCATTGCATTCACTCCACTTATCAATTATGATTGGGTAACGGATTTTCCGCACTAGAGGAATCATCAAATTTAACGACGCCCATACTGATAAGCCTTTCAATCAATTTTTTAAAGGCAATGCAATTTTCTATGGAATGCCCCGCATTTCTGGCATGATAGTCGCATTGTGCATTCGCATCGTGCCATTTGGGGTACGGAGACTCTGGAGGTTTCGTGTAGAGAGGGGCAACAATGCGCGCGTTGAATAAGCTTTGATACAGCTCCTTATACGACATCGGAATTGTCGTGAACTGGAGGTTCTCAGTGCCTTGTTTCACATAAGGTTCTTGTCTTGATGAACCTTGTTGACTAGCGACCCCTTTACCTAGATGACTTACTGACCTTGAGTAACCTGTGTTGTTCACCTTATTTTCTCTTCTCCTTGGGGTTGACCTCTTATCACTCTCTTTCGCCTCAATTTTTCAAGCTCTTATAGCATTCTCAATCATTTCACCTTTCATATTATGTTAGAAAAGCTTTTTTTGCGCTTCCTAACATATGCGTAATGAACGGGGCCTTCAGCGTATTGATGAAGAGCATTGTCGTCTCTTTCTCCAAAGGGGGTGGCTGAACTTGGACTGCAACCTCCCTCCACCTCTGTGCATACTGCCTAAAACTTTCGCTCGATTTCTTTTCCAAATTTTGCAAGGTGATTCTATCGGGAACCACATGCGTTACATAACCGTATTGTTTCATGAATGCATGTGCTAGGTCCCTTCATGAACCAATCTTGTTACGGCTCAACTGATTGTACCATTTGGACGCTGCCCCTACCAAACTGTCTTGGAAGTAGTGTATTAGCAGCTGATCATTGTTAGTGTAGCCAGTCATTCTTCTACAGAACATGGTGATATGGGCTTTGGGACAGCTAGTTCCATTTTATTGTTCAAATTCAGGCATCTTAAACTTGTAAGGGAGTACTAAATCTGAAACTAAGCTCAGATCTTTTGCATCGATTCCATGGTGACTATCGGCGTTTTCCAAGGCTTTCAATTTTTCCTCCAACCATTTACACCTATCCTCCCATTGTTTTGATAGTTCGATGTTTGCCTTCTCTTTTTCAACCATTTCATCGAAACCAGGAATAACAAGATTCACTGGGTTATCTCTAGGATTAAAACCTGATCCAGCCTCAGTCTGAATCTGCGCATGCAGAGGCATAAAGCCTAGAGGATAGATAGGTCTATCATTGTCTTCTCCTTCATCATTAACCATAGGATATTTCCCCTTATTAATTCCTTTTAGTATTGCGTCAGCTCAGTCATCACGTCATTTTGAGACTCCCGCATCCTTTCTCTCATGTCCTGTTGAATTTTTTCCAATTGCTCCTTCATTTGTTTCTGTAGCTGATCTTGCATTTCTTTTGCATTTGCTCCAATTTCTCTAATCTTTGGTCCATTTCCTTACTCTTTCGACGAGTACCGTATTGATGCTTAATGGGTGAGCTTTTGTCGGTTTCCAGATTAGGTGAAATAAATTTACTCAATCAGACTCTTTCAATGGACTTTGATGCATACGATGCAGATGTATGAAATGCATGCCTAAAGAGACGTTAATTCTGATTCAATTACATTTAGGAAACTTTTCTAGAAAGTAAATTCCTTTACATAAAACAGATACATGTACGACCTCACCCTCATATTCCAAGAAACAACGTCGATATTTTTCTTCATCCGCATGTTGGAGATAATCTCGCCAATTTCCAATAGATGCCACTCCTAGCTCTTTGTCTCGATCTTGGTCGCGATCCATCACCTACCCATCTTCATAAGGCTCGTCAGCTTCTTTAAGGGAGTTTGAACGTCGAAGGCTCTTAGACAATCGCCTTGAATCCTCAGGCCACGAAGCAAGGTCACGAACTCTTCCATGTGTTTTTCAGAATATATTAAGGTAGCCGTATTGTTTTCCACTTTATCAAGGAATCCGTATTCCATGACAAGCTTTCTAATTTAGTAATTGGACTTGAATCAATATCTCTTTCCTAAGATGCAAATGCAATGCAATCACAATCAAAACACAACAAAAGGGGTTAGTACAAAACAGAAGTAAACAAGGAAAATAGAAAGTACCTAATCAGGTAACCACTAGGGATTTGGAGTGGCTTTACCTAGGTTAAGTTCCTAAGTCCACTATATGAGGTTTGGTTCTAAAGTCAAGGTACCCGAACCAGCAGATTCCTCAATCCTCACCCATTATAGGCTCATACACACTGAGTTCAATTCAGGGAAATACATTTCCCTATGGCTGCACGAAGATGAAAATCTCACGAAGACGAAAATCTCACGAAGACATAGGTACGGATGTATCCCGAAAGTGATTCACTATCCTGCACGGAGGTGAAAACCTCACGAAGGAGTAGCTTCTCACTTCCACTTAGAGGGGTAAGACCAAAATAGCCTTTATGCAATATGATGCCAAAGTATAAAACACAATTTACAATAAACCTACAAACACATGCAAAGAGAGGATCGTAATTTTTCAAATCGACTTTTCAATTTTCGATAATAAGATAGAAAACAATCACTTTACGGCTTGACTCTATATACTCCCCAGTGGAGTTACCAAGCTGTCGAAACCACTTTTCAAGTTTGAAAAAAATGGGGATCGGCTTTTGAAAATAAAATAGGAGTCGCCACCGATCTTTTTTAAAGTGTGATCGGTTCTCCATTAAAAATAAATTTTAGGTCTGCGAGATTTGAGAAAATAGGTCCGGGAGTCAGTTACGCACGAGGAAGGGTTAGCACCCTCGTAACGCCCAAAATTGGTACCGAATCGATTGTTAATGTCTTAATGTCGAAATTTTGAAAAGATTTTAAAATACGATCCTTTTATTTTGAATAAAATGAATTGGAGGATAAAGCTCATTTATTTTAAAGAAATAGATTGTCATACTCAGTAAGTTAAGTGCAACATTTCGAATCCTCAAAATTAAGTTTGACTTTTAAAACCTATGCACTTTGAGAAGGATATTTGATTATTTGGGTCAAATGAGAAAATCAAACCCAGTAAGTTAGGATTCGATTTCACAAAATTCCTAAATATCGAACATTGCCTTTATTTTCATTCGCTGGAAAAATCCTCGTCTCGAGAAAATAATGTGTCATATCCAATGCGTTAGGACACCACGTATCGAATTCTCAGGAATGAGCCTTTTATGTTTTGATTAAAGCATATTCTCGATTATTTAGATTCGACGAAGAGAATTGGAACCCAATATGTTAGGGCTCAATTTTCGCAGATTCCAAATGTCGAGTATTTGCTTTATTTTGAAAGTTTTTTTTGAATAAAACGATTTTGATGTTTAAACGATATTAGACGTAATCTTTTGAACGAAAAAAATGATTGAATAATAATGTACAACACGAAAAGATAACTCATAATCCTAAAAAGCATGCTAATGAACTCGTGTAATCTATCAACATAAACGAAATGATATAATGTACATAACCTCCATAATCACATATCTCAAACCATGCAAACATAATTACCAACATTAAAAAACATAACATTGACAATTAATCCTTAAGTACCAAAAAACAAGAGGATAAATGATAATCAATAAATTACGAACATCGAAATTTAAAAGAAATATGTATATGAACTTGTATTAGATTCCAAATAGAGTTAATAAAACATACTCTATATAAGTAATAGTTTTAAGGTCTACAAAAATAATGTATGTGTATATAAAAATGAATTCGAAAGAAAATATATAAGAAAATCTAAAGGGGAAAATTAAAGGTAATAACTAGAATAGTATGAAATCAATGATATATATATAATAAAAATAATTTAATATAAATTGTATACATGAAAATATAAAAATATTAAATAAGGATACTATCATATAAATCTTTGAAGATGAAATGTATAAAAGTGGCCTTTTTTAAAATACATTATAAGGTAGAAGTTATTAAAATATATTGTATTGGATTAAACAATGAAATAATTCATCACCAACTTTAAATAATAATGTATGATAATAAAATAAAGAATTTAAAAAAACATCGCATAATAAAGTGATATATATATAAAAATTAAGTAACCGAAAATGTAACTAAGTATGATAATAATGTTAATAACAATAACAAATAATAATAAAAAAATTAGTATTAAACTAATTAATAAAAAAATGGACTAATTTGGAATTAAAACAGAAATCTAGGAATAAATCTGAAATAAATAAAAAAGAAAGGACTAAACTGAAGCGCGCGAATAACACGCGGGATCAAAAGGGGAAATAATCCCAACACCTCGAAACGCAGCACTATGAGAAGGACTAGAGTGAAACAACAATGAAATATGCGGGGCAAATTTAAAAAATAAAGGAAAATCGGATTAAAACACTGAAACAAAACTGGAGGACCGATGGCACAAATATTCCCTCCAAGACCAAAGCATGTGGGTCTGGCCACGTCCGGATCGGGTCATCAGGTACGAGCCAATACGGCGCCGTTTTGAGGCCACTGAAGCAGGCCTTAAACGGCGTCGTTTTTCACACAATAAATATCCTACTTTAACCCTAAAATCAGCAGTGAACAGCCTTAAACAGATTAAAAAAAACTAAACGTTTCTCCCCCCATTTCGAAATCGCGCCGCTCAAAAAAATTTGGCCCAGAGGCCTTTGAACCGTCGTCCGACTCCAATTGCGATGGAGCAGACGAAGATCTGGCCAAACAGGTAAAACCCCTCGCCCTCTCACCTTATTTTCACTCGATTAATAGAACAGAAAATCAAAAGTCTAGAGAAAAAAAAACGGAAGAAAGAAAGAAAGGGAATCAAGTCACCTTTCAAAAAACTCTTTGTTCTTCTCTTTTTTCTTTTTTTTTTGTACATTGATATTCTGTAATAAAAAAAGGGTCCTTTTACATTGTTTTTCTCCCTTTTTATAGCCAGAGATAAAATGAAAATACAAATACAATCATCATAAAAATTCTAATTTATTTTTGCTATTACTTTTTTTTCTATTGCCTATTTTCTTTGCTGTGTTTTCTGTTATTGTTGCGTTCATTGTCGTCTGCTTGTTTTGCAGGTATCGTACGAGGACGTCGCACGGCTCGGCGCGGCGTATGGACGGAGGTGTGCGAGCGTGCGTGTACGGAGGCTCATGCGTGAGGAGCAGCTTGGCAACGGCAGCTTAGTTTGCTGCCCAGGGTTTCAGATTTCCCCGTGTTAGGCTAATTTGGGCTTGTATTTTTTATTTGGGCCTGGGCTGGTAATTTGGGGCTGGGGTTAATGGGTTTAGTTTACTGGGCCTTGTAACTAGACTATCTTGGACTGTTATTAATTTGTTTGGTTTATATTTTTATTATGGGTCGGGCAAATTGGGTTATTACAGTGTCGATCACCTGTTTATTGGATAGAATTGAGTGAAAGAAGAATGATCGGGTCGGAATTAATTCAAGAAACAGAAGACAACTTTTGATAGACATAAATCATATGCAGATTTGAAACATTGAGATATTGAATATTCTGTTGGCGATAAAGTATTTCTTCAAGTTTCGCCTTGGAAGAAAATTTTGAGATTTGGTCGAAAAAGGAAACTAAGTCCTCGTTTATTGGACCGTATGAGATCACAGAAAGAGTGGGACCAGTTGTGTATCATTTAGCTTTGCCTGCGGAACTACAAAAAATTCATGATGTTTTTTACGTTTCAATACCTAGAAGATATCGATCAGATCCATTTCATGTTATTTCGACAGAAGATATTAAAATTCAACCTGGTTTGTCATATTAAGAAGAACCGATTGAGATTTTGGCACGTGAGGTGAAAGAATTACGTAATAAGCGAGTTCTGTTAATGAAAGTGTTTTGGCGTAGTCATAGTGTTGAAAAAGCGACTTGGGAACCGGAAGAGACTATAAGATCTGAGTACCCCCACCTCTTTTCAGGTAAATTTCAGGGACAAAATTTAATTAGGGGGAGAATTGTAACAACCCGATAGTTTGGGTTGTCGAAAAGTACAATTTTGGGACACTATTTTCGTAAATCGAACTCGTAAAAATTTATTAAAAATATTTTCGAAGTTAGTTGTGTAGTTAATTAGGTTTTAGTTAAGTGAATTTGCATGAATTAAGAGTAATTATGTATAAGGACTAAATTGCATATAGGGTGAGAGTTGAATTATAGATTAAAGAATAATTAAAGGGACTAAAAAAGTAATTATGCCATTGTTCTTTAATGAGGCGGTATAACGTGTAAAATTATTATATATATTATGAATAAATTAAAGTTAAAATATATATTATAATATGTTTTACTTAATATTTAAGTAAATATATATTATAGTAATAAAAGAAATAAAGAAAGACAGAAGCAAAACGAAACAGAAAGAAAGAAAAAGAAAAAGAGAAAGAAAGAATAACCCACGGCATAAGGGTTTCAAAGGTCCAAGTTCATTTGGTTAGTCAATTTAGTCCTCTTTTCTTGTAATCTTTATGTTTTTAGAATCCCGGTGTTAAGTACTACCCGACTCATGTCAAAATTTTAGCAATTATTGAGTTTTTAAATGTTGTTAATGTTGAATAATTTTTGTATTAGGGATTAAATTGATAGATTTTTAAGTTAGAAATGAAAAAAGATTAAATTGTAGAATGAATTGTAAATTTTGAGTAATAGGGACTAAATTGTAAAAAATTAAAAATTTAGGGATTTAAGTGAAAATAGGGAGTTAAATTTAGTTTAAAGTGGAAATTGTATGAAAATATAAAATTAATTGTGAAGAATAAAAGTTAGTCTCGGTTTAGGGACTAAATTGGAATTTAGACAAATATTGAATAAAAATTGGAATATTCAATATGAAATTGAATTGTGTTGTATTGATGAATTTTAATTGTTTTAATTTCATAGATAACGTCGTACCGGAATCCTCAACTAAAAAGGGGAAAGATAAAGTTGACGTGGAATAGCTCGGAATTCTTGGTTTGTATTTCTATAATCCGAAACTAGTTATTAATTGTTGTATTTTTTATTTAATGCATATGGTAATTGTTGAGGTTAGTATTTGGCACTTTGACATTGAATTGAATTAAAATTTGATTGAATTGGTGTAATTGATATATATATTATGAATAAATTGATTATTTGAATTGAAATGAATATATATGTGCAAATATGATAATTGAATATTTGTTGTATTTGGAAAGTGAAATTAAACCCTATTAACTATATGGGCTGCGTTGGATATAGATGGCATGCTATAGGATTGGAAGAGTTTAGGGATTTCTTCAACTTCGAGTCAATGAGGCACTGGATGCCAATTTACTTCGGTTTAACCGATGAAACACTGGGTGTCAAATTTATATAGCGCTGGGTGCAGTTATTACTTCGGATATATCTGATGAGGCACTAGGTGCCAAACTGGTATGTTGGTTGGATCCGTGTATCCGTCCGAGTCCAAGTCGTGTTAATAGGGGTAATTAAATAAAATAGTACTATGATTGATATTGGATGATATTGTATGTGAATGAAAATGGGATAGTGAATTGAAACATGAAAATGAGACACATGAATTACGTATTCATGAATTGGATATGGATTGAATAATATTATTGTTTAAATGATATATATATATTAAATTGTGAAAAGCTACTATATAGCAAGTGATGAGATTTGAGAATGGTATGAAATGATGTATTTATGATTTGAATATTGAATGGCTAATGCAATTGTATGAATAAATGTGGTCTTAAATATTCAAATGTGCTTATAATTAAAATATGCATATTATATTATATTGTCTTTAAATATTTGGATTATAGAAATACCACTGAGTTTTACTCAGCGTACGGTTTTGTTTTCTTTGCACAGATTAGGTACTTCAATTTTGATTGCCGATTCAGCATCCAACAACGCTCCCGAACTCAAACGTGGTGATGATTACTCTTTTGCGTCGGCATGTACTTAGGGTGTCTAAATAATAGTTATTTTGTGGATTGAATGTAAACGAGATTATAAGTTTAATATTGGTTGGTTTTATACATATAAATATGCGTTTGTTTTTTAAGACATATTATGGCATGGTAAATTGAACTAAATCTAGATAGGTGCATGTGAAATTAATTCTATGTTTAAGTGCTCATGAACTAGGAAAATTGATTTGGATTTGGTATGTTTATAATTGGATTAAAATAATGCTTTGATGACTTGTTTTGATGACATGAAATGTTTGAGAATTCTGCCTGTTTGATCAATAAACTTTGGTAATGCTTCGAAACTCTATTCCGGTGACGGATATGGGTTAGGGGTGTTACACTAAAATTGCAATTTGACCATTCACCTTAATAATACAAAAAAAAGAGACGATGACCCATTATATATAAGTGAGGAAAAAAGGACCAAAATTGAAAATTTACCATTTTTGTATGATGAAAAAAGTAACACATGTCAACAAAGAAGGTCCTTTGAGCTTTTGTATATAGTTATACAGATTTATGTGTAGAGGCAATTGAATGTCAGCATCTAACTTCATCGCTTTGTGTATCTACTGACTTTGTTTTCTCTTTTCAATAACAATAATGGTATGTATTTGATAATGGAGTTTTAGTTTAGTTGATAATATTATGTAAGAATAAAAATATTGATACGAATATGTATTTTTTATTTAAAGATGGGTGATTAAATAGTAATAACAGAAATTTTATAAAAACCAATAATGTAGAAAGAGCAGTAAATAGTAATTATAAAAAGAGTTGAGGGAGGGCAGGAAAAATAATTGAAATACAAACAACACAAAAACGGATAAGAACATAAAACAAGCGCATTGTGGGACAAATTAAATACAAAATATTAGGAACTTTAAATTTTAAAGATAAAGTATTGAAAGCAAAATGCTAAAATTCGATAAGTAGTTATTTTCACACTTTTTCTTTCATTTATTTCTTTATTATGAACTACCAAGTGTGCTTAAAAATTATATCACTACAAATATTAAATTTCAACTTATTTAATATTTTAATAGGTTATCAAACAAAATTAAATTTTTATTTATGTACAATGTTTACCATATGATAATGAAACACAAATTACAAGTGTAGTAGGAATAAGAGTAGGGGTGGGTGAATCCATTGCCTTTTTACATATCACCAATTTCACCTATATATACGTGGATTGTCATTCGGACGGCATGTCAACATTTAATTAAAACTTTAATTTTTTAAGATATTTATATATATTTTTAATAATTTTAACTTTTAGAAAACTTTAAATATTCTTTTTGAATTTTTTAATTTTAAAAAATTATTTCAATGTTGATGTGTCATCCACATGATAGTCTAAAAGAAAACGTTAATTTTTTTTGATCTATTTTAGAGTGATTTGATAAAAAAAATTAAAATTAAATGAGGAACTAAAATAATTTTTTGTAAAATTAGAAAACAAATAAATGATTATGCTAACTTAAAATATATTTAAAATTGAGTCCCTAAAATTGAGAGGCGGTGTGAGGTTAGGTGATCTAGCCAGCAAGCGTTGCATCATCGTACGTGTTAAAAACAAAACATGTGATGCTTGGTCGGCATCTAATTAGTGCAACTCAGTATTTGATACCCTAAACAAGAATATAATGTTAATGGTCAGATTTTAGTTTTAAGTAAATGACCTGTAATTCCTTTAAATTATTTTCTTGGAGAACCAACTATGAACACATGCTTGTCTATAAAAAGAATAGACATATCTACAATTAACAGTTTCTTCCACAAAACTTGACACTGTTTACTATTATTTATTGTTGTTATATGTTAATTTTAAAAGATAATATTTTTAATATCGGTGTAGTGGTGTGATAAAATCTATTAAACATTACTTCTTCTTTTTTAATTTTTGAATAAGATTTATAATCTAATTCATTAACAAATAAAAAAATTGAGTATCTAAAATTCCAATTTCAGTAAAAGATTATTAATTATTAAATTTTATCAGATATCAGTAAAAAAATTAATATTTAGATTATATTTATACAAAAAAATCTAATAAAAAATTGAGTTATAGGTAAAATAATAAATTTTCTTCAAGCTTAGGTTCAAACCTTCATGCTTAAACATATTATATCAATATTCAATTCTTTATTAAAAAGGATTTTTAAGTAATTTTTAAATTGAGTTGGTGTCGAGTTGATTTGATTTACGACACAAGCTTAGTCAACCTCATTATATAAATATAGATATAGCCAATGTTTTAAGAATTGGATCAATGGTTGAATCAATTTGATTACCAGACTTGGTTCAATCGGTTTGACCATTAATTCAACAATAATTAAATAAAGAATTAAAAAATCATAGAAATTAAAAATTTTAAAATTTTAAAAACCGGTTTGATCGGTTCAATCTTCAATTTTTTTTCTTTCAATTTTGATTTTTTACCCATTTCAAATACTTTATTCAAAGACCAATTCGATCCTTTGATCTGAATTGATGTATTAATTGATTTTCAACTCAACCCATGGGTTCAATTTGAATTAACAACATTATAATGCTTACTTGATATGAATGTCTCAACTTCTAAAAGCAAAATCAAAGGCATCTAAGAAAGTAGTAATTGATAGAATCTCTGAAACCAAATTGAATTCTTTTTATTTTCACTTTTCTCGTTAAAACTTGTCCTATGGCCATTTGGTTCTGATTTTTGTTTAAAAGAATCTTAATTAAATTTAAATGTAAAAACATTTTTATTATTTTATGTTAATTTTAAGTTGTTTGTTAGTTGCATGTTAATATGTAATTCGTTACACAGTTTAGAACCATTTCCTATAATTACGAGGCCTTGTCTAAAGAATAATTTATTATGAATCAACAATTTAAGTTGTGATTTAGGTCTAAGTCGTTTACTTAATTACAACCTCAATCCTATATTTCAACTAAGATCACTCTCCTCTAAAATTTTCCTTATAAAAGCTTAGTTACAAACAAGTATTTTGCACTAAAAAAGAAATTCTTCCCATGAATAAAATAAGTGCTCTATCTAATTTCTACATCACAAAATAAAACAAATCTTTAATTAACAGGCATTTTTTACTTGTAATCCTCTAAATAGTGTACTCGAAATATTCCTTAGTAGTTGCACTTCAATTGGTCTTCTATAAGACATGAAAAAAGTAAAAAAAATATTTAACATTTGAACTTCTATACAAAAGAATCTCTTAGAACATGATAAGTGAATTGTACTAGAACTCTTGGAATTATGTCCCAACTTAATTGATATTCGTCATAATTCAATTTAGCTAATTGTTGCTCAAAGTCCTCGTAAAGTTGTAAGAAAATATAATCACAATATTTGAGTTAAAATATGCGGGCATATATGGCAAGTTGCTGAACTATCCAGTTGCAAAGTGCGTTGAATTGATGGTGCAACTGAACTGTGCAGGGGTTTACTTAGCAAGAGGGTATTGATTACCATGCCACATTTTCTCCAATTGCCAAACAAGTCACGGTTCACACTGTCATTGCCCTTGCTGCTCACCATGGATGGCCATTGTTTCGAATGGATGCTTACGATGCTTTTTTACAAGGTAACTTACATGAGGAAGTGTACATGTTGCTTCCTCCCGGTTTTCGTACTCAGGGGGAGACTCAGATTTGTCAACTACGAAAATCACTTTATGGATTGAATCAAGCATCAAGAGAGTGGAACATGAAGCTTACAGAGGCTCTTTTACTTTATGGCTATTCACAAAGTAAGCATGACTATTCTCTTTTTATTAAGAGAGTTGATGATCGAATTGTTATCATGCTTATATATGTTGATGATTTATTGATAACCGAAAATGATGGAATGTTTATTGATGAGTTGAAACAAGTGTTAAATCAGAGTTTCAAGATGAAAGATTTGGGAGAGCTTAAGTATTTTCTTGGCATTGAAATTTTCCGGTTAGGGAATTGGGTTGTATTGTATCAAAGAAAGTATGCTCTTGAATTGATTTCAGATATGGGGCTTATTGGAGGGAAAGTAGCTGTTACCCCTTTAGAACAAAATCAAAAGTTAACTTCCGTTGAATATAATGAAACAATACAAGTCAATCACGGTGATGAAATGTTATCAGATGTACAAATGTATCAACAACTTATTGGGAGATTGTTGTACTTGACTCACACAAGGCTAGATATTGCTTTTGCAATTCAACACTCAAGTTAGTTCATGCAACGACCAAAAAAGTCACACTATGAGGCAGCACTATGAATAGTAAGATATGTGAAGAAAGATCTCAGGAGAGGGTTGTTTTTTCTGGTAAATGGATCCACACAATTAATAGCATATTGTGACTTGGATTGGGCATCTTGTCCAATATTGAGAAAGTCAATTACATGATTTTGTGTTAAATTGGGAGATTCATTGATCTCGTGGAAAAAAAAAACCATCTCAAGGTCATCAGCTGAGGCCAAATACAAAAGCATGGCCTTGACAATATTTGAAATTGTATGGTTGAGAAGGTTATTAGACAAGCTTGGTGTTAAAGACAGGGAACCAACAACGTTATTCTGTAATAATAAAGCAGCAATTCAAATAGCAAATAATCTTGTCTTTCACGAGAGAACAAAACATATAGAAATTGATTGTCTCTTTGTGAGAGAAAAAATACAAAGAGGGTTGGGTCACACTGAGTATGTGTCAACAAAAGATCAACTTGCATATTTTCTAACAAAAGGACTTGGATTCATAGCATGAACACTTAGTTGGCAAGTTAGGCATGGAAGATTTATTTCACTCTCACCCACCAACTTGAAGGGGAGTGTGGAAGTTGTAAATATGATTAGGCAATTATTAAGTTTATTCATTAAACTATTAGTAGAATGGTGTATATTAATCAACTATTGTAAGCTTATTGAATTGAATCGAGTAAGAAATTCTTTTACTCTTGAATCAATTGTTTTCCTAATTCAATCGATTGTTCTCTTTGTTTAATAGATTATTCTCTCATTTCAATCGATTGTTTTCTTGTTTTAATCCTCAGCCACCTCGATAGGTCGGTAAAATAAATTATAATTTTATTTTAAATATAATATATATTCTAAAATTAAAATATTACTATTACATAGAAGTAACTTTTTGGACTTATATACAAGTGTGTTTGAAAAGTCATATGTAAATTGGATTTCAGTATAATGATTAGTAACTATTCACTTAATTACCCCCAATTCTCACATTCTCTTAAAAATTAAAAATTGTAATTAAAGTACCCTAATTAAACTTGATTAAATAAACTCCTTAATTATAATAATTACTAAAAACATATTATATATAATTACAAATAATTACACGTAAGTAACAAAATTAATGTTGCTATAATTAAACAATATTCATCGTATTTTTTAGGGCTTCAATTATGGTCATGATGTATCTTATCTGTTTCTCTGCATGATTATCGATTAAGTTGTGAAATTTTCATTATGTGTGATGATAATTTCTTTTCATATAATTATACTATCACACAAATTAAATCTACCAATTCATCTTATGTTTTGGGATAAAATGAAACCAATAAATCTAATATCCTAACTGCATTACATCTTCTCATGATTATGGATTCAATTTGAAGTTCAAGAATATATATAATTCTCCTAATAATAATTTTTCTGGCCTTTCAATTTTATACAAAATAAATCATTTTAACTTTCCGTTTAAGTTTTTGTCTTTTTTATTCTGTCAAATCATCCCAAAATAGATGGAAAAATTTAACTTTGTTAACTTTGCTGATGTGGCATACACGTTGATTGCCACGTGGATGACTACATGTCAACATTTAATTGAATTTTTAAAATTTAAAAGATATAAAAAATATTTTTAATGATTTTAATTTTAAAAAATATTTTGTTGAAGTTTTTAAAATTTAAAATTTAATTAAATGCTGATGTATCATCCACGCGTATGCCATGTTAGAAAGTTAAAAAAACATTAACTTTGATAGAAAAACAAATTTAAAAGCTAAAAGAAGAGAAAAAAAATTTAAATGAAATACTAAATAAATTTTTTTTATAAAGTTAAAAGGTCAAAGAAATCATTAAGCCTAATAATTAAGATGTTGAAGTGAATATACATATTAAATGAAAGGATTATGCCGAAGAAAAAAAGAAAAAAAAAACTAATATATGTACGAGGAAATAACAGTAGTATGATTGGACCCCGGAAGGAAATCTAAACATTCCATCAATATATTGAGAAAATTAGTAAAAAGATGTAACTTGATCCTAGCTAAAATAAGGAACCTAATTAAAGTTAGGGAGGATAAGGATAAGATAATAAAATATGAGGATGATTATAATGTATAATTAGAGGGCAAATTAAAAAAAGGATTTGGGCTTAAAACTTGACAAAATTGGCACACCCCAGTTGGGAAAACAACAAGAAGCATGCTTTATGAGTACATTACGTCTTAATATCCATTAATTGTTGGCTGCTTAACCCACAAGTAAAAGCTTTGGATATATGTAAATTCCATTTTTCTTTGCTAACGTTGTCGAGTTTCAGCGGTAATCATTTCTAAATTGATGCAAGTAACAAGCTTTCATTACTTTTATCTCACTAATTCTCTTGAATGAACAAAATAACAGATTTGAGTTTTAAAAATAGGATAAACATGTATATATAATTATAGCTGTCATGATTATTTATTAATTTATTGAATGCAATCTATCTAAAGTTGAAATATACGTAATTATCATACTAATGGTGGGTTTGGATGAGCGATTGGGTGCGGTGCGTTGCGTTTAGCTTACTTTTTGTCTCACGCTACAGTATCGCTACAGTATCTAATCTCACCACCACCATTGTTTTTACACTAACTGCAGGTAAACGCACCGTCCATCCAAACTCACTCTAAATCTCAAATTACACAATTTATTTAGTCAATGAACTCATGTTCCTAAATATTGCAAAATAGTTACACTAGAATAGTGTCAATCTTTAATTTTAAGGTCGAAACTTATTTTGGTATAATGTCATTAATTTTTAACGTTTGTATTTTTTTTTGTTATTTTGATTATTTTTTTAGTTAAATGTGACTTTCAATTTTTTAGAAAGAGTCACATTTGGTATTCACTCTTTCAAAAAGAGATTCTTTTTTTTTAATGGAACCATACAGGGGAAAAATAACAAACCCTCATTAGATGGTGAAGAGCAAGCTCTATCAACACAATAAAGGCTTTAGCCTCAGCATCAATAGAGCATCATGACACGCTGACAATCGGCTTTGCCACAACTCTAGACGACATATCTGGAGTGATTGCAAGCTCTTAATACGATATGAAAATTAACCTTGGATGGTCCAAAGCGGCGAGCAAAAATCGACAAAAGAATCGAGTATTCACCAAACTAGAGAGGACGACAAAAAAATCAACCCTAAAATCACTAGTAAAATTAAGGTTACCTGCGTAAGTAAGAATAAAAAATGTGCTACAAAAGCAGACAAAAACTTCTAAAACTAAAAACTTATTAAACAATGGAAAAAGAAACAAAAAATATATAAACCTCAAGACAACATGGGTCCAAATCGACTCGTGAAGTCATTTATTATTCTGAAATACTCTCAAAACAAAAACATATTAAGAACTTGAAGAAGAGCCATCCACTTTTCAAGAAAAATTACTGGTAGCCAGTGGAGTTTTAGCAAACGACAAGCATCGTCATCTGTCCATCACAACTTGTGAAGACAATAAAGTACCCACAAAATAGATCTACAAACTGAAAAGAGAGAAAAGATGTGGAGTGAATGAGAAGAAGAAAGAAATAAAGGGTTGGTGGGAGGGAGAAAAAAGTAGGCGATAGCCAGCCTGGAGGCTGGCACCACCGCTGGGCAAAACTAAAGATAAGAAACAAACGGCTTGGAGAAAAAAATAGAAAAGAATCTTTCAAAAGAGTTGAATTATTTTTTTAATAGAAAATACTGACTAAAACGTTATATTTTTAAACATGGTAGCTTGCATGGCATATCACATGTATCTCATGCTATTTTTCTGAACTTTTATATACTTTTTAATTTTAAATTAATTGTTGATATGGCAAATAAAACAAATAGTGTCATGTCAACATGAATTACACGTGGACTATCATGCAGGTTGCTATGACAACATCGTTTAAAAAATAATAATGTTTTAGTCAGAATTTTTATTTAAAAAAATTAACTCTTTTTGAAAGGTTAATAATTAAATTTATCTTTAAAAAATTCAAATTAACAAAAAATATAAATATTAATGTCTAAATGTAACATTATGCCTTGTATTTTCTTGTTATTGCATATTATTCTATCTTAATATAGTCATTCAAGTTTATTACGTGATAAAATTTTCTACCTTCACTTGATTGTAATTATATCACATAGGTTATATCATTGATTGTCTATGGTGATATATTTAAGTTGGATTTCTATAACAATTATCAACTAATTTTAAGTTGAATGTTAGAGAAATTTGAGGGTGATCTATAAAAGTTGGGGTTGAAATATAGTTAGTAGGTGACCGCGATGCCCACCACAACGTGCCGTTAGGGGAGGTTGCATGTTGTTGTCTAAGTGTGGCAAAAGATCCCATGGTGGTTCTTGCAAACACTCATCAAGCTGCATAATTGGTCACTAATGGCTTTCGATTGAAAAAAATAATAATCATTTCTACGTCTTTATCTGTAAAAATGGTCTGCTACTGCTAGCTAGCATGTGAAAATACGAATGCTACAAAACACAGGCTGATGAAGAAACATTATCAATTTTGGGGCCAAGGAATCCGACACAACAATAATCCCACTTTCTCGAGGGTTTGGCAAAGTTCATTCTAACAATCAAATGTGCTATTATGTACTATCTTTTAACAATGACTCTTGTTCCTTTCTCCCACACTTCTCAATGATGCTTAAGGATGTAAGGATTGTGACCAAATATTGTGCCATCAGTAATTTATGGATAACAATGATTCAATTTTTTTTTTATAAAAAAAGGTCATAATTAATGTGTATTCTTGTAGTTTTCTAAAAATCAAATTGAATATCACAACTTATCTGAATTAAAAAAATTAACTAAATATAATTAAATAATATAAATTCAAACTAAAATAAAATTGAAACGAAATCCAAATTGAATATTAGAGTTTATCATATTTTAATTTTTGTGAGTCGTAGGGAAATCTAAAGGACCCCAAATCTGATCATATATATAATTAGTAGTAGTAATAGACAGCACATGGCTGCCTTTAAGTAAAAAGAAGGGCATGAAAGCCGTGTTCCCTCAGTGAAGGGATTTCCTGTTCCAATCAAACATGCTTTGATATTGTTGGTAGATCTCAAACAATTACTAATTACATTTTGGAGTTATTTGAATGCTGAATAATCACGTTTGATTCCTTAAAAAGAGCTATAACACATCCACATACTCTTTGGGTCAGCCATCCTCATGTGAATAAAAGGAACACCCCTAACTGTTCGTCAAGCAGATGGGAAAAGTGTGGCCACTTATTTGCTGGTAAGTCTACCAAACTTCTAATTCCTGGTCGGTTAACCTTGTGGGGTTGCAAATTGCCTATGATTATGTTGATTACGTATAGATTTCGATATCATTTCATTATTTCAAGTGATTGCAGATGTTGAGATTCGAATTTTAAATTTAATAGATATTTTTTAAAGATGATTGTCTAAATTAATTTGGATGCACCGATTGAATTCTAATATGATGTGAAATTTGGAATTTGGTGAACCATAAAGTTGAGATGGTATAAAATTGATGGGATTTGTACTTTTGGGAGATTGCACAAGATTTTCAAAGAGATTTTCCAAGGAAGAAAAAGGAATAGTGTTTTAGGGGGTATAGAAGGCAACAAGCAAGTTGATTGATGGAGACACAGAGAATATGTGGCTGTGGGCCTTAACTTTATCTATATTTCAATCTACACCAATTGGGGGGTTATGATTTTGCCCAAAGACGTGCAGATAAGATCCAATCTGTGCCTGACTGGCATGCTGATTTTTTTTTTAACTTTCTTTTCTTACCAAACAATTAAGGATCATTACATCTTTTTCTTTACCATAGAAATAGGTGATATGGATAATAATGAAACGTAAAGGATTTAGCTAACCAGATTTTTGGTTGTCAACTGGGTTGATTTTTCGTTTTTGATCAATGGTTGAGGGTAATTTTAAATGGAGATTGTGAGGCCTGAAAAAAAGGCTGAAAAGTAAGTCCATTGACTGAGAAAAGCAAGGCGGCCTACCTAGCCCAACTGCACTCTAGCTTGTGCTTTTAGGATTAGAGTATGGACTGTTTGGGTTCTAAAAGTTGGGTCACAACCTATTATATAGAGATCATAAGCAGGACAGGTTAATTTTAAAGCCACAGCTTTTTGTCATTTAAAAATAAAAAATAAAGGTCACAAATGAAGAGTGTACATGCCCTTTGTTTGACTTGCTTCATATTACTGTTCATATCGATCTAGAAGGTAGAGTTTGATTAATTGAATTTCAATTAAATAAAACTAAACACTTGTAAAGTTCTCCATTCAAAGATTTAAACAATTGTAAAGTTTTCTGACATCCCACCTTAGTTTAAGGAAAAGCCATTTCCCTGGATGACATATTACTAGTACCCAACGATTCTAATATCAAACATGGGGGTAGTGTTATCGTTTAGGACAATGAAACCAGCCTAAGGTACATTGGCATGGATTTTTGTTAGATTTAAGAGCCACACAAACATGCAATGTGAGCCACCAAGTTTGAGATTTTTGCTCCCAATAAGCACAACAAGTGGAGGCAAAGGGGCTTTGATATCAGATTCTGGTTGCCACATGGCAAAGCACTGGCCAATTGGGCATCCACTCTCCTATCCATTATGATAAACCCCCTGGAATACATTAACAGATTTTAATATCCTTGTCTGCCACAAAAACCCCCTCAATTCCCCCACCTCATTGTAGGCAAAATGGCCTCTGTTTGTGCTTCTTCTGCCATTGCAGCCGTTGCCATCTCATCCCCCAGGCAAGCTCTCTTTCCCTTATTATTATCAACCTATTTTCGAACAATATAAACCTATGTTATTAAGAATGAAAGTGAGTGTGGGGATATCTAATTATGTGCCGACATGAATGTCAGAAGAAAAATAGTAACATAGTTAACCATGCTAAATGTCTGCACATGTAAGTGTATTAGAAATGATTAACTGGTAGTTAACCATTTATAAGTGATCATGCTACACTGATCGGGTAGGAATTTTCCAGCTATTTACATGTGATAGAATTCTTTGGTTAAAATGGTGTAAACAAAAACTAGAAATAATAGTTGAGGCGATCAGGTTATGATGTGTAAGAAATGTTTACAGTTCCCAGAGGAGTGGATCAGTAGTGAGGACAACAAAGGCTTCTTTCCTTACAGGGAAGAAACTTCGATCAGTCAAAAAGTACACAAAACCAGCAGCAGCCCGAACAGTTCCGGTGTGTGCAGTGGCTGACCCCGACCGACCTCTTTGGTTCCCAGGCAGTACTCCTCCTCCATGGCTCGATGGCAGCCTCCCTGGAGACTTCGGTTTTGATCCTCTAGGCCTTGGTATAATCATGTTTCATCCATTGAATTGAATCAAGTACCTCACAAAGTTAAAATCTTTTTTTTTTCTGTGCGTGTGTGTGTGTGTGTGTGTGTAATATAGGGTTGAATTTTATTTTTTATTTTTCACAGGATCAGACCCTGAGACCTTGAGATGGAACGTACAGGCAGAGCTCGTCCATTGCAGATGGGCAATGTTAGGAGCCGCTGGGATTTTCATCCCAGAGTTCCTAACCAAAATTGGCATTTTAAACACTCCATCATGGTACTCTGCTGGAACCGAGGAATACTTCACTGACACCACCACCCTCTTCATCGTTGAGCTTATTTTCATCGGGTGGGCAGAAGGGAGAAGATGGGCTGACATTCTCAAGCCTGGGTGCGTAAACACCGACCCCATCTTCCCTAACAACAAGCTCACGGGCACCGATGTTGGGTACCCTGGTGGGCTGTGGTTCGATCCTCTTGGTTGGGGAACTGGCTCCCCTGAGAAGATCAAGGAATTGAGGACTAAAGAGATCAAGAATGGTCGATTGGCTATGTTGGCGGTAATAGGTGCTTGGTTCCAACACATCTATACCGGCACTGGACCCATTGACAACCTTTTCGACCACCTCGCCGATCCTGGTCACGCCACCATTTTTGCTGTAAGTTCATCCCCTCAAAAACCAATTCCATTTGTAGTGTTTAGTTTCAGTTTGGATAGATTATTCAATTTGAATCGGTTTTGGTTGAATTATTATTCAAGTATATTCTATTTGGTTATGTTCTTGATTCAGAGGTTAAAGCTTTAGGAGTTAAAATTTTAATGCCATATATAGATGCTGTCAATAAACACCTTTACTTTGAATCAAATTTGTTGTCTTCCTAAGGGTCGGACTAACTGGTGTTGGTTGTCCATGTCAGGCTTTCACTCCCAAGTGAGACAGGATTAAGAGACAACCTTTAAGAGCGATTAAAATGTTGGGATGACAATGATGATCATACCATTCCATACGTTGGAAGAAGAGCGGAAGACTTGTAATGTTGTGGGGGAATGTTTGTATTAGTAGAAACTGTAATGCCTCTGTTTGTATTGTAGATGTTATAGTGATGTACAAATATTTATGTGGAATTAGATGCAATGAATTTTATTTATTCAGGTTAATCAACATTTATGAAATCCAAAGCCCAACAAATGCTGGTAAATAAATCAGCTTTTCTTTCCTTCATTCATACCTACGTACATACATGCATACAGGGACGTGGCGTAGATGTATAAAACGGTAATATTTTTTTATACAATGTGTAGAACTAGATTCCTTTCTCACCATTAAATAAAAGATTAGACGTGTTTCAATCTACGTCCTCTTACTTTGATAAAAATATCGATGTCTACTAAACTAAAACTCAATTAACAAAAAAAAAAGCCTTAAAATTCTTTTATATTATTATTTATTTATTTATTAAAAAATAACATTTTAATTATTCCACAACTAAATTTGACTCAATTCATAATATATTAGAAGAACCGTAGCCATTATTAAGAGTAGATTAGGGATGCAAAGAAAAAGGAAATAGCGGGCTTAAGGTGACTGAGAATATTAAGAAATTAGGATGCATGTATTATAGTAGCAATCTGACTTAGTCGCAAAAACCTAGTCCACTATGAAACTTCCTTTACTAAATCAGGTCAGTCATATTATATGCACTTGGACTCTGCCTTGACTTGGTCTCCTCTCTTTCTGTGCTTAAAATTAATAATAATAAAAAACAACTGTTATTTCTTTAACAACTTATAACTTAACCGCTAATCAGATGAAATGGAGTGAATGAGGATCCCTCCCTAATATTTGAGACCACTCAGCTAGTCTGTATCATGTGGATACTTGGTCAACAAAAGCATCAGCTTTTCAGCATTAAGATTTAGGCCTATTAGGCCATTTCAATGTCTGTGCCATCATGCATGCCCTGTTAAGTTGCCATGCAACAAATCTTATATTAAGGTTTTCTTCCATAAAAGAAAACAAATAGTTTAAATAGTAAACATCTATAAATCTTGATTACTAGAGCAACAAGTTTGGCATTCTTGTCCATTGTTATATTCCCCACCAAATGAAATTTAGAAACAACTTCCAATATGCAAACATCCCACAATGTGGTGCATTAGTTTTGCTTCTTAATCTTTCATTCTTCACTTGAATTCGTCAACTTCACTTCACAATATATAAAGAAGAACAGAAAAAGAACTTTTCAACTATATTTTTTTAATAATTCAAATGCTGATAGGAAGATCCATTTTATATAACTCATGGAATTCGAATTCTTGCCAAGGATGAATTTCTTTACAAATAATTCTCTAATTTCTGAAAAAAAAAGCACTATAATTTTGCATTAAAAAACCAGTTTGCTTAAGCGTAGTTAAAATCATCAAGAAATACCATACAAGTAAGCAAGCTATAAATTCAGTTTGAACTTTGATAAGAATCTGAATAGAGTGATTGCAATACAAGATTTTAAGATGCTAACCTCCCCCATCTCTCTCTTCCACTCTCATATATATATTACACAATAAAATTCCTAAAAATATATACATAGATAAATTTATAGTAAGCTAAGAGTTTTTACGACTGTCGTGTTTCAAGGACAGCAAAATCTCGATAACTAGAAGCTTCGATTGGTTGGTTGACGCACAATGAGTTGGACCGGAATGGGGCGGCCCGTACCTGATCCGCCGCAACTGCTACAAGCCCTGCGACCAGACCCCGAGCAAGTCCGACAGCCGACATCGCCATCCGACCAGCGGGAACAAATACACAAGACACGCCCTGTGCCGTTGCAAGTGGGGCATCTCTGAAACGGTCCGGCCATGGGTTTCTGGTCCATGACCGATTTGACAAACACGGCCCCGGCCAATACACCCAAACCGGTAGCCATCTGGGTCAAAACGATGGGAACCATAACGTCTAAAGATGGATTGTAGGGGAGGGAAGGAAGAGATAAAAGGAAAGAGGAAATTGTGAGATCTTTTTCTTGGTGGGAAGAGTATAATGGAAAGAAGTGGTGTGGAAATTATACACGTATTCAATGCGTTTTGATTTTTATTTTGACCGGGTAGCCTAGGGCTTGGGCTTGCGGACTGCCTGACGTTGCTTATTTCCCTTCGCTTCTTTGGACATTAAGGACGTCTCCAGATTTTCTTTTTTAAAAGTTATTTTTTCTGGTAAAATATCTAAAAATGCCGTTTTTTTATTAAAAAGTATAAATTTAAGTAGATTTTTTTGAAAAATTACACCGAAATTTTTTCATAACCAACGACTCCCCACCCCCAATAGCCGTTTAACCCCCCATCGAACGGTTACTCCCTTTTTTTTGCTATTTAAATCTCTAATTCCATTCATTTTTCAAATTAATCTCAACTAATCTTTCTCTCACATTCTTATATCTCTCCCAAATTTCTCTCAATTTCCTTCTAATTTCTCAATAAATTTTTATTATTAAAATTGTATTAAGGTTTTTTTTAAAAAATTAATTTTGTATTACAATTTATTTTGTATTTATATTAGTAATGGCAAAATCTCTAATTCGTTTGGATGGCGAGCACATTTTGGTCAATCAATTACAAAGGGTAAGAATTTGTTTATATTTAATCTAATTTAATTTAAATATTTTGTTGTTATATTGAAATTTAATATTTTGTATTTATATATATAATTGGAAGATCAGATTTTGGAAACATATATTCGTAATCGACTTGCTCCTCTAGTGTCTTTAATCAAACCATATTTGAGAGATGTGTGATTTTTACACGTCGCCCGTATGAGTAGGAATGTAAATTAGATGCCACACTTGTAAGCATGTTGGTGGAAATGTAGAAACCCTAAACGCACACATTTCATCTTCCATGCGACGAGTGTACTATCACACTCGAGGACATGTACTTACAACTCAAGTTACCGGTGGATTGGCCGATAGTGACTGGGTCAGTTGTCGCAGCCAATTGAAAAGATGTATGCAAAAAACTTTTAGAGAGGGTTCTAGACACGATTTATGAAACCCGAATAGATATGAATTGGTTGAAAAGAAATTTTAGTGGGCTCAATGCGAAATTGAGTGAAGTTGAAAGAGAACAAAACTCTTGGGCGTACATCCTTACGATCATCAGGGGTCTCCTAATGCCTCATAAATCAAGAAATCTTGTCCATTAAAGGTGGCTGCTAAAACTCATGAGCTTTAGAGAAGCGGACAAACTCATGTACACCATGGTGGCACACATTTTGCTCAACAATATGCTAAATAAATTTAAATATTATATTATATTAAAAAATCTAATAGAAAAGATATGTCCTATATTGTAAGCTTTACTCGGGAATTAATTGGATTTCCCATACCTCACATAATGAATATTGAACATAAAATCTTAAAGCTCCTTGGACCTCTCCTTATTATTAACTCAAGCTTTCATCTGCCACATTTCCATTATCCTTATATGGTAATTATCTATTAGATTTTCCAATCTTAATAAAAAAACGTATATGGATGCATTAATAGATACTTATTTAATATTTAATTTAGTTTGTAATTAAATAAATCTAAAATGATATTTTGATTTTTTTATAATTTTAATAAATAAAATTATCAAGAGAGAATCTCAAATATGAGATGAAAAATTCAAAAAAAACTTCTAAGTTAAGATGAAGGCATTATTAGGTAAAGAAAGAACAAGAAAAGGAAGAGTTGTGGAAACCTAAGAGAAAAACGCTATGGAACCTTTTTCAATTTCGACACGTGGGGGTTTTGTGTAAAGAAATCTGGAAATGTGAAAGAAAGAAAGAAGAAGGCAGCTGGTGGCTCTACCTATACAATGACAAAGTCGTCACCTTTATAAGCCTCCTCAATATTATACTATTGCTTGGATTTTTATGTCTTGCACAACATTTTACTATTTTTATATCCTATTTTATTTTAATTATTATTTTGCTTAAATATGAAAATTGTAATGTAAATACTAGATTGCAGTGGTCATTACGGTTTGATATTGTGAAAATTGTGCAAACCAAATAAAGAACATCAAAATTTTGTTTACGCAGTTCGGTTTCTCTACCTGTACGAAGCCTAACACAATTAGTAGTTTCACTATCTTTAATCCACAATACATTAGGTGATTCACACTCTATCACTCCCTTATATAAAGATCTTACTTTTGTACTTAAATATTAGAACATTCACCTCCCCTGAGAACTTGAGCGGTATACACTCAACAATATTTACAATTCAGACTGCACTTTCTCACAAAATAGTTCCACTCAATAAGCTCTCATTACAAAACCTAGACAAGCCTCCAAGCATATATAAATTTTGGCTTGTTAACATAAAATCTAAGTTAATACAAAGTAACTCTTTGAAAATAGCTATTACATCAAAAACAATCAATCGAATATATCCTCTCCAAAATCAACAACACCACCTCGATCAAATTTTCACATTCCAAGTAGTTAATTGATTCACACGAATCCAAACCAATCTTCCAAATGTCAAGGATTGATTTCTATAGATGCATCAAAGTATTTTCAATAAAACAACATATTAATATATCCAAAAAATTTTCTCATTGAATTGTCAAATCAAATAAGACAAGCTTTTTTAATCAGTTCAATAGCAGTCTTTAGTTGGCACTGCTGAGTGCCACTCAGTAACTCACTCATTTTGCCTCAACACTTTTTGGTTCCTATGTTTTTTTTTTTCAAATTGGTACGTATATTTGGTTTCCATTATACAAAATGGTACCCAAAACTAACAATGTTATTTTTTTCCTATGTGGTCTAATGAGCATTTGACACGTGACAATGATGAAAAATTATCAAAAATAAAATTGTAAAATTATAAAAAATTTATTTTATGTAAAAACTTATAATTTTTTTTATCTTCATGTAAAAAATATTTTTTTATTTTTCTATAAAAGTATACTTTGTAAAAATAATATTTATATTACATAAAATATAATATTATCTAAAAATATTAGAGTATATTTTGTTTAAAGAAAATGATTTTAAAAATTGATGAAAAATAGATTTCATTCAAAAGAACATTCGAATGCCAATACGATTTCATGTTTATTAAAAAATATTTTATTTTTAACATGTTCGGCAACTATTTTTAAATGTATATTCAGAAAAAGCTATAATTTTGGTGTATGAAAATGTTCTGTTTAAATCTTGAGTTTAAGATAAATGCATTTGAGTAAAAACTCATTTACTAACTATATAATTATGTAACTTTAAACAAAAGAAAAACTTTTAAATTCAAACCACTAAATTCATCTTGTATCAAATATTCACAAGAGAACATCAAAAAGTTAACACTATTAGTTTTAGGTAACATTTTGAGTAACAGAAATTTCAAGTTGAAAAAAAATATATAGGTACCAAAATAAAAATCAAAGAAAAAATTATAGGTACCAAAAAGTATATCTATCTTAGAAAAATTAGCACCATTAATTCTGGGTATTATTTTGTGTAATGAAAACCGAACATAAGCACCAGTTTGACCAAAAAGAACATAGATACCAAAATGATTATTGAAGCCAAATACAAATATCAAAAAGTATATTTATCTAAAAATTTACAATATTCATAAGCTAAACAAAGTCCCAAAGATGATTATTATGATTATTATAATAATTAGAAGGGTAAACCTCGCCAACTTTCCTTAAACTTTTGTTTTAAATTATATTTTAGTCACTTAACTTTCAAAATTAACATAATTGTCACTAATGTTATCAGGTTATTACATTTTAGTTACTCATCCGTTAACTTCCATTAAGGAGATGACCTAACACATTACTTTAAAGAGTTAATAACTAATTTAATCCTTAAACGATAACTAAAATATTATTTTAATATTTTTTTTAAATAATTAACAATAGTGCTATTTTTAAAATCTTAAAAATTATGATGAAAATATTAAAAAAATTAAATCCACTACCATTCTTTATCTTTTTTTTTTCTTGAGAAATCAAATCTAGATTTCCATTAAAACAAAATCAAACCCAAGTTGATAAAAGCCACTACTTAGGTTCAAAGAAACTTTTTTTTTGCGAGTTTTTTTATAATAAAAAAGAAAGAACTCTTTTTTACCTGCCACTTAAGTGAAGCCTTCCTTTCAAGCCCAAACTACTTAAAGGCTATGTGGATATGAGACATACAATAGAAGTGAAGCCTTGAGCCAAGGCCTTCCTTTCAAGCCCAAATTACTTACAAGGTTAAGTGGAGATGAGTCATACAAAGGGATGCTGATTACGTAACTCCACAAAGATGACAATTACATAAACCATCTGAAGACTATTTCAATAATTGTTGACATTTTGCTTCTTTGTTTTACACTCCATTTCTATTCATATGTTGAATTTCATACTTGGTATTTTGATGATACCCTACAAGGAAATCTATTTATTCGATTAATAATTTTTTTATCCAATCCAGTCAACAAACATCAATTATTATTTCATTAAATATTGGTGATGTCAATTTTGAGGGTTGGGTGAAAGATAGGTCAAAGGTGAGCTGTTAGTGATTTGCAAGATGGAAATTTTGTCTAAGTCAACAAAATATAACAAAAGAAAAGTTTATGGAAGGGGTATTCAGCGTACCTGGTCAACGTGGTGAAACTGAATATTTATAGGCTATGTGATACCTCTCTAGAGCTACTCGGGCTAGTGCCAAGATTCAACCATTTGTACCTGAGCTCTTTGTCGCATATTCTGGATTTTTAGATTCCTACCTTATTGTGTTTTAATAACTTGATTTGCTAGAAATTTATAAAAGCTTCTTGCTCCTACATGAAGGCACAAGGAGGATGTTTTGCGTGAGACATTTTAAGCAGTGTAGGTAAGACACCTTTGTGGGTTTTTAGTGATTGGAAAACCTGCTCATTAGTTGAGCTGTTATGCTTGTGTGGGCATGAGCACGTATGTATTGTCTTTGGGTATTAACAATAGTCTCCTTAACCAGTTAGTTTGTAGCTGCTTTCAAAGTGGCCTGTGAAAGACAAACAATAACTGTTTATTCTGGAATGTCGAGGAAAGGTGACATCTTTTTTAAGGCATTTAGTGCATTAGTTTTAGAGGGAATGTGCCATGATGAAAGGAAAGTTAGGCGTTAATTTCCATTGATGCTGTGAGTTGCAAAATTATAGAAAGATAGTAAGGGAGTGCCATCTGCCCAAGTCATGTAGTTGCATTACAATTATATGCTTCATTCGTGAGGCCCTCTACATTCCTTTAAACAATCGTCGTTTCAAGAAAGGCATACATTTATAAGACACTCATTTGCCAACTCTGTGGCTCACTTACCACAAAGTTGTGAATCAACGAACACATCCCAGTGCTGAGCTTTTAGGGCATGAGCTAACTCCAATCTAGCTAAAAGTGTTCCATATTCTGCAACGCTATTTGTTGCTGGGAAGGAAAGGATTAGATAATAATGCCACTCGTGACCTATTGGGTCGATCAAACACTATTCCAATACTCTTTTTAATGGATGATCCATCTGGGTAGAGTATGCAAGTGTCTGTAGAGGGATTTACGGAATCACTTAAAGTAGGCACGAAAATGGCAGTTGCTGTGTATTAAGATCATATCAAAAAATATTCCTTTCATATTCATTAGTGAGAAACCATGCAATATTTAATACTGTTAAGAAATGGCTTAAAATTGGTAGTGGATTGTTGTTGTTGGTAGTGGGTTGTTGGTGGTAGTGGATTAGTGGATGGTTGTTGGTGTCCATTTTCAACCACAAATCTTTGCCAAAGTTTTGGACAATTATGTCCTTGAACTCTCTTATAAATAGAGAGGTTCATTAGCCATATTCATCATCCCAAAACCAAGAGAGAGCAAAGCTTGTTCTTTGAAAGCTAGGATTTTAGCTTTCGGGTTTTCTATAGGGGTTGAGAGTTGTGAGGTTCTCGGGTTGTGTCTTGAGTGTAAAACACTTGTAATCTTCATCTTGTTATAGTGAAATTTCTTTTCGCCTCTGCCCGTGGACGTAGGCATTAAAGCCGAACCACGTAAATCCTTGTGTTCACTTTATTTTTCGTTCCGGTCAATTTACTTGTAGTCATATCGGAGTTCTCGAATCGATCCTTTCCGCAACAAATTGGTATCAGAGCGTAGTTGAAGGAGTGATAATATTTTCTGAATTGCCCTGTGACTGCAGCTTTGTCTGATCTTTCACATCAGGAAGAAAATATTATCATTCATTCAAAGGTTCCAAATTATGGCTACAAGTGTTTCATCGACTAAGTATGATGTCGAGAAATTTACCGGGAAAAATAGTTTCAGTTTATGGCGCATCAAGATGCGGGCAGTGCTGGTTCAACAAGGATTGCTAAAAGCATTGTCTGGTAAAGATAAATTACCAAGCACGCTTTCGGAAGAGCAAAAGGATGACATGCTAGAAAGAGCACATAGTGCTATTCTGCTATGTCTAGGAGATGAAGTGCTACGAGAAGTAGCGGATGAGAAAACCGCGTCCGGTTTGTGGCTCCGGTTAGAGAGCAAGTACATGACGAAGTCATTGACGAACCGGCTCTACCTCAAGCAAAGACTCTATGCCCTGAAGATGGAGGAAGGTACACCTGTTTCCCAGCACCTGGATAAATTCAATTCCATTATCATGGATTTGAATAATATCGATAACAAAATCGATGATGAGGACCAAGCAATAATTGTTTTGTGTTCTTTGCCTCCCTCGTATGAGAATTTTGTTGATACAATGATGTACGGTCGTGATGACCTGACTCTAGAGGAGGTGAAAAATGCCTTAAGTTCCAGTGAGTTGAGGAAGAAAATCACTGGTAAGGTGGTCGAAAACAATGAAGGCGAAGGCTTGGTTGCTCGAGGAAGATCCAAGGCAAAGGGTGGAAGTTCAAGTAAAAGCCATCCTAGATCGCAGTCCAAGAAGAGAATACAGTGCTACTACTGTAAGAAGTACGGGCACATGAAGGTAGATTGTCCGAAAAGGAAGGAGAAATCAGAATCACAGGAGCAACAAAATGATCGTGCGAATGTAGCTGATGCAGATTCTTCAAGTGATGCCGAGATCGTTCTTGCAGTATCCGACTCTTACGCTGGTGGGAGATGGATTCTTGATACGGGAGCTACATTTCATATAAGTACTTCGAAAGATGCATTCTCAACATACGAGAAGCATTCTGGTTCAGTACTAATGGGAAATGACCACGCATGTCAAGTCATGGGGATTGGCACAGTTCGTATAAAGATGTTTGACGGTATTGTTAGAACTCTAACTGATGTTCGGCACATTCCAGAAATGAAGAAAAATTTGATCTCTTTGAGTACGTTGGACAAGAAAGGCTTTCGGTACTCTGCTGAAGGTGGAGTTCTCAAGGTATTCTCGGGTGCTTTGACTGTGATACGTGGTAATTTGGAGCGGGGCCTTTACTTCCTCGATGGTTCCTCGGTTACAGGTGTTGCGGGAGTGTCATCATCAGATGATCTAGATTCTGACACCACGAAGTTATGGCATATGCGGCTCGGGCATATGAGCGAGAGAGGCTTATCGGTGCTAAGCAAACGAGGATTATTGTCTGGGCAGTGTACAGGAAAGTTGAATTTCTGTGAGCACTGCGTCTTCGGTAAGCAGACTCGGGTAAAGTTCAGCACTGGGATTCACAAGACAAAAGGCACAGTGGATTACTTCCATTCTGACCTTTGGGGGCCTTCTCCGACAATTTCTAAAGGTGGTTACAGATATCTGCTTACCTTTATCGATGATTACTCGAGAAAGGTTTGGGTGTATTTTCTGAAGAGCAAGTATGAGGTTCTCATCAACTTCAAGCAATTTAAAGCTTTGATCGAAAATCAAACAGGAAAGAAGATCAAGCGATTCCGGACGGATAATGGCTTGGAGTTTTGCTCAGGTGAATTCAATGAGTTCTGCAAAAATGAAGGAATAGTGAGACACCGCACTGTTCGTCGAACACCACAACAAAATGGAGTTGCAGAACGCATGAATAGAACTCTCTTGGAGCGAGCTCGTTGCATGCGATCAAATGCTGGGCTCGGTGAAGAATTTTGGGCTGAAGCTGTTAATACTGCTTGTTATTTGGTTAACAGATCTCCGTCAACAGCTATTGAGCTGAAGACTCCTGAGGAAGTATGGTCTGGTTCTCCTGCTGATTACTCTGGTTTAAGAGTGTTTGGCTGCCCTGCGTATTCTCATGTAAATGAGGGAAAACTCAAACCGAGGGCGAAGAAATGCATATTTCTTGGATACGGCCAAGGGGTGAAAGGATACAGGTTGTGGTGTCCTGATCCGGTTTCGTCCAAGTTCATCATCAGCAGAGATGTGACTTTTGATGAGTCATCCATGCTTCGATCCACCACAAATTCCCGGGAAAAGGAGGAGTCAGATAGAATGGGAGATCACGGTGTTGAGAAGCAGGTGGAGTGTCAGGTGGACGCTCCAATTCCTACGGAAGGTACTTCAGTCCAGGATGATCAAGTTGAGGTGCAAGATTCCGATGAAGATGAGTCACCTCAAGAAAAACCATATAGCATTGCCACTGGAAGAACGAAGAGACAAATCAAACCAAATCCGCGTTACGCTAATCTGGTGTCTTTCGCGCTCAGTGTGGCGGAGTCCATTGGTATAGAACCTTCCAGTTATAATGAGGCTGTCACGTGTGATGAGTCGGCACAGTGGGCAATTGCTATGAGTGAGGAGATAGAATCTCTTCACAAGAACCATACTTGGGAGTTGGTTAAGCCGCCAAGTAACCAGAAGATAGTTGGTTGCAAATGGGTCTTCAAGAAAAAGGAAGGCATCCTAGGGGTTGAAGCAACTAGATTCAAGGCACGATTGGTTGCTAAAGGCTTCACTCAGAAAGAGGGGATTGACTACAATGAAGTTTTCTCCCCAGTCGTAAAGCATTCTTCCATTCGTGTATTACTTGCCATGGTGGCCAAGTCTGATCTAGAACTTGAGCAGCTTGACGTAAAAACGGCGTTCTTGCATGGTGAGCTCGAGGAAACAATCTACATGCGTCAACCAGAGGGTTTTACAGTTCCTGGTAAAGAAGACCATGTCTGTCTATTAAAGAAGTCTTTATATGGATTGAAACAATCCCCAAGGCAGTGGTACAAGCGGTTTGATAGCTTCATGATTCAGCATGGTTACACAAGATGTGACTATGATGCTTGTGTCTATCATCGGAAGCTCTCAGATGGTTCGCACATTTATTTGTTGCTGTATGTTGATGACATGTTAATTGCTTCCAAAAACATGTCGGAAATCAACAAGTTAAAGTCGCAGTTGAGTGGTGAGTTCGAGATGAAGGATCTGGGTGCTGCCAAGAAAATTTTGGGCATGGATATTCACAGAGATCGCAAGGCGGGCAAGCTTCGTGTGTCGCAGAAGAACTACATTGAAAAGGTTCTTCAACGCTTCGGCATGGATAAAGCGAAAACTGTGAGTACTCCGTTGGCACCACATTTCAAACTCTCTGCAGAGTTGTCACCACAATCTGATGAAGAAAAGCAGCAAATGTCTCACATTCCATACTCGAGTGCAGTTGGAAGCGTGATGTATGCAATGGTTTGCACTCGTCCAGACATTTCACATGCAGTTAGTGTGGTCAGCAGATACATGAGTTGTCCTGGCAAGGAACACTGGCAGGCCGTGAAATGGATTCTCAGGTACTTGAGAGGTTCTGCAGATTTATGCTTGGTATATGATCAGAGTGACTGCACTAGCAGTGTCACGGGCTATGTGGACTCTGATTATGCTGGAGATCTGGACAAAAGAAGATCTCTGACGGGTTATGTTTTCACTTATTCTGGAGGAGCCATTAGTTGGAAAGCTGTGTTACAGTCTACCGTAGCCTTATCTACGACTGAGGCGGAATATATGGCGTTAGCAGAAGCAGTGAAAGAAGCATTGTGGATGAAAGGTCTAGTAAGCAGTTTGGGTTTACAACAGGATTTCACTGTTGTATTTTGCGATAGCCAGAGTGCCATACATCTGACTAAAAATCAGATGTTTCATGAACGGACCAAACACATTGATGTCAGATATCATTTTGTTCGGGAACATGTTACGCAAGGTGACATTGTTATCAGCAAGGTTGCTACCGAGAAGAATCCTGCAGATATGTTAACTAAGGTGATCCCTGCATATAAGTTCAAGCATTGCTTGGACTTGATAGGTATTCGGGATTGATTAGCGCCAGAGAGGCGTTTGGAAGAGGTGATCCAGTTCGAGGAATTCACTATGATGTTCAGCTTGGTAAATTTCAAGCCAAGGTGGAGATTTGTTAAGAAATGGCTTAAAATTGGTAGTGGATTGTTGTTGTTGGTAGTGGGTTGTTGGTGGTAGTGGATTAGTGGATGGTTGTTGGTGTCCATTTTCAACCACAAATCTTTGCCAAAGTTTTGGACAATTATGTCCTTGAACTCTCTTATAAATAGAGAGGTTCATTAGCCATATTCATCATCCCAAAACCAAGAGAGAGCAAAGCTTGTTCTTTGAAAGCTAGGATTTTAGCTTTCGGGTTTTCTATAGGGGTTGAGAGTTGTGAGGTTCTCGGGTTGTGTCTTGAGTGTAAAACACTTGTAATCTTCATCTTGTTATAGTGAAATTTCTTTTCGCCTCTGCCCGTGGACGTAGGCATTAAAGCCGAACCACGTAAATCCTTGTGTTCACTTTATTTTTCGTTCCGGTCAATTTACTTGTAGTCATATCGGAGTTCTCGAATCGATCCTTTCCGCAACAAATACAGTGCTGGAAAATACAACTGAACTAACTATAACTACTAATTGATCAACTAACTATTAACTATTCTAACTGACTTCTGTTGCTAACTCATTATTCCTAACATTTCTCGTACTACTCAACCTTCTCTCCTCGTCATTGCGAGGAACAACCTTAAGTCGAGTTCAAAACTTGTGAAATAATTCTGCAGACAATGGTTTTGTCAACACATCTGCAACCTGGTCATGACTTGGAACATGTCCAACTTGAAATGGTCCTTGAGCAACCTTCTCTCAGACGAAAAACAGATCTAGTTCAACATGTTTGAACTTTGAATGCATTACTGAATTCCCATCAACTGCCACAACAGCTGAGCTATCATACCAGACAATGATTTGCCCTTAGGAGTGACACCTAACTCAGACAAAAGAGACTGAATCCAAATCATTTCAGTAGTGACATGAGCAAGGCTGCGATACTCTGCCTCTGCTGTAGAACGTGAGACAACCTGTTACTTTCTCGAACCCCACGAAATAGGACTTCCTCCAAGAAAAACACAATAACCAGATGTGGAGCGACGATCATCGTTGTCAGCTCCCTAGCTTGCATCAGAAAACCCTTCAAGAAGAAGTTTTGAACTCCGAGTAAACTTGATACCATGGTCTAAGGTCCCTTTCAAATATCGCAAAATTCGTTTAACAGCTTTAAAGTGCTAATCTGATGGTTTATGCATGTATTGACATACTTTATTAACAAAGAATGCTATATCCGGCCTGGTTATGACTACATACTGCAATGCACCAACTAAGCTCCTCTATAGTTGTGTATCTTCAATAGGATTACCTTCATTAGCTGTCAAATAGCAAGTTGTTGTCATAGGTGTTGGTGAACCATTTGATCTGTCTATGGACGCACGCGCAAGAAGATCAAGCACATATTTTCTTTGACTGAGGAAAACCCCATCCATAGTATAGTTTAGTTCAATGCCTAAGAAGTAACTCAACCTCCCCAAATCTTTGAGAGAAAATTGAATATCAAGTTGTTTAACAAAGCTGTCTATTTCTTGTGAATTCGTCCCAGTCACAATTATGTCGTCGACATAGACAAGAACATATAGGAGTTAAGACCCTGATCGACGAACAAATATAGAATTATCAGCTTTTGAACTAGCAAACTGCGCATTTTCAAATAAACTTCTGAGTTTGTGAAACCATGCTCGTAGTGCCTGCTTAAGCCCATAGAGCACCTTCTTCAGTCGACAGACCAGCTGTTGACCACTAGGACCTTGTTGTTAAAACCCTGGTGGTTGTAACATGTATATTTCTTCCTGCAAATCTCCATTAAGGAAAGCATTATTTATATCAACTTGGCAAAGAGACCAGCCCATAGAGACTGCTAAGGCTAGGACTACCAGAATGGTTGTTGGCTTGACAACCAGACTGAAGTCTCTTGAAACTCAACCCCAGCCTCCTGAAGATAGCCTTTGACAACCAACCTACCTTTATACCGAGCAACAGATCTATCCGCATGTCGTTTGACTTTGAAAATCCACTTGTATCCTACAGCTCTACGCCCTTCAGGTAATGGAACAAGATCCCAGGTATGATTCACAATCAAAGCCTGATATTCAGTGTGAGCTGCAGCTGACCATGTAGGACTTTGAAAAGCTTCAAGAATAGAGGCAGGCTCGTTTTCTGTTAGAGCTGTGGCAAACACCTTAGGTTTGAAGGTCCCAGTTTTGGATCGAGTTTGCATTGAATGAACATTCATAGGCATAACAGTCTGTCCAATAGAAGAAGATTGAAGAACTGCAGCTGAAGTATCATTTGATGATGCACACCCAGTCTCATTCGATGGTGTTGACTGCTGGCCAAGAGAAGCAAATTGAAGAGCTGCAGAACCTACTGTTGGTGAACACCCAGTCTCATGTGATGGTGCTGACTGCCTACTAAACGATTCTATAGGAAAGGAAACACCATGACCGAAGATTGGAGAATTAGAAGAAGAAGACCCTACATCAACCAACATGGGAAGAACAGACTTGTGATGAAAAAAATCAACCTGCACAAACTTAGAGTGAAAGAAAACTCCAATTCGAAATGGAAAAAGTTTTTCATTAAAAACAACATGTCGAGAGTTAAAAATACGACCATCCTTATCAATACATTTGTACCCTTTATGACTTGTAGCAACTCCAAGAAAAACACACTGTCGAGATTGAAATTGCAGCTTGTGATTCTAATATGGCTTTAAATTGGGAAAGCAATCATAACCAAAAACTTTAAGATGAGAATACATAGGCTGAGTCTTGTACAGTACCTCATATGGACTTTTCTTCTAAAGAACAGGAGTGGGAAGTCTGTTTATCAAGTGAACAGCATGAGCAAACGCATGAGACCAGAAAGTCAATGGTAATGAAGCCTGCGCTAGAAGTGTTAGCCCCATGTCAACGATGTGTCTATGCTTTCTTTCGACTACCCCATTCTGCTCAGAAGTGTGAGGGCAAGTAACTCGATGTTGAATACCAAGCCGAGACAATTTCTTGGATACAAACCAATACTCACCTCCTTAATCGATTTGTAGTCATTTAATAGAGCAGCCAAATTGAACTTGAACCATGGAATGAAACATAAAAAAACACTTGAAGACATCTGATTTGGATTGGACGAAATATACCCAGGTGTATCTACTATGCATATCCACAAAAGAAACATAATAAGCACAACCATTCAATTTTATATGAGTAGGACTCCAAACATCTGATTCCACTAAATCAAAAGGTAACGAATATAAGGTTGTCGATGGGTGAAAAGGCAGTTTATATGTTTTGCCTAACTGACAAGCTAAACAATAAGACGACAGATCACTTCGTGGAAAAGAAACATTACAAGTACGCAAAATATCCACAAGAACATTGTTACAAGGGTGTCCTAGTCAATTGTGTCATACTGTAAGTGAAGACACACTTTGAGCTACATATAACTCCGGCACACGAGACTGACTCGACAAACTACCACTATTTGAGAGCACTCGAGAAGTGTCAAACTTGTAGAAACCATCATGCATGCGGCCCACTAGTAGTGTCCTCCTGGTTCGAATATCCTTCACAAAACAAAGCAATGGATGAAATTCAAAATATACAGCATTATCCCTGGCAAATTGACCAACAGATAGCAAATTCTTGCAGACGTCATGCTATTAAACCATTGTGCATTATCTGCTCCTTCAACATTAGAGGAATGACGAGGTGTACCACCAGTAGGCATTGTCTCATCTGCCATGAGAAAACAAGAAATAAAAACTAGCAAGCTACCCCAAGAAAATTTTTAGCTCTGATACCATATTAAGATCATACTAGAAAATATTCCTTTCATATTCATTAATGAGAAACCATGTAGTATTTAATACAGTGTTGGAGAATACAACTGAACTAACTATAATTACTAACTGATCAACTAACTATTAATTATTCTAACTGACTTCTGTTGCTGACTCATTATTCCTAACACTGTGAATTGTTCCTGTTGTGGTGGCGTTTTTTCGAGAAAGTACATTCAATGACAAAATCTACTAGTTCTTGAACCTTGATGGCTCGTTGCGGTTGATAAGTGAGCCTAAACTCGCTAAATGTTCTGCAATGCTCGACTAACATATTAAATAGGCTACTGTGCATCATTAGATACTTTGATTAATACTATCTGATGTGGATAAATACAAAAAGAGTGGTATGGATCCTAAATATGCCTTAAGCTCATCAAACGTTTTCATTTGAACTTTTTTGCATGTAGCAGATATGGAAAGAACAGTTAAGCATTTATTGGCAGAATTTGAACAGAAATTGCTCAAAGTTGTCGCTCTTCTTGTGAAGTGTTGTTAATCTTTGATTGCAGTGGGAGGTTCCATGTCAACTATGGCCAGGGGCATAACTAGCCCCCTAAAATGGAAAAATTTTCATTTAGGCCCTTTAATATTTTTTAAATTTTAAATTAGTAAAGTTAAAATTGTACTTTGTCCCCCTAAAAATGATAATAATTTGATTTAATCTTTTAAAAATTATAAAGATATAGATTATTAAAATGATGAAATTACATTTTTACTATCGTAAAAATTTGAGCGATTTCGCCCCTGAGTATGGCTTGTACTTTTGCAAAGTTTAATCGTAATTAGTATCTCCCCTACATGCCAAAGGTTGTGGCTAAGTGTTGTTGTATTGAGTTTTTTTTTCTCAAAGTATCTACTAGAGCGAATCCAGTAATTAATCTTCCGTATTCTGTAAGCCAAATAAAGGGTATTAAGTTTCTTTTAATTAGCATATCATCCACATAAATTTGGAAAATGGATCCAATAAATATATTATTCATTAATCTCTGGTATTGAACCTCACCCATTTTTAATCTAAATGGCTCTACAACGTAGCAATATATTCCATATTTTGTCACAAAGGATGTTTTTTTATTGATCTATGATCCATACAGATTTGGTAATTGTGTCCTAAGAATGCATCCATGAAGCTAAAAAATGGCATCCTGCAACTATGACAAATGATGCAAAACATGTAAAAAGTTGACATAAGAATTAAGTTTAAAACATAGTTTTCTTTGTTTAAATATGCCAAACATCTATGTTTTCATTTGAAACAATTATAAAAAAGCTAAAGTAATTTTTTTTAGCCCGCAACACTTATAACTTTTGTTAAATTCATTTTTACTCTTTAAAAGGATATAATTTTTTTTAAACAATAGTATTTTTTTTAAAAAAAGAATATATGAAAAATAAAAATTGACAATCTTGAAAACATTTAAAAATTATGAAAAATATAAAAGTTTAAAAATTCAAAATTATGTTATTTACTCCTTAAATGATAATTAGAGGTGTCATGGTCTGAATAACCATCCCGACTTAATTAACTTGACCCACTTTAGTTGGGCTTAGACTTATATTAAAGAGATAAAAAATTATACTAATATTAACTTATTTTTATAATTAAATTTAATATTTTTTTATTATTTTTAAGCAACAAAATTGGTCATTTAGGCAGGTCAAACCTAGGCTCATTTTTTTAAAAATCGGCCCTCCCATGAACACCTCTACTAATAATAAGATCTCTTGCAAGTTATTCGTTTGGTCTATATTAAATCAGGTTTGAGTAAGCATTTTTAATTTAATTCAAATCATTTATATAATAAAAAATTAATTTAATTATAAAGTAATAAAATATTGGTGTAAAATAATATTTAAATAATGATACCAACTCCAAATCAATTTATTAAATTTATTTTTATATAGTGTATTTTGAAGAACAAGTTTATACAATATATTAAATTTAATTCAAACCAATTTAGAGTTTGTATCATTAACTAAAAATGATTTTACATTAATATTTTTTTATAATTTAATTAATTAAAATTAAATAAAAATATTTGTCCAAATTTGATTTAATATGAATTAAATGAATCGCTCAAATTTTTGAAAAAACTTATTACAATTCAATGATTAAATAACACATTTTTTAAATTTTAGGAACAGTTTAATTTTCATAATTTTTTAAAAATTTAAAAATAGATTTGTTAAAAAAGTGCCCTTTAATAAATTAAATTAAATTTTTAGTTTTATAAAAATATTAAAAAACCTAAAACGTTAAATGTTAAAATGAAAATTGTATCCTTAGATTAAAAAATATATTGTTCTTTAAAGGAAAATTACAAATATAGATTATTTAATGTTAAAATAATATGTTTTTAGCCTAGTATTAATATTATTTTGTTTTTCCCTTTCTTTTATATAGTTCCATTTCAAAAATAGGCGTGTTGAATGTGGATTACGGAACTAAGTAATTGGAATCAACTAAATACTTATTTTATTATGATAGGTTAAATACACCCAAAATAGCTTAAGAATATTTTAAGTATTGTTTAGCTTTTGCTTGTGTAAGTAACTCTATTTCTAGTCATACACAATAATTGCTGAATTCCAACCAACTTAAATTATCCTTTTGGTTTATTGAATTAATTTATGTGAGTGACACAATATGCAACTTACTAATTATCTAAATTTTTCTATCTAAATAACACTTTTTTCTTGAGTTAATAAATCTCGTTTGTCAAACATTTAAAAATAAGCTTAAATTACAAATTAATACCTAAACTATGCCTTTTTTTTCCCTTTCCATACTTAAATATGTTTGTCACAAGTGGTACCAAAACTACTTTTTTTTTTCTCAAGTTGGTACCTCTATTAGTTCAATCCTTGATCAATCAAGGTTTTTAAAACTGAACCAGTGGTTGAATTGGTCAAATTGCCAATTCTCGATCTAATCAATTTGTTCAATTCGATCAAATAAATTATTAAAAATTCATAAAAATAAAAAAAATATTAAAAAAATTGGTTCAATCTTTATCTTCGAAACAGTACCTTGGTTGATTTCCAGTCGAACCAATTCAACCAACCAATCCGTTCTAATTTTGAAAAGATTGATTTTGATCAATAAAAGAACTTTTTCGATCTCGTCAAGTTAAGCAAGCAAGCAATGAAGTTTGAAAATAGAATTAATCACTAGCATCTTAATTTTGGAGGACGAGTTTCAAGCATTGTTGACATTGCTTGATATATTATAAAGAAAGAATTAGAAAAACAATGAAAAAATTGATGAGAGAGAAAGAGAAGGTAAAAGAAAAACATAAAATTAAAAGAAAAAAAAATTAAAAGTTTTTATGAAGTGGGCTTGAATCTTTTTAATGAATACAATATTTTGGTATAAAATAGGTAGGAATAATAGTTTAGCCACCAATTATGACAAAAAAATATTTAGGTATCAACTTGAGAAAAAAAATATAGTTTAAGTACTAATTTGTAAATTAAATCTGTTTTTTTAAATAGACTTAATGATCTAACAAATGGAAGTGTCAATTTAAAAAAATAAAATTGACCAAAATATTTAAATACCAGCTTAAAAAAAAACAGTTGTGTGGGCATATGCACGTCAGCTAAGCTAATAATCATTTAGTTAAATCCTGCCGTAATTAATTAAACTGCTATGCTAATGACTTTGGACAATTTCTTATGATCACTTATAATGGAATTATTGGTTTTTCCAGAAAAAATATAAATTGAGTAATTTTGAAATTAAAGAAGTCCCATCATTATAAACTCAATCATTGAGTTTTAGACAAATTCAAATTAGGAAATTGGATTAGCCTAATCAAAGTTTTTAACGTTTCTTAATAAAAGAAATTATGTATTCTATTATTTAAGTTACTCTCTTTATTTTAATAAAAACCATTTAAAAAATATATAATGAAATTTAAATTCACAACCAATTGAATTAGTAAAATCTTAGATTTTTTCATGCGTTTCATATATTTTTATTTTAATATGTACAATTTTGTAATCTCCCTAACCCGGCTTAAACGTTAAACCCGAATTCGGGAGATTATATTGGCCATCGAGATGACCCCCTAAGCTGGCGGAGTTTATAAAATAGTCGTTTTAAAACATTTGTTTGACTTTAGAGAAAATTTAGTGTATTTTCGAAAAACTTAGTGTTTTACCACCCTTCTTACGAAATAATATAATTAATTCAAAATCGGTTGATTTGTATCTACTCGTTTAAAAAGTCATTTCTCATCAATTCAGCGGAAAAAAGTGATACTAAATTAGATTTAATGAAAACCATGTTTCATGCATTATATAATGAAATAAAACTCAAGCATTAATAGCCTAAATATACTGTGCATGCCCTAAATAATCCCAAAACTAAGTCTCGTGCCACAATTTAAAATAAAACACTACAGTTTATAAATAATAAGAACCATAAATAATAATGGGTAAATATGAAAAATATTAATATAATTTCAATCCGAGCTGGGCCCTCCAATTTGTCGGTTCTGCATCCTAACCTGGTGGGTTATCTGTAAAGATGTAAAGTAAAGGGGAGTAAACTATGAAGCTCAATGTGAGTTCGTTCACAAGAAAACCGAAACAATACCGCATGCAAAGCATGTGGGTTAGCAATTCTGAGAATAAACACAATCATAAAGCACTTTAGATTAACTGTTTATTATCCCATCACTTCACTACACTATTTCAGAAAAAGACAGTTTCAAATACACACGCTAATGTATAACAATACAAGTTCAATTTATTAGAAAGGTTCTACACACCTTACTTATGAGTTCCCTAGAACTCATCTACCATATCACTCCAGGTTGTAGATAAACCACCGCTGATTTGTACATAACTACCACTTGTTATGGATACACAATGTAACTGCAGATAAAAGTTGCCACTAAATTTATAAAAAGTGTAGGTGAACCACAAGTATTTTTGGATAAAAACATTTGCTCTGAGTTGCCACTTGGTTTGAGATCGAACCACAATTTGTAGTTACTGCCACTTGTTGTGAGTGCATAACATATTTATAAATTAAACAAACTGCCACTAGGTTTGTGGATAAACCACCACTTGTTTGCGGATTATTAAACTGTCACTCTTCCTTCGTACAAATCATCCCGCCCCATGCAATGCAATATGACATACTTCATAACATAATAATGCAAAATTTCGTAGGCATGCTTAACACTTATTCCGTTCAACACTAGCAATAGACATGTTCATCATGTATTCATTGGGGCGATAGCAGTAATAAGACTTAACAATTTATCAATAATACTTTAACATTAATCAAGTTTAATAACACGTGTTAATTGATGGCATCATAATGATTCACCTAATCAATATCGCTAAACGTATTATAATAGTGATCATTCAAGCATATAAATTATAAATTTTCGTATAAACACTAATTCAATGATCAATTAAGTGCACAAAAACTCCTAGGAACACTTCAAGGATCAAGTAAGGACTAAAATGAACAAAACATAAATTTCTGGGCAAAACTGTAAAACAATGGCACATGGCTGTGTAGCCAAACCGTGTGGAAGGGTTACACGGTTGTGTAACTGGCTGAGGCCATGTGGAACACGCAAAATTAGGCTACAGAAGAGACATAGTCATGTGGTTCATGAATTACACTAGGGTTTTAGGGCACATGGTCGTGTGAGGGGTTGTGTGGTCTACACGCCCATGTGGCTCTATTCCTAAACACAGCTTTGCCTCGATTCACTTGTAAAAGAACACGCACCTATCATCGGGATCTCAAGCAACGTTCCTTACGTTCAAATCTGATCTAGGGTACTTAAATCAGATCTTTCAAACAACAATTATACAATAGTTAACATTTGTTTTCTAATATTTTCAAGATTCAACGATATTAACGAAAGATTCATCAAGAACCGTGAAAAATTGACTAATTGATTTGAAAGACCAATATCGGATAGAAATCTTACGAAATTTGGGGTCCTAAACTTTAGATCGAGATGCACTTATCGCACTTGATGGAATTACGAAGGCTATTACGTAGAATTTCAACAATCGGTAGAGAATCGAATTATCAAGCATTGATTTATTATTGAATGCAAAAATAATTTCAACAATTGAGAGAAAAATTGATGTAAAGAATATGATGGAAAAGAAATATAAGAAGATGTAGGGAAAAGAGGAAGAATTCAATTTGAAATAGGAAAAAATCAAAATCCTAGGGTAAAGAGGAAAAGAATGACTAAATACTTAGGGTATTCAAATCTTAAGGGGCTACATGGTAAATTACCCGATCTTGGTCGAAATTTAAAATGAAATGAATGAGGATGGCATCACTTGAACAAAAATAAACAAGGGAAAAGGGTAAATGTTTAACCATTAAGCTACCGCCCACTCTTAATAAGTTTTTACTCCAAATAATATTTGTTTTAAAGTGATTTTTCTTCTTAGTTTGCTGAAAATAAAGATTAAAAAATAATAAAGATGTGGTTTGAACCTAAGACCTCTAAAGAATATACAAGCTACTTATTCATTAAGCCTAAAGTTCATTTCTTTTTTATTCATTACAATTGACCCCTTATATTTTGCGGTGTGACAAATTTATTATTTCCATTAATTATATATATACTTACTATTATTTAAGCGTCTGATTGAGTTAATGTCAAGAGTCAACGGAGCACCAACTCGATTAGGAAACTTACAGAAATATTCTTCCGTAATTATATTAAGTTATATTATTCTATGGTACTTTATATATTTATTTACTATTATTTAAGCCATTGACTAAGTTGGTATCATAAGTCAACCTGATATCAACTCGGTTAAGAAACTTGCGAAAATATCCTTTCATAATTATATTATTCAATGGTACTTTAGTCTTTTTATCTTAAAAAAGCCAACAAAAAAATTACATATGGTGGGATTTGAACCTTATTTAATTTAATAAAACATTAACACTACCACTAAACCAAAGCTTTAATTTAATATAATGTTTATATTTTAATTGTATTATGCATATTTTATTGCGTTCACCAATTGTATATTTATGACACCAACTCAATTAGGAAATTACGGACCCTTTGTAATTAAATTAAGTTATATTATTCAATGGTACTTTAGTATTTTTATCTTAAAAAAGATCCAATAAAAAATTATATATGCTGGGATTTGAACCCGTGTTATTGAAATAAAAAAACATTAATATTACCACTAAACCAAATCTATATTTTAACATGGTATTTACATTTTAATTGTATTGTTCATACTTTACTATTTCTATCCGTTTTATGTATATTAATTATATTGTTAATTGAGATTGTGTCAAAATTAACTAACACCGACTTAAGAATGATGTCAACACCATGATAAATAATTGCATTAATTTAGTAATCTTAATATAATGTATTCACATGTTTTAATATCGTGCATATTTCATATATTATTAATTAGTTTCAAATCATATATTTTATTATTTAATGTATGTTATTTTTAAATATAAATCTATATTCTAAATATGTAATTTCCATTAGTATGCGCGTGTGATAAAATTTCTAATACTTACATGGTAGTTCATGGTCAAGGAAATGAACTAAAAATTAATGATTGGTTGTAGGGGTTTATAATCTTTCTCAAACAAATTTAATTACACAATTTACTAAAACATTATATATTTGAATGAGATTGTAAAAATAAATAATGATAAAATTTTAAAAGTTAGCTAAAGCAGCCAAATAAATGCAGATATAATAAAAAATAATTTTTATATTGAATAATTATAAATTAATTATTGATTAAGTATTAATTCGATTGATATAGATAGTGTTATTAGTGTAGAAAGACGTGAATTTGAACACGATAAAGTAATTTTATCTTCTTATTTAATGGTTAGGAAGGAGTTATAAATAGTTCTAACTTCTAAGTTTGTATTAAAAAAATAGCATTGCAAAGCTACAAAATTTATATAATAAATAAAAAAATGCTAGGCTTGATAAAAGTATTATTTTTTACATATGTTTTAATACATGCGTTAGTAATAAATTAATTTAATTGGTAATATTTAGCCACTCTTATGTACGGGTGAGCAAAACTCGATTAGATTTGAAAAAATTAAAAAAAAATCAAATTTCGAGTCAATCGAATAAGTAATTTGAGTTTCGATTTCGAATCGAGATGAATTTTACAATTTGAATAACTTGAATAATTTGAATAACAGATTAGTGTAAATACCCTTTTAGTCCTTGTCAAGTTTAAAAATAAGCAAATTGGTCTCTCTCTCAACAAAAATTACAAAATAATTCAAAAAATTTTCAAAAATTTAAAATAATTTTTAAAATTCAAAATATTTATAAAAATTATAAAATTTTTAAAAAATTAAAAATATAAAGAATGTTAAAAAATTTAGAATAATAATTTTAGAATCTAAATAAGTTAATTAATTATTCAAGTTTATCATACTAAAATATTTTTATTATTATTTTACTTTAAAAAGTTTTCAAATATATATGATTTCAAATTTATGTGCTCTAACATGAAATTAATTATACTGTAATAATATTTTAATTTGGCATGTTTAATTTTTTTAGTTTAACTCAAATAATTTTACTCGATTCGATTCGAGTCGAATTTCATTTCACTCATCTTTTTAATTTTAAATTTAAATTTATACTAATTACTTTTTATTTTATGTCTAACTATTGTAATAGGTGTGTAATTTAAATAATTTTTTCTTATGTTATTATACTAATAACTAAATAAGACATTTTGAAATCCTAGCAATCTAACAAGTGTTATAAAATTTTAAAATTAACTTGAATCAAATGAATAATGTGATATTAAAGTTGTAACTTATTTTTACAAATTATTAATGTAATGTGTTAGGAATATAACATCATCTTGTTATATATACAAATAATTAAATTTATTCAATAAAAAACAATCAAGCTTATTTATTTTTCTATAAGTATATAATTAAACTAAAACATGTATAATTGAATAAAAATAAAATTACAATTCACGCTTATAATTATATGAAATTAAAATTTACATATCTTACGTATTAAATCAAAATTTATGTATAAATAACTTTATTTTAATGATGTATATATTAATGCATCAAATATTAATCCAAATTAAAGTTGATCTCAATTTCTAAATAATAATTTCAAGGTTAACTATATCTTTAAAAAATAAATATGAAATTTGCTAAGTCTTTCATTCAAGCCACCATATTATTATTGTATGGCCTCCTCTACCCTCATTAATCAAAAGCCTTCCTTTCACCTCCTCTTCTACAATTTAATTTTTTTTTTCATAAAATCACTTTAAATATTGCGAACCAAAATTCTAGTCATACATTCTTCTACTCATTGACGCCGTACCCAGTATTAAATCATCACGTGGAGCTCACTAATCTAATTTTTTTCAAAAAGAATCTTTAACATCCCCATTGATAATGTTTTAAAATTAAAAGACTAAAACAAAATTGTACTAATAGATGTGACTTTTTTAATAGTAATCTAGAAATGATGGAAGGAGGCCAAGTTACTAGGGGCACTTCAATTCACACAATTCAACCACGTAGATGCGAAATAAATAAAATAATTCACCTTACCACCGCCTCTGCAACCAAAGCCACTTTCTTCCATCAAAGCGCCACCACCTTTCTCTATTAATAATCATCAACAACATCCTTGATTTTTATTTATAATATAAAAGAAAACCCTCAATTCAGTAAAACGAAAAATTACCACTATTTCAAAATATATCATTTATGAGTGAGTTCTGACACACACGAGCATGACTGAACGGAGCGCATTTTAGCAAAACTGAGCGCCGCCGTGGCTGCTCATGTTAGCAGCGGAAGGAATCTCAAAATGCCAGAGTCTACCGACACTTTTAACCAAGTATTTTCTACATAAAAACTCCTCGGCGAAGACCTTCTCTACCCTCCGATCCACGTCGTGTAAGAACACGTGCGTTACGCCGGACCCTTTCCTGTTCCTCGCCATGACCGCCGCCGAGAATATTGCAGCCATCCTTCCCGGTGCCTCCGGGAAATATCCGCGCGGCGCGTCGATCATTATTAAATCCCACTCCGTATCGTAGAACTCATCGGGAAAGCCCGTCAAGGCAAGCTTGCACTTGTCGTTGCCTCGTAAGTAAGCTTCGGAGGGAAAACAGCTGGGTTCGGAGCGGTAATGGGAGAGCAGAGCGTCGGCTTCCTTGAGCTGCGTACGGTACTTGACGGGGTGGGCGTGGAGGACTGGCGCGTCTTTGAGCACGGTCTGGACCCATTTGGGATCCTCTTCCAGGAATATAGTGTTGCCATTGGGATTAAGCGAAGTCCACATCATGGAATCGTAGCCGAGACCAAAGACGAGGAAATTACAAGGAGAACGTTTCTTGAGGACATCAAAGGTAACGGAGATCTCCCTGAAGTTTTGTTGCGGTGTGATGCGTGATGTGGCGTAGTGGATGATAGCTTGGAGTTGGATCGGCGTGGCCGACCCATTACCAACGCCCTGGGGTGGCATGGTGTTGGCGACGGAGCATAGCAGCGAGTAATCGGCGGCTTTTATGAAGCTGGACGTAACAATCGCTCCGGCTATAAGGCCGGCGATAACGATGGGGAAAAGCCATCTCCTATCGGCGAGGAAATGCCCATTCCTAACTGTATCTTCCCTTTTCATTCTCTCTTTTCCTCACTTGATAATCTGATTAAATGAAACAAGAAATACAACCATAAAAAAGAAATAGCCGGTTTAAAATCGGCCTTGCTTTGGTTATATAAAAGAAGAAGAAGTGAAAGAGGGGAGCAGGTTTTTGGCAAATAAAATGATAAGGAGTGAATTTCTTTTTGAATTGGACCATATTTTTAATTTATTAAGTAAACCCAGAAAAACAATAAAAGGTTATTACAGGCCTCATACCTCCTAGGCAGTGGCAATCATGTTCTTAAAGAATATCTGTTTTAAGTCTTATCGTGTCTCACAACGTAGCATTTCCTCATTGGATGATGTTCTTCTGTGGGGTCCACACCCTTCTTTCCTTTTCATATTTTAAACGCTTCCTCATAAATTTGGTAAAATAGCTATTATCCATTTTTGTTATTTTTTTCAATCCCTTTTTTCTAACCAATTTAATTAAAATACCGTTAAAAAAGTTAATAGAATGATGTAAAATTTCATATGTAATATATTTTTAATGAGATATAATTTATTGTTTAGATAATCTAATAAAATAATTACATGTAAAAAATAATAAATTAAATAAATAATACATTAAATTAAATAAATAACTCTTAATTTAAAGAAAATAAATGTAATTATCTAAAAATAAATAAACTCAGTAGAAAAATGAACTCAATAGAAAAATTTCTCATGAACAAACGTACAAAAGATTGAAATCTTTTGAAATAAAAGGAAAATTAAAATCTTCAATTTATTCATTAAATTTGTTAGAAAAAACGAATTGAAAAAATAACAAAGGTTGATGTCCAAAAAGGACTAAAAATTACAATTAGGGTCATTTTAACTAAACATGCAAACGTTACAAGAATCAATAATCTAGAAATCTGCTTAAATTATAAAAATACAATTATACAAAGGGTAAATTACATTAATGTTCATAACTATTAGTGAATTTCTTTTTTGGTCATTCAACTATAAAAAGTTACAAGATGATCACCCAATTATTTGATTTTATCTTTTTTTTATCACCAGCTGGCTAACGATGATAGCTTTTAAAATTGACACGATATCAAATTTAATTCTCAACATTTATAAATTATGTAAATTTAGTCTTGACTCCAAAGAAATTTAACCCTCAACATTTACACCTTGTGTAATTTGATTTTTTTTTTGTTTACAGTTTCTCTTTATGAGATTGGTGGTTAATTTTAAAAGAATAAGAAAACATGAAAATTATTATCCTCAATTTTTAGGTGTTTCTCTTTTTATATATTTTTAATTAAATTTAACTAATAATTTATTTTAAAATGAAATGGTCATAAATAAAAGTTTTTATTTTACCATAGCTAGTAGGTGTTTTCATCTATTATTAGTTTTTACTTATTTCTGAAAACCCAAATTTGGCACGGTTAGACCAATTAAAATTAATGAGAGAAAATATTTGAGTATTTTAGGCTTAAATTATAAAATGATATTTTAAGTTATACTCATTTTTTAGGGCAAAATACAAAAAAACCCCTATTTTTTAAAATTTACCGAAATGGGCTCCGTATTTTATTATTTACTGGAATGGGCCATTTTTCCCAAAATCGCGTCCACATCAGCGCGATGTCAGGGGACGTGTCAGAACATCGCGTCCACGTCAGCGCGCTTTGCTTACGTGGACACAAATCGCGCCTATGAGGACACGATTTGCTGGCATAGATGAACAGTTTATATTTTTTAGCTTGGAAAACTTTGAAAGGCCATAACTTTTCGCTCGGTTTTCCGATTGAGACGATTTTTTTATTTCGAATAAATTTTCGAGATCTACGCGCTGACAAACAGCCGAAGGCGGTTTGCCGCAGTTTTCGTCGAAAAAGATCCTTTTTTGCCCCTAAATTTTGATTTTTTCGGTTTAAAATTGAATTTTGAAACATTCAAATCATTATTTTCCTTATTTATTTGAAGTAAACACCGGATTTTTTTTACAGAATTGTTGTATTATTTTTTCTGATTTGACACGTGTATGGAATAGGTCCGATAAATCGTTAGAACGTAAGTAATATAATTAAGATAATAACAGTATTTCTATAATATGTCAATTAATTAGTTTAGCTTAGTTGATTAAGATATTTGCTCTTTTCCCTTAGTACCTTGGTTCAAATCTTGTTGGTAGCAATTTTGAATCTTTTTTGTACTTGTTGCTATTGATGTAATATTGAAGAGTTAATTGATTAAAAAAATAAATACAAGTACAAAAAGATTCAAAATTTATTTTTTCAAAATACCAAAAAGCTCTATATTTTTAAAATTATCGAAATGGGCCCGGTATTTTATTTTTTTGACCGTTGAGTACTGTTCACGCGCGGGCCGAAATCGTGTCCACGTCAGCATCTCGAGCTGACGTGGACGCGATTTCCCGGAAAAAGGACCATTCCGGTAAATAATTAAAAATTGGGCCCATTTCGGTAATTTTTGAAAAAAAAGAGCTTTTATTGGTAAATTGCCCCATTTTTTAAGTTGATATTTAAACTTTTTTTGTCATAAATGCTACTTAAACTATATTATGTTACCCGATGTGGTACCTATCCTATACTCCGTTACCCAAATTACTACATACGTTTAAAAAAATTCTTGACCAATCATTTTGTGACACTTGACAATTTTTAACTAAAAATTAAAAAAAAATATTTCCTTAAGTTTCTAAAAAAACTTATAATGATATTTTCATCTCTTTTGTTCTTCACCAAAGAACCCCAATGACAGGAAATTCAAGAACTCTTCGAAAAAACTCATCTGAACCTAGTTTTTCGCTACAAAGCCCGAATTTTGACAAGTTTTTCTTTCCTTTTTAAATTTTTAATAGAGTTAATATTTGGTATACTAACAATGCACTTTTTTTATTCTACAAGCAGACTTAAAAAATTGTCATATGTATTTTTTTAAACATTATTTTTTTAATATTTTACTATATCCTTATAGGACACTTATCAATCTCTTAACTGCTTGTGGAGTCCAAAAAAAAGAAAATATTTAGTACATTGCTAGTGGGGTTTTTAGACTCCACAAGTAGGGTAAAGGGATTAACAAATGTCCTATAGGATTATAGTAAAATATTTAAAAATAAATATTTTAAAAAAAGATACATATGTTAATTTTTTAAGGCTTTTTGTGAAATAAAAAATACACTGCTAATGTACCAAATACTCACAGTTTTGGTGGTAATAGATTGACTTACTAAGTCAATCCATTTTCTGCCTATGAACACTACTTATTATCTAGAAAACTTAGTTGAACTTTATATTTCTAAGATATCACGCCTGCATGGAATCCTATCTTCCATAGTTTTAGATAGGGATCCAAGGTTTACTTTAAGATTTTGGAAGCAATTACAAGGATCATTGGGAACTAAATTACAATTCAGTACTACGTTTCATCCTCAGACAAATAGTCAGTCTAAAAGAGTTATTCAAGTTTTGGAGGATATGTTAAGAAGCTGTGTAATTAATTTTGGGCTGAATTGGGAAATGTATGTTTTTTTGGTTGAATTTTCTTACAACAACCGTTATCATGTTAGTTTGAAAATGTCTCCATTTGAAGCCCTATATGATAGAAGATGTAAAACACCTGCATGTTGGATGGAACTTGGTGAAAGAAAATTAGTAGGTCTTGAATTAGTGCGTGAAACAGAAGAAAAAGTCTTTGTTATTTGTAGTCATTTGAAAGTTGCATAGGATCATCAAAAAACTTATTTTGATCTGAAAATGAAGGAGATTTCTTTTGAAGTTTGTGATAAAATATTTTTAAAGGTTTCTCCTTAGAAGAGGATTATCAAGTTTGCTCAGAAGGGAAAATTGAGTCCACGATTTGTAGGTCTATATGAAGTCTAAAAACAAGTTTGGTATACAACCCGCCCAAAGAAGTCTTTATATTTGGTTACTGTTTGATATGTTTTTGGTAAAGTAAGGATAAATGTGAATAAGTAACGTGCTTGTTTTGACTAAGTATAGGATTCTATATGTATTCGTCGTTTGACAAGCTCTTTGTTTTGGCATATTCTGTAGTTTGGCAGACTCTTCTGTTTAGTACTCTCCCAACTCGGATGCTTTTGGCGAACTCAATAAGTTTGTAGTTGTTTAGATTTGTTTATTATTTAAGTATGATAATTTGGTTAGTTGAATTGAGATTTAGTTAGAACGAAACTGGACTACTATAGATGATAAGACCTAAATTAATTTAAGAGCACTTAATCATAAGAATCAAGAGAGTTAGTTAAATTATCTGATTTTTCCACTAATCTTTGTCTCCGAGCACCTTTACGTTTTCTTCTTCTTTCTCGATTTTTCTCTACAACTCTTTGATAACGTAAGTTAATAAAACATTTTTGAAGTAAGGTTCACAGTATTCAGCTAACTTATACGTTACTACCAACTTATTGGTAATTACTGATAAATCCTATATTATTCTTTATGTCATTTACGTGTTCTTTGTTTTGCATGCATAAATGTTAGAATGGTGTAAGGAACGAAACTTCCTGATTCTGGTATAAGTGTTGTGATTTTTTCATGCATGATCAAATTTAATAGATTGATGATCTGATATGTTTAATTATCTATATTTTAGCTCAAGAAGATAACGAAGGTCCAACTGATAAGTGAAAGTGACCTACTTTATAGATTTGTGTTAGAGTTTTTGTAACAGCCTAATTTCCAGTAGTGTCAAAAATAATGGTTCGAGGCCACCAAATCAAAACTCGATATGGTCATTATGAGTTTTTGGTAATGCCATTTGGTTTTACTAATGCCCCTACTGCTTTCATGGATTTAATGAATCAGATTTTTCAACCTTATTTAGATAGATTCGTAGTTGTGCTTATCGATGATATACTAATCTATTCCAAGACAGAATCCAAGTATGCACAACATTTGAGGATTGTACTACAAACTTTGAGAGAAAATCAGTTGTACATAAAGTTTAGTAAATGTGAATTTTGGCTTCGTGATGTTGGATTTTTGGGTCACATAATATCAGCTGATGGGATTCGAGTTGATCCGAGTAAAGTTTCTGCCGTGGTAAATTGGAAAACACCGAAAAATGTTTTAGAAATGTGAAGTTTTCTGGGTTTAGCAAGTTATTACCGACGCTTTGTCAAAAAAATTTCGATTATTGCTTCGTCATTGACCCTGTTGTTACATAAAAATTTTGAATTTTTTTGGTTCGATGAGTGTTAGCAGAGTTTTGATCAGCTGAAGAAGATATTGACGGAAGCTCCAGTTTTGACTCAGCTAGAATTTGGTGTAGCGTATGTCGTTTATAGTAATGCGTTTCTAAATGGTTTGGGTTGTGTACTGATGCAGTCAGGAAAGGTGGTAGCCTATGCTTCTTGACAATTAAAGCCGTATGAGAAGAATTATCCTACACACAATCTTGAGGTAGCTACAATCATATTTGCTTTGAAGATTTGGAGATATTATTTATACGACAAGAAATATTACATGTTAACAGATCACAAAAGTTTGAAATATTTGATTACTCAGAAAGAATTGAATTTGAGGCAGAGACGGTTGCTAGAATTACTGAAATATTATGATCTGGTTATTGACTACCACCCGGGAAAGGCTAACGTGGTTGTGGATGCACTTAGTCGAAAATCATCATTGTTTGCACTTCGAGCGTTGAATGCTCATTTAACTCTTAATGAATATGGTTCTGTATTAGCAGAGTTAAGAATGAAACCTCTGATTCTGCAACAAATTTGAGAATTAGAAGATGATGATCTGAAGTTAGTGTTGAAACGACAGATGGTTCAGAATAATTTGAGTTCAGAGTACAGTGTTGGTGATAGTGGTATGTTGCGTTATCACAATAGAATTTGTGTTCTGAATAATTTAGATTTAAAAAATGATATTCTTTTTTAAGCTCATAGTAGCATGTACTCTATTCATCCAGGTAGTACGAAGATGTATTGCGATTTGAAACAAATGTATTGGTGGCCGGGTATGAAACAAGAAATTTGTGAATTTGTAGTAAAATGTTTGATTTGTCAACAGGTGAAAACAGAACATCATGTACCAACTGGTTTATTACAACCTGTTACGATTCCTAAGTGGAAGTGGGAATGGGTCATAATGGATTTTGTCTCTACTTACCTGTAACTCCGAGAAAGAAATATTCGATCTGGGTGATTGTTGATAGACTGACTAAGTCGGCACATTTTATTCCAGCCAGAACATATTTTACACTTGAGAAATTAGCGAAACTATATATATCTGAGATTGTGAGGTTACACAGGGTTCCAACATCCATTATTTCAAATCGAGATCCGAGATTTACATCGAGATTTTAGAGTAAACTGCAAGAGGATCTGGGTACTAAGCTTAATTTCAGCACAGCATTTCATCCTCAGACTGATGGGCAATCAAAATGAAGGATTTAGATTCTAAAAGATATGTTAAGATGTATACTCGAATTTGGGGGTAGCTAGGAAAAGTATTTACCGTTAGCTGAATTTGCATATAATAATAGTTATCAATCCAGTATAAAAATGGCACCGTTTGGAGATCTTTATGGAGGAAATATAAGACACCATTGTATTGGTCCGAATTAAGTGAATCCAAACTAATAAGAGTTGATTTAATCTGAGAAATTGAAGATAAAGTTCGGATTATCCGGGATAGTTTGAAAGTTGTTTCTGATCGTCAAAAATCATATGCAGACTTGAAAAGAAAATATATAGAATTTGCTGTTGGTGATCGGGTATTCTTAAAAGTCTTTCCGTGGAAGAAAGTATTACGGTTTGGCAGAAAAGAGAAGCTGAGTTCGAGATTTATTGGACCATATGAAATAGTGGTTCAAGGCCACCAAATTCGACGAGTAAGCTCATAAATTTTATTGTTTAGTATTTACTTGTCAAATGTGGTTTTAGAAAGATTTTTGAATTAGTAATTTGTGTTTTATTAGAATTTATTAGGTCAAGTGGTTTAGAAAATGAGGTATCAATACCTCGATTCTATAGACCAAGCCGTAAATATTTTTACAAACATTTACAGAGTGTTATTAAGATAGTATTAAAGTTTTGTTAGAAAATTTTAACGTTTTGATAGTTAATTAATTAAAAAGGACTAAATTAGAAAATGTGCAAAACTTGTGAATTATAAGAAATAGTGATTAAATGGCTTAAATGGTAAATAAGGGAGGACCTAAGGAGTAATTAAGCCTAAATGAAATGGCTGAGGCGGCATAAGCAAAGAAAAATAATAAAATAATGTAATTTAAGGGTAAAACTATAAATAAAATAAAATTAAAATAACCAAATTGGATTTTAATAGTTTCTAGACAATTTCTTATCCAATTTTCTGTCCAAAAACACCATTGAAGAGCTCTTAAAGCTGATTTTCATAATTTAGCTCCATGTGAGTTTAATTCTTGCCTTTTTCTTGTAATTTTTGTGTTTTTAATATTGTTATAATTAGGCCCAACTAAGTTTTACATTAGTTTATGATTATATTTAGAATTTTGGAAGTTACCATTGATGAGTATTAGATGTTTTAGATGAATAATATGGAATTAGAGCTTTAATTTTATTGTATGATAATTTTATAAAGTGATTTTGTTAAATATTGATTTTAAGATCAAATTGTAAAGAATTAAAGAATTAGGATTTGGTATTAAATTTTTGTTTTATCAAGGGTTGTATGATAGGCTAGAATATTTAGATAAATTATTAATTGAGAAAAAATAGTTAATTTGATAGATTAATTAGTTAAGGACGAAATTGTAAAAGTTGTGAAAGTTTGAGGTAGTTGTGTAAATTTTAAAAATTGAAGGGTATTAATTGTGAAATGAATTAGAATTGAAATATATGCTAATGAATGAGTAATTTTATATTTTAGATTAAGATCCCGTAGATACTCGTGAAAAAGAAAAATTAACGTAATAGTCCTAGAACTCCTGCAAATATTACAATTTAACCCAGAAAGTTCACCGGTTAAACTTTAATATTTACATTAATTTGGTGAATGGTATTTTATATTTATTCTATTGTTGTAAATGAATTATTGTTGGAGTTATGTTTTTGAATTGAATATTCGAATTAAATGGAACGTAAGATTTGAGTATAATCATTGTGTGGCGCAAGATGTCATTGGAGAAAATGACGGTAAATTACCCAAGTAAATCGAGGTTTAGCATTTGTTGTCAACTTTCGTTTTTATTTCTCGTTTAGCTCTCACGAGCTTCTGTTTAACTCATATGAGTTTTCGTTCAGCTCTATTGAGCTTCTGTTTAACCCTTATGGGTTTCCGTTTAGCTCTTACAAGCTTCCGTTCAACCCTTATGGGTTTCTGTTTAGCTCTCATGAGCTTCTGTTCAGCCTTCGGGCTTCTGAAAATAATGTACTCTTATCCGTAAGTCGTTCTTCGATTTGGGAAGATTTGGTAAATGGCTTATGAAATTGAAATTGAAAAACATATTGTTTGTTATTGGTATTGATCTGATGTAAGTGTATTCATCGATTGAAGTTGTGGTTGGCAAGGAGTTTACATTGAATGAATTTATTTAAGTGATTTGTTGTAGCAGGTTCAGTAAGATTTATGTTTAATCCATCGAACTTACTAAGCTTCATTTAGCTTACTTGTGTTGTTTAATGTCTTTGTAGATTTTTATGAGGTCGGAAGATCGAATCAGCACATCAAGTCACACTATCCGGCTTATTCCGGTAGTTTTTGAAGCATTAAATATAGTATATACGGCATGTATAAGGTTTGATGTAGATTATATAAAAGTTGGTTTGTAAAGATGTTATGAATGATGTTTTGTTTACATAATCAACTTAGGAATATATTTTCGTTTTCTAATGAAGAAAATTTGTGATGTGAGTGTGAATAATATATGCTTATAGGTATTTAACGAGCAGTAAACCTTAGTGAAATTTGTTAAATGGACTAAATAGGTAAGTTTGAGTATTTAGAGTATATGAGATGATATATTGTGTATAAAACATGATTTTGGATTGTTTTGTTTGCTTTGTTGTGGTACATTGATGTGTTAAAATGTTGTATTTAGGTTAATACTTAAATGGGTAAGAAATGTGGCCATGAAATGACCTATTTTCATCCACACGGGCAGAGGCAAAGATGTGTGTCTCAACCGTATGTGACACACGGCCTAGCACATATGCGCGTGGTTTGGCTAAGGGTGTGCAAAATTCGGTAAAACCGAAAAAATTTGGTTAACCGACCGAATTCGGTTAATCGATCGATTAACCGAATTTTTTCGGTCGGGGGTCGGTTAATTATTTTTTGATTTTTCGGTTAACGGTTAATTCGGTTCGAAATCGATCAGTTAATTAAATTTTTTCGGTTTAACCTAAAAAATTAATAAATAAAATTATAATATATAAATAGGCCCACTATTCACCTAAACCCAATCCAAACCCAAGTATTCAACCCAACCCAATCATAAAAATTACAAATAATTTAATAAATAAAAATAAATTTCTAAAACTAAAACTAAAGTCTAAAAGTCTAAAAATAATTTAATTATGTAGTGATTCAATTCGGTTAATTTGGTTAAGTCGGGTAATTCGGTTAATTCGGGTAATCTGGTTAATTCGGTTAATTTTTAACCAAAAATAAAAAATATTTAATTTTCGGTTAATTCAGTTAACCGATCGAATTAACCGAAAAAATTTCGGTTCGGTTAATTTTTTTTGAAAAAATTTCGGTTCGGTTAACGGTTAAAAATTTTGAAAGGTCGGTTAATTCGGTTAATGTTATTTCGAGTCGGTTAACCGGTAGGTTAACCGAATGAACACCCCTAGGTTTGGCCATGTGTCCCCTGCATCTATTAAAATTGCAAAACAGAATACCCAGAATTTTTCACACGGCCTAGCACACGAGCGTGTGGCTTGGCCATGTCACCCCTGCACTTTAATATTACAAGTCAGTATGCTCACACGGCTTAGTACACTGGCATGTGTCTTGGCCGTGTGACCCAAGCCAGTAAGCTCCCTAATTTGGACACGGGTTGGGACACGGCCGTGTGCCCCTATTTCGAATGCCCATACGGCCTGAGATACAGGCATGTCTCTTGACTAGAGGTGCTCATGGGCTGGGTAGCCCGGCCCGGCCCGACGGCCCGCCCAAAATATGGGAGGGTTTGGGTAAAAATATAGGCCCGAAATATGGGTTTGGGCAAAAAAACGAGGCCCATTTAGAAAACAGGCCGGGACTCAGGCACCACTTTTTTGGCCCGAGCCCGGCCCGGCCCGATATAACAAATATATTTATTTTTTTAATTTTTTTAATTTTTTTAATTTTTTTAATTTTAAAATATTTTTTTATTTTTTTATTTTAAAAATATTTTTAAAATTTAAAAAAATTAAAAAGTATTTTAAAAATATTTTTAAAATACTTTTTTAAATTTTTAAAATAAAATTTTGGTATTTATTAAAAATGGGCCCGGCCGGGCCCGGGATTACGATTTTTTCCCGAGCCGGGCCTGGGAAAAATTTCAGGCCCATATTTCGGGCCGGGCCGAAATTTTTTATGGGCCCAGCTCGGCCCATGAGCACCTCTACTCTTGACCATGTGATCCACACATGGGCGTGTGTCCCTTGTAGAGGTGATCATGGGTTGGGCTACCCGGCCTGGCCCGACGGCCCACCCGAAAAATGGGAGGGTTCGGGTAAAAATATAGGCTCAAAATATGGGTTTGGGCAAAAAAACGAGGTCCGTTTGGTAAAACTTTTTCGGCCCAGCTCAAATTATATATTAAATATATGTTTTTTATTTTTAATCATATATATATTATATATATTTAATATGGGTCAGGCCAGGCTCGAGCTTAGCAATTTTCTTTCGGGCTGGGCTTGGATAAATTTTTAAGCCCATATTTTGGGTCGGGCCCTGGCCTAGAAAACGGGCCTAAAATTTTGTTTGGGACCGACCCGAACCCGGCCCGACCCATGATCACCTTTAGTCCCTTGCTTTATTGAAAATTTTTGATATTTTCTGAAAAATTTTTTGAGTTTCCGGTTTAGTCCCGATTTATTTCAAATGCATATTTTGGGCCTCGAGGGCTCATATAAGGGACAATATGAGTGATTATGATTAGTTTCTGATGTGCATGTTAAATGATATGAAATGTTCATATTTGATCTGAAAAGTTCGGTAATGCTCCGTAACCCTGTTCCGACGACGGATAAGGGTTAAGGGTGTTACAGTTTTTTGGTAAGTTTCTTCTTACTTTCAAGTGTTGTAGTTTCTTTATTTTATATTTTGTGCAAGGTAACTATACATTTGTATGAGCAATGATTGTCTAAAGTTATCAGTTTGAGTGTAGTTTGTCTGAGATGTAAAGTAAGCATCATTTTTCATGCTTAAGTCACTACCATCTGCTTCTGATATGTATGGAATGATACAATATGATATGTGATGAAGAAGAAGTGGAGATATGTTTGTGTAACCTTTGGTAGGACAGATATATTGCAAATCAGATTGGCAGATCACGATAAAACACGTTGTTTTGAATAAAATTGATATGATGAGTTGAGGGGAGAATGAGTGTGAACAAGTATGAAAGATATGCTTCGGATTCAGTATTCTGGGTACGTGGGTGGCATGAAGTTGGTTTTGTATAAGTTATATTAAATTGGCGTACAGTATATACCAAAGTGAGATGAGTTGGCTGTACCGAGTCTGCCTGTATTCTATATACACTAGTAGGCGTACTCTGTGTAATACGTGTGTGATCTTAAGAAAGGTTCAATTAATATACTAAGTAATGTATTGTATGATTTGTCTTTGGAACTCACTAAGTTCAAATGAACTTACTCTGTTATTCCTTTTTCCTTCTCAGGGATTGCTAATAGAAGGATGACTTTGTTCAGGACTGCGCCAAAGATCTGTTAATATTGTGAGCTGACTGTTTTGTGTTTGTATCATGCATGTCTAACGAGGGTGACGCTTAAGTGTATTTTGAAAATGATGTATATAATGATATCCTATTTATTAAGACTCTGATAAATGAGAACTTTATGAAGTACTAAAATTTGGGCTTAAGCCAATACAATCTGTTTATAAAGTTACCATATTTGAGTTATTACACCATTTGACTAGTATATTAATTTCGAAGTGATGATATTTCTTTCACCTTAGAAAATTAACAGTAAAAATATGTTTTACATATATAAATTGTAATAACTATTCAAAGCTTTCACTGAAATGTTTTTAAGTCAGTTTGTTTACAAGTAGTGATACACCACTCTTAGATGCTAATGTAGGATCGGGTTTTGCATGTTACACCAACAACTACCATCATCACTAGGTATATGCCAACTCAAACGTAATATTCAAAAGATCGTACAAAAATTGTTGAAGTGATAAGTGAGTCTTGGATGTCATCGATCTACTCAAATCCACAGGACCTAATTGTCACCTATGCACGAAAACAAACAGATCCACATGTTGAGTAAAAAAGCTCAATGGTGCTAACATAATTCGATAACAATATATATACAAATTAAGTAAACTTGTTATAATTTCATTTATAAACAAGTTTTTATAAATGAGCATTGTCTCATAATTCATTAATTTAGTTCTTTCATATGATGTTCTAATTAGGTTGGTGTACCTTATATTAATACTTCATTACGTCTCTTAAGCTTTGTATCACAATCTGAAGTATCAATATCAAAATCCAGAAACATCATTGTTATCTTAATTTCAGTTTCAAGCATATGACATTTTCATATCCACATTTATATATCAATTGCATGAATTGAATATTTCAATTCGTTTCATCATATCATTAGCCCTCAAGGCTCTTAATATGTAATATTCATGATCTTTCACATGCTATCAATCATCTCGTATTCACTTGTTTTCAGTTAACATTTTCAAACATAATTCATCAACATAGTTCATTTACAAGTCACTTTTTGTAGTTAAAATGTTATGGTACTTGTAATATATCCCTTATTAAATGGACTCAAATTTAATGATAGATACATGGATTATCCATTATCACACCAATATATGCTCATGGACAGGAGCTAGTGATATGTTCCCACGAACATTCGGTGCTCAAGGGAAAACAATCAGAAATAAATGCACCTAATGCTTTAAAGAACTATCGAAATGATATGTAGCTAGCGCTAATAATGACTTTGATATAACAAATCCTATGGTATGCCAACTATACCCGTAACTCTATCTGAGACTATTTTATAAAGCATTCATAAAACCAATATACATGCTTTCACATATCATTTATCTATTGAATCACATTTTCATATAGCATTCATTTCATTTATCAATTTCTCATAATTTTTCATCTTATCATAACATGAAATCATACAGTTACATATTCACAACATTTCAAAAGTCATCAACTAATAAAATGTACTTAACATTCATGAGACAAAGCAACATTATTATCTTATTCAATTTACTACTTAATAAGTTATGAATTGAAATCAATTTATGAAAGCACAAACCAGAAAGAATCAAAATTTATTTCTTTTGCCTAACATATTGAGCTTGATTGTATGGTTGAATTACTTGATTTTGACTACCATGAGATTTTTCAAATTTCACTCTTGAAATATTTGAGTTCATCTTAAACAAACAAGGTGAAGGTTTTAAAAGAAAATTTGGAGAAAGTCGAGATCAAATTTTTGCAATTAAGGTTTCTTGTGGAGGAAACTTGATTTCAAATGGGATTTTTTTTTTGGAGAAGATGACTTTAGTATTTGCTTTTATGTAGAATATGACTTTTTGCTTATGTAAATTTAGTATTTACTTCTTTTTTATTAACTATATGTGGTTTAGGTTTAGTTATTTGTTTTTTTTTTAAATTTAATTTAGTGTGACCTTTTTGTTTTATTTAGTTTTTCACATAATATATATTATCCATGTGAAATTGATGATTTGGAACAAGAAAAGTTTCCACATGTTGACATTTGGTTGGTTTAGCATTTGGTAATGGTGTTAACTTCAAGTAACATAATAATACACAAATTGATAATTCATGTATCCTATTGGACATTTCAAAGTACAAGTACCACATTAGACATCTTACAAAAGTAGATGTACCAAATAATACACAAATTGATAGTTTAGATGCTACATTGGACATTTTCAAAGTACAAATACCTTATTAAACATTTTATAAAAGTACGAGTACCAAATGTGACATTATCCTTAAAAATTTTAAATCAATTTTAACCAAATTTCTATTTTATTTTTACTCGTTCCAATTTAATTAAATAAATAATATGAATTAGATTCCAGTTCTTGGAACCTGCAATTGGTAATTGAAAAGAAGAGAAGTTGCTTAATGGAAGTGTTGGCTGCAGTGCTTCAATTTGCCTTAGCGACAAGAAGAAAGAAGGTATTTACACAATTCCATTTTTTTAGATTTACAGAAAGATTTGATTTGATTTAAATTTATTCTAATCCAAATATCTTGACTTGTTTTCCATACCACAAAGTGACAATTAATCATCCCGTTTGCACATGCGTGAAATCATGCATTTATTTAGCTAAAAACTTTGCACGGCAATTGCGTGGCCACTATGTAACCTCTCTTCAAGTAATTTATTTGAAACTCATGATTTAAAATTTTAGTTAAAATAATAAATATTGAAAATATAGATCAACACCATTAATAATTTAATTTAATTTGTAAAGTAATGATATTTTAGTCATTCCTCAATTGAGTTGATGTCTGGTTGATCTATAATACCATCTCGATCAGGAACTTAATTATAACTAAATTATGACACACCCACAATATAGGTAAAAAAAAATCTCTGTAAAAACATATATTTATGAAAATTTTATGTTAAAACCAAGCAAGGCATTGATTGAAATGGTTAAGTTTAAAATTTATGTGTCCCAAATTTAAATATTGTCATATTATTATTTTATTAAAAAAACATAAAAAGATAAAAACACCCTCGTATTAATATTTGTTACTTTGTATATAAGAATGTATTTTAGTAATTTCTTAATTGAGTTGGTGCTCAACTGACTTGAGACACCAACTCAATAAGGAACTTAATATACCTATAGATAGATGTATATGTAAGGGTATTTAGTAATTTCTCAACTAAGTTGGTATAAAGTTGACTCGTGACACCAATTCAATCAGGAACTTAATATAAGTATAGATAAATATGTAATAAACCCTTGTTTAAGTTGGTGTCATAAGTCAATTGGGCACCAACTTAATTGGGAAATAACTAAAAAGTTATACATTTTACAAAGTAAATTATATTGTTGTGATGGTGCTTTTGTCTTTTTATATTTTTATAAATCAATAAAAAATCACACGTAGTGAGATTTAAACTAAAAACACTACAAATTTTAACCATTCAACTTTACCATTTTTACTTGAGCATCATTTGGATTTTACATAAACTTTAATAAATATATTTGTAACATAAATTTTGTTCACACACATCGCGGGTGTGCCATAATTTAGTACACATAAAATCTTTGATAGAATTGGTGTCACGAGTTAACTGAGCACCAAATCAATTGAGAAATGATAAAATTTCATTTTGTTAAAATCTCTAATTAAATTAATGTCACGAGTCAACCGGATATTAACTCAGTTGAAAAATGCCTAAAATGTCATTCTAATTTACAAAGTAAATTATATTATTATGAATATATATATTTGTATAAAATCAATAAAAATTCATATATCTTAGGACACAATAAAATTTATAACTTCAATTTTATCATTTAAATTAAAATTTTAGTTATTTTTTATATAAATTTTTAAATATATTCTTTACATAATATTTCTTTCAAATGATATAGTCTCCAGATTATAATCTAATTCTAATATTATTGGAACGAATTTTGAGGAGAGAAGGGGGCTAATGCCAACAAGAAAAAGAAAAAAAATGAACATCATTTCTTTCGAATGTTTAAGTTCAGTTCAATTAAAATTTAGATAATAATTAAATATATTTCAATTATCCAATTTTATTTTTATAATTTAATTCCTAATTTTTTAAAATTATGAATTAAATTAATTCAATTCTGTAAAATTCGATTTATGTATGATAAACAATTGGAGTCCTTCGGATCCTGGGGGATTCTGACCAAATAATTGCTGCAACTTGTGTCTGCATTTTATATGAATTTTAAGGTGCACTCTTTCACTGTTACGGTTTGAAGAGTACTTAATCTGTGAGTTAATCACGTCAACTTATTGAAAAATAATAAAACCATATTTTAAAATTTTAAAATTAATAATATAAATATAGTTAAAATGTATTATAAGTCTATGTATTTTTTTTATATTTGAAATTTAATTTTTCTTTTTATTTTAAGAATCTTTTTATAAAGCTCAAGTGGTATATTGTTGCAAGTAAGAACCTTGTAAGCCTTTACTTGATGGTTCGATTTCTCACACATAAGTGAGCTCCATTATTGGTCACACACTCTATACCAACACTTCTCTCAAGTCTTTGTAGGAACCACCAATCAAGGCACTCCTTACTTTATAAAACAGGTCCACCAAGCACGTGCTTTAGTGACATAATTCATTGAATTACACATCAACATTGACCAATTTAAGTTTTGAAATATATTTTAAGTAAATAATTTTTTAATGAAACGGTATGAAAAATAAGTAAATAACAAACTACTTACCGCTTAATAGAAATTTTATTTTATTTTATTTCTTTCAACATTATCATTTAAATACTTTACCTTCAAAATTTTAAAATTAAATTAATCAAATAGTCTAATCATACCCATACTTAATTTTAAACTCATTACTTAACTTTTCAATTTATCAAATAAGAACTTATTTGAATGAAATAAGATCTGTATGATGAAATGTTTATGCCCGCGGGTACTAACAATTGGCATGTACAGCCTTGGCTAAAAGGAGCTTCTTAGGCTTAGAGATGCACAGCTGCAAGTTGGGGAGATTTAAGGAAATGCAAGGTATAAGCAGACAAGGTGCCTTGGCATAGAGTTAATAGGGGAGGCCTCTTAATACCCAGGCATTCATTCATAATAAACTGATTTCTGCGGTTGTCAAGTGGATCCCATATGTATCTTGTGCGGATAACATTTTTATTGACTGATACAGGCATGTAGTTTGGATGTGGTGCGCAACCCATTGCAGAAAATGACCATTTGGATCTTCAGCCATGGTAAAAGGAACTCACTTCTCTCAACTATCATCAATATCTACTTTGTCTGCCAGGAACCCAATAGAAGGCCAGTTTGGGTGCTTTTTAACCAGTTAAATGGCGCAACGACCGTCAAATTGTAAGTCTTTAACAAATGCATCTACTCATCTGTTAAAGGAACGTGGGCTATGTGATATCTGAGAAATTTGAATATGCAACTGGTTGGTTGTCTATATAACAAACGTTTGCATTTTCTTTAGATGAATAAAAATGCTTACTGATCCAGAAAAAAAATTTTAAACAGAAATAAAAAAGTTGAATAGCATTTCTTTTCCCATGAAAATCTATTTAAACATCTAATGCAATGAGAACAAATAGGATTTTTAAAGAATGCTTAGCTTCTTATCCCATTCAGTCATAAATGAGACATATATATATATAATAACATATAAAATATAACGAAGAGACAAGAAAGTGAGATCTTATTCAATTTCTGAGTACATCACAACGTATCACATGTGGTAAACATATCATCTGTTTCCTACAAAACTAACAAAAAAAAAAAGGGTCCACGAAACACAAGTTTCCTCTGCAATTTCTTAACACGGGTTTTGCAGGTTTATGCAAAACCTCCACTGGCAGCTGTCCGGATAATCTGGAAGAGAGCTGTTATAAAGAATTTAAAAAAAAAATTGTAAATGTCTATGTTGTTTCGACTTACTTTTTTTTGAAATATGTGTTTTACACTCGTGTCCTAGACATGGAGTATGAGGATATGACCTTCAAGTATCCTTTAAATAGATGAAAAAAACTTAAAAAAAATCTAACCATATCCCTGTCAAATACCCACAACCTAGTCCTAGTATAGGCAAAAAGTCTCAATTACCAAATATACATTGTGAGACACTACTGCTAGATTCTAAATTGTAGTTATAGGTGTTTTAAGCAATCCCTTGAAGATTACAACCCAAGAACTTAACTAATAACTATACACAATTAACCAAGTTTTAATCTCAATACTAGTTGGGGTCAACTAAAAGGAGTAGAAATGTTTACATCAGTTACATGAATCCTCCTTGTTGATCATTTTATTTTATACGCCACACTTCTCTATTCAAGTACTAATAGTTTTAAACCGTTTTTATCATCTCCAACCGTCTGTTTTGTCTCCTCTTAAACCTTCTAATGCTATGCAGCTTGAATTTGTTCCATCTTTCTAATAGGTATATCCCTATTTGCATTCCATGTGGTCAAACCATTGTACGAGTTTCTCTCACCTTATTTACTATTGAAACTGTCCCAACTTGGAGATGAATATCATCATTTCTAACTCAACCCTTCCCAGTCTCAGAAAGTATGATCCATAAGTTTTATTCTTTTCTAATTTGAACAATGTTAAATCACATTTGTTTTTATATAAAAGCACCAAAATCTTCTTTCTTCAATCATAAGGCATCTAAACCCAGGAACTTAACCCAAACATAGAATTGATGAACACAAAAGAAAACTCAGCGATACAAGAGCAGCAGATATCATGCTAAGATCAATAAGGTCCATAGGGCATACACTTGCATTATGAAACAAAACCAACGATATTTTTTAATAGACAATAAAAGTAAGAGAAAGGAAAGGAAAGGAAAGGAAAAGAGAGGAAGCTTGTAGAAAAGAAGGCATGCTCTTGTGGTTCATCACCTTGATTCCTTTGGATTGTATCAATGACTCTAGTTTAGACATGTAAAACACGATGAGGATAAGAAAAGATAATTTACATCTTGAAATATACTTTAAAACTCCGTTTTGAAATTTTCATGTATTTCACTAAATTGGGTATATAAAAATTGAGTAATTTAAGGAAAAACAAGAATACACAACGCTCCTTAAATTAAATAAGAATAATATTATCCAAAAAAAATAAAGAGTATATTTTCCTTTCCTTTCCTTTTCCGTAGCATAAATAAATTAGTCTTTTACTAAAGAAACCAGACACATAATCCATGCACAGGCACAAAGCGCAGTACACCATGTACTTGTATCTGAATTATCAGGGGCAAGCATACCATATTAATGCAAAATTCATGTATTGTGTTAGCTATATTAAAAAGCCAACGTGAAATATCTAAGGGAAATATGATGGTGAAAGGATTAGCTGCCGAGAATCTTACATGATCCAATGACAACGAATACGAAGAACCCGAGCAGCACAGGGCCCACAGGATAGTCCTTCCCTTTCTTTGTGCTTGTTTCAGACACAACTCCTCTCTTTGTTATGTTCTTCTGGAACTTCTCCACCTTCCTTTCTGCAAGGCGCCTTGATGTTGTCTGCACATACAAGAGAAAGGGGGACACCATGTGAAAATGATAATCTTTTTTCTTTAGAAAAAGGAACCAATGTTTTTTTTAACAAAGAATAGCGTTTTGGTGATATATTTTTAACATTGATACTAGATAACACGAGAAAAACAGTGATTTCAAATTTTGGGGATAAATTACAAAGCTGAATATGATTTTGATTCAGATGACATTTTGATTTATTGTAATTTTATAAATAAAATTTTCATCTTAATACACCTTTAATATATCACTAGCAATTCTATTTACCAACATTAGAATTGTATAATAATTAAATTTATTTGTATTTTTGTGAAAATATGTGTCCAATTAATACAAAACCAAAGTTAATACCTACATTTGGACCAAATCAAAGTTTATCACCATTCACATAGAATAAAAAAAATCATTCCTAACTTAAAGAAAACCCAAACCATCTGCATTTCGGTCATTTTAAGAGTTCAAAATAGATAATAAAACGATGAAAGGCACTACTACTTCAAGAAATAGTGCGATTAGCTTTTGCATAAAAAAAACAGCTAATTAAATTAAGGTTCGTTGAGCTAAATAATTAGGATATTTTGAACACATACATCATCTATAAATGCGCTAGACTGAGATCTACAATCGGAACAAAGAAAAAAAGTCTAGATTAGATCGTTTCAGATACAAGCAGATTAAATGGGAAAAAAATAAACGAACTGATAAAATTGAATAGTGAAAATCGAAAACCGATGATCACATAAACAACTTAACAGCTTTTAGAGGGGGAGAAAGAGGAAAACAAAAAAAATACCATAATGAGGGGAAGATCAGGTAGCCGGAGACGAGTGCAGCGAGAAACGGTAGGAAAATTTTAGGCGAATTGTTATTTTCCCGGCGAAAGAGTTTTTCTTCTATCGTTTTCATACACGATATGCCAAACTACTTCATCCGCCTTTTATATTACAGATAAAAGATAAATTTGAGGGGTCCCTTCCCTTCTCCGGGTCATTGCTCCTTACCCTAATAGAAACACGTGATGAATTGTGACGTAGACGTGTGGGCTTTCCTTTATAATAAAAATTATTTTAACATTATGTGAAGCCTACAACATTGTTGTAAAGCCCAGAGAAGAAATGCAGATAAAACTAAGGAGCCCCTTAACCTTATACAAAACTGAAAATCTGATCCATTCCCTCCACTTTAAAATGGTGGTAACCATCATACCAACGGGGCTTTTACGAAAAGTAGATTGTCGTTGCAAACCTCGACTGAGCTGAATCGATCTCGTCTCCTCACCATTTATCAGAACAGAATATGACACGGTTGAGAAGAACTGAAATGATCCATGGTTTGGAGTCTGAAGAATACCCTATTCTATTCATACGGACATCATTTAGGAAGAACATGATCTGGTCCGTCAAGATTGAAAACCAACTTTGTTTCTACTTTATTAATTTGATGTGATGGAGTGAGCTCTCAGGATGTCTAGTCAAGGAGAAGCCCATACAAAATTCAGGTTCCTAAGGCCAACTAAACCCAAAAGTTTTGGGCCTCAAGAACCTAGTTAGAACAACCCAATGACAAACGAAATCGTCTTTGATCTTCAGATCAACTGCGCAAATGGCGGATTGTATTCCTCCATCAATATGGATCCATGGATCGTTCCTCAGTTAAATTACCGTCTCCACTCTTTGTATTTCTGGACTTTTTTTTTTTAAACTGACTCTCTAATATTTAAAAAAATTATAAAAATGACTTAAGTATCAGATTATTTAGGAGAATGACCTAAAATCTAGAGTGAAATTAGGTGCAGCAAAATATGTAAAGATGTAAAGGAGAGGAAAGAAATAAAATTCTATTTGGGTTTGAAGAGGAAACAAAATTCTAGTTCAATTGGGGAAAGTTGGATTAAAAATCTAGGGTTTGGAAATCCTAGGGCAGCCGAAACAATTTTCCTAAAGTTTTGGGCCAATTTTTAAAGGAAAATTTAAAAGAAAATTTAAAAAAAAAAAAAACGGTTTTGAGGATGGAGTGGCTTAAACTCAAGTATGCAATGGAGCAAAAGGCAAACTTAATCATTAAACTGTTACGCATACTTATTAAGTTTTCACTCCCAAAAATATTTGTTTTAGTGTTATTTTTCATCCTAGTTTGCTGAAAAAAAAAGCAAAGAAAGAGGAGTAATAGAACCTAGAACTAGGGAGTGTACCAACTACTTAACCATCAAACTTAGATCAATTTCAGTTAACCCCCATTTTTTGGGGCATGACATCGAGAATTATTAAAAAAAAAAACCTAAAAATGTGTTTGTATGAGAAATTTGTAAACAAGACTAAGGAAAAATTTCAATCACATCAATATTTTCAAAATCATAAAAATGAATTACCTTTTTGGATAAAAATATTAGACAATTTCAAAATTAGTGAGTAATTTCAACAAAGAGTTTTAATATTTCAATTTCTTTTTTCAAATTCCACCTCGTTTTCAAAATTCCTCCTAAATTTATTTTATGTAATAAACATGATCCCATTAGAAGATAAAAAATATTTTCAAAAAATATTTTTATTTAATTCTAATATATATTTTTAAGATTTATTTGATTAAATATTTTTAGATTTTTTTTCAAAAACAATTATATCCATATTGATTTTTTTTACATTTTTTATTTTTAATATAATTATTCTTTTTTATAATTTGTAAAATTTCAGTAACCTAAATTTTTTTAAATCAATTATTTATCCAAACAAACCAATTATTAATGCTAGCATTTTGAATTGGTGAATTCTAAAATACTATCATTTTAAAATTCTCAAAAAATTTAAAATTCTTTATCCAAACACACTCTAAAAGAATGTTAATCTATTTTTGAAAATCATAAAAAGATTGTAAACTTATAAGTATGCAAATTTAAAAAATAAAAAAAAAATTCATATATTTTTTAAAATTTTTTGTTTGGAATTTTAGGGTTTTTAGAAAATTTAAGAATTTCATGAAAATTTTCAAGAAATTTATGGTATTTCACTTAAAAAAACATTTTTTAAATATAAAAAATATCATAAAAATGCAAAAATAATCCCTAAATTTTCTAAAAACCTAAAATTCCGAAAAAAAATGCATTTTTTAAATTTTATGAAAAATTGAAGTTTCGCTTACTTATAGCTTTTTTTAAAAAAATAATATAATTTTTAAAAATAGATTACGATTTTGTATATAATTTATGAATTTTAGATTTCTTTGTAATGTTATTTAATTTTTTACACGTGGCAGTAGTTTAATATTTTTTAATGGAAACTGTTAAAAGGAAAAACTTGAGTCCGAAATGAAAGTAGAGGGAACAAAGTAACTTAAAAAACAGTAAAAGGATAAAAATGAGAATGTGACTATATTACAATGGCCAAAAAGGATATTAACCCTTTCAATTAGATTTTTGTTGATGTATTGAAGTAATCCATGGATTTGGCATACAAGTTATCCTCCCTCCGTGAATGGAGTAACATAAAATTAGTGAAATACATTATTTGATGACAATCTGAGTGCCTTTTTCATAGTAGATGTCATTTCAATCATCACTACTTTTCTTTGTGATAAAAAAAAAGTCGGTAGAGGCTTGATGGGGTTTTTGATTAGAAGGGTTGCCAATTGATGTTGATTGTTAGAGTGAAATGAAATGGGCCACGACTCCATCATTGCACTTATGTATTGCTGCTTGGATTGGGGTAAAAAACTTTTCATTTAATACCCCAGTGTAGGATATATTCATTTTTTTTCTAGTTATTCTTGCAGTTAGTGAATCCCTTGAAAATTATACTTAGCTCAGACTATACGTTGAACGTTTCCGAGCATATTTTGAGCTTTCTCTAGAACCTCATGATTTCATATGTACGTAAAAGAAAGCTATGGGATCACTTGATTATATGACATCCATCTAGAATAAAGCAATTATCTTTTACTATGCATCCCACCATCGGTTTTCCTTTAAAGCCAACCCTTGTAAACAAGGTTTATCTTAACAATGGGTTCATTCCAAGCTTGTCTACCTCAATTACAAGTTGCGATAAATGATCTCAAACACCTAAAGAAATCAATGGATTGCATTATTTGTAATGGAGGCATTGGTTTTTCCAACAGGATTAGTACTTGTCAAACTACAAAATCTTCTTCAAGCCAAAACCCTCGAGCCAGTTTTTGTAAGATATAGCTATAGATTGTTTTTGGACCTCCACTGATGCTCCGATCCATGGTGCTTTGTAATTTAGCCTCTTCAGTCTTCAAATAGTTTCCGACAGTCCATTTTTCAAAAATATTCATGTTTGATCAAGTCCAGCTTAGTCTTAAGCAGCCTGTTCTACTTTTTTTTTCTCCTTGTAATAATTCTCTCAGCCCATGGATGTCTTTTTCATTTATTTGACAAGAAATGAAAACGTACGTTTAAGATAAAGTTCATGACCCTATTTCTTTTTTCAAACATGGAGCCGGTATGTATCATATTTAGCCCCCTCAATAATTTTAATTTGTCAAATGTTGTTGGTCTCATCATTTGAAGTGAGCTGGTTCATTTGAGTTAACTTGCTGGTGTTATACTACTGTGGTCAATGATGAGAAATGTTAGATTAGGAAATGGGAGCTACACCCCCTATTTTGCTATTATAAATCATGTCCCATCAGACAAGTAAACTTAGCACCATGTTTAAATTTACTCTTTTACCTCTTAACTTATGCATGTTTTATATGTACACAAACATTATATATACTGTATGTATTAGATATGCCCCTATATACTAAAAATTGTAAAGAGAATGGAATGGAGCAATATAAAGGGGTTATGAATGTGGTCAACATGCACGATGGCAGATGTTTATCATTCATTGAAGAATAAGTTGGCCTGCAGATTACGACTGGATTGAGGGACCCATTTGCTAGATTTATCAAATGCTGCAAGTGTTTTTTTTTTTTTTCCTACACCAACCACGGTGCGTGGTTGATCGTCAACCGTGGCATGTGTAAAAGGAGGGGAAAAAAAAGTGTTGGATGAGTGGCAGGTGTTGCGGCCGTCATTATCTGCAAATTCCAAGTTCATGTCCTTCCATGATGAGTTCCATTATAGGAAAGGCGTGCTGTTTTTATATACCTTTCCAACTATATAGGGGCTCAGTTCTTATGAATTCACTTTTTACTTCTCAAATTGATGTCTCATTTTCGATTCAGTTAGATACCATGATGAAAAGCTGAAAATGATACAGTTTTACTGTTACATCCGGTTGTTGAAGGTTCCAAGGATGTTGGTCCTCAGGAAACTTCTTCCCAAGCTGATATGTTGATGCAATCTAAAAAAAAAAATACTCGTATTTATCACATAACTAAATATATGTAGAGGAAACCTTCAAAATAAGTGATTTTTTTATTAAAAATATAACATATTCATATATGATACTGATTGTCATTCGACGTACACCCGAGTGACCTGAGAGAGACTGGTTGATGTTCAATCAGCGGAGCAGAGGCCGCACTACTTGTGTTGAAAAGTGGAGGTTAAACAGAGGGAGTACACAATTAATATTAATTAACTATTAATTGTTCTGATGGTACTTGATGATATCTCTTAAAAGTTTTAGAGAACAAAATAGCACCATTAAATCATTATCATATATATTAATTAATAAAATTTTAAATATAACTGACCTTACAAAAAAATTATTAATATACTACTAATTATTATTTGATAATAACCAAAATAATATTAATTAACTATTAATTAGCATGATAATACATTATTGTGAAATTAATGAAAACCTTAAAAGCTTGGATTCAAATCTTATTATGTGTTTATATTTTTCTATATAAAATATATAAATCAACAAAAAAAACTCTCAAAATAAAGGTTATTGTATTTTTTGGGTCATGAACTTGACAATTGTTCTTGTATTGTGATCTTAACCTTTTTTTATTATCCAAGTTAATATTGAACTTGACAATTATTCTTACATTGAGGTTTAGACGATTTTTTTGTCCGAGTTAACCTTTGAATTTGGCAATTGTTTCTAAATTGGGGCATGGATTTTTTTTCCCAAGTTCAAACCCTGATGTCAAAATAATTGTCAAGTTCAAGATTAACTTGGACAAAAAAAAAAACTCAGGCCCTCATGTAAGAATAATTGTCAAGTTCAATGACAAACTTGGACCATAAAAAAATCAAGCTCCAATTTGAAAACAATTGCCAAATTCAGACTCTAAAAAATGCATTAATCTTCAAAATAATACAATTTACTTTATAAAGATATTTCACCATTATCTAATTGAATTAATATCAAATTAAGGCTTAGTTTGGATGGGCGGTGTGTTTAGCTCCGGTGAGGTTAAAAACAACGGTGGCGGTGAGATTAGGTACTGTAGCGGTGAGATTGGATAATGTAGCAGTGAGATTAGAAACAGCGGTGGAGTGTGTGTTTGGATTCAAATGCAACTGTAGCGGTGAGGTGAAAATAGAAAATGACTTTTAAGGACATTAGATTAAAAATGATATATCATAGAAGTTTTTAAAATTATTTAACAATTACAAAATTAATAAATTATTAAATATTATTATTAAATATAATTTAATAAAAATATATAATTTAATAAAATATATTGAATTTACAAAAATTCAATCACAGCTTAAAAATTACATGAAAATAACAACTTAATTATTATTTTTTAAAACAAAAAAAGTTTGCTTAAATAATCCAATTAAATTATTATCTCCTGATTAAAAACAAATCATTCCTCTATGAAACAGGGAAACGAAGCAAAAAGAGAGTTACGATCTTCCTAAATTTCACTTTCAATGAAGTTGAACTAAATTTAGTTAATTAATTCATCATTCTACATATCTTTTAAGCAGAAACAAAACAAAAAAAAAAATCATATATCTATCTATAAACTTACTGTGTAAGCGAGCAAACAGAGGTTACAGAGCAAACCAAGGGGAAGGGGAAAGGGGAGAAGAAGGGTAACCAAAGATCAGAAGAAACAAAAGAAATAATATGGGTAAAAGAGGAAAAGAAAAAGCAACTGGAGTTGCTAAATTTTTACCGGACCAACAATCTCCAGTTGATTTGGGGATGACCAGCGCGATGGAGGCTGCTTCTCACCAGACTGGCATGCTGAACCAAAGGGCTGACCAGTGCGATTGCTGCCATTTTCCCCCCCCCAATCGCACCTCACTGGTATGCAATGACAAACCAAAGGAGCCCTAATTCGTGACATGAATTCAATCAAATACTTAATATAAATATAAATAATAATAAAAATAAAAATTATTACATCACTTTCAAGTTTCAACCATGTCAAAACATAGGCTTAATCTTTTGACTCGGTGATACAAGGTATTTATGTTAAAAGCTCGATAAGGTTTGTTTAATGATGCTAGGCTAAAAGGAGAAGTAAGGTTTATCAAATTCGCACCAATGTTTCCCCGTAGGCATCTCTACCATAGACAACTTATTGCGAGCGTGGGACCACTATAAAAATGTTGTGCACACAAATTTTTAAATAAATAAATGGGTTTTAGCTGATTATAATTTTAATGTACAATTTTTAGTATAAATTTAATAAAGTAAATTTAAAAAAGAAAAGAAAAAAGAAACACATATACATCTTTGAAATGATAAAATTGTTAAAGCAAATCAAAACTCAGGGTTTTTTACCCAAATATATTAAAAAGAAAATTTAAATACCTAAATAGGTTGTCAGCTAGATTAATTACCGAAATGGTACTTTTTTTTAATCGTGCCTATTTGACAGGCGCAAATCAATTTTTTATATTAAAATATTTTATTTTTTTCTCGTTTAATAAAATATTATTAATTTTTTTCTTGGATCAGTATATAACCCGAGTATAGATATGAAATACAGTTGAGCCTATCTGACAGGTGCGACTAGTTGTGCCTAACTCAGAGGCGCGAATAGTGGGGCCCACTGCTACTTAATTTTTCCCCTATATATACCCCTGAAAATCAAATGAGCACAGACATAAAATTTAGCAGAGGAACAAACACAAAATTTAGCAGAACAGAAATAAGAAGATAGAGAGAAGAAAAAAATAAAGGAAAACAAGAAGAATGATAAGGTATTTTGGTTTATTTCTTTTTAAATATAATGTAGAGTCTTGTTAGTAATTTTATTATTTGAAATTTATTTTGTTAAGTTATTAATTTTGTTAGCTGCTGAATGAAAAATTTTGCATTAAAAATTTTGTCATTTTTTTGCATTTCGAAACTGTTTTAAGAATTTTGAAATTTTTTTAACATATCTAGTATTGAAGATGGAGAATCAGTTTTTTGTATGTGTTTATTTCGATAGAGAAATTTTGACAACAACCGAGGGATGTATATTTGAATGTCACAAACAAGTAGCAATGAGATTTAATAGAAATATCTCGTTTGATGATATGAAGAAAAAAATTAGTGAAAAAATTTATAGACGTTGTAGGAGAAGAATATCAAAACTTTTCTACTAGTTTCGACGGATCCAATAAAATTTACCGAAATGGAACTTGTAAACAATGAAGACATGGAGACAATGGTTGCTCTTTATTGTGGGTTTCGGAGCAACCAAAATGCACCAATTTAGTTATTTGCTGAGTTAGCTGGTGTGGAGGCAACTGAAGATCCCACTCCATTAGGTGAAGAAGATGGAGTTCAAGAGTCGTGTATGGTGGTTCCGATATCGTATGTTGATAGTCAATCAACTATACACGGGATCGATATTGATCTTAATGCTGCACCCGAGAGTGATGTGGTTGGTGATGATGTATACTATAGTATTGATCTTTCTGATCACGAAGTCGATAGTCAGAGTGATCCCGACGTAGACGAGGTCCCGGATGATATTGACGACGAAGGCGTGAATGAGGATAGAAACGTTAACACGTTTTCAATTGAAAACCAGATTCGTCGTATTATGATACACAATAATCCTGGGGCACACATGTCTCAGATAGACCTTGATACGGCACGGGCAGTCGAGTTTTCGGAGTACCCTGAAATACTACCTACTCATTGGATGGCCGTATATTTTGAACTTGAGGAGTTGTTCATGGGCCAGAGATTCGAAAGTAAGGAAGAACGCATATTTGCCATTAAGTGGTATAACATGAATATATCAGTAGACTACAAAGTCGTTGTGTCTAAACCAACATTATATATTAGAGAGTGTTGGAGGTCGGTAGAAGGCTGCAATTGGCGGATACGAGCTGCATTTATCCAGAAGTCGCAAATGTGGGAGATACGAAAATTTGTTGGGTCTCACACATGCACTTCAACACGTATGACAAAAGATCATCAAAAAGTTGACTCCAAAACTATCTATACGTGCATCATGCCAATGGTGAAATACATGCCGACCATTAAAGTTTTGATACTGATTGTCAAAATGTAGGCACGATTCCAGTATCGAGTATCATACCAGAAGACATGGATAGCTAAACAGATGGCAATGGAGCAATTGTTCGAAGATTTTGATGCATCGGACAATGAGTTACAGGGATGGATAGCCGCTATTAGGGAACACGTACCGGGGATTGTCATTGAGTTATAGACACGACCTTATTACGGGCCGGAGATCAACTACAATTGAAAAAAAGAATTTTCCATCGGATGTTCTGGACATTTGATCCATATGTACACGCATTTCCCCACTGCAAACCTTTTGTACAAGTAGATGGAACCTGGCTATATGGAAAATACACACAGATTCTACTTCTTGCGGTTGCTCAAGACGAAAATAGGAACGTGCTCCCAATAGCATTTGTCGTCGTCGATAAGGAGAACATGAAATCCTGAGAATTCTTCCTTACCAACCTGCGGAGGTATGTTATTAGCAACGATAATATTTGCATCATCTCCGATAGAGGGAAAGGATTAATTGCAACCATTAGGCGTTCCGGTGTACCATGAAGATCCGTTTACTGCATCCAGCACATCGCGGCTAACTTCCAGCGAGATTATAAGAATGCAAACTGGAAGAGACAAGTTGTGAAAATGGGTAAATAATTACCTTATCTTTTCAATATAAGTTTTAATGTTTTAGAGCAATACTGTAACTTATATTTTCTTAATACATATGCAGCGCACGAGCTAGAGCCACACATTTTCTGCCAAAGAATGGCCCGACTTGAGAGTGACATGGAGGGTCAAACGAACACATCTTTTCTACCGTGGTTGGGTACCATGAAGCCGTGGCAATGGTATCAAAGTTTTGACGAGGGCTTTTGTTATGGTCAAATGACCACAAACTTGGTGGAAGGGATCAACACTGTATTGTTAAAAACACGACATCTTCTGATTTCATCTGTCTTCTCGGCTACGTTCTATAGGTTGGCTACCTTGATGCCAAGAATTGGTCAGTAACAAGTCAACCAGATAGAGGCGGGATACGTGTTTGTCGAAGATGTTAGGGATGCAATGGTTGCAAACTGTTGGATGGCGAGGTCGATAACAGTAGAAGTATATTCACAATGTAATGAAACGTTTCGAGTTACAGAGACCATCGGCCGTCGACCCGGTATACCACCTAGGTTTTACGGAGTTGATCTCTAAAACAGACGGTGCGACTGCAGGAGGTTTCAAATACTTCATTATCCATGTGCATATGTCGTGGCAGCTTGTGCTAAAGTCTCGCTCAATGTAGAATAATTTATCGATGAAGTGTACACCCTCGAACGCACGTTGCATGTATGGGAGAACGAGTTCCCTGTGCTTCCTAACCTATCTACTTTGGAGGTACCTCCGACGACCTTCGATCTTGTCCCAGACAAAGGGTTGTGTAGGAACCCGAAAGGTCGTCCGCAATCATCCAGAATCCATAACGAAATGGACTTTAGGGAGAAATCCGATAGGAAGCTGTGTGGCGTATGCAGATTAGCCGGTCATAATCGGAGTAAATGTCCGCTCCGAAACTACCATGTTGGATAATCGTCTCAATCGGGTAGAAATTGAGATATAGTTCATTACGAAAACAAATTGTTAGAACAATATAATCTAAAACAAAGTCAACTAATTTTTATAACGAGTAAAAATTCATCACCTTTTAACGAGTGGAAATATATATGATTGGTGACTAATGGATGCCAAGAATGACATCCGGTAAAGTGCCCACGACTGCAGGAGTATGAGACATTCGCCTATGTCTATCGCAAAAGGATCTGTCGTCCGACAAAGTTCGCGATACAGCATGGCTAAAACTGCGGACCCCTAACTGTATGAAAAGGTGTTATGCAAATCAAATAATAGGGGTAAGTACATCAAGTAGACCGTACTGCCATTTGCATCCGGCATGAGTACACCCCCTATAAGGTGCATAATGTAAACTCGAACGGCTTGCATCACCTCCCATTTATTGGCAGTACTCGACAAATGCTCAAAATTGGTCTTTAGCCATGAAAATCTCAAACTGGTAAATTTCCCCTCACTTGGTGAGCGTCCAAGTAATTCATAGCAAAGGGTAGCCGGCCTAGAGATTGAACTTACGCCCGTGACCGCATTCCTGTCGTTGGGAAGCCTGAGCTGTAATGCAACATCCTCTAGAGTGACGGTACACTCCCCGCACGGTAAATGAAATGTGTGGGTCTTCAGACGCCATCGCTCGACTAAAGCGGAAATCAAGTCGTATCGCAGATCAAAAGTCTGGATCAATGCCGCTGATCTGAACCCAGCTAACTCTAAGTATGGTATTAGGCGTTCATCTGGCAGAAACCCTACACTATTAACACAGCTCCTCAATACGCGGTACGGACCCTGACATTATTAAATTAGCAAAATAGTTAATACAATATAATTTAATTTAGCAAATAACATGAGTATCAAATAAAAATTTTATTACCATCTCATTAATAGTACTTGATATGTGATTATTATTAATCAAAGAACCCATTTGCTGCAAATTTGCAATTTAAAAAATGAATTCATTTAATTAGTTTCAAAAAATACAATAAATTATTTTAAATTTTAGAAACAAAATACGGTAAATTATTTTAAATTTCAGAAACAAAACACGGTAAATATCTAATAATTTCTCATAATTTACCTACAATAAAAAATTTTATGTTAGATTACAATAATAATATAATTAAAATTAATATAAACTATCTAAACATAAAAACATACGAATTAAAAAAATAAAAATAGAAATAGATACATACCTGAGTAGTTTATTTCAAACAACTTATAAAATTATATAACAACAAATTTAATCAACATTTTAATAAATCAGTAAAAAAAATTAAATAAATAAAAAAATCAAATAAAATTACATTATATAAAAATTACATTAAAAAATCACAAAACACTAAACTAAACACTAACAATTTATATAACCTAATCATAAATTACTAACAAAATAACTATAAAGTTAATTTTTAAAAAATACATTACTAAAAAATCACAAAACACATAACTAATATAGATTGAAAAAATGTTTACACAATCTGTCAAGGTTGATAATAGATTTTTCTCCCTTAAATTACTTATGCCAACAATATTTTCACGTATAAAATAAATTCACGTACATGCATTTAACTTTGAACATTGATATTTGTGGGTGTTAAATTTTTTAATTAAAATTTTAAATAATTTTAATAAAAACATTTGTCAATATCTTAATTCATACTTATAGTCAACCCTAAAAGTGCATTAAATGGAATTCGAAGATTCATATCCTGCTTGTTATTGTAGATAAAAATATCCATATCCCATATTTTTTCACACAGCCAAAACTCTACTCCCATTGCTCAAAATAAGAATCTTAATTATGAGTTTCGGGAAACGCTTTTAATTGATACTATTAATGTATTATTATCAATTTTTTAATTTTTTAAGTTACTGTTAAGTATTGGTATATTAATAATTAATTTATATTCTTCAATATTTCTACAATCATTTTTTTTATAAAAATAATTTTAAAGTATATAAATTTATGAAAAGAGCCAGTTATGATTAAACTTGGACAAATTGATATCCAAGTTGATATAAAAAAAATTAAATGAGTTAACAACAACTATTAACATACCAATACTTAACAGTAACTTAAAAAAATTAAATGAGCTTAAACATCATTTGTCCAAATTCATTTTCAAAATGAAATGATTTTTAATTTTTTTATAAACTTATATGTTAAACTCACCAAATACTAAACTAAACACAACAATTTATAACTTAATCCTAAACTACTAATAAATTAATTTTAAAATAATTACAAACACAAAAATTTATAACATAATCCTAAATTACTAACAAATTAATTTTAAAATAATTATAAAAAGCAAAAAAAATTACATTCATACAAAATATTAATCCAAAACTATAAACACTAAACATAAATAATTAATAATTAATAACAAAAAAATCACAATATCTTAATTAAACTCTTTAAATTATAAACAAAATTATTTACTAAAATAATACATTACCTTTTTTTTTCTTCTTCTCCTTTCTCTCTTTTCTTTCTCTCTTCCTATGGATGAGGTTTGGGGGACTATGCTTATAAGGTCCCCCATTTGTAACTTTTTCCCATTGAAGGGACTAGACACAGCAGCAACAGTTGCTAGCAGATGGAGCTGGGGAGGGGGCATGCATGCAGCAACAAATGCTGCAGGAGGGGTACTGTGCAAGCAAAGGGGGTAGCGGGGTGGGGGGCATGCAATAGCAAATGATGCAGGAGGGGGATTGTGCGGGCAGACCATTCGTGCCTACCTGTCAGGCTCGATTAGTCGTGCCTATTTGACAGGCGTGACCCGTTTTTTACCCATATTTTGACCTGTTGACCGTATTTTTACATGTATATATATTTAAATATTTTTAATAAAAATAAAAAATTAATATTTTATTTAAACAAAAAAAATATTTTTTAATATAAAAATTTGATTCGTGCCTGTTAGATAGGCGCGATTAAAAAACGTATTCGTGCCTGTTAGATAGGCACGATTAAAAAAATGTACCATTTCGATAATTAATCTAGCTGATTAATTTTTTTAATATATTTAAGTGAACCCCCCCCCCCCCCCAAACTCACGAAAAAAGTCTGTGAATCGTACGATTGGCAGTGAGCTTACACAAATGTTTTAAAGTTGAAAGGTAGAGAAAACTTGGGTTTGCGGAGCATTTATGTATATATTATTGAAAAAGCAAAATGATTCCTCCACTGTGGAGGATAGCAAGTCGTTGTCAGCACTTTGTTTGGAGGAGGGGGATTGGTGGCAACGCCGTAAACTTTGACGCTATTGCTTTGTCGCTGCAAAAGCATTAGCTTACATTCACTTCACTTTCTTTCTTCTTCTATGCCTTTCCTTCCCAAACTTCACCCTTTCTTATATATAAAAGAACGGTGGACACCCACATACTCCTTTTCTGCATTTTACAAAAATGATCAAGAAGCTATGTGACAAATGTTTCTTTGGGCTTAGGTATTAACATATAGACTACACTAGATATAATAATAGTATTAAGTTGAAAAAAATGAATACAAAATTAAAACATACTCCCCAATAGCTTGTTTGCAGAAGAGGTGACTCAATTTCCTGCTCTCCACTTGTACACGAAATTTGAACGCATTTTATGATTATCTTATGATTAAAGATGTTTGTCTCTAGCAGATGAATATTTTTATTTTTACTTGAGACCCAGAAGCATCAAACAAACAACATGCTTTCTATCACATTATTGCAGTTTCATCACGCATCCTTACATAATTAAATCTCTTAATTGTCCCTGGAATTAAATTTTATGTAAAAGACGATTTTATTTATCATTTTATAAAAAAATTATTATGTAATTATATTAGATTTTGAATAAGAATGGTACCAATTTAATTTAAACATTAAATAATAGTATAAATACATGATTTTTAATTTCTTTTTTAAATTTAGAAATATTGTTAAGAACCGTTATTATTTTTAAAATTTATTGCTGTCGGTTTAGAGCAAGTCAATGAAAGGAGGACAAAGAAATAAAAAGATTTAGGGAGACCAACGGGGTGGAGTCTTGTTTCTTACTTGAAGAACCCCGGGCACAATGCAAGCCTCAAAAAGGAAACTAGAAAAGCTAGGGTTTTACAAAAAAAAATGTTTATTTTTTTAGTATTTAAATTTGTATTTTTATCAAATCGTCTTAAAATGAATAAAAAAATTAACATTTGTTAAATTTGATGATGTGAATGACACGTTAGTATTTACTTAATTTATTTTAAAAATGAATTAAATATTGACATGCTATCCGCATGTCAATCCACATGTATACTATATCGATAAAGTTAACAAATATTAACTTTTCTATTATTTTAGAGTGATTTAACAAAAAAAAATATAAATTTAAGAGGTAAAAGAGATAAAAATTAAATAAAAAAATAAAATAACTTTTTTTTTATAAAGTTAAAAGACAAAAAAATTATTATGCCAATAAAAAAAAGATAGAACTGACAAAGGAAACCTCCTTCCTGCGTACGTGGCAGATACATGCTGGTAAGTAAATAGATGAAGAACAGCAACCACACGAGTGTCACGTAACAAAAACCAAGACCCATTCCCCCCCATTCTACGCGTGGAAGAGTCGTATTGGTTGAAGTAACTAAGAAGTGTAACAAAAATTGAATGTGGTAAACCTCATTATTAATGTATTTACATGAATAATATTTATAATAGGTTTCTTTATTTATGCTTATTATAACAACTTAATTGAGTTGATGTCATAAATTAATTGGATATCAATTTAAATAGCGTTTGGCATGATAGAAAATAATCATTTTCTTAACAATTGAAAAGTGATTCTAATTAACGATTAATATGTCAATTTTTATCTACTTTCTTTAAAATTTAATTTTACTTTGAGAATTGTTTTACAATGAACATGACAATATAATTCTCAAGATAAAAAAAAGTAGAAAATTTTACTTTCTCATGTAGATTGGAGAGTTAAAAAAATATTACGATAAAAATATTAGTCTAGTGATAACCGTAAAAAAAAAGACTATTACCTCCTTCCTACTACTTTATTTTCCCTATTACTTTCGGTTAAACTTATAACTTAAAAAATAAGTTAAATTTTATCAATTAAATTTTAGTATTGAATATTTAATTCAAGTATTTGTTAAGAATGATTTTTCTTATAAAAATTAGGTACATGATTATTATTTTATTTAATAAAGGTAAATTTGTAAATTATCATTACATTATTAGGAAAGTAATTCGTGAACCAAACGTGATAATGTAACTTTCCTATGTTTTTTTAATACCTTCAAATGTATACTAAACGTTGTAAATTAACTTTTTAGCAATCACATTCTAAGGAATTATATTCCATTGATGTCATAACATGAGAAAGCACCGTACGTTACCTTGGTTGAAAAAATATGAAAACACCTTCACTTTTCAAAGTACATTGTATTATTTTGAGAGTGTTTTTGTCATTTAATATTTTTATATTGAAAAATATAAAATATACACATAATAATATTTGAACCGTTACATCTATACATTACCATTCAACCAAAAATACATTACCGTTCAACCAAAGCCACATTTGTTGTTTATATATATATAAAAAAATTTACAATATATTTGTTACATAAAAAAAATAAATTTTGATTAAAATATGTTATAGGTCCCTGTGCTCTTCACAAATTTAGAATTTAGTTTTTATACTTTTATTTTTAGAAATTTAGTCCCTCTACTTTTCAGATTTCAAAATTAAAGTCTAATTGTTAATATTGTTAAATTATTTTTGTTAATTTTGTTGGTGTGACATTCTGAAATTAAAAAAAAACTCATTTAATAGCAATATAATTAAAATAATGATGATTGATGATGTAATGAACTTGAATTTAACAAAATAATCTTAACAATGTTAATAATTATACCTGAAATTTGAAACCTGAAGAGTAAAGGAACTAAAAGTATAAAAACTATTACAAAGAGTAGTATATTTTTTAACTTAAGAATTTTATATATAATCAAAATTAACATTTGAATCTACACAACCGAAACTATGTTAATTTAATGGCTCATTTATTTTTAAAAAATCTTTTAAAATTATAGTTTAAATTAATTAATTTAAAAAATTATAAATTATTAAAAAGCATAAGTATCTTTATAATAAAATTTAATTTTTTAATCTTTTCTAATTAAATTGATATTCAACCATTGGTGAAATTAATTTAATAAAATAATTGACATCAATAAATATAATTTCAAGTAAATAATCATATATGAGATACAATTAAAATAAAAAATTATAACTTAAAAAGAAAAGTCCATCCAGCTGACCCTTTCCCACTTTTTCTCCGAAATTAAACTATTTCCTTAAATTTTTAAAAATTCACGTAAATGCCTAATTAATTAAAAGAGACTGCTTTTACTCCTAATATAATAATATTTAAACAAATTCGTATATTTTTGGCTGTATGTTTGTTTTGTTTTTGTCAAAGAAAAGAAAGAAGTGGGTAGTGATGGCCTAATCAATCATCTCGTTTGGTGATATTGCCTTGATTAATGTGCACCGCTTTTCTACTCTAATTACTGTTTTGTCACCCGTAAGCTTTCTTACAACATTGCCCCTCCCCTTTTCTTTTATTTATTACATTGTTATCATCAATTTTGAATTCACGTTGAGTTGATTTATAATACTTATTTAATTAACGGTATTATCTACATATAGAAAGTGGGTGAGAAAATACATTTTAATTTATTGGTATAATGGTAAAGATTTTATTTATAAATTCACGAGAATATGAATTTTAATTCAATGTGCGATTTGATACATGAACTTTAGTTTGGTATAATTAAACACATAAAACTTGAATTGTGGTTCGTATCTATACATAAAACTTAAATTTTAATTCAATTGTAAATATAAACATTTATTTTCATATTTGATTTACATAATTGTTTATATAAACCTAAAATGGTGATAATTCAATACAAAATTGTGAAGATTGAATCAAATCAAAATTTCGTGTATAAAATCACACAAAATCAAAGTTGGTGTGCCCTTCAACATGTATTTAATAGTGGTGATACTTTGCCAACTTTTATCAAAATTACAAACAATCAATTGGCTTTTCCAAAGGACTGGTTGTGTAAGGTAGGTTTCTAGACATGTTATGAAGGGGTTGGAGGGAGTTGGTTACAACTACATTTTCTTCTTTTTGGTGGGGTTTAACTTTGTGTTTTAAACTTGATAATAAAAAGAAGTTGTTGAGGTGTCACTCCTGCTAATAATTATTGTTATCAAAATTTATTTTCATCTTCTCGATATTAATTAAATTAAATTAAAAAATGAGTGATTTTATTTAGTGATAAATATTTTTTGAAATTTTGAAATATATATCCTTAATTTATTTATTAATTATTATACTTTGAATTTGCTTATTATGCATATTTTTACTGAATTAATCTTTTACATCAAACTCAATTTTAGTTCATAGTTTTTACATATTTAAAATTTTCTTTATCTATTTATTATTAGAATCTAAATCATAGTAGAATCGTTGATACTATTAAATTTTTTTGTCCAGGTTTGAATCTCTATCCAATATATGTTATTAGAAATATATAAGTTGATATCAATTTTGGATATTTAAAAATACTCATACAATTATGATAATAATAGTTCTAATTTAAAAGTAAACATCCATTTAAATAAACCCTATTTGTATCAGTTTGGTTTATCAAATTTCTTTTAAAAATCTGGAAAAATGTCAGATGGTATTTTAACCGAATTCAACAAAATTTTATAAAATTTTTATTTTATTTTATTCAAACAATTATATTTTTTAATAAAAATTCAAATGAATATATTTAATTATTATGTAAAATAAAAAAATAAATATGAACTTTAGCCTTGCTCTCTCATTTCAGGAGGGATGGTATGAAACTGTGATTCCACATCATCTCTATCATTTTCTAATAGGAGAATGACAAATCATATTTTTCTTTCTGATCTTCAGCTTTTTCCTCTTCAAAAATTTTAAATTCAACAAAAAAATTTTAAAAATCAAGAGAAAAAAATCTAATTTGTCATTATTCTATTAAAAATAGATAAAAATATGTAGAATCACAATTTCATACCATCTTTTCTGTTATTCTTTACCTACTCTTTTTAACTCAAAAGTACTATTATGGGCATCTACTGCCAAAATGGGTAAAAAAGGATTATGTGAACTGCTTGTAAATTGGTTTAATGCAGAGGGTACTTTTGTCAACATAAAATACAGCCATAGTAAGACAGAGAGATGACCACTTGGCGTGCAGAAGTTGTCTACTCGAGGCGTTGGTCATTGATGAGTCCATACACAGCGATGTGAAAACAAAGTATAGTTAAAATAAACCATTAAAAAATTAGTAGGTTAAAATCTGCCATAAATTTCTATTTTGAAATTTAGTGATTATATTTTTAATTATAGTAATTTAATTAATTTATTTTAAAAAATTTAAAATTTAAAATTAACTATTTAATATTGTTAAGATTATTTTGTTAAATTTAAGTTTATTATAATGTTTTTAAATTATAGTGTTATTAAATGAATATTTTTATTTTAAAATTATCATATTAATACATTTAATAGTATTAATAATTACACCTAAAATTTAAAATCTAAAAAATAAAAATAAAAATTTATGAACTAAATTTTAAATTTATGAATAATACAAAGATGTATAGCAAATACAATGGCGGAGTTTGGTAAACAGAGTTTTGAAATTTTTTTAATTGATTTTGGCACAAATAGAGAATTGAGTAGTTAAACCTTTTAATTATAATGTTTGGTGAATCAAGGTTTAGAAGAACTTGTTGAGCTAAAACTTTCAAAACAAAAAACACTGGGATGGTCAACTTTTTCCATAACTATTGGGAATGAAATATGTTGAATGTCTTATTCAAAAATTACTCTTTTTGTCACATGCTCTGAAACATAATAATAATAAGGGTGTAGTCTTCATTTTCACTTCAAAAATGTTAAGTAAATCTAAAAAAAAAAACTCCATATAAATATACAAGAATCAACTATGAAAATTTATTTGCAAGATAATTTCATCCATTAAGATTAGTTATTTTTATGCTTTTATATTCCTGTACTGTTTTTTATCTTTATTTGTCAAAATTTTTTCCTCCCTGTTAGTCGATTTTTTCCCATGTATTTTATCTTTTTTTGCCCCTATAATTTGAATTTTGGGTCCTTATAATTCTATTTTTTTTGTCCCTATAAGTCAAAATTGTTTATTTAAAATTTCAAAAATATTTACTGATTAATTTTCATAATGGATGTTATAATTTTTTGGCAATAGTGTTTTATTTTAATGATTTCACCCAATAAATACTAAAGTATTATAAATAAATAAATACTTAATAATAAAATATGTCATGCCCTTATTTCTCATTTTACAAATATTAATTTCCAGCTAAATTTTATCAAATATTTTTAAATAAATAGTTAATAGAATAAATCGATCAAACCATCAATCAATTGCAGAATGAATTTTCTTGTAGTGATGGCAAAAACAATAAATTTTCTTTTTTTATGCTAAGCAAACCTTTTCAAGTTGGGACAAACATTATTTAGATAGGTTGTCTGTAACAGTTAAGTGTAATTTCCTAATTTACTTTACATGTTATAAAATTCAACAATTTAATTTATATATATTTGATGTTATAAAAGGTGTAATTTTCTTATTTTATTCTTTTAATTACACCTTTTCTAAATAAGGGAATCACATATTTCATATATAGACTAGAGGTGATCATAGGCCGGGTCGGGTCGAGTTCAAACAAAATTTTAGGCTCATTTTTTAGGTTACAGGCTTACAAATTTGTCCAAACCTGGCCTGAGAGAAAATTGCTAAGCCCGAGCCCGGCCCATATTAAATATATATAAAAAATATATATTTGATTAAAAATAAAAAATATATATTTAATATATAATTTGGGCCGGACCGGGCCAAAAAATTTTACCCAAGGCCTGTCCCGTTTTTAAACGGGCCTTATTTTTTGCCCAAACCCATATTTCGGCCTATATTTTTACCCGAATCCTCCTATTTTTTAGGCGGGCCGGATAGCCCAACCCATGATTACCTACTACCACTTTACATGTTATAATTAATGAAAAATCGTTAAAATATTAGTATAAATTTCTAAAATCTAACAATACCAACATGCAAATGCCAAATAGAATTAAGGCATCCAAAGAATTTTTATAATCAACATAAATTTCGCCTCATATACTCTATCAGGTTTGCAACATTAATATTTAGACAATTTTCATTAATACTATATCTATTTGCATCGATATGGTATATAATTAAGAGTTTATATTTGATACATTATTAGGAAAATATTTTAATTTTGAAAATAATTTTAAATTTTTTTAATAAGTAAAATTTTATTTTTATCACCTTTTAAATAGAATTTATATTAAATTTTAAATTTTATTTGTGAAATTTAAAATTCTAATGTTGCAGTGTAATAATATGAGAAAAAAATATTAAATATATAATAAAATAGTTAGATATAAAATAAAAAAATAAATAATACAAATTTAAATATTAAAATAGAAGGATGAGAAAAAATTATTGTAAAAGGTAAGAATTTTTTAAAATAAGATTTTTTTTACAAACCAATAAAGTAGGTCACTAAAAATTATTAATGGTTTATAATTAATTTCTGATGAAAAATAATAATTTTTCGAAAAATAATTATTGAGTGCTATAATGCATAGTATTAAATTACGATCGACTTAATACATTAATGTTACTAATTGGTAGCCTTAAATATGTGAAGAAAAGAAAGGAAAGCATTTTTTTTAAAAGAAAAATTAAAAGCATCTAACGTAAGAAATGAAGGTGAAATTTTAGTAGTCTATATATGAAAAATGTGAAGGTGAGAGGTCAATGGAGATAGTGGGGGTGTGCTAGCAGACATTTCTAACATCATTTTCTTCTCATCTTTCTTTCACAGATTCCTCCAATCTTAAACGTCTATGAATCCACTCTTTTTAGGTTCTTTTTCCGTCAACTACAGCCGCTGCAACTTGCAAGGGCAGTGTCAGCTTCTATAGTACTCATAAAATTAATCTTATTTTAGCAGTAAGTTCTGGGGTCAAGCCATAATATACCCACATGTTTGGTGATTGTCTTCCTGCTTGAATTTTTTTTTTTTGGAAATTTAGGACTTTCTTTCATATAAAGACTAGATTTCCTGTCAGCTTGTTTTGCATGGGGTGAAGTTAAGCTTGTTTTTATTGATTTGATGTGTGAATTTGGAATCTTTGTTTTCTGGAAACTGGTTGGTATTTAAGAGAGGGAAAATAAACTCTGTTTTGAAGTAGAAACTGAGAATCTTTGAGGAATTTTGTTTGCTTCTTTCTCCTTGTGGTTATTGAGAAAATTTTCCTTATCTTCTTTAGTCTGGGTCTTCTGTTTTGCCATTCTCAATTGCTGGATAAGATAGCATCTTTTCTTTCTCTTTTTCTTTTTCCCTTTTCCTTTTCTTTCCCTCACTATCTAAAGCTCCTTAAAATTCATCTGTCCTGTAGTCAATTTGGAGCTTACTGGGTTTCTTTTCTTCTTATCCCCAAGCCTCTTCATTTTCTGGTGATGTTTCAATAGATTCGACAGTGGGTCTATCGGTTTCGGATGTTATGTTGCTGGATAGCTTCTACGATGTCCATGAACTGTTTGATCAATTGTCAATTTAAGTGCACCGAGGCTAGTCTCCTTGGCGATAGTAGTACCAAGATGGGGTTCACATGCTGGGATAAAATCTCAACTTATAGTTTCAAGATCCACCATCACTACTACCAGTTTATTGGTTCCAAGAGAGTTAGCAAAACTTGGTGGAGAAAGCTCTTGCTTTTATGGGTCATTGGTTGGACTGTAGTCTCTATTTGGATCTTCTGTTATATGAGTTCTCAAGCTACCGAAAAGAGGAGGGAGACTCTCGCTAGCATGTGCGACGAGAGAGCTCGGATGTTGCAAGATCAGTTTAATGTAAGCATGAACCATATCCAGGCTATGTCAATTTTGATCTCAACTTTCCACCATGGCAAAAACCCTTCTGCTATTGATCAAGTAAGCTATATCCTCTTCTCCTAACTTTTAGTTGGGATAATAGAACTAGTTGGGATAGATGATTATGCATTTTTTGTGCTTGATTCCATGTTTACGCTCCTGCTTGCTCGATTCAAAGTGATTATGCATTTGTTGTGCTTGATTGCTGTCGTTTACTCTATTCTTTGTGGCGTGCTTGATTCAAAGTGATTATGCATTTATTGTATTTGATTGCATGGTTTATTGTAACGCCCCTATACCCAACCTTATCGCCGGGGTTAAGATATCGGGATGCTACATTTGTTGCTGAAGTAACAACAGTCAAATTCAAATTCATTTTTATTCATATTTAATCAATTCCTTTAAACATTTTTACATGTATTAATCATTCTATCACTTACAATAATTTCATAACATTTCAAATTCATTTACTATTATTATCATTATTATTTCTTTTCCTCCCCTCAATTCCACATCCTTTATGAATATATATTAGAGTATTTAACTTTTAATATAACATGCTTATATGTAACATTAACTATGTTTTCACTATTTACTTTGTGTTCATATTAAAGCTGTGCACTTGTGTCATGGTCACTAAATTATTTATATTTTGAGCTACATAATTCGAAATTAAGATTTGCTTTATGTTTTTGAAGCTAGACTCAAATATATTTTTACCATAAAATTTGCAGAATTTCTACTTTAGTTAATCAGTACAGTAAATTCTTCAAATTTTCTCTTGTTCTGCTACTTGACAGCTTCGACATTTCTTTACTAAAAATTAATTATCTCTAGTACGAAGTTTGGATGACGTTTCCGTTTGTTTCTCTTGAAAATAGACTCATTAAGAATTTAAACATATATCTCAAAATCTATTCTGACCTTGTCCCACAAGAATTAATATATCTCAAAATCTATAATCCGTTGCTTTCACCGTTTCTTTTATACAAAACTAGACTTAATAAGATTTAATTTCATCTTTGATTCAACCTCTAAATAGATTTCTATAAATTTTGATGAATTTTCAAAGTCAGATTACTGTTAATGTCCAAATCTGTTTTAGTGCAAAATGTTGATAACTAAGTTTGTAACACTTTCCTTTCCTTTCTTTACAACATTTCCCATCACTTCCTCTTATTTCCCTTCACTAACATATTAAGAATATAAAATTTTATATAAGAAAACTCTAATTTAACATCATTTTCAAGTTTTTTCAACTGTATCAAACTTAAAAACATATTTAAATGTTGATGTTCTTACCTTGTCCTATTGATTTTAAACTTTAACTTGATTTTCTCTCTCCTTTAACTTCTATTTTCTTGAATCCAAGTTAATATTCTTATTCTTTATAGTCTTCTTATCACTTTTCTCTCTTAGTGTTATGGAAATTCCTTGAAATTTTAGGAGAAAATGATAGATTTATAGTGGAAGGACTAAATGTAAAAAATGAAAATTTCTTTCTTCCCCAAGGAAGTGGCGTGAAAAGGTAGAAGGAAAGATGAAAGACCTTTTTTTTTTCCTCTTTTCTTAACAATTAATAAATAATAAAATATCTTAAAATAAAATAATAATAAAATATTCAAACCAATTAAATTTCAACACTAGTCCTTTGATTATTATGATATTTATCTTTATTGAGAAATGACCATTTTACCCTAAAATATTCTGCACAATTTTTTTGAATTATCACTTAATTTTACTAAAATTGCAATTGAGTCCCTCATACTTTTTCTGCTTATTCAATTTGATTCTTATTCATCCATTTTTCTTATTTTCTAGATTCTTTCACCATTAAGATATTTGCACCTATTGGCCCTTCAAAGTTTTCATATTTATACAATAACCTCTCAAATTTTAAGTATTTACATGTGGGCCCTAGAACTTTTCACATATTTATGATTTAGTCCCTACTTTAAATTAATGCATCAGATCATGTTTCTCAATTCAATCTTCTCAAACATCACTCAGCTTCCTCTTTTATCACATTCATTTCCTTATTTCACTTTATCGAAAACACAATCTCAATTTATCACTGCTTTTATAATGTAACGAATTTTGGGTGTTACATTTACTCTCTTCTTTATCGTGCTCAAGTCAAATTGATTATGCTTGTGTTGTGCTTGATAGCTATGGGTACTTTCTTCTTTGTCATTTGCTTGATTCAGTGTGTTAATCTTGCTGCACTTTTCTTAATTTAGGATGAACTCATATTTGGCAATTTAACTATTTGATCTGGATTAATCCAGGGTACTCACCTGATGTTTTTGGTTGGCTATATAGTTATAGTTTCAACCAAAATTGATACTTCCGAATTTTAGATTGAATAAGAATCTTGTCAACTGGGTAGCCATACTTGCTTCAAAACATTGAATACAGTTTTTTAAAGCTTCTTAGACTAGAAAAGATCTGTGTGGTTTTAGTTGTGGATTATATGATCATTTGTTTTTTAGTCAACAAAGGGAACTCACTTTATGAACCTGCAGATGACTTTTGCAAGGTACACGGAGCGAACTGCTTTTGAAAGGCCCCTCACAAGTGGTGTGGCATATGCTGTAAGGGTGCTCCACTCTGAAAGGGAACAATTTGAAAAGCATCAAGGATGGACTATTAAGAGGATGGATACACTCGAAAAAAATCCTGTTCATAAGGATGACTATAATCCCGACCTCTTTGAACCATCGCCAATTCAGGAAGAATATGCACCTGTTATCTTTGCGCAGGATATCATATCACATGTGATTTCTATTGATCTGCTGTCGGGAAAGGTGAGATCGTGTAATATTCTAAAAGGTTTGGTTTTCAGTAGCTGTAGCCAATACTGATAAATTGCACTTTTTCTAAAGAAAAATGGTATAAAAGAGAACCGAATTAAGTATTTTCTATCTCTAAAGAGTTTTGGCACTAGTTGAATAAAGAATTTTGAATTCATTCGTTTATAATATTCAGTTGTGAATCTTTAATTTTTTGGGTATCAACAGGAAGATCGCGAGAATGTATTGCGTGCAAGAAAATCAGGAAAGGGGGTGCTGACAGCTCCTTTTCCATTACTCAAAACAAATCGTCTCGGAGTTATTTTGACATTTGCAGTCTACAAGAGGGATCTTCCCTCGAATGCAACTCCTAATGAGAGGATTCAAGCAACTAATGGGTATGTTTTCACTATGAACAAAAAGTAGGAATATTTAATCAATGTTTCCGTATATTTTAAAAATTAGTAGGAAGCTGAATGCCTTAGGCTTCCCATCTCTGGAAATGCACAAAACAGATAAAAGTTGTAAGAAGAAATCTGATAGCTTAAGGACTCTAAAATGATCATATGCATCAATCATTACATTTGCCATGCTGAAAAGATGAAACAAGCTCTTTCTTTTCTTAAGAAAAGGTCCCCGGTGTGATGCTCTAGTTAATGGCTTGGATAAGATGATCACATTAGTTATCGAGATGTTACTTAATACCATCATTGCTCGATCAGGTATCTTGGTGGAGTGTTCGATGTCGAGTCACTTGTGGAGAAGTTGCTACAACAGCTTGCAAGCAAACAAAAAATACTTGTCAATGTGTTGGACACAACTAATCAGTCTTACCCTATTAGTATGTATGGCTCAAGCGCATCAGATGATGGGTTGGAGCTTGTCAGCCATCTTAATTTTGGAGATCCTTTCAGAAAGCACGAGATGCGCTGCAGGTAATCCATCAATCTTGGATCACCTTTTGATCTTGGTTTCACCTTCTCTTTGATATGGGCTTCTATTGTTAGCTTTCAACCCATTTCATTTCAACATAAATTCAGCTATTTCTTTGAAAACAAATGATTTCTGTGCCTTTGCAAGTGGATGCCAAACTTTACATAAATTTCACTGTTATCCATGTCCGTAAAACCAGGGTAACTCGGACATAACCATGATCTAATTTTGTTCTTCCTATAGGTTTAAACAAAAGCCACCATGGCCGTGGCTAGCAATAACCACTTCAATTGGCATCCTTGTGATTGCATTACTTGTTGGGCATATATTTCATGCAACTGTTAATCGAATTGCGAAGGTAGAAGATGATTGTCACAAGATGATGGAGCTCAAAAAACAGGCTGAGGCAGCTGATGTGGCCAAATCTCAGGTATATGACACATCTGATCTATATCCTATGTGTTCAGGCCTGTTACAGATATTTGGTCCTAATTACTTGTAACTGTTTTTTCAGTTCCTTGCTACTGTTTCACACGAGATTAGAACCCCAATGAACGGTGTGCTGGGTGAGTCTAAACGTCCATTTATTTCTCTGAATTTATTTGCATGCAGTGTATAATAATGCTCAGAAAATTAAATCAAATAACTAGTAAAGAATAGAGTTTACTTAGCCATGACAGTGTGCCAGTTTTTCTTACAGGAATGTTGCATATGCTTATGGACACGGATTTAGATGTTACACAACTTGATTATGTCCGAACTGCACAAGCTAGTGGAAAGGCTCTGGTTGCGCTTATAAATGAGGTTTTGGATCAGGCTAAGATCGAATCTGGTAAGCTAGAGCTCGAGGAAGTGCAGTTTGATCTACGAGCAGTCTTGGACGATGTCTTATCACTCTTTTCAGGGAAGGCTCAAGACAAAGGAGTAGAGGTGAGATACCTGTATCTCTATGACTCACCACCTCCCTTCCATTCTCTTCTCGTTTTCATTCTCTTTCACCCTTTGTGCGGTGTTCATCCAAGAGTCTAACATATTTTTATTTTGTATAATTGATTTGCGGATGAGTGCAGTTGGCAGTTTTCATTTCAGATCGAGTGCCTGAGATGCTAATTGGCGATCCCGGGAGATTCAGACAAATCATCACCAATCTCATGGGAAACTCGATTAAGGTATGTGGTTGGTTCTCCATTTAATATATAAATGAAACTTGTTGGAACTTAAGAAAGTTTTGTCAAATCAATTAATTCTGACTTGTGGATGCTTCGATCTAGGTTGGGTTTGATCTTAATTATGCTTTAGCAGCATAAACTTATCATTTACTTACTGGTGCAGTTCACAGAGAAAGGGCACATCCATGTTACGGTTCATCTTGTGGAGGAGGTGATTGATTCAATAGAAGTTGAGACTGAATTTTCATCAAACAATACCTTGAGTGGTTTTCCAGTTGCGGATAGACGCCAGAGCTGGAAAGGATTTAGAACTTTCAGTCAAGAAGGATCCATTGATCCTTTCTCTGACAGCATTAATATCATTGTATCAGTCGAAGATACAGGAGAAGGAATCCCTATAGAAGCACAGTCTCGTGTTTTCACACCTTTTATGCAAGTGGGCCCTTCTATTTCCCGAACACATGGAGGCACGGGCATCGGACTAAGCATAAGCAAGTGTTTGGTTAATCTAATGAAGGGAGAAATTGGTTTTGTTAGCATTCCTAAGATTGGTTCTACCTTTACATTTACTGCTGTTTTCACCAGTGGCTCTTCTAGTTCGAAGGAGTACAAGAGCCAGCAAATCAACAACCAGACTAACTCAGTTTCCTCAGAGTTCCGTGGGAAGAGAGCATTAGTTGTGGATCCTAGATCTGTCCGGGCCAAAGTGTCAAGATATCATATCCAGCGGTTGGGAATTCATGTTGAAGTAGTTTCCGATTGGAAACAAGGTTTATCTAGCATAAGCCGAGTTAGTAGTGCTTTCAACATGGTTCTCATCGAACAGGAAGTTTGGGATCAAGATCTAAATGGTTCAGCTCACTTCATTGATAACTTGGAGAAAATAGCTATTACTACTCCGAAGGTATTCCTTTTGTCCAATTCTATCAGTTCTTCCCGAGCAAATACTACTACGTCTGGTGTTTGTAACTTGACCGTCATCCCGAAGCCCTTGAGGGCTAGCATGTTGGCGGCATCTCTACAACGAGCCATGGGTGATGGGAACAAAGGGAATCCTCGTAATGGGGAGGTACCTAGCCTATCTCTTCGGAATCTTCTTCTTGGGAGAAAAATTCTAATTGTAGATGACAACAACGTGAACCTAAAAGTAGCTGCTGGTGCTTTGAGAAAATATGGAGCTGATGTGGTTAGTGCTTCAAGAGGAATGGAAGCTATTGAACTGCTTACACCGCCTCACTGGTTTGATGCCTGTTTCATGGATATCCAAATGCCTGAGATGGATGGGTATGTATCCCGTGTTGCTTTTAGAACTTCCCTATACAATTCTGATTCAGAAATTGAGTTTCAAATTCTTACAAAATAAGACAAAAAATATTTTCTAGTTGGTTTAATTGGCGTTGAAGTTGCCTTTTACAATGTCTTATGTTTGCATTTTACAGGTTTGAAGCTACAAGGAGAATTCGGGATTCGGAACAAAATATCAATGACCGTATTCACTTTGGAGAATTATCAGTCGAAACTTATAACAACATTTCAAACTGGCATGTACCAATTTTGGCTATGACTGCAGATGTTATCCAGGCCACACATGAGGCGTGCCTACGGTGTGGAATGGATGGATATGTATCTAAACCATTTGAAGCTGAGCAATTATACCGGGAAGTTTCACGATTTTTCCATTAGGCATCAGATCAGAATCGTTAGAAAGGACTTCTGCGCATGACTTGCTGATGGCATCAATACAACCGCCCCTTCTATGGCATGCTTTGAGATACCTTAATAAGTCGCAATTCTTCCCAAGAGTGAGTTGCCTCTAACCTTGGTTTTTAGTTTCTTTCAGAACCTTATAAAACCATGCAATTATTTCTCAAACCTTAACAAAATCAAGCATCATGTTTTTCTTTTTCACCAATCTCTTGACATCTTGCCGTGAACGATGTTTTTGCAGGAAGAAACGTGTTTTTGTAGCAGGGTGTATATAAAATCATGCTTGGGTATTGGATTTTCTTGTATTTTACAAAGCAGTTAACAAAGGTTGTAGATCCTTTTTCATTTTAGCCTGTAAAGTTGGTCACAATCACAAGCCTTCCATCAGGGTTGGTGAATTCAGATTTCTGTGCAGTAAAAAAAAACGGATTTTAACTTAGGGTAAAAACAAAATTACCATATTGAAATGAATGGAAGAAAATCATATTCCTTTGAGTGTATCAGTATCTCAGCATCGGGGGGGGGGGGAATTGAGCCTTATACATTAAGTAATGCTCCAATAAAATGATTGGTCAGTACCTTATTTAGATTTAACAAATTGTATCATGTTCATCTATGTTATCTTATCATAATTGTTGTTAATGTATATTTTGAGCAATGGTGTATATTTATATAGTGTTGGTCGTTGTTTCATTTTGGTGTTTGTTGGGTCTAATGTTATAAGTTTTTCAAGTGTTAGTATTGTCATACATGTAGGCATTATCTTACGCAACAATTTATGAAGAAAATGAAGTAAGATTCTTTGAAAATTGTGTGTGACTGAATTAAACACAAATTTCTGCTTATTTGTTTCCTTAGTCAAGGTTTACTTGGGCATAATTCAAGGGAAATGGAAGTTCACACGGAGAAAGGCGTGTACTTATCTTGTTACAAATTTATTTTAGTGTAAATTTGTTGCAACCAATTTATTCTTTTTATTCAACTAGTGATGTACATATGTATTAATTAATTGATGATTTGAAAGAAAAAAAATTATGTATCGAATTACACACGCACAATTTATTAACTTATCATTATATTATCCACGTGGACAATCTCAAGCAATGGGATGATGTTTATTTTTTCAAGTTAAACTTACTTTGTTTGTTTAGGTTTACATTTGTTTTAAATTTAACTTAATTTAATTTTATACCATGGAATTGATGATTTGAAAAAAAATTATGCATCGAATTTTCATTAGTTGGTTTTGCATTAACAAAGTTTGTTAACTCCAAGTATCATAATAATACACATATAGATAGTTCATGTACCACATTAATATTTTTCAAAGTATAAGTACCAAATTGAACATATTATAAAAGTATAACTACCAAATAATACACAAATTGATAGTTTTAGTACCACATTGGGCATTTTCAAAGTACAAGCACCAAATTGGACATTTTATAAAAGTACAGATGCCAAATGTGATATTATCCCTAACAATAATAAGGGTTAATATATCTTTTGCCCTGGATCTTGGCCACTTGTGCATAATTGGTACCTAATTTGTTTTTACCTAACTAGTATCTAAACTTCAATTTTGTTACATACTTTGGTAACACCGTTAAAATGCACTAACATGGCACTGATGATAAATAGCATGGTGACACATGGCAATCCTATGTGGCAAAAAAATTATTAAATTAAAAATACATCAAATTTGATTTTTTTTATAAAATCTATTATTTTGCATCATATTTTATAAAATATCGTAATTTGTAAAATATATATTTCTAAATATATAAAATATGTTTCATATAAAAACTATAAAATCTATAAATATATAATTCTATTTTAATTTCATAATAATATAAAATATAATATTTTATTAAAAATAAAATAATATAAAATTACTTTAAAAATGTTTAGAGTGAACCTCAACAAATAGTTGTCCAAGTTCAAATGCATCTGGACATCCATTTGTCTAGGTTCATTCCTTACGCTTAAAAAATATAATTTTTTTATAATTTTTAAAAATTACTTTTTATTTTTCTAATTTTTGCGACATGTTAAAATATGGGCTGTCATGAATTATTAGTATATTTTAATTATGTTGAAGCATCAAAGAATGATGGAATTAAAAATTAGGTAGTAGTTAAATACAAATGACCAAACTCAGAGACATATATTAGCTCTTATTTTTATTAGACGGAGACCTCCATTTTCAATTGGCCGATAACATTTGTCACGCCCTACCACAAATCCTTCTGGGTTTACGCTGTCAAAATTTTGATTTTATCTTGAAATTTTAAAAAATTTTAATTAGATTCTCTCAAATTTATGAAATTTTTTACTAATCTCTCTTAAAATTTTTAAAAATTCTTATTAACTTCACAAAAAAATTAATTAGACTCTAATTTTTTTAAAAAAATAACTTTTAAAATTATCAAATTTTTTCTAGACTCTCAAAACCCAAAACCCGGCATTGTTTGCGCCACGCCGCACATGAACTTTTAAGGTTCAGCTTCTCAATCTCTTTACAGTTCCCTATTAATGGAATGCTGATTACATAAAATAATTTGAGATGACCGACTGGCATTTTAAATCATGGGTGAACCCTCAATTTGAATTTGTTGAACAATCAAAATTGCATACGTACAAATTGTAACCTATAAGATCACGATATACATTGTTAATGATGATGTGTGGGATTTTAAGAAGTAATAGCATTGATTATGTTGGTAAGTAGGCGTTTCCCTAGTAAAGGTGAGAATGGGATTATTTTCTTTTAAATTTAATTTGCTTGAACAGCACATATTCTCTGCAGATTCTGGTTGTGCATTTGTCGATCGATATAACGCTTTGGGTAAAGCATGGGAAGCAAGTTATTCCCAGCAGTACAAATGGGGCGGCTGTTGTGAATCCAAATGACTTCATCCCCTAAACTCCGCCCCACACTACCCACCACTTTCTTTGCATATATATATATGTATATATACCCTCTCACTCTCTCCCTCAAACTCACAAACCTTCACCAAGTTGTCTGGGACTTTGCCGTTATTTAGAAGAAGAAAAAACAATGTCGGATTGGGGACCTGTTTTTGTGGCAATGGTGTTGTTCGTGCTGCTAACCCCAGGGCTGTTGTTTCAGGTTCCAGGGCACCATAGGTGCGTGGAGTTTGGGAATTTTAAGACAAGTGGTGCTTCGGTTCTGATCCATTCTCTGCTGTATTTTGGGCTCATTTGTGTCTTCTTGCTTGCTGTTAAGGTTCACTTGTATCTAGGCTGATCATGCATTATCTGATTCAGGATGTTATGAAGTATTTATAAACTTGTTCTGCTTGCTTCGTGTTCTAATGTTGAGTCTTGAGTTTAATCCCCCACGAAAATTTAAGCTCTCTTGTGTTTTGTTAATCCTGTGTTTTTTCAATTAAGAAAAGAAGTTCTATTGCTTCTTTGGAGTATTATTAAGCTACACACAACATTTCGACTAATAGATACTTGAGTATCAAAAAAGAAATAAAAAACCTCACTTGTCATTTTATGTTTTGTATGTTAAGATAGACCTATGATTTTTGACATATTACAATGAATGGTCTTCGTAATAACAGAGTTGAATTGTGGCCAATGCTAATCACTGTAACTGATGCTTTGATATCAAACAAAGAAGAAGGCAGTTGGGTTATGAATGATGTAACCCACATTTCTCATTTCTGGATGAGCATTATCCATGCTTAACCTACTTAAACACACTTGCATTTCAAATCAATTTTAGACCAAAGACAAAAAGAAAAGGAAACCATTTCATCACTTGCTTGGAACAGAGTAAGAGGGAAGAGCCAAGATGAAGCTCTTTTTTTTAGATTTTATAATATTATATATATAATATTTTAAAAAAAATAAGAAAATAAAAATTTGATGAATTGAATAGATCAACGCAAAAATTCCCGCCGCCTTCATCTTCCTTTATTTTTATTTTTTTAAAGGCCTACCTCATAGACAAGAAATGGGAATCAATCAACGCTCCCATGTTTTATTTTATTTTATGGTAAATAAGAAGAATGCAAAATACACATTTAAATACTTTACAAAGTCACTCGCTATTTGTCTATTTCAGCTACACAAGGAAGGAAGCCATATTCACATATTTCAGTTAACATCTGATGCAAAGACTTATCCACATTTCCTGCATTAATACTCGAAGAAACCTGCTAAACTCGTTTTCCCTGTATGTGGCACCTTCACAACAACTCCAATGCTGCTCCATTCTTTTAAGGCATCCTGACTCTTTGCCCCATCCACCTTTCCTCTTCACGAAACCTTCCATGCTGCAATCCACAATCAGAGTCCATCAGCAGTCTACTAAATCTTACATACATTCAATATTCAATTGATTGGAAACAGAAATCATAAGCATTTGAAAACTTCTTATACAGCGCAAAACAGAACTGAAAAAAGCAATACCGAAGAGCAGAGAAGTGAGATAATTTGATATCATGATGAACCACCTATACAACTTATAAGTAACGTCACAACGTTCAACCTCAAGCTTAATTTATCTTAGAGTTAGATCCAAAGCTCAACAAACTGAACCAGTCTGCTCCAAGATTTGATAAACCAAAAACCTTATTATTGTTCCTATTCCATTACTTGTCAAAGAAACCCACCAACCAGCAGTATATCATATTTCAAACTAGCTATTCCTATACCATCAAAGGTTACTGCAAAAATAATAAAGATAACTACTTCATTATGGTTCAAACCATCAAAGTGAAGAGAACATGGAAATGCAATACACCAAACTCGTTATGAACCTAATTAATTCATCTTAAACATAGTTTCACTGTTAACAGAGTTTTCCTGTTTCATTAGCATTTGATTAATTGCATAAAAGGTTCTCAAGAAGCACGCATTGAAGATCAAGGAATAAAGTAAAATCAAAACTGGAGAAATTGGCAAGTATATTTTTCTCCACAGTAGTAAACAACTTACTGGAAAACAATCTAATCTAAATATTCCAACCATAAAATGCAGGAGGGGTCCTGCCAATCATGTTATTTCAACTAATAAAATGTTCATCTTAAGGATAATAAAAAACCAACTGAAAGAAAGTCGTCATAGAATCTGTATCTCCAGTTTTCGACCACTGATCTGCAAATTCTCTTCGATAAGGGTCTGCTGATCACCTCTCAAAATAAAATTCATCACTTCATCTAGTCTAAAACATGGCATCACCGTTCATTGTAGAACATTTCAACATCCAATGCTAAAATTTAGCAGAAGAGCTGAATGACCATTCCAACAAATCATATTCATTGATAAAAAATTAAAGAGACAAATTGGGAGTAAGGGATTTAATTTTAATGACTAGAAAACGTAACTTGGGGAATATGAGGTTTTAATTCACAATGATCTATTTAGTATCTTTATTCATTCAACTATAGTATCTCAAATCAGAATAAAAGAACTTGGAACACGTTTTCTTTATTCACCCTAGTTAATTCAGTAAAATCATACACAAGAAACAAATAGATTAAAACAGAGACAAAAAAGCCAACACCCAGAAAACAGACAATCAATAAAAGAAAACAAATTTATCTCAAACATGAAAATTCCCATAGCCCAATCATCGATTTTTTAATAAGAAAAAGAGTATTTAAATTAAGTAAAAGAAACAATTTACCAGGAATATCCTTTCGAGGCGAAGGAGGGGGGGCCATGGCGTAACAAAGAATAGAACGACCTAACATGGAAATCACGGAAACAATCCCAGCAACGTAAAATACCATGAACAAGCCAATAACCCAAGGCATCAACAAGAAACCTATAAAGAAAGTAACCGATCCACACAACATCAACGAAACCGATATCCCTAGCATCAGCCAAGCGTATCCCGCCGGAGATATCGTCGTCGTCGATAAGTACTGGGGGTGAGACCTAAACCCCGGCACCGGAGATTGATCGGCGAAAGGCATCGGCGGCGATCGTATAAGATTCAGAACCAGCGCCGACAGTTCGTGGAAAACCCTTGATTGCTGATCCTGATGTCGATGATTTTCCTCTTGTCTTCTCATCATTCTTTTTCTCAGGCAAAATCCAATTGAAAATTGGAAGATGAAAATTTTCCTAAACCCTATTATCCGAAGAAAAAATTAAAAAGATTTGAGATATTTTTTCTAAAAACGAGGCGAATGGATAAACCCAGGGACAGTTATCAAAACCACAGTTTGATTGGAGAATAATTAACAACTAGAGAGTTCTGATAGCCAAACAATTGTTTGTTTCTCGGGAAATTCTAGAGGGAAAGTGAAAAAGGAAGTGACGCGGCGGTGCTTTTATTCCGATTGGAATTTTCGTAAACCAAAAACAAAATAAATAGAACAGTAAACAACTCTTTTTGGATGACAAGTAGGGTTCACCCGTAATCATGAGCGCGTGTATTGAAATTGCTTTTATGGATTAGAGCAGACGTGGAAATCTTAGGTGGGGACAGCTGACGTAAGCCTTATCCTTTTATTTTGAACCTTGGGTTTAGCTATTCCTGCTTTCATTTCGATTAAGCGCGTGGGCGTTGCTAATTTGATTGCCTTATTTTCTTCGAGGATATATCATTTTTTTCCTACATTACACATATATTCTCGAACTAAACTTTTAAATCAAAAATAATATCTTCTTTTATTCGATGATTACATTTAATCTGATAAAAAGAATACCCCTAAATTCTTCTTCTTCTTTTTTGTCTTCAACCTCATATATATTTTTGGTAGATAAAACAAAGCTTAGGAAATTAAATTATATTGATTAATTTGAACAAGCCTTTTACACTTATTATTAACAAGGTCTTCGATTACATTAGGGGTTCTGCTATCACATTATACCCTCTAAATCACTTTATCCCATCTTGACAATCTAATCTACAACCTGGTTAGCTTCTTTAGGAACATGTAATACCACTTAATACTTATTATTCTTTAGCAATAGATGAATACGTCTTACTAGTGCTGACATAAAAAAGTCTGGATTTCTTATCTGCAAACTATAAATTGTTTCTAGGCTATCAGTTTGAATCAAAATCCTGTCTAAATCTTGATCTTGTAAGAGTATCAACCCATCTAGAACACCCGATAATTTAATGTCCAAAATTGAACAAGTGCTCAAATAACGAATAAAACCCACAACTCATACCCCCAAGTGATTTCGCACCACACCCCGTGCTGATTTGCTAATTTGCTAATACCCCATAGTTCAATCTTATATTTTGTTTAGCTGTTTGCTAATTTTGTGTACTCTATTCTTAGAGAAAATACTGTAGAAATTAGTTATTTTATGCCAGCTTTTTATTTTTACTTCTTATCACACATTTGTATTTTTAAAACAAATTAAATTATCAATAATTTATTAAAATATAAATAATTTCTTTTCCTAAATTTTCAAAAACTTTCGTACAATAATCTTTTTTAAAAATAATAAAATGGAAATTAAAAACGTAAAATTATCGGGTTAAAAAAAAGAAGACTTTTCTTGACAAAAAAATTAATTTTATAGAAAGAGTTATTTTAGCCCTATATTTAATTTTTCGTCTTTTATAACTATTAAACTTGTGTTTTCTTTTAAATCATTTCAACATGATTAAAAAAGTTAACGTTTTTAACTTTACTCACGCGGCATAAACATGGATGACACACCAGCATTTAATTAATTTTTTTAAATTTTAAAAAATTAAAAATTAATATAAAATTAATTTTAAATAATTAAAATTATAAAAATATTTTTTAATATTTTACATTTTTTAAAAATTAATTAAATATTGACATGTTATCACATGATAATTAAATTTTTTAAATTTAAAAATTAAATAAATAAAAAATAAAAATATTTTTTTTTTATAAAATTGGATGTGAAAACTATCATTATACTTCATTCTTATTTTGTTTTGCCCTGCAAAGGAAGGAAATGGAAATCACAATTTCCCAGGGAAATGATGGCCTTGAATTGTTAGAGACCACGTGTTAGATTTAGATGCCAATCCTTCAAATCCTGCCTTGTACATTCATATCATGAAATCATAAAATAATAAAATAAAAAACCATTAATTATATTTTACAATAATAATAGTAATATATAATTGAGAAATTATTCTCCAGGGGGTGAGGTCGATCGGCGGAGTTGGAAAACACATACTTTACAGTAATGTAAAAGTAACCCCTTCATTGATGACAAAAGACAATTTTAAAATAAAATAAGATGGTGATTATGGTGGAGAACGAACGTCGTTATTATTTGTTATATGATATCCAATCCGTATTAGGGCACGAGGTAGGTCAAGAGGATACTCGAATAGTAAGCCGGTTCTTAATAAGTTGGAAGGTCCCTTGCAAACCTCCCTTCTAGGATGATCATCAAGATTACCACATGCCATTCATCATTCGGATCCCTGAGCTTTTATCGAGAATATAAAATTGTTGGTTATCAAATTCCATATGAGTTTAACTCTTCTATACCATTATAGACATATTCATCCCATCGAAGACATTCATTTCACACGTTCCATAATGATCGCTTAATGGCAAGTCCAACATGTTAACATCACCTTACATGGAACCTTCACCTATAAATACCTCCAAGAACGAGAAAGAAGAGACTGACTTCCTAAGATACCAAGCCTACACCCTGCTAACTCACCTTTAGTCTTAAACCTTCATACTCTCCTCACCTTCACTCTTTATAACCTCTGGCTCTCTGCTTTGATTGGGTGAATCAGCCTCCATTTTTACCACTACTCTCTCCTCTGTATCTCTTCCTTAATGTATCATTGTATCAACAATTGGTAAGTGTGGAGAACATTTCAGATAATTTCATGGTAGAGGAAGACCAAGAAAAAACAACCTTCGTCCTTGAAGACGGGTTATTTTGCTACAAGATTATGCCTTTCTATATTAAGAACACAGGGACTGCATACCAACAATTGATGAACAAATTATTTTAGAATCAGATAGAAAGGTATATGGAGATGTACGTTGACGATATGCTGATAAAAAATGCTTCCATGAAACAACATATGAATGACCTTCCGAAGGTGTTCACAATATTGCACAGATACAACATGAAAATCAATCCGAGTAAGTGCACTTTTGGAGCTAGCATTGAAAAATTCTTTGATATGAGGAATCAACGTTAACTCAGAGAAAATTAAAGAAATTCAATGACTAGGTAGATAGTGGTGTAACAGCCCAATTTTGCCTAGCCTAAACAACAAACAAACAAACAAATAAATAATAAAAGTCCATTAATTACAAGCACAAATACAAAAACCCTAAAAGCCCGAAGCCTTAAAAAATCAGAAACCCTAGCTCTTTCTCGTGCCGCAGCCTCACCACGTCAGTAGGCGTGTCATTGACTTCGCCCCTCTGCCACCACCACTTGCAAAACAATAGAGAAACAAAAGCAAATGATAGAAGCAAAAACAGGATAAAGAAAAAGACAAAACAAATAATATAATGTATTATATTTCGGTTATAAAAGCCGAAAACAGTTTGTAACAAAGGAGATCGAGAAGAACAAAAAAAAGAGAAAAAAAAGTTTAACAAGAGATAGTTCATCTGTTCATTCGTTTTTTTAAAGTTTCAAAATATAAAAAAGGGGAAAAATAGAAAAGCTACGTTTTTTACCTGTTTCGCCGTGCCTCTGTCCTAAGGGCCCTCTTTTTCGACTTGAGAGGGCTTCGAATCCCTTGGGATTTGTCGAAGGCCCCGTTGAAAAAAGGAGAAACCAAAATGTTTCTCTACCTTTGGTCGAATTTTGGTCGAGATTTTGGGGGTTCCAACCCTAAATTCGCATTCTATACAAAAAAAGGCTCAAAAGGATCATTTTGGGTATTTTTCGGCCACCGGAGGCAGCGGTCACCGTCTTCGGTGACCGGTGGTCGCGGCGGCCCTTGGGATCAGAGGGGGAAGGCCTCTTGAGAGAAAAAAAAAAAAGAAAAAGAAGATTTTTTTTTAGAAACAGAGGGGAAATGAAAATTTTTTTTAACTTATATAGAGGGACCATGCTACATTGGGGCGTAGCCTAAAATGTCCAAAATGACGTTGTTTTGAAGGGTGAACCGACGACCCGACCCGGATTCCCTAGGATCCGCGCGTTTTAGAAATGGGGGGTCTAATTGCTTCGCTGGTCCTTCCGCTTTTGTGGCTATTTTCAATTTCATCTTATTCCTCTTTTATTTTTAAAATTTTTACCCTATTATTTTAATTTCATTGTGATTCGGTCTTTTAACCCACTGTCGACCTAAGGGGTTTGGAAAATAACCCTTTGGGTCCCTATTTTATTTTATTTTATTTTGATTATTTATGTTTTGTTTTTGTTTTTAATTTTACACTTTAAATTTTATTACATTTTCAATTTGGTCCCCCAAACTGATTGGCAACTTTTTTAAATATGGCACGTGTGTAGTGGTTGGGATAATTACATTTTGAGTAGACCTGTCCATGGGCCGGGCCGGGTTCGGGCCGGGCCCGAAAAAAAGTTTCGGCCCGCCTCCTAGGCCCAGGCCCAGCCCGGAAAAAATATCATAAGCCCGAGCCTGGCTTGGCCCGGCCCATTTTTAAAATAAACATTAAAAAATTATTTTAAAAATAAAAAAATAAAAAAATTTATTTTAAAAGTATTTTAAAAATAAAAAATAAAAAATAAATATTTATTATATTCGAGCCGGGCCGGGCCGGGCCCGGGCAAAAAAAGTGGTGCCCGAGGCCCGACCCGTTTTTTAAACGGGTCTCGTTTTTTTGCCCAAGCCCATATTTCGGGCCTATATTTTTACCCGAGCCCTCCCATATTTCGGGCAGACCCGGCCCATGGACAGGTCTAATTTTGAGTCCCTGTGTTTTTCTATTTTATTTTTCTTTAATACTTTATTTTCGAATTCTTCGTAATTTATCCTTTAAATTTTACCACAGTTTTGTTTAGGTCTTTTATTTAATTTAACTCATTTATTTTTTAATGTATTTTTATTTTCTTAGTATTTTAAATTTTGTTATTTGCATTTTTGACCTTTAAATTAAACAATTTTTACTTTTATCTTTGATTTATTATTATTTATTATTATTAAATATGACATTAACCACGTCATTGTCATTATCATTATTGTTATTATCATCTATTTGTGTTATTATTATAGTTGCTTTATTGCTATTTGATTATTATTATAATTACTTCTGTTCTTATCTTATTATTTTACCATGGTCATTTCAATTTTTTATTTATGTTTTATTTCTTCTTCTTTTTTTATTTTTTTCTCGTGTAGTTATTTTATTTTATTTTAGTCATTACCATGTTATCCATTATGCTGAGATACATTTATTTATTTCTGCACTACGCTCAATTGCATATCCTATTAAGTGATGCATTCGTTTTTACACAACCATAAGAAGAAATTAAAACCAATACGATATTCTTTATTTTGAGGATTCGAGAGATTGAACCCCTAACTTACAGGGTACGATTTTCTCCTTGAACCAAAATAATCGAACGTCTCTTCTCTTTTAAAAAAATTAATTAAATATATAAGATTTGAGTAATAATTAAAAGGTGAGCATTCTTATTTTTGAAAATTCGAGATATTGTGCTCCAACTTACTGGACATGATTTTTCATCTTGATCGACCCAAAATGAGAAGATCTCATTAAAGAAAAAATTCAATTTAAATAAGGACTTTTTCAATACCATCAAATAACATCACGCGAAAAAGATTGCAATTTATATTTTCTTCAGATTCTCAATTTTTTTTACGCTAAAACATCAAGTAATCAACTAGGTACAATTTTTGGGCGTTACGAGGGTGCTAACCCTTCCTCATACGTAACCAACTCTCGAACCCATTTCTTGGATTTTGTAGATTGAAAATTATCTTTTTAGTAAATTTAACCTTTTATTAAAATGATTAAGTTTCAAGGTGATCTGATCACACCTAAATAAAAGGGATTGGTGGGGACTCCATCTTCGTTTTTAAAATAAAAAGTCGAGCTAAAAAAAAGGTTTCGACAACTGGCGACTCTGTTGGGGTTAAAATAAGAGAATCAAGCCGCGAGTTAATTATTTTTTGGTCTTTTGTCGAAAATTGATAATTCGGTTTAAATTGACGATTCCTTCTTTGCATTTCACCCTTCATGCTTTATTTTGGTAGTGAATAATGTTTTTGTTATCTTGGGTTACATAGCGATCTAATACGTCTGCTTTATTGGTTCGAGTTTCTCTTAATATATTTTCACATATATTGCATGGCATAATCGTTTCATTTTACCCTCCTTAAGTGGGAGTGAGAAGCTATTCCTTCGTGAGGTCTTCACCTCTGCATATGATAGTGGATCGCTTTTAGGATACATCCGTACCTATGTCTTCGTGAGGTTTTCACCTCCACACAGACATAGGAAAATGTATTCCCTTGAACTGAACTCTGTTCCTATGAGCCTATAATGGGTGAGGATCGAGGAATATACCAGTTCAGGTACCTTTACTTTATAACCAAACCGCATGTAATGAACCCTAAGAGCTAGCCCTAGGAAGGACCATGTCAAACCTTTAGCGGTCACCCGAATAAATGCTCTATTTATTATTATTTTCTTTGTATTCTAGCTTTATATAAATATATTGACTTGTTTTGTTTTGTTTTGGCTGTGATTGCATTGCATTTTCATATTAAAAAAGGGTGTTGATTCATGTTCAGTTGCTAAATAGAGAGCTTTTCATGAAAAAGGGGTTTCTTGATAAAGTGGAAGATAATGCGACCGTGCAAATATGGTCCAAGAAAAGAAAACAAGAGAAAGGTGATAGCCTAGGAGAAGGACATGTCAGAGATATGAACCACGTTATGAGCGAAGCTTTGGCCCGAGTACGAGAAGTGGCTGACCACCTGCAAACTCCAATCGTTCAAAGCTTGAGATATGAATCGGAGTCAGATCGAGGCCGAGAATTAGCTTGGCCTCTTGGGAAAGTTAAGGTTTTGAGTTTTAAAGTGAGGTCGTATATGTACCCACTTTATGTAAAAAAACTTGTTTTCTGGTAAAGTTTTTCTAATGGAATTGAACTAGAATCAACATCTTTTTGCATGCATCTTTTCCATTCATTAACACTACATTTCATTACATGCAATAAATTTCATGGAATCCAAAAGTGCGTTGAGTTCAGAACTCTAGTATAGAGCCTGATGAACAACGAAGAATTAGAATTCTTTGAAGACATTTAAGATTCAGAAGGGGAAGATGTTTGTGGCTCCGAAGAGGGAACTGAAAAAGGGAACCTATAAAAATTCGTCCCTATATCCCTAAAAGTGTTCTGAACAACCGGACTGTAGAGGAGATCCATGTAGTTTTTAGAACCATTTCAGAGTAATATTCAGAACATACCTATTGCTCTACGCTTGGGAACAATAGGGATCCTTTTGTGAAAAAGACGCATGTCTATATTTTTATTTCAATGAAAACAATGCATTTTTATGTCCTATTTGGGTCACCTTCATTCATACTCATACGACACAACTAATTATTCTTAAATTCATTTGTTCATTGGGTCTCCTTTTATTCGTATAATAGGTTTTCGAATATCAATGATATGAGCGGCGCTGTTGTTAACTCGAAGTCTCTTTTTGAGCAGGATATGTGTCTAGAAGAACCTTAAGACTTTGAAGATGATCGAGATTGTAACTTGTCTCCTGATTTGTTAAGGATAGTAAAGCAATAAGAAAAACAGATCTTACCTCACAAAGAGTCAGTAGAAATTGTGAGTTTAAGGGATGAACAAGAAAATAAAGAGGTGAAAATTGGAACTTGCATCACTGCAGAAACAAGGCGAGACCTCGATGAGTTACTCTAAGAATTCAAAGATGTCTTCGCATGGTCTTATTAGGACATGCCTTGTCTAAGTACTGATGTCGTGGTACACTGGCTTCCCATAAAGGAAGAATGCAAGACGTTTCAGCAGAAACTTTGAAGGATGAGGCCCAACGTCCTGTTGAAAATAAAAGAAGAGGTCAAGAAATAATTTAGCGTTGGTTTCCTACAAGTGGTCAAATATTCGGAGTGGGTAACCAATATAGTCTCCGTCCTTAAGAAAGATGGGAAAGTGCGAATATGTGTTGATTATCAGGATTTAAACAAAGTCAGCCCAAAGGATAATTTTTCGTTGCTCAACATCAATACCTTAGTAGACAACATGACAAATCATTCACTGTTTTCCTTCATGGACGGTTTCTCCGAATATAACGAGATAAATATGCATCATGAAGATATGGAGAAAAACACATTCATAACAATGTGGGGAACATTCTATTATAAAGTAATGCCATTTGGACTGAAAAATAGCGGATTTCTTAGCTACCAGAGCTCTAGAAGATTACGAGCCTTTGAATTTTGATTTTTCAAATAAAGATTTGATGTATGTCGTAGCCATTGAAGAAAGTGCTCCAAGAAAATATTCTTGGAAGCTGAATTTTGATGGCGCCTTAAACGCTATGGGTAACAGAGTTGGGGCAGTCTTGGTATCCCCAGACAGAGATTATTATCCTTTCACCAGTAAACTTGATTTTGATTGTACGAATAACATGACAAAATATGAAGCGTGTATAATGGGTATCTGTGCGACCATAGAACGTAAGATCAAAATGTTGGAAGCATATGGGGATTCTACACTAGTAATCTATCAACTCAGAGGTGAATGGGAGATAAGAGATCTCAAGCTGATTGGTTATCAAAAGTTGGTTCTTGAGTTAATTAAGTAGTTTGATGACATCACCTTCTGCTACCTCCCGCGAGATGAAAATCAAATAGTCGATGCCTTGGCAACCTTAGCCTTCATGGTCAAAGTGAACAAACAAGAGCATCCAGATAAGCATTTATGAGGCCCCGACCCATTATTACAACATTGATGAAGAAGAAAGAGATGACTACCCTTGGTACTATGACATATTGCAATATGTAAGGAATCGTAAATACCCTGAGCAGGCAATCGAGAATGATAAAAGGGCGCTAAGGAGGCTAGCCAATGAGTATGTCATAAATGGGGAGATCCTATACAAAAGAAGAAAGGGCCAAGTATTTCTAAGGTGAGTAGATGCTGATGAGGCCAAGAAAATCTTAGAAGAAATCTATGAGGGTGTTTACGGAATACATGCTAATGATTTTACAATGGCTAGACAAATCATGAGATTCAGATATTATTGTTCCACCATAGAAGCAGATTGTATTAATTATGCCAAGAGATATCATAAATGCCAAATTTATGGAGAAAAAATTCATGTACCTTCTTTACCTCTTCATGTTATGACTTCTCCATGACCTTTCTCTATGTGAGGCATGAATGTCATTGGGCCAATCTCACCAAAACCTTCCGATAGGCATCGATTCATCTTTGTAGTCATCAATTACTTCACCAAATGGGTAGAAGCCACTTCTTATGTCAATGTCACGAAGTCGGTAGTTAGCAAATTCTTGAAAAAAGAAATCATAAGTCAATATGGAATGCCAGAAAGGATCATATCTGACAATGTATTAAAATTGAACAACAACACGATAGCAGAGGTCTATACTCGAATCAAAATCAAACATCACAACTTGTCACCATATCGCCCAAAAAATGAATGGTGCAGTGGAGGCAGCCAATAAGAATATTAAGAAGACCGTAGGGAAAATAATAGAGACTTATAAATATTGGCATGAGAAGTTACCATTTGCCCTCTATGCTTATCGAATGTCTGTCAGAACCTCCACCAGGACAACACTTTTCTCATTGGTTTATGGAATGGAGGCAGTCTTGCCCATTAAATTTAAAATTTCTTCTCTCCGAGTTTTAACAGAGTTAAAGTTAGATGAAGCAGAATGGATCGAATCTCGATATTATCAGTTGAACTTGATCGAAGAGAAGAGGCTAAAAGCTATTTTTCATGGTCAGATGTACCTAAAAACGAATTATATGAGCTTATGACAAAAAGGTTCGCCTTAAAGAATTTCATAAGGGGGACCTGGTGTTGAAAAGATCATTTCCATACAAAAGGACTTTAGAGGAAAATGAATGCCGAATTGGGAAAGAACTTATGTGGTAGAAAAGACATTTTCTAGAGGAGCACTAATTTTAACTAAGATGGATGGCAGAGATTTGCCCAACCCTGTGAATTCAGATTCAATCAAGAGGTATTTCACTTAAAAAAAAGGAGAGACCAAGGCAAAAACCCGCAAATGGTGTCTTGAGACCAAAAGAGTTTTGAGTTGAAAACTCGAAAAAGACGGCTCCAATTTTGACCAAAGAATGGGCATGTAATAGTCGCTTCCCCTTAAAGGTAACAAGAAGGAGAAACTTTACATCTTGGGGCATCGACAGAGTACTCTAGGTCTCCCAAACACATGTCAGGTTCAGATTGGTCCTCAGCAAGTTTGCTAGGAGAAGCTCATATTACGATATCTAGGGCACTTGGTTTCATTTTTACCCACCTTATGTTTTAGCAATGTTTGCCACTTTGATTAATCTTTTCATTAAGAGCTTTTCCCCCAATAAATTTTAGTCTTGTCCACTGTTACGACTTTGTTCAAGCATTTTTCATTGAAATAATGATTGATGGACTAACAATATTAAAGTAAAAATATTTCTACATATTGCTCTGAAATATTTCTAAATAGTACAGAGACTTGAAACAGGACCACTAGTTAGAACTAACCAAATTTAAAGGCTGGAAATATCTTGGAATGAATGGTCCAGATTGTGATTACTTTTTTGGGTTTCCTGCCAAAGATACCAGAATTGAACAAGAAGGTATGGTAACACATCAATGATAGAACCTTGACGAACAACAAGAAATGTCAATATAAGCACTAAAAAGGGGATCATTCTCGAAAATGACATTTTGCATTCATACAAATATCATTCGTATACATCTAGTTAGGAGTATTTCATTCATTCTAATCATAACATCTTAATCGTTTGGCATAAAATATAGGCCTATGAAATGGATTCTACAGGTTCTGTTCCCTCAGAGAGTGGTGTAACAGATCGGTAAAATCTCAAATCCTATACCCATGAAGTTGTAGTAGGTCAAATTGAAACTACAGTGGCGAATCTTCTCTCTCTGAAGTTGTAATGGATGAAGATAAAGCTACAAACCTTATATCCCTGAAGTTGTAATAGATTGGATTGCAGCTATAAATCCCGTACCCCTAAAGTTGCAGTGGGTCGGATTAATTCTACCATAGTAAATCTTATCTCTATGAATTGTAGTGGAGCATATTGAAGCTACAAATCCTATACCCCTGAGTTGTAGTAGGTCGGATGTACCATAGTGAATCTTATCTCCCTAAAGTTACAGTGAAGCAGATTGAAGCTACAAATCTTATACCCCTAAAGTTGTAATGGGCCAAGTTGAATCTACCATAGCAAATCTTATCTCCCTGAAGTTGCAGTGGAGCAAATTGAAGCTATAAATCCTATACCTCTGAAGTTGCAGTGGGTCAAATTGAAACAAATGACAAATCTTATCTCCTTGAAGTTATAGTGGAGCAAGATAAAGCTACAAGTCCTATACCTCTGAAGTTGCAGTGGGTCAAAATGAAACTACAAATGACGAATCTTATCTCCCTGAAATTGCAGTGGAGCAAGATGAAACTACAAATCCTATACCCTTGAAGTTGCAGTGGGTCGGATTGAAACTACAATGGTGAATCTTATCTCTTTCAACTCTTGGAGATTATTCTGAGTCACACTGATGCGAGTGAAATCCCATAATTCTAACATATATCCCTCTGTCATGCTGTCACCCTTCTCTTATTGTGTCTTCTCGGGCTATATCCGAATGGCCACATTATCTTCTATTTTATCAAGAAATCCCTTTTCCATGATAATCTCTCTATTTAGCAACACCCTTTTCTATGATGAAAATGCAATGCAATCATAGCCAAAACAAAATGAAACAAGTCAGTATATTTCATACAAAGCTAGAATTCAAAGCAAGAAATAATAAGTAGAACACCTATTTGGGTGAGCACAAGAGGTTTGGTATGGTTATACCTAGGGTAGGTTCTTAGGGCTCATTCTATGCGGTTCGGTTCTAAAGTAAGGGTACCTGAACCAGCAGATTTCTCGATCTTCACCCATTATAGGCTCATACGAATTGAGTACGGTTCAGGAGAATACATTTCCCTATAAATATACGGTGATGAAGATCTCACGAAGACATAGGTATGGATGTATCCCAATAGCGATCCACTATCTTATACGGAGGTGAAGACCTCACGAAGAAATAGTTTCTCACTCCCACTTAAGAAGAGCAAAATTTGAACGATTAAGCAATGCAGTATACGGAAAACAAACTTTCGAACCAATAAAATAAATATACTAGATTGCTATATAACCTGAGATATTAAAGACAAAACATGAAGAATGAAATGCAATAAAGGGATCGTAAATTTAAACCAAATTATGAATTTTCGACAAAAAGACCAAAAGTAATCAACTCGCGGCTTGACTCTCTTATTTTGTCCACAGTGGAGTCGTCAAGCTAGCGAAACTTTTTTTGATATCGACTTTTATTTTAAAAAATGAAAATGGGAGTTGCCACCAATCACTTTCATGAGGTGTGATCGAATCACCTCGTAACTTGATCGTTTTAATAAGAGATTTGATTTACTAAAACGATATTTTTCGATCTACAAAATCTAGAAAATGGGTTTGGGAGTTGGTTATACACAAGGTAGGATTAACACCCTCGTTACACCCAAAATTGGCACCTAATTGATTACTCGATGCCTAAATGTCGAAAATTGAAAATTTGAAGAGAATTTGAAATGCAATCCCTTTTGTATTAAGATATTTTATTAGAAAAGGATTTAGTCTAAATTAATCAAGAAGAAGGATCATGCCCCGAAAGTTAGGACACGACACCCTTAGTTTTCGAAAACTAGAATTATCGTCGTTTTAATCGTTACTCAAATTTTGTATTTTTTCTTGTTATTTTAAATAGGATATTCGATCATTTCATTTCTAGGAAAATGCCATACTCCGTAAGTTAGAAGCACGACCTATTCGAGTCTAAAAAACAACGAATATTGCCTCGGTTTTAAATATTTCTTATACGTTAGATGGAACGAATATGTAACCCTTTTTTTAAAACGACGTATATATATTTAAAACACATTTAAGCCTAGCAAAACGGACGGATATACTTGAATACGAAACATGACATGGTGATTTAGCGAGAATGAAATAAAACAATAGTGGAAAAATGAAATGATAACGTTAAAACGAAAAATAAACGAATGAATGAATAAATAAATAGATAAAGGAGAATAAGAAGATAAAAACCAAAGCAATGCTATACTAATGAATAATATCGATGCATTTACAATGATAATAAAACAACAATTAAGCGATAATCATGTTGTGGTTACTATCATAGTACTAAATTGAATAAATAAAATAATAATGACAATAACAAAGAATAAAATGGAATAACATGTATAAATAAATGATGTAGTAGATAAAATAAAATATAAAGATAAAATATATAAATTTTAAATAATAAATAAATGATATAGTAAATAAAGAAGCAAAACTAATTGAAATATGGATTAAATTGAAATTCAAGCAAAGCTTAAAGTACATATCGCAAAATAAATGAGGGAAAGGGCAACAAATATGCAAATAATGTAACACCTCTAACCCTTATCCGTCACCGGAATAGGGTTTCAGAGTATTACCAGACTTTACTGATTAAATACGAACATTTCATAACATTTAGTATACATATCAGGAACCAATCATAAAACATTGATATTGTCCCTTATATGAGCCCTCGAGGCTCAAAATACGCATTAAAGGTAAATCAGGACTAAACTGGAAACTTAGAGAATCTTTCCCAAAATTTCAAAATTTTCCTTAAGTGCAAGGGACACACGCCAATGTGGCTAGGCCGTGTGAGCCGCCCATGTCACGGGCCGTGTGGACAAAAATAAGCCATTTTAAGACCACTTTTCTCACCCAGTTTGATTTCAACCTATACACAACATTTTAATACATCAATACATCCCAAACAAGAAATCAACACAAGCCAAAATCAAGTTTTAAGCATGACATAACATCACGAATACTCAATTACTTAAACTTATCTATTTAATCCATCTCATTGATTTATCAAAATCTACTACTAATTACATACATACAAGCATATATCATTCATAACCACATTTCAAATTATTTCATCTCCAAACCAACCCTATACATGCCATATAAACCAAAGTATATGTTGCAAAAGCTACCGGATTAAGTTAGATAGTGTGGCTTGATGTAACACCCCAAACCCGGTGTAAATGTTAAGACCGAATCTGGCGATGTCACATTGTAACACCCCTTACCCGTATTCGACGCCGGAATAGAGTATGAGGCATTACTAGAAGACATACATTTGCATACGTATTAAACCGAGTTACAAAATTTCATTTGAATTAAAAATTTCAAATTATTAACTTGCTTTTATAATTCTTTACAACATATCCTCGAAATATTATATTCATAACAAATAGGGCCTACGAGACCCGATATTTACTCATGTAATTCAAAGCTTTATTTCCATTTCATTCAATTCACAATTTCTCATGTTCACAATTCAAATCAATTTCTCAATCCAATATATATATTTCAATCATCTAAGAATATAATTCAAGTTACACGAACTTACCAGGCTAAATTGCAGAAATACCAAAATTCAGGTACATTTTGGTAATTTTCTATTTTCCTCGAATTTCCACCCAATCTTGATATAAATTAATATTTCATTCAATTTATTAATTTAAATAATAAAACAATTCATTTCATGCAATTTGGTCACTTTTTGACATTTTTACAAATTTACCCTTAAAAGATTACTTTTATTCAATTTAGTCCCTGAACCTAAAACATGCAAATTAGCCATTTTTAATGAAAACTCATGCTAGTTGAATAATCATATATTTTCTTCCTCCTCCTCTCCATTCCACATTCTTAATGTATATAACATGCTTATATCTAACATTATCTATAATTTCAATATTTATTTATTTGTTCATTCATAGCTGTCCACTTGAGTCATTGTCACAAAATTATTTATATCTTGAGCTATGTAACTCTGAATTGAGATCCGTTAATTTTATCTGAAACTAGACTCACATATCTTCTTACTATAAAATTTTCAGAATTTTTTGTTTAGCCAATAAGTATATTTTATTCTTTAAAGTCACCCTTGTTCTGTTGTCTGACAGTTCCGACCCTTCTTCACTAAAAATTAATTATCTCCTCGTATAGGATTCAGATGATGTTCCCATTTGTTTCTCTTGAAAATAGACTCATTCAGGATTTTAAACATATAAATTTAAGTCAGAACAGGGGAATCAAAATTCATTCTGACCTTGTCTCACATAATTTATTATATCTCATGATTTACAATTCCATTACTTACACTGTTTCTTCTATGAGAAACCAGACTTAATAAGCTTTAATTCCATATTTTTTTCATCCTCTAATTCGATTTCTATAATTTATGGTGATTTTTCAAAGTTATCCTACTGTTGCTGTCCAAAACTATTTTAGTGCAAAATGTTGATTACTAAGTTTATAACTTCCTTATTCATTTTCTCTATAATATTTTCCATCACTTTCTCTTATTTCCCTTCACTAATATATCAAGAACATAAGGCTTTATTTAAGAAAACTCTACTATAATATCATTTCCATGCTTTTTCAATAATAACAAACTTAAAAATATATTGAAATCTTGATGTTCTTACCTTGTCTTATTGATTTCAACCTTTTACTTGATTTTATCTCTCCTCCAGCTTCTATTTCTTGAATCTAACTTGATATTCAAGGTCCCCATTGTCTCATTGTTATCTTTCTCTCTTGATGGATATGAAAATTCTTTTGATTTCTAAGTGAAAATGGTGAATTTTTGGTGAAAGGACCAAATTGTAAAGAAAAGAAAGTTTCTTTCTTTCTTTTCTCTTCATACGTTGGATGCATGGGAAGAAGATGAAGATTCTTCATCTTTCCTTCCATATATATACTAAATAGAATAATAATAAAACAATAAAATATCATTTAAAAATTAAATTAAAATATTAATAAACTATTATTTATTTAATTAATTAATCTAAAATATCACCAACATCATCATTGCCTTCTAGATTTCTCTCTCTTCTAATTGGCCACTTTGCCCTTTATAACCTTTAAAAATTCCATCCTTGAGTCATCACTTAATTTGGTAAAATTGTGATTTAGTCCCTCAAAATTCTTCATCTTTTCAATTTGGTCTTAATTCATCCATTTTCCTTAGTTTCTAAATTATTCCACCCTTAAAATATTTACACTATTGGTCCTTCAACTTTTTCGTATTTACACTTTAATCCCTCAAATTTTGAGTATTTACTCTTGGGCAACAAAACTTTTCTCACTTTTGCGATTTAATCCTCTTGAATTAATATGTCATAATATAATTCCCAATGTTGCCATAACTCAAAATTTCCCTTTTTGTCACTTTATTTCCTTATTTTACTATTAAGGATACCTACTTTCTTACTGTAGTAATTTTCGGGATATTACAGTAGTTATTTTCGGGATATTACACTTGATGTGTTGATCCGATCTCCTGACCTCACGGTAATCTACAAGAACATTAAACAACACAAGTAAGCTTTATAAAGCTTAGTAAGTTTGATAGGTTAAATATAAATCTTACCAAACTTAATATAACAAATTAAATAGTAAATTATTCATGGACTCTCCTTATCAACCACAACAAAAATCGATAAGCACACTTCTTTCAAATCAATATCAATAATAACAATAAATCTTTTAATTTCAATCACATAAGTCATTTACCAAATCTTACCAAAATCGAAGAACGACTTATGGATATGAGTACATCGTTTTCAGAATCCCGAAGGCTAAACAGAAGCACATAAGTGCTAAACAAAAACCCATAAGGGTTGAATAGAAGCTCATAAGAGCTGAACAGAAACCTATAAGGGTTAAACAGAAGCTCAAAAGAGCTGATCGGAAACCCATTAGGGTTGAACGAAAACTCATATGAGTTAAATAGAAGCTCGTGAGAGCTAAACAAAAAGTAAACACGAAAGTCCGCAATAAATGCTGAACTTAGGTTTACTTAGGTAAAGTTTTCCGTCAATTCTTCCTTTGTTATCTTTCATCACATAATGATTGTACTCAATCCCGCATTCCATTTAAACTGGATATTCACTTCAAATTCATAATTTAACAATATTCCATTTTTCAACAACATGCTAAATACATAATAATCTAACAATATTACATTTTTCAACAACATATTAAATACATAATATCATTCATAAATTTAATATAATTATTAAACATTAACCATACGAACTTACTTGGGTTAAATTGTATGATTTGTAGAAGTTCAATGATTATTCTGTTAATTTTCTTTTTTAACGAGTATATACGGCCTCTTGATCTAAAATATAAATTATTCAATCATTAGTATATATTTTAGTTCCAATTCACTTCATAATTAATACCCCTCAATTTTTGGATTTACGCAATTACCCCAACTTTTACAACTTTTACAATTTAGTCTCTTACTAATTAGTCTATCAAATGAGCTAATTTTTCTCAATTTATAATTTATCTAAATATTATAGACTATTATACAACTCTTGATATTCAAAATTTCAATACCAAACTCTAATATTTAACCTTTTCACAATTTGGTCCCAAACTCAATATCTATCAAAATCACTTTATAAAATTATCATACAACAAAATTAAAGCTCCAAATCCATGTTTATTCATCTAATACATCCTATATTCATCAATGGTAACTTCCAAAATTTCCAATAAAAAAAAAAACTAATGCAATAAATAGTTGTACCTAATTGTAAAAGTCTCAAAAACATAAAAATTACAAGAAATAAGCAAGAATTGAACTCACTTGAAGTAAAACTATGAAAAACCAGTTTTAGGAGCTCTCCTATGGCTGTTTTTGGCTGAAGATTGATGAAGAAATGTCTAGAAAATCCTTTAATTGCTATTTTATTTGTTTAATTTTACCAAATTTACAATTTTCCCCTTAGTTCACATTATTTCATTATTTATTTTCTACACTCATGCCCCGCAGCCATTTCATGTGTATCTAATTTCCCTTTTAGTCCTCCCTTATTTACTATTTAAACTATTTAATTACTATTTCTTAATTAGCAAGATTTGCACCTTTTTCAATTTAGTACTTTTTAATTAATTAACTATCAAAACGTTAAAATTTTTTAACGAAAATTTAATACTACCTTAATGACACTCCGTAAATATTTGTAAAAAATATTTACAGCTCGATTTATAAAATCGATGTCTCAATACCTTATTTTCTAAACCATTTAACCTAATAAATCCTTATAAAACACAAATTACTAATTCAAAATCTTTCTAAAATCATACGTGACTTGTACATACTAGATAATAAAATTTACAAGCTCACTCGTCGGACTTAATGGTCTCAAACCACTGTTTCCGACACCATTAAAAATCAGGCTATTACAAATAAAATGAAAATGAATAATATAAATTTTAAATATAATAAAGGAATAAAAAAATAATGAAAAAATGACTAAATAAATAGGTAAATAAATAGATAAAAACAAGTCATAAAAGGATAAAATTAAATGAATGAGGGACTGAATCAAAATTTAAACAAAATTAGAGGTACAAACCCTATAAATAAATTAAAATAATAAAACAGAAGAATGGACTAAAATAAAGTGTGCTAAAAAGGATAGGGACCAAATGGATAATTATTCCAAGCCCTAGGACACGTGTCATCCCTAAACGGGTTTACAGTTGTCCAGGGACTAAATTGTGAACAAGTTAAAATTACAAGGAAGAAACAGAAATAATTAAAAAAAGAATGGGACTAAATTGAAACAAGCCGCAAAAGCAAAAGGGCCAAAGGCGCAAATAGACCCTTTAAAAAACACGCGGATCCTACTGAATAAGTGGGTCGGGTCGTTGGGCTCCGCTTTGAAATGACGTCGTTTTGGGGCATTTGGAGTCGCTTCAAAACAGCGTTGTTTTACTCAGTCTAGATAAGTTAAAAATATATAAAAAAAATCATTTCAGACAGTTAAAAAAAGTTTCTCTCTATTTTTTTTCTTCTCTCTTTCGTCCGGCCATTAGGTCCGGCGAGCCCTCATGACGGCCACTGGTCACCGGCAACAATCTCTGCAGTTCTCGGTGGCCGAAAAATGCAAAAGTCCCCCATTTTTTGGCCTTTTGGCTTCCAAAGCCCAAATTTGGGGTCTGTGTTCCTCGAAACATGACGAAAATATAAGAAAATTCGAGAAGTCCTTCAGCTTCTTCGTCGTCTCATCGAAAGGGGTTGTCCATCATCGGGGACGGTGTCCTCATCCACTCGCGGCAGTGGAACTCGAAACAACTCGGTGAGTTTTTTATTTTATTTTATGTTTTATGCCCTTTTTTCTAAAAAATAACAGATAAAAAATGAAGATAATCACCTTTGAAATTTTTGTTCTACTTTTTTATTGCTTTTCTTTTGTGCGTGTTTTACATAGTTTTTTGTTTTGGCTTTTATAGTCGAATATGTAACACTGTTTTTACTGTTCCTACTACTGCTCTTTGCGTGTTCTTGTTGCTGTTCTTGTCTTTCTGTTTTGCAAGTGGCCCTGGCCGACGGTGGGGAGAGGCGCTCCCGAGGCGTCAAACTTCAGGCGCCGTTCGTGCTAACATGGCAAAGGCATAGGAGCGGCAGCGGCTGGATGTTTAGGGATTTTTGTTTTAGGTTTTAGGGGATTTAGGCTTGTCGGGCTTTTAGGTTTTTTATGTTTGGGTCATTTGGGCCTTTTTTTGTAATTGAACTGGACTGTTATTTTTTATTTTTATTTGGTTTGGTTTGGGCCTGGACTAAATTGGGCCTCTACAATTTCTTCTTTTTTGTTTTTTTCTCATGTAGTTATTTTATTTTAGTCATTACCATGTTATCCATTATGCTTAGATACATTTATTTGTTTCCGCACTACGCTCAATTGCATATCCTATTAAGTGATGCATTCGTTTTTACACAACACATAAGTAGAAATTAAAACCAATGCGATATTCTTTATTTTGAGGATTCGAGAGATTGTGTCCCTAACTTATGGGGTACGATTTTCTCCTTGCACCAAAATAATCGAACGTCCCTTCTCTTTTTTTTTTCAAAAAAAGAATTAAATATAAATAAGATTTGAACAATAATTAAAAGGTGAGCGTTTCTTATTTTCGAAAATTCGAGATTTTGATCCCCCAACTTACGGGACATGATTTTTCGTCTTGATCGACCCAAAATGAGAAGATCTCATTAAAGAAAAATTTTAATTTAGATAGGGACTTTTTCAATACCATCAAATAACATTGCGCAAAAGGGATTGCATTTTAAATTTTCTTTGGATTCTCAATTTTTTTTTACGCTGAGACATCAAGTAATCAACTAGGTACAATTTTTGGGCGTTATGAAGTTGTTAATCCTTCCTCATACGTAACCGACTCCTGAACCCATTTCTTGGATTTTGTAGACCGAAAATTATCATTTTAGTAAATTTAACCTTTTATTAAAATAATTAAATTTTAAGATGATCTAATCACACCTAAATAAAAAGGATTGGTGACTACTTTATTTTCGTTTTTAAAAGAAAAAAGTTGAGCCAAGGTTTCGACAAGTGGTGTTGAATAGACTTGTCTGGAAGATGACTGACAGGTGCTCCCATTTTTCAAAGCTTTAAAGGCTCCATTCCAATGAACAGAAAATTGTCGATAATCTTTTGAACAGTTAAATCAGTAATTGAGTACCCATCCGTTGGAGATTTAGGGCACGTTTGGTTCGCTGTAATGGAATAGAGATGTAATTGAATAAAGCTGTAATGGAATAGAGCTGTAATAAGTAATTCAATTGTTTGGTTGAATGGAATGAAATAGAGCTGCAATAATATTCTTGTGTTTAGTTGAATGGAATGATGTTGTAATAGCATAAATAAAAAAACTAAAATGACTAGAATACCCTTAGAAAAAAATTTTTAGGTAGATGATTATTGTTATTGTTATTAAATTTTAATAAGATTATTATTAAAAATAATTTAATAAAATAATATATAATTTAATAAAATTCTTAATATAATTATTATATGAATTAAAAATCATAATATATAATACTATAAAAATATATATAATCTACTTTAATTTCTTATTAATAAAATTTGAAACATTGAACTCATCCTCTTCTTCAACATCAAAACTGCACCAATTATAACAATAATCCAAATTGATTTCAAATTTTTTGGCATTTAAACTATTCCCTCTTACTAAACCTGATTTCACCACGAATTCGTAAGACTCTTTGTTTCATCTGGGGCAAATTATAGGTTTAATTTTCGTCCTTTTTCTCTTCAATTCTGAGGAGGAATCTAACATTTTTTTCTTCAATTTTATTATGAAGAAAATTTAATAAATAAATTTGATGAATTTTATTAGATTTGGAAAATGGTGCTTTAAACAATTAAATGATACACTTTTAGACTCCACAAATAGAGTCAATATAGAGATATAGTAAAATATTATCCTAGTAAGATTAAAAAAGAAAAAAAATGTGAAATTGTTTTCTGGTAGAATCTAAATAGAATTGAAGAAGAAATAAAAGGGAAATGTTACAGGCTAAATTAACCAAAATGGTAAAAATTGAGGGTTGTATCTATGGTTATACAATAATATAGGGATTGTGCTTAAAATTTACGCCATAAGTTAATAGACCTTAAAACGTTTGAGATAATATCCAAAATCTTGTCCCTATAAAACTGGGTGATGATGTTACACTAACCATGCTGGCTTTTAGGGACTCGAGTGCTAATACCTATCAAAATTCACTCAGTCCCATATACATATATATAACACACTCCATCTAATCCAATTTTACCTCATATACAAACACTTTTGTCTCTCAAGTCTCTACAGTCTCGTTTTTCACTTGCGTCCTTTGGATCGCTGCTTCCGAGTAGTTTTCAAACCATTCAGACCTTCTTTTATTGGCTTCATATCACCATTGCTTAATTGGTAGTCAAATGTTTTAACATTCGTAATAATTGCATGAACTATGGTCTCACTTTTCGGGACTAATACGATTTTCCTCTCCACCACCGCATTCTGCCCGCATTTCGAATCATCCTTTTCCATCAGAGACTAGAAGCACCAGGAACAGTATATTTTAGCAGAACATGGAATATATCATGGCACGACCAGAAAAAAAAACAACGGAAAAATTTGAGTTTTAACTCAAATGGTTCATGCAATTACCTTTAAAAATTGATATCTTTGCTTCTTGTGTTCAGTCAATGGAGTTTTAGGATCCTCAGAAGTATTCTTGGTTTTTTTTATCAACAACAGCTAGGATCTGTCTTGCAAATTGATTTGCTTGAAGTATTTCACCCACTGTTTCCCCTACTAACATTGTTGGTAATGACATTCTCCTACATTAACCTACATAAAAAAGGTTGGATAAATCCAATTATTTGCCATCTTAGCTTGCACAACGAAGTTGAACTTTGAAAAAGATCATTTCATCAAAAATTAGCTTATAAAGGAAAGCTAGTCTAATTGGGTTTAGGGTATATATGTATCTAACCACACTCAAATGCAAGAGTACAAGAGGTAGACAAATATGGCATTCTAAAAGTTACCTTGTAGTGGATATTTATATAGGAAATTCAAAATGAATGATAAATTCAAGAAACAATGCTCAAGAGAGGGAAACTAGGCCACAAAATTTAAAAATATAAAGAAAATAAGAGGGATATACCTCCTGCAGTGGTTGGAAACTTCCCAACTAGTGATTTCCTTGGAGTAGAGTTCTTCATCCTTCAAATTGAAAACCACCTAATTTAGTATGCAAAACAAAAAGATTGAACCTTATGGCACAGTTGAAGACAAACCAAAATTTGATTTTACCTCAAGGACTCTTGCTTGCATCTGAGACTAGTCTTCATATAACCCCTAGTACTTCTTGGACTTAAACTCACCCCTGACATCACCTTGGACCCTCCTGCAACTGTTAACTGCAACTCTTGCAATCTTGCCATACATTTCTCCACCTTCAAAATCCCAATAATAATTAAAAAAAAACACTTTTTTCTCATGATTTGATTAGAAAATGAAGTGCCCAAATTTACAATATGAGGGAGGATTCGTTAACATATACATTAAATACACAGAGATTCATTTTCTAAAATAAGATTTTGTGTTTTTAAACCATAACATACATCGCGCATTGACTTGATGTCCGTATTCTGCTCTTGAAATTCCTTACGAAAATCCTCCTTTGAGTATAAGAAAATGAAAAAATCTGTTAGTTTAATGTCTCTCACAGGACATTCAATTTCTGCAACAAAACTAGCAAGCAAAATCCTTTGATTTAAGAACCAAAGCTCACTTTACAGAACACACAGCCACATGCATATATATGTATGTATGTATGTATGTATGTATATTGCATATACATTTGCTCCATTACAGGCAAGGAAACACAATCCATTTGCAAGCCTAAAAAACCAACTCAAAATTTTGCATAAAAAAAACAGTCAAGAAATAAGCAGATAGGTTTTAGCTCTTACACGACAAGGGCACACGAACAAAAGCATGAAATTTCTAGGCAGGGGAATGTTATAATCAACAAAATGTTAACCAATACTATGAACAAAAATCGAATATTTTTGTTCTCTTCTTCAGCTTCGATTTGAGTCTTGACTTCGACTTGGGTCTCTTTTCTCTCTCGCTAACAACAGTCTCTTCAGCTGTCTTCTTCATGTTCTCACTTGATTTTACCCTTAATGCCATTTGACTAACAGATTTTTTTCAAGCAAAAGTGTCTATTGTTAACCCAAAAAATTCCTTACAAGCAAAACAAACTAAGAAAGCCATAATTTATTCTGTAAAAAATACTATAAAGCAAAGGGGTAAGAGAGAAATACTGATTGGAGGCTGTTGATGGGTTCTTAACGGAAGTAACTTAGGTTGAAGATGAACGATCATTTTTTGACTTTGAAGCTTTCTTCGCCATTTTTTTTCTCCTTTCTATTTCTAAGACATGTAGGAGATGGAGACAAAGACCCAGTGTTGACTGGCTCTTACCAGTGAAGCAGTTGCCACCATAACTCGATTGTTTCCGGTGGGAAGGTGCTGGGATTTAGACTTCCATGGGTGAGGGTCAGTGCCAAATTGCTAACATATTGCTCTCAGAGGAAATGGAAAGAAGAATGAGAAAGAGGAAAGCTTCAGATGTGAGAAAGAAAGGGTAATCAGAGGAAATTTTTCACCCACCCATTCGTTGAATAGATATTCCCAACCCAGACCACTGACGTTATGTTTGGTTTGGTGTATTGGCTATGCCAATACACCCCTAATCGGTGGGCCCCATCTAATCCGGGTGTATTATGTCGTTTGGTTTGATGTATTGGTAATACGCACTTAATTCATTACCTTTCTAATCGGTGAAAATTACCGATTTCTATTCCCCCTCTTTTGCCCAGATTTGCTACCGATTCAGCATCACCTCCCTGATTTACCCTCCCCCGATCCCCTTTGTTTTTCTTCTGTTCCTTCATCTGATTTCCTTCCTTGTTTCTTTGCTTTTCTTTTCTACCGATTTGCTCCCAGTCCATTACGCATCTTTTCTGCCGGTTTGCTCCCTCCGTTTCTTTTCTTTTCTTTTTCTCTCTGCCAGTCTTTCGATTGCCTTCTCAACCAGTCGACCTTTTTATTTTCTTGTTCTCTCTGTCACTCTTTCGATTGCTCTCAGTTGGTGGGTCTCCAGGTTACTGCAACTGAAAGGTAAAGGGATGGAATCACTGTAATGAGTTTCAACTCTCTTTTTTCTTTTCTTTTCTTTTCTAACTCTCTTTTCTCTCTGTAATTAGTTTCAATGGCTGCCTTGTAGTGTCTTTAGCTTTTTTTTGTATGTTAGCATATTCGAATCACTGCCTTGTTAGTGCAGTGACTTATTCATCGATTATTACACTGTTAACCTAATCGGTTCCCCTTTTTCGATTACAGGTTGTTCTTCATATATCTCTGCCCCGATCAAGTCAGTACAGGTTAGTTTCCCCGATTGCATGTTTCTATTGCTGTTTATTTCCCTTTGAGTCATCATATATCATTGAAGTAAAAGAGATGTTTATCTTCATCTATTGTGCATGTATATGATTGAAATATAGATTTGTTATCTCGGTCTCTGTTATCATTGATTCCGTTTATTATGTTCTTCATCATTTAGCACAGGAAGATACAGTGCTGGGATTAATTTCATCGATTTTTGCTTATGGCTGATTAAATCTTGATTAAGGATGATCTTGACAGTGCTGTATGAAAGAAACATTATAAAGCATTATTATTCTATACTACCTTTAATCCATCCCATTAAATCTTACTCAAACTTTATCATTTTGGTATGATCTAATAATTTCACTATTATAAAACTATTTTCCTTAAAAGAATGTCACATTATAAAACCATTCTCTTAAAAGAAAATCGAAAAGGAGGGAGCAAATATATGTAATTACTTAAACAACAAATAGGGAGGTATTAAATTGAAAAAAACAAAATTTAGATGGATGTCAAAAGATTAATGTTACCAAAGAAACGATAAGAAAGCATACAATTTATTGAATCATGATTTTAATTATGGATGAATAGACTATGTGATGATAAAATTTGGAAAGAGAGAGAGAGAGAGTCAGTGATGATGGCAACACTCCCCTTCAATCCCTTTGCTCTTGTACTACAATTGTATTTTGAGGTCATTTTAAGTTGCTTACGAAATTCTTCAAGTTTGTATCCATTGATTTTTTTGATAAATAAAATGGCGACTTGATTTTTTAATCAAATGTGTTTTATCTTAATTTCATCGTTAAGTATTTTCTCATGAGTATAGTGATAGTGCATCTTTACATTCTACATTCGTGCATCAATGCATCAAAAGCTAGATTCTTTGCTAGTTGTATTACCAATTGGTTGTTGCAATACAACTTAACTGCATAGTAATATGCTGCTTTAGACATTTCAAGAGTTGTACTAACCATATGTACATCTTGTGCTTCCGTTGCTATTGCCCTGTATTCGGCCTTTGTGCTTGATCGTGGCACAATAGGTTGTCTCTTGCCATAACAAGAGATGATAGTGGACCCTAAATAATGTGTGTGACCATGGTTTTCTATTCAAAGTCAGCCTGTTTGACTGGAAATATGAGATTGCTTGCTTCATATTTGAAGAATTTATAGGCGATTTCGATTTTGTTGGTTTGTTCTGGAAATTGTTTTGATAGTCTGCTGGACAATGTTATTGATTTGTATTGATTTGTTAGTGACTAGAAGATGAAACTGGAAATTGTTGCATTTGTTTTGATATTGTTCTTGATTTGTTCTGAAATTGTTTTGATTGTTTGCTGGAAATTGTTATGATTGTCTGCTGGAAATTGTTTTGATTGTCTGCTGGAAATTGAATTTGTTTATGTTAGTCAGTAGAATATGAAAACAATTTACTTGATTTGTTCTTGATTTGTTAGTCAGTAGAATATGAAAATGGATATGCTAGTGACGAAAACGAGTTACTTGCAGGACATGTTCATTATTTGTGTTCTTAGATACATGAGATACACGTGATTAAACCGTTTGGTTGATAATTCACTATTAATAATAATTGATAGTAAATTTATATAAGTGAATTAAGATAATAATAAATTTAGATCTTAAAATAAAAATTGGATTTTTCTGATTTGCTAAAATGGAGATTAAATCAAAACATGTGATTGATGATATGTTTTCATTTACACCAATTAAAATTGGTCGAATTTCGATGCTAAAAATTTATAAACTGATTATAAACTGCTTGTGTCGAACATCGAGGAGTTAATTTCGATTTAAACTTATTACTATTTGAATTCAACTCAAGTATATTACATTTATCTTCGAGAATGTTGAAGTTTTACTAAAAGTATTATAAAGGTCCTTTCTAATATGAAATATGAGTAAATTGGTTGTTTTGGTAAATTTCTTTGAACAGTTTTTAAAAAGTACAAAAGAAGACCTATATTTCCATATGAAAATAAAATATTTGAAGTCCATTAACATATACTAGTAAAGTTGTAATTTATTAGTACGTTAATGTCGGATATTTTGTTTAAGATTTTCAAATAATCGAAAGAATATTATAAATTTGAAATTAAATGGGATCACAATCCTGCATTTAATGTCGGATATTTTGTTTAAGATTTTCAAATAATCGAAAGAATATTATAAATTTGAAATTAAATGGGATCACAATCCTGCATTTAATTCTATATAAGTAAGATGTGATTGATATAATTCAACTATGAATATTGAATGCCAGTGAATGAAAATCAACAAAATAGATAGGGCCTTTTATGTTTATAATGGATTCCATATTATACAAATTTGTCTCTTTGGTTTTCCTAATGTCACATTATCTTTAATATATAAGTTTATATTTTATTAATCATAAATAATAATAATCAAAGTTATTTTGAGAGTGAAAGTTAAAATTCTAATATAATCGATAAAATGATACATTATTTATAGCTAATGGGATCTTGTAACTCGGAAAATCAAATTCGAAAAAAAAATTAAACATTCCTTGATAAAATATATATTTTAAAATAAGTTGTATTCTATAATATTTTTTGCTAAATTATATAAATAAGCACTCGATTATTAGTAAATTTTTAGTTGATTCATTTGATTTTAAATAATTACATCAATAATTAAAATAAGGACTTCAATATTTCATTAAAATAAGGACTAATCAATAATTAAAATAAGGACTTTAATCTTTTATTAAAATAAGGACTAATCAATATTTAAAATAAGGACTTTAATATTTTACTAAAAATCAAGAAATTTAATATTTAAATAAAGAAATTTAAATTTGGAATGTTATAAAAGTTTTAAAACAAGAGAATGAAGATTATTAAAGCAAATCCTCATTCTTATAAAAACAAATAATGTTGCTTAGAAAATATTTTCACATTTGAACCTACCATGTGAAGAAAATCTAATTAAACTTGGGTCTCCAAATTCATATTTATTGAACCCTTTTTTAATAATTAAAATAAGGAAAATTATATATAAATTTGTTGTTTTACAAAATAAACAAGTTTTGATAGGATACACAAATTGTGAGGAATTTCTTGCACAATTTAGAGGACAGCGATATCATCTGAACGAGTGGCGTCAGGGTTATCAGCCAAGTTCTCCGTAAGAGTTTTTTAATATGAAACATGCCTCAGCACGTAATGTCATTGAAAGATGCTTTGGCTTATTAAAACTTAGATGGGGAATACTTAGGAGTCCATCGTTTTATCCTGTAAGGGTGCACAATAGAATTATTATTGCATGTTGTTTGCTCCATAATTTTATTCGAACCCATATGAGTATTGATCCAATTGAAGCGGAGGTGGGAGAAGGATTACCTACTAATGTGGTGGATGACAATGAACCGAATATCACAAATATTCATCCATCGGAAGCTTGGGCTACTTGGAGGATGGATCTAGCCAACCAAATGTTCGATGAATGGCAAGCATCTAGAAATTAGTTAGGTTTAGAGACAAATTGAGTTACAATTAATTTGTTGATGTTATTTTATGTATCTAGTTTATGAAACTTTGGTGGTGTTTGATTAAAATTCTGTATTGTACTAAACTTTGTTGAATTATAATTTAATTATCTTTTCATTCAGCATGTGTTATTTCATTGAATTTAGTATTGAGCTTCTGATTCATGATATTGAACTAATGATATAATATTATAAACTGTTCACCTTTTGATTCATGATATTAAAAACAGTAAATAATGTTAATTTATTTTTTTTCTTAAGATAATTATGCCAGGTGTTCCACAATCACATGCTTCTTCTCAAGCTTCTCGAGGAAGCAAAAGAAAATGGATTCCAGAAGAAGATGCAGCCTTGGTTTCTTGCATGGTGGATTTGCACAATGTAGGAACATTTAATGCTGATACCGGGTTCAAGGCCGGTTATTTGAACGAGCTAGAAAAAATGCTAGAAAAGGCTTTACCAAGAGCAATGTTGAAGGCGAAGCCAAATATTGAATCTCGGATTAGGTGCCTAAAAAGGGAATGGTCAGTCGTCTACAACATGCTTAATGGCCAAAACAACAGCGGTTTTGGTTGGGACGAGCATAGGCAGCTCGTTGTTGCTGAAGATGCAGTTTGGGAATCCTATGTAAAGGTAAAATGTATTTCAAGTATTTATTTGTTTTTTTACAAAACTTATAACTAATATGATTTCCTCATTTTTTTAGAGTCACAAAGAAGCCTCTCAGTTTAGACATCGTTCTTTCCCTTACTACAACCAGCTTACTGCCATATACGCAAGAGATCGGGCGACTGGGAAAGACGCTTAAACAGCTGCTGATGTTCTTGAAGAAATACATGCTGAGGATGAACGTACTACATATATGAATGAATAGAGAAACACATTCTATGACTGCGAAGCTGACGTCTCTTTAGACGACATGGATGTTTCTGGTACAGATCCGCGAGGAGATAGAGACCAAGGGGTTCCTCATCTTCAAACAAGAGAAAGAAGAAATCTGATGCTCGTGATAATGTGTATTCTTCATTTGATGAGGCTGCCACTTTGTTGGGGGAAAAAATCCAGGCCGTTGGCGATCAAATCAGTAGGAGTATTGCCTCCGAGGTGGTAGTTCAGCAGAAGTCAGAAGAACATCAAAAGATGGAAGAGAAAGCTTCAAATTTATATTCAACCTTATGGTCAATTGAAGGTTTAACCGACGATCAGCGGTATGATGCTTTGAGTAAAATTCCCGATCATCCAACTCAAATGATCGTTTTCTTTAGTTTACCTTCTGTTGCCCGATTGGAATGAGTCAGAAGATTTCTTTCTCACCATTAAATATCAATGTTCAAACTTTTTGATGTTGTAAAACTATATAACATATGGATTATGATGTACAATTTCATTTTCATCTAACCTTTTCTTAATATAAGTTAATTATGTTTATGCAGAATATAATTCTCAAGTTATATATTGATTTTAGTAAATTGATATAAGAACATTTTATTATTAAGAATTTTATGAAATTATATATCACTATTAAATTATATTTAATATTAATGATTTTAAATTGTATAAATTCATATAAGAAAAATTATTATCAAGAATTTTATGAAATTTAATATTAATTATTAAATTATATGTAATAATTAGTATTTTAAATTATACAAATTCATAAAATATAATTTATTAGTTATAATTATTTTAAATTTTATTAAATCATATATTTTAATTAAAATATATTTAATATTAATTATTTCAAATTTTCATTTATAGTATCATATATTATGATTTGAGTAAATTCATATAAGAATATTAATTATTAAGAATTTTATTAAATTATATATTTTAATTATAATATATTTAATAATAATTATGTTAATTTATATTTTACAGTATCATATTATGATTTGAGTAAATTCATATAAGAATATTAATTATTAAGAATTTTATTAAATTATATATTTTAATTATAATATATTTAATAATAATTATGTCAAAATATGATTAAATTATTTATTATTGATATTAATAATCTTATTAAAATTTAAATAACAATAACAATAATAATTTACGAAAACAAATTTTTGCTAATTATTAAGAATTTTATTAAATTATATATTTTAATTAAAATATATTTAATAATAATTATGTTTAAATATGATTAAAATATTTATTATTGATAATAATAATCTTATTAAAATTTAAATAACAATAACAATAATCATTTACCAAAACAAATTTATGCTAAGGGTATTCTAGTCATTTTAGTTTTTTCCATTATGCTATTACACCTTTATTCCATTCAACTAAACACAAGATTACTTTTACGCCTCTATTCTATTACATTCAACCAAACAGTTGATTTGCTATTACACCTCTAATCCAATACACCTCTAATCCAATACAGCGAACCAAACGCTCCCTGAATTGTAAACGGCACCTTTGCCCTGAATAAACCCGTTTGGAATAGGGCTGTAATAACTCATTACAACCAACCAAACAATGGAATAGGCATGGGCCACCGAATTGAATGCATTCTCCCAACCAAACATGTTGTTATTGTATGTCTACCTTGATTCTTACTCAAGCAATGAACCCATTAGCACATATCACAATTATGGCATTCAAAATAATTAATCATTTAATTCGATATGACATCAAAACTCTCCAATTTGAATCACAACTATCGTTTTCTCATCTAATTTTATTTCACCCAATGTCTTATTGTTAGTTTAGCTATGAACTTGCTTTGGTTTACATAATTCTTTTTTCCACACTTGGATCCTCATGGGAAGCCGATAATCATTCATCTACTTGCACGTGATGATACAGGTTGAAATTTGAATATAATAATCGGTAATTATGAACTTTGATTTAATGTGGAACGTATATAATAGTTTTGATTTTGTGCGTTTTTTACATTAAATTTTGATTTGATTCAACAAATCATTAGCAATATTATCGAATTAACACTATTTTACGTTGATATATTACATACACAAATAATTATATTAATCCATATGAAAATAAATATATGTATTTATTTATTTAAATATGTACAATTGAATCAAAATCAAAGTTTCATAGTTATCCCTGGGAAAATCGAACGTCGATAATGACAATGAATTGCAAAGAAATAGAGAAAAATAGAACACACATAATTTTACGTAGAAACCCTTTTGGGAAAAAAAGGGGTAGAGGCGAATTCGAATAATACAATAGGAGAGACGATTACGTCTATTTATAGGTTTAAAAACATTATTCTAATCAAAGTCAGTAATGCAGTAAGATTAAAACACCTTATTCTAATCAACATCAAAGAAAGGAAGTAAACTTCTATACGAATTTTACTTGTGCAGCCCTCGACCTTCGCCCTCGTAGATCCCCTTATCTTGCCACTTGTATTTATTTTAACAAGGATGTACGTCACACAACTTCTAACAATCCCTATAATAATCGACCATATTTAATGATAGTTTGTATTAGATGAAGGTTTTTTCTTTTTGCTATAATCACAGAAGTTCCCATTTGTTTTACAGTCAAAATATAATCTTGTTTGAGTTGGGAGTAGTTTTCACTTCTCGTATTCCTACTTTTTCTAATAATTTATTAGTGAAATTTATATATATAATCATATTTGAAATTTATTTAATTTTATTTATATAATATTGGTAAAAGAAATTATATACATGTAATATTTTTAAAAATTCATTTAAAAATGTAAAATGATAGATTGAAACATATTTACATCCATTCGTACCGTAATGATAGCTTTGGTTATGGGCAAGTGATATTCCAATATAAAACTTTTTACTTGTTGGCGAAATCTCGTACATTCTTTTTATTAATCGAATAAAAGGTTAGTTAAATCCAGCTAAAGGCATAGAAGGAATTTTTCCAAAATATAATTTTAATATTTATCTGTAATAACTTTTAAGAATAATTGCATGACTTAATCGAATTAAGAAGCATCAAACCTCTCAACTGTTGAAATTAAAGAGAAAAAGGAAAAATGAGATATTAATCCAGAGATCCCATATATTGTTTTGGAGCATAAACTTTTAGCCCACTTTGATATGCGAAGAGGGAATAATATAATAATAGTAGGTAGGCTGGGCTTTATTCATACATACAACCTAAGCTAATGTGGGAATATGAGATAAAAATGATAAAAGAAGAAAGATGGAACAGGAATAGTACATACTACTACTTTGGTTTTTCATCTTTTTTTTTTATATAAATATGGTGTTCCTTTATGTTAATAATTATAATATATTGGATTCCGAATTCCTGCCTACCACTACTCACACTGGCCACTGCCCCTACTTTTATCTACCCTCTACCCTTTTCCACTACTACCTTTCGTTTTTTTGTTTTTAATCATTTTATTGCTCCACACCTCCATTCTTTTCATCATAATCTCCCCCTAATTTCATCACAAACTCAAACCAATTCCTCGAATTGAATGCTATTTTTATTTAATTTAAAATTAATTTTAATTTTTTATGATGTAAAAAATAATTTATATTTAAAATGGTGAAAATAACTTAAACGTTATGCTATGGTGTTCGCTATTACCGACCCGGACATTCAACTGGGATCGATCCGATCCAGTTGTGATAGCATGCATAGTTCGCTAGCATGAATTCACACATGGGGTGTTCGCATCCCGTGTGATGGGTTCGCATAATCATGCAAGCAAACTATGTTTAAGGAACATGTGTTAATCCTAGAGTAGAGTACATGTTGGCTTGCATGATGGCTTACCTAGGACATCACATCCAAGGGACCGTATCATATAAATAGGAAAATTAGTCTCTTTGAATGACAGACACACAAAAATACTCAACAATTTGGTGTGGTGAACGTACATAAAATTTCGATCTTTAGAAAATTAGAAAACCAAGATGACTCATCCTAATGAAAATTTCCCCAACAGCTTCTCATCGGATCAAGCAGGAGGTTCTGACATCATCAACCAACCCCGAGAGATGGATCTCGTCACTAGCTGGTTTGCTGATCGACCAAAAAACTTAGGCAACTCAGGCCAAGGAGGTGCTTCTAGTTCCTTTTATCTTAATGCCCCTTCTGGTCAGGGGCTATCCTTCCTCTCTGATCATGGAGCATCGCCACAACACTTGTTTGGTTTTCAAGAACAACTAAGGTTAATGAAAGAACAAATGACTCAACAAAGTACCAGGTTTCAAAAACAACAATTGTTTCACCATGAGCTACTAAGATAGAACGAAGAACTAAGAAGAAAGATGCAGTTCGATCATTCTGATCTTCAGGATCATGTCGCGCCTCTCTAGGAGGAGGCTGTGGAAGCACATGCAAAACCATGGAAGAATGAGATGGATGTTTTGCATAGAGATGTTCAAGCATTGCATCATGATGTGCAAGACATGGATTGATTGATTTGTTCCAACAACCCTTTGTCTCTAGAAGTGGCAGCATGAACATATCATTTGAGTTCAAAGTGCCAAAAAAGATGTTTGAAGGTAGAAGGGACCCCAGAGCACATCTCATGCAATATAATGATTACATGAATGTATTAGGGGCTTCTGACGTGGCGAAGTGTAAAGCTTTCTCGGTGACTCTTAGAGGAAGCGCGAAGGATTAGTATTAATCTTTGCCACAGGGTTCCATTCAAAGTTTCTAGCAGTTAGGTCAGATGTTTTTGGGGAGGTTTTGTGCCCATAGAATGATAATGAGCACTTCTATGGGTTTGATGTCAGTGAAGAAGAAAGATGGAAAATCTTTGCAGGGTTATGTTAAATGGTTTCATGTAGCCACGCTAAACACAAAGAACTTGGAGGACTAGTGGGCTATTGATGCTATCATTATAAGAGTTCAAAATGAGCATGTGCAATACTCATTTACTGCTAATAGACCGTAGAGTTTGACAGACCTATACGAAAGGATCCACAAGTTTGCTAAGGTAGAAGAAATTAAAAGAGCAGCTTGCAACACCTTTCAGATGGATGATAGGCAGTTTAGGGGTCGTCAAAGTTTGCGTGGTGAACAATGTAACACCCTAACCCGAATCTAATGTCGAAATAGGGTTACAGAGTATTACTGGACTTATAACTCAATTAAACAAACAACTCATGTACAATTCACATTTAAATCAATAACCATTCAAATTCATTCATATAGTCTCTAATACTAGCCCTTGAGGCCCAAAATAAACAATAAAAATGGTTCGAGACTAAACTGAGTACTTAAGAAATTTTTCAAAAAACATGTAAAATTTTCAAAGGTACAAGAGCTACACGCCCGTGTGGCAAGGCCGTGTGGGCATTCGAAATGAGGCCACACGCCTGTGTCTTTTCTCGTGTCTAAACTACTGAGCATACTGACTTGGGTTACAAGGCTAGACCACACGCCTGTGTGACAGGCCGTGTACACTTCAAAATGGCCTCACACGCCCGTGTGCTAGGCCGTGTGAAAACTGGAGGGTATACTAAATTGTACCACACGGCCAAGCCACACGCCCGTGTGCTAGGTCGTGTGAAGCTATTGACTTGTTTTCTAAAGAAGTTACAGAGGACACACGGCCGTGTGTCTGCCCGTGTGGACAAAAATAGTCTATTTTTCAAGCAATAATTTTCACTCCAATTGGTACCAACTTAAACACAACAACTTAAATATATTCACGACATAATTAAACATTCAAAACCAACTAATATCAAGCCAAATCAAATGGCTAAATACATTACCAAAACATATAGGCTACCATTAGTCAAAATGACCTATACATGCCATTTAACCCAAAATATAAAGTCTAAAGTACCAAAATAACGTTTGATAGTGTGATGAGATCCCTGACGACTTCCAATCCAAGCGAGCTTTCGAATCACTTTAAAACATGGAAAAATAAACAGAGTAAGCAATTAAGCTTAGTAAGTTCGTATATCACAGAATTAAACTTACCATTTAACCGCAAGTTAGGTAAGTAATTCAAAGCATAACACAATTCAATATGTTAAAGCCTATCACATAATCAAAAACAAAGTTAGCCATGTATTCATATAAAACCGAGGATCATGTATAAAATCAACAATTATTAAAATTTCATGCATATGTAACACCAGTACTGTGTATCCATATATTATATACAAATCATTTCCATGTAAATACCTGTATTAGTTCGTATCGAACTTGTATAATCTCATAATAACACTATACCCGTTGAACCACTTAAAATATTGTTAGATACATTGATGGTACACACGAGGTGTACTGAACGGTAATCCGTCAATTCTTGTACATGTATGCTCATACGAGCGATAAATGGTAAGCTCATACAAATTGAGTATCGGTAAGCTCATCAGAGTTGGAATCAGTAACTCTAATGACATGTCATTTGTATCCTACGAATTCTTAAGGTTCAAATGGGGCTCGATATTCTTCGTATGTTATCGGTTATGCGTTCGATAATTATACATAATAATTAAACCATTCACATACATATATTTTAATTAAATTATATAAATATGAAATTTAAATTACACGAACTTACCTCAAACTCGTACGGAGAAAAAGATCGTTTAAACGATAACTTTATCTTCCCCCGATCTAATTTCATACGTTGTTTATCTTGATCTAATCAAATTTAACTCATTTAATCATTATTGTAACACCCCAAACCTGGCCTAGACGTTATGGCTGAATCTAGCTATGTCACATGGAAAGGGATTTGAAGACAAGATTGTCGAGTTTAAAAACAGTTACAGTAAGTTAGCTTTTATTTAATTTGAAAAAAAAACAGTTGATTTGTTTTAAAACTTGTATCTTAGCGGAAGCTTTTGTAACCAATTAATTTAAGGAAAATCGTTTCTATTTACGAAAAACTTTAATTTTTAGAAAAAAAACTATGTTTTGTGGAGTTGCAGTTTTAAAAAAAATCCATAAAAAACAGTATAAAGTCCCAAATTTAAAGCCAACTAGTCCATATCTAGAAGATACATCAAAAACCCAAATAAGTAATAAATTCTAGGCATTAACGAAAAATAGTCTAAAATTTACGTGTGGCCACTGTCGAGTCCTCCGCTGCACCGACTCGTCAAGTCTGGGGATTACCTGTATAGATTAAACAGAGAAAGGGTGAGTTTTCGCAAACTCAATGTGTAATCCCCACAGAAAACATGCATATAGATAATCAACAGAATTCAGTTAGATACAGTCTGGGGCCTGTGCCCATGACAAAATCAATTTGGGCCTTAGCCCATTCGGATACAGTCTTAGAAATACATTAGGGCCTTGGCCAATATCAGATACAGAATGTAGATACAGTAAATCAGAATCTTACCCACCAACCTTTACACACTATCTCCGTCCAACCCTACACACCATGTGAGGATTAAATCAACCCACCCATCCCTACACACCATGCTGTATCAAAATGCGGCACATAATCAGAAGGTTGCAGTTGAGCTGCTAGATAACAGACTTCATAGCTTTTTAGACATTTCCTCCAAATATCATCAACTCACCCCAATGCAATGCAACATACAAAATATGTCATGCCATTATGCAATTAATAATACATACATTCAGATATCATAAGTCATGCTCGATATAGAAATCAGACAGACATATCACACATATAGGGGTCTAAGTAAAGCTTACCGACCCTACAGTAGGTCCACAGTCGACTTGGGTGACCCGTGCAACCTTATAGAACTTTTCAAAAAAATGGGATCACACGCCCATGTGGCCCACTTGGCCCAAATTGGACTTGGCCACGTGATCCATTTTTAATGTAACCAGTGTTAGTTAATTATTCATATATATTTTCACTATTTACTTATATGTTCCTTTAAAGCTGTCTACTTGAGTCACTATTACTAAATTATTTATATCTTGAGCTACAGTCCGAATTAAGATCTGCTTGATATCTTGAAACTAGACTCAAAAACCTTCCTACCATAAAATTTTCAGAAGTTTTGGTTTAGCCAATAAGTATCATAAAATCTTCAAACTTACCCCTATTATGCTGTATGACAGCTTCGTCCCTTCTTTGCTAAAAATTAATTATCTCTTAGTACAAAATTTAGATAATGTTTCCATTTGTTTCTATTGAAAATAGTTACCAATAAGTTTATTATTAACACCAACAAAAATCATAGGAGTGTTTGCGCTACCTTATTAACTCCCTGTAGGTTTAAAGGACCACGGACAAGGCTTTAATTTACAAAATGTATAAAAATAATTTTTAGGCTCTTCTATTTTCCCTAAAAGAATAAGTCCTAACTCATAAGTAGCTCCATATAGCCACGCGAACTGCGCGACAAAAACTGATACATCGTCTGCAGCATTGTTATCATTAAATGGCCTCCATCCATTAGGGTTCAGATTTATGAGGCAGTGGTGAAACACATTTCTAACAATTAACACCTTCTTTAGATTCAATACACGACCTTGATAAAGCTTATAAAATTGAGCCCATGCCGCTTTTGATGGAATTTCTTGTCTTCGCAAGCATAGACTCTTACTTGGTATAGAGCATTCAATTGGAAAATCAAAATTAGCTCTAAATTTATTTTTTACCCGTATTTATTTACAACGATTCAATCGAAGGTTCGAAGACTAGTTGAAAATAATTGATTTCAATCCATCGTAATAAGTAAAATAAAATAGGTTTAGGGAACCTCTTCGATTACATGCCTTGAGTTGGTATAGATTCTGGAAAATACAAATCAACGGCGCGTTTTCTCGCTGACCACATTCAATGAAATAGGCCACTGTGACCCACCATGAGAAGTAGGATAACTGCCTTGGAGCTATTCCATACTCGTCAAGAAGATAGCAGAAGAAGGGGTGAAGTGGAAGATGAAAACTTGCTTCTAGTACATGTAAGGGAAGTAGGAAAGTTCAACAGTGGTGCCATTCAATCGTCTCAACCCTTCAACAATAGAAAAGCCATAGGCAAATTTGGGTAGCTGAATCCCTCGAGCAGTCAAATGACGACTCATTTCTTTATGCTTAGTGGTGTAAGCGTATGCTTTCACCTCCATTAGAGCATTTACTTCACGACATTGTGAAGGTTCACTTACTGAACCACTACAGTTACCCTAACTGTTATGACAACCTCTTCTCGACCCAACCATCGTACCCAACTAAACCCAGAATAACTACAAAGACAATTTGGAAGTTTAAAGAAATTTACCTCTGAAACACGATTATCCTTTTCAACAACAGCTCCACAAAAATTTCAAATCCAAAAAGTTTAGTATTTTGGGTTAAAGTCACGTCCTTTTAAAGAATTTCAAACCCTGACGAGTCGTGTGTCCGAGAATGAAGGCACAATCAACTTAATACAGTTTAATTTTCAGTAGTGTCAGAAATAATGGCTCGTGGCTACTAAATTGACAAGTTAGTTTGAAAATTGTATTATTTATTGTTTACGAGTCAAGTGTGATTTTAGAAAGATTTTTTAATTGGTGATTTGTGTTTTAGAAAGATTTATTAGGTAAAATGGTTTCAAAAACGAGGTAGCGAGACCTCGAATTTATAAATCGAGTCGTAAATATTTTTATAAATATTTAAGGAGTGTCATTAAGTTAGTATTAAAGTTTTGTTAGAAAATTTTAACGTTTTGATAGTTAATTAATTAAAAAGGACTAAATTAAAAAAGGTGCAAAACTTGCTAATTAAAAAATAGTGATTAAATAGCCCAAATAGTAAATAAGGAGGACTTAAAGAGTAATTGTGCCTAATTGAAGTGGTTGAGGTGGCATCTGTGTACAAGAAGTAACCAATTAGTGTGAACAATGGGTAAAATGAAAAAAATTGTAAAATTAAACAAACAAATTGAAATTAAAAGAGAATTCTAGACAATTTCTTCATGAATGGTCTGCTCAAAACGCCATAGGAGAGAGTCCTAAGCTGGTTTTCTTATTTTTGTCTCAAGTGAGTTCAATTCTTGCCTTTTTCTTGAATTTTTTTTGTGTTTTTTTAAGACTTTTACAACTAGGTTCAACTATCCATTTTATTAGTTTTTGATTTTATGGGTAATTTTAAAAGTTAACATTGATGAGTGCTGGATGTTTGTGATGAATTAACATGGATTTAGAGCTTTAATTTTGTTATATGATGATTTTATTAAGTGATTTTAATAGAAATTGATTTTAGGACCAAATTGTCAAAAGATTAAATATTAGGGTTTGATACTAAATTCTGTTGATCAAAGGCTGTATAATAGTTTATAATATTTAGATAAATTTTCAATTGAGAAAATTAACTCATTAGATAGGCTAATTGGTGAGGGATTAAATTGTAAAATTTGTAAAAATTAGGGTAATTGTGTAATTTTAAAAATTGAGGGGTTATTATTTGCGAAGTAAATTGAAACTGAAATATATGCTAATGAATAAATAATTTTATATTTTAGATCAAGAGCCCGTAGATAATCGTGAAAAAGGGAAATTAACAGAATAGTCCTTAAACTACTACAAAACCTACAATTCAACCCAAGTAAGTTCGTATGGTTAAAATTTAACGTTTATTTATTAAATTGATGAATGGTATTATGTATTTATTCATATATATTGTTGAAAATAAATTTTTTGTTAAAATTTAAAATTGAATTGAATGCTCAAAATGAGTGGAACGCTGGTTGAGTACAATCGTTCTGTGGCAAAGGATGAATTGACGGTAAAATGCAAAGGATGAATTAACGGTAAAATGCAAAGGATGAATTGACGGTCTATGCAAATGATGAATTGACGGTATATGCAAAGGATGAATTGATGGCAAATGTACTCAAGTAAACCAATGTTCAACATTTGTTGCGAACTTTCATGTTTACTTTCCATTTAGCTCTTATGAGCTTCTGTTGACTCATATGAGTTCTGTTAAAGGTTTCCGATCAGCTCCTATGAGCTTCCATTCAACCCTTTATGGGTTTCTGTTAGCACTTATGTGCTTCAGTGCAGCCTTTGGGCTTCTAAATACGATGTACTCATATCCGTAAGTCGTTTCCCGATTTAGTAAGATTGATGAAAAACTTATGTGATTGGATTTGAAAGATTTATTGTTTATTATTGATATTGATTTGAAAGAAATGTGTTCATTGATTTATGTTGTGATTGACAAGGAAAATGTATGAATAATTTACTATTAAATTTATTATATTAAGTTCGGTAAGATCTATGTTTAACTTATCGAACTTACTAAGTTTCAATAAGCTTACTTGTGTTGTTTAATGTTTTTGTAGATTAACGAGAGGTCGAGAGATCAGATCAACACATCAAGTCACACTATTCGATTTAATCCAGTAGCTTTTGCAACGTATGCTTGGGTTTATATGGCATGTATAGGGCTGAATTGGTTGTGTAAATTATAGGAATTATACTTTGTTTATATTTTAATCAACTTATATAAGTATGTATTTATCATGCATGAGGTGTGTTTGAAATGATTTAATGATGGTTAATTGAAAAGCATATTGAGGCATAGTTGAAACTAGAAAAATTTAATAAAATATGTATATATATGTGTACATGGATAATTTAGTAAGTTTGGATATTGAGTATATATGATGTTATGTAGATATAAAGCTTGGTTTTGACTTGAATTGAAGGTCTTGTTGTGATTTGTGAGTGTGGAAATGGATGTGCATAGGTTGATACCAAGTTTGGGTGAGAAAAGTGGCCTTAAAATGGCCTATTTTCGTCCACACGGGCAGAGACACGGACGTGTGTCTCAACCGTGTGTGACACATGGCCTAACACATGGGCGTGTGGTCCGGTCGTACGTCCCCTACATCTTAAAATTTAAAAACGGAATGCCCAGGTTTTTGCACACAACCTAGCACACTGGCATATGGCTTGGCCGTATGATCCAAGTTAGAAAGTTACACGGTCATGGACATGGGCTAGGGCACGACCGTGTGCCTCACATTGAATGCCCACACAGCCTGAAACGCAAGCATGTCTCTTGGCTGTGTGAACCACACGGCCAGCCACACGGGCGTGTGTCCCCTACACCTAGGCAAAATTTTGAAATTTTACGAAAAATTCTCTGAGTTCTTGGTTTGGTCCCGACTTGATTCTAATGTGTATTTTGGGCCTTGAGGGCTCATATAAAGGACAATGTGAATGAATTGTGATTGGTTTCTAATATGTGTATTAAATGAAATAAAATGTTCGTAATTGGTCTGTAAAGTTCGGTAATGCTCCGCAACCCTATTCTGACGACGGATAAGGGTTAGGGGTGTTACATACAGTTGTACCTCTCCTTAACACGTGGTGAAGCATGCATAATAATTTTAAGCAAAAAGCATATACGATAAGTTTTTTCCTCAGAACCCCTCCAACTTTGTGTAGCCAAGTTCTTAAAAGAGTCACTTTATGACTCTTTTTTGAACTAGATGGGGGACAAGTTGTTATGGTGTTTGCCATTACTGACTCGTGACTCAAGCACCCAACTGGGATCGACCCGATCCAATTGTGATAGCTTGCATAGTTTGTGCGTTGGGTATTCACATCTTGTGTGATGGGTTCGCATCATCATGCAAGCGAACTATGTTTAAGGAGCACGTGTTAATCCTAGAGTAAGGTATGTGTTGGCTTGCATCATGGCCTATCTAAGACATCACATTCAGGGGACCGTATCATATAAATAAGAAAATTAACATTTTTGAAGGACAAACACACAAAAATATTCAACATGTTATATCTAATTTTTTTTTAGAAAAATTTGAAATTTTACTAAATATATCTAAAGTTTATTCTGTCTAAATAAAAAATAAAAAATTAATATGATAAATGATTTAAGTTTTTTTCGAAAACAACTCAATTGTGACCTTAATTTCAACCCAATTAATCTAAATCGATTTAATAACTCATTTTTACTATTCAAAAATAATAAAATATATTTTTATAATATTTAATTTAATTGAAATCGGACCAAATTATAAAAGATCTTGCTAAGATGGTAAGATTAAACCCATAATGCAGTTGCAAGTTAATTGACACGAATCATGAGAAAAGTTTTTTTCTTTTTTAATAATTTGATCGCAATGATGTTAAAATTATTACTTAATTAGGACGTAATTTCTTTCGGTGATAAAATTATTATGTTGTGAGGAAACTATTTTTACCCTTAATTATAAAAGAAATTATTTAAATAAAAATATTTAAAAGAGATTCATATTTTGGCAACCAAACCATTGGTTTAGTTGTAAAACCTGTGTGAATTTTTCAAATTTACACCACGCTAACCCAATCCTTCTTCTCTCACTATATACCATGATTGTAGTGCAATTGCAACAAATATATATATATATCGATATATAAATCTATATTATGTATAAGTTTTTTATAAAAAAATTTATTTTAGTCTTATATTTAATTTTTCATCTCTTTAATTTTTAAATTTGTATTATTTGTTAAATCACCTTAAAATAAATAAATAAAAATTAATGTTTATTAAATTCACTTACCTAATCTCCACGTGTATGTCACGTTAGTAATTAACTAATTTTCTTTAAATTTAAAATATTAAAAAAATATTTTTATAATTTTTTTTGAATTTTTAAAATTTAAAAAATTAATTAATAGTTGATATGGCATCACAAGGTAATCCATATGTATGCTACATCAATAAAATTAATGTCTATTAACTTTTCATTCATTTTGAGATAATTTAACAAATATCATAAATTAAACTAAAAAAGTGAAAATTAAATGGGGTCTAATTTTATTTCTTCTAAAAATTAGATGATTAAAAAAGTCATTATGTCTACTGTATTAAACATTCATACTTGTATTCTCACTAAAATTATTTTCAACAAATTGATTTATACCACCATCAATTTACTTCAAAAAAAAAGATTTCGATCAATAAATATGGAGGTTAAATCTTAGCATTTTTTTTTTAATCTTAGACTGCGATCTTCTATATATTAATTATGATATTAGATTAATATGAGAAAGTGCATTCTGTTCAGAATTAATTTAAACCCAGTTTCAAATCAGAAAACCAAAAAAAAGGTACAGCATCATCATAACAATTTCTTCATGTTCTTGCCCTTAATCATTTGCTTAAATCGAAGCTCAACTTCGGGGACTAAAATGATTGGTAAGATCCAGTTTTATATATATATATATATAGAGAGAGAGAGAGAGAGAGAGAGAGAGAGAGAGAGCAAGAAGTAATTAATTAAGATCCAAGTGTTTCCATGTAAAAGAACCGATACAAATCGATAATGGATGGGTCAAAAACTCGAAGGATTTCTTTATAATAATTAGCCAAAGTAGACCATAAATACCATAGTTCTGCTTAATTAAGCAGAACTGATATATATATATATATATATTGTAGATATATCAAGTGGAATTAAACTCTATCAAGCTGAAAACGTTTTCGGACGTCTGAAATATAGCTTGAAGCCTTGAGATCCACGTTTTCATCGGCATGACCCCAAGTCTCAATGGCATACCCGATGTGGTCGTGGGGCTTAAAGCTAGCATATGACACCTTTTGCATAGATGACGGAAGATCTGCCACATTCTTTTGTTCACGAAAACTAATTGGCTGCTTGGAGCTTGCGTAAGAATAGGTGGACACCTTTGGAATAGACGAATACATGGATGATGTTGATGATGGCGTGGAGCAGGGAACCACCTTGCTGCTGCTGTTGCTTCCGCTACTCGTCGTCCTTGCCTTGGTGATTCGAGAGAAAGACTTGGCTAATTTGCCTTTGAAGAACCCCTTCTTATGATGAGTTGCCTCCATTTGAGTTGAATCTAAACAATAAAAACAAAGGATGATAAACTCTTTAAGTTGGCGATGAAGCTTGGAAAGTGATGGTTTGGTTTATAACAATGGCCAAACTCTCCTGTATATATAGACTGCCTTCCTATGACCCCACTACAAATATCATCTGAAATGGCAAATCTACCCCTGACAAACACCTAATTGATGCCACAAATTCCCTGCAGAATCTGGTTACAGTGACTGAATGAACCAATAATAGATTAAAGAAACTAATATGAATAAAGAGGGTTTTATTTTGTCTGAGTGTGAGAATTAGCAAAAGTGGGGTTTGGTTTTTAGATAAACATGGCTGTCCATCAGCTTAAAACTTTAAGGAAAAAAAAACCGATTACATCCGGACCCAGATAGATTAGGAACTGGATAATGCATATATTCGGAGGGTGTCTTTGGCTTTTCCACGACTGTGATTTATATATTTATATATTTGGTTCATTGGACTGTGATATGTTTTTCATTTATATTCTTCCTAAAGCAAAGCTTTTGAGGTTAAAGTATTTAATTAGGCAATCTTGCATTTTAATTAAAAATGCAATTTATTTTGTGAATTGGAAGCAAATTTGAAAATCCTCCCAATGTAATTTGACAATACATTCTCCTGTGTAACACTAAAGCAGCAAAACAGTTGACTGCATTAAAAGCATATAATCCGTCACACTTCAAAAATGAACGTCACAATTTACATAATTTTTCATATGCTCTATAATTACTTAGCAAGTTTTAGATGATATGTTTGGTGTTTAGGCATTGTTCTAACGTTTTGTTTTTGTTGGTTTTAGGAATAAGCAGTGGCCTATGCATGTTTGGCATCTTCTTCAGACATAGGATTAGATTATCACAAGACACAGACGCAGTCAATAATGTTCCTAAAGAATATGTCAATTTCTCAATCCCATCTGGTCTATAAACCCCTTCTTTCTTTCTTTGTTGTCTTGTTATGTTCCGTTGTCTAGTAATAGGATTTGATTCTTGCTCAGTTCTTATCTCCCTTCAACAGAAATACGTGGAAGGAAAAAAAGATTTTAGAGGAATGGATGAAGTCAGATAATCTTAGGTAGTGGTTTTATTTTTAAAACTAATTTAATTTTTTTTATTTTCTACATAAATACAAAATAAATAAGATTTACAATTAAAAGCCGTTTACGGCTTGAATCTTAATTCAATTGATATCATTATTATTGCAATAATCAATAAAGCATAGATTCGAAATTCTTAAACGTGATTTTCCTCCAAATTAAAGATTAGGAAGAGATTATAGTTATGAGTAGAAGTAAATACATGGATAACCTCCTTTTTCAACTAGCATCTCTGAACCAAGGCTTCAATCACTATGTCGAAACCTCTTTTTGGAAACAAAAATGGTGTTGACTTAAAAAATAAAAATTGGAGTCGCCACTGATCTTTTATTGAGGTGTGATCGGATCTCCTTAAAAATGATTTTGGTCTACAAGTTTTAGAAAAAAACGGGTTCGGGAGTGAGTTACGTACAAGGAAGGATTAGCACCCTCGTAATGCCCAAAATTGGTACCGAATTGATTATTTAATGTCTTAAAGTCGAATGTCAAAAATTCGAAAATATTAAAAACGATCCCCCTTTTATTAATGATATATCTTTAAATATTTGTATAAATTTGAACATATGTAGAAAGACCTTCTCATCCCGAGGCAACAAAATGTCGTATCCCGTAAGTTAGGATGCAGCATTTGAATTCCCGAGCATAAGCTAACCTTTAAAACCCTTTATTGAAACTTTGTGTATTTGAAAACTAAAAATGTTTGGCCATCTTAGTTCAATGAGGAAATCGAAACCCCGTAAGTTAGAGCACGATTCTTCGAAGTTCCAAAGACGACACATGAGTTTGCTTTTATTAAAAAAAACCTCGTCTCGAGATAACAAAATATCATATCCAATGAGTTAGGACACAATGTTTCGAATTCCCGAGATAAACTTTGATTTGAAATTTATACGTTTTGATTGAAAAAGGATACTCGGTTACTTATATTCAATGAGGAAAATTGGAATCCAGTAAGTTAGGACACAATATTCTCGAGGATCCCAAATTCCGAGTATTGCGTTATTTTTGAAAACTTTTGAATAAAAATGCACTGGAACGATAATATATAACGCAAAATGATAATTCATAAGCCAAAATGTACACTAATGAACACAAATAATCAATCAATACCAATGAGCAATACAATACACATGAGGGCAATAATCTTACACTATATACCATGCAAATACTAACATTTAAAAGCTAACGAATTAAAAGTCAGTTTTGAAAGAAATACCAAACAAATTAACACAAATAAAATGTAACAAAATTTTAAAATAACTAAAAAAATAAATAACATGAAAGAAGGGAAATTATAATCAATAAATTATACATTAAAATAAATTTAAAATAAATAATATATATATATGAAAGTTTGAAATAAATCAAAAATAGAGTTAAAAATAAATACTACATAAAATAACAGTATCTAAATAAATTTTAAAATAAATATTATATAAAAATAAAATTAAAATACATAAAATAATATATATCTTAATTTAAATAAGTAATACATATGGAATGAAAAACTTCATATAAATAATAGTATATAGTAATATATATATATATAATAGGTAAATGAAAATATAACCAAATATAATAATATCAATAATAATAAGAGTAATAATAATAATAATAATAATAAATAAATAAATAATAAAAAATTAAATAATAGCAAAATAACCAACAGGACAAAATTGAAACTAAAACAGAAATTTAGGGGAAAATCTAAAATAAATAAAAAGAAAAGGACCACATTGAACGCGCGAATAACAAAGAGGGACCAAAAGGAAAATTAATCTCTGCCCTCCAAAACGACGTCATTCGATTATGGACCTAATTGAAATCGAAACGAATTATAGGGTACAAATTAAAGAAAAGAAAATACTTGATTGCAAAACCATAAAAAATGGAAGGGCTAAAAGCGAAATTAGCCTCTCCATTAGAAAACGCGCGGATCCTAGGACTGGATCAGGTCGGCACGCGGATCATGCCTTATACGGCGCCGTATTAGGGCCACTAAAACAGACTCTAAATGACGCCGTTTTATACTTACTATAAAATCAAAAAAAAAATTTAAAAATCATTTTCGGCCATTTTTACAAGAAAAAAACAAATCAACCCTAGCTTTCTCTACTTGGGTTTCTAAATTTTTCTATGCCGCCACCAACAACCGTTCTAAGGCCTCCGATCCTCTCTCGATCTCCGATTGCGACGGAGTGGACAACACCAGGTAAACCTCGTCCCTTAACTGTTTCTTTCTCTTTTTTTTATATACAATGAATAAATAAAAATGATTCAAGAGCGAAAAAAAATCGTCCATAGAGAGAAAAAAAATGAAAATCACCTTTCAAAATTCACTGCTATTTGTTCTCTTTTTTTATTGATTTTTCGAATCCCCTTTTACAGATTTGATTGGCTCCTTTTATAGCAAAAAAAAATGAAATTCTCGAAACTATTTTTTACATTTTTTTCCTATTTTCTGTTATTATTTGTTGTATTTCTATTATTCTGCTTGTTGCTACTTTGTTGCGTTTGTTACGTTGCAGGTATGGCTAGCCTGGAGGCACACGTGGAAAGCGTGGCGCGCATGGAGGGCGGATGGAGGAGCAGCGGCTGAGGGTGATGCTAGGGTTACTGCTAAAACTGTTTAGGGTTATTGGGCTAGGTATTTGGGTTTAGTTTATTGGGCTGGGGTTAATTGTAATTGGGCCTTGTAATTTGGACTGAATTAGATTTGGGTTTATTTTTACTATAAATGGACTGGACGTTTATTTTTTTATTTTTTTTATTTGGTTTTATTTCAATCGGGCCCGGACAAATTGGGCCGATTACACACTAGAACTGGGCTTGCTCTTTCTAGCGCATAGGCTCCTCAAACAACTCTTTCGCAATGGTCACGTGCTATGCCAATGATTACAGACTTAAGGAGAGTTCGATTAGAAAAAGCATCAATGTTGATTTTAATGACACTTGAAGGTGGTTTTTGTCAGCAGTCCGTTGGCTCATTTACTTGCCTTATATGAAAGCATGCATGCTATCTTCTGTGAATTCATGAAAGTCCTTAAGAGCTCTTTTCCAAACCAAGACATGATGTTCATCCTTTTCTTCAAGTAGAAATAAGTTTCGAGATTTCCACAATCACTGTCGTATCCATCCAATCAGACTCTGAAACTAAAGAGAACCAAACATTCACATAGATAAAACAATTTATAGTGTCTTGAGATATCAAGAGCATGTCTTAATATTTCAAGAATAAAAATATCATTTGGTGTACTTTTGAGTATAAATTTCATGATTTATCATGCAAGCCTCGAGACATCCCTGTCAAGTCCTGAAACATAATGGTGTATGTTTCAAGGCAACAAACATTGAAACTAAGAAATCAAAATAGGGGAGACAAGTCTCGAAATCAGTTTCAAGATGTATACCCTATTGACTCAAAACATCGTAATATTTACTAATAACCATACCATTTCATTATATAATAAAATCATACTCAAATAATTAAGACATAATAACATTCGTATTTCTCATTGCAATAACTCAATCAGAACTTACCATTTCGACATACAACATTAATCATTATCAACTCATCAAATCATAATAGCTTATTCCACAACCTAAAATCATTCGTTTAATAGGGTAATTTCAAAGTCAAATAAGGTTATAGTTTATTCCATTTATAATCCTCATCATAATAACACAACAAATATTAAGCTATCATATAATATTATGTAATTCATTCTCAAATTATCAAATCATTCATATATATATATATATACCATCAAATTATCATCACAGTTTCTTAAGCTTAAATACTTAATAGATATATGTAAAGAAAACAAATCATATTTGCACAAATTGATGGCGTCAATCGTCTTTGTCTTTCCTTTTGTCTTTTGAGGTCTTAACTACGTACGATATCAAATATAGAAATAATGTTACCCACATCTATTCAAATATAGAAAACATTTTTGTGGGGGTGACTTCTATTTTCGATAAATTAGAAAAGAAAAATAATCAACGTCACAACGAGGAGGAGCACAACACTGTGACGATGCGAAGAACAACGTCCCGACAAAACGATATACCACGTCATGACTAGAGTTGTCCATGGGTCGGATTGGGTCGGGTCAAGTAAAAAAATTAGGCATGTTTTCTAGGCCCAAGCTAAAAATGTGCCTAAAATTTTGTCCAAGCCCGGCCCAACTTACCTGTATTAAAATTTTTTATATTTTTATTTTTATGTAAAAGTAAATTAAAAAATGCAATACATCAAATACACTAAAAACATTAAAATAAATGCTTCCCACCAAATGAGAAAAAAGTTCAAAAAATACTAGATAAATGCAACTTAGTAAGCAAATATCTCTAAAATAGTAGCAAAATTAATAATAAAACAAGAGTTATACAATATCCAAACAATAACAACAAAATAGTAACAATATAATAGTGAAATGATAACAAAAAAATAGTAAAAAAAAGAGAGTAAAAAATAGCAGCAGTATTTTTATTTTGCAAATTCGACCCAAGCTAAAAAAGGATTACCTGAGGCCTGACCCGTTTAGAAAACGAGCCTTATTTTTTGTCTAAGTCTATTTTTTGAGTCTATATTTTTATCCAACCCCTCACTTTTCGAACGGGCCTTTAGGCCAAGTTGGGTGGCCAGACCCATGGGCAAGTCTGGTCATGATGTGGCGACGTGTATTCAATTTAAACTGGGTTTCTTCTTCTAGTTAAATTCTGTAATCTTTTCCCAATTAAACTCTGATTAGTCTAAGAAATTTTTAGTCATGATAGGGCTTCAACATTAACTATTTAAAGGGTATTTATAAAATTGTTTAAAGATTTAATAGAATATCTATTACATGAGATTTGATGAAGAGCTTTGCATTAGTTTTGGGTTTTGCTTTTTGAGATTGTTTTTTTCATCTTTTACTCTTTGTTGATTTGTCGGAATAGTGAATTTTCTTTACCCGTAGTTTTTCCATCTTTGAGAGTTTTTCACGTAAAATATTTGTATTTATTGTTCTCTATTTTTCTTACTCGTTATTTACATCCCATTTTGACATGATTAACCTTGACCACTTAAAGAATCTATTATCTCAAGTTCCCATAATTTTCAGTTCTCCTTTTCGAACTTAATTCCAGCTTTAGAACTAGAAGTTGCGGGCATTACTCAAAATTTTAACCATTCTCTCTCTAATTTCATAAAATAATATCCAGCTAAAATAAAGTGGAAAGCCCTCTAACCTTGAATTTGAGCTCACGGCAATGGAAGAAATCTTGAGGAAATTTCCTTTCTTTTTTCTCTCTTTTTATGCCGTTTGGGAAAAAGATGAAATGGCCACTTCTTTCATCTTTTCTATTATTAGAATCATACTTGGGTGAAGTTAGTGGAAATCAATTGCATAAATTATGGTTATCCACTAACACAAACTAATGATGGTTAATTTACATTAAAGTCCTTGGTGTAATAACTTTTAGGGGCTTAGATTAATGATGCATCTAATATTTCTAATGTTTGTTATTCCTTCAATTTAATCCTTATGTTTCAATTACCAAATTCTCTAACTTCTCTTAACCTCTCAAATTTTAACTTTTCTTTAATTTTTATAATATTTGAATAATTTTAATAAAATTTATATATTTTTCTAAATAAAATTGAACTTCTAAAATTTTTCTGTACTTTTTTTTTATAATTTTTAATATCTCTTTCTATATTTTTCTAAAAAATTATAATGTTTTTCTATATTTTTCTAAAACTTTTTATAACATTTAAAATTTTTCTTTAATTTCTTTATAGTTTTATTTATAATTTTTTTACTTAAATAATCAATTAAGCTATCGTAAAATAATAAAAGGAATCAATTAAACCTCGGACGGAATCATTTTTCCACCTCAGATTGACATGCCAATTATCATGTCATCATTTTTACCATACCACTTCCCACATCAGCAATTAACAAGAATTTCAAGGGAAAAATGAATCCAAGGAATTTTAATTGAATACAATCATGATTCAAAAGGCACAACTAAGTACACTTTCTCGCAACGAGCTTAATTGATTTTTTAATTACCTCTTTAAATGGTTAGCAAAGATATTAGCGTTGAGAACAAAAGTAGAAATGACGAGGAAGAAACTGCTATAGCAGATGAACATATAGTTTCATCTAAAGTATTCATACATATCATTGGGGGCCCCTTTAAACAAAAGTTCATTAAATATTCTGAAAGCAAAACACACAAACAACTTCATAAATTCCATCTGGTTTGAAGGAAGAATGGAATGGGCAGATATTCACTCCCATGAGAAGGAGAGTGTATGGTGAGCACCAGTTGCAGAGGAACCAAAATGTTCATTTTGGAACATTTCATGCCCTTGGAGGTGGCTGTTGTTACCTCCACCATCGGCGTCCAAAATGGAGGTCCCGATTGGCTCACCTCCCATTCCTCCTACATCATTAAATTGCAAGTTTGGGATGACGAAGGAAGCAGAGGCAGGTTGCACCATGGGGCTCAAACCTATCTCCCGAGTCTCAGCCGGTTGCGATGACAGAAGAGAGAGAGCACGATCAGAGTCAATAGCTTGATTCAACTCATCGGAGAACATTTTCCGGCTGTTGTCACCACTGCTTGACGCCTCGAGAAACGGTTGACAAAGGGAACCACTTCCAGGGTGTGATGAAGCGGTGGTTTGTAAGAATGAGAAATGCTTTTCTCCTTTGTGGTGGTTATCAGATGAGAATCCAGGGAACAAGCTATTTCCGCCGCTGAAGTTTATCAACTTCATATCACTTTCCACTTTCACACCTCCCATCCAAGAATGCATTTGAGAGCTACCGATTGGGAAATATCGAGTACCTGCACCACACTCTTCCTCCACATCAAAACACTTAGCCAAAATGATGGTGAAAAAAGCTTCCATTCTAATATCAACATTACAAAACCAAACCTTGGTGATTGTACGGAAACCTTCCTGAATTTACAGACATGAAATCGGGTTGAGGCTTTCTCCGTCGTCGGTTATGTCCATCAAGACGTTTCCTGCAGCTTCGTTTCACTTCATCGAACTCCACCAACGAATGAAACCTAATCAAATGCATTCACCCGTAACTCAGCTCTTATCTTTAGTAGCAAACCACACTAGAATATTTAGTAATTCAATTTGTAAGCTGATATGATGATGAATTGAAATGAATCTGCAAATACATAGAGTACAAAGAAACAATTGTATCATGTAGCGCTAAGAGGATGCCTTTCAGACTTTCAAGTGTTATTGTCGAATATCAAGTACACGTCGAACATGCTTCAGATTTTTTATTTATTTAAAAATGCTTTACAATATTTAGGTGCTCTACAACAAAACATAATAGAATTCAGACAACAAATAAAGCTCATGCTTATCAAAACATGCTTGGCGGCTACTATTTGATAAACAAAACCGTGAGTCAGAAATTTCACCGTAGAACTGCAATTTGGGGGCAAGAGAAAGCAAACAATCAAATCCCAATCAAAAGTGCTGCAGTGCAAAATAGTTTGAGTAAAAATAAACAAAAACTATGACAACAGTAAGTTGATACAAGGGGTTCCAAATAAATTTACCTGCTACACTGCTGGCAAAAGCGCTGTTCTTGACCCCTAATAGTAACTTTGGGGGTCTTAGAGTGGACTTCGCATACTTTATGGCGTCGATGGTAGTCCCTGCATTTGCTGAGGTCCGCAGTGCAACCATCAACCAAGCATGAAGGTACTTGGTTTCCGGTGGCAGGCGCCCGAGCTCTTTTAAACGAAGCAGATGACGATGATTCCATCCCTTAACTCCAAAATGCCAACCCCAAACCTGATTAACCTAAACACCTACTGGATTTCAACAGCCTAATATTGCTGCAACACTCGGCTAGGCTAGCGCTAGCTTTCAACTCCTTTTCTGTTTTTCTGCGTTTCTATTCTTCATTCTTATCAGTTAATCAAATCTTTTTCCCTACTGACATAAAAAATACCTGATCCAATTACCAAAGGGTTCTTCATAATATACGTATGCAGAAAACTAGAAGCAGACCAACAATTTCTGACTACAAACACTGGCTTGCATAGGAAATACCTCGCAGATACCAAGCACAAAGGCTTACTTTATACCTTTTGGTTTCCTAATTACGGTATAAAAATTACATTTCAGGATTAATGTGTAAACAGATACTGGGGCAAACCTTTTACCTTTGAAGAAGAATTAGAGGAAGGGGATTGGGTTGGATTGAATGGAGGTCTCATAATATAAAGCATAGTACAAGTTATTCATCAATGATGGCCAAATCCAAGGTGTAGACAATTAAGCAGTTACTTTTTTCATAACTTCAAAATATAAATAAATAAAACCACTTAGTAAAAAAAATAAAAACACAAATATAAACTATAAATGAACTATGAGAAATACAAAAAAAATCATTATTTTATAGATTAATAATTGGAATTTTGTAATATACAAAGAGATTAAAAACAGTCATAGTGTTTAATTAATATTTAATAAATTGTTAAAAAATAAACTAGTAAGATAAAAAGATGTTTTTTTAAGATAAATGATAATTTCTAACTCTTGTAAAATTTTTGTAAAAAATAAAACTTTACCACCACCAATATGTTAAATAAAAATCTTGAGATAAATTTTAAAAACACCAAAACGTTTAATTTGACTTGAATTTTCCATAGGTTTGAAATTCGAGAACATAATTTTAAAATTCTAACTATTAATTGTGTTTGTGATAAAAAAAAAAAAAGAAGAGAGTGAGGGTAACTTGCAGCATAAAGACAGTACGGATATTTAATCAAGACCTTTTCATTTAATAAAGAAAAAAGGGATCGGATTGCCCAGTTTTAAACTGTATAGTTAGACTTAGAGTTAAATATTGAAAATTTATTAATTTATAAAAAAAAAAAAAAGGAACTTGTAAAAGTGAGCAAAGCAACCATTTCCAATGGACGAAAGAGTGCGCAAGTAGTAGTAAGGAGGAGTAGCAACAAATGAAAAAGGAAAGAAAAAAAGGCTGAACTCTAAAAGGGTGGGGGAGGCTGCCTTAATGGTCATTGCGCTCCAATAATAAAGTCCCAACTTTTATTGTAGCTATAAACTTGTCAACATCATTGGAGTCAACACTCTTATCCCAACCACAAATTGCATTGAAGATATTTTTGGAAACAAAGAAAGGCCTTTCACCCCAAGTTTTTCAAATAAGATTCAATTGTTGAACTTTTAAAAAAGAAAATTAGTTTGAAGTGGAAGGACGACAAGCTCATTGACTGAAAAAGAAAAGACCCCATATGGATCCTTTCATTAGCAACCAGTAGGAGCTAAACAACCCCATAGTTTATAACCATAATAATAATTCGTATTGTTAGCATGAACTTTAAAAAAAAAAGAAATATTAATGATGAAAAAGGGGTAAGTGAGAAGAACAAAAAGGGTACCTGAGAGGAAGAATCTGATGTGGGTAAGGGGGCGCAGTGGCAGTTCTCAGATAAACCGTGAAAAGGAGAGGGAAAGTTGAAGTGAGGAATTTAGCAGGAAATGGAAAAACTTGGAAACTGTGGACTCCGAAAGTACTAAGAGAGAAGTGAAGTTACAAGAAAAGAAGACGTAGGCACGGATATGCTGACAACAGTTCCATCCCATCAAAAAAGAGAAGTGTATGAAAGACAGAGTAGAGAGGAAGAGGAAAAAAGTGAGAGGTGGTGTATGAGAGAATTTATTGCTAGTAAAGAAGAGGGCAAGAAATGGATAATGTGTAATGGAGAGAGAGATGTAGGAATGAAATTAGTAAAAAACAAAGGATGACGATGAAAAGAAAGCGGGGTTCAATGTTGAGCTTTCCAATTCTCTTTCCTTCCTTTTTAGGCTTTAATGCCTCGAAACCAGTTTGGATTTTAAAATATAAAATAAACCCTCTTTTTAAAAAAAAAAAAATTGTGGCTTCAAAATTTAGGGTTTAGGCAAAAAGGAGTGGCCAGGAAGGGTATAGCGTAGTTAGTAGAAAGGGGAAGTTGGGAACCAAGGCTGTTAGTAGTTAGCAATCGGTACTAGTTTGCTATTGCTTTTAAGGTGTGTTTTCATCTATTTTTTTTATTTTTATCAAACATTTTTTATATTTATAGTTTATTTTTTAGTTTTCAAATAAAAAATTTAGCAATTTATTAACAAAATAACATTTACCTTTTTCTTTTTAAATGATTTCAAAGTTCGAATTCAATTAAAAATAACATTAACTCAGCCAAAATTTTAAATATTGATACAGATATAAATATATTTATGTACAACCATATCTTTTGAAATTACTAATTAGGTTAAATATAGGAATAATTCTCAAAATTATACATGAACTATGGTTTAATATGTAATTTTATACATAAAATTTTGATTTGATTCAATTCTTGTAAATTATTAATACATTTATTGATATAACCAGAGGCGATTCTAGGGGACTAACATGGGCTCCAACCCCCTTAAAATAAAAAAAAATTATCATTTAGACTCTCTAAATTTTTTAAAATTTTAAATTAGTAAAGGTAAAATTTCACTTTGGCCCCCCTAAATTTATAAAAATTTGATTTAATCCTTTAAAAATTATAAAGTTATAGACTATAAAAAATTAAAATTTCATTTGGCCCGCCTAAACAATTGTTCTGGCTTCACCCTTGGAAATAACATCATTTTATATTTATATATTGCATGCATAAATAATTATATTTATCCAATATAAAAATAAATTGATGTATTTATTTCTTTAAATGTGTATGATTAAATCAAAATTAAAGTTTCAAGTATGCATTTGAACCACAATTAGAATTTAACGTGTATAATTATACATTAAATTAAAATTTTTGTATAATTTTAAGATTTATCCCATTAAATATTTGAAATAATTGATTTTTAATGGTTTTGAATATGTAAATGCATGTAATACTTCGACTTGTATATTCTAATTATTATCTATATAGATTTTATAGTGGATTTTGATATCATTTCACCAACATTTAATATTTGAATTTATTTTATTTTTGTGAATAACAGATTTCAATATCTAATCTAGTGGTAAACCTTGAGACTAAATTTTGAAGGGGCTTTGGGCCCCTTTGGATGGGCGGTGTGTTTATCTATTGTTAATGTAAAAGCAACGATTGTGGTGGAATTAGATACTATAGGGTGAGATAAAAGAAAACTAAACGCACTGTACTGAAAATAAATGCCCATCCAAAGGGACCCTTAGTAAATTTTGAAAAATTTTAGGAGTTGAATGATAATTTTTTTTAAAATTTGAATGCTTAATTAAAATTTTTAAATTTTTGTGAAATTAATAAGAATTTTTTTAATATTTTAAGTGAATATAATTAAAATTTTCAAAAAAAAATTAAAAGGTATAATATTTTTAATAGGGATACTTTTGCTCCTATTTTCTGATATTTTAAAATTATTTAATTAAACCGATACATTTAATTAATCAAATCAATTGCCCTTAACTTTGGAAAAATGAGAAACGATGTTACAATTACAGGAATAATTATAGTTTAAGTTATCTCATTAAAATAGAAATATAGTATTTAACTTTTTTAGGTGAAAAAATTGTAGAAACTCCACTCCCTTTTCAGATTTAATTACAGAAAATGGAAATCAAGATATTGGGATATATTATGCAATTTATTAGTTATTCTTTTTCTTGCTTGAAAAAATTGCAAGAAATTTGAGCATTTCATTCAACAGCGTTCAATAAATTGCAAATATTGAATTTTGTTCATACTCTATATTTTGAAATAGAGCATAAGTAATATTGAAAGTCTGAGTGTTAACTTATTATCTTAGTGAGAAAAGATAAATAATAAATCTAAAGTTTAAAAATAATTGTTGTGGTGTTCGTCATCACCGACCCGCTACCTGTTTATTCGATTGGAATCGACTTGATCCTCTTTATTTCAATAGTGATAACCTGCATAGTTCGCATGTGGTGGGTTCACATCATTATACAAACGAACCCACACTTAAGAAACACGTGTTAATCTTAGAATAGGGTACGTGTTAGCAGAAAACATGGATTAGTAATGCCCATGGCTTGGTTAGTAAAAAAATGTTCTTAATTTGCAACAAGATATTTATCAATATTTTTTTATAGGAAATCTTTTGATTCAAATATTAGAAGAATAATGTCGATTGAGTATTAGGTCAATTGGTATGAATATTGTTACCAGTGCATGAATATGTGGGTTTGAGTATACTGAAATGTATTATTTTCTTATTTATGGGTTGGGGAGAGACAATAAGTAATTTTAAGCATTGTGTCAAAAAGAACAAATATGATCAAAACCTATAATGAAATTAATAAAAGAATATATAATAATAATTTGTAATGAAGTTATTTCGAATATTAATTTTAAGAAATTCATTATTTTAACTCATTTTGCATCATAATTTTATTTACTTTTGTGCGTAGTTAATCCAAAATTTCAAATGTAAATGTATCATTGGCTTCACTTTTAATTTTTTATTTGAAAAAAATCAATTTATTATTTATATATATATACCATATTCGGATATCTTACCAATAATATTATTTATTTTGGATTTAGAAATTTAAAATAATTATATGGATTCATATTCAAATATTAATATAAAAAAATTAGATATTTGATGGGCTATGATCCTAATACTTTGTGTGAGTTTGGGAGTTGGAATGGATGAGCATAAGTGAAATGTTAATTCATTTTACACATCCAAGTCCAAATTCTGACCCTACACAGAAAACAATAAGCCACATAGGTTCTGTTAATGAAACACCAAAATTACTAACAAAAGAGAAACATACATCAACCTCTCACCGGCAGAAATTTTTGGAATTTCCACGTAATTTTTTCAATTTTCCACGTGGGCAAGTTATTTTTTTTATAATTTTGACTTTTTTTCTCTTTCTTTCTTTTCCTTCTCTTCTCTTCTTTTTTTTTTTGGGCCGCCACCTGGTGCCGTTGTCCCCTTATGGGGTGGTGTTGCATCTTCTCCAACTATCATTGCCGTCCATCACCAGCTTTCTTATGGCCTGCCTCCAACTAATTTGTTATTTTCAACAATTTATTTAATTGATTTTGAATGTCAATATTTAAAAAAAAAATTAGAATTTTCGGCAATATGATACATAAGTATAATTTGATAATTTTTTAATACATTATTTTAGTTTCTATTCCCTTTTCACTATAATCTTTAACTTTTTTTACCCTAATCAATGCTTTAAAAAAGAGTTTTTTTTTACCAAAATGAAAGTGCAAACATAACGTGGCATGGACAATTAAGTACCGTTAGAGATTTAATAATTGGGTGACTGAAATAAAAATACCCTAAAGTTGGATAACAAAATTACAAAGATTTCATTTTGGACCGCCAAAATGAAAATACCCTAAAAGTTGGATGATTAATTGGGTAATTTACCCTAATAACTTTGATTTTCTCTAATATTCAAGGCACCACATTAAAAAAATTGTAACACTTGTCAAACAAAAAAGTAGTTTAGAAGTAAACTTTCTATAAAGAATGTTTTATTGCATCCATTACATAGTTTAAAAGGAAACTGAGATTCCAATAATATGAGATGCAAAAATGGAAACTAGGTAATGGTCCATTACAAGGACAAATCTTTGTCGGAGCCACCTAGATCCGTGTGTCTTATTGTCTCTCTACCTCCAATAAAATACGCCCTTTCTTTTTCTACTTTTGCTTTCCAAACTTTTTCCCATTTCTATTTCATATGCCTCCCCCCACCTTTTTGTTTATATAATATATGTTTGTTTCATTACTTTTAACTGTTATATATCCGAATAACGTGGTAAAAGTATCGTGAAGGTCTTTATATTAAAAAAATATATTGTAATTTTTATTTTTTTACTTAAAAAATGGATAAATTATTTATTGTATATTAAATCAAAAAGTAAACTTATAATTTCGTTAAAAATTTCATTCATTTATGTTGTTGAAAGGTGGTCTTATACAGCAATATGAGGTACACGTGACACATCCTAATTATTCTATCAACCACGTCAATTTTTAATATTACAAGTATATGAAAATTTTAACAGAAATGATCAATTTATTCTTTAATCTAATGTACAGAGACTAATTTATTTGTTTTTTGAGTAGATGAACAAAATACAATTTGACTCCTACTATAGAGGCCTCCATGATACTTTTACCGAATACGTTTATATATTTTATTAGATTCTTTAATTAGTTTTTGACTTTATGTTTTTTCTTTTTATAAATTTTGTATCAAAATTAAATATTTCCACCTGTTTTGTTGGTTTGGATATTTAATATAAATTTGTTTTGTAGGACATTTCTTGAGAAAAAATGTCAAAAATCTCATAATATGGTTTTTTTTAGTCTATTAGATTCTTCCCACATTACCTAAGATAAAATTTAAATTTATGTTATATAAATAATACACAAGTTATAAAATGTGGTTGCACATTTAACACATAGGCTCGTCAATCAATTTGGTGAGTTCCTCAAGAGCTCACTCGTTATGAGTGTCCGCTACTTGCATGACCTCGTCCTGCTTGTCCATAATCTTCTGAGGAGTATCTAAGACATGGGTAACCCGTAAGGGGAGTAACATGTCACCACGCATGGCACCTAGTTATCCCTCGCACATTACATCGGTAGATCGTGTCTTATATATTAGTGTAAATGAACCATACAAGGGGACAACAGAATAAACATTCAATAATACCACTTTTATTATATTTGTAATATGATACAAAAACTTTAATTTAATATAATTGTACATTTTAAGTTTTAATTTTAATTAAATTATATATGTTTAAACAAAATGAATTCAATTATTTTATTTTATGTTGGATAAATACAGTAATTTATAAATGCAACAAATATAAAACAAAGCCTAAATTAAATAACAATGTTAGTGATGTATGCAACTAAAAAGAAACCAATATAAATTCTTATATCATATAACATATGATACATTGATCGAAATTAATAAATAATTTTATATATTTATATGTTTAACTAAAGAGAAAGAGTCATCCCTATTACTTTTTAATAGTAGAATTACAGTTTTAATCCTTTCTCTTTTTTTTACTAAAAGTATGGAGTGAAACAACAGAAAAAGAAAGATGGCATTAGGTACCCACCTTTCCGCACAAAAGATTTATAAAGGCCAAGAAAAGCTTATGACCGAAAAGAGAACAAATTCCTATAATATACTCTCGAAGTTACTACTTTTTTTTTTCCATTCTTTTGGTTACATATGATACACAGCACTAGGTTTCACTGTTCATTCATAAGTACTTGATGGAATATTCCAAATTAAACTAATTAAATATTAATACATATCCTTAATGATTACAATTAGGAGAGTTAATTATGTGTAATAACATCCCAAGATGTTGTCACATGCACCAAACAGTCCAAGGAGAAGTCACTATGTTGTTCTTCCTTTTTGCTATACAAAATATCTTTAGGAGGAGTCAACTTTATTCTCTTATTAGTAACGAAAACCCATTAAACTATGTTTTGGATCGTTATTATATCTGTTACTTTTTTATTACTGTAGTAATGTAATTTTATCAACTTCAAGCTTTTTTATTTTTTTATTAATTTTTTTAAATTATGTCTTAGGAGATATGTTAACTCTAACAGCACGTTTGGTTCGCTGTATTGGAATAGAGGTGTAATAGCAAATCAATTGTTTGGTTGAATGTAATGGAATAGATGCGTAATAGTATTCTTGTGGTTGGTTGAATGGAATGGAAGTGTAATAGCATAAGAAAAAAACTAGAATGACTAAAATGCCCTTAGCAGAAATTTGTTTAGATAAATAATTATTGTTATTGTTATTAAATTTTAATAAGATTATTAAAATCAGTAATAAATAATTTAATCATATTTTAACATAATTATTATTAAATATATTTTAATTAAAATATATAATTTAATAAAATTATTAATAATCAATATTGTTATATGAATTTACTCAAATCATAATTTATGATACTATAAAATATAATTTAAGATAATTATTATTAAATATATTTTAATTAAAATATATGATTTAATAAAATTCTTAATAATCAATATTATTATATGAATTTCCTAAAATCATAATATATGATAGTATAAAATATAATTTGAAATCATTATTATTAAATATATTTTAATTAAAATATATGATTTAATAAAATTTTAAATAATAATAATTATTAAATATAATTTAATTATATGAATTTGTATAATTTAATATAATTATTATTAAATATAATTTAATAATAATGTATAACTTCATCAAATTCTTGATAATAAATTTTCTTATATGAATTTATATAATTTAAAATAATTAATATTAAATATAATTTAATAATGATATATAATTTCATAAAATTCTTGATAATAAATTTTCTTATATGAATTTATATAATTTAAAATAATTAATATTAAATATAATTTAATAATGATATATAATTTCATAAAATTCTTGATAATAAATTTTCTTATATGAATTTATATAATTTAAAATAAGTAATATTAAATATAACTTAATAATGATATATAATTTCATAAAATTCTTGATAATAAATTTTCTTATATGAATTTATATAATTTAAAATAATTAATATTAAATATAATTTAATAATGATATATAATTTCATAAAATTCTAGATAATAAATTTTCTTATATGAATTTATATAATTTAAAACAATGAATATTAAATATAATTTAATAATGATATAAATTTCATAAAATTCTTGATAATAAATTTTCTTATATGAATTTATATAATTTAAAATAATTAATATTAAATATAATTTAATAATGATATATAATTCATAAAATTCTTAATAATAAATATTCTTATATGAATTTACTAAAATCATAATATAACTTGAGAATTATATTCTGCATAAACATAATTAATTTATATTAAGAAAAGGTTAGAAGAAAATAAAATTCTACAACATAATCCATATGTTATATAGTTTTACAACATCAAAAAGTTTGAACATTGATTTTTAATGGTCAGAAAGAAATCTTCTGACCCATTCCATTCGCGCAGCAAAAGGTAAACTAAAAAAACGAGCATTTGAGTTGGATGATCTGGAATTTTACTCAAAGCTCGATACCGCTTATCATCGGTTAAACCTTCAGTTTCCCATAAGGTTGAATATAAATTTGTAGCTTTCTCTTGGATGATCTGAAATTCTTCAGACTTCTGCTGAACTACCACATCGGAGGTAATTCTCCTACTGATTTGATCGCCAATGGCCCGCATGTTTTCGGCCAATAAAGTGGTAGCCTCATTAAATGAAGAAGACATATTATCACGAGCATCAAATTTCTTCTTTTTCTTGTTTGAAGATGAGGAACCCCCTTGGTCTCTATCTCCTCGCGACTCCGTAGCAGAAACATCCATGTCATCCAAAGAGACGTCAGCCTCGCAGTCATAGAATGTGTTTCTCTCTTCATTCATATCTGTAGTAGGTACATCCTCAGCATTTATTTCTTCAAGAACATCAGCAGCTGTTTGAGCATCTTTCCCAGTTGCTCGATCTCTTGCGTATATGGCAGTAAGCTGGTCGTAGTAAGGGAAAGTACGATGTCTAAATTGAGCGACTTCTTTGTGACTCTAAAAAAAATGAGGAAATCATATTAGTTATAAGTTTGGTAAAAATAAGATAATAAAGACTTGAAATACATTTTACCTTTAAATAGGAGTCCCAAACTGCATCTTCAGAACAACGAGCTGTCTATGCTCGTCCCAACCAAAACCGCTATTGTTTTAGCCATTAAGCATGTCATAGACGATTGACCATTCCCTTTTTAGTAACCTAATCTTGGATTCAATATTTGGTTTCGCCTTCAACATTGCATTTGGTAAAGCCTTTTCTAGCATTTTTTCCAACTCGTTTAAATAACCGGCTTTGAACCAGGTATCAGCATTAAATGTTCCAACATTGTGCAAGTCCACCATGTAAGAAACCAATGCTGCATCTTCTTATGGAACCCATTTTCTTTTGGTTCCTCGAGAAGCTTGAGAAGAAGCATGTGATTGTGGAACACCTGACATAATTATCTTAAGAAAAAAAACAAATTATATTAATTACTATTTTTAATATCATGAATCAAAAGGTGAACACTTTATAAAATTATATCGTTAGTTCAATATCATGAATCAAAAGCTCAATACTAAATTTAAAATTATAACACATGCTGAATGAAAAGAAATTAAATTATAATTCAACAAGTTTAGTACAATACAGAAATCAATTCAAACACCACCAAAGTTTCACAAACTAGATACATAAAATAACATCAACAAATTAAGTCAAACTCATTTTGTCCCTAAACCTAACTAATTTCTAGATGCTTGCCATTCATTGAACATTTGGTTGGCTAGTTCCATCCTCCAAGTAGCCCAAGCATCCGATGGATGAATATTTGCGATATTCGGTTCATCGTCATCCACCACATTACTAGGTAATCCTTCTCCCACATTCGCTTCAATAGGATCAATACTCATATGGGTTCGAATACAATTATGGAGCAAACAACATGCAATAATAATTCTATTGTGCACCCTTACATGATAGAATGATGGACTCTTAAGTATTCCCCATCTAACTTTTAATAACCCAAAGCATCTTTCAATAACATTACGTGCTGAGGCATGTTTCATATTAAAAAACTCTTGCGGAGAACTTGGCTGATAACCCTGACGCCACTCGTTCAAATGATATCGTTGTCCTCTAAAAGGTGCAAGAAATCCCTCACAATTTGTGTATCCAGCATCAACTAGATAATAACAACCTATAAAAAAAACTTTTTTTTTAAAATGATTAATTCAGCACAAAAAGTTTGATCTTAATGAATAATTCAAAGTCATATAACAATCCACTTTACCATGAGGAACTTTTAGTCCATGTCTCCTACTAATGGCATCTCGAAGAACCCGTCCATCAGCAACAAAACCTTCCCAACCAGGAAGAACATAAACAAATTGCATATCAGGTGTACAAACACCTAGCATATTTGTTGCTATGTCACCTTTTCGCGTTCGATATCTAGGTTTATCAACTGTTGGAACCCTAATCTTGATGTGGGTTCCATCAAGAGCACCTAAGCAATTCTATACCACATGATATAAAACCTTGAGTTAGAATACTAAATTTAAATCTAAATCAACTAAATGTTGTACAAGCTATATATACAACTCAGTCTAATACCTTAAACCATTTCCACCTTGTGTTAGAAGAATTAGCTGTAATAGGCTGTGGCTTTTTAAATAACACATCATGTAAGCGTATGATAGCATTTAAAACACTATGAAATGATCTGCTAACTGTTTCCCCGGATCTACTAAAGTGATGCTTGATAACTCGATTTTTCAGGTGATGGGAGATGATATGTAAAAACATTGCCACTTACTCATCAACAAGCATGTTTCTTGACAATTTCAATGCCCCTAACGATTCTAACATCTGACATAGTTTAAAAAAGGTAGTTCTATTCATCCTAACTTGTTCAATACAGGTCTCGTCACTAGCATATACAAGCCTTTTCACGTAATCCCGTTTTGCATAAAAATCTAAGGTATAGGACCTAATCCTTGGTCTATAAGTATGTAGGCTAAGGCTGGCACCCATTGTAAATAAGAACCAAATCGCAATTCTACAGATTTCCAACCATATTGTCAATGCAACACCAATTCTTTTACGCCTCACACTTTGTGCAATTAAAGGCAGACGAGCCATTACTGCAACATATTAAAATTAGAACTCAGTATCAATCCCCTGAAGTTGCAATTACACATTATCAAAAAAAAAAATAAACAATACAAATTTAGAATCTTTACGAAGGAAAAAAGTAGAATTTAAATGATATCTTTGCAACTTTTAATTTCATTTCTTTATCAATCACCCAAACAATAAAGAAATAAAATATATTTAAATACATAAATTTTTAAGGTAAATTGCACCTAAGGTAATTAAATTGTTAATATATTGCCCTAATGTGTCTCAACATTTCTAAAAACTTAAAAAGAGAAACTATAAAATTAGACCTTCAAATTAGTTAACTAACTATTAAATAAACATTATATATGTTTATTTAAAATTTATTTTTTAGACTTTAGAGATGCAAAATTATTATAATAAATCTTGTATAAGATATCTTTTTCAATTAATAAAATAGCTAATTCATTCAATTTTTGTTGAGATATTTTTAATCTTCAGTAAGATTTTATCAATTTTAATTTTGAGAACATTTTCTCGGTTGATGCAACAAAAACATGAGTAATTAACATTATACTCATTTGAAAAGGAATAAACTCTTTATGAATAATTATGTCAATTGAGTGTCATTTTATAATTTGATAATTTCTTTGAAAATAATATTATAATCAATTCGAATTAAATAAGAAATTTGAATATTATTATCAAGTATAATTTGGACATTATATAAGCATCGAAATTGAAATTTGATTGTTTAAACATAATTTAAAAACAGAGAGCTTATTATCTAAAAAAATCCTTGTAAAATAATTCAATAATTATTTGAGTCTTTAATAGAAAACAACATAATTAACCGTTAATCGAATATCTACCTCTAGCTCAAGTAACTCATTTACAGCATTTCATTTCAAGATAATAAAGAATAACAGAACTATGTCCTACCATACTTGCAATTATACTCTAAATAGTGGTGTTAATTGGAATTATTAGATATGTTTGAATAAGTCTCCAATTGTTACTAGAGGTTGTTAGCTATTTTCTTGTTTCTAGTTGTTAGCTACTTCCTTATTCTTAGTTGAGTAGTTGCTAAATAAAAAAAAAAGTATTTTGCTGTAATTTGTTAGTAAGCTTGACTATATATGTGTGTCAAGCACATGAATAAAATATAGCAGTACTTTCAATCAAATACTTTAGCACCTGTTTTTTCTTTCTAACATTCTGGTATCCGAGCCAAGTTCAAGCCTGGTAAAGCACAGCCGCAGCTAGCTAAAACTAAGAGAGAATGAGAGTAATGGCAACAGAAAATATGTTCGTGCAACCTGCAATTCCTAAGTTCGATGGTCACTATGATCATTGGGCAATGTTGATGGAGAATTTTCTACGTTCAAAAGAATACTGGAGTTTGGTGGAAACTGAAATTTTGGTTGCACCTGTTGGAACGATACTTACGGAGGCGCAGCAGCGTTAATTTGATGAGCAAAGACTTAAGGACCTGAAGGCGAAGAATTATCTTTTTCAAGCTTTGGATCGATTCATTCTCGAGACGATTCTTAAGAAGGAAACATCCAAGGACATATGAGACTCTGTGAAGAAGAAATATCAAGGTTCGACGAGGGTTAAGCAAGCTCAATTACAAGCATTGAGAAAAAAGTTTGAAACACTCCACATGAAGGCTAGTGAGGCTGTGAATGATTATTTCACATGTACACTTACTATTGCGAACAAAATGAGAGCTAATGGTGAAAACAAAAGTGACAGAGAAGTTGTGGAAAAAATATTATAATCCATGACAATGAAATTCAATTATGAGGTTTGTTCTATTGAGGAGGCACAAGACACTAGCAAACCTATCCATATATGAATTACAAAACAGTTTGCTAGTGCACGAGCAAAAGATGATTAACCCAAAAGAGGAACAAGTTTTGAAGGTGACATATGGGGAATCTTCTACTCGAGGACGAGGTTGTGGTGGCTATCGAGGACGAGATCGAGGATGTGGAAGGGCAAACTTTGACAAATCTACTATTGAGTGCTTTAATTGCCAGAAATTAGGGCACTTCCAGTGGGAATGTCAAAGCAAGGAAATCAATCATATAGAGATTTCTGAAGAAATGCTGCTCATGGCATGGGTTGGTCAACTCGAGAGTGACGATTGGTTTTTAGACTCCGGTTGCAGCACTCACATGTGTAACAGAAAGGAATGTTTTGTAGACTTTAATGAGCAATTTGTAGACAATGTGAAGCTAGGAAATGATGCTACCTTGGTGGTGAAAGGTAAAAAGAATGTGCGGCTACAGATCAACAATCAAATACAGGTAATAACAGAAGTTTTTTATGTGCCTGATTTGAAAAATAATTTGTTAAATTTTGGTCAACTTCAAGAGAAGGGCTTAGCTGTGCTTATTCAACACAACAGCTGCAAGGTTTATCATCCTGAGAGGGGTGTTATCATGAAATATGTGATGCCTTTAAATCGCATGTTCAAAATTGCAGCATTGTCTCTACCATCTGGTACAACTTGCTTCAATACAATAACTAAAGATGTTGGTTAATTATGACATTATTATTATGGTCATCTAAGTTTTAATAGACTCAACACTCTACAGCAAAATGAGATGGTTTTTGGTCTACTGCAGTTGACAAAACCATCAAGAGTGTGCAAGGAATGTCTGAATAGAAAGCAACAACGAGATCCATTTCCTAAGAAGAGTTCATAGAGAGCTGAGTTGTGGCAGCAATTGATCCATTCTGATTTATGTGGCTCTATTCAACCAATGTCTAATAGCAACAAGAGGTACTTCATCACTTTCATTGATGATTATAGTAGAAAGATATGAATTTATTTTTTACATGAGAAAACAGAAGCATTTAAATTCTTCAAGGAATTCAAAGCTAAGGCCTAACGTGAATCGGGTTGACAAATTAATAGTCTCTGAACAGATCATGGCGGTGAATTTACTTCATCAGAATTTTTAAATTTTTGCGATGAAAATGGGATAAAAAGGCTGCTTATTGCTCCATATTCGCCATAGCAAAATAGTGTTGCCGAGCGTTATGAATATGGTTCGAAGCATGATAATCATAAAAGGTATTCCCAAGACTTTCTAGCCAAAAGCTATCAATTGGGCAGTACATCTTCTCAATAGAAGTCCGACAATAGTAGTGTAGAACAAGATACCAGAAGAAGCTTGGAGTGGTGAAAAACCTTCTGTGGGATATTTCAGGGTCTTTGGATGTGTGGCTCACGTGTATGTGGAAGATAACTTCCGAACTAAATTGGATAAACATAGTGTAAACTGTGTTTTATTGGGAGTTAGTGAAGAATCATCGACTCTATAATCCAAACAATGGAAAGATAATTATTAGTCGAGATATTGTATTTGAAGAGGACAGAAATTGGAATTAGGAAGAAGGATTCACAAGCTCAATTCAATCCAAGTTAGATTGGAATGCTAGTGAAAGTAATACTAAAATGGATGATGATCAGGAGGAGAATGAAATATTGATGATGGTTAATATGAAGTTGCCGAAAAAGAAGAAGCCCAAGGACAACAACATTCAAGAAGGAAACATAATAAACCTTATTGGATACGAGATTATGTAACGAGTGAAGGGTTGTCTGATGATGATTTTGAATCACACGTTACTATCAACAAAGGAGATGACCCTGTTCACTTTGAAGAAACCGAAAAGAATCCAATTTGGAAGAAAGCCATGAAAGAAGAAATTGAAGCTATAGAAAGAAATGGAACATGGGATTTAACTAAGCTTCCAAGGGGTGCTAAAAAGATTGGAGTCAAGTGGATCTTCAAAACTAAGCATGATGAGAATGGATATGTCAGTAAGCATAAAGCACGATTGGTGGTTCGTGGATATACTCAAGAATATAGTATAGATTACACGGAGGTGTTCGCTCCTGTAGCTCGCTTGGAGACTATTCAATTGGTCATTGCCATAACTGCTCATCATGGATGGTCCATTTACCAATTGGATGTTAAGTCTACTTTCTTGCATGGGAAATTAACTGAAGATGTTTTTGTTGAACAATCACAAGGGTTTGAGAAAAAAAGGGGAAAAAGAAAAAGTCTACAAGTTGAAGTGTGCTTTATATGACTTAAAACAGGCTCTTCAAGCTTGGTACAGTCGTATTGAAGTATATTTTCTTAGCCATGGATTTGAAAAATGTGAGTATGAACCCACTTTATTCACTAAGATGGAGAAAAAGAGTATTATGATAGTAAGCTTGTACGTAGATTATTTGATTTATACAGAGAATAGTGATGAGTTGATGATGGAGTTCAATAGGTCCATGAATATAGAATTTGCTATGACTGATATGGGAAAAATGAAGTACTTTCTCGGTCTTGAAGCAACACAGAAAGTTGATGGTTTTTTTGTATGCCAAAAGAAGTACATGACAGATCTTTTAGAAAGATTCGAAATGAGCAACTCAAAATCAGTTCATAATCCAATGGTTTAAGGAAGTAAATTAAGCAAAGATAAAGATGGAAAATGAGTTGACAAGACACTTTACAAGTAGATGGTCAGAAGGCTAATGTACGCGACTGCCATACGGCCAGACATCATGTACAGTGTGAGTCAAGTGAGTCATTTTATGGAAAATCCAAAAGAGCTTCATTTTGCAGCAGTAAAGTGAATCATACGCTATCTCTAAGGAACTTGTAAATTTGGATTGTTCTATCAAAGAAATTGAGGGAAGGATCTAATAGGTTATACAGATAGTGATTATGCTAATGACGTCGAAGACAGAAAAAGTACATCAGGCTATGTATTCATGCATGGAGTTCGAAGAAGCAACCAGTGGTGAGTCAATCAACAACTGAAGCGGAATTTATAGTAGCAGCAGCAAGCTCATGTCAAGCTGTGTGGCTCAGACGGATACTTGAGGCAGTGGAAAGAAATCAAACAAGTCCTACGATAATATATTATGACAATAGTTCTGCCATAAAGTTATCAAAGAATCCAATTATGCATGGGAGAAGTAAACACATCGATGTACGGTTTCATTTTCTAAGAGATCTTACAAGGAATGAAATAATTGTGCTGCGACACTGTAATTCTCAAGAACAAGTAGCTGATGTCATGATCAAGCCACTCAAGCTGGAATATTTTGTTTGAATGCGAAGCAAGTTAGGAGTTGTAGCAAATGTAAACTGAATGTTTGGGATAATTCAGTTTCAGAGTGAGAATATTAGATATGTTTGAATAAGTCTCCAATTGTTACTGGAGGTTGTTAGCTATTTTCTTGTTTCTAGTTGTTAGCTGCTTCCTTATTCTTAGTTGAGTAGTTGCTAAAAATCAGCAAAGTATTTTGCTGCAATTTGTTAGTAAGCTTGACTATATATATGTGTCAAGCACATGAATAAAATGTAGCAGTACTTTCAATCAAATACTTTAGCACCTGTTTTTTCTTTCTAGCAGGAATCACGAGATAATCATATTTATAAATACATTATTCTTTTGAATTTAATAAAATGATATATATTTAGTAGAAAGTTAAATAACAAATAATTAAAACATCAATTAAGGAATTTTTTCTTAAAATAAACAGAAAGGTTTTTAAATCATTTGGATGCCATCTATATATTCACAATTAATTAAAGATTATTTAAAATAAGTTAAAAGTTAAGTTAAAATTAGAAGCTTAAGAATTCTAAATTGTCACCTATTCACAATATGTTTATCTTTTATAAAGTTTAAAAAAATAAAATTTTAATTTTGGAGATTTATATAATTCACTTTTAATTTTCACAAATTTATACTATTGTAAAAGATTTTATTGAATTCCTTTTGAAAAAAAAATGTTTTATTAAATTTGGTGTCACACTAAATTGTTGAAAAAAATTAAATCAATCGAAAATTAATATTTTCAATGATTTAACTTTTTAAATATGTTTGATAACCTAAAATAAAAACAACGTGATAATTTTTTCTACAAAAATGTGAAAAATATTTTGAATTAAGTCAATTTTATTTTATTTATTTTAATATTATATTATCCTATAAAAAATTTACCTTCAAATTTTGATTTTGTTTAGAATAATGTGCAATTTTTAAAATTTAAAGATAATATGTAAAATAATTTTTTTCATAATTTAAATTTTATGTTTAGCAAGTAATCTAATTATATTCGGTATTTAATTTTAAATAATATATTAACCAGATTGTATAACTTAAATTGAGAACCTAAATTTTTAATACTTCATTTTTCAATACTTTCTTTAAAATTTAATTTTTCAGTTTATCAAACAACACCTAATTTAATAGTAATTTAAAAAAAATCATTATAGTATAAATATCAAATTAAGATAAATATATAATATACTTTGGAAAAAAGATTACCCTCTAAGATTTTTTTTCTTTTTTTATCTATAGTAGCAAATAACTACCATACATTATTTAAAAGATTGCTTTTATTTTATTTTCAAAAAAAATGATTTTGAATTATTATTATAAAAAAAATACTCATAAAGTGGATGATATGAATCTAAAATTTTGATTTTTGCAATATCCTTGTGTATTCAGAGAAAAATAAAAGGATAGAAATGTGTTTCGTTAGATGTTAAAAGTTATTAGAGATGTTGTTTAATTAATTTACGACTCCACGTTTTCAAATCTTTTAACTTAAACATTAATTGGTTGATTCATTTTATAAAAATATACAACAAATGTAATTTAAATCCAAGCCACACTTGAGGTGGTAAACACTCTTAACCATCAAACTATCACATAGGGTTTAGATCTAATTATACGATATAATATTATTTTTATTACCAATTCAAAAATATATTATCCGAGTTTTAATTTATATGAATAAAGGTGTAGGGCTCTACTCCTAAAGGCCTACGAAATATATTAGAGTCAGCTTTGGTTCAGGCCCACTGGTCCCTCTTCACCTTGAAAATAATTTGAAATATTAAGGGTAGAATTGGATTAGCCATGGAAATAGTTGCTGTGAAATTGTAAATAGTGGTGATATTGAAATTGGTTATTGAAGTGAGTTTAAAATTAATAGTGAGAAATGTTTAAATTTAATTTTGATGAAATAATAATAAAAAATGGACTATTAATAACATTAAATTAAAATGACTCTATAATTAATATCTCGTTAAAAACTATTAAGATTATATTTATTTTAACTACTAATAAGTAAGAATTACCTAAACAATATTTATATTAAAATTAATTTAAATAAAATATAGGTGAGAGAAGCAGTCCAGTTCATCAATTGGATCCCAAACTTGAAGGGCCATTGAGTTTGAAATTCTCTCTGAAAATGCATCTAAATGCACTCAAATAATTTCCCATCCTTTAAAGTTGAAGATGCAAATGCATTCAAAGGAAATCTACATCACATCATGTTATTATTTATTGTTGAAATTAAAAGTGATTCAATTTGGTTAAAGTTTATTAAGTTTTAGTTATTAAATAAAGTATGAGTCAAATATGTGTAGATACACTATTAACTAATTTCTAACTGAGGATAAGTTTATTAGAAATTAGGGTTAATATGCAAAAGTTATATATTAGGGTTATCCTCCCTAAATTACATACATACATAACTTTTCTATTATCCCATGTGCTAATTTGGAAGGTTAAAGTTACTAAACCAAAGATTTCAAGAAATCAACGAATGTAAGTACACTTTTGCATCTTATTTTGTTCTTGAGAAATTTACATGACAGGTTTTGATTTATCAAGTTTTGCATAAAAATGTAAAGTATAAACCAACAACAAAAAATAATAAATATTTTAAAGATAAGTTTAGGGTGATAAGGTATAACTTTGTAAACTCTGGAATGTAATTTACATCACAAAGTAAACCTATAAGATAGGATTTAAGTCGGTGAAGTATTGGTTTAATGTCACTTCTGTTTAAATTTAATGAAAACATTGGGGTAATTTGATGGTGAAAGAAAGTGATAAAAAAAGATTGGAGGAATAAGTTACGTATGGCTGAGAATAAAAATGAATTGAGGAAGAGTGCCAAAATTCCCTCGTGAGAAAATGAGTTATAAAATTAAATATTGAATAGAGATTTTTATTTGCAAAAGTAATATATTTTCCTAAATAATGTAAAAAAAAAAAATGACTCCATTCAGTTTTCTTTTTCGGCATTTACCACTAATTTTGGATTTTGAATTTGTATACTTTATTTTATGAGTTTTGGATATTATTTGATAAATTTTCAAAGTTGTTGTATATTGTAGTTAGATTTCTAGTTGGGATAACAGTAATATAATATTTTCCAAAAATCATGAATTGAGAAGATTTTCAATTTTGTGTTGTGTATTAATTAGTTTAGAGGATGGTTGTGGGAGCACAAAGAATGAATGTGGTTCCATTACTTACGGTGGAAAGTGAAAACAAAACTATGACAAGGTTAGAAGAGATGTATTAGATTTGAGTAAAAAGGGTTAAGTCTTTGAATTTAATTACTTCGATCTACAGTGAGAAGTATTTGACCAAGATAACAATGAAGCTTTGACTTGACTTTTATCAAGGGAAACCAAATTGAGAAGAAAGAGGGGAGAAAGGGAAAGTTTTGGTGCTAATTATGTCGCAAAGCAGTGGAGGAAAGCCTAAGGTTTTTTCTGGGAGGTAATGCCACATCATCGAACACTAGAGAGATTAAAAAATAAAATCGAAAAGTTTAAAGATTAAATTAAAAATTTTGATAATTGAAAGATAAAAATAGAAAAAAACTAAAAATTGGATAACGAAGTAGTTTGGTAGCGTAGGTGTGGTTATGAAATTGTTTTTTCTTTCTAATTTTAACCAGAATATGAAATGCACGTGTTAGGTTGTATTTGGAAGATTGGGCACATAGGTAATCTAATTTTGGATTGATGAATAACTTCAGCTTTTTTCTTCAAAACCAGCTTTGAGATGATTCTATTACTCTCTCTCAACCCTTTTAATCATCTCACTCAAATCTACTTTTAATAACAATCAATTCTAGGATTTCCTTACAAAAGTATTAATTTACTCACTTAATTATTCAAAAGTTTCCATTTCAAACATTGGGCTATTAAAATTGATGTTATATGATTTTTTCTGTTTGTACTTCTCTTTTACAGTTTAATTTTTTTATGAAACAACTTTAAACGTCATAAAGCTACAAATCAAAATTCAAACAACTTTTTTTTAATCCCCGATACTAACCGTCAAATCGACTTGGATCTAAATTATGTTCTTCTACTCGTCGATGGGTACTAATTCATCGTACGGATCGTCCAATTAATCGTCACTTGAAACTCACTGATGGAACTTTAAAAAAAAAACACTTAATAGGCCAATAACTTAAATAAAAACTTTGGAATAGTTGAATGACTTTAATAAAAACTTTGGAATAGCTCAATGACAAAATTATAATTTTTTTTAATTAAGTGACCAAAACGAAATGGTTACCTATTGCTTAGTGAATAATAGTATAGTTTAGCCATTGTGTTATTTTGGGTGAAATTGTTTGCCAACTCGCTTTACACATATTGGATTAAATTAATTAGTCTATTATTAAAAAGATTCAAGGCTAAATTGTAACATAGTTAACATTTATTGTGTCAAAACTTTCATACAAAAATATTTTTTTGTTTGTAGTTCAATTCTAAATAAAATACTCCATTTGCAAAACCATAAAAAAAACTTTCAAAATATTGATTCTGCTAAATAATAAATGACATTTTTTAAACGGTAAATGTTAATCTTGTTAAAAATTCGTCTTATTTAATTTTTTAATAGTACAGAGACTAAATTGATTCATATAATAGTAGAATGACTAATTTGATCCAATCCTAGAAGGACCTACCATGTACATTCACATATCATTTTTAGTCCTCAATAATATGTGATATTTTGATCATATTACATGTGTAATAAACTATTTTTTATAAATTTACAATGTTACCATTGTTATTATTTTTAGAATTTTTATGACTTTTATAAATTTTTAATTTTTATAATTTGAACCATATTTTGATCCTATTATATGTGTAATAGACTCTTTTGACCATGTTTTTTACAATTTAATTGTTTTTATAAAATTATTATTTTTAATAAAATTTTAATTATGGAATTCTGAAATTTATAATATCATTTTCTTTTTCCAATTTTTCTTGTAAATGTAGCGTATGCTTTCCAATATTAGTTTTCACCATGACAAAACGACTAAATATTTTCAACCCTATTTTGTAATTTCCTATCGGTTTATTAATCCTACCCGCCTTTTACAGTCATATGACACCGTCTCTATCTCTATCTGCCTCCTTTATATAATTTTATTGCTTCTTAGATTACAATATCACTATAATCAAATCACGAAGCTGAGACATTAAGATGTTCTTCTGTTTCTTTTCACACTGCCAGTGTGGCCTTTGCTTCTATTTTTTCTGATCCTGTGGGGGATATCCCTAAGATTTGCCTTTTTAGTTTCCCTAAATCTTGAGAGGATGAGTTGGCAGTGAACTTTTACTTAAAGCTGCAAATGAAGAACACCCTTTTACTTAGACACTTCGTTTCCTTGCTTATTGTTGGATTTTGTTGTTTGAGCTCAGTTCCAGTTTTGGCTCAAAATGGACCGCTCACAGATCATGTCAAGCTCATTTCTGGTTGGTGTTCTATAATTCGGTTTAGATTCCTACTATAATGTGAAGTTCCTGTTTAAGTTTTCATTTCCTTTTGTATTTTGATTGTTTTCTTTATGTTTCCTTTCTCGTGTTTGGTTGCTGAAGTGTAAGGTTTTGAAAGATCTGATCTTTTGTTTTCTATTTTTGCCTTTTCCCCACTCTTACTGGCTTAACCCGTGTGATTAAGAGAAAGGAAAGGGGTTTTGTTCCTACTTGTTGTCTCAAATTGTTTCATATTTACTGTATGTTTGTGGTGTATGCAGGAGGGGTGAATTTAGGTGCATGGAATAATGAAATATCAGAACTGCCACAAGCACCAGCGCCAACAACTTATGAGCCTCCAAGCACGCTGGTGTTGGCAGCACAAAGGACAAATAGGCCAGACCTTCTGCGCCATTTCAAGCATTATCACGGTGGTTGGAATATTACCAACCGCCACTACTGGGCGGTAAAGTCTTTAGTCTGCCTTGCTTTCTTGATAGCCTTTTAATTGATTCTTTTGAATCTAATTACTTTATAGATTGTTCACTTTTAGCAGTATTGGACTGTATATACATATATATTATACTTGAACTAACAAATCTGCATCTTTATGCTGAGGTTAGATTGCAATCTGTGTCAAATGATAATAGATTGTTATTGTCAATAAGAAAGTGTAATTTATTCAACCAAAAACCGAAGAAGTTATTTTATACTATTTTAGGAAATGCTGAAGATACCATTACGCTAACATGTTTCAGCGTGCACCTTGTCCTTAAGGATCGTATCCTGCTTGCTAATATGTGTATCAGATATTTCTGATCAGCATTTTCAACTGTTTTGTGTGCAGTCAGTTGGATTTACAGGGGCAGTGGGATTCATATTTGCTGCGTCGTGGTTTGTTTCTTTTGGCTTGGTTCTTTTGGCATATCATTACTGCAGATGGAGAGTAGACATCAAAGGAAAAAGAACGGATCATTCTCAAACAATTTGTCTTATACTACTCATATTGTTCACTAGCGCTGCAGCGTAATAACTCGAACTTATAGAACTTCAATGTCTACAATGTTATGGAGCTTTTACTATCTTATTTTCTTTGGTTCTGATTTTATTGGTGCCTTTGCTTTTCAATAGAAAACAAAAATGATAAACATATAATTAACTAAAAACAAGATGTGGAAAGCAAAAAGTAAAAGCAAAGCACCGAGCAAATTATCTTGTACTTATTTATGCACCTTCCCATGACTGTGTGTGTGTTTTATGCTCATGTTCTTTCTTGTACTTATTTATGCTCATGTTCTTTTCTTTATCTAAGCCGCAAATTTTTTCTTGAACAGGATTGGATGCATTCTTCTTTCGGTTGGGCAAGATGAGTTTCATGGTGAAGTGTTGCATACTTTGAAATATGTTGTAAACCAGTCAGACTACACTGTGCAAATCCTAAATAATGTTACACAATACCTTTCTCTTGCAAAAACCATCAATGTGGCCGAGTTGTTCCTTCCTTCCAATGTCATTACTGACACCGACAAGTTGAACATAGATCTAAATGCAGCAGCAGATACACTTACAGAGAATACCGATGAAAACGCTGTCAAAATAAGAAGAGTCTTCAATGCTGTGTATAGTGTTAACATTAATGGAAGACAATTAATAATGGTTTCCATTAACATTAATGGGAGACAATCAATAATGACAACTATCAACTTTGGAAAAGTGGCAAGGGATAATTTTTTTTTGGTCCTTGAGATAATGGGCTATTTATTGTTTGGTCCTTGAACCTCAACTATAAATAGGCCTTCTCATTTCTCATTTCAATTCATCCCAACCAATCTTTCTCTCTTAGTTTTCTCTCTTCTCCCATTTGAGAATTCTTAAGGAATTCTATTTGTTTGTAATACTTTGGAGATAGTAAAGTTATCATCTAGTGTTAGTGCCCGAGGACGTAGGTATAATTTACCGAACCTCGTTAAATCTCTTGTGTTCTTTCTTGTCCTATTATTCTTTCAATATTTGAGGGTATAATAGTAGTATTTAATTGTGCTATTAAATTACTATAGAAGGGATATTCTGTCTAAGGAAAGACTTGGTATTTAAGAGATTCATGTGATCCACCTCTCTTCCCTGGGAATTGAACTTTGTGTGATTTTTTAGTACAATAATTTACACGCTTCCGACCCTATTGGAACAACAAGTGGTATCAAGAGCCGAAGGTTAATCGTAGTATGCTCTGTGGTTGCAGTTTAAACTGATCTTCCACATCAGAAAAGATTTCCTTAGGTATATTGAAAGATTATGGAGAAAACGGTCGGTGTACGAGCTTCAACATCGTCCATGTGGACAAGACCGACAATTGCAAATGCAAGATTGGCCGTGGAGATCTTTGATGGCACGGGCCATTTTGGTATGTGGCAAAGTGAGGTTCTAGATGCCCTTTTTCAGCAGGGTCTAGACATTGCCATTGATGAAAAGAAACCAGATGATGTACAGGAGAAAGATTGGAAGGCGATCAATCGGTTGGCATGTGGCACAATTCGATCATGCCTTTCTCGAGAGCAGAGGTATGCTTTTTCAAAGGAAACTTCTGCAAATAAGTTGTGGGTGGCACTTGAAGAAAAATTTTTGAAGAAAAACAGTCAAAATAAGCTCCACTTGAAGAAAAGACTGTTTCGCTTCACTTACGTCCCAAGTACCACAATGAATGATCACATCACCAAATTTAATCAGTTAGTCACTGATTTGCTGAATATGGATGAGACATTCAAAGATGAAGATTTGGCTTTGATGCTGTTGGGGTCACTTCCTGAGGAGTTTGAGTTCCTAGAAACTACTCTACTTCATGGCAGGAGTGATATATCTCTGAGCGAAGTCTGTGCGGCCTTATACAGTTATGAACAGAGAAAGAAGGACAAACAGAAAAACTCAATCAGAGATACAGAAGCTTTAGTAGTCCGAGGTCGTTCATACACTCGGAAGAAAACTCAAAAGGGGAGATCAAAGTCAAAGTCCAGACTCGGGAAAGATGAATGTGCTTTTTGTCATGAGAAAGGCCACTGGAAGAAAAATTGTCCAAAGCTGAAGAATAAGGGAAAAGCTGCTGTAGATGCTTGTGTTGCAAAGCATGATACCAGTGACTCTGAACTATCACTGGTTGCATCATCATCGTCGTTCCATTAAGATGAGTGGATATTGGATTGGGGTTGTACCTATCATATGTCCCCTAACCGGGAGTGGTTCTCTGATTTAGTAGAACTAAATGGAGGAGTTGTTTATATGGGCAATGACAATGCCTGTAAAACTGTTGGGATAGGTTCAATCCAATTAAAGAATAAAGATGGATCAACCAGAGTTCTGACTAATGTTCGGTACGTGCCCAGTTTGAAGAAAAATCTCATCTCATTGGGAGCCCTGGAATCCAATGGTTCAGTTGTTACTATGAGAGATGGGGTTTTGAAAGTGACATCTGGCGCACTTGTGATATTGAAGGGCATCAGGAAAAATAACTTGTATTACTACCAAGGTAGTACAGTTATTGGAGCAGTCGCTGCAGCTTCCGGCAATAAAGAATTGGACTCAATACAGTTGTGGCATATGAAGTTGGGACATGCCAGCGAAAAATCCTTGCAAATTCTGGCAAAGCAAGGATTGTTGAAAGGTGCAAAGGCTTGCAAATTAAAATTTTGCGAGCATTGTGTTCTGGGAAAGCAAAAGAGAGTGAAATTCGGTACTGCTATCCATAATACAAAAGGTATTTTGGAATATGTTCACTCAGATGTGTGGGGGCCTTCCAAGACACCTTCATTGGGAGGAAAACACTACTTTGTTACTTTTGTTGATGACTTTTCCAGAAGAGTTTGGGTGTATACCATGAGAACTAAGGATGAAGTGCTTAGAGTTTTTCTTAAATGGAAAACTATGATCGAAAACCAGACTGGCAAGAAAATCAAGCGGCTCAGGACGGACAATGGAGGGGAATATAAAAGTGATCCGTTCTTCGATGTGTGCCAAGAGTATGGTATTGTTCGACACTTCACAGTTAGGGATACACCACAGCAGAATGGATTGGCAGAGCGTATGAATCGAACATTGCTGGAGAAAGTTTGATGTATGTTGTCCAATGTTGGGTTGGGCAAGCAATTTTGGGCTGAGGTTGTGACATACGCTGGCCATCTTGTTAATCGTTTGCCATCATCTGCATTAGAAAGAAAAACTCCTATGGAGGTATGGTCTGGAAAACCGGCTACAGATTATGATTCCTTACATGTGTTTGGATCCACTGCATATTACCATGTGAAGGAGTTAAAGTTAGATCCGAGGGCAAAGAAAGCTCTCTTTATGGGAATCACTTCTGGAGTGAAGGGATTTCGTCTTTGGTGCTTAAGGACAAAGAAAATGATCTGTAGCAGAGATGTTACCTTTGATGAATCTGCCACATTGAAAAAGGTAGCAGATAAAGATATTCAGACGAGCAATACTCCACAGCAGGTGGAGTGTACTCCAAAACAGGTGGAGTTTGAGCAGATGGGGATTTGCCCAGTTAATAAGTCTAATTCTCCAGCCACAATGGAGGAATTAGAGGTTGAAGAGGTTCTGACCCAAGAACCACTAATTACACCAGAACCAGTTGCAATTGCAAGGCCACGGAGAGAAATTTGTAAACCTGCTCGATTTACTGATATGGTGGCCTACGCCCTTCCCGTTGTTGATGATATTCCTATCACTTATCAAGAAGCAATGCAAAGCTTAGAAAGTGATAAATGGAAAAGCGCCATGGATGAAGAAATGCAGTCTCTCCGGAAGAACAATACTTGGGAGTTGGCGCAATTACCGAAAGGTAAAAGGGCAATCGGATGCAAGTGGGTATTCGCAAAGAAAGATGGATCTCCTAGCAAGAAGGATATTCGCTACAAGGCAAGATTGGTAGCTAAAGGCTACGCTCAGAAGGAGGAAATTGACTACAATGATGTATTTTCCCCTGTTGTGAAGCATTCCTCCATTAGAATTTTGTTGGCCTTGGTAGCACAGTTGAATTTGGAGCTAGCTCAACTTGATGTTAAGACGGCTTTCTTGCATGGTGAGTTAGAAGAGGAGATCTATATGACTCAGCCCGAAGGATACACAGATGCTGGTGGTAGAAATTGGGTTTGTAAGCTGAACAAATCGCTATATGGATTGAAGCAATCCCCGAGGCAGTGGTACAAGCGATTTGATAGCTTTATGAGAAGGCAGAAGTACACAAGAAGCAAATATGACAATTGTGTATATTTGCAGAAGCTGCATGACGGATCTTTCATTTATCTACTCTTGTATGTTGATGATATGTTAATTGCTTCGAAGAGCCAAAATGAGATAGATAAGCTGAAGGCTCAGTTGAATCAAGAGTTCGAGATGAAAGATCTAGGTGAGGCCAAGAAGATTCTCGGCATGGAGATAAGTAGAGATAGACCGAGAGGCAAGCTCTGTTTAAATCAGAAGCAATATCTGAAAAAGGTATTACAATGTTTTGGTGTAAATGAAAACACAAAACATGTAAGTACCCCACTTGCTTCTCATTTGAAACTTAGTGCTCAATTATCTCCGAAGACTAAAGATGAAAGAAAATATATGGCGAAAGTCCCATATGCTAATGCAGTTGGGAGTTTGATGTATGCGATGGTGTGTACGAGGCCTGACATTTCACAAGCTGTTGGAGTTGTGAGCAGGTATATGCATGATCCTGGAAAAGGACATTGGCAAGCTGTGAAATGGATTCTACGGTATCTTTGAAAAACCGTAGATGTTGGTTTAATTTTTGAACAGGATGAAGCACTTGGTCAGTTTGTAGTTGGATATGTTGATTCCGACTTTGCTGGTGATTTAGATAAACGTCGTTCAACTACGGGGTATCTGTTTACTCTTGCGAAAGCCCCAGTGAGTTGGAAGTCTACCTTACAGTCTACAGTAGCTGTGTCTACTACAGAGGCAGAATATATGGCAATTACAGAAGCTGTTAAGAAGGCTATTTGGCTTAATGGATTGTTGAAAGACTTAGGAGTTGTTCAAAGTCACATAAGTTTATATTGTGACAGTCAGAGCGCTATTCATTTAGCGAAAAATCAAGTCTATCATTCAAGAACCAAGCATATCGACGTAAGATATCACTTTGTGCGGAAAGTCTTTGAAAAAGGAAAAATTCTACTTCAGAAGATTCCGACAGCAGATAATCCCGCAGATATGATGACCAAGGTGGTAACAACAATCAAGTTTAATCATTGTTTGAACTTGATTAACATCCTGAGAATTTGAGCACCTTCAGGTGTATGGCGCTCGAGAGCGCATTTCTAGGCACTACAAAAGATAGCTTTATCGAATTTGGGGAGTTGAAGGAAGTGTGTGAAGATGTGATTATCCTAATCAAATCTTCAAGGTGGAGATTGTTAACATTAATGGAAGACAATTAATAATGGTTGCCATTAACATTAATGGGAGACAATCAATAATGACAACCACCAACTTTGGAAAAGTGGCAAGGGATAAATTTTTTTTGGTCCTTGAGATAATGGGCTATTTATTGTTTGGTCCTTGAACCTCAACTATAAATAGGCCTTCTCATTTCTCATTTCAATTCATCCCAACCAATCTTTCTCTCTTAGTTTTCTCTCTTCTCCCATTTGAGAATTCTTAAGGAATTCTATTTGTTTGTAATACTTTGGAGATAGTAAAGTTATCATCTGGTGTTAGTGCCCGAGGACGTAGGTATAATTTACCGAACCTCGTTAAATCTCTTGTGTTCTTTCTTGTCCTATTATTCTTTCAATATTTGAGGGTATAATAGTAGTATTTAATTGTGCTATTAAATTACTATAGAAGGGATATTCTGTCTAAGGAAAGACTTGGTATTTAAGAGATCCATGTGATCCACCTCTCTTCCCTGGGAATTGAACTTTTTGTGATTTTTTAGTACAATAATTTACACGCTTCCGACCCTATTGGAACAACATATAGTCCCCCTAAACCATTTGATATTGCCTCATTATTGTCAAACTAGCATGCAAATCAAAGTATTTCAAATTTGTTTTCAGGCGATTGGCATTGATCTCCGTGGCAGCAGTGATGCTAATTTTGGCCCTGCTTGGTCTTTGTAAGTATATCACTATAAGATATTACTGACTTGTATCTTAAATGTTTCTCGACCATTACTATGTCTTGCCGATCTGAAATTTTGTTCATAATTTTGTTGCAGTGTTGTCTGTTCTAGGGCACCAACATGCCATTCACATGTAAGTTCTTTCGGGGCCTACATAATGTTTTTCCATTTTCCGTCTATAGTTTTACATGATGAAATAACTAAACATCAAACTTTTTACCACATTTACAATCCCTTGTTTTCTGAATTTTCAAATTAGTTATTTTCCTTATCTTATTGATCACATTTAGAATATAAACAAAAATGTAAAATAGGAAACTTGTTCTGAAATTAAATGGCACTTAGTCTGGGAATTCTTCTCTTTCGGTTATTCTACAACTTCACATCTCTTTCTGACACTACCAACAAATTGTTGCATATTCATAGTGAGCGGCTGGTTACTAGTTTCTATTACTTTCATCCTTTGTGGAGTTTTTGTAATCCTGAACAAGTAAGATGTTAGACTTAAACTTTTCCTACATGCTTTCTTGTAAGAAATCTAAAATCCTGTCGGCATCCGCCTGTTTAGAGACTGCTAACATTTAATACAAGATGCATCGGCACCTTTTTGCATTTGCTAATTCAAGGTTGCATGCTGAAACAATATCTCAAATGTATGAGTTTTGTGGCCGTAGTTTGTTTGAAGAAATTGATCCTCCATGTCATTTCTACTTATTTGCTTTTCCCCCCTATTATCGTATATGATTACTTGGCTGCTGTTCTTTGTTGGAAGAAAGCTTAAAGAAATTTAACCTTGAGTTGTCTACGACAAAATGCCTATATAGATGTCATCGTCTGATGGATGAATGACCTGTTTTGTGTGTTTCAGTGTGATTTCCGACACTTGTTTGGCTATGGAAGAATGGGTGGAAAATTCGCATGCAGAGACTGCACTTAGCAACATACTTCCTTGTGTTGATCAAAGAACAACAAACCATACACTCACTCAGAGCAAACAAGTCATCAATAGTTTAGTAAAAGTTGTCAATACATATATTTACACATTTGCCAATTCTAATCCTTCCCCAGATGACAATCGTTATTATAATCAGTCCGGGCCTTCAATGCCTCCTCTATGTTCTCCATTTGATTCTCAACTCCAAGATCATCAATTTGGGTCAAATGAGGTGTCTATGGCAAATGCTTCTCTGGTATGTTTATCAAATTTGATAATTTGGTTTGAGTTTTTTCTTCTTTTTGTTCACAATTTATTTCCCACAGACATTACCGAAACAATTTTGTCTATCCAAAGTGAACAAAGAGTCTTTGAATATTGAATAGTTATCTTTGCATGTAAAGCTTTTCTACCTTCAAGCTTTAGCTTTAGGTGATACAAACATATTTAGCCATCGAAAAATAAATAATTATCCATTCAATATTGTGTTACCAATTTAGTCGAGATTGTAATCTAAATAAATTGTTGCTCTTAGCTTTTGCATGTCAAGATGTTCCGCACTCCACAAAAATAAGGTTTGTTGTGTGTTTGTGTTAGTAGCCAAATACCTAAGACCGATGCATAATTGGAAAGAGGTACGAAGATATATGATCCCCAAAGAACCGTTCAAATACATGAAAAAACTTGGAAAAGAAATGAGCATACCTGTGTTGAACATATGTCCATATCCGACATTCACACTCAAGTCCTAGTAAAATAGCCTAGCCATTTAGTGTTTGAGGATAGCATGATATTATTTGTTGTTACAACTAAGTTTCTATGAACTTTCAGGTAGAATTCACAAATAGTATAACTTTTACCCTTGACAATGATGAACACCACATTGCAAATCATGTACTAAAATTTAGAAGGCTCCTATTCATGCACGAAAAGTTCGACTAGACTAAATTTTTATATTTTTCAGGTTTGGCAAAACTTCACGTGCATATCTAGCCTGTACATGCCATAGTTAGAATTTAAACATTTTAATACCGAGACAGTAGATAGAGTGATGATCTTGCTGACAATCCCCGAGCTTGAAGCTCGATCTTTAAGTCTATAAAACGAAAAGACATAAACAAACAAAGTAAGCTTTTATAGCTTAGTAAGTCTATAGCATAACTAGACATATATATAATATAACTTTTAAATTTAATTCACTGAGATTGCAATTAACACATATAACTAATATTCATACATTTTTTGTACTGAGACCATTTTATTTATAGTCAAATATGTGTACCTGTCGAATGCGTTCAACTGAATATATGTATATTTATACCAAACAAAATTACAACCGAATGTATATAACCGAGCATATATATATGTTAAATACATATCATATCCGATTGTGTATGTATACTCATGATAAACTTATAACAAAATACAAATCTAATACATATGACCGAATGCATTCATCTCCATCAAATACTTATAAACAAAGGTATATACATCTCAATTTCATATGTAGATACTTATCAAATACATATACTGAATATTTATACGTATACATTTATCAACTGCATAAACTGAAAGCATATATGTATATTTTACAAATGCATAGATCAAATATATACATATTCATTAAACACACTTAACCGAATGTATATATGCTCATCAATTAAAGATAACCAAAATCATATAACTGTACACTTAATCACATACTTTAAACAGATTCACTGGCACTTAGCTTGCTAGGCTTAAAGCCTGATTCAGTACACCGGCACTTAGCTTGCTAGACATATAGTCTGAAATGTTTCACCGGCATTAAGCCTGCTAGACGTAAAGTTTGATATTGTTTCACCGGAATTAAGCCTGCTAGACGTAAAGTCAAAAATTATTTCACCGGCATTAAGCCTGCTAGACGTAAAGTCTGATATTGTTTCACTGGCAATAAGCCTGCTAGGCGGTAAGCCTGAAATCTCAATTTCATATACACAAAATAATTCCTCGAAAAATTCTTAATATCAAACACATGTTCGTTGTAGTACATGTTCAATCATAAAAGAGTTTACAAATCATACTTTCAATTCAATTCAAGTATTTATAAATTTATAAACATATATATAATCAAACCTCACATATAAAAATATAAGATTTTATATCTTTAATTCAATCCAAGAACCTATATACGAATATACATATAGATATACTCGAACTCCCATGTACGTATTTAACATTTATACCTTTAGCTAAAATCATAAACTCATACATGTATATACATTTATATTCGAATCTATATGTATATATACACACATTCTTGTCTTTATCTAAGTTCATAATTTATTCATGTATATATATAATTACTTAACTAAATTCAATACAAGAAATTTACATGTATATATACACGCTTATTCAGAAATAACATATATATATTTAATTTCATACCTAAGTTCAATATAAAAACATATACATGTATATTCATACATATTTAAAACTCCACATGCATACTTAATATTCATGCCTTAAAATATATTCAAGATTTATTCAAGTATTTTCATATACTTTCCAACCCACATATACATACTTATTCGAAATTACCTATACAATTACAATATACATACCTTTAATTAAACCAAGAATTTATACATGTATATACATATATGTATTCGAACCTTTTGTATACATATATAACCTTCACACAATCAACTAAATTTAAGAACATATACATATAGACACCTATATAAATATTTGAACATTATATATATATCTATATGCCATTCATACTTTAACTTAATTCAAAGATTTATATAAGTATATACCTATATATTCGAAAATTGTATATACATATATACCATTTATACTTTAATTTATTCAATCAAATTACTTTTATTTATAGCTCAAAAAAATACAATAGACATACATACATACATACATACATACATACATACATACATACATACATACATACATACATACATACATACATACATACATACTAATTTAATAACATTAAATAGCTAATAGACTTACCTCGGACGGTGAAAAATCAAAACCGGACAATTAGTCGACTATTTTAGCTTTTCCCCGATCCAATTCCAATTTCTTTGGTTCTTGATCTAAATATATTCAAAATGAGTTAGTTTAAATATTATTACATTCAATTTAGTCCAAAAACACATAAATGGGAAAATTACCATTTGCCCCTGACATTTACACTTTTTACAATTTAGTCCCTATTGCATAAAACACAAAATAGACAAAATTTGCCCACACTATATAAGGGCCGCATATTCCTATACTCCTACAAGTCCACACATTTCATTTATTTCACATTTTAGTCCCCCAAAAATTTAATTTCACAATTTAGTCCTAACTACTCAATTTCACCAAAAATTCAAAGACAAAACATGTTAATCTTTCACATATCTTTCATATTTCATCATTAACTAAAAAAAATCTCAAGCATTCATCAATGGAATAACACAAAATCAACACCAAATTCTAAAATTAAAGCATGGGTCTTGTAGTACACAAAACAACGATCTCAAAAACGTAAAAATTTTCAAAAACCGAACAAAAATGAACCTCTAATTTTGGATGAACATAGCCAAACCTTTCAAAGCTTCCATGGCTTTTTCTTCTCCTACTTTCGGCTAAAGAAGTTGAAGGCTAATGTAATTTTTATGTTTTAATTAACATATATATTAATATTTAGCCATTTACTTAATTAACCTTGGTTTCTAAATATATAATATATAAACATTAAGGTTAATTTAGTCCATAACCATCCACTATCTATATAGTGGGTTAATTTCACTTTTAAGCCTCCTAATTAAAAAGACAACCACAAATAGATGCTTTTAAATTAAAACCCTAAATTTTCATTTTACGCGATTAAGCCCTTTTTATTAAATTGAGCACTCAAACGATCAAATTTTCACTCGAATTTTTCACACATAGTAATTCACGCATTGCAAATACCATAAATAATTTTAAAATATTTTTTTACTCGGATTTGTGGTCCCAAAACCATTTTGTCCGATTGGGGTCAAAATCGGGCTGTTACATAACTAGCTAACTAACTAACTAACTAACTATTAGATACTCTAACAAACCAAACCAAGATATAGCTTGTGGCACCTTCTCTGGTACTTGAACCCATTGATGCACCCCAGGGTCTAGGCCACTGAAATGTAGAAGATAAGATGGGAAAGGGAAAGCAAAGTGATGGGTGCTCAATAGTGGCGGCATTGGAGGCGAGTGGACTGAGTTTGAGCCATGAAGATGAGGGTTCTACCTTCAAGTCGACTGGATGCCGAAGAGACCTTATCGACGACGATGGGTTGAGGCTTGTGACCTTTGAATGAACTAAAAGGGGGAAAGTCTCAAAAATCTCATTACCTTTCTAGGTAGAACCTGGACTTTCTCTATCAAATCATCGGTCCCTACCTTTAATCAAGCTTTAAGATAAAAAAGCCTAGAGAGAAAAAAATGATTGGCCGAGATGTTTAACTAATTTTTGATCTGTTTAGTCTAAACAGATTAAAATACCAAAATATTTTTGTATTTTGATTGTAATAGAAAATCCAACTAAAGCTTAGGAACTTCTTCCATCAATGAGTCTCCTTCCACCTCAATACGTTCAAAGCCTTCTGATGATGCTGGACGATGTGGAGGCGGTGAAACTATTGGTTGTCGATTTGGTATGTTAAGAGAGAAAGTGAGAGTTTAGAGAAAAAATGTGAAAAAGAAATAATTTAAAAAAAGAAAAAGAAAGAGAAAACAAGAGGAAAATGTGAAAAAAAATGTAAATAAATTAATTTTGGAAAGAAAATATTTTTTAGACTTATTGCTAAAACACCATTGAGTTCTTAGTCAATAAGTCAACCATAAGCCACGTGGCACTATTTTATTAATTAATGTGTCATGTCATTAATTTTTTAAATCACGTTAAAGTTGGGTATCGTTTTGATAAAATAAATTAAACTTCAAGTATAAAATTAGACATTTTAAAAATAGAGGTACCATATTAGAACAAACCCTAAAGTACAAGGATCATTAGTGCCATTATCCCAATAAAATAACTGGATGGTCCAAACCAAATTAACTAAAAAGACCCTCCCATCTTTTAATGAAAATGGGGCGTTTTATAACCCTCAACCCTAGCACATTTTCTTATATGCAACTATTTAATTCTTTCCATTGCTGAAATTGTAACTTTTCTATTCTCATTTTCATCAATTGGTTGTTTCTTCTCTTCTCGTCTTCATCAGTTGATTGCTTCTTCTCCATCTGTTTGCTAGTCGTTTGTGTCTTTTCGTGTTCGTTTTCTAACATTGATATCTTGATCGTGTCCAATATCTCTCTCTTGATGTATCATGACGTGTCTAGTACATATCTAGGCATATCTACGACATGTACGAGTTGGACACCCATACAAAACCGATACGACGAATAGAATGTCCATTTTGCATAAAAGATCGAACGTCCATGTATTTGTCAATATCCCTAGATAAACTCGTGGGTTCTCTTGAATTCTATTCAACAACGTGAATTATGCCTGCATTACCAATAAGTCTATTATTAGCGCCAGTAGTTATCATAAGGGGGTTCACACCACTTTCTTGATCCCTTGCAAGTTTAGAGGACCACAGACGAGGCTTTAATTTACAAAAGGTATAAAAATAATTTTTAGATTCTTCCTTCTTTCCTAAGAGAATAAGCCTTAAATAATCAGTGGCTTCATGTGGCCATATGAACTGCACGGGTAACACAGTCACGGTGTTCGCACCATTGTTATCATCAATTAGCTGCCATCTATTAGGGCTCTGATTTACAAGATAGTGTTGAAACATGTTTCTAATAGTTAGAACTTCCTCCAAATCTATTACGCAACCTCAGAGAAGCCTATAATATTAAGCCTACCCTACTTCAGATATAAAATCTCATTTTCACAATCACATATTCTTACTAGATATGGACCATTTGTTTGGAAAATCAAAACCAATCCCAAACTTGTATTTGACTCGTATGGATTTCCAGCGATTTAGGCAAAGCTTTGAGGATTAATTGGAGATGATCGATTCCGCTCCTTCATGAAGAGTAAAGTAAAACATTCCCACCGAACCTCCTCGGTTGCATGCTTTGATTTGATATATATTCTAGAAAAGAGAGATCAATGACATCTCCTTTCGACGACTACATTCAATGAAATAGGCCACTGCGACCCACCACAAGAAACCAGATAGCTGCCCCAGAGCTATCTTGTATTTATTGAGAAAATGGCAGAAGAAGGGGTGGAGTGGTAGATGAAAATTCGCTTCTAACACATGTAAGAGAACTAGAAAACTTCCATCGGTGGTGTCACTTAATCGGTTTGACCCTTTAGCAATTGAGAAGTCATAGGAAAATTTGGGTATTTGAATTCCCTGAGAAACCAAATGACGACTCATTTCTTCCTCTTTGGTGGTGCAAACATGCTTTCGCCTCCATTGGAGCATTTACTTCATGGCGTTGTGAATGTTCACTCCTTAAACCATTATAGATGCCTTGAATAACACGACCACTTCCTCTATTCCTAACCATTGTGCATGAATAAACCTAGAAAAAACTAAAAAAATAATTGGGAAATTTTAAGAAAATCACCTCTGAAACATGATTATTCTCCCCAACAACAGCTCCTTCTCAAAAATTTCAAATTTAAATAGTTTGATTCTTAGGGTTAATGTAACCTCCTTTTAAAAGAGTTTTACACTTTTAACTATTCGTGTACCTGAGAATGAAGGCACAATCAACTATATGTAATTGTACCACTCCTCAACATGTGGTGAAGTGTATGTGACAATCTAAAGCAAAAAACATATGTCATAAGCTTCTCTCTCAGCAATCTCTCGCCTCACGAAGTCAAGTTCTCAAAAGAGTCACTTTGTAACTCTTCTTTAAACTAGGTGGGGGACAAATTGTTATGGTACTTTTCATTACCAACCTACTACCTGGTTACCCGATTGGGTCCTAACCTGTAGTCTGCAGGTTCGCACGTGAAGTGTTCGCATCCTTTTATGAGATCGTGCGATGTGGGTTTGCACCACTATGAAAGCGAACCCACATCTAGAAAACACATGTTAACCCTAGAATAGAGTATGTATTGGCATGCATGGGGACCTACCTACGGCATCTCATCCATGAACAGTAACCATATCATATAAATAAAGAATCTAACCCTTTTGAAGGAGAGACACTCAAAAACATTCAACAATACACATATAATTATATTTATCCAATATAAAAGTAATTGATGTATTTATTTCTTTAAATGTGTATGATTGAATCAAAATTAAAGTTTCATGGATACATTTGAACCACAATCAAAGTTTATGTATATAATTGCACCAAATAAAAATTCATGTATAAATTTACATATTAAATCAAAGTTCATGTGTAATTTTAAGATTTACCCCTATTTTATTTGATTTTATTGAGTTCCATGTTAGAAAATATATATAATCATATCCATCAAATTTCCAACAAACATGAAACATTATCTACGAAGCTTTCTAATGCTATTTCTTTAGGGTTTATATTTTGTATTTGATAATATAAACGTAAAAGAAAAAAAAGGAAAACCCCATGCTTTCCACGTGATACTATGGTATGCCATCTTTTTTCCAAGTCAAAGTCCAGTTTTGTCATTTCCATTCTTAGACGGTTTCAAATTCAAACTTGAAGTTTAGGTCTGTCTAAGTTCCATGTTTCTATATATGTTCCAAAGTGTTTTTGGTTGAAAAAAACCAATCCCATTTTGGCCCATTCAATTACTCATCAAATTATTTGATTTCTATGAAATTTAAATTTTAAGATTTAACAAAGCGATAGAAAATAATTAAAAGATAAACATCGATTTTAGATTTTTTTTTAAATTCTAAATCACTTAATTCAATACTACTTTTTTTTCTATTTTTTTAAATATTAATTTTACTATAGGTTTTTATCATGTTTGTTTTTTTATACAATGTCTATAACTACTAATGATTTATTCTCAACTCTTAAATTAAAGAATAATATACTTCAATACATTCAAATTTATATCTTTTTATACTGACAATAATATTAATGCTAAAAATATAAATGTCTCCGTAAATAGATAGTAATAATGTCGACACTTTATGGAAATTTAGACGTGGCATATTTAAGATTCCAATTAATTTGTGTGAATTTGTTAAACGCACTACACCAAAATTGGATTTTAGCGGCAGTTTTAGTGGCGTTTTTCAAAAAAACGCCAGAAAAAATAGAGAATTAACGGCGCTTAAGAGGAATCGCCGGTAAAAACTGATATTTAGCGGCGTTTACAATAGAACGCCGCAAAAAAAAATGGTACGGCGTCGTTTTTGTGGTCTTCGAAGGCTTTAGTGGCGTTTCAATATTATCGCCACTAATGATGAGACCTTTAACGGCGTTTTTGTGTGTGCGCCGCTAATGGTGGGTCTTTTAGTGGCGTTTTTCTCTTAGCGCCGCTATCGGTTGGGGGTGATAGTGGCGTTTTCTCGTAAATCACCACTAATGTTAAGGTATTTAGCGGCGTTTCTATCCTAGCGCCGCTACGTTGTGGATTTACTGGCGTTTTTATGTATGCGCCGCTATTGGTTTGGGGTGATAGTGGCGTGTTTTGGTCAATCGCCACTAATGTTAAGGTATTTAGCGGCGTTTCTATTATAGCGCCGCTATTTGATTGGGGGGATAGTGGCGTGTTTTGGTCAATCGCCACTAATGTTAATGTATTTAGCGGCGTTTGGTTTTAAAGCGCCGATAAGGTTGGGTTTTTTGCGGCGTTTATTTGTAAGCACCGGAAAATTAGTCTATTTACCGGCGTTTGTTTACAAGCGCCGGTAAAAAGCATTTTATCTTAATTAGCTTATATTATTCATATTAATTAAATAAAATTCAACTTAAATGTAATTAAATAATTAAAATATTCAGAAAAAATAACGCATAGAAATAATTTGAAATATATCACATGAAAAAATTAAATTATTATTATTTAAAATAATTTTTAAGATTTTTGGGTACATGATTAATACTGATAATTTGTTATATAATATATTAAAAAAAATTACATGATCCTAAAATAGATAGTATGATTATAAATTTTAAAAATTGAATTACTTACTGATCAGTATTAGGTAATTTAAGGTTTTACGTTTAATCTAATATATAATCATGTTGAATTAATATCATGATTTAATATGTATATAGAACTATTAATTTAAATTCAAATTGTGGTTATTGTGGATATGAATATCCAAAAATGGGTTACAATTTTAAAGATATGTTTTTTATTAGGATTAAAAAATTTGATGGATATATAATATTATTTAATTTAAATTCAAGGTTGCAATATAATTAGTAACTTAAATAGATTTGTGAATTTGAATTGAATTCATTCAAATTAAAACACATGCATATACCTAACTCGCTAACATTCCTTTTGTTATCACTTCAATATTAAAAAAACAATTTCATACATATATATATAGTCGTTGTTCGCCCTTTGTGTTTTCATTTATCTATTTAATAAATTTAAAGTATAATAAAGTAGATAAATAGAGAATTTTTTTAATTAGAAATAAAAAAAGATATTAATGATTGGTAATTAACTTTATATAAAAAAATTTATAAAGTTTAATATTGTGTATTGGTACTTTATACAAAATTATTAAATATTAATTATTGTTTAGTCGATTTTAAATATATTTTATGATTATTAAAGATTTAGGGAATAATTTTTTTGGATGGTCTTTTAAGGAGTACCGGGTATGGATTAGGGTTTGGGATTAAGGTTTATGGGTTTGGGGTTACGGTCTAGGTTTAGGGGTTAGGGGTTAGGGGTTAAGGATTTGGGTTTTGGGGTTTGGGGTTTGTGATTTAGGGTTTGGGGTTTGGGATTAAAGTTTATGGGTTAAGGACTTATGGGCTGGGTATTTAGGGGTTGGGGTTTGAGATTTAGGGGTTAGGTACTGAAGTTAGGGATGATTGCTTATATTAATTAGTTTTGATAATTTATTTTACAATAAATTAATTTAATATATTTAAATTATGAGTATATAATATTATGTCTTATCGCCCAGCTGCGCGGTTTTGTTTTCCTCCAATTTTTGGTCAGTACTCTACAAAATCTGGTTCAGCCTTCTTGGATGAACGGCGGGATTTGGATGCATAGTTTATATTATTTAATTAAGAGATAGGTGTATAGATAACTTTATATATATATATGCATGTATAATTGAATGGTTAAATTAACATTATCTAAATGTATTAAACCTTAAACCATTTACTCTAAAATATTATAATTTAATTAGATATATATAAGTAAACTTTTAGTAGTGTACAAATGTTTTAATAATTAATAAATTTTTATTTTTAGTGTATTGAAATTGTCAAAAGAATTGATAAACTTTAATTATACTTAGCAATTAAAAGATACAATTAATTAAGGATAAAATAAATAAATAAATAAATAAAAGATGTGAGATTTAGCGGCGTTTTAAGCAAAAACGCCGCAAAAGTTATTAATTAATCGGAAAAAACGGTGTAGTTTTGTTTTGGAATTGAATGGCTTTGGTGGCGTAAGTGTAGAAACGCCACTAAATGAAGGATTTAGCGGCACTATACTGAAAACGCCGCAATGTTTCTTCACAGTTTTAATAAAACGGTGTCGTTTTATCTGCTTCATTAATAGCATTAGTGGCGCTATTTTACAAACGCCGCAATAGTTCATTCTGGTATATCATTTTATCCCAACACTTAGCCGAAATTCCCCCCAAATTATCCCCAAAATTCCCCCCGATTTTTCCCCCAAAAATCCCCCAATTCTAGAACCCTAGCTAGGCTGCCCCCAACCATTTCTGCTACATTGCTCACCGACCCTCCTGTTGTCGCTCGTCGACCGTCGACCGTCACTATCCTATGCTGCCCAGTCCTCTGCCGTCGCTAGGGTACAACAAAATATAAGGTTTTCCTCTTTCTCTCCTACAGTAAACAAGTTTAATCTAATGGTTCCGTTTGTCTTGCATCCTATGCTACATAGTTTTACACCTTCGTTGACAACTGAATTCGCAAATTGTTCATGGGTTTTAAACAAATTTTTAGTATCGTGTTTGGGACAGAAAAAAATTGGGAATTTGTTCTTACACTTTAATCTATACCAGTTGCATGATTTAGTTCATTATTGGTTTCTTTGCTGTTTGTATTTAAAAAAAAACGTTTGAAACATAATTTTGTTCATAATTTTGAGTATCCTGTTGTATTATAGAAAATGAATTTGCAGTCTTGTAATACTGTTTGTTCATAATTTTGTTACTAATTTTGTTCATAAGTTTGAAACTATTTGTATTACAGGATTTGTAGCCTTGTAGTACTGGATTCACTTGAACTGCGTTTTATATGCATAGTTGTTTTATATGCGTTTTATATGTTCATAAGTTTGAAATTTGTTTGTTCATCCCTTGGTGCCATGAACTGTGTGTACTAATTTTGTTCAGAAGTTTGAAACTTTAGATTTAAAATTCCCATGGCAAATGACCTAACCTCCCCTGTATTTGATAGATTCTTCTCCGAAATTTTGTATTTATAGGTGCAATTCGTATAGTTTATATCCTGTTTGTAGTTTATATCCTGTTTGTATCCTATTTGTAGTTTACAGTACTGTGTAACTATTCATAATTCATGTTTGCGTTGTTGTGCTTAGCTTGTTGTGTTGGACGGAGAACGCTATTCTTTGGTGTGAAAGGTCAATTTTTTCGGCCTAGATTGCTGCCTATTTCACTGCATAAGTTGTCTATTCTTTGGCGTGGAAGGTAAATGTTTCATTCTTCTGCTGTAATGTATCAGCGTCAGTTATGCGTGTTGCTTTTCGAGGTACCGATATAGCCGTTGCATGTAGGCAGTTTTGGCATGTATTATGCAAATCCCCAAATGGTTTTAAGCAGGTGGACTATGTTTATGTGCTAATAGTTCCTTTTGCCAAAGCAAATTTTATTAATTAATACTAGTTATTTTTAAAATGGATTTATAACATATGAATATTAAAAGGTACTCAAGTTAATATTTTTGAAACATAATGTCTTATTAGTCTCGAACTATTAAAAGGTACTGAAGTTAAATTAGAATTATTGTTGTTGATAGTAATATATATGATTTACAATTGTAATTACACTCTGAAAATCAATGATTACTTATAAAATAAAGAAATAGTAGTAAACTTATAGAAATAAAAAAGAAAAGCATGCAACTTTAAATTGTCGAGGGTTTTTATGCTTTTATATTAGAAAATCACACAAGCATTCGTGGAAAAAACGTAATAAATTTCCGACATAATTTGATAACTTAAATAAGCATTACTATATTTTAAATATTATACATATATTAATTTACGTATATAAGCTATATTTAAAAAAATTATTAATTACTTCTAGAAATTTTTAAAACTAATTATACATGTTATTTTTCTAAATATTAACATATATATTTTCAGTAATAAATTTTATAATTTTAGAAATAATTGTAAATGTTATTTTCTAAATATTAACATATATATTTTCAATAATAAATTTTGTAATTTTAGAAATAATTGTAAATGTTATTTTTCTAAATATGAACATATATATTTTCAATAATAAATTTTGTAATTTTAGAAATAATTGTAAATGTTATTTTTCTAAATATGAACATATATATTTTCAATAATAAATTTTATAATTTTAGAAATAATTGTAAATGTTATTTTCTAAATATTAACATATATATTTTCAATAATAAATTTTGTAATTTTAGAAATAATTGTAAATGTTATTTTTCTAAATATGAACATATATATTTTCAATAATAAATTTTGTAATTTTAGAAATAATTGTAAATGTTATTTTTCTAAATATGAACATATATATTTTCAATAATAAATTTTATAATATTAGAAATAATTGTAAATGTTATTTTCTAAATATTAACATCTATATTTTCAATAATAAATTCTATGATTTTAGAAATAATTGTAAATGTTATTTTCTAAATATTAACATCTATATTTTCAATAATAAATTTTGTAATTTTAGAAATAATTGTAAATGTTATTTTCTAAATATTAACATCTATATTTTCAATAATAAATTTTATAATTTTAGAAATAATTGTAAATGTTATTTTCTAAATATGAACATCTATATTTTCAATAATAAATTTTATAATTTTAGAAAGAATTGTAAATGTTACATAATTCAAATATCAATCATAAGTTACATATACAATTCAAATTTTCTAAATATCAATGATATCATAAGTTACATAATTAAAATTATATAACAACTTATATATAAACTTACATAATACATAACTTATGACATAATACATAACTTATATATAAACTTACATAATACATAACTTATTACATAATAAGTTACGTAACTTATATAGAAACTTATATAACAACTTGCATAACTCACATAACTAAATCAATTTATATTATACATTAACTTGTCGGACTTGCATAACTTATATAATACTTAACTTACATAATACATAACTTACATAATAACATAATAAGTTACATAATATTATACATAACTCACATAACTAAATGAATTAATATTATACATTAACTTGTCGGACTTGCATAACTTATATAATACTTAACTTACATAACTTACATAATACATAACTTACGTATACATAACTTACATAACTGATATATACTTGTAACTGAACAATTTACCGTTGTAATTTATGGTGAAAATCAGACTTCAAGAATTTAGAAATGGACCGTTCTTGGATGAAATTGTCAAGGTTAAGCAACGGTTATCGAAATGGAGTACAGTCTTTTCTTAATTTTGCATTTCAACATGCAAGCCAAGAGAATATGATTCTTTGCCCGTGTAACAACTGTGTCAACACAAACTGGCATTATCGTAAAATTGTCTACGAGCATCTAGTTGTCGATGGGTTTGTTCGGGGTTATAAAAAATGGCTTTTTTATGGAGAATGCCTGGCTAGTACCTCCTCTTCAACGATGGATGTATCTTATCCTGGTACTGCTTACCATCAGTCTGTTGGAGGGGATGACATGGAATGTATGTTGCGGGATACATTTAATATGAACAGTCAGCATCTGCCGTCGATCCCATCCGACTTTGTGCCATCTGATGATTGTAATCTTCATGGAACTACTTTTACCGAACCGGGAACAACTGTACCTCCTGAAGAGCCGAATGGAGAAGCGGCGAATTTTTACGCGCTACTTAATGACATGAACAAAGAACTGTATGAGGGATCGAAATTTTCAAAAATGTCCTTCTACGTTCGTCTTTTTCATTTAAAATGTTTGGGAGGGTGGACTGGAACTCATTGATAATGCTGTTAGAGTTTTTGACAGAAATGTTTCCGTTTGCAAAAATCCCTCAATCATGCAAAGATATGAAGAAAATGATTAAAGATTTAGGCCTTGGGTACAACAAAATCCATAGTTGCCCGAATGACTGCATGTTGTACTAGGGCGATCGAAAAAACCAACAGTGCTGCCACGTATGCGGTGAATCCCATTGGATAAATAGAAACACAAAAGATGGGAACGATGATGAAAATGATGCACAGTCAAGAAAGAAGCCAGTCAAGATTTTACGGTATTTTCCGTTGATACCAAGGCTTCAAAAGCTTTTCATGTCATCGAAAACAGCGGAGTCAATAACGTGGCACCATGATGGACGAACCGATGATGGATTACTAAGACATCCGGCAGATTCTTTAGCGTGGAAATCATTTGACAATAAATTTCCAAGCTTTGCAAGTGATCCTAGGAATGTGAGGCTTGGGCTAACATCTGACGACTTCAATCCTTACAAGATCATGAGCACTGCGTACAGTACTTGGCCAGTGGTGCTTGTTCCTTATAATCTGCCTCCGTGGATGTGCATGAAGCAATCTTCCCTTATCTTATCTATGATTATCCCTGGAGAGAAAGGGCCTGGGAATGATATCGACATTTATTTACAGCCACTTATTGAAGAGTTAAATCAATTATGGGCCGGTGTTGAGACATACGATGTGCTAAGGAAGGAGAACTTTAATTTACGTGCAGCTTTGATGTGGACCATTAATGACCTCCCCGCTTATGCCAATTTATCCGGTTGGAGTACCAAGGGTCGTTATGCGTGTTCTTGTTGTGCTGCACAAACATGTTCGCAATGGTTGTATAATGGGAAGAAGTTCTCTTACATGGGGCATCGTCGGTGGTTACCGAAAAATCATAGATTTAGATTTCAGAGTTCTGTATTTGACGGTACTGAAGAGTTCAGAGAAGCTCCTTTGCAGACCACTGGCTCTGAAATCTTGTTCATGTTGAAACATATGAATTTCACTTATAGGAAGACGAACCAACCGCTAAACACACAAAGAAATAGAAGATCAACTGATCAAGCTAATGATGAGTCAGATGAAGAGGACGATCCTAATGAGGCGGACTTGTGGAAAAAAAGAAGTATTTTTTTTGAGTTGCCTTATTGGGAGCATCATATTCTACGACACAATCTTGATGTTATGCACATTGAGAAAAATGTCCGTGAGAACATTGTGAGTACAATTTTAAATGTCGACAGAAAATTAAAAGACAATATTCAGAGTCGACTTGATTTAGTCCAAATCGGCATTCGGCCTGATCTTCATCCCAATCCACTTCCGAATGGGAAATATCGGTTGCCGCCTTCTATTTTTTCAATGTCGAAGACGGAGAAAGAAGTATTCTGTATGGTGTTGAAGGATATAAAGGTTCCAGATGCGTATGCATCAAATATATCTTGATGTGTTAGTGTAAGAGATAGAAGACTGTATTCGCTAAAATCACATGACTATCACATCTTGATGCAAGATTTACTGCCAGTTGCTCTACGACGTTGTATGTCGCAGAATATGACGTATTGTATAATTGAACTATCGAATATTTTAAAGACATTTGTGGCAAAGTTTTGGATGTTGAAGAACTTCAGAAGGTACAAGATCGAGCTGCGTTGACTTTATGCAACTTGGAGAAAATCTTCCCACCTTCCTTCTTCACTATTATGGTTCACTTGATAATCCATCTCCCGCATGAAGCAATTATTGGCGGACCCGTTTTCTATCGATGGATGTATCCCATAGAAAGGTCTTAAATAAAATGATTAAAATTTTCCTTCATTCACCTATATGCCTTCAGTTACAATATTTTGATAATGTTGTATATCGTGTTTAGATTCCTTTCCAAATTGAAGTCTTACTGCCACAACAAGCGTTATCCAGAAGGATCGATTGCTGAAGGCTACTTGGCGGAGGAATGTATGACTTTCTGTTCAAGATATTTGGAAGGTGTTGAAACAAGGTTTAACAGACCAAATAAAAATGCTGGACTCACGGATCATCACTTCGCCGATACTTATTTGTTCCAAAGTTTTGGAGAACCACTCGGTAAAGTTGAAATTGCAGAATTAGATGATTTATCGTGGGTACAAGCACATCGATATGTTCTGTTTCACCACGAATCAATGGAACCTTTACGCAAGTAAGTTCTAGAAATTTGATAAATATTCATCAATCAAAAATTGTTTATCTTCTAATAAATTTCAAAAATATTTCTAACATAGTGAGTACAAACAAATATTGAGATCTCGTTCGTGCTCTCGAAGAACACAACATCGGGATATCAATAAGTTGTTCACAGAATCTTTCCATGAATGGTTAAGCCAAACGGTATGCAATTGGAGCTTTCATCGACAAATAGTAATGTTCGCTCAAAACATTTTTAATAACTCAGTTTACTTTCCATTCAGTAGGTTTGGAGTGGGAAGAATGTCACCGACGAAGTTAAATGGCTTTCTCAAGGTCCAAATCGGGTGGTTAAAAGATATACTGCGTTCCTCATCAACGAATTCAGATTTCATACAAAATATCGTGAGAGATTGAGGAGAACGCAAAATTGTGGAATAGTTGTTAATTTCTCAATTACAAGTTATGCTAGTGCTAGGGACAATAATCCGGTCGAGGGAAATGTGGAATATTTCAGACTTCTTACTGACATAATTGAGTTGGATTACTACGGAAAATGGAAAGTTGTCTTATTTCGAGGTGATTGAGCCGATGTTAATACTGCTCGTGGAATTAAGCAAGATCAATTTGGTTTCACAATGGTAAACTTCGCTCGATTAATTCACACAGGACAACAGTTGGTTAATGAGCCGTATGTATTTTCTTCTCAAGTCAAACAAGTTTTTTACTCAAAAGATCCAACTGATGAGGGTTGGTACGTTGTACTCCGTAACATCCTTAGAGACTTGTTTGACATGGGCAGTGGAAATAGAGATGGCATTGACGACAGAACACAAACTTTGCCCTTTCCAGAACAAAACTTAGACGAAAACATCCCTCGTACCACAATTTCAATGGGTCCACCAGGATACGGATGAAGATAATTACGAATTATAATGTAGTAAGCTTTTACGATTATTTAATTATATGTAATAGCATAATATAAATATTAATCTTATTGTATATTTCAACTAAGTTTTCAAATATTTCATTTGTATTGCAGAAAAAATGCGACGACGAAAAGTGCGACAGCTAAGCCTGGTTCTAGGTGCTCCAAACTCTGCGGAAACAAACAACACTAATCAACAGACTGCTATTAGGTCTTCGAATATTGAAATTACACATGAGGAACCTACAGAAATTCAAAGTACTTTAACATTTAATTTAAATGCTTGTTGACTTCTTGTTTATTTATTTTTAAAATTCTTATAACAATATAAAATTTTTCAGTTGAAAATGGTGGGACGCGGAGAGTTCGAGGGCGTACGCTACTGAAGGATTTATACTAGCTAGATCCAGCCGAGCGTGTCAAAGTATGCAGTAATAGCTTTGGTCAGCCTGTTGGATCAGAAGCTCGTCTTTTAGCAGGATACTTGGGCATTCTAGCACGGAATGCAAATATGTTGCCAATTAACTTCGAGACATGGCGACAAATGCCCGATAGTAACAAGAACCAAGCTCTTGATAACGTTAAGGTAACAAAACGTTAATGTCATTTATAATACTTGGGTTTAAGTTTCAATTATATTAACTTTCTTGGCTTCTGTTTTTTGTAGGCGAGATTTGCTCTAGAGGTCTCCGATGCTTATGTAAAAAAGGCATTGGGAAAAAGATGGAGAGACCATAAGAGCACATTAAAGAAAGACTATTTCAAGACAAAAACAACCCTGGACGAGAGATTACAAAATGTCTCGCCGGGAATGCTGAGGTATCAGTGGGAAGAGTCGTTAGATTTTGGACTTCGAAGAAAGGAGAGGTATGTGTTACAAAAACAATCTTGATTTTGGTTTATATTATTTATTAATCAACGTACTAATAATTTCATAACGTAGGATCGTGAACGAGTTGGAAAATGTAGTAGGCAGAAACAGAAATTCACTCATACAGCTGGGTCCAAAAGTTTTACTTGTGTAGCTCACTCTGAGGTATTTTGAACTTTGTAACTCTGTCAGATTTTTATTACTTTCTATCAAATAATATTTTTACTACTGTATTATAGGAACTGTCGTCCGGTCAGAAAGTTGGACGCCTTCAACTTTTTGACATTACACATAGGAAGAAAGATGTGAACTCTATGACTCCTGAAGCTGCAAAAATTCTGGTACGTTTGCTTAATACAATTTGACTTGTTTTAATATTTTACAGTGTATATTTTCTAATGGTTTATTTCATTGCTTGAAATGCAAATTTTGTTAAATTATGTTGCATTTGTTTTTTTAATAAATATTGCGTTCCTAACTATGTGATTTATTGTTGTAGGATAAACTAAAGGATAAAAAAGCGGAGTACGAAGCGATTGCTTCCAGTGACAGTTCTGTTCATATTGAAGACATTGATAACCATATTATCACTGATGTTTTGGGTCCTAAAAGGTACGGTCGGGTTCACTTTCAAGGATCTTTTGTTAGCCCAACCCAATATTTTGGATCCAGCTCGCAACAATACATGCCTTCGGGGAGTCAGACTCAAGCTGAAGTCCAGAGGTTAAGAGACCAGATGGCTCAGATGCAAGCGACAACAGTTGAGCAAATTACACAACTTAAAGCGGAGACAGCAGCAAGAGAAGCTGAGGTTCAACGGAAATATGAAGAACTCCAGATACAGCTAAAAGCAGAAGCGGCAGAGAGGGAAGCAGAGCAGACTAGAAAGTACGATGAACTCTAGAAGCAACTTCAGAATATGATGAAGATGTTTCAACAGTCGCAACCACCGTCGTCTTAGACTATCGTGTAACTTTTTTTATCATTTTAACTTTATATTATCATTTTACCTTTTAACATATTTGTAAGAATAATATGAATTTTATTCCATTTATTGATATTTATTATATATTATTCATTTAATTTTAAATATTATATAGATTTATTACTTTCGGTTGGTTTAGATTTTAGTTTCTTCTGATTTTTTGTTACAGGAGGTCTAAAAATATATAAAATATTCTTTTACAAAGCTGCTCAATTTAGCGGCGTTTGTGGGAAAAGTGCCGCTAAAGGTTAATGCATTTAGCGGCGTTTTTATGAAAAGCGTCGCTAAAAGTCAAGTTCTTTTAGCCGCGTTTGTGAGAAAATCGTCGCTAAAAGGGTAGGTCTTCTAGCGGCGTTTGTGCCTAAAGCGCCGCTAAAGGTCAACATATCTAGTGGCGTTTGTAAATAAAGCGCCGCTATAGGCTAATGTATTTTGCGGCGTTTGTAGTGAAAGCGCCGCTAAAAGTCAGGGTTTTTAGCGGCGTTTGTTGTTTAAGCGCCGCTAAAGGTCAAGGTTTATAGTGGCGTTTGTAGTAAAAGCGCCGCTAAAGCTCAAGCTCTTTAGCGGCGTTTAGATTAAAGCACCGCTAAAGATAATAACCTTTAGCGGCGCTTAAGCCAAAAACGCCGCTAAAGAGCTTGAGCTTTAGCGGCGTTTGTTTCTATAAACGCCGCTAAAGTTAACGACGTGGTCAATAGCGGCGTTATTTGTGGCGCTTTACGAAGCGCCGCTAAATGTTTTTGCGACGCTAAAAAGCACCGCTGAAGGCCTAAAAAAGCGCTGCTAAATCCCTGTTTTGGTGTAGTGACGTTTCTCTCATTTCTTAAATGAAGTGGAATGCAACTTCCAAACAATATCCCCACATCCTCTGAAGAATCATTGAAATGAATATCAATATTTTAGGCCATTCAATTTAAAGTTGCGTTATTCCCTTTTTGATGATTGACTCTCTAGAAATAGAGATGTTGATAATTGAGTCGGGTCAGTTTGGTTCAATTCAAAATATGAGTTTAAAATTTTGTCTAAACTCATCTAGATTTGTAAATAGTTAACTCAAGTCTCCATTTTAAATCCGTTTATATTATTTTTTTCAACACATTTAAAATATATATTTATATTATTTAATATTTAATTATTTTATTTATTAAAATTTTATATATAGTCACTTACCAATTTTTAATATTTAATTTTCATATGTTATACATTACATAATATATAAAAATAGCAAAACATAAAACACTACTAATTTAAAAACAGATTAGATCAAGTTCAAGACTTGAATGTACAAGTCTGAGCTCGACCCATATTATAAATGAACTTAATTTTTTATTTAAACTTACTTTTCGAGTTTAAAATGAATAATTTATTTAAGAATATGCTTGGCCTCGGGAAAGTTGAAGCAGAGTTGTAGAGAGTAAAAAGTACTTTATAGTTTTTTTGAATTATTCTCCCATAGAACGGTGCATGGATTAAGCATTTTTAGAAATTACAGAAAGGAATAAGAGAATATTATGCAAAGCTAAATAAATGAATAAAGCAATGAGAATATATGAACAATGAAAACTCAGATATCCCTCCATCCATCCATCCAAAGTTGAGAGAATATGCTACGCGGAGAATCGCCTTGTTAGCATTAATTCAACCACCTATCACATCTCAGTTTTAGATTTACATGCATGCGCCCCGCTTTATTAATTATCCTCAAAATTACTTCTTCTTCTTTTTTTACTAACTTGTGGTTAAATTTTTTTTGTCAGGAATTTATATTTTTGTACTATTAATATTTTAATATTTTAATAGTTATATTTCACATTTTATTTATATAGATTATGCATGATATAAATTAATAATTTTTAATTATTTATTTTATATTAAGAACTTTAAACAGTTCAATAAATAATAATATATACATTATTTTAGATCGACATAAGACAAAAATAGGGTAATCCCTTTTAATTTTATTGATAAACTTTAAGAGTATACAACAATAATCATATAGGAATAGGAAAGATATATAATATATGCTTAAAAAAATTCTAACAATATTAGATTAGTTCAAAATTTTACATGCATGAAAAATACAATTATATCAATAAAAATATAAGAAATGATATAACTTTATACGGATAAAAGAAAATTCAAAATATTGATAAAACTGAAATCATACAAAAATATATATTAATACCCATACAAAAACAAAAGGGATAGCGGTATGGACAATAACAAATAAAAGAGTATGAACGCCAAAAAGCAATAACTTTAATTCCAAATCTCTTGTTTTGGACCTTCCTCGATTTTCTTTTATAAGCCCACTCATTTTGCATAGAACTTATCCCGCCTTCTCTCTATTTGCCGGAATACCAAACCCTATCTTCACCACATACCCCCTCTTCCCTTATCCCTTTCCCTGTCCCTTTCCTCACCATTACGCTGTTAATCCCCATCCCAATATCTGGGTTTCTGAAGGAACCCCTAAAGGAGAAAGGAATAATAATAAGAAACCCCACTCTTTTTCTTGCCCCCTTTCTGACTGATTCAATTTTAGCCTTTCGTTTCTTTTGATTCAATTTATCATCTCATTTTTATTTTTCTTTTTTTAAAAAAATTTGAACCTATTATTCTTTATTAACCCTCAAAAGATGGCGATTGCTTGGTCTGAAACTGCTGCTTCAATGGAGGCTTTATCTTTGTCTCCCCCTATGTCCCCACCCGTCATCCTAACCCAAGACGAATTGAAAAAAATCGCCGCTTACAAAGCCGTTGAGTTCGTTGAGTCGGGTATGGTTTTGGGTCTGGGCACGGGTTCGACAGCCAAACACGCCGTGGATCGAATCGGGGAGTTGCTCCGGCAAGGCAAGCTCAGCAACATCGTAGGAATTCCCACATCGAAGAAAACGCAGGAACAAGCTGTTTCTTTGGGCATCCCACTTTCAGATCTCGACAACTATCCCACCATTGATTTAGCCATCGACGGGGCGGATGAAGTGGACCCGCATCTCAATCTGGTGAAAGGGAGAGGTGGGTCGCTTTTAAGAGAGAAAATGGTGGAAGGAGCATGCAAGAAATTTGTTTGTATTGTTGACGAATCCAAATTGGTTAAACATTTGGGAGGGAGCGGTTTGGCTTTGCCGGTTGAAATCGTTCCCTTTTGCTGGAAATTTACTGCAAATAAGCTCCAAAAGTTGTTCCAAGGGTCGGATTGCGTGGCCAAGCTGAGGAATGATGGTGAAGGGAAGCCATTTGTGACAGATAACGGGAATTACATCGTGGACTTGTATTTGAAGAAAGAAATGGGGGATTTGCAGGTTGCAAGTGATGCTATATTGAGGATTGCGGGTGTGGTTGAACATGGGATGTTTCTTGATATGGCCACCACTGTTATTGTTGCAGGTGAGCTTGGAATTACTATCAAGGATAAGTAGAACTATTTGGGGGGGGGGGCTATTATTCTAACCCTTTTTCGTATTTACTGAATTTCAACTATTGCTTTTAGATTTACCTTTTGGCATCTATATTGATTGATGATGGGAAGAGAGGTCTTCTCTAGTAAGTTTGTTGAGGCAATTAATTATAATTGTAAGGGAAGATTGGGTTTAGGAATGTTAGGATTGTGACAGCAATTGAGCTATCAATTGTTATGATAATTTTAATCTTACACTTAATAGTTTTTCCTAATAAAAAAAAATAGTCCAATTCAACTCATTTGATAAAACTTCAAAGTCATGCTGAAATGGAGATAAGCAACTCATGTTTAACAGGTTTTTGATGCTTATTTATGATCTAATGTTGAATGGGTGAAGGAAGATGAGATTCAGTTGCGTGGGCGTCCAACTCTGGTATACTTGCGTCGCCTTTTTGACTTGATCAAAGTCTAATCGTGTTGGAAGACCAAAACCAAACCTACGACTGAAAAGTGATTTATGTACATAGAAATATTGGAATGAATTGGACTTTGGCATACATTTCAGCAGCTAAAATCTCCATTATGTGTGTGTGAAGAAAGAGGGATGATCATATTACATTAATGCGCACAACCTAGAATTGCAACAACAAATACAATAGACCTATTTGGTACTATTTAAAAATTAAAATAATTTTCACTTCAAAAATAATTAAAATATTGTCCATTTATCATTAATATCAAAGTATATAAATGTGAAGAATAAAATGTATTTTTAATATTAAATGAATTAATAAATTAATCTTGAATAATTAAAACAATAAAGAAAGAAAACAGGCAAGGTTACCGAAATACAACCCTTACATAGGGGTGTGCAAAATTCAGGTAAAACTGAAAAAACTCGGTTAACAGACCAAATTCGGTTAATCGGTTGGTCAACCGAATTTTTTCGGTTGAGAATCGGTTAATTATTTTTTGATTTTTCGGTTAACGGTTAATTCGGTTCGAAACCGGTCGGTTAACCGAATTTTTTCGGTTTAACCGAAAAAATTAATAAATAAAATTATAATATATATATAGGCCTACTATTCACCTAAACTCAATCCAAACCCAAGTATTCAACTCAACCCAATTACCCAACCCAACCCAATCATAAAAATTACAAATAATTTAATAAATAAAAATAAAATTCTAAAACTAAAACTAAAGTCTAAAAGTCTAAAAATAATTTAATTATGTAGTTATTCAATTCGGTTAATTCGGTTAATTTGATTAATTTGGCTAATTCAGGTAATTAGGTTAATTCGGTTAATTCGGTTAATTTTTAACCAAAAATAAAAAAATAACATATAAATTTCGATTAATTCGGTTAACAGACCGAATTAACAGAAAAAATTTCAATTCGGTTAATTTTTTTGAAAAAATTTCAGTTCGGTTAATGGTTAAAAATTTTGAAAGGTCAATTAATTCGGTTAATGTTATTTCGGGTCGGTTAACCGAATGAACACCCCTACCCCTACTATCCTGGCCATATAAAGTGATTTTCTCCCCTTATAAGAGGCTCAAGCCATTATTTACGGAGTTGGTCTAATAGTTTATTAAAGTTTGGTCCTTTAATTTTATCTATTAATTGCTTAAGTAAGGTACATGGATTAAATTGTAAAAGTCTTTATCACTATAAGCTTTTAAAAAGAAAAAGGATCAAAATGACAATTAAACCATAGTATATTATGTGCTAGTGGAATATGATGTCAAATTCCACTTAGGAATGTTAATGACTGATTAAGTTAAACTAGTTATACTTATGTTAATTAACCTAGCATAATCATATTCTAATTAGACTATATATATTAAATTAGTGGGAAAACATGAAAACAGTAGTCATCTTCTTCATCCTTGCCGAATTTGAGAGAAAGAAAAACCTAAGAAGCATTCATACATCCGGTCCTCAATTGTTAAGATAATTCAAGTTCTTTTCTTGCAATTTTCATGTTTTTTAGGTTATGAGAGCTTGATTTAGCTAGCCTATGTACCAATTTGCAAAATTGTTCAAGTTTTTGAAAGTTTTTATTGTTGATTTCTTGAAGAAATTGGTGTTAAGTTGATAGGTTTTAAGCTTAGATGTGAAAAAGGACTATATTGTAAAGTTTAATTGTTAGTTTTGTTCAAAAGGACCAAATGAATAAAATGTAAATTTATGTGAAATTTCAATAATAATAGATATTAGAGGGTCCCTAAAGGATGTAATTGAGATCGATTTTGAAATCGAAGCTCAAAATTGAAAGTTATTGTTATTTCAGTTTTAGGGACTAAATTGACTAAAATGAAAAACTTAAGGAAAATTTTAAAAATGGAATTAAATATGTTCACGCAGATAATGAAATGATATAATATGTTTGGTGTTGATGAATTGTTTAAAATAATTATTCAGATCGAGAATTGGATCAAACCAAAGATAATCGGGAAAAATCAAAATTATCGACTGTTCATTGCAAATTCAACTTGTTTGCGATTTTGGCTAGGTAAGTTCATATGGTATGAATGTGTCTTAATTATTATGTATTTGATTTGTGTATATATGCTTGATTGTGGATTGAATTGTGGCAAATTACCATGAAATGTGAGAATTGGACTAATTTGTAAAGTTATGTTTATATGTGTTTAAGATGCCCGAGTGGACTTAGTAAGTATCAGGATATGATTGACATGTCAATAGGGTCTTGTATACACTTGTACGAATTGATTACAAATTATTACCGAGATACTGCATTTGTTACGGATCCGAAGATACATGTGACACAAGTTTAGTCTAGACTGGTAACCTAATGTTGTTTTAAAGGTTTAGCCCGGACAGATAACCTGACATGTATATTTTCAGCTTGGACAAGCAATCGGATGTGTCATTATAAAGGTTCATCTTGGACTAGTAACCTTACATGAATATATTTAACTCAGATGAGCAACTAATGTGGTATGACTACTACTTATGTGTCCAAGTCCATTTACTAGGGTTCATCGGACTATATAGCTAATATGAAATGGCAAATCAAATTGTGATAAAAGAGCAAGTTGTTCAAATAGAAATATGTTGAATTGATTATGAATCTTGTGTATAAGTGATCATGAGATTAAAACTGTGACCTAACATGTCATGTGCTAACATATTGAGCACTTATAGCATCATATAGTTTGGTTTTGGTATAGTATTCACCTTATTGATTTTTGTGACATGTTTTGGTATAGTAGTCACTTTATTGATTTTTGTGACATGTTATGTTAGCCAAACTATATTGATAATGTGAAAGCTTAATGTATTTTTAATTGAAAGATAGGGTAAATAGTTGTTTATTACCTATAAACTTATTAAGCATTGTATATGCTTACTCTGTTTGTTTTCCTCTTCCCTTATAGATCTTCACCTTGCGAAACACATCAAGTCGGATCAACTTGAAGCTCACACTTCCTTATTGTATAAGGTGTTTTGAGTAACTTGAGGTATATACTTCCTTAAGGTAGCTATTTTGAGTAACTTAAGTCAGGGAATTGTGGCATGTATATAAGTGTTTTGATATATGTTTTGATGTATAAGGTGTTTTGATGTTTTGGTATCTTGTGATGATATGGTAACTTGATTCATACATGAATATGAATGAAGGCATTTCATGCTTAGGATGTGATATTATATAACTATATGAAAAGTATATAGAATGATATGAAATGAGATGAAATTGGTAGCTTGTTTGGTTTGTGAATGGGATGAAGTGGATGTGAACATGTATACGTTGTAACATATTTGAAAATGAGGCCTAATTTGGATAGTGATTGTTATGTTTAATGCCTATAAGTTATGGATATACATGTATTCGTTAGTAGTTATAATGTAATTGAAATGGTATGCCATAGTTGAAAAGTTGGTATTTGAATGCTTGACCTAATTGGTATGTATTGATTTCTTTCCAATCAAGTGGATGTAGTAATTGAATGATTAGTCATTATAGTCCTTGTGTATTGTATGAATTGGTTGGAAATATGGTTAGAATATGTATATAAGTTAACTTGAAATTGTAAGTGAATGTTTCATTTAGAAAATTTGTAGAAATTTCAAAAATAGAATGTCACGTTGCAACGTCGAGCGATGGTCGTCGCAACGAGGCCTATTCAGTAAGTTGCGCCGCGCTAAGGAACTTCCTCACGTCGCAACGACGGATCAATATTTTGAAACTTTTGCAATTAAATCCTTTTCTGATCTCGAGTTAGCATTAAAGCATTTGTAAGCTCATGTAAGATCTGGAAATGGTTGAATATCATTTTTATTGCATATAATGTTTGTATTTACTTGCTTAATGATTCAAATCGATTATTAAATGATTGGGGTTGCTTCGACAACAAACATAGCATTCCGTAGCTCAGACTCGGCAATTGAGTCGGGCGAGGGGTGTTACATAAAAAATCTATATAAAAATTATTTTTCAAAAATTACTATTTAAGTGTTATTGTGTAATTTTTATTTACTTGAAAATTTATTTTTTTAGGAATATTTATGAAAAACTTTGAAACTTAACTAAATAATGTCCAAATGCCATAAAGTAAAGATTATTTTGTTAAAATTAATCCAAAAACCCAACCAAAAATTGGTATGGGAAATTTGAGAACCAAACAATCCAAAAAATCCAAAAAAAAAAATAAATTAAAAAACCTACTATAAACTTGAATCTAAAAATCAGAATCTCCAAAAGTTGTTTCACATTAAGTCCAATTTTTATCGGCGGTAAAAGTATCATAGAAGCCCTTGTACCCAGAGTCGGATTGCATTTCCCCCTCAACTAAAAAAAATGGACAAATTAGTCCCTACATATTATATTAAAAGAGTAAACTAATCCTTCTATTAAAAAATCCCATCCATTTCTACTGTTAAAAACTGGTGGTTGTACGTTAGCATAAGGTACACGTAGCATGCCATATATCACTGTCTAATTATTCCATAAACCATAATTATTTTTAATAGTACAAATGGATAAATTTTTTAATAGAAATAATCAATTTACTCTTTAATATAACAAACATAGACTAATTTATCTATTTTATAAATAAAAAAATAAAATACAATCTGTCAGCCTCTTAATATTTTTACCTTTTATCAACTTTTCTAAAAATTTTACTAATACCTTAAATAGAAATATATAAATAGATGATGCAATACTATGTAAATATATAAACTTTTTGAGAGGATATTAATGAATATACTTATTCATATAATTTTTTTATTATAAATTATATGTATTTAAAAAGTTACTATTCATGGAGTTTTAAAATAAAAAATTATATTTTCAGTCTATTAAATATTAACCTTTCTTTCATTAAAAAAAATGTCCATGGTCTAGGACAGGTTCGGCTACAAACTGAATTATTGAGCCCAAATCTGTTTTCTATTGGGCTCATGGCCTTAAAATTATTGTTCATCTTTCGGCTGAAAACTAGTGTTCTTTTAAATAATTGTTTTTTGAATATTGAAAAAGCAAAAAGAAATGTATTTATATATTAATATTAATATTGATTAAAAATATTTTTTAATTAGTAATAATAATTCTAATCAAATAAGGTTAGCTTAAATTGCAAAAAAGACTTCGTCCACAATCCCATTTGGGCAAATCTGGCAAATAACCCAATTCGAACGGCTTTCGGAGGGGTATGTATCATACTAATAACGAGTAATAGGTTAAAATGTACTATAGTCCCTATAAGTTTCCGAAATTTAAAATTTAGTCTCTGTACTTTTATTTATAAGAATTCAGTCCCTCTATTTTTTAGATTTCAAAGTTTAGGTCCAATTTTTAACACTATTAAAATTATTTTGTTAAATGCAGGTTCATTACAACGTTAGTTTTTAGTTACATGACTACTGAGTGAGTATATTTTTTGTTTTAAAATATGCCACCAAAAAATTTAACGAAAATTTTTTAACTGTATTAACAAGTGGATTTGAAATTTAAAAATTGAATAAAATATATTTGAAAGAGTGAAAAATGCAAAAGTTATATTTAATTAAAGAATAAAAGAATTTAAATTAAATTATTAACTTGTAAAATAAATTAAAAATATAAAATTTATTTAATAAGGAGACCAAATCCTTGCTGCGGCTCCATCGGACATTAAAAATAGAAATTACACCTTATTTTCCTCCCATAAGCCTTAAATCTTCTTCATGGCCTACATTTCTAATAATTTAATCCCAAAAGATATCCAAATTTAATTTATGTCTATGTTTATTTAATTTTCAGCTTTATAAACCACACTACCATTTTTCTTCTTCTTCTGTTTAACATAATCTGAGGAGAATATGCGACAGTTTTGTTAAAATAATAATATAAATTTAAGAAAATCACTTTCTTATAATTAAATATTTTTGTCAAACTTTGCCTTGATAATGACCTGATGAATGATTTGTTTATGTTTATAGTATACATAGTAACATTTATAAATTTAGTGTATATACAAATTATTTTTAAGGAGTTCATTATATATATATACATATTGTAGTGTATACATAAATTTGATTATATGGGTATATGTTGGTGTTGCTCTTGTAACTATTTTAGTGTTGATAGCATTTACTATAAGCTACAATTTCAAAAGGAACCAGAGATCCTATACTTGAATGAGAAATTTTATTTTTGGTATATAAAATTTTTTAATCCGAGCCAATTGAGTATATCAGTTTATTATTGTAACTCTAAATAGTTTTTATGTTCATGAAAAAAAGGATCCATAATAAAAATTTGCAATAAATATAAGGTTTCAAGTTTAGCCTTTTTTTTTAATATTAATTTTATTATAGATTTTTATTATATCTACTCTTTTTGATATAATGTTTAGAATTATTTATAGTCCCCGTATCCTGTTGCACTGGCAAGAATGCCAATGCGAATCGAGTTAAGACTCAATCTGCTCAACTTTTGCTTTTAATTATAAGGTACAACGTGCTGGTTGCTTATTTTATCTCTTAATTATATGATTGAGAGTTTGGTTCCACGAATCACATTTTTAAATCACCTAGTTTTAAATCTAAAGCCAGGGCACGTTGATTCGCAAAATGATGTGAAGAAATAAAGACGTTTACCAAATCTTCAACCAACTCCGCCAAGCTGGCCTTCTCTTATATCTCATCATTTTCTCTTCTGCTTGCGTCTCTTATAGGTTTTACATTTTTATATATAATTAAAAGGATTCTTCGGCAAACACTGCATTTATAACTCTTTCCCAAGTAATTAATTTTAACTAAATATATATTGAAATTACATATCAACTTTGTTTTGAATCCAAAATGGAACAACACACAGCTTTCAACTTCATAAAAGCTTGCGGGATTCAATGTAAAATAATATTAAAAAATACAGTTGTCATTAGTATAAATCTAAAAATTGAATCACCTCATATCACATTAATTTTCAATATTACTTAATTATCAAATAATATTGTTAATTCAATTAATTAAATATAACATAAAAAATGTTTTTTGGATGGTAAAAGCACACTCCTCCTTTTGTCAATCATTTCTCACATAAATCAAAATTTCAATATAAACCCAACACATCCTCGCAAATTAAAAAGAAAAAAAAACCATTACCTTCAATGTTAAAGTTTTACTTTCCTATGTCACCAAAGAAAATTCATTTCTTGTTCACAACTATATTTATTAACTTCATTTTGATTCTTTTTTAAGAGAAGAAAAGAAAATATGGAATATAGGATTTTATATTATTGAATGTTTTATCACATTGATACCAATAATCATGTTATCCCTCGGGACCGTCCATGCTAATAATTCACTTCGATTTATAACTAGATTTTCACATTTGAATTTAGAAATGAGTGGATTTAATTTAATATGATACGATTCCTAAAAACCAAAAGGGGATTAGATTCTTCTCTAAACCAAGTACATGCTTCACATCTGACACAACTCCACCTTCAATCGGATTATGTGGAGAGCAACGAATCGTCAACCTTGTCCTCAGCCACATTAACTACTTTTGTAATTATTTGAAACTGTCAAAAACTGAAATTTGTGATCTGTCGAACTTTTCAATATCCCAAATCATTGTTGTGTCACTGAACGAGTTGATTTGCGGAAGCTGAACTAGGCTCTAATACAAATTTGTTGGGGATCGACACTTCGGGAAGCTATTTCTATCGTAACAACAATACATTGAAAGAATTCTCGAGCGATTTGGAATGCAAGACTCTAAACTGATAAGTACTCCCTTAGCTGCCCACTTCAGACTTTCAATGTAACAGCCCGTTTTCAGTGAAATCAAAACAGTGGCTTCAAGACCACATATCTGAGTCTGTAAGAAAAATTATCTTAAATTTTTTTATGGTTTACCATATGATAGGAATATCATATAAAAATTTCGTTAAGAAAATTTTACTAATTTCATGTTTAATTAGATGGAAAGGACCAAATTGCATAAAATGAAAAAAGTTGAATTCTAGTAGCTATAGGTATCAAATAGCTATGGAATTCAAAATTTGAGGTCCTTATATGGCAAATAGACCATTAAGAAGAGTTAGTAGATAAATATGATTAGTCATCAATGGAAAATTAGAAAAAGAAAATGACTAAATTGAAAAGTAGAAATAATAAAAGATGATAAATAATCAAATAACAAATATCATCTATTTCATCATCTTTCCCAAATTATTTTACATGGAAACCCTAGCTAAGAGAAAAGAACTCAAGCAAGCTTACTTGGCTTAATTGGATCTGGATAGACCAAATACGGAGCTAGATCGAGGTAAAGAAAAAGTAATGGATTAGTAGCATACAAGTTCATGAACATTGTCACGATAAGTTCGTGTAACTAAATTGTATATTTATATGTTGAATTGAATGTTATATATGTGAATTGTATAAATGCCATATATATGAAATTGATCACATATCCGATAATACCCGATAAATAATAAGTCTCGTTTGAATAAATGAAATTCGATTGGATACAGGGTTCCCGTATTGGTTGTGGTCTTGTATATGTTGTAGACACACCATAGTTCGAAAGAGCGTCTCGATATTAGCCCTCTCAAGCTTCCCGTTATATGGTTCTTGCGAGCTTCCCGTTAATAGCTCTTCGGAGCATCCCGATCAGTTGTGATCTTGCATGTGTTGTGAACACACCGCAGCTCTTATGACCGTCTCGATATATGGCTCTTCGTGAGCTTCTCGATTAAAATCTCTTTGTAAGCTTCCCAATTAATGGCTCTCCGGAGCTACCCGATATGGCTCGCTTGAACTTCCCGATACATGGCTATCCGAAGCTTCCCATTAATGGATTTTCGGAGCTACCTGCTATTGGCTCGCATGAGCTCCCTGAATAGGGCTCTTATGAGCTTCCTATTATACAGCCTGAATAAGCTTCCTGTTATATGGCTCATATGAGCTTCTTGTTATATGGCTCAAGAGAGGGCTTCTTGTTTATGTGCTCTAATGAGCACCCTCGAATATGAATTGATGGATTTCAGATTCATACACTTCATGTGTACTACTCTTGTATCCATCAATATTTTAAATGATTCAGTAGGTAAAGTTTTGATATGAGATGATATGATTTCAAGATGAATTACTATGAGAAATACTTGAAATACAAAGATATGATATGTACATGTTCATGGATACTTGAAATAATAAATACATGTATGTAGAAATTGAATATTGATGAGCTCATACATGTTTTTTGATATTCATGTAAATTACATGACTAACATGCTTGATGAGGATATCTGTTTAGGCAATTGGCCAAATTACTTCGGATGTGTTTTATATGCTTACCTTAAATGTAAATGAATGGTAAGTTAATTTCCCGTTATACGAACTTACTAAGCTTTAAAGCTTACTTTGTTTATTTTCCCTATTTTATAGTATTCGGAAGCTCGCAAAGGTTGGAAGCTAGTCGGAGCTACATCACACTATCCTTTAGCTCGTTTCGGTATAAATAGCAAAATTTGTTTTGGGTATAATGACATGTATAAGCTAAAGTTGATCAAATGATGACATGTATGTGTTTAGTTGTGAATTGCCATTGGTATGGCTTATGTTTGATATATTTTGATATATAAGTATATGACCTTAATATGGTTGATGTGTGTTTTGGTATAATTGATTGATGGTTAACTAATAGGCAAATTGTAACATGGCTTGAGTTGGTACAAATATGAATATATATATGTGTAAGTAATCAAATTGTTAAGCATGTATACTTGATTATATAATATGAAATGTTATGCCTAAGACTTGGTTTTGGTTTGATTCAAATGTTTTATATTGGATTGAGAATATGTTTAAGTGTTAATGTAGGTGGAAGGCCTGTTTGGGTGAGAAATAAAGCTTAGAAATGGCCTTATTTTGTCCGCACGGGCAGAGACACGGGCGTATGTCTCAGTCGTGTATGACACACGGCCTAGCACATGGGGGTGTGTTTTGGCCGTGTGTCCCTTGCATCTTTAAAATTTAAAACAGGGTGCTCAGGATGTTTCACATGGCCTGGCACACGGGCGCGTGGCTTGGCAGTGTGACCCAAGTCAGTAACCTCCTTAATTTGGACACAGGCTAGGACACGACCGTGTGCCCTATTTCGAATGTCCACACAGCCATAGACACGGGTGTGTCTCTTGGTCGTGTGAGCCACACGGCCTAGCCACACAGACGTGTGTCCCCTGCACCTAGAAAAAATTTTGAAATTTTGCAAAAAATTCTCTGAGTACCCAATTTAGTCCCGACTTATTTATAATGCATATTTTGGGCCTAGAAGGCTCATATAAGGGAATTTATGAATAATTTATGATATAAATGTTAAATAATATGAAATATCTGTATTTGATCTATATATTATGGTAATGCTCCGTAACCCTGTTTCGGCGACGAATACGGGTTAGGGGTGTTACATTCAATTTTAGATGCACCACAAACCGAAGATGAAGAAAGTTACATATCCTCGATTCTTTATTTTAGTGCAGTCGGAAGCCTAATGTATGCAATGGTTTGTACTCGTCCCGATATCTTACATGTTTTTAGTGTAGTAAGTAGATATATGGCCAAACCTGGAAAATTGCACTAGCAAGCTGTGAAGTGGATTTTAAGATATTTGAGGCGAACTTCCAATACTTGTTTGGAATTTAGAAAATGTTCAGAAGGTCTAATTGGTTATGTAGATTCAAATTATGCCAAAGACTTAGACAAAAAAAGATCTCTCACAGGTTATTTGTTCACTTTCAGAAATAAGACTATTAGTTGGAAAGCCATCCTTCAAGCCACTATGGCTTTATCGATAACCAAAGTTGAATACATGGCTATCACAAAGGTTGTGAAAGAAATCATTTGGTTGAAATGTCTATTCGGAGAGTTGATTGATGAAACGACAAGACTACCGTATATTGTGATAGTCAAAGTGTCATACATCTTACGAAAGTACAAAGTTCGGAGAGCTAATTGATAGAAATGACAAGACTACCATATATTGTGATAGTCAAAGTGTCATACATCTCACGAAAGTACAAAGCACTCTAGCTAAAACCCGAAATTTCTCAAAACTCACAAAGCTTTCTCAATCTCAAAGATGATAAAGATAATTATTCTAGGTTACAATAGCCCCTTTTCTAGGCTAAATTTGTAGATTAAACATGACTAAAATAACCTAGACTAATTAGAGTTTAACTGAGAAACAATAGCAAATTTTAATTAAGAGAAGAAAACTTGGTTGAATTGGGGGACACATCGCCATGTCGCATGCTCCTCGTCGAGACATCGTTCTTCGCGTCGTCAGAACGGGGCCAATCTTCTTGTCGAGACGTCGTAGTCGTCTCGTCTCGACATCAGCTCGTAAATACGAGGCACACTCCACAAACATCTAATTTAAATTTAATAATTATGGTTAATATAAGAATTTAGAGCTTAAACCAATTTGTTTATACAATTATTTTTAAGAGATAATATTAAACAAATGTAAAATTCAAATCTCAAATCTATAATTTTTTCCTTTTATTTGGAGGCTAAGACTTCTTTTGTACAAATAAAAATAAAAATGGTTAATGTAATAGTAAGAATAATAATTAGAAAAGAAACTGGACCCTAAAGGCAAAGGCAATGGGATGGATTCATTCCTGATAAACAGCAAGGTGTAGGAAAGAGGGGAGCATAGCTACTAGGGGTGTTCAATCGGTTAATCGACCCGAACTACCATTAATCGACCTTTTTAAACCCTTAACTGTTAACCGAACCAATTTTTTTTAAAAATTAACCGAATCGAACTTTTTCGGTTAAATCGGTCGGTTAATCGAATTAACTGAAATTTATATGTTTTTTTTTTTATTTTTGGTTAAAACAAGTATAAAACATATAAAAAATTAATCAACTTAACCGACTGATTAATTTATATTTCTAAAAAATTAACCGAACCGACCGAATACTTATATATTATAATATTACTTATTAAATTTGGTTAATTCGGTTAACCGACCGATTTTGAACCTAATTAACCGTTAATCGAACTTTCAAAAAATTATTAACCGACCCCGACCGAATTAATTCGGTTAATTGACTGATTAACCGAATTTGGTCGGTTAACCAAATTAATTCAGTTTTACCCGAAATTTTCACACCCCTAACGGCTACTTCAAATTATTGTCCATACTCTGTTTTCATTCCTATATCGTTAGGAGGTGCTTGAGGTTTAGATGCATGTCATTTTCACATGCAAACAAAAACCTATCCAAATAGGCAACTATCAAGTTGCTTGTATGATTTATATTTGATGTATGGTTATAATTTATATATCTTTTAGAAATATATAAAATTTACAAAATAAATACATAAAGTTTTATTTATAATTGTTAAATTTATTTATAGCTAATTTAGGAGCAAAGTCAGAATTTTTTTTAAGGGGCCGAAATTAAGTTATATATTTTTATAAGAGTTAAAATATAATTTTAATCTTATATTGATTTATATCTTTATGGTTTTTAAAAAGACTAAATTAAAATTTTAACAAATTTAAAAGATTAAATTATAATTTTACCATATATTAAATTAAAATTTTATAAAATTTTCCTGCCACCCCCGAGCCCCTGAGCTAGTTTATATATTCATAAATAACAATGTATGTATGAATATAAGGGTCTGTTTGTTTGCCGGTAAAATATTTTCCGTAAAATGATTTCTAGAAAATGTTTTACTTTTCTGTAAAATGATTTACTGAAAATATTTTTTGGTGTTTGGATGAATCTGTGTAAAATATTTTCTGCTGTTTGGCAGATTTCCTGAAAATATTTTCCTGAAAAGTTATTTTTACATATATATATTAATAAATTTTTATATTTTAAATTATTTTTATATATTGTTTTTACATATATTGCAATGATTTTATAATCAAATTAAATATATAATAATACTCAATTATTAAGCTACAATATTAACCGTCATAAATTGAAAACAACTAAAATCAATATTTGTAATTGTGTTAAAATAATAATACTCAATTATTTGTAATTGTGTTAAAAGTAATAAAAAACAAGGATTGAAATTAGCTTCGAAACCACAAGTAACACTAGAAATTAATAATATTATCCAGATGCATAATTAGTAATACACCACATAGTAACAACATTGTCCAAGTGCATAAATATTACACCACATAAAAGTATCAATATCTTCAACATTGAGAAAATTTTTGAAGCCAAATTTTTTTATGCTAAGACTGAAGCCACGACCTCGACAATTGCATTTTGATTTTGATTACGATCCATCTACACAAAATAATGCCACACAAATATTTGATCACTACAAAAAAAATGCAAGATTTTCATAAGATCACATATTAAAAGTTACCATGACTAAAGTGCATACATACATATCAAGCTAATTATAATTGCATTAATAATTTTTTGAGAAATTAAACTACTTTCTTTGTACCAATACTTCAATAAATATTAATATATTTATAATTGGAAGAAAAAAGAATCACATTATAAGTTATAATTGGAAGTCTAATAATTCCATGGGAACCTTTACCAAATACAGATTTCAGATTTCAGCATATACAGATTTCAGAAGCTCACTCTTCAGCAAATAAATCATATAGGACTTTAATTAAGGACTTCATATAGGACTTCAGCAAATAAAACAACTGTTTTATCATATAGGATTTCAGCAAATAAACACATCTTCAGCTTCTTAGAACACATCTTCAGGAAATAAATCATTAAAAAGCATTCAACACACAAATTAAGTAAACTAGAGGACTTTAATTCCTATAGGAATCAAATTGCCATATCATTTTTACTCGACAAAAATATTCAATGAAAGCCAGAAATAACTAGTTCAAACAATAGCCCTTTAGCCATTAATTCTTCACACAGAGCTCTAGGTATCCATTAAGCTAAATCTAGAAATTCATATATGTTGAACTGAACAAGAAGGAATTGAAACATAACCTGCCAATATCAAAGGAAGCCATTTTCTCTAGCATCAAATACTAACAAATTTAACTTCTAACTAGATAAGTAATAAACTGCAACTAACGATAAAACCATGGATTAAACTACATTTGACTGCATTTGATGCTGTTAGAACATCAAAAGCATGGATTAAAATCTAAGCTGCGATCAACGATACAGTAAGTGGTAACCAGAGAAGATTGTCGGCACAGATCAGTGAGAGCGGAAGTGACATTCAGCATAACCAGGGGCCAAAATCTTCCAGTTACTATTCCCAACCACCAAATATATGAGCAAGAAACCAAGAACATAAAGGAACTAAACCAGAAACCGATTCACAAAACTATGGACAAAAAAATATACCTTTCTAAAGAAGTCTGCGAAGAAAGTCTGCCCAAGACAAGCCAAAAACCACAGGCTACAAAACGGTAACAAAAACCTGACCCAAGCAAGAGAGGAATAACAGAATTTGTAGAAAGCCTGAGCAAATGAGAGAACCCAAACTAGCAGAAAACCCAAGCAAGAGATCTCTGACAAAAACAACACACAGTAATGAAAATCCTCAAATCAATTTATAAGAAGAAGAAGAAATCAATGGGGGAAAAGGAGCCCGAAACCAGATCAAGGGATAACGAAACCAAATCGGTGTAGAGAGGAGAAGGGAGAACGAAAGGGAGAACGAGAGTGTAGAGAAGGGAGAACGGGAAAATTTCTTACTGATTCCAAATCGGTAAGACGTTTTCCATAAATTGGGGCCTAATTTTACCTGTGTTTGTAAAATATTTTCCTTTAGGATTTCATTTTCCACCAACCAAACGCTGGAAAATCTAGAAAATATTTTCCACCAAAAAAACGGAGCCTAAATTATATAACAATTGTAATAGGCCCAAACGGCCCAGGCCCTACAAATAATAATGCAAATGACAGTGGCCCAGCAAAACTAACCTAAGCCCAATACAGACCTCAGCCCAAAACAAAAACAAAAAAGAGAACCCTAGCCCTAAGGAGCGCCGCAGCAAGCCCCGAATGCACCCAGCAGCCTCACGTCGCGCCTAACACCTTCAGCAAGCGTCCAGTCGCCGCAGGACTCGGAGATCAGCCTCCCCACGCGCGCCGTACACACCACGATACCTGCAAAAACGGACTCAAAGAGTCCGGAGGAGAAAAAACAAGCAAAACAAGTTTATTTTTGTTTCTTTTTTCGGCCTATAAAAGGCCATTTGTAATCTGTAAATCGGGACGATTATTGATGAACAGAGGATTTTTTGAAAAAAAAAGAAATCGAAAGAAAACACTGAGAATACAAAGATTTTTTAAGGTGAAATTTGATTTTTTTTTGTTATTTTCTATTTATTTCTTTTATTTATTTTTTTTCGTTTTAAATAAATAATACAAAAGGGAAAGGGGGATTTTACCTTTTACGTCGGCGACGCCAAGGGTGACCAGCTCTGCCGCGATCGAGGCACGGACATAGGCGAACGGCGGCGCGATGACGCTAGGGGCGAAACCCTAGCAGAGCAAAAAAAAGGAGCCAATTTGTTTTTTTTTCTTTCCATTCTGGTAAATGATTTTTAAGAGAAGGAAGTTTTTTTATAACGGTACAAAACGGCGCCGTTTTCCCAGGCCTGACCCGCTCGGTGACCTGACCCGAAGGGGAGGATCCGCGCGCTCTGACGTCAGGCGGGAAATTTGTGTGTTTGGTTACTCCTATTTTATCCTGATTTTAAATGAAGTACTTCGTGTGTTTGCAATTTTGCCACAAAATTTCGCGACTGTTTCAATTTAGTCCATTGGCCAGATTCACAGATAGTGTTGAAACGGCGCCGTGGAATTAATGGGCATATTTCCTTTTTGGTCCTCCACCGCTACGCGCGTGTTCAAGCTGATCCTTTTTTTATTATTTTCGAATCTGCCCCCATTTTTTCGTTTTAAATGCAATCAAACCCATTTTTTAGTTTTATCACAATTACGCCATATTATTATTTTGTTTTATTTTATTTATTACTATAATATTGTATATTATTATTATACCTGCATTTTTTATTTTACTTTCTTTTTTCACGCTTTGTACTTTATATATACATATATATGTTTTATAAAATGAGCATGTTTTTTTTAATGTACCTGTTTTTAATGATCATTAATAAACATTTTCATTATTTTACATGTTCTACCATTTTATATATATGGTACATATACATGAACTTATACATTTTTGTAAATATATACATATGCATTTGTTTTTTCCTTTTATTTTATTTTGAATACATGTTTTTGTGTTTGTTTTATAGGATATATTTTATTCCTTCTATTTGTATGTATACTTGTATACGTGCTAGATATATGTGTACATATGTTTGCAACTTTATGGTTATATTGTATTTGTATATATATATCTGCAAATATTTATTCGTGTATGCTGAAAATTAAAGGATCTGTATCATATTGTATATTAGCTCTTTAACATACCATCTTGAAAATATATTTTGGTTTTAACCCTTCATCAAAGTTATTTTCTTGATTTAAAGGTTTTTTTTTTGAATAAAAGCATTTTTGGAAGTTTGGGATTTTCGAGGGAAATTGAGCCCTAACGTATTGGGTTCTGATTTTCTTTGTCAATCCTAAATGACCGAGAATATTTTTATTCAAAATGCATAAAAATCATTTTTGGGAACTTAACTTGTTGTGCCCTAACGTATTGGGTGTGGCATGTTACTTTCCCGAAATGAAGATTTTCGTATAAAATAAAAGTGATATTCAAGTTTGGGGAATTATGAGGAATTGTACCCTAACGTATTGGGACTCGATTTCTTTACATGACTTGAACAATTGGTTATCCTTTTGCAAATTTCATCATTCAATCTTATATTATAATATTTTTAACTTTCGACACAAAGACATCAAATAATCAATTTGGTACCGATTTTAGGTGTTACGAGGATGCTAACCCTTCCTCGTGCGTAACCGACTCCCGAACCTGTTTTCAAAATTCGCAGACCAAAATAGTTTTTAAGGTGGGCCGGTCACAGCTTAATAAAGGATCGGTGGCGACTCCAGTTTTATTTTAAAAAAAAAGGTCGACAACTAAATTTTTGTTTTCAAAAAGTGGTTTCGACAGCTTGGCGACTCCGCTGGGGACGCTTGAGAGTCGAGCCATAAACTGATTATATTTGTCTTTGTGTCGAAAATCAAAAGTTTTAAAAAATTCATGAGTTCCCTTCGCATTCATCGTTTTTTTTCATTTTGGTATGTTGGTAACCTTGCATTTGCATTTTGCATTTTACCCTTTAAGTGGGAGCGAGAAACTAGTCCTTCGTGAGGTTTTCACCTCCGTGCAGGGTGGTGGACCACTTCCGGGATACATCCGTACCTATGTCTTCGTGAGATTTTCATCTCCGTGCAGCTCTAGGGAAATGTGTCCCCCTGAACCGAAATCGATCCACATGAGTCTATAATGGGTGAGGATCGAGGAATCTGCTGGTTCGGGTACCCTTACTCTAGAAACTAAACCTCATATAGTGAGCTTTAGGAACTTGACCTAGGTAGAACTATCCCAAAACCTTAGGGGATTCCTGTTTAAGTGTTTCTTGCTATTTTATGTTTGTTTATATCTTTATATGTGATACTGACTTGGGTTTCTTTTGTTTTGATTGCATGACATCATGATTGCATAACATTTCATCCTAAAAGGACGTTAGTTCATATTCGGTTGCTAGATAGAAAGCTTATCATGGAAAAAGGGTTTCTTGATAAGGTGGAAGATAATGCGACTGTCCAAACTTGGTCTGAGACAACACAGCAAGAGAAATGTGATAGTTTGGTCGAGGGATATGTGTCAGAGTTGTGGGACTTCACTCGGGTTAGCGTGACTCAGAATAGCCTACAGGAACTAAAGAAAATTTGGGACTGGTGGAATGATGAGATTAAGCAACTCTTCTACTGTAGCTATGGAGACCTACCTTACTTGATCGACGTAAAGGTGGATAAGTACCTGTTTCGTGCCATAGCCCAATTTTGGAACCCTGCTTATAGCTGTTTCACTTTTGGGAGTGTTGATTTAGTACCTACAGTGGAGGAATATACGGCATTGCTTCTTTGTTCGAAGATCCAAGTAGATAAAGCCTACTCGAGAGCTGCTAATGTTCTAACTTTTTTGAAGAAGTTGACGAATATTACGGGGATGAGTGAGCAATGGGTCGCAGCACGAATCAAGCAAAAGGGAGATAGTAAGTGCATTCCTTGAAAGAACCTGAAAGATTTAATTCTAGCACACCCGGATACAAGGAAGAAGGTTGATGTCTTTGCCTTGGGTATTTACGGTTTAGTTGTCTTCCCTAAAGCTTTGGGACATATTGATGAAGCAGTCACTGACCTTTTTGACCGTCTTGACAAGGGGATTACACCGATTCCAGCTATTCTGGCAGAAACCTTCAGATCTCTGAATAAATGTCGAAGAGTAGGTGAGGGTAGATTCATTGGATGCACGCAGCTCCTTTTAGCATGGTTTCACAGTCACTTTTGGAAGGTGGATAAGGTTTCCTATCGGGTTTTTTCTGAAAATTATTCACCCTTGAAGGAAATAGTGGCATTACCGAGGCATGATGATATCTCAGAGGAAAAATGGATGGCAACTCTTCAGAATCTTCAAGAGGGGGATATTGAATGGAGAGCTCCTTGGATGCTGTCAAATGAGATCTTATATAGGTGTGGAGATTTTGACTGGGTCCCTTTACTTGAGATTTGGGCGGCTATTGGCTATGCACCATTATTGGTACTGAGACAGTATAGGTCAAGGCAGTTCGTACCAACAACCCATGGATTAGCTCAGTGTGAATTCTCGTATAAGTGTGATGGTTACAAGAAGAAGATACGAGAAATGACTAATGCTTGGAGGCAGACTCGACGATTGAAGAGATTGGCAGTAGGTCCATCAACGACTCCTGAATATATTAGTTGGCTAGGTAGGAGGGTCAATGATAACATACCTGTACCAGGTCAAGGAGACAGTCAATTTGTGGAAAAGCATGTACATATAGTCCCTTCTGAGCTAGAAATTATAAAGCAAGATTTTGAAAGAAAAAATTCTGAGCTCGAGAAGAAGATAGAGCAAATGGAAGAGGAGAAGATGAATTTAAGGCTGGACATAAATGTTCAGAAACTGGAAACCGAAGGCCTGAGAAAAGGGAAGCGCAAAGTCGAGGAAGACCTGAACAGCTTGAAGACAGATTATAAGAGATTACGTTTGTCAGTGAGAACTGCTGGGTTGGGAAAAACCTCAGAGCAGTGGCGTCAAGAGGTTCAAGAAGAAAAGGCCAAGGCTGATAGGTGGGAAAAGAGATTTCAGGAGGCTCAAAAGCAAAATAAGTCATTTGAGAGGAGTTTGTCAGAAAGCCAGAATGAAAGAGATAAACTGAAGGCTAAAGTGGCCGAACTTGAGAAGATTGTTTATCAATACCGAAATCAAAATTCAGTGGCAGAACTGCAAGCAAGTTTAAGCAGGATCGAGCAAATGAAGAAAACTATAGAAGAATTAGAGATAGCATCGCAGAACTATGAAGCCAGGATTGAGCATCTGGAAGCAAACGAAGATCATCAAAGTGAACAGCTTCACTATCTCCAGGATCAAGTTGCAAGAATGGATCACATTATGGGAGAAGCTGTGGTTCATATTCAAGGGGTAGCTGAGCACCTGCAGACTTTGGCAATACAGGCTGATATACTAAGTGTGAAATACGAATCAGAATCAGATCAGGGGCAGAAGTTGGCATCATTACTTAGGGAGATTAAAGTTCTAAGTATTAGGGCAGGGCCTTATTTATAGCCATTTTATGTAAAGAAATTTTTTCTCTAGTAAAGTTTTCTAAGTGGAATTGAATTATAATTAACGCCTTTTTTGCATTCACCTCATGCATCGCATCATATGCATTAGCATCGTATCATATGCATTAAAGACCTTTATTAAATCCTAATAAGTTAAAATCATTGCTCAGTTAACCTGGAAACCAACCAACCAACCCGACACTGATACGGCACTCGAGCAAAGACAAAAGATATGGATCAGAGATTAGAGAAGCTTGAACACTACCAGAAGGAGATGCAAGACCAGCTTCAGCTACAAATGCAGGAGCGGTTAGACAAGATGAAACAAAAGATGTTTGAGAAGACGCGAGAATCCCAAGAAGATATAGTGGCAAAGTTAACCTAACTGATAACTAAGGGAAGTGATAAGGGAAAGGGCCCAATGGCAAATGTTGATGAGGGAAATGATGATGAAATTCTTTACCCTCCAGGTTTCACACATCCACATATGCGAGCCTAAGTTGAATATCCGCGCAAATCTACTGTCACTATCATGCCTCAGCAGTTTCGGGCTGGTATTTCGAACCTCCAAACTGGGCCGAGTTTTAATCCTAAAAATAATCCTATTAACTCTGCCTTTCCTGACATTGATGAAGTGGTTGAGAAGGAAAGAATGAAGGAAGAGTTACCGAAACAGTTGGAAGAGAGATACAGGTGGCTCGAAGAGAAGTTCAATGTGATGGAAGTCACTGAAAGTTATCGAGGCATTGACGCAAAAGAGCTGAGTTTAGTGCCAGATCTAGTTCTCCCTCATAAGTTTAAGATGCCTGAATTCGAAAAGTACAATGGGACAAGCTGCCCAGAAGCTCACATCACCATGTTCTGCAGACGAATGGCGGGATATGTTAACAACGACCAACTCCTGATACACTGTTTCCAAGACAGCCTTGCAGGGGCAGCATCCAAGTGGTACAATCAGTTGAGTCGTGCCGCAATTGGTTCATGAAGGGACTTGGCGCAAGCATTCATGAAACAATATAGTCATGTGACAGACATGGCTCCTGATAGAATCACCCTTCAAAACATGGAGAAGAAGCCGAGCGAAAGCTTTAGGCAGTACGCGCAGAGATGGAGAGAGGTTGCAGTCCAAGTTCAGCCACCGCTCCTGGAAAAGGAAATGACCATGCTGTTCATTAACACCCTGAAGGCACCGTTCATTACACATATGTTAGGAAGTGCCACAAAAAGCTTTCCTGACATAGTCATGAATGGCGAGATGATTGAAAACTCCATCAGGAGTGAGAAGATCGATGCTGGAGAGAGTAACAGAAGATCGGCTTCGAAGAGGAAGGAAAATGAGGTGAACAACACGAGCATGTACAACAAGGGTTACTTGAAGTCAGTAACAGTGAGTCAGCCAAGAAAAGTGGCTGCCAGTCAGCAAAGCTCGTCGAGATAGGAGGTCGGCACAAGGCGAAATGTTGAGAGGCCCCAATTCACGCCAATTCTTATGTCATATAGGGAACTATACCGAAATTTATTTGACGCACACGTAGTTTCCCCTTTCTATCTGAAGCCCTTGCAACCTCCGTATCCCAAATGGTACAATGCGAATGCACAGTGTAACTATCATGCGGGAATAACAGGGCATTCCATAGAAAACTGTACGGCTTTTAAGAAGTTGGTTGAAAGCCTCATTGGTATGGGTGTCGTTAAATTTGATGACTCAACCAAGGCAGAAAACCCACTACCAAACCACACAGATGGTGGGGTAAATATGGCGGGCGAAGACAGAAGGATCAAGGCAGACATTGCAGATGTGAAAACTCCTCTGAGATGGGTCTGGAAGGAGATGGTGAAAACGGGACTAATCGTCTCAGAAGGAAGTTGTGAAAAGAGGGGGAACTACTGTGAGTTCCACAATGAAGTGGGGCATGGAATCCAAGAGTGTATGGAGTTCAGAGCCATGGTACAAGATATAATGGATAATAGGGAGGTGGAATTCTGTGAAGGAGTTCAAGAGGAGAGTTATGTATGTGCATCAGAGTTGGCATTGGGAGTCCCGAAGGCTAACCGTCCTATGGTCATCATCTCACGACCTCAGAACAGTGAGGTTGGGGCACGAATAACACCAAAAGTAATCATTCAAAAACCAGTTGTGTTTGCATATAAGGATAACATGACGGTTCCTTGGAATTACGATTGTAATGTGACAATCCCGGGGAAGGAGGATATGGTCAGTAAAGAGGATCAGGATAAAAGAAGGTATTGCGAACAGATGAAAGATCGAGTAGAGCCAGTAAAAGAAGAAACTTTGGTTGGAAAGAAGAAGAAGGCAGTCGAACCTGAATTGTTGGTCAATGAACCAATCAAGGAGGAGGAAGCTAGAGAGTTCTTGAAGTTCATAAAGCATAGCGAGTACAGCGTTGTGGAACAGCTGCACAAACAACCAGCTCGCATACCTGTGCTAGCTTTACTCCTGAACTCGGAGGGACATCGAAATGTACTACTGAATGTGCTAAATGAAACTTATGTGGCCAACGATATCTCTGTTAACAAGTTGGATCGACTGGTCGGCAATATAAGCGCTGATAATTTCATCTCCTTTAGCGATGATGAAATACCACCTGGGGGTATGGGATCTACTAGAGCTTTACACATCACTGCAAGGTGTAAAAGGTGCATATTACCGGGAGTTCTGGTAGACAACGGGTCAGCACTGAACGTGTTACCTCTATCCACGCTCAACAGGCTACCTATGGATAGTTCACATATGAAGTCATGCCAGAATGTGGTGAGAGCGTTTGATGGCACCGAGAGGAAGGTCATGGGAAGAATTGACATACCCTTGTTAATTGGCCCAACTATCTATGAGGTAGACTTCTTGGTTATGGACATCAAGCCTTCTTACAGTTGCCTATTAAGAAGGACATGGATTCATTCAGCAGGTGTGGTACCGTCATCGTTACATCAAAAACTGAAGCTGGTGTCAGAAGGCGGGGTAGTGACGATAAATGCTGAAGAAGATATCATTGTATCTGTGACCAACGATGCGCCTTATTTGGAAACAAGTGATGATGCACTCGAGTGCTCTTTCTGTTCCTTAGAGTTCGTAAATGTAACATTCATCCGTGAGGGAAACAAGATCCCGATGCCGACAATATCAAAGACCACAAAGGTGGGTTTGCAATTGACAGTTGGGAAGGGAGCTTTGCCGAGAAAATGACCGTTTTGGCTTAGGATACAAGCTAGATGCTAGGCAGAAGAGGATAGAGCAGGAAAAGAAGCGAGAGAGAAGAAGGGCTCGTTTGACAGGTGATGAAGTCAAATGGGAACCCATGACCTTTCCTCACCTATCTAAGACTTTTGTATCAGGAGAATTTGTCTATCAAGGAATGCTAGGGGTCAGAAGTATTAACACGGAGTTAGAGAGTATTCACGCCGTGTATGAAGAAGCGACGGGAGGAAGAACTTTGCCAGATATTCGTCCTTACGAGTCGGGAAGGGTGCTAAACAACTGGACTGTAGAAGAAATACCTGTAGTTTTTAGGATTTCCTCAAAGTAATGTCCAGAACACCCTTATTGCTTTTTAGCCTAGAAGTGATAAGGATTCCTTTGTGAAATAAGCTTATGTCCAAAAAAAATCGTTATTTTAATAAAATTCATGTTTGCAGTCATTTTTGGAGCAAATCTTTCTTTCCATAAGAGCAGTTATTTTGAATTTTTCCCAAACTACACTTGCATTTCATTCATTACCATATTACACCGAACAAATTCCTGAATCCATATTGTTTTTATAACAGGTCCTACGATATCAATGATACGAATGTCACTCTTACAAATTTAGAGTCTCCTTTTGAACGAAATATGTGTTTAGAGGGATCGCATGATTTTGAGGATGACGAAGACTGTAGTTTGTCTCCTGACTTGTTGAAGATGGTAGAAAGGGCCGAGAAACAAATCCTACCCCACAGGGAATCAATAAAAATTGTGAGCTTGGAGGAAGGTAAAGAGGTGAAGATCGGGTCTGATATCTCTGCAAAGACAAGACAAGACAAGACCTCATCGAATTACTCCGAGAGTTCAAGGACGTATTTGCATGGTCAAACCAGGATATGCCGGGGTTGAGTACCGACATCGTAGTCCATCGTCTTCCTATAAGAGAAGATTGCAAGCCAGTACAGCAAAAGCTCAGAAGGATGAGGCCTGATATCGTGTTGAAGATAAAGGAGGAGGTCCAAAAGCAGTTTGATGCCGGATTTCTGCAAGAAGTCAAGTATTCTGAGTGGGTGGCCAACATCGTACCAGTTCCGAAGAAAGATGGGAAAGTACAAATGTGTGTGGATTACAGGGATTTGAACAAGGCTAGTCCAAAGGACAATTTTCCATTGCCCCACATCGACACATTGGTAGACAATACTGCGGGCTTTTCATTATTTTCCTTCATGGATGGTTTTTCTGGGTATAATCAGATAAAGATGCATCCTGAAGACATGAGAAAGACTACGTTCATTACGTTATGGGGGATGTTTTGTTATAAAGTAATGCCGTTTGGATTAAAGAATGTAGGAGCGACATACCAAAGAGCTATGGTAGCCTTGTTCCATGATATGATGCATAAGGAAATCGAGATTTACGTTGATGATATGATCGCGAAATCTAGTACAGAGGGCGAACATGTACGGGTCTTGAGAAAATTATTCTTAAGATTGAGAAAGTTCCAGCTCAAGCTTAATCCAGCGAAGTGCACTTTTGGGGCCAGGTCAAGAAAGTTGTTAGGCTTCATAGTCAGTGAAAAGGGAATCGAGATTGACCCAGACAAAGTCAAGGCAATACGAGATTTACCTCCACCTCGCACTCAGAAAGAAGTTCGAGGTTTCCTCGGAAGACTGAATTACATCGCTAGGTTCATTTCACAACTGACTGAGAAATGCGACTCTATATTTCGTCTTCTGAAGAAACATAATCCTGGTACTTGGGATGAAGAATGCAAAGAAGCTTTTAACAAGATGAAGCAGTATTTGTCTAACACTCCAGTGCTGTCACCACCTAGCCCGGATAGGCCGCTGATATTGTATCTGACAGTATTTGATAATTCCATGGGGTGTGTGCTAAGCCAACATGATGAAACAGGGAGAAAAGAAAGGGCGATATATTATCTCAGCAAGAAATTCACTGACTGTGAAATGATATATTCGTCGATTGAGAAGTTATGTTGTGCCTTGATTTGGGCAACCCGAAGATTAATGCAGTACATGTTATACCATACGACTTGGCTAATCTCAAAGTACATGATGAAGTCAACTGCTTTGAATGGGAGGATGGCCCGATGGCAGATCTTACTGTCTGAATTTGATATTGTCTATGTGAGCCAAAAAGCTGTAAAAGGAAGTGCAATAGCTAACTTTCTAGCTAGCAGGGCTTTGGAAGATTACGAACCGTTAAGTTTTGATTTTCCGAATGAAGACTTGTTGTATGTAGCCGCTACTGAAGAAAATCTCCAAAAAGGTCACAGTTGGAAGCTAAACTTTGATGGAGCCTCGAACGCTGTGGGCAATGGAATTGGGGCAGTCTTAGTATCCCCGAATGGTGATCATTATCCTTTCACTTGCAAATTGGATTTTGATTGTACAAACAACATGGCAGAATACGAAGCGTGCATCATGGGTATTCGTGCAGCTATAGAGCGAAGAATCAAAGTGTTAGAGGTCTATAGAGATTCGGCATTGGTGATATATCAGCTCAATGGGGAGTGGGAGACGAGAGATCCCAAATTAGTCAGTTATCGAAAGTTGGTCCTCGAATTGATTAAAGAGTTTGAGGGCATCACTTTTTGCTATCTCCCACGAGATGAGAATCAGATGGCTGATGCACTAGCTACTTTAGCTTCCATGATCAAGGTGAACAGACATGAGGATATAAAGCCTATCCAAATGAGTATCCATGAAGACCCGGCTCATTGTTACAATGTCGAAGAGGGAGAAGTCGATGATAGCCCTTGGTATAAAGATATTCTACGATATGTAAAAAACCGTGAGTATCCTGACCAGGCAACTGAGAATGAAAAAAGAACTCTAAGAAGACTAGCAATTGATTACGTCTTAGATGGGGATATCTTATACAATAGGGGAAAAGATCGGGTTCTGTTAAGATGTGTGGACGCCGTGGAAGCAAAGAAAATCCTGGAGGAAGTCCATGAGGGCATCTGTGGAACGCATGCCAGTGGGTTCACAATGGCTAGACAGATTATGAAGTTCGATTATTACTGGTCCACCATGGAAGGGGATTGCATCATTTATTCCAAAAAGTGCCATAAATGTCAAATCTATGGTGATAAAATGCATGCACCACCTTCGCCTCTTCATGTCATGACTTCTCCATGGCCTTTCTCCTTGTGGGGTATGGATGTCATTGGGCCAATATCACCGAAGGCTTCAAATAGGCATCGTTTCATATTCGTGGTTATTGACTACTTCACCAAGTGGGTAGAAGCTGCTTCATTTGCTAACGTTACAAAGTCATCGGTCAGCAAGTTCTTGAAGAAGGAGATCATATGTCGGTATGGAATGCCTGAAAGAATCATATCCGACAATGCGTTGAACTTGAACAACAGCTCAATAGCAGAAGTCTGCAGTCAATTCAAGATCAGACATCACAATTCGTCGCCGTATCGCCCAAAAATGAATGGTGCAGTGGAAGCGGCCAATAAAAATATAAAGAAGATTGTGGGGAAAATGATTGAGACTTACAGGGACTGGTACGAGAAATTACCGTTTGCTTTCTTTGCTTACCGAACGTCAATCAGGACCTCCACCGGGGCAACGTCTTTCTCCCTAGTTTATGGCATGGAGGCAGTCTTGCCCATCGAAGTTGAAATTCCTTCTCTCCGGGTTCTGACTGAGCTACAATTGGATGAAGCAGAATGGGTTCAATCTTGATACGATCAGTTAAACTTGATAGAGGGAAAAAGGCTAAAGGCTATTCAGCATGGTCAGATGTACCAGAAAAGAATGATGCGGGCCTACAACAAGAAGGTCCGACCCAGAGAATTTCACGAGGGGGACCTAGTGTTGAGAAAAATTCTTCCTCTACAAAAAGATTTTAGGGGGAAATGGATGCCGAATTGGGAAGGTCCTTATGTTATAAAAAAGGCCTTTTCTGGAGGAGCCTTGATCCTGGCTGAAATGGATGGAAGAAACTTGCCCAATCCAGTAAATTCAGACTCGGTCAAGAGATACTTTACTTGAAGAGGGGAAGGAACCAAGGCGAAAACCTGCAAAGGGCGCTTTGATTCCTAAAAAAAATGGAGAGGCTAAGGTGAAAACCCGCAAAGGGCACCTTAAGACCAAAGGGGATTTGAGTTGAAAACCTGAAAAGGGCGGCTCAAATTTTGATTGTCACGTAATAGTCTTGTTGTACCTGAATCGGCAGAAAGGAATAGACGACATCTTGGGGCATCAACAAAATATTGTGAATTTCCTAAACACGTGTTGAATTCAGAAGGGTCTTCAAAAGGTTGTATAGAGAAATTCAAAGCAGAGATATCTAGGGCACCTATTCATAGTATTTGTATTGAATTCGTTGTTTTAAAATATTTCATTCTTTTCCAATATAAATGTCCCCAGACAATTCCTCTATCATTGACAAACCATTGCGAGCTATACTCCCAAACTAATTTTGTTTTATTCATCGTTATGATCTTTTCGCAAGCATGTTGCATTAGAATGACGATTAATGGACTAGTAAAACTTTCACAAGGGAAGTTTTTCATATTACTCTAGAAATCTTTAAACAACTCAAGAACCTGAAACAGGACTATTGTTTAGATCCTCACCGAGTTAAAAGGTTGGAGATATCTAGGAAGTCAAGAGTCAAGACTAAAATTTGCAAGTTTTGACGAAGCATTGTTGCCACAAAGGAAGCCTTAATGAGCAATAATGACTTTAAACATTTAATATTCATTTTACATGACATAACATTCAAGTGTCATTCATACACGCCTAGTTAGGAGCATTTGATTCATTGGATCATGACATCCTAATCATTAGGCATAGTTAGTTTCATAAATTGAATTATACAGGTCATGTTCCCCAGAAAACAGATCGGCGAAATCATAAAGCCTTATCTCCTTGAGCAACAGTGGAGCAGGTTAAAAAGTAGTAGATCATGTCTTCCTATATTGGTAGCGAAGTGGATCGAATATACCAGATCTTGCCTTCCCATACTAGTGGCGAAGCAGATCGAAGAAAGCAGATCTTATCTTCATGTACTGGCGTAAAGTAGATCAGAGATACCAGATCTTGTCTTCCCATACTGGTGGTGAAGTAGATCAAAAAAACAGATCTTGTCTCCCCATACTGGTGGTGGAGTAGATCGAAGAAAGCAGATCTTATCTTCATGTACTGGCGTGAAGTAGATCAAAGATAGTAGGTCCTGTCTTCATATATCGGTAACGGGGTGGATCGAATATATATATTTTATCTTCCCATACTGGTGGCAAAGTAGATTGAAAATTACAGATCTTGCCTCCCTAAGCAGTAGTGGAGCAGATCGAAGATGGTAGATTTTACCTCCCTGAAGCTGCAGTGGAGTATATTGAAGCCAGTAATTCTACCTCCCCGGTTGGCAGTGGAATCGATCGGAAAAAGCAGATCTTGTCTTCATGTATTGGCGTGAAGTAGATCGAAGAAAATAGATCTTGTCTTCCCATACTGGTGGTGAAGTAGATCGAAGACACAAGTCTTATCTCCCTGAAATTGCAGTGGAGCAGACAGAAGTAACCAATCCTATCTCCTTGAAGTTGCAATGGAGTGGATTAAAACCACAGATCTCATCTCTCTGAAGTTGCAGTAGAGCAGATTGCTTCAAGATTTATCTTTAAGTTATAGTGGAACAAACTGAAGCTATAAGTCTTATCTCCCTGAAATTACAGTGGAGCAGATTGAAGATAGCAAATTTTGTTCTTTCTGAGAAGTTGCAACGTACGAAGCCTATCTCCCTGGCATTGCAGTGGAGTAGATGGGAGCACCAGTTCCTATACCTCTGAAAATGCAGTAGGAAGGAATGGTGCTACTTGAAGAAGAGAAGCACTGAAGAAATCGAGGCTTAGTAGGACAAGGCGCAATTGGGCCTCATAGTCTTTGCTCTGTTCCCGTTTCACGACAACGAGCAAAGAGGGACAGCTGTAATAGGCCCAAACGGCCCAGGCCCTACAAATAATAATGCAAATGACAGTGACCCAACAAAACTAACCTAAGCCCAATACAGACCTCAGCCCAAAACAAAAACAAAAAAAGAGAACCCTAGCCCTAAGGAGGGCCGCAGCAAGCCCCGAATGCACCCAGCAGCCTCACGTCGAGCCTAACACCTTCAGCAAATGTACAGTCGCCGCAGGACTCGGAGATCGGCCTCCCCACGCGCGCCGTACACACCACGATACCTGCAAAAACGGACTCAAAGAGTCTGGAGGAGAAAAACAAGCAAAATAAGTTTATTTTTGTTTCTTTTTTCGGCCTATAAAAGGCCATTTGTAATCTGTAAATCGGGACGATTATTGATGAACAGAGGATTTTTTGAAAAAAAAGAAATCGAAAGAAAACATTGAGAATACAAAGATTTTTTAAGGTGAAATTTGATTTTTTTTTCTTTTTGTTATTTTCTATTTATTTCTTTTATTTATTTATTTTTTCGTTTTAAATAAATAATACAAAAGGGAAAGGGGGATTTTACCTTTTACGTCGGCGACGCCAAGGGTGGCCAGCTCCGCCGCGATCGGGGCACGGGCACAGGCGAACGGCGGCGCGATGACGCTAAGGGCGAAACCCTAGCAGAGCAAAAAAAGAGAGCCAATTTGTTTTTTTTTTCTTTACATTCTGGTAAATGATTTTTAAGAGAAGGAAGTTTTTTTATAACGGTACAAAACGGCGCCGTTTTCCCAGGCCTGACCCGCGCGGTGACCCGACCTGAAGGGGAGGATCCGCGCGCTCTGACGTCAGGTGGGAAATTTGTGTGTTTGGTCCTCCTATTTTATCCTGATTTTAAATGCAGTACTTCGTGTGTTTGCAATTTTGCCACAAAATTTCGTGACTGTTTCAATTTAGTCCATTGGCCAGATTCGCAGATGGCGTTTAAACGGCGCTGTGGAATTAATGGGCATATTTCCTTTTTGGTCCTCCACCGCTACGTGCGTGTTCAAGCTGATCCTTTTTTTTATTATTTTCGAATCGGCCCCCATTTTTTCGTTTTAAATTCAATCAAACCCATTTTTTAGTTTTTATCGCAATTACGCCATATTATTATTTTGTTTTATTTTATTTATTACTATAATATTGTATATTATTATACCTGCATTTTTTATTTTACTTTCTTTTTTCACGCTTTGTACTTTATATATACATATATATGTTTTATAAAATGAGCATGTTTTTTTTAATGTACCTGTTTTTAATGATCATTAATAAACATTTTCATTATTTTACATGTTCTACCATTTTATATATATGGTACATATACATGAACTTATACATTTTTGTAAATATATACATATGCATTTGTTTTTTCCTTTTATTTTATTTTGAATACATGTTTTTGTGTTTGTTTTATAGGATATATTTTATTCCTTCTATTTGTATGTATACTTGTATACGTGCTAGATATATGTGTACATATGTTTGCAACTTTATGGTTATATTGTATTTGTATATATATATCTACAAATATTTATTCGTGTATGCTGAAAATTAAAGGATCTGTATCATATTGTATATTAGCTCTTTAACATACCATCTTGAAATATATTTTGGTTTTAACCCTTCATCAAAGTTATTTTCTTGATTTAAAGGTTTTTTTTTGAATAAAAGTATTTTTGGAAGTTTGGGATTTTCGAGGGAAATTGAGCCCTAACGTATTGGGTTCTGATTTTCTTTGTCAATCCTAAATGACCGAGAATATTTTTATTCAAAATGCATAAAAATCATTTTTGGGAACTTAACTTGTTGTGCCCTAACGTATTGGGTGTGGCATGTTACTTTCCCGAAATGAAGATTTTCGTATAAAATAAAAGTGATATTCAAGTTTGGGGAATTATGAGGAATTGTACCCTAACGTATTGGGACTCGATTTCTTTACATGACTTGAACAATTGGTTATCCTTTTGCAAATTTCATCATTCAAGCTTATTTTAAAATATTTTTAACTTTCGACACAAAGACATCAAATAATCAATTTGGTACCGATTTTAGGCGTTACGAGGGTGCTAACCCTTCCTCGTGCGTAACCGACTCCCGAACCTGTTTTCAAAATTCGCAGACCAAAATAGTTTTTAAGGTGGGCCGGTCACACCTTAATAAAGGATCGGTGGCGACTCCAGTTTTATTTTAAAAAAAAGTCGACAACTAAATTTTTGTTTTCAAAAAGCGGTTTCGACAACAATATTCTCTTCGAAACGTTTTCAAGCTTTTCACTCTTTCACTAGCATTTCGTTTTACTATGTTGGGTCACTAATTCTTAGAATTAGAAAGGAAGAGTATATTTTTTTTATATCAAAGTTAAAAAAATTCATTTAAATTAGATTCTACAATAATTGTTATTTGAATTCATTCCAGTTAAAAGATATTTGAATATCGATGCTTATACTTAAAATACATTGAATTTCATGTGTTAACTTGATGATTAGGATGTTCACCGCCCCAATTGCAGTTTGAGTTCTAATCGCGTTGCTGTTAGGATTTTACTCTCTTCTTGTAATTCATCAAAAATAAAAAGTACTTAGACTACGTTAATTTTATAGGTTAGGCAATAACTCTTTCTCAGTTAAGAAATTATTAAATATTTTTTTATATACAAAATATTATGAAGGTGTTTTTTTATGCTTTATAAATTAATATAAATTTACCTAAAACGAGATTTAAATAAAAAAAAACCATGCATATCAAATCTATAATTTTACCATTGAAACCAAAATATCATTTGGTTTTTATATAATTTTTTAACAAATATATTCATTATATAATTTTTTCACCCACATCATAGTTATATCATAAATCTAATATTTATTATTCAAATCTATACTTTATTAGGTAACAATATATGTCATATATTCAAAATTGTGAAATATTAAATTTAAAAAACTAACTTTTTAAAAATATAATTAAACAATAATTAGATATGTAGGCAACATCATATTTGAATAATCAAATCTATTTTTCGTATTATATTTGGACCAACACAATTCAAACACAATTCAAATTAAGGTGAATTTGAATATTGATCATTTAAAATATAAATTGTTACTGTTGATTGAGGATCAACTCTTCTAGAAGAAATTTTCAGAGTGTCGTTTTAAAGGATGTTGACTCTGTCCCTCAACAACATAAGATATTATTCAGTGGGAAGGATTTTGTCCGGTCTCCATCAATGTATGATTTATGAAGGGTGTGCCTCTTGATAAGTGGTCATACATACTTTAAAGACTTTTTTCGGAAGAACCAATCCTAACTACTAATCTTAAAAATAATAAATGAGTTTAGAAGTTATCCAATTTCATAAAAATCGAATATTTAGGTTTTCTACTATTTATTATGATAAAGAAAACTATTGTAAGCAATAATTAATGTATAAATATAAACAGAAAATGACAATATTGGAGGTGGGGAGGATGACATGAAACATGAAACATGAAACATGAAAATCAACCTCGAACGGATAGCTCAATGTCTGCCTCATATATAGGAAATATGACCCATTTCATTAAATTGAATTCCCCCACTCATATTTATGCCAAATGCCAAACATCTCGACTTTTTTCTTGTTAAAGTACACCATTATTGCTACCATACTCATTGCTTCGTAGACTTCATTTTGATAAATGATGAGGATATTGATAAGAATGAAACTCAAGATTGTATATCATAATCTAATTTTTTTATTAAAAAAATATAATTTTAATGATGTTTTTAACATAATCTTAGAGTATTCAAATTTGAAAAAACTTGTCAGATTTCATAACTAATGTGGAGCAAATAAAATTTAGAGAGTAAATTTAAAAAAATTGTCAAATTTAGGGAGTAAATGTTGTTTTATCCCGTTTATTCATAATATTATTAATAGTCTCCTAAAATGGTATAAAGTCTTTTACTTTGTTTTTCTGTTTTATATAACATTTGCAAATGAAGGTTTGATAATTTTGGGAAAGATTGAGGTTTTGTTATAAAGGATGCATGGATTACGGGTGCTATATATATAAGTTAAAACTTGTGTAAAAATAAGCTTAATATACAAAGTAAAACATCCTAGGGTGCATTGATGTTGATTTGATTTGTTAAAGTACATCAAATTGAGTGGCCACTTGAATGCTAATATATTGGTAGTAGCTAGTGACAGATAAATGCAGTTGTAAGTGAGCTTACAACCGCGTATAATGGGAAAATAAAGACTGCTACTTGCAGTTGCGGCTTCAATTCTTTTACGCTTTTTTTACATTTAAATTTTTTAATATTTATGTATTTTATAATTACTAAATAATAATTTAAATCTAATTACAGATAATTTTATTCAAAACCTGAATTAATACCCCGACCATCGGATATATTTACACACAGGTCCCATTATCATTTAAATTATTGATGCGAAATTAGCTGCTATCTCCATCATAACTATGGCAGCAGTTCCTCCACAATAGGGGGGGAGGGGCCAATAATTTACATATTATATTTGTGTGGAAGATTGGCCCATTGACACTTCATATCATGTCATCCATCACATTTAGGGCTTCAAAGAGAAGAGTCTGGATGACTGACAGAGTGAAAAAGGAAGGCAAAAATTTCATATTAATTTCTCAGTATAAAATTTGAAAAAATAAAATAAAATTAAAGAAATAGTGACCAAACCGTAAGCTTTAGCCGAAGGCAATTGTTACTTAAGATTAGAGATTAGCCAAAAAAAACAAGAGTAGGTAGGCCACTGTACAGGAAATCAACGCGGACATTGAGCCGCTTTACAACAATTTTCTCTCTTTCTTTGGACCCAAGAAAACAGCCAGACGACAGCTCCATTTTTTCAACCTTTAAAATAAGCTCTCTGTTTTTTTAATATCTTAATTCCCTTTAGCACTAGAAAAATATTAGCTGTCTGAGGAAAACAAATGATGGTCGAGTTTTGATTGAATCCAATAAAAATAATGAATCAATGTTTATAAGTGCATGATATTATGGAGAGATAGACATGATTAAGGGACACAAGTCACTTTCTTAATTTATCATTTATGTAAATTCCACCCACAACTTGTTTTAGATTAATAATACATCCCCTAGCGCCAGGCCACCCTCTTCCCTCCTATAAATACACCTACTAATGTTTCATTTCTCTTCGTGCCCAACACACTTTGACACCCCATTAATCTCTGCTTCTCCCTCTCTCAAACTCCTTTTTGCTTTGCTATTTGAAGTAAAGAAAGAAAATATGGGTGCCTTGGACTCTCTTTCTGACTATATTTCTGATTTGGTAACCGTCCATGGCAAAAGAAAGAAGCGTAAAGTCATGCAGGTATTTTTTTTATTACATCATTCATCTCATTGTGTTTCTCAAGAATATATGGTGTGTGTGTCTGTGTGTGTTTACAACATGTTTAAAACTCATAGATATGTGTTGTTTATTGGCAGACTGTTGAGATCAAGGTTAAGATGGACTGTGATGGGTGTGAAAGGAGAGTCAAAAACGCCGTTTCCTCCATGAAAGGTGCAATTTTAAAGCTCTCTCTCTCTCTACAATCTTCCCCTTTTGAGAGGGAGAATCTCTGATACCTTCCTTGTATTAGAAAACTGGAAGAAACATAAGAAAGCTTATATTTGTGGTTCTCCCCGTACTGCAATGTCTTAAATTTACCATAGTTAGTCTGCTTTGGCTAGAAAGGGAAACGTGTGTGTCTATTTATCTACCATATCACTTTATAAGATCAGAACAAACAAGTCTCTCGGGAAACAAACAAAGTGGCAGTTGGAAAACATCTTTCTATTTTCTGTTTGCGGACATTAAAAGTCCTTTTACCCTAATAAATGCACCCTTAACTGCTTCTTTTCCCATTTTTTTTTCTTTCTTTTTAAAAAAGTTATTCATAGTTTGTTTGCCCTTAATCTTGTTTAGGTGTGAAATCAGTGGAGGTGAATCGAAAGAAAAGCTATGTGAGCGTTAGCGGATACGTGGAGCCAAACAAGGTGCTAAACAAAGTGAAAAGCACAGGGAAAAGAGCAGAGTTTTGGCCTTACGTCCCCTACAACTTAGTGGCATACCCATACGTAGCTCAAGCATACGACAAGAAGGCACCGTCGGGGTACGTTAAAGAGGCGGTGCAAGCTTTGCCGAGTCCGAATGCTGTGGACGAGAAGTTTGTCACTTTCTTTAGCGACGAAAACCCCAACGCCTGTTCCATCATGTAGGCTGGCCAAGAGAATTAAAGGTTAAGGAGGGCATGTTTGGGTGGATAGGACGCAATTTTGTTTGTACAAATGCTTAAATTTGGTGTGTAGGGTTGAGTCTTTGTGAAGGAATTTCGTTTTTGAAATTTTGTTTCGGAATGTTGTATGTGTGCGGATTTTCATGTAGTCGACTAATCATACTTAGTTTCCTCAGGGTTTTATGTAGTTATAAATGAATTATATACCATTCATATATTTGGATTATATACTCATGTCATGCTTATTGTCGGGTAATTTTTTTATTTTTTTATATTCATTTTACGGAATATGTTTTAGATTCGTGATTATCTCTATCAATCATTTCTAAAAATATTTAAAGTTAATTATATATAATTTGAAAACCATGAAGATTAAATTATATTTGTGATTATTCAAATTAAGTGCATAGGATTAAAGTCTTATGACATATAAATAATTAAAACGATAAGTTATTCATTTAATTTTATTATACAATAAAAAAGTTCAGTTCTTTTCATCTTTTTGTCTTTTTCTGTTTACCTTGATGAATGTACTAACTTTAGTTATTTTCTTTAGTAATTATCTACACCCTCAATTATATTATTTTAAAATTATTGAGTTACTATCAAAGTTCAAATCATCCTTAACTTTCTATATATTAGTCACTTCCATTTAGTCGTTTGTTTTATTAATATATAATAAATTGAAAACAAAAATTATAAGATACTTTAAAATTTCTAGTATCTTATATTATAAAAATTCAGTCTAATCAGTTATTGTATTTTTAGTGTTGGGAATCTACCAGTATATGTAACGAGAAAATAAAAGTAAAAGTAGAGAAGATCAAACACAAAAATATTTTTGTGGAAAATTTTTTTCAAAAAAGAGGATAAAAAATCACTGGTAAAAAAGATTTCACTAAATGAGCAAAAATTGATTTCAACAAATAACCCTAAATCCTGAAAAAACAAAGTACTTCTGGCTAAAACTCGAAATTCCCCAAAACTCACAAAAACCTCTCAATCTCAAAGATGATGAAGATTGTTATTTTAGGTTACAACAACCCCTTTTATAGGTTAAATTTGTAGATTAAATATAACTAAAATAACCTACACTAATCAGAGTTTAACTGGGAAACAATAGTAGAGTTTAACTAGGAGAAAAAAACTCAGTTGAATGGAGGAATATATCGCCACATCGCCTTTCCAAACCCACCCTTAGAACGTGTTGATTTTCCTTTTGGAAGATTAAAAAACAAAATTTTCATGACAAGCTGAGGTCGCATGTATAGTATTCATATTTTAATTTTATTACAAACAAATGTGGAGTTGTATCGCTTTTATTCAATTATATTGTAATTTATATGAATTAAAAAACAAAATTTTCGTTGAAGTAAAAGGTTAAAATGGATCATCATCATGGAAATGATTGACAGAAATGGAGCCCTTGACTTCCAAGCCTTTTGGGTATTCGCCATCTGTATTTGTCCAGAGACTTCATAGTTACAAAACTATAATTTATACTTGAAGTGGTTCGACAGCTACTTCTATATATTTCGTTATTCATATCATAATCAACAAAACTCATCAATTCACTATTATTATTTTTATTTAATTTAGATTAACTTATAAGTTTTCTTGTGAAAATGGGTTACCACGATTGGGGTTTGTGCTTGAAATTTTGAATTACCAATTGTCCTCATTCTTCACTTCAATCGCTTAAATTAATTCATCTTTTATTAATGCACTTAATTGAATTAGCAATTCTTTTATCTTAAAAAGTGTTTTTTATTCTAAAAATATTTTTTTCAAAAATACTTCTTAAAAGCAATGCTAACCCGGCTTTTAAATAGAACTCTTAAGTGATGCTTGATAAAGTAAAAAGAAAATTAAAAGGGTAACAAATTAAATTTTCTTAAAAATGATAAAAAAAATACATTGTGTTAGCCCTATTTTTCAAATGTTTGATATAATAAAGTCAAATTATAAATTCCCCTTTGTCAAATTTGCAATCAATTGATATAAAGCTCTTACTATTATTTTCATAGTGTTTAGAAACTTAAAATTACGAAATGCCTTTGAAAAACCTTGACTCAGAACAAATTTTACAATTTTGGGAGACTTCTAATGATTCATGGTCACACAAGTATCGGTAGAACCAAGTCAAAAAGCAACTCAAGAATCCTTCTAAACTTTTACCGGTACTTGGGAAATCTTCTACTGATACAACCCCAGTAGTATCAATATTTGAGTTGAGTTCTACTGGTAGAAGTAAGTAAGAGAGCATTCCAAGCCAAACATTAGATTTTTACCGATACTTAGGGGGACTTCTATTGATACAGCCAAGTTAATGAGCAATATTCGAATCTCCCTTGTATCTTCTACCGATATGACTATTGATACAAGCCCAAACCCTTAAAACCCTCAGACTTTTACCAATAGAAGTGGACTTCTATCGACACTCGTGGCTCCAACGATCATAAATTGTAGGACTTCTATCGGTAGAAGTCCACTTATACTGATACAAGTGGTTTGCAGTATGCAATTAATGTATGAATTAATTGCAGCAACGACTCTAATTGACTCATAATATCTCTAAATGGCTTCAAGGTTGTTAAAAGGCATAAATACAAGTCAATACTCCATACTGAAGACAAGAAACAAGTTTGTAAAGTCAATTGTACTAAAATCCAATCTTTTCATCGATATCCTCTTTGTTCTTCATACACACACTTGAGTAACCATCTTTCTTATTCTTTTCAAGTGTTGCATTGTATTAAATGAGTTTTATCATTGTAATATCTTCCATTGAGAGATGTCTTTAATCCTTATTCTTATATCTTATATTTGTAAAGGATTGCTTAATATTTTGGGTAGAAAATCTTAAGGGAAGTAACTCTATCTTGCCTAGTTAAAAGATAATGTTTTGTAAAGGTTAAACATTGTCCTTGAAAGGTTCAAATATAGTAAATTTAGAAAATCCTTAATTGTGGTAAGCTAAGGTAGTAGAGGTAGGAAATTGGGCCAAAATACTATAAATTCTTGAGCCTCCTTTGTTTGCAATATTTCATTAAAGTTATTAAAAACACCAATCACCCCCTTTTTGGTGATCATCAAGCTTAAGACATCGTTAGAGGAGTTCAAAAGTAAAAGGGAAGGAAATAAAATCTTTAAAAATTCATAATTTTGAACTAGGATACATGCACCTCTTATTTTATATCCTTTTATTATTCCTATTAGGAATGGTTTGTTTTTATTCATTAGGAATAGTTATCGCTTTTGTTTTCTTTCCTTTCAGTTTTTGGGTATAACCGATTTGAGCATAGTCTTGTTCGGGTTGGAAGGTATTCAAGTAGAACCCTTCTAACAATGTTGACGGCAAGATTCAAACTTGATCCAAAAGCTTGGGAAGTAAGTCCACTTTCACTTCTTCCAACTACTTGTTGGTTCTTTCTTCTCATTTTTCTTTCCTACCAAGCATATTGAAAATTTATTTTCTTTCAACATTTTCTCTCCATTCTTCCATCATTTCATTTTTTAATTCAACCAAGTACACTCGTGTCTTCAAAGCTTCCTCCAAAATATAATTGTTGTTAATCTTTCAAATGAATCAAATCTCACTTGTGAAATTACCAAAAGCTTATTCATTTTATTAAAGTAAAAAAATATTACTATGAGGATATTTATATTTTTTTTTTGGCTTAATGGTATAAAAGGCCTTCAAACCTTTTCGAAAAATCAGCTAAGCCCTTGCGACCTTTTTGCACCCAATTGAGCCTTTGAATTAACAAAATTAGTCAAATAGACCCTTTAGCCAATGTTGATCGTTACAGTGCTGATGTGGCAATTAATGGTGCTGATATGGCACTCCATGCCAACCGTAGTTACTAACGTGGTATTGCATCAAAAAATAAAAAAATAAAAAGGAATATTGAATTTTTTTTACTAGAATGAACCTAGATGTCATTCGTTTAAAAGCTTAATTTTAAAAAATATAAAAAAAATATTTTTTGAAAAAATTTATAATTTTGTAGAATATTATAAAAATTTATAAAATTATTAAATAAAGTTAAAAAAATTAATAAAAACCATTTAAAAGTGAAGTCCAAAATAAATCTGGACATATGGTTGTCCAAATTTGCATTAAATATGGATAACAATATGTCCAGGTTGATTGAAGAGGATTTTTCTACATTATATGAAGTTTAAAATATTAAAAATTAATTTTGTTTAAAACATATGTGTATCGATGTTTTAATACTATTAGTACCTTTTAAGTTGTATGCAAATAAAACTATTGAATGTATGAATATATTCAATTAAAAAATGTATCAATTATTTAATTACATGTGTAGCCTAAAGTGAGTATCAATTATTTCATAGCCTAACACTGCTTGGTTCACCTGAATGGCTAAGCTATTTCGGGTGTATTCACTCTAGCACAGTGAAGCAGACGTTTGGTTGGCTGAATGATAACATGTTTATTTTGCTTATTTTATGTGTTCAAATCAATTAATTCTTGAATTAATTTACGCTAATTGGTGATTTTATGTTTAAATTCTGTCAGGAACGAAATTCGGATGCCTTAAATAAAAAAAAGTAGAAAAGAACTAAATTGGAGTGCAAACAATAAAGAGGGGTCGAACTGGAAATTTTGAGACATTTAAGGGCTGATTAGATTTTTTGACTTTGTAAAAGCCATATTTTAAAAAAAAAAATTCTGATTTTGATTTCATGTAATTAGTGGTTTGGTGGGTTAGCTAATTTTAGTATATGGTTTGTGTATAAATAGGGGGTATAATGGACTTGAAATGACACACTTGACACTTGAATTCACTTGGAATTGACTAAAATTATTTTTTTTCCTTCTAATTTCACACATGAGTAAGCATACAGTATTCTATTTCCATTTCCTTATTTCTTTACAAAATTGTTTAATTGCTTTCCAAGTCCCTTCCCTTTCCAACTTTCACCATTTCTTTAAAAACCATTTCCATACACCAACCAAGCATGATTAGTTTCATTGTAGAGGCCCAATTTAGCCCGGGCCCGAAACAAAACTAAAAAATTAAAAAATATATCAGTCCATGTACAACGAGCCAAAATAGCCCAATTTTTAAAACCCTAAATGGCCCATTGGGGCCCAAAAACTAAACAGCACAGGGAACCCTAGGGTTCCCTGCCCTTGCCTCGCGCCGTTGCTACCCATGTGCGCCTCAGCGCGCACCACGCTATAGGTTTGCCACCGCCAGCTGCACCTTGCACCAAAATGGAAGCTTTCCGTCTCCGTTGACTTCACCAAGACCTGCAAACGAAACAAGTGGACGAAACCAATAGCCAATAAACAGAAACGAAGACAGTAAAAACAAACAGTAGGAAAAGGTTGGATTTTCGGCTTTATAAGCCTGAAAATAACTGTGTAAAGGGGGGAACCTTCTTTTGAAAAAAGAAAAACATTGAGAAATAAAAGCAAAAAATTTCTAAGGTGACTACGGCTTTCAATCTGTTTTTTTTTATTTTCTTTATTTTATTTCTGCATACAAAAAAATAAAAGAAAAGAGAAAGAGGTATTACCTTGCTGGTGGCCGGAGGGGAGGAAATTGAAGAGTTTTTCGGTCTTCCTTTGATCCTTGACGGTTTTTAGTCAGTTTTAAGGTAGATCGGAGTTACCCGGGGTTAAAACGGTTAAAAAAGGGGTCGATTTAGGGTTTTTGACCACCGCGTGCGGTGGCCGACGATGGCGACGGCGCCAGAACCCCACCGAAACCCCCTGGCCGGAGAGGGGAGATTGAGAGAGGCCCTCTGTTTTTTTGTTTTGAATGGGGGAGAAGAATGTTTTTTTTAAAGAAAAACTGATTTATATGGAGCTATTAAACGGTGTCGTTTAGGGCTGGTTCTGATAGCCCTAAAACGACGTCGTTTCCCCTTAAGGATCCGCGCGTCGACCCCACTTTCGCAGAGCGTTCAATGTGATCCTTTTCTTCTTTTGATTTTGGCCACAAACTTTTACCTCTGGTTCAATTCGGTCCATAAACCATGCGCAGATGTCGTCCCTTGGAACGACGCCGTTTGAGTAACGTGGGAATATTTTCCTTCGGCCCCTGTATTTTTACGCGCAGCACAATGGGACCCTAACCTTTTTATTTTCTTTAAATTTTGGATCCTTAATTTTATTTCTTTCTCGATTTAGCCTTTTTTTTGCTATTTTATTATTTTATTAATTAATTCATTTTTTATTTATTTATTTCTCACTATTATTATTGATAATATTATTCGCTTGTAGATTTACCTATTATATATATACATTATTTTATTCTATGTGTATTATTGTTTTAAGTTTCTCTTAAAATTTTAATTTGTTATTACCTTTTTATAATATACTATTTTTGGTATTATTTAAATTTATTTTATTTTTTATCTTTATGTAAATTTGGTATGTTTATATGCTTGCTTGATTTGTTTTATTTTTTATTCTATAATATATACTTTTTATTCACTTTCGATATATCACTATATTTTTTATATGAAGATATTTTATATAGTATAGTACTATTTTATACATATATATATTATACTATTGATTTCGAATCATATTTTTTACCTATTATATATATATCCACCTACAAGTACACATTTGTATAACTTGTATATATATACATACTTATATATCTTTTTATATTTTTATATTTTCATTCGTTTTCTTTATTCATTTATTTATTTACATTTTCATGATTATTTTGAGAGAATGTTTTAATTTTATTTACTTGTTATTTTATATGTAATCGATTTGTCCTTTTATTTATTTTATTGTTATGGCTCGTATTACTTTTACACCATTGTATCCACTATTGTTTTGTATGCATATTAACATCGAGTTTCATTTCTACCATTTCGAGTTAGATTAATTCAATGCATGAATCATGATTTTAAAATAAGCAAAATCTCGTGTTTAGATTTGAAAAGGTCGTACCCTAACTTACTGGGTTTCTATTTTCGCAATAAATCTAAATATACGAATCTTTTCAAACTCAAGTTTTAAATGATCTCGGGAATTAAGAAAAGATCGTATCCTAACTTACTGGGCATGATCCCCTTTTTTTAAATTCAAGATAGCCAAATATTTTCTTAAATAAGTAAATTTTTGGCATGTATTCTCGTATAGGGAATTCGATACGTTTTGTCCTAACGCATTGGATATGACATATTGTTTACTCAATATGAGGACTCCTATAAAAAATAACAAAGACAATATTTTGCATTTGGAAATTCAAGAAAGCGTGCCCTAATGTGCTGGGTTTCGATTTCTCGTTCAGCCAAATAGCCAAATACCCTCTTAAAGTTTCAAAGTATGGGTTTTAGAAACCATAAGGTGATCTTGGTTTCGAGAGTTTAAAGTATCGTATCCTAATGTGCTGGATGCGATATTCTTTCGGAACAAGAAAATTCTAAATTCTAACCCATATTGTTCGAAAGTTTTAGGATCGTATTTTTTTTAAATTCTTCAAAATTTTCAATCTTCGACATTAAAGACACCAAATAATCAACTAGGTACCAATTTTGGGCGTATCGAGGGTGCTAATCCTTCCTCGAACGTAACCGACTCCCAAACTCGTTTTTCTAAATTTCGTGGACCAAAATTATTATTTTAATAAAATTAAATTGTTTATTAACAACAACAACTTTTCGAGGTGAACCAATCACACCTCATCAAAAAAAGATTGGTGGTGACTCCCGTTTTTGCTTTCATTTTTCAAATCCAAGTTTACCCCGTTTTTATCCAAAAAATGGTGTCAACATTCATGATTCACTAAAATTCTAACTTAGCTTTAGGTTGATATTCTTTCCTGTCAAGAATTGTGCGAAATGAATTCGCACTAAAAATCTTTCATAACGGTATTCACCATCTCTCCAGAATATAAGGATAGTACAAATTCATCCCTTAAAGTTAACTCGATTAAACAATTGAATTGCTAATTATAGCTCTATTCCATTACAACCTTATTCTATTTAATTTTTTTAAAAATTGATTTTTTTTGTTGCTGGCGTGTTGACGTCAGCAACTATCCTTTGATATGGAACACCATATCAGCATTGTTAACGGCCACATTATTGTTGTAGTGATCAACGTTGTCAAAAGACTTATTTGACCTGTTTTATTAGTTTAGGGCTCAATTGAGTATAAAAAAATTACAAAAACTTAATTAATTTTTTCGAAAAAGTTCGAGAAACTCTATTTTATATATTTTTATATACAATCTAAAAACACACCTAGTGAGTTTCATGAATTTCAACATAATCTCATTTATTTTTTTTCATAATTTTTTTTAATAAATCTATTTATTAAATAAGTAAAAGAGAAAGGCCCGAAAGAATTGTAAGGAATAAGGGGCAAGACCGTCAATCCGGAACAAAACTGGAAATGAAAGGGGCTTGGCCACTTTGTCTGCATTATCCATTCTCTTTGGTCTTCTAAAGTTCAAACTCTCGAGGCAGTCAAGTCAACATTTTTGTTTTTCCGCCAAACAATGGCGGCAGCGACAGCTCTCAATCTATGCCGTCCGTGGCAATCGCCGCCGACTCATAATCAATTCATCACCAAACCACGACCGTCCATTCGGCCTCCTATCACCTGCTACGCCGCTAACAAGGTCAGTTACTTGGTTCTCTTGACATTTTTCTTTTTTAATTGTAGGGCATACATATAATCTTTCTTTGGGGGGGGGCTGATTCAGTCGAAGAGGGAGTACACAAGCGTAATGATAGTGCCAACGGGAGTGGGGGCCAGCATCGGAGGATTTGCCGGTGATGCTCTGCCTATTGCTCGGGTCTTATCCTCCGTCGTCGATTGTCTTATTTCACATCCTAATGTAAGAGTGCAAGACTTATATTTATTTATAAAATTCCTTTTCTACGTTAGGCTTTTAAATAAACTGAATTTAATGGAATAAAATTAACAATATTTTTTTTCTTCAGGTTCTGAATGCAGCAATGTTATACTGGCCCATGCCTAATGTAATGTACGTTGAAGGTTATGCTCTGGACAGATTTGCGCAAGGCTTATGGGCTCTGCAACCTGTTCATCAAAACAAGGTTTTATTTTATTCAATTTCTCAGTTCCTTGTTCATTTCAAATGAATATTTGTTAAAAACTTTTTTTTTAAAATCTCAAAACTATACATGAACTTTAGTCTAATATGCAATTCTATACATGTACTTTGATTTGATCAAATTGGCATAAATTATTAACACAATTATTGATATACCAATTTTATGTTTATATATTACTGTACACATAATTATATTTATCCAATATAAAAATAAATTGACGTAATTATTTCTTTAAATGTGCATGATTGAATGTTTCATGTATATATTTGAACCACAATCAAAGTTTAATGTGTATAATTGATTCAAATTAAAGTTCACGTATCAAATTGCAAATTGAATCAAAGTTCATGTATAATTTTGGGATTTATCCCCTTTTTTTTATTTGTAATGCTAAAAGTGTACCCAAAAAAAATGAGAAGTTCATATAGAATGTAGAAAAAGTAAAGATTTTTAGAGGGTTAGAGGGAAGAAAACAAAAAGGAAATAAGACATAAATTTGTGGCATTCGAAAAATAAAGATGGACTCTTAGTGTTTGAGCTGCTTGTTTTAAGTTGCTATCATTTGACAACATCAAGATTTTGAGCTGATGCAGGTGGGATTGGTTCTTGATGCTGGAATAGAAGAGCATCTTCGGGTCCGCCATTTGCAAGTGGCTGATGCCACAAGGGCTTCCCTTGGATTGCCGGTTGTTGAGTACGCTGTCACTGACACCCCTTTAGAGGTACTAATTTGATTTAGCTGAGAAGAGATATGTAGAGTTCTGAACTCTATTTGCGAATTGTGAGCACAAGATATAAAATCTTTCAAGCAATATAATATTATAGTTTCTGCTCTATGCTGGTACTCTACTAGCTAAAAGAGATGAACATCAAATTTTGATATATATAAAAGTTAAAAAGTATAAATTATATCTCCTTGTAGCAAACTTGCACTATTGCTTGCATGTTGAAGGGATAAACTTTGAAGGTTGGAGCTGGCATGTGACTGCTTAATATTGTTGTTCTTGATCTTAGTTGATGAGAAATTTGTCTTTATAAAAACCAAAGAAGAGAATAAGCTGATTTTCTATAAACTAAACAAGTTTTGCAGGTGGAAAAGTGGGTCAATCCAACAACTGGGCAATCAACAGGCAGGATTAAACACCCTGATTCATTACTGCAGGCTGTTGAGAATTTAGTCAAACGATCACAAGTGGATGCTGTTGCTGTTGTTGGGCGCTTTCCAGATGATGAAGTAGATGATCTTGATGACTATCGACTTGGAATTGTAAGGCACTTATTTCTTTTCCTTGACTTCTTAAGTAAAATGCCAAGAATCTATTATGTTACCATTTGGAAAGTCTTTTATACTAGCATGGAGAAGGTGAAAGTTTCTTATGCTAATTTTCTTTACTGAACTTGAATTTTGCATGAAGTTTACGTAATTGGTTGTTTTATTCAAATTACCTGAAGGTTGACCTGGTTAGAAGAAGTATTCAAATTAGTTTTGAAACCATTGGCTTTTGAATATCAGAATTAAAAAAAATAGATGCTGCTCTATTTTCCCTCTGCACAGCTTTCTGTTCTCTTGTTGGTAAGTCGTATTAGTTTGAAGTTTCCAATGAAATTGATTCTAAACGAGCTCTGTACCAATGAGCACTGCTTGAGCCATGGCTATAATTTTTTCCTGACATTTACAAACTATATTAAGATACAGCATAATCGACTTAGAACAAGTACTTTCAAATAATAACACTCAAGTTTATATATCAAATCTCAGAAATCTCAGTCTTATAAACAAAAACCGACCAGACATTGAAATAACATAAGTTTTATTAAGTCCCAAACCCTATTAAAGTGAAAAATAGCACATATAACCCTAAAACCACAAGTACTTGAGAAATGGCTCTTCATCTATGAGAATTGTTGATCTGTTGCCCTTATAGACTATATTAAGTTGAACTTTATTGATGCATAGTGCTCCATTTATAATCTGAAAATCTCAATAATTCTCAAATTCTATGTATCAAAATATCGGAAATATCAACATCTCCTAAACAATATCCTACTAGAAACTAAAATAACATGGGTTTCATAAGTTAAACCTTAACACTAACAAAAACACAATATAGCTAGTAACACTAAAACCCTAGTACTTGAGAAATAAGCAAAACATTAACTAATAAAATAACCTAAGTTATCTAAATATTGTAAATTTACATAAAAATTACAATTAATGCCATAAAATATTCTTCAATAGCTTGTCTTCATTTCTCCATGGATCAATTTTGCATATGATTTTCTATTCTAAGTTTCTATTAATTACCAAATTCCTTTTGTCATCTTTAATTCAGAAGGTATGCCAGATGCTGCTGAAGGCACCTCTGAATTCTGATTTGCTTTCAAATAGTTTTTTATCTTATATCATGTCATGCACGTGCTTCCAGGGAATAGATATATTGGCTGGAGTAGAGGCAATAATAAGTCATCTTGTGGTGAAGGAATTTCAGATACCATGTGCACATGCGCCTGCAGTATCTCCCCTTCCCTTGACCTCATCCCTTAGCCCAAAATCAGCTGCTGAGGAGGTTTGTGAAGTTTTATTTGTGCTCTCCCTCTTGCCACGCACACTTAGCATGTTTATGTGTGATTGGTGTGTGAACTTGGATACAACATAAGAATGCCTAATATTTTTGAGTAAAATATCATCTGTAGAAAAGCATGTAATCTTCAGAACTGTCCTCTTCAAGATTGTTTCTTCCTTGTATCTAATTTAAGCAATTAACCCTTTATTTGGTGGTTGTTTTAACTTATAGAAGCCAAAAGCAAGTAGCAAAAGTAACAACGAAATGGAACCTCAAATATTAATCAATGAACAAGAACTGAAGGCTAAATGCAGAAAGACTTTGTGGTTGGAAACTTTTTGAATGATGAGAGATGAAGTATTCCTAGATTAAGTCAGCAAAAACTAGAACAGACGAAAAGGTAATATGCCATGTTCACAGATTTGAGTAACAAAGCATATTAAAATCAGTGTTCTCATAGCATCAGTAGCTCTTTTTTCCTTGACAATTAATTAGAGCTGGTTTGAACTAACAGTAGTGTTAAAATATGGGAAATGAACTAGGGGATGGAGATAGAACCACTCGTATAAAAGAGCGCAATAGATAGATTAGACAATCAAAAGGAAATAGTATGATTGGTTATTCACAATACTTTTGACTGAAAAGCTTGGCTACAGAGTTTTATTGTCACAAAGACATGCATTATACATGCATGCAAGGAAGAACTCCCCTGCATACCATGTACTTATGTCTCTTTTCATTTCTTTTGACTAGATAGGATACACATTTTTGCCATGTGTCCTTGCGGGACTTAGTAATGCACCACAGTACTTGGTTAAAAACCCTGAGTCCTTGGCAAAGGGTTGTATCTTGGCAAGCGATGTTGACAGTGTTATTCTGCCAGTAGATGCTTGTGGAGGAGATGGTGCTCTTGCTTTTGCTAGAAGCAAGAGAAATAAGGTACAAATTTGAAAGCAAACTATCTGTGCTTTTCCTTCTATGGTAAAAAATGTCTGGGAAATTCATGTTTGGTGGGGAAAAATGGAAAGGGGGAAGGATGGAAAATGTTTTAGTCTAATGATCGAGATTCATAACAATGTGCTTGTTAGTTGCCGCTCAACCATTAGATTAAACCTTTTCCTTTCCTTCCTACTAAGTGAAGGCACATGTGCTTACTAGCACTTTGGCTTCATACTTTCTTGGCCCACCAAAAACATCTTATAATTTTAACCATGAGTAATCTTAATTTGTGGCAACAGCAATATAATGACTGTTTTCTCCTCTGCTTCCCTCGTTTACAGCCTCTGATAATCTGTGTGGAGGAAAATGAAACAGTTCTAAATGATACTGCTGATAAACTTGGGATCAAAGTGGTATGGCATCTAATTGGCTTAATTTTTTATTAATAGTTTTGTTCTATTTCATTCTGTTTGTTTCTTTGGTTAGGTTTTTGGAGTAAAAGACCTAAAAGTTGTAGTGGATGCTCATAGTAAGAGCCTCTTTCTACGTACACTAGTTTGGAAATCAAAAGTGACTGTTTTATATGAAATTTTTTTCCCTGCTAAACTAGACTAATTAATTTAAGGGCTTATCAAAATTTATCCCGATTGTGGATTTGAAAGGAAAGATAGGTTAGATATCATCATTTACATAAAAACCAAGTGCAGTGGAATCATATTTAGCAGTAAAATCAGAAGCGTAAACACTTGATAACTAATGCAACGTCATCTTTTGTGCAGGTCAGGGTCTCAAACTATTGGGAAGCTATAGGTGTTGTTGCAGCTCATAAGGCAGGAATTGACCCAAATTCTCTTCGTAGAAACAAAATACGCAACATTCAGTGCTTGTCTGATGTTCAAGCTAATGGCTTTGCAGTTTCAACAGCCTCATCCGTCACATAATGGTAAAGGTAGGGAAAATCTCCAAAGAAAACTGAAGAAACAACATATTAAATGAAATCATTATTTGATTTATACAACCGTGGAAAAAGAGTTTTTGCCTCTTCGGAGTATCTTTTCGGTTAGACCTCAAGGGAATAAATAACCTGCTTACGTTGAATATTGTATATATATATGCCGTAATGCTTGAGGATTGTCTGAAGGTGATTTCCATATCCATGATATGAGGTGATGTGAGGTGGGTAATTGGGTTTTGCAGGTCTCAAGTTGAAAAAGAACAAGTGCAAAAGTCCACTCTGAGTTACCAATTTTTGAAAGAAGCTGTGGTATTTGGATTACAATGTTGTTCTGTTTTTCTTAGGGACAAAACTATTGACTATTGACTCGAGTGTTGAAAATTTTGATTGCCTAGGTTCGGTTTAGGCATGTCTCAACCCTACCCAAATCCTCGTTTTGTATATCTTGAATACGGATGTAACGCTATCATAGCAATTATCTCATTTTTCCCCCTTATACATAATTTATTGTAAAATGCAGCAATTATAACATACTAGAATGATTCCCCCCCTTCACTGTTTTTTTTATTAATTTTTTTTAAGTCAATATTTATTTTAATTATATTTTAAATTGTAAAGTGTAGTTTTACGGAAAATAATTTATGAAAAATGTTTTTTACATTTTCATGCATTTGTTTCATGAAAAATTGTTTGGTCAATGAAAAATAATTTACAGAACATTAATTTATTCTTTTGAAAAAACAGAAATCATTTTTCAAAAAAGATTTTATTTTTGAGTAATTTAACTTTTATATAAAATTAACTTGAATGAAATGATTGTATTAATAAATTTTTTATTTTATTTTATTTTATTAAAATATTAAATATTGATATAAAATGTTAATAAATAATAAAATGTTTAATTATTTATATTTAATAAAATAACAGTTTATTGATACAAAATATTATTTGATAAATGATTTAGTATTACAATTTTATTTTAATAATAAATATTAATATTTTTAATAATTTAAAATTTAAAATTTAAAATGATATTTTATTTTATTGAAAAATATTTACATTAATATTTTAATGATGAATATATACTACAATTTATTAATATTTAATAATAAATACTTTCCCATATAAATCATTAATATTCTAATAATATAAATAAATATGAGTACTTGTTTAAATTATGCTCAACTTATTTTATCCCTTTTAGCTGTAATGTACCACTATTCACTCTCATATATGTAATATATGTAACTTCGAACTAAATTTTAATTAATTATTGTTTATTATTAAATTTATACAAGATGTTAATTATTATAAATATGATCTTATTATAAAATAAATTTTGGTTGCTACAAGGGAAATGCTTCTATAATATTTTGTAACAAATATAATTGACGGTGTCTTTGTTTCGCTAAGAATAATTTTTAAAAAAATCAAGAAAATTTGTCTAACAATCAAAAATATTTTACGCAGAATTATTCAAACACCAAAAAATATAAATATTTCCAAAAAATTAATCTATTTTCTAGAAATAATTTTTAAAAAATTGTTTTCAATGAAAACAAAATAATCGATTAATTTTAATGGTGGTGCAAATATATATACAGATAATGTCCGTAAATCTCATGATAGGTACCCAAAGATTCAAAGTGAACTTCGATGGTAGCTTATCTTGAAGCAATAATGCATTGCTTTAGTCGCCATCAATGTAATACCCCCAAAATTTTTATAGTAAGATATTATCTTTGATATAATAAAATAAGGAAATAAAGCGACAAAAAGGGGAAATTTTGGAGTTATGTCAACATTGGAAGTATATTATGACATATTAGTTCAAGAAATGATTAAATCGCAAAAGTGAGAAAAGTTTTATTACCCAAGAGTAAATACTCAATTTGAAGGGTTAAAGTGTAAATATAAAAAAGTTGAAGGACCAATGGTGTAAATATTTTAAGGGTAAAATGATCTAGAAACTAAGGAAAATGGATGGATTAGGACCAAATTGAAAAATGTGAAGAATTTTGAGGGACTAAATCACAATTTTACCAAATTAAGTGATGACTCAATGATGGAATTTTAAAAGATCATAAAGGGCAAAACGGTCAATTAGAAGAGAGAGAAATCTAGAAGATAATGATGATGTTGGAGATATTTTAGATTAATTAAATAAATATTAGTTTATTAATATTTTAATTTAATTTTTAAATGATATTTTATTATTTTATTATTATTTTATTTAGTATATATATATAAGAAAAGGAAGATGAAGAATCATCCAAACCACCATTTTTCCCATGCACCAAAGTGTGAAAAGGAGAGAAAGAAAGAAAGTTTTCCTTTCTTTACAATTTGGTCCTTCCATCAAAAATTCACCATTTTCATCTAGAAATCAAAAGAATTTCCATATCCATCAAGAGAGAAAGATAACAAGGAGACTATGGGGAGCTAGAATATCAAGTTAGATTCAAGAAATAGAAACTGGAGGAGAGAGAAAATTAAGTTAAAGATTGAAATCAATATGACAAGGTAAGAAAATCAAGATTTTAATATATTTTTTTAAGTTTGATATTATTGAAAAAGTATGGAAATGATGATAATGTAAAGTTTTCGTATATATGGTCCTATGTTCTTGATATGTTAGTGAAGAGAAAATAAGAGAAAGTGATGAGAAATAGTGTAGAGAAAGAAAATAAGGGTGTTATAAACATGGTAATAAACATCTTGCACTAAAACAATTTTTGACAGCAACAGTAGGCTAATTTTGAAAAATTACCATAAATTATGGAAATCGAATTAGAGGATGAAAAAAATATGGAATTAAATTTTATTAAGTCTAGTTTCTCATAGAAGAAACGGTGTAAGTAATGGAATTGTAAATCATGAGATATAATAAATTTTGTGAGACAAGGTCACAATGAATTTGGATTCCTCTTTTCTGACTTTGGAAAATCATCAAAAATTGAATAAAAATGATTAGAGGCTTAAATTTATATTTTTAAAATCCTGAATGAGTCTATTTTCAATATAAACAAACAGGAACATCATTTGAATTCTGTACAAAGAGATAATTAATTTTTAGTAAAGAGGGGTCGGAACTGTCAAACAGTGAAATAGGGGAAATTTAAAGAATAAACTGTATTTATTGGCTAAACCAAAAATTCTTAAAATTTTATGGTAAAATATATGTGACCTAGTTTCAGAGAAAATTTTCGGATCTCAATTTGGAGTTCTGTAGCTTAAGATATAATTAATTTAGTGACTATGACTCAGGTGAACAGCTTGTTACGAGTAAACAAGTAAATAGTGGTATTATGTATATATCAAGGATGTGGAATGGAGTGGAGGAGGAAAAATATATGTGAATATTCAGCTAATATGAGTTTATTTTAAAATAGCTAATTTACATGTTTTAGCTTTAAGGACTAAATTGAATAAAAGTAAAATTTTAAGGGTAATTTTGTAAAAATGTCAAAAATGACCAAATTGCATGAAATGAATTGTTTTATTATTTAAATTAATAAATTGAATGAAATATTAATTTAGATCAAGATTGGGTGGAAATTCGAGGAAAATGGAAAATTACTAAAATGTCCTTGAATTTTGGTATTTCTACAATTTAGCCCGGTAAGTTCGTGTAACTTGAATTATATTCTTAAATGCTTGAAATGTATGTTATTGATGTGAATATGATTTGAATGTTCATTGTATGAAAATTGATGAAACATTGATATATTTGATAAAAATGGGAAGAAATCCCGGTTGAATGGAAGGAAAATTCGATAGATCTCTGAAAAGGAATTGACGATAAAAAGGATCTAGCCCAGACGGTGATCCTATCTTGATATAGCCCTCCCGAAGAATATGTGGAAAATGAATTTAGCCTAGACGGGTAATCCGAATTAGGGTCTGAATTTAGCCTGGACTGATAATTCAGATCCAAGCTCATTAGAGTAATTGTCATTGCAGGGGATTTAGCCTGGATTGGTAATCCCGTTGTAAGGATGAGGTTCGCGGGAGTGTACTCTCTGAAATGGAAATGTGTGCACATGAATATGAATTGACGGACCCGGTTTGTACACTAAAAGTGTACCTTTGAAAATCCATCGAAATTTCTGAGAAATTCAACGAGATAAATATGGAAAATAATAAGGGTAATAGAAAACATGAAATTGAATTATTATTGGAAATATATTATCGAATTTAATACCCAGTTTGGATTGAACGCGGGATTGAGTACAATTGTTCTGTGCCAAAGGATGAATTGACGACAAATTACCCAAGTAAACCGAGGTTTAGCATTTGTTGCGGCCTTTCGTGTTTACTATCTGTTTAGCTCTCATGAGCTTAAGTTCAGCCTTCGGGCTTTTGAAAACGATGTACTCATATCCGTAAGTTGTTCTTCGAAAGGTAAAATATCGGGAGTTGTCTTGAATGGTAATATAATTATTTATATGATGCATTGAATTGGTAAGTATTTAAGTGAAAATATGCTACTGCTCATGAAAAAGTATTAAGGTTTAAATTAAGCAATTTTCTTATGAAATGACTTATCATGTGATTAGTTCGGGAAATGCTTTGGGTAAATGCACTAGCTTGTAACCATGGTTGAATGATATGTTTATGACTTGTGTGACATGCATATGGAAAAAGCGTGGAAAGTAAAGAAATGCAAATGAAAATAAAGAAATTATCAAGAATTAAGGTTATATAAAATCCTACTAAGCTTGGGATAATATGTTTAAGTGATACTGTGGATTTATTCACCTTGTAAGTTGATGAATATACCTTCATGGGTATTGTGGTATCAATATTGGGTTATCCTTGATATGTATAGATTTCATATTTTAAAAGAACTAATATGATTAATGACTATACGAGCTTACTAAGCATTCATTGCTTACGTATTTGTTTTTTTTATTTACCCTACAGATTATCGGAAGCTCGATTGGATTGGAAACTTGTCGGAGATATATTACACTATCCATTGGTTTTATCGGTAATTTTGGATGATTTGATTCTAGTTATAATGGCATGTATAAGTTAATTTAGCCAACGTTGGCTCATTAATATTTTGATTTTGGTTGGTTTCAAATATAAATTCTAGATGAAATGAAATGTCTGAAAATTAATTTGTAAATTTTTGTAATGCTTCGTAACCCTGTTCCGGCGATGAATTCGGGTTAGGGATGTTACAATCAAAGCCATAAAAGACTATCTAAATTTATTATTTTCTACTTATAAGCTCCAATCGGAAAAGAATATATATAAATAAAGGAAATGAATTCTTTTTATTGGACCATGCATTACTTTTTGTATTCAGTGTGGATAAAAGATCTTTCTATGTTATACTATTCAATACTTAACGGTGAATCGATTTGATAGCCTAAATATTGTTATTCATAATATTGATTTGATTCGATGTCATTGAAATATAAGTTATTGCATTGAATTTACAAGCGACAAATTTATCATTTCTATGAGATTAAATCCTGAGTTATTGCGAAGAAAAAGAAACAATGAAATTATGGAAGTAAATATTCTCACATTTATTGCTACAACGCTGTTCATTCTAATTCATATTGCTTTTTTTTACTTATAATATATGTAAAAATTGTCAGTCAAAGTGATTAATTTGAATGAAACTTGACTTTTTATCAAGGAGTTAAGAAAAAAAAATTCAAATCTCATGTCTTAAATAAAATGAATGGACTAGAATTAGCAATATCCTATAAAACTTGATAGTATGGTGGAAAAAAAGTAAATCTTTCTACCATACTATTTATTCCTATTATTGTAATGTATAAAGATACAGGCTTAATATAGATGAATCCAATTAAATATATGTATTGTACATTGTATCTCAAATTTAGCGTTACGTGGTTCAAAAACATCAAATCTCGCCTCAATTATCATTTGTCAGGATTATTCGGAGTAAGTTCCTTGGCTTGGACAGGACACTTAGTCCACTTCACTATTTTTAGATCCCGAGGGGAATATGTTCGAAGGAATAATTTCTTCGATGTATTATCACATCCCCAAGGGTTATGCCCATTTTTTTCAGGTCAACAGAATCTTTATGCTCAAAACCCCGATTCAAGTAATCATTTATTTGGTACCTCCCAAGGATCAGATCTACCATTCTAACCTTTCTCGGGGGATTCCATCCACAAACGCAAAGTTTATGGCTGACTGATATTGCACCATCATTTAGCTATTACAATTCTTTTTCTAATAGCAGGTCATATATATAGAACTAATTTCAGAATTGATCATAGTTTAAAAGATCTTTTAGAAGCACATATTCTTCCAGGAGGACGATTGGGGTGGGGCCATAAGGGTCTTTATAACACAATCAATTATTCGATTCATTTTCAATTAGGTCTTGCTCTAGCTTCTTTAGGGGTTATTACACTCAATTTAATGAGATCTATTAATTTTAATGGTTACTCAAACATGTCAAACATGTTAATTATAAGTAATTACATCAAATTTAATTCCTATTTGACTTTCCAAATACATCTTAAATAAAAAAAATGATTATACGTTCTTAAAAACACATCGAGTGTGTTTGGACACTAGTTACAAAATAATTGAATGAAAAAATATTTACGAGGGTAGTAAGTAGTTATAAGGAATTTTATTTCTTTGTAATTATAAGGATACATATGACGTGACGTTACCGTTTTATACAATTTTTTCTCAATCCAAACATATCGCAATTACATTGAAATTGTTGGACAAAACACATTAGCGAACAAAAATATATATATAAATAAAAAAGATTTATATATATAATAAATGGAATAATTTATATTTAAATTATCAGATATGAAAAACCAATAAATAATATAACAAAAAGCATAAAACAAAAAGAAGAAATGAGTTTTATTAGATGTTGAAGCCTGTTTTACATAGTTTTCTTAAGACAGATTCGGCCGCTCCTACGGTACTTAGAGAAATGTTGGTCGAATGTCTCCTAGGATACAACAACACGATGATCGAAGTAATAGTACCTCTGCAGTGATCAACAAACAAGCGATGCCTTTTTCTATCACTGAAATGTTGGAAATTATAAAGAGGAAAAGAGAAGAATTTTAGAGAGAAAATAATCTCGGTGTGAGAGAGTGAGATTAAGCAAAAAATTTTGAAGAAGTCTTAGCCTTTTATAGGCATTCAAAGTGGAGGAATTTTTGGAAATATTGATGTATAAGGAGACAAAATCTGCATTAAATGGGCAATTAAATCAATTTGATTAGAATCAAATCAAATCTGAGAAAAAAAATTAAATTTCATGTTTTGCATTAATATTCATAAGCCAAGCCCATATTGGTCCCAACACTTCGCATCGCCCACGTTGTACTAGTGTGCACCAACCTCAATGAGTTTAAACTTACACCCCCTACATACGAAATAAGATTCCAAGCTTAATCATTTAATTAATTTTTAAGTGGGTTCTCATATATATACACATTTCACACATAGTATTTAATCAATGTGGGATTTAAACTTTTCGTTTCCTCAACAAATATTTCCGAGTAGCTTACTTTGAGCATCAATTTCTCATTCGTCACTCAACCATTTTGAGCATATGATATACCGTTGTAAATGTCTCATGGGCCTTTGCATTAGTAATTGTTTGAATAGAATTGGGTAAAGTAGATGAGATTTAATTAAACTTAGATAAGGTAGCAAGTAATACCTGGTAGGAACAATGGGAAAAATGGTTTCTCTCCCCTTGTTGTCAAATTAGCACATGTGGATTTTGTTAAATTAATATTCCCACATGTGCTGTCTTAATCCCATGTGGGAGTATGATGATCCTAAGCCACTTTTGACAGCACAAACAAGACAACATCAACCAGTCCGTTATCCACCCCCATTTCCATGTCCTTTTCTTCACTCACTTCCCCTATAGATTTATTATATTTAATAGTTAAAACGTATTGAACTAAATGGGTTTACAAATTAAAAAAAAGGTTAAAAATAATAATTAGATGAATTTTAAATAGAAATCGAGTTAAGAGAATTGATTCTACATATAAAAGAAAGATTTATATCCGTTTTTAAATTAAATGAATTACTATATTGATTAAGATGTGTTATCCAACAATTATATTAATATATTATAAATAATCGTATGAAACAGAGGGTTATTTTCTTAGATATTTATATAATTTTGATACATAAATAGTTCATGTATTTTTATTTTATTCCGTGTTATATTAATATTGTCTTTAATTTAATCTGAGTTAGGGTGCGTTTACCGTTATCTTTTAGAAGCATTAAAGAAAAAAAAACACTTTTGAAATAAAAATATTACTAAATAAGATATTTTTAATTTTTTTTCAAAAATGCTTATGAGATAAAAAAATTTAAAAAAATTTTTTTAGTCAAAAACAGAAGTAAAAAATTTTATTAGTCAAAAGTACCTTTTAACTCAAAATTATTTTTAAAAAAATTGCTAAACTAACTTTAATAACGAGTATATCAAAGCCTAAAATTTTGTTAGTTATATATGTGATGTATTTTTTTTAATTTAATGTGAAAGCGATATCTTACGTACTTTTGTTCTTTGGTATTGGCAAACACTAACCTGGGCCTATTTTAAAAGGTTTGCCCTCTTTATTGACCATGATCCCTTATCACCATCCCCCCCCCCCCCACAACACACATGTATATATAAATACCCTTATGTTTCACCCACCGTGAATTAATCTTGTATGCTTTAAAGAGAAACCAAGCCAGTTTTGTTGTTAAATAATCCTGAGTGGTTGAAAATGGGGAATAGTTTGGGTGGGAAAAGGAGTAGCAAAGTGATGAAGATAACTGGGGAAACATTCAAGTTGAAGACACCAGTGACAGCTGAAGAGGTTGTTAAGGATTATCCAGGACATGTTTTGTTAGAATCAGAGGCGGTTAAACGTTATGGTATTGGAGCAAAGCCATTGTTTCCATTTCAGAAACTGGAACCCAACAGGCTTTATTTCTTGGTAGAGTTGCCTGAGGAAAGGGTTCCAAGGAGGGTTCGATCGGGTTTAAGCATGAGTGCCTGGAGATCTGTGTCAGATCTGTCACTCCTCAAACACAAAAGTGGAGCAGTGAGGGTTAAGATGAGGATTCCCAAGGCGGAAGTGGAGAGGTTGATGAAAGAGAGCGAAAACGAGGCCGACGCTGCTCACAAAATCATGCAGCTTTGCATGGTGAAACCACAGCTACTGCATTGGAAGGGTGACCATGGAAGCGCCGTGGCACAAGGTTTCAAGGGCAGACAGGTTTGTTCTCACCACCAATTCTTCCTCTTTTCATTAGCTTTGTTTGTTTGTTTGTTTAAGGCTATGTTTAGCATTTTCTCTGAAAAAACTCTTAAGGTTGTTTTCACACACTCAATAATAAATATTGGGTGCGCTAATACAATATATTATATTTTAAAGAAAATAATATAGATTTAAATTTTAAAGATAATATTATTGAAAGGAATAACCATAAGTCTCATATATAAACAATAATAAAAATATTAAATTTGTTTTCCTATAAACCTAATTTTGTTGTAAACTAAACTCTCTATAAAAAAAATGCTAAATGAGCCTAACTCATAACAGTTGACATTTATTTAGTAATGTTTATCCGTTTAGTTGCAAAGTGTGAATGGTATGACGTAAGGAATGGGAAGAAATTAAGGGATATTTGGAAGTGGGTGTACCAAAACAAAGCACACTCCTAAGTACAAAAATTACAATAGGTTTAGGACGACTTCATATCATTAACTAATGAATCGGGCTTTTCAATGCATTTGATCACATCTGGATATTCGCTCTACAACTAATTACATGCATCTCTTATTTGAGATTTCTTTGTGTCATGTAAATTTTTAGTATGCCATATTAATCATATTTAAAATCATCACATATCTCTTTATACTTTAGGTGATAAATTTTGGATTTAATTTCTTCTATTTCAACTTTCAAGACGTGCATGCACGCATATTATTTTATTAAAACAGAAATTAAAGATGAAGGTGAAAGTGAAACACCCATACCTAATGCAAAATAAATAGTTAAAAGCATCAAAACCTTACATTATCATGTTGTGTTTCTTATTACCTCGAAAATGGTTCGTATTTTCAAACTGAAATATTTGATTCATGCAGAGAAGGGTGAGTTTCGCGCCAATCAATGAAGGAGGGAGCCAAATCCCGGTAAATTCTAAATAAATAAACAAATCAGAGCAATGGAAGATAAGGGTTCATTCATATATATTCAATTTTTCGCATCCTCCCCAACCTCACCCTACATTTTCATTCTCATATGTACATACATTAAATTCATAAGCTATGATCAAGCTTTTCTTTTTGGGAATTTATGAAAGAGCTTAGAGTGAGAAATGTAACCTTTGCTCGGAATGATTATGGAAATCTTGTGAAATCATTCTATGTATTTTATTATGCATGGAATGAGATTTAAAAATTGAAATAAATTAAAGAATTTTATTTGTAAAATTCGAGTTTCTGTTGTAATAAATCCTTTATTTTTCTCTTCAATGAAGCTATGTCGATTAAACTTGATCTTGAATGACAAGTTTATTTGATGTGGCTAGTGCCAATGGTAGTGGCCACTTCGACTAATATTGCGATAGGATGTTACTTGCCATATACGATGTTACTTGCCATATACGAAGTTAACAATTTATGAAATTAAATATTTGGAGTTTAAATATTGTTGATGATGTGAAGAATGCAAGCCCCTCTATAAAGATCAATCTATTTGAAACGACATATCTTGAAAATTGGGCTGCATTAGATTAGATCAAATAATTGGATCCATTAGATTGTGAAGATTGGATCGAGATAACATTAAAGTTATATCTCCAAACAGCCCACTTTATATTTATGTTTATTATTATTGTTGACACCATTTTTTTGATAAAACGGGGTCGACTTGGATCTTGAAAATAAAAACGAAAGTGGGAGTCGCCACCAATCTTTTTTTGATGAGGTGTGATCGGGTCACCTCAAAAAACGATGGTTTTAATAGACGATTTGCTTTTATTAAAACAATGCTTTTTGGTCTGCGAAATTCAGAAAAACAGGTTCGGGAGTCGGTTACGTACGAGGAAGGATTAGCACCCTCATAACGCCCAAAAATTGGTACCTAGTTGATTAATTAGTGTCTTAGTATCGAAGATTGAAAACTTTGAAGAGTTTTAAAAATACGATCCTAAAAAAAAACTCAAATAACATGTATTGAAATTTAAGATTCTCTTGTTCAGAAGGGATATCACATCCAGCACGTTAGGACGCGATACTTTAAACCATCGAAGCCAAGATCACCTTATGGTTTCAAAAAAAAACATACTTTGAATTTTTAAGACGATATTTGGCTATTTGGTCAAACGAGAAATCGAAACCCAGCACGTTAGGACACGCTTTCTCGAATTTCCAAATGAAAAATATTACCTTTATTAATTTTTTTTTAAAAATCCTCATATCGAGAAAATAACATGTCACATCCAATGCATTAGGATACGACGTATCGAATTCCCGATATGAGAATACATGTCGAAAAATTTACTTATTTGAAAGACATTCGATTATCTTGATTTTAGAAAGAAATCATACTCCGTAAGTTGGAATACAATTTTCTTAATTTCTGAGATTATTTTAAATTTTTTGTTAAAAAACATTCGTTTATTTGAATATATTGAGAATATCGAAACTCCGTAAGTTAGGGTACGACCTTTTCAAATCAAAATACGAAATTTTAATTATTTTAAAGTCGCAATTCATGGATCAAAATAGAATTAATCTAACGTGAAATGCTAGAAATAAACATGGTATTAATATGCGTAACAAAACGATAATGAATACGGTAATGCAAATAATAGAAAATGCAAATCAATCATACCATAACAAGTAAATAAATGAATAGTTAGGACATTCTTTTAAAATAATAATGAACATATACGCAAATAAATAAATAAACATCGAGTAAAAAAAAACACAAAAAATAAAAATATTTGTGTATCTATATACATATTTTAAAATTAAAATATAACATATATATAAATTATAAGATATAGGTACATATATGTATTATAAAAATGTATAGATGTACGTATAGTTTAAGATTATAAAATATATAAAAGAATATATGTATGTATATATATATTTTAAAGTTATGAAATATATAAAAAAATATATATGTATGTATAAATATATATATATATATATATAAAACATTAAATATATGTACATATGTATGTTAAAAAATGTGTATGTATGTGCAGGTATGCATTATAAAAATGTATGTGTATATATATTATAAAAATGTATGAATGTATATATATAACAAAATTTGAAATTTAAAAGGTATAAATGAGTAAATAATAATAATAATAAAATAATAATAAAAGAACAAAATAAAAAAATAAAAAATTAGGGGACAGATTTTAAAATGAAATAAAAAGATAATAAAGGACTAAAGTAAAATGCGCGTCAAGAAGGAGGCACTAATCGCGCAATATCCCCATTCCTTATACGCATCATTTTGCGCGGGACTAGATTGGAACAAACATGGAAGAAATGGGGTCAAAGTGAAAATATTGAAAAGGACAAAACGACCGAATTGAAGCCGAGCACCAAAGCAGAGGGACCCGCAGCGCAAATAGCCCATTCGGCCTTGAAAATGCTCGGATCCTCCGCTAAACAGGTCGGGTATTCGGGTCTTATTTGAAACGACGTCGTTTTGGCTATCATCACTTAAGCCCAAAACGGCATCGTATAGATACCCATATAAATAGCCAAATTAAAACAAAAAAAATCAACCCCCATTTTCAAAAAAAAACTCTAAGGATCTCTCAAATCCTCTCAACCCATCCCTCGGCCAGGACTCCGGCGAGCACTGGCGGCGACTCCGTCTCATCTCTTCCGTAACGCCACCGTGCCGGAGGGCCAAAAGTGACCAAAACCCAAGTTTTCAGAAGATCTCCTTTTTTTAAAACAAAATAAACCCGATTTGGGTGTTTTCAAACTAGAAAATGAAGGGAGAAATAGAAAAGGGTCTTTCGGCTTCACTGCTTCCCTTCTCGGTGAAGCCCCGAATGAAACCCTAGGGGTTTCCACAACTCGGCCGAATGGACAGAGGCCCCCAACGGTGGCGCACGTAGAATGAGAGGTACTTCAAAACCCTTTTCTTTTATTTCACTTTTTGTTTATTTATTTAGTACGCGAAAACCAAAATAAAAATAAAAAATAAAAAAAATAAGAGAATCGAACAAAAAGAACATAAATATAAGTTTCCCTTCTGAAAATCAGTATTTTGTTTCTTTTTATTAATGTTTGCCGAAGCCGAAGAAGAAGATACATTGATATTTCATGGCTTTTTATAGTCGATTTACAGAACTATTCATTTCTTCCTTTTGTTTTTGTCTATTTGCTATTTGTTGGTTTCTGTCTTTTTCTTGCAGGTGGTCTGACACGCGTGGAGGGCCAGCGATTGGCGATCAGCAGCAGTAGGCATGCGAGGAGGCGTGTGGCGCTGGGGCTGGGCAGAGGCAGGAGCGGTGCCCTAGGGTTTGCTGAAATGTTTATGTTGTGGGCCTGTTGGGCTAGGTTTTGGTTAGATTTTGGGCTGTTGGGTTTGGGTTTAGTTAGGTTTGGGTTTTAATTTTTGTATTTGGTTTTGTTTGGGTTTTATTGGGCCCGGGCAAAAATGGGCTCTTACAACTGCCCCTTTTTGCTCATTTTCGTGTAACAAGAATAGAGCAAAGACCTTAAAAGAGCCAATTTTGCCTGGCTTTGCCTAGTCTTGACTTCTTTAGGTGCTTTTATTCTTCAAAGCCTCCATTCTAGTCCACTGCATCTTATTGCTTTGATCCACTTCACGGCATCTTTAGAGAGATATGTCTTCAATCTACTCTGCTGTAACTTCATGGGGATGAGGTTTGTAGTTTTAGTCTGTTCCACTGCAACTTCAGGGAGATAAGACTTGTATCTTCAACCTACTCCACTACAACTTCAGGGAGATAAGGTTTGATATGATAATATCTAATTCAACCTACTGCAACTTTAGAGGTATATGATTCATCGTTTTAATCCGCTCCACTGCAACTTCAGGGAGATAGGATTGGTTTCAGTCTGCTCCACTGCAACTTCAGGGAGATAAGACTCGTTATCTTCAACTTGCTTTACTGCATAAAGTCTGATGTGATCTGCTCTATTGCAACTTTAGAGAGATAAGATCTATCATTTTAATCCGCTTCACTGCAACTTCAGGAAGATAGGATTGGTTTCTTCAATCTGCTCCACTGCAACTTCAGGGAGATAAGATTGGATACGATCTGCTCTATTGTAACTTCAAAGAGATAATATTTGTGGTTTTAATTCGCTCCACTGCTTAGGAAGATAAGACTTGATGCGATCTGCTCTACTGCAACTTTAGAGAGATAAGATCTGTGGTTTTAATCCGCTCCACTGCAACTTCAGAGAGATAGGATTGGCTTTTTCCGTCTGCTCCACTGCAACTTCAGGGAGATAAGACTGGATGTGATCTGTCCTACTACAACTTCAGAGAGATAAGATCTGTGGTTTTAATCCGCTCTACTACAACTTCAGGGAGATAGGATTGGCTTCTTTTGTCTGCTCCACTGTACCACCAGGGAAGTAAGATTCACCGTTGTGGCTTCAATCTTTTTAATTGCAATGTCGGGGAAGCAAGATTCGCCGTCGCAGCTTCAATCTTTTTAATTGCAATGTCGGGGAAGCAAGATTCGCCATCGTAACTTTAATCTGTTCCACTGCACCACCAGGGAAGTAAGATTCGCTGTCGTGGCTTCAATATTTTTAATTGCAATGTCAGGGAACAAGATTCGCCGTTGTAGCTTCAATCTGTTCCACTGCATCGCCAGGGAAGTAAGATTCGTTGTCGTGGCTTCAATCTTTTTAATTGTAATATCGGGGAATAAGATTCGCCGTTGTAGCTTCAATTTATTCCACTGCATCGCCAGGGAAGTAAGATTCACCGTCGTGGCTTCAATCTTTTTAATTGCAATGTCGGGGAACAAGATTCGTCGTTGTAGTTTCAATCTGTTCCACTGCATCGCCAGGGAAGTAAGATTTGCCATTGTGGCTTCAATCTTTTTAATTGCAATGTTGGGGAACAAGATTCACCATTGTAGCTTCAATCTATTCCACTGCATCGCCAGGGAAGTAAGATTCGTCGTCGTGGCTTCAATCTTTTTAATTGCAACCTCAGGGGTATGAGTAATTCCATTGATCTGTTATTTAGGGAACATGACCTGCAAAATCCATTTCATGGACCAATTTATGCCTAGTGTTTAGGATGTCATGATTAGAATGAATCAAATGCGCCTAACTAGATATGTATGAATGATATTCGTATGAGTGTAGAATGTCATGAGAATGATCCCTTTTTTAATGCTTAGGTTGTCATTACTCGTTGTTCATCAAGGTTTTATTACTGACGTGTTACCATGCCCTCTTGTTGAGCTGGTATCTTTGTAAAAAAAAAATAGTCGTAATTTAGACTATTCTTTCACAAATGTCTCTAACCATTAGGTTTGGTTAGTTCTAAACAATAGTCCTGTTTCAGGTCTTCATATTTTTTAGAAGCTTTCAGAGTAATATGCAGAACTCCTTCTGCTTGAATATTTTCAGTCCATTAATCGTTACCTCAATGAAAAAATCTTGGAAAATATTATCAAAATGGACAAGATGAAATTTTGTCGAAAGCAAAACTCGAAATGAGTGAGTCAATCAATATAGCAAATTTTGCTAGAATACAAAATGAGAATAAATTAATCAAGATGGCGTATTTTATCAAAAATACAAAAAAATGAATAAAATGGAAATAGGTGCCCCAGATATTGTAGCATGAGCTTCTCTGCCCCAAACTTCTTGAGGACCCTTTTGAACTTGATACGTGTTTAGAAGTCCTAGAAGACTTTGTTGATGCCCCAAGATGTGCATCTATCCTTCTTATTAATTCAGAGAGAGGACAAGACTACCGCATGCCCCACATTTGATAAAAATTTGAACTGCCCATTCCTGGGTTTTCAATTCAAAACCCCTTTGGTCTCAAGGCGCCCTTTGCGGGTTTTCACGTTGGCCTCTCCTTTTTTTTAGGCGAAGTACTTTTTCACTGAATCTGAATTCACAGGATTAGGTAGTCTTTTCCCGTCCATCTCAGTCAATATCGACGCTTTCTCAAATAAGACCTTCCACATAAGGTTCTTTCTAGTTTGGCATCCACTTTCTTCTGAAGTCCTTTTGTATGGAAAGGATCTTCTTCGATATTAGGTCCCCCTCATGGAATTCTTTAGTACGAACCTTTTTTGGTGAGCTCGCATCATTTGTTGTTGGTACGTTTGACCATGACGAATAACTTTCAACCTTTTCTTATCAATCAATTTTAATTGATTATATTGGGCCTAGATCTATTCTGTTTTATCCAACCTCAGCTCTGACAAGCCTCGAAGGGTAGGAATATCAACTTCAATGGGTAAAACTGTCATTATTCCATATGCCAATGAGAAATAAATTGCCCCGGTAGAGGTTTTTTTGTTTTATTTTTTTGTTTGTTTTATTTTTTTTGTACCGTTCATTTTGAGGTAACATGGTGTTAGTCTTGAACAGACTGCAAACTTCTGATATCATGCTGTTGTTCAAATTTAGTGCATTATCTGATACGAGCCCTTTGGCATTCTATACTGACATATGATTTCTTTTTCAAGAATTTGCTGACTGTCGAATTTGTGACATCGGCATATGAAGCAACCTCTACCCACTTAGTGAAGTAATTGACGACCATAAAGATAAGTTGATGGCCGCTAGAATCTTTTAGCGCGATCAACTCAATGACCTCCGTGCCCCACATAGAGAAAGACCATGAAAAAGTCATAACATGAAGAGATAAAGGAGGCACATAAATCTTGTCTCTGTGAATTGGGCACTTGTGGCGTTTCTTGGTATAATTGATGCAATCCCCTTCTGTGGTGGACCAGCAATACCCTAATCTTATGATTTTCTTGGCCATTGCGAAACCATTAGCATGTGTTCCTCAGACACCCGTATAGACCTCTTCCAAAATCTTCTTAGCCTGAAAAGCGTCCACACGTCTTAGTAGCTCAAGCATATCTTGGTTCGATCATGCGAAAACATCTTTGAATTCTTGGAGTAACTCAATGACGTCTCGCTTTGTCTCTACGGTGATACAGGCTCTGATCTTCACCTTTTTCTCTTCTCCTAAGCTCACGGTTTCTAACTAATTTTTGTAAGGTAGGATCTGTTTTTTGACTTGCTCTACCCTCCTTAACAAATCAAGAGATAAACTACAGTCTCGATCATCTTCGAAGTCTTGAGGTTTCTCTAGACACATATCTTGCTCAAAAGAAAGTTCTGAGTCAATAGCAATGTCGCTCATATAATTGATATTTGGAGACCTATTCTAGGGACGAAGGAAGACTCAAAGAGCTAATGAATCAAAGGGTAATTATCTGTATGGTATGAGTATGAATGGAAATGGAATGAACAAAAGAATGTTTGCCAAGACAAAATACGAAGATGCATTTTATTGAAATAAAAAAAATAGTGGACACGCGCCTTTTTCACAAAAGAAATTTCTATTGCTCCCAGGCTTAAAGCAATATATTACTCTGAAATGGTCCTAAAAATTACAAGAATCTCCTCCACAGTCCAGTTATTTAGAACGCCTCTAGGGATATAGAAACAAATTTTTGATAGTTTTTTTTAGTTCATTCTTCAAAGGCACAAACATCTTTCCATCGATATCTTCAAAGAATTCCAATTCTTTATCATCCATCTAGATCCCTACTAGATTTCTGAACTCAATGTACTTTTAGATTTTAGGAAAATTATTGTATGTACTGAAATGTAATGTTAATGAATGAAAAGATGCATGCAATGAAATGTAATGGCAGATGCATAAATGCAGAAAAAGAGATGTTGATTCTGATTCAATTCTATTAGAACAACTTTTCTAGAAAACAAGTCCCTTTACATAAAATGGATATTTACATATACAACCCTGTCCTAACACTCAAAGTAGAGACATCGATCCTTTTCCTCAAATCTGTATGTTAAGATTGAATCTTGAAAACTCTTCAAAGGGGCACCTCCTTTATCTGTTTTTGCTTGATCTGAGCTGCGACCCATTGTTCATTCATCCTCATAATGCTCATTGGCTTCTTTAAGAAAGTTGGCGTTAGCGGCTCTCGAATAGTCTTCTTCAGCTTGAGTCTTCGGGCAATGAGGCAAAGTCGTGTACTCATTCATCAGACTATCACCCTTCTCTCATTACGTTTTCTCGGACCATATTCGGATGACCGAATTGTCTTTTATTTTATCAAGAAACTTATTTTATTATTAAAATCTCTCTACTTAGATACTTGAACGTGAATCAACACCTCTCTTCTATTATGAAAATGCAATGTAGTCATAACCAAAACAAAAGAAAACATGTTAGTACAAAGCAAAACCAGGCGAGAAAGAAACAAAAAGAGCACCTATTTAGGTGACCGCTAGGGGTTTGAAGTGATTCTATCCATGGTAGGCTCTTAGGTTCACTACGTGCAGTTCGGCTCTAAAGTAAATGTACCTGAACCAGCATATTCCTCGATCCTCACCCATTATAGGCTCATATGAACCAAGTTCAGTTCAGGGGAATACATTTTCCTATGGCTGCACGGAGATAAAAATCTCACGAAGACATAAGTACGGATGTATCCCGAAAGTGATCCGCTATCCTGCACGGAGGTGAAGACCTCACGAAGGAAATAGCCTCTCACTCCCACTTAAAAGGATATAATCAAGTGGTTATGCAATGTAATATGCAGAAGCACATCAAAAGTTCACATCAATAGAGTAATTACAAACCGAAGTAATGATAATCGTAACAAAACGGATGAAATATAACAAAATAATTACAAATTTAAACCAAGTTTTCAGGTGACCTCTAGGCATTCGGTGTGGTTCTACCTAGGGTAGGCTCTTAAGGCTTATTATATGCGGTTTGGTCCTAAAGTAGGGGTACTCGAACCAACAGATTCCTTGATCCTCACCTATTATAGGCTCATACGGACTGAGTTCAGTTCAGGGGAATACATTTCCCTATGGCCATGCGGAGATGAAAATCTCACGAAGACATAGATACAGATGTATCTCGAAAGCGATTCACTATCCCACACGGAGGTGAAAACCTCACGAAGGCGTAGTTTCTCACTCTCACTTAAAATGGTAAGATCGTACGATCATGTAAATGCAATATGCAAAAACTATATCGAGACGTAAACAAATAAAGTAGATATAATAAAATGATGTAGACTACGTGCAACAAAATGATCGTAAATTTGAACCAAATTTTCCATTTTCGGCCAAAAGACGAGAAATAATCAACTCGTGGCTTGACTCTCTTATTTTGGTTCCCCAGTGGAGTCGCCAAGCTGTTGACACCATTTTTTTGATAAAACGGGGTCGACTTGGATCTTGAAAATAAAAACGAAAGTGGGAGTCGCCGCCAATCTTTTTTTGATGAGGTGTGATAGGGTCGCCTCAAAAAACGATGGTTTTAATAGACGATTTGCTTTTATTAAAATAATGTTTTTTGGTCTACGAAATTCAAAAAAATAGGTTCGAGAGTCGATTACGTACGAGGAAGGATTATCACCCTCGTAACGCCCAAAAATTGGTACCTAGTTGATTAATTAGTGTCTTAGTGTCGAAGATTTAAAACTTTGAAGAGTTTTAAAAATACGATCCTAAAAAAACTCAAATAACATGGATTGAAATTTAAGATTCTCTTGTTCAGAAGGGATATCACATCCAGCACGTTAGGACGCGATACTTTAAACCATCGAAGCCAAGATCACCTTATGGTTTAAAAAAAAACATACTTTGAATTTTTAAGACGATGTTTGGCTATTTGGTCAAACGAGAAATCGAAACTCAGCACGTTAGGACACTCTTTCTCGAATTTCCAAATGAAAAATATTACCTTTATTAATTTTTTAAAAAAAATCCTCATATCGAGAAAATAACATGTCACATCCAATGCGTTAGGATACGACGTATCGAATTCTCGATATGAGAATACATGTCGAAAAATTTACTTATTTGAAAGACATTCGATTATCTCGATTTTAGAAAGAAATCGTACTCCGTAAGTTGGAATACAATTTTTCGAGATTATTTTAAAAAAAATTGTTAAAAAACATTCGTTTATTTGAATATATTGAGAATATCGAAACTCCGTAAGTTAGGGTACGAACTTTTCAAATCAAAATATGAAATTTTAATTATTTTAAAGTCGCAATTCATGCATCAAAATAGAATTAATCTAACGTGAAATGCTAGAAATAAACATGGTATTAATATGCGTAACAAAACGATAATGAATACGGTAATGCAAATAATAGAAAATGCAAATCAATCATACCATAACAAGTAAATAAATGAATAGTTAGGACATTCTTTTAAAATAATAATGAACATATACGCAAATAAATAAATAAACATCGAGTAAAACAAAAACACAAAAAATAAAAATATGTGTGTATCTATATACATATTTTAAAATTCAAATATAACAAATATATATAAATTATAAGATATAGGTACATATATGTATTATAAAAATGTATAGATGTACGTATAGTTTAAGATTATAAAATATATAAAAGAATATATGTATGTATATATATTTTAAAGTTGTGAAATATATATAAAAAATATATATGTATGTATAAATATATATATAAAACATTAAATATATGTACATATATATGTTAAAAAATGTGTATGTACGTGCAGGTATGCATTATAAAAATGTATGTGTATATATATTATAAAAATCTATGAATGTATATATATATAACAAAATTTGAAATTTAAAAAGTATAAATGAGTAAATAATAATAATAATATAATAATAAAAGAACAAAATAAAAAAATAAAAAAATTAGGGGACAGATTTTAAAATGAAATAAAAAGATAATAAAGGACTAAAGTAAAATGCACGTCAAGGAGGGACTGATCGCGCAATATCCCCATTCCTTATACGCATCATTTTGCGCAGGACTAGATTGGAACAAACATGGAAGAAACAGGGTCAAAGTGAAAATATTGAAAATGACAAAACGACCGAATTGAAGTCGAGCACCAAAGCGGAGGGACCCGCAGCGCAAATAGCCCATTCGGCCTTGAAAACGCGCGGATCCTCCACTAACCGGGTCGGGTCTTCGGGTCTTATTTGAAACGACGTCGTTTTGGCTATCATCACTTAAGCCCAAAACGGCGCCGTATAGATACCCATATAAATAGCTAAATTAAAACAAAAAAAAAAAACATCAGCCTCCATTTTCAAAAAAAACTTTGAGGATCTCTCAAATCCTCTCAACCCATCCTTCGGCCAGGACTCTGGCGAGCACTTGCGTCGGCTCCGTCGCATCTCCTCCGTAACGCCACCGTGCCGGAGGGCCAATAGCGACCAAAACCCAAGTTTTCAGAAGATCTCCTTTTTTAAAACAAAATAAACCCGATTTGGGTGTTTTCAAACTAGAAAATGAAGGGAGAAATAGAAAAAGGCCTTTCAGCTTCACTGCTTCCCTTCTCGGTGAAGCCCCGAATGAAACCCTAAGGGTTTCCACAACTCGGCCAAACGGACAGAGGCCCCCAACGGCGGCACACCGCGAGGGACAGGTACTTCAAAACCTTTTTCTTTTATTTCACTTTTTGTTTATTTATCTAGTACGCGAAAACCAAAATAAAAATAAAAAATAAAAAAAATAATAGTATTGAACAAAAAGAACAGAAATATAAGTTTCCCTTCCGAAAATCAGTATTTTGTTTCTTTTTATTAATGTTTGCCAAAGCCGAAGAAGAAGATACATTGATATTTCATGGCTTTTTATAGTCGATTTACAGAACTGTTCATTTCTTCCTTTTGTTTTTGTCTATTTGCTATTTGTTGGTTTCTGTCTTTTTTTTGCAGGTGGTCTGACACGCGTGGAGGGCCAGCGATTGGCGATCAGCGGCAATGGGCATGCGAGGAGGCATGCGGCACTGGGGCTGGGCAGAGGCAGGAGCGGCGCCCTAGGGTTTGCTGAAATGTTTATGTTGTGGGCATGTTGGACTAGGTTTTGGTTAGATTTTGGGCTGTTGGGTTTGGGTTTAGTTAGGTTTGGGTTGTAATTTTTGTATTTGGTTTTGTTTGGGTTTTATTGGGCCCGGGCAAAAATAGGCTCTTACAATTATATTGCATCTTGCTATTTTAGCTGTTGTTTAATAATGATTTAAGTTGTAATTGATCTCTAGTATGTTAGTAAGTTTCGAAACTTTTATATATTTGACAGAAAGTTTGTATTGAGTATTGGTAGCACTTATTCATTCATAAGGTTTTTTTTTATTGCATTTGCTATATTTTTCCAAATTGGTTGTCTTCTATAATTTTTAAAAAGGAGTTGGTTTTTTTCATTACAGAAATACTGATTAGAAACAATTTTCTTTTTTTTTTACAACATCGCTGGAGATAAAGGCTTGGTTGAAGACAAATATTTTTGGCATTGAAGGCTACGGAGATGAAGGCTTTATGTTGTAGATGCTGGGTTTTTTCTTACCAATTGATAATTTATTAGATCAGAAAGTCTTCTAAAATAAACTTTCTAAATACAAATAGATTATGTTGAAATTTTAAAAAAAAACTGAAAATTAAGATATTAAAAAAAAGTCGAACTTGTTTTTGAGTCGAAGAACTAGGAGAAATTTGAGAATTTTTATTTGGAGTTTTATTTTGGTTAAAAATAAATTTGGAATATTTAATTTTGAGGTCGAAGCATATTTTAAAATAAAAATTATCGCAAAAGTGGCACTTGGCATCTTAAAATTGGGTCACATGCAAAAATCTGATAGAATTTAACACCGTCAGCCCAAGGTATGAAAAAGTTGGGCAGAAGAAATATTGAGGTACTAAATCAGACAAATTAAAAGTAGAGGTACTATATTGACAATTACATTAAAGTAAGGAGTTTTTTGTCATTATCCCTTGTAGAAATAACCTCTAAGCAATAAATTCAGTTTTAACTAGCTTTTTGATAAGTTTAATAAATTCTACAATTTTTTTTAATATTTTTAAAATAATGTTTATGTTTTTTTAACAATTTTTACAATTTTTAATATTTTGACCAACCATCAGCAACATTAATGATCAATGATTGACACGTGGTACATCTTCATTGGTTGAGGATTTTTTTTAATAAGATTAATTTTAGGGGCCAAAAAGTGTAATAGATAATTTAGGTACCAAAATGAGACAAAAAGAAATTTAGGTACCAATGTGAAAAATTAGGTTTAGTTCAAAGGTAAAATTATGAATAAAGCCTTTTTTTTAATGGGATAATGACAGGAAAATCTCCCTCTACTTTGACAAAATTGTTAATGTGGTATCTGTAATTTTTTGATATTTTAACTTTTTTACCCTCTAATATTTTGGTATGTGAGGTAGACGGTATTAATTTTTTGACATACAAGGACGTGTGGCTCACTAAAACAATGACACGTGGTTTTGTGGGACACACTGAAAAGGCAAAACAGAGAAGAAAAAGAGACTCGATAAAAATTTACCTTTTTTATTTTTGGTAAAAAAATTTTAGAAAACATAAACAAAATAAGAACCATCTCCACTTCCATGGTCTCAGTTTTTTTTTTTTTTGGATTGACAAAGGAGAAAATGAGGTTAATTCATCTTGGAACCAAAACTTGTGTAGAATCATCTATAACAACATTGAAAACTTGAACATCCAGAGCCAAATTAAGCCTTTACAACAAACATCAAACAAGAACAAGAATCATTATCATGAAATTAGTATTTTTCTTTTAAAATGTTTAAATCCCTTTTAGTGAACAATCAACTTATTTGCATTAGCAATTGGTATAATCATTTATTATCAAAATAGTACTTATTTTGGTAAATAAATATAGTAGAAACTATTACAAATAATTTATTCAGTCCTCATCATGAATGAGCTTCAAAACATAATCAGTTAGCTACAAGAATTTGTAAAAATTTAGCTCCCATTTAAGGGTTTGTTTAACCAAACTATCCGCAATCCTATTATCTTTCCTATTAACATGTTGTATTTTCAATTCCCGTTGATTTTTTTTTTTAGAACTATATCATGCTTTGCTTTATTTGGGAACTTTTCAAATCTTATTATTTGGGGAGGAAACTTTGTACCAACGTAACTATCGAGCAAATTGCTTGGGTACCATAACATATATACTTACATTTCTCTAATAATTATATGAAATAAGATTATATGACGCTGATGAAAGCCATTTCTCACCCACCATACCTACCGATCGTGACATTAGTCTGTACATGCTCTCTTTAGCAAAGAATCAAATAACTTCTTTTGAAAGTTCATTCAAATAAGTTATTTTTTTATTTAGGTTTAAATATACCAAATTACTTGTATTCTTTTGGAATTTAATGTTGACACCATTTTTTTGTGAAACGGGGTCGACTGGATTTTAAAAATAAAAACAAATATGAGAGTCGCTACCGATCCTTTTTGATGAGGTGCGATCGGGTCACCTCGTAAAGTGATTATTTTTAATAAACAATTTAATTTTATTAAAACAACGATTTTGGTCTACGAAATTCAGAAAAATGAGTTTGGGAGTCGGTTACGTACGAGGAAAAATTAGTACCCTCGTAACGCTCAAAATTGGTACCTAATTGATTAATTAATGTCTTAGTGTCGAAGATTGAAAATTTTAAAGAAATTTAAAATACGATCCTTTATTGAAATGTTGAAAATTTTCAGGAAAAGGGCATATTTCACGTTAATCGAAAAAGAGAATTATATCCAATAAGTTAGGACACAATGTCTTAAATTCCTGATGCGCGAATGAGTGCCAAAAATTTATTTATTTAAAAGATATTTAGTTATCTCGAATAAAAAAAGGATCATGTCCAATAAGTTAGGACACAATCTCTTATTAATTCCCGAGATCGTTTAAAACTTGAATTTGAAAAGATTCATATATTTAGATTTATTGTGAAAATCAAAACCCAGTAAGTTAGGGTACAATTTTCTTGAATCTAAACACGAGATTTTGCTTATTTGAAAGTCGAAATTTATACATCGAGATAAATTAATCTAACTCAAAATAGTAGAGATGAAACACGAGGTTAATATGCGTATAAAGCAATATTGAATGCGGTAGTATAAAAATAATACAAGCAACAATAGTAAGAATGAATGAATAAAAAGGGACATATTAATAACATGCAAAATAGCAAATATAAGCAAATAAAATTAAAATATTATTTTAAAATAATAATAAAAACATGAAGATGCATAAAATTATAAAAAAATATAAAGTATGTATATATATATGCGTATTAAAATTATGAAATATAAAAAAATATGTGGATACATATATATGTATATGAATTGTAAAATATACGAAAAATATGTATGTATTTATGAATTATAAAATATAAAAACTATATATGTAAAAGAGGTGTATGAAACGATTTTAAATAATAAAGCAATTTCAACTAAATAATGCGTAAAATAAGTTCAAAATGAAAATGAACAAAATGACAATTTAAAAGGAAATGGCATAAAACAGTTTATAATAGTTAATATATATAATACATCTTACTATAAAGTAAAATAAATGATAATAAATCATTTATAAAAGCAAGTCAATATATATAATATAAAAAGTTTGGAATGTAATATAGAAGAGGAAATTCAAAATAATATATACAAACTAAAACAGTTTAATATAATTGATACGTAAAAAAAACTTAAAATAAATAATAGTAAAACTGTTTAAATGAAATAATATATATATAAAAAATCCAAACAGTTTAAAAAAGTAAATAAAACAAAATCAAAACAAGCAAGAAAATTAATAATAATAAACAAAAGCAATTAAAAAAAATACACAAAAAAAACTTATGATAAAAGATTAGGGACTGCATCGCAAATCAGCATAAAATTAAGGGGTGAATATTAAACATTGCGAAAATAATAAAACCCTAATCTGGGCCGAAATGAATGCGCATAAAACATCCAAGGACTGGTCCAGCGAATATTCCTGAAGTCCTATGCGCAACGTTTCACTTGGACTGAAAGGAATTAAACGCGAAATCCTCGGGGTCAAATTAAAAAAATGAAAAAACTTGATTATGAAACAGAGAAAAAGCAGAAGGGTCAGGCAGGAAAATAACCCATCAGGCATAAAATCACGCGGACCTTCATTGGGTCGGACTCGGGCGTGCGGGTTAAAGGCCTTATACGACGCCGTTTTAGAGCCACTGAAGCAGGCTCTATACGGCGTCGTTTAATCCCTTTTTAAACCACTTCAGAAAACCCTAATCCAAACATTTCATCCCCCCTAACTGAAATCTAAACCCCTTATACCCATCAGCCGCCTCAAAGCCGGAAACTCTCCTCGACTCCGACGAAGACCGACCGAGAGGGTTCCGATGGCGCGCCCAGGTAAGGTTGCTTCTCATCTTTTCTCTTCTTATTTTATATTCTTATATATGTGATTAAAATAAAAAAAAAACGAAAAGGAAAGAAAACCATATTAAGAAACAGTATGAAAAAATAGAGAAGAAAAAAAAAACCTTCTTTTCAATTTCTGATATCTCGATTTTATTCTCTTCAAAATGTTTTTTTTTTTTACATTCGTTCCCCCCTCGAAATTACATTATTTGTGGCTTTTTATAGCTGATTTTACACTTCAATGTTGACTGTTTTTGGCTACTGTTTCGCTTCATTTTCGTTACTATTTCTATTCTGTCTCTTTTCCTTTTCTTCCGCTGTTTCTACCTCTTTTCTCATGTTCACAGGCGCTGACGGAGGAGAAAGGCTGACCCTTACCATTTTGGTGCAAGAGAGGCAGCCCTCGAGCAATGTGCACGCCGACACTGCACACGGAGGCAGCGGCGCAAAGGAAAAGAGGGAACCCTAGGGTTCCCTGATGCTGTTTAGTCTTTTGGGCCCCATTGGGCCGTTTAGGGTTTTAAAATTTGGGCTGTGGATTGATTTGGTGTTGGCCCGGGCTAATATTGGGCTGTACATTTAAAATTTAGTCTACATTCTTTAGTTTTGGGACAATAAGTCTCTATACTTTTTTCATTTAAAAATCTTGATCCCTCCGTCAATTTTTCTGTTAAAATTGATGATGTGGTTGTTATAAAAAAAATAGAACAACTCTTTTAGCTCTAATTATTTATATTTTTTTTATCGATTTAGTCCAAACTCTTTAAAAATATATGAACAATTACAAAAAAATAAAATTAAAAGTTAAATGATTTTTCGCATTTTCAATAAAAATTTGGAAATTAAAATCTATTTAATTTAAAATAAATTGAAATTATATTAAATATTCAAAGAAAGTTAATAAAATCTCCCAAACTTAAAATTATTAGTAGGGTACATATTAAATGTAGTTTAATAAATAAAATGATAGAAATCCGAATGCAATCCAAGCGATTGTTGACCTCTTTGAAGTTTCAACGCCAGCTTCAAGTCTTTTTCGTTAAATCACTAATCATATGCAAATTGAGTTAAAATCAATTCATTTAACAAGAACAAATTAAAAGGATAAGCCATATATTTCTTTAACACGTTGATTGATTTGAATGGCATCCCTGGTGTGTAGTTATCAAAACTTGAATGATTAGACCTCTGTTGCAATGAACTCATCATGCCATGTGTGCTCAACATGAAGCATTCCAAAGTGGATTCATACTGTTCATAGATAATAAATGTTGTATTTGGGTTTATAAACTTCATTATTGATATGCAAATTAAGATTGTCGGTGATTATGAATTAAATACTCTACCGTCACTTCAAACTCCCCCATACGTATTAGTTTAGATGGTGGGGGCCTTTACTTTTGGACCATCCTATTCCTATTCCTCCTCCTTGTAGAAATTGAAAAACAAAATAAAGACCCCCTAACAAACCCTCTCATTCACTCCATTTACAAACTCCCATAATCTCTTCTTCTTTCGCAAATTAATTTCCTCATCTTCAGTTCGCCACCATGTCGGCGAAATCGACCCGTTTCAATCCGCCGGCAATAGCAGTAACCATATTCTTGGTAATCGCCACCTTTGCATACCCCATCAACGGCTTGAAATCAAGGGAGCTTGATGAGAGTGGTGATCAAGGCGTCAAGTGTACCCCGTCATGTACACAAACTCCTCCTCCACCACCTCCGCCATGCCCTCCCCCACCATCACCACCGGCGCTGTCTCCGCCACCTAAACCGAAAAAGCCGCCAACCCATTGCTGTCCACTTCCCCCTACTCCACCATCTATTATATACACAACTGGTCCACCAGGGAGCCTGTACCCTATTGACCAGAACTTTGGTGGTGCGAGCCGGAATTTCCAGGTGGGGTATTTGGCTTTGCTTTCTGGATTCATGCTCCTTCTGGCTTTTTGAATGGGGATTATATTAATATAGATTTAGAATTGGGAGGGTTCCTAGGATCTTGTTCAAGAATTTGATATGGTAAGAGAAAATAATTTGTCGGAATAGAAAGTTTAAGGAACTATTAGTTTCTTTACCTGCTCTTTCATTTGATATTGTTCTGTAATAACAAATTTACCCACTTTTCATTTTACCTCCTCAACCAATCAATTTATAAATTTGTTTGTCAATGTTGGAAAAATAAGCTTCGAATACGTTAAAATTTTTCATAAGTCCCTGTACTTTTCATAAATTCAGAATTTAGTCTATGTACTTCTTATTTTCTAGAATTTAATCTCTTCACTTTCTAAAATTTTAAATTCAGATACAATTATTAATGTTCTTGAAATTATTTTGTTAAATTTAAAAATAAAGTGAGTATATTTTTATTTTAAAATATCACACCAATAAATTTAATCAAAAAATAATTATAGTATTACCATTTGGACATGAATTTTAAAATATGAAAAATAGAAAAACTAAATTGGTACCTATAACCTCGAGTCTAAGTTTTATTTATTACTTGATAGATTTAAAAGGCATTAATAGTTAGTGGAAAGTTGCGGATAGAGGATGCAAAGTTAGGTTACGGGTGGACTCAATCTATTCATTTAATGTTAATATTTTGTAATTACTAAATAATAGTAAAGAGATTGTTGGCTGGATTCTTTCTTTCTCTTTTTGTTTTTTTGGTCAATTCAAAATTCTTAAATTTTTATTGATTTTAAAATAAATTAGTCAATTGAACAAAAAAATCATTCCAAAATTTAAATATAAAAATTTCACTCACTCCACAAAAATGAAAATCCTGATTTTTAATTTTATACTTCAACAAAAAAGAAGAAGTTAAAGGTGGTACAAGGAATCATTAACCAACAACACACATAACTCAGTGCGACAAAAAGTGATGATTCTAGATGAGATCAAGATCAACATCGATTATCACCAACTGCTGGGTCCCATTTTAGCACTTCAGTTTGGTATTCCATGATGACTTATGAGTTGAATCTACGGATTAAAACTCTGGGTTGTGCGAGGCTCAGTCTTAAAATTCTTTTTAAGTTTAATTTAATTAAAAGTGTTAAATCTCTCAGTTTGCATCTTCCATTATAGTTTGGAATTTTCTTAGGGTTGGAAAGATGCATTGATTTGATTTTTTTGAAGCTGAATTTATTGACATTTCTTGTTTAATCATTTTTATTGTGTGTGCTCAGTGCTCACTCTATTTATTTCAATTTCCCTTCCTCGGAAAAATGGACTGAATTCTCTGAATTTACTTCTCTCAGATAGAAACTTGCATATGTGAGTTTCAGGCAATTAAGAAAAACAAGAAAAGGAAGTATAGAAAATGAGTCTTATTTTTTTATCTAAATTTATTTTTTAGGTCTATATTTTTTAAAACTCTTCCATTTTTTGTGCGAGTCTTAGTGACCCAACCTATAATTAGGTCTTTTATACCTTTACTATTTAATCCTAAATTTAAACTCTTAAATAAATAAAAATCTTCCTTGTTACTCAATCTATAATCTTACTACATAAACTGTTATTTTCATTAAAAATTCTCTTAACCAATTAATTTACATTGTCCATCATCTTCTTCAACATTTAAACTCAATCACCATGCAAACCACAACCTTTTACATCTAATTTAAAAATGAAAACAGTGAACATAACCATCAGTAAGAAACAATCAACAATGGGTTTGAACAGTTGATGCCTATCAGCCTCCTCATTTGTCTCCCTCCAGTAAAACTTATTCTTACACTTAAAGGAGAGTCCAATATACGAAAAGACGAGCTTCCTGAACAACTTCATAGTAGAAGCTTGATGATTAATTCAGTCCAGGGGCGTAAGGGATTTGGCCCCTTGGTTAAATTAAAAAATTGCTTTATAATCCTTCCTCAAAATTAACAAATTTAATTTAATCCTTTAACCTTTGATTAAATGAAAAAAATTATAATTTTAATTATTTTAAATAATAATTTAATTTAAAATATCTTTAGTACAAAACGTTTAACTTTGACCCCTCAATTTTTATAATCTTTAACTCAACATCCCTTAACAAAATTTTTGGCTTCGCCATTCATCTAGTCAAAGAATATTACCACTGTCACATTCAACAACCAGTTGGAAGCTAACAACTTTACAAGTAGCAGGCTAGTGGTGCTATTTTACTTTGAGAAAGAAATTAACTCTTCACCTGGGTCGTCAAAGAGGATACCTCCAATTCCAGCTGGACTGGGGTTTTCTACAGTTGAACTTCAAATAGCTTGAAGGTGTAGGCCTTTTCTTCATCATTGGGACTGGGAAAGCTACACACATCTTCAATGAAAAGATTTGCGCGAACTCGTAAGCCATTCTCAATCTAAAACTTTACCATTCAAATCTGTGGTTTCTGTAAGAAAAAATAAACAAGAAATAAAATAAAATAAATAGAATGTAATGAGTTTGAGGTGCTTCTTTCAAAAATTTTATATGCCTTCAAGATATAACAAAGCCTCAATATTTTAAACAGAACAATAAAAATGACTAAATTTTATATGCCTTCAAAATATAACAAAGCCCTCAACATTTTAAATAGAACAATAAAAATGACTACGGACATTTAATAGGTGTATATCATTTCATATAAAATTATATTTTTATAAAATAATTTTATGTAAAAAAAGATTATATCTTTATAAAACATTTCAACAATAATAATAATTCTACATAATAAAATATTATTACTATCAACAACAGTTTCTTCGTAGAAAAAAAGGGCACTTTTGGAGTTTGTTGCAAAGAGAGGAGGGGAAGTTAAAACAAGCAGATATTGGTTAGCTAGTTTTATTGTTTTTGCTCTTCTTCTTTGAAATTTTGTTGTTTAAGAAAATAAAAAATAGAAAATTGTTCGTGGCTGTTAAACAACTTATAAATTAAATTTAAAAATTGGGTTTTTACTTTTTAGGAGAAAAACTTGGGTATTTCTTTTTCAAAACGACATTGATATGAAAATTTGGGTGATAAAAATGAGACAAATAAATGCGGAAGTAGATTGTAAAGTTTGTTCAAGTCATAGATTTAACTTAGGGATCTAAACGTTGGGAAAGAAACTTAGATTAAATCCAAGTCAAATAAAACAATTAAAATAAATAACTAAGATAATTAAAATAGAATAATAAATCTACAATTAAAATAACAAGGAAGAAAATAAACAAGATAGAACGTGGTATGTAAAAGTAAAAAAAATTTGGTAAGAAAAAACTTGAAGATGATCCCCACAATCTGAAAAGATTGTTAAAACTCTTCTAAAAGAAACTCAAGAGAAATTCTTAAAAAAAAAACTTAATGAGATTTTATTAACTCAAAAAAGAAGTTGAATAATAATAAATTGTGTAATTTGTGTACAATACAAAGGCCTATATATAGGTTAGTTAAACAAATCTAAATAAAACTCTTCATTATACTAGAACTCTAATTAATCCAAGAAATAGTTTTAAACTAAACTTTCTTATTGACATAAAACTCCAAAATAACTTAAACTACTTAATAATTGTTAAAAATTTAGAATAATAAAATAATAAAACAATAAAAGCTGATAAATACAATATTATACTCATATATAATAAAAATTAAGCATCAAACCTGAACCCAATATGATTTAAACTCGAATTAAAAGCCTAAAACTCGTAACTCCCATCATAATCCTGTCTCGAAATTCTGCTCGCGCAATCTTCACTAAAACGGTCATAACTTGAGATCTTGAACTCAAAATCAAGTGATTCAAAGCGCGCTTCGAAGCTAAAAGATAGATCTTCAAACGCCATGAAGATATCTCAACCCCGAAATGCCAAGATCTCATCCAAAAAGTCGTCACAAGTCTGCTGATTTTCCAAACTTGAAAATTTATAAATTTCACTCTATTTAGACACGTGTCATTAGATTTGGAGATAAGTTGAAGGATGCAACCTAAGATGGCTTGTTTCTTGTCAAGAGAAGGATCGTGAAGTTTTGAGTTAAGCCATTACCATAGAAATTAAAATGTATTTACGATTTTGTATTTTATTTTTAATTAATTATATTAAAATTTTTTATTTCAAAATAAAAGAAGCTCACATCATGATGTGTCATGTTCTAACTGGTGAGATTATGAAAAGTATTGAGAATCACAATTTAGGTAAAAAAATTAATAAAAAATTTAGGTATTTAAGTGGGAAAACATTATAGTTTAAGAATCAATTTTTTGTTTAAACCTAGTTTATTTGAAAAAAATTATGCTTGTTTTAAAAAGAGACCAAGTTAAGGCTCAAAAATTCAAGATCCAAGCCCGATTTGGTTTGACCCATTTTCAATGTTATTTTTATATATTATGTAATTTATAATACATAAGAATTTAGTATATATAATATAATACCATAATATAAATATTAGACAATGTTAAGATTTTTATACATAAAATTTTAATAAATAAAAATTATTAAATTATTAAATATTAATTATTAAATTAAAAATATGAATATTTTTTTATAATTACAAAAAAATTAATATGAATAGACTTAAAATATTCTATAAAATTGAGAGATTTATATAAATTAAATATTCTATATTTTTCGTACATCTAAATAAATTGAATACAATATAATAATAACAAATAAGGACTAATGACAATTAGACTTAGTTTGGATGGGCGGTGTGTTTATCTCTGGTGAAGTTAAAAACAGCGGTGGCAGTGAGATTAGTTACTGTAGTGTTGAGATTGGACACTACAGCAATGAGATTAGAAACAACTGTGGGGTGTGTCTTTAGATTCAAACGCAACTGTAGCGGTGTAACGGTGAGGTGAGAATAGAAAATGGCTATTAAGGACATTAGATTAGAAATGACAAATATTATTTTATCATTATTAGAAATGATATATAATAGAAGTAAGATTAGATACTCTAACAGTAAGATTAAAATCAATGGTAGAATGCATGTTTGGATTCAAACACAACTATAGCAGTAAGGTTAAAATGAAAAATTACTATTAAAAACATTAAAATATCATGAAAGTATATATAATGAATATAATAAAATTATATTTATCTTAAATAGTTATTAAAATTTTCTAAATTATAATTGTATTTAATAAAATAAAAGCAAATAATTAAAAAAAATAAAAAGGAATAACGACACACGAAAATATTTGTATATTTTTAAATTATAGTTATAATATTAAAACACCTCAATTGTTATTTACTTTTTATCCTATAAATTATATGATTTATTAATTATTATAAAATATAAGTATTTATCCAGTCTAATCTAGAGATAAAATTGCGTGGGCTTTTCAACTTCAAACATTAGAAGGGAAAAGAAACATTAAAAAAGCAGAAAGGGCATGGGAAAAATTGAAAAAAAAAAGACTGTTGAGTGCATTTAAGCAAAAGCTTCCACTGGAGTTGCAACAAAGGGAGAATTAGTTCACTAGGAAACTTGAGAAATTATCTAAACACTTCATCAGTGAGATTGAACTCCAAAAGTGGCTCAAACACATTGAAATGGAGCTAATGGGCCATCCAAATGAGGCTTCGATCCAATTCAATTTTATTGATACAAGAGAATTGATAAGCATGAACCGATTCTCTATACATGTTTCTTTTAAGTGATATGATATTTATTAATAGGCTACATACATTCTATAATATCATCACAACCCAAATATCCGATTCAATAAATTGTCAATAACACAAATATGAAAACAATCCAGTCTACTGTAGTTGGCCAAAGAGTGGACACTCTTCAAAACACTTTTTTAATCTTTCTATATTTTTTAACAATAATTAATATAAATTTTACTCGGAAAAGTAAACATAAATTGGATGTGATTTAAATAAAACATTAAAAAACATCAATACACCAGTTATTATACTATGATATGAAAATCCGAAATCCACCAATACGCTAAACGATACACAATGATAGGTAGAATTTTGTTGTTAAAATTTTAGATTAATGTAGAGTTTGACTTCTTTTTATTCGTGATAACGGAAAGATAATCAAGGGGATCAATTATTGTTATTGGGAGGGAAAAAGTTGCAATTATTCATAGGCATGTGATGTGGTTGAACGTATGATTTATTTAGGCACGTTCTGAACTCATTTGTATAATCAATTTTATCATGAATGGGTAATAAATCAAAGGAAATGCTTACTAACCAAATCAATTTGGATAATTCGAGGCGGATAAAGGGTCGAGTTTTGTGGGCAAATGACCAAAAAAAGCTCTCTTTTTTTTTTCAAAAATTGTCGAAATGGGCCAATTATTTAATTATTTATCGGAATGGTCCATTTTCCGCGAAATCGCGCCCACATCAGCACGATTTGCTTACGTGGACACAAATCGCGCCCTCTAGGACGCGATTTGCTGACGTGGATGAACAGTTTCTCATTTTTAGCTTGGAAAACTTTGAAAGGCCATAACTTTTTGCTCGGTTGTCCGATTGAGACAAATTTTGTTTTGATTTTGAATAACTTTTCGAGATCTATGCGCTGACAAATAGCCGAAGGCAGTTTTCCACACTTTTCATCGAAAAATATCCCTTTTTGCCCCTAAATTTTGATTTTTTCGGTTTAAAATTAAATTTTGAAACACTCAAATCATTATTTTTCTTATTTATTTGAAGTAAACACCGGATTTTTTTTACAGAATTATTGTATTATTTCTTCTGATTTGACACGTGTATGGAATAGGTCCGATAAATCGTTAGAACGTAAGTAATATAATTAAGATAATAACAGTATTTTTATAATATATCAATTAATTAGTTTAGCTTAGTTGGTTAAGATGCTTATTCTTTTCCCTTAGTACTTTGGTTCGAATCTTGTTGGAATTCTTATGAAATTTGCTGTGCCATATCCTCTTTGCATTCCTCAAATGGCAGATTGTGATTTTCTCCAAGTTAGGAAAAGCAACCTGCATAATGATAGAAAGTGCTAATTACAATTAGAAATAACTTATATAAAATGTTAGCTCATCGATGCTTAGGCAAAGGCATCGGTAACTTATATAATTAAGACAGTTAGAATCATTGGTCGTTTGAGAAGAACTTAAATGAATTTAATATAAAATTATATTCAGTTGACTTTTCTGTACGTAACTATTAACATATACACATACTACAAATAATGATTTGAATGTTTCAAAATTTAATTTTAAATCGAAAAAATCAAAATTTAGGGACAAAAAGGGATCTTTTTCGACGAAAAGTGTGGCAAACCGCCTTCGGCGGTTTGTCAGCGCGTAGATCTCGAAAAGTTATTCGAAATAAAAAAAATTCGTCTCAATCGGACAACCGAGCAAAAAGTTATGGCCTTTCAAAGTTTTCCAAGCTAAAAATGAGAAATTGTTCATCCACGTCAGCAAATCACGTCCTAGAGGGCGCGATTTGTGTCCACGTAAGCAAATCGTGCTGACGTGGACGCAATTTCCTGGTGCGTACCCTGACATCGCGCTGACGTGGACGCGATTTCGCGGAAAATGGACCATTCCGGTAAATAATTAAATAATTAGCCCATTTCGATAATTTTTGAAAAAAAAGGGCTTTTTTGGGTCATTTGCCCAAGTTTTGTTGCTAAAATTTTGGATTAATATGGAGTTTGACTTCTTTATTTTCTATAACAGAAAGATAATTAATGGGATTGATTATTGTTATTGGCAAAAAAAACAAAGTTGTAATTATCATTCGTAGGCAAGGTTGAATTTATGGTTTATCGTGGGAGATTATGATAATTTATGACTCATGAGGTATATATTTTTGAGCGTGATGTTGTAAACAATTTTGCTAAAGGATTCGTAAGAAAGTTTATTGTTGATATGTCAGACAAACACATCTGCCACTTACCATATATGTGTAACTTATAACATATATATTTATATATTTGATATCACAAATAGGTAACCCACTCTATGTAAACCAGTCATGGAAACTCAATTGGCTAACTTATTCGTTTTTTAGCAATGTAGGAGTACCCAACCTCGCAAACGACCGACAGTCGGAGTAATGAGAATAACTACAATGAAGGAATACTCTACAGTCAACCATCTATTATAAGCCTGGCCATTTCTCTACTGCTGTATGAAAACAAACACGGTCTACATTCGAGGATCGGTTTCATTCAATGTACATTGAAGGCAGTAAATATATGATTCGAATTGAGGATACCTGATACATATGTTGGCTTGGTTGAACTGGAAAGGAGATGAATGAGTGAATACGCCATGGCCGCTCATTTCAGGAAGCGATAACTGCAAGTCGGCCCATCCCAGAATTACCGGCAATTCCAGCATTTTTCATGTTCTTTGTCCCCAGCTCACTGTTAATTCTATAGCCACCTACTTTTGGCCTGCTACCACCAAACTTATTAACAACCTGACCGCTTTCTGATATGCGATGTTTTTGTATACTGCTCTCTTTCTCTCGCTCTTTCCTTGAAAGGATCAGATTTCGGGTCACAGGTTCAGGGGGAATGTGACTTTCTATTGGTGGAATCGATGATACAGTGCTAGCTTGAGACGATTTAACTGTAGGACAATTCAACTCGCATTCTAATCCAGCAGCAGAATGTGCTTGTTTATTTGTTTCCATATAGCGTGACCGTGATCTTGGAATTGCTCTCATCCTACAATTTGATGAATTCTGTTGTACTTTTGCTGTTTTCATAGTAGATGTTGTAGTCTGGAATATAAAAAATTGAAGCAAGTTGGTGTTAAATCTATTAAAAAAAAGACATAAAATCATCATACACATGAATCACTCGAATGATAAGGATTTCATTAAGTTAATACCTTATCATTAGCTTAAAAAACCCCGCTACCAATTATTCATTATGTATTTATATATAAAAGTAAATAGACTATTCCGCGTGCAAGGTAAAAAATGTTAAAGCTTTTTTAAGATGATTACATAGAAATGAAGAAGAGTAACTTAAGTCATCCTGCAATGGTATGATTACATACGAACCAACAACGTAAGCACCTCCAAGTTAGACAGACTAAATACTCAAGAGTGCATGCTTCTCTATGATGTAAACTAATCACATCAGAAAACATATGAGCTGCATTATAAAATCAAGGATAGCAGACTCTAATTTACCTTGTTTCTAGTAGATCCTGATGTTGCGGAGACATGATAGAAAGAACGCATCGGTTTTGCTTTGAAATTAAGGCTTTTCCGCAACTGTTTAATCTCAGCCTCTGTCTTTTCCTGCAACAACAGTGAACAAAACGTGCAATTTATATATAAATTTAGCAACGCATTAATCCAGAAAATATCAGAGCGGTCCTTCAAATACTAAGAAGGAAGCATAAAGATAAAAACCAATTCATCTTCCTTTAAAATAGTAAAAATTCTGAATATTGTACTTTCCCTACCTGTGTTCTTGCTTGAATCTGGTTCATCTCTGCCTCTTTCGCATGCATTTTCTCTTCCAATTTCATATAGAACTGAAACCATAGTATGGAAAAAAAATGAACAGAGGAAGAGATTTAAGAGCATACCTTAAAGGCTTACACTAAAGAATAAAATAAATTTTCAGAATGACAGTATGGATTATTGCCTCTTTTCTCCTTTCTGCTCGTTCTCCACTTTTAAAGTGGAATCTTCTGGCATTTGACTTCGCGTCTCCCCTAGTTGAACTGACTGATTGGTTAATCCTACATAAAATAATACGTTAAGGTTTAAAATCGAAAGTCTGATGGCACAAAGAAATCGCGGTGATATTGCCACACACCTGTCTGGTGTCTGACGAGCAACAGTTTCAATCTTCTTGTACGAAGATGGTTGAGCTTCAATTACTTTCTTTCTTATTGGTTCCTTTACACTGTCAGGTGAACTAATCTTTTGAAATTTCCTTACAAATCAAACATACATATTCTTAAAATGCAAGAAATACCAAGTACCTTTTATTGCCGGTGTTTAATTTTGCATTGAACCTTGCAGAGTCCTGGACAAGAAAGACCAAAGAGAAGGAAATTAGAATAGCAGCATGAAATCTTAATAAAAAAGCTAAATAGAAATAAAAATAAAACAGATGTTTCCTTTTTTCCAGATTATATTTTTATCTTTTAAGTTTCAGGACAAAGTCTAAATCTTCACCTCTTGTTTTGGAGATTTGCGCATTGAACGTCGAGTTGGAAAGACTGTTTGTAGTGGTAGTTTCTCTGCTTTTATTTTCTTTGTGATCTCTTTTTCTTTTCTTTCTTGAACCCTTGCAGCTACTTCTGAAGGATCAGAAAAACTGTTTTTCGGGGAATGATCAGGACTCATGGGAGCAGGCTTCAACTAGAATGAAAATAGTAATAATAATCAGTATAAGTCACAGGGAGGTAAACACAAGGGAAAAGTTGAGTATCTTTATTAATATAGAGAAAGAGGAGATAAAAGAAAATGCAGGCATCACATCAGAAAACAATGTGAATTCAAGTTTCTATCTACTGCATGACTGGTGCCGTTCAGAATTATGATTTTGGTAATTCTGACATGTTAGTAATTTGTTTCAACTGAAGGCAATATAAATAAACTTATACCTTTGGAGAATGATTTAGCCGAATTTTAGAATTAGTAGTATCAACTTTTCTAGTGTTTCCAGTCTTGGGGCATTGATCCCACTCCGAGGACTTAAAGGATTCTTCAATGTTAACTACATCATCATCCAGGTTTTCTTCTACTTCATTCTCTGGATTATCACTGCTTATAAATGATTTAGCGTATCCAATTTGAATTTGACAAGTTTCCTCAGGTTCAACATTTATAGGGACCGGGACCGAAATATCTACTGGATATTCGCTTCCACATTCAATCAATGCACCCTCACCAAGATATTCTGAATGTTCCGGACTCATGTCAAATTGAGCACGAAGGCCACTTTGATTTGAATGATCAAAATGGTTCCCTTCATTTTCATGATCAAAGAAGCTCCCTTCATTTCCACAATAAAGATCTTCCCCATGATCTGTACTACATAATCCATTTTCATCAAAATGATTGTAACTGCTACCTTTACTTGTACTATCAGAATCATTTCCATAAAAAGTGTTCTCCGCAGCATAATTCTCGCCAGTTTGATATTGTCTATAATTCTCATTCTCCATAGCATCACTCTCACAGGTTTGATCTTCTCCTCCATTTTGGTCCTCAGATGATGAACTTTGAAGAAGAAGTGCCTTCTTCCTGAAGTGAGCTTCAAAATAAGCTTTCTTCTCAATAACTGAACCTGGCTTTGAGCATTTCTCAACCTCTTCAAGATATCTATTGTGTGAGAAAGAGGATTTCCTTTCCCAAGCTAGGGGTTCATTTGCAAATCTACCAAATGATATAGAACCACAATGAACAGATTCTGCCTGTCCAGTTCAAAAAAGATGGAGTTAAATACATTAAATAGGTGGAAAATTATCTGCTCAAGCATAAAGTAAATTGTATTTCCGAGCCAAATCACTGATAGGAAACTCATGGAAGAGGTTAGCATTGTCAAATTCCATCAGGGCTTGAAATGGTAGTGGGACTTGGGAGGCAATCGGGATACCGTAAGGCACTACAGTTAATGACAAATTTCTATGGACTGTCGACATTCCAGAAATAATACAGTAGAACTTTCTAACGGCACAAAACTGGTGCCACAGCCAATTTGACATATAAAAGAGAACTAACATATATAATAGTACTATTTTATCTGCTAATGCTGAAACAAGTGGTAAAATATATAAAACAACGTAAAGATAACAAGCAGTTTATAGTCTAAATAGATAAATTTATCTTCTATGCATTCTGCCTTCAACTCCTCTTGGTTACTTCCAATTAAACTCAATATTGACTTTTTATAGTCGTGGAGTTGAAATTAATGTCTAGTACCCACAAGTTTTGATGGTGATTCCGAGTTGCTATCCCTCTCGTTGCCAGATTCTTGTTTTCTAAACTACTTGTATTTTTTTTTTGTTCAAATATAAACTACTTGTATTTGTTCACACATATTTGGATATGGATATCATTCTCTGGTATATGAAAAAACTAACATGTTATATGTACATACCATACCCAACATAGCATCCAGGTTAAATATAAGATAACATTCTAGTCGGAAGACGTGAATAATACTACTATCTAAGGGAAAACGTAAAAAAATATATATATATATAAAAAAAAAACATTGAGCCTAAAATCCGAGTAATGTAGAAGATAACGACTCTGGTGCCAAGGCAGATGGATAATGCTATATGGAAAGAACGTATAGCAATAAATCAGTTTACAGAATAACTTGTAGTTGTATGAGAAAACTAGTAGCCGGCCTTGCCCCCAAATCAAAAACAAAAACTCTAAATTTTACTGAACCAAACAGATAAAGAAATAATCTAAAAAACATAGGATGAAGTCTAGTAAATCTTTTGAACTCTTTTACACATCAAATATAGAAAAAGGAAATAATTATCATGATCAAACTACAACAAATCAACTAATGAACTAACAGAAACTAACGTAAATAACAAGTACACAGATTTAAGAAGCTTAAACTTTAATCTTCAAACGGAGAAACAGATAAACGTTTCTTTTAAATAAAATCAGAGAGAGAGAGGTAATGCAAAAAAGATATAGATATTACCTGTAAACTAATGCTGAAAGTCTCTTCAATCTCTCCCGCCATTTGAAACCAAAATCAAGGTCGAAACGGAAAATACACTTGTAAAATCAAGATTCAGCAGCCGACATACTTAAATGCTTATCAAAGAAATCAAATCAATCGAATTCGCGAACAACCATTTCTTTAAAAACGTCAACAGTAATTAACGAATCTTAAACAAAAACGTGCTTTGCAATTGCGAGTATCACCGCAATAAAAGATGCCAAAACCAAAGCTCCAAGATTTTGTTTCTCTCTTATTTTCCTTAGCTTTTGCTTTTTCAGATCAATCTTTTCAGAAAATATTATTAAAAAAAAAAGTTTGTTGTGTGCAGTGAAGTGTAAAAAAAGATTGGGGAATTAGAAAGTTAGATCAATCAAATCAATTATTTTCATTTTTCTTTAAAAAGAAAAAGAAAAAAAAAGCTTTAATCATGTGGGGTTGCTCGCCTTTCTTGTCTTGTTCGCGGTTATAATCAGACGGCTGCGATTTGAGATCAGAGGAAGACGAGTGTGACAAGGCTAGTGGTCAGATTTAAAATGGATGGAAATGTAGGGGAAATGTCCCACATCTCAACTTTCCTAATCTCTTTCTTCATAAACTTTGTTGTTACTCGTTAATCTATGAAATTAGGACCGTTTCGCAATATATTGTAATTATCTCGTGAACGATTATGGATTCGGTTCTGTCTCAATGAAACTTAAATTGTAATCTTAATTAAATCAAAAAGTGGATGGAAAGGAACATCTATAAGTATTCTTTCAATCCTATTAAATTTTTCATATTTTTATTTTTATTGTAAAATAAAATCGATTTTGGCTTCTTATTTTTTTAGAAAATAATCGTGGGTAATATTTGAAAATATATATATCATAAATTTTTTTAATAGATTTAATTAATAAATTAAAATTTAAGAACTTGGGACAGAAAGAAATTAAAAGATAATGCATATAGCAGAAGAAAGGGATGTAGATTAATCATTAGAAGAGCCATAGTATGTGTATGATCTGATGTTGAAGGTAGGACCCAAAAACTTTTCGAGAAAATGATGGCAAAAGGTTATGATATGATGCAATGATTAGGAAGCGTTAGATTAAGGGAGTGTGGGAAGGATAATGCAAATTATATTTTTTATAAAGTGGGCAAAAGCAGGGCCAGGGCCAGGGCCTTGCACGTGCATGGACCTTGCATGTCTTTGCAGTCTCGACCCACATCGACGGTACCACCCTACGCGTCGTACGTACTGTCCTTCATAATATTTCCGATGCAATAGATCTTAGCCAAAGTATTTAATTTTTTAAAATAATAAATATATTTTTATTTTTTGGACCTCACGGCCATGTGATATGAGAATCATGAAGAATGGTCCCAACTCTTATGCATATCACAAATAGAACATTCGATGAGAGATTCACATCGAAAAGGAAGTCCACGTCCATGGGTTGGTGCCTGCTTGGTTTAAACCATTGACTTTTCTTGAAGAATTTACTTATATAGTAATATAAAGGAGACTTATTAAAGGGTGTCACATTGAAACACTGGCAAACGGCATGCATTGATTAAAGGCAGGCTTAGCTAGGCATGTATGGTGTGTGAGGGGAATGCATCTAATTCATGTCAGTGGGTGAGTCCATGTCTCCATGAGTTTTGGCCCATCTGATCGGCTGCGTCTAAAACTCATCCATACACATGAAAAGGACAGAAAAGAAAAGTGTGTTCGAAATATCTGTAATACAAAATTTTAATTCTAAAAATAATGTGTTGATGCAATTATGGAAGTGAAATGTTCACTATTGTTTCAAAATATTCACTTTCATAATTTGTCATATTTGGAGTTCACAATTTTTGTAAATAAATATTTTGAGTTGTGATATTTGTTGATACTTTTGACATGTGCAAGAATCTATCTCAAAGATTCGTTTGGATCAGATCAAGCAAATCAACTTCCTTATATTGAGAATATTGGATTGAATCGGGTAAACTTAAAAACATATCTTGAAAATTGAAGATTTATCCTAGACTTGTTGAAGATATTCATCAAGCTTATTAATTTCATGGAAAGATTGATTGTAATTGGATCTAAGTATATTAGCAAATCAAAAGTAGTTTAAATATTTGAGATTTGTATAAGTTTTGTATTGAAAATTTTAGCACTTATTTTTTATATTTGTATAGATTTTGTATTGAGAATTTTAGCACTTATTTACTCAGTGAAAAACTTGTAATTGTGGCTGCATTGAGTGTGAAAATAGGTGAATTACTTGGTTTTCAGCCTAAGTTTTAAATAGGAAAATTTAAAAGTGAGTGATCTAAATTTTAGATGTAAAAGTGAGGTTGCTAACCTAGCGAGTGTTAGAACTTGTAATCACTTATTGTACGAAGTGTGAAAATAGTGAATTTTCTCTTTGGGCAAAATCACGTAGACATAGGGAACCGAACTTAGCACTACTCAATTTTGTTGCAAATATTGTTGGTAATTAAGTTATTTCATAATGTTTTCAAAAATAAAATTTAAATACTGTTGCATGTCTTTTTTTTTAAATATTTTTTTATTTTCTTATCACATATTGCCTTAATCTTGAGGTGTTAATACATAACTTTAATCACTTGCTCTTTTCAAATTTTGAGTAAACTCTATTAGTAGTCATCCAATTATTTTTTTCTTTTTTGGTCACTCAATTATGAAAAGTTACAAAATGGTCACCCAACTATAAGTAAACTTCTTTTTTGGTTAACCAACTATGAAAAGTTACAAAATGGTCACTCAACTATTCAATTTTGTCTTTTTTGTAATGTCTTTATGATATATTTTATTTTCTTTACAATTTAGTCATTTTCTATTATAACAACATATTTATAACTAATTAACTAAATAAAATAATTTATAAATTAAATCTAAATAAATAAGATAAAATCCTTGAAGTACTTACAACCAAGATTTGAATGGAGTATTTTCTTCTCTTTTACTCTTTGGCTACTCCTTTTCCTTTGTCTTCAATTTGGTCTTCTCCTTTCTTCTCTTTTTCTCTATTTTCATATCAAAACACATAACATCTACTTGTTAAAATCATAATCAAATAACATATTTATGCTTAAATAATTATGGATTTCATGAAGAACTTATCATTCATTACCTTAATTTCCTGAATTCATAATCTAGTCCTTATTTTCTCTCACTTCCAAGACAAATATTGATTCTCTTTTCATGAAACTAAGGTGACTACTAGGTTCCTCTATTGATTTTTCTAAAGAAACATGAAAGAAATGGAAGAAATTGAGCTTGGAAAGGTTTTAAGATGGTGGAATGACCTAATTGTAATGAAGGCAAAATTTTGGATGTTGGCTTTAGGGGGTGATGTTTTGGCTTCTTTTTATGGAAGATGAATGTTTTTCATCTTTTCTACTCTTTTTTACACCATTCTTCCAAAATATCTACTAATTTAATATTTAATTTAATAATTTTGCAAATTAGTCCACCAATCCCATTTCAACACAATTTCATCCTTAATCATAAGTTTTTCGTAATTATCTAATTTAAGTAATTACTATTTAATCCTTCAAATTTATCTACAATACCATGCATGATCCATGCTTTATTTTGGTAAATTTTCACTTCTAATCCTTCCTCATTTTTCCCGATTCCATGTATTCTTTTCTAACATTTAATTTTCTACTTTTACCACAACACTTTTTATTCTTCTACAATTTAGTCAATATCTCAAATTAATTTTCCTCACCTAACAAGCATTTTCTAATTTCTTATTGGCTCTAACTACTTTCAATACTATTACTCTAAAGTTCTTATTAAATCTATTTTATAAAATTCTCTAATATTCCTAACCTGATCTGTTACTGTACCAAGCTCATTATACATTGAGGATGTCACACGTCTTAGGAGCTAAACGAGTTGGATCTTATTGCGGAAACTCTAAATGAAATTATTGATCTCAAACTGGAGATGAACTAGGTAAAGGTGAAAGTTATTGGGAACAACATGCTAGGGAAAATGCCTTAAGAATGAGGGATCGAAATAATTTTTTCTTCCATAATTTTTCCTCTCTGTTAAAAGGGTAAATCGGATTGAAGAACTTGTGGACGACTCGAGTGTTAAGAGAATGGATAATAGGGAAATGCTGAAAATTGCAAGTTGATACTTCATGAATTTGTTTACCTTTTAAGGGCCCACGTATCTTATCTTTTTATCGGGGGTCCACCAAGGGATTACTCAGGAGGTGAATTCTTTTTTGCTAGAGGAATTCCAGGCGAAGGAAAGTTTCAAAGTTGTTAAAGGTATAAGTCTTACAAAAGCGTCTAGTAATAAGGGTTTCCCAGCTTTATATTTTAAAAAATATTGGCATATAATGGGGAGGGATATTAGTAAGTGTTGTCTACCTATTTTGAATAGGGAAATTTACATGCAATCCATAAATAGAACTAACATTGTGCTTATCCCCAAAATTAGAAGTGCATGTTGTACTATCTCTCATTTTAAATCTATTAGCCTTTGTAATGTTTTGTATAAAATTGTTTCAAAGGCTATTGCCAATATAGATTTCAAGTTTTTTGAGAGGTGAATTGATGAAGCACAGAGTGCCTTTGTGCCTAGATTTTTTATTTCGGATAATATTTTGATTGCTTATAAAACTCTTCACTATTTGAAAACACACAAAACAAGAAAAAAGATTCTTTTGCCTTAAAACTTAACATGAGTAAGGCCTATGATAGAATAGAATGACATTATATTATGGAAATACTTTGGAAGATAGGACTGAATATGTAATGGCTTGAGCTTATTACGAGATGTTTGTCTGCTGTTTCTTATTCAGTTTCAATGAATGGTACAATGGGAGAGCTATTTAAACCCTAACGAAGGTTTAGATAGTATCCATTCAACTCGTATCTTTTTTTGATTTTTTGTGAAGGTTTTTCCTCTCTTTTAAATCTTGCCTTTAATAATTGTAACAGCCCATTTTCAATAAAATCGAAACAGTGGTTTCGAGACCAAAAATCTGAGGTTAGAATAAAATTTATTTTAATATTATTTTATGGTCTAAAATATGATAGGAATATCATATGAAAATATCGTTAAGAAATTTTACCGATTACATGTTTAATTTAATGTAAAGGACCAAATTGCATAAAATGTAAAAGTTGAATTCTAGTAGCTAAAGGTACGAAATAGCTATGGAATTCAAAATTGGAGGTCCTTATATGACTAATAGACCATTTAGAGGAGTTAGTAGATAAGGATGATTATTCATCATTGGAATTTAGTAAATTATTAAGGGTTAAATTGGCAAGATGATAAAATAATTATGATAAAAGAAATAAATAATTAAATTAAGTCATTTTCATCATCTTTCTTAAATGAAAATACATGGAAACCCTAGTTATGAAGCTTGAAGATAGACAAACTTATTTGGCTTAATTAGGTATGTATTTTTGTCCTGATTTTTAATGATTTTTATGTTTCCGATATCGTAATAGCTTAATCTAGCTATCTAGGGGATTGATTTGTAAAAGTATCAAAGTATTAGGGTTTTTTCATGGATGAATATAGTTTAATTATGAAGTTTTATGGTAGAAAATGAAAGGTTGTTGATAGATAAACAACTTTTGTAAAGAGAATTTTGATGAAATTATGATTTAGGGACTAAATTGAAAAGATGAAAAATTCTTGGAAAAATTTTAAATTTTATGAAATAAATGGGTTGTTATTGTTTTATATGAAAATCTGCTAGGCTTGGAATAAGGATTAAATTGTATAAATTTTATTTTCTGAGCCTAGGGACAAAATCATAATTAATTAAAAGTATAAGGGCAAAATAGTAATTTTTCCAAAGATGTGTATTGGATTGAATTGAATATGCATTGTATTAAATTGAGCTACATTCATTCGTATAGATTCGGATAGACCTAGTACGGAATTGGATCGAGGAAAAGAAAAAGTATCAGATTAGTAGCCTTTGTATTCATGAACATTGTCGAGGTAAGTTCGTGTAACTAAATTGTATGTTTCTATGTTTAAATTTAATTTTATGTTTGAGAAATGTATAATTGCCATGTATAAGCATTGATCACATATCCAAAAATATTTGACAAGTATCAAGTCCCGTTTGTGTAACACCCCTAAACCGTGTCTGTCACTGGATTGGGGTTACGAGGCATTACCAAACATAGCATAATTGAACACAATTAAATACAAAATCATAATTTACAAACAGTTTTAAATAAATAAATTTTTATACACTTATTTAAACATCTTGCATATAAACAATAAAACATATTCTATATTTGTCGAATTCAAAAATAATACAAGTACAGCTTATAAATTTAATCTTAAAAATAACATCATGATATGGCATATACATATTTTAGTTATCACAATGCAATGCACAAAATGTTCTGATCACATTTAATATTTAAATGCACAAATACAAAATTATATTATGTCAAATTTGCATTGTTTTACTTTAAATGCTAAATGCACATACTGAACCATTTCTATTAAAACAAGGTTGCATTACTTATTAACTCAACCAAATTTAATTGATCTAGATGTATTCGAATATATATATATTCAGCTTATAACTAAATCAAACAACTGCACATAACATTCATTTATATGACATAATTCAACAAACCGAATACATGCGGTAATTAAATTATAAGCATATTTCAATTTATAAATTTGTAACTTATTCTTACTTGATTTTGAAATCATTACTTACCATATATTTAATTTATATATCACTTAGTTAATATTACATAATCTATCCTTATTTATTATAACACATACATTAAGCATATTTTCTCCATATACTTTATTTGCTTAATCTTTTAAATAAAAACACCATCAAATGCATATATATATTCCTTATAAGTACTATCCATTTAGGCTTAAATGATTAAAATATACTTAAACCATAATTCAATTAAAACTGAATATAGACAAGGAACTTAAGCCGTTTTCGCATGGCTTTAATACAGACTCTTTCGAATTTTAAACTAAAACCAAGGCTACCTATACATGCCATTGTTTCAAAAGAAATTTCAGCTTAAAATATACAGTGATTATTTGATAGTGTGATGAGCTTTACTGACGATCTCCGAGCTCGTAACAACCTCAAAATCTATAAGACAAAAATAAGCAGACACAAACACATACAGTAAGCCATTAAGAGCTTAGTAAGTCAATAGCATAGATAAAATTTAACTAATAAAATAAAAGGGCAATTAACTTATTTTATAAAGACAATAGACAATATACATCTCTTGGTTATACTTTTAATTTCATGTACTTTTCTATTAATCCAAACATACCTTAACACATATGTATATATATAAGCCTTCATTATGGTAACTTAGTTATCAACTAAGCCGATTTACACCTATAAATAAACATAATAACTTACAATATTATAATCACTTATAATATATCATCTCAAATAGCCAACTTACCTCATTTCCTTTCATTCATTTAACTAATACATACCTGCAGATAAAATTCATTCACATGTCCAACTGCATTTAATATTACATTGGCAAGAACTTTCTAAACACATGTTTTGAACAAATTCACCGGCACATAGCCTGCTAGGCTTGAAGCCTGATCCAGTACACCGGCATTAAGCCTGCTAGACGTATAGTCTGAAATATTTCACCAGTATTAAGCCTACTAGGTACTAGCCTGAAAATCTCAGATACAAAGATGATTCTTTCGTATAGTTCTTTATATTTACATAAGTTTTACTCAATAACCGTATATCCACAACATTAAATTATATTCGATTCTTCATAGTAAACATGCATTCGAACCATATAGATATAACTCAAAAACATTAAATCCAGCTCAAAGTCTTTTGTAACCTATGTTCGAACCCCTTATGTATATAAAATACATACATCAATTCTCCAACTCAAGAACTTGAATATATGTATATATGTATGTTCGAGCCACATGCATATAAATATATGTAATTCATAATATTAAATTTTAGCTCAAGAACTTGTAATATACTTTCGAACCATATATTTATAACTCATAACTTTAAATTCAACCCAAAGAAATTAAGCCTTACATTCGAATTACATGTCTATGTATATATATATTCTACTATTAATTTCATATCATTAAACTTAAAGCATACTATAGCTAACATACATGTAATTTGTATCATTAAAATCAACCTACCAAGATCAATTCTATATTCGGCTATCAAATAGGAAAATTACAAAGTTTTATTCAATTTACATATTTTAAGTTCCAGCTTATCATATGTATGATAAATATATATATATATTCAATTTAGATAACATTTAATTGCTAATTGACTTACCTCGGATATCGACGGACATGATCGACTACTCGACTACTTTCGTTTTTTCCTGATTCAATTCTGTTTTCTTCATTTCTTGATTTAAACATATTCAAATTTAGTATTTTTATTCATAAAATCATTTAATTAAATCCAAAAATACATAAATGGGAAAATTACCATTTTGCCCCTAACATTTTACACTTTTTGCAATTTAGTCTTTTCTGCACAAAACACAAAATTTAAACACACCATGCTAGGGCTGAATGTTCCTAGTGTTCATACAAGTCCACACATTTCATTTATTGCACATTTTAGTCCCTCAAAAATTTATTTTCACAATTTAGCCCTAATTACTCAATTTCACCAAAAATTCAAAGACAAAACATGTTAATCTTTCACATATCTTTCATATTTCATCATCAACTATCAAAAATCTCAAAAATTCATCAATGGCATATCTCAAAATCACTATTAAATTCTAAAATTAAAGCATGGGCCTTGTAGTACACAAAGCAACGATATCAAAAATGTAGAAATTATCAAAAACCGAAACAAAACTTACCTTAAATCAAGCTTGTAACTTGCCGAACCTTAAGTTTGTTTTAATGGTTTTCTCCCAAGCTAGTTTCGGCCTAATGAAGATGAAAACCATTGAATTTTGCTTTGTTTTTTTTAATTAACATATATTAAGGTATTATTAGTGTACCTTTTTAACCTTTAAATAAATAATTTATATTTCATATAACATAAGGATAAAGTTGTCCATTGCCACCCACTATCTTGAATTTTGGTCTTATTGCATCTTTAAACCTCCCATTTAAAAAGACAACAACAATTAGGTGCTTTTAGATTTAACCCCTAAATTTTCATTTTACACAATTAAGCCATTTTCTCAAATTAAGCACTCAAACAATAAAATTATTTCACGAAACTTTCACACATATAATTTCACACATAATTAACACATAAAATAATATTAAAATATTTTTTGGACTCGAATTTGTGGTCCCGAAACCATTATGTCCGATTAGGGTCGAAATTAGGCTGTGACAGTTTGAACCTAAGAAATTCGACGGATACAAATGACATTGTCATTAAGGGTTCTCGAATTGGTTGTGGTCCTGCATGTGTTGCAGACACACCATAGCTCTTATGAGCGTCCCAATACTTGGCTCTCACAAGCTTTCTGTTATTTAGCTCTTATGGGCATCCCGATATATGGCTCACATGAGCTTCCCGATTAATGGCTCTTCGAAGCTTCTCGATATTGACTCGCATGAGCTTCTCGAATTTGGCTCTCTTGAGCTGCCCGTTTATGGCTCGTATGAGCTTCTCGATAATTGGCTCACAAGAGCTTCCCATTACATGGCTCACATGAGCTTCCCATTATATGGCTCGAAAGAGCTTCCTGATTACATGCTTGCACGGGCAGACCTGTATATGGATTGATGGATTACAGATTTGTACACTACCTGTGTATCCAACGATATTTAAATGGTTTAATGGGCAAAGTTCTTATATGAGACCATCTGAATTCGAGACGAATTATTATGGAAATATATTTGAAATACATTGATATGATTTGTACATATTATATGGACACATGATGTGTAAAGTATATGTATATAGAAATTTGATCATTGTTGAGCTCATACATGTTTATTGATATTCATATTAAATACAAGACTAACATGGTTGATGAGGATATGTGTTTAGGCTTTTGGCCAAATGAATTTGTAACACCCCTAACCCTTATCTGTCACCGGAACAGAGTAACAGAGCATTACCGAACTTTACAAATTAAATACGAACATTTCCCAACCTTTGTTGCACATACTAAGAATCAATCATATAACACTCATATTGTCCCTTAGATGGACCCTCGAGGCCCAATATTCACCTAAGAAGTGAATCAAGATTAAACCGGGTACTCAAGGAATTTTTCCCAAAATCTCAAAAATTTTCTTAGAAGTAGGGGACACACGGCTGAGACACACGCCCGTATCTCTGTCCGTGTGGACAAAAATAGGTCATTTTAAGGCCACTTTTCTCACCTATTTTGACATTAACCTGCACTCAACATTCACATACACCAATATATCCCAACCAAGCAATCAATACAAACTAAAACATGTTCTCGACATGACATGACATAACATCACAAATATTTCATTTACTTATACCTACCTATTTAACTCATTTCATTGATTTATCAAATTCTACTACTAATTACATAAACATACATACAATATATATAGCATTCACAACTACATTTCAAATTATATCATTGCCAATTCAACCCTATACATGCCATATAAACCAAAATTTACATTGCAAAAACTACCGGATTAAACTGGATAGTGTAGCTTGATGTGTTGATCCAATCTTTCGACTACACGTTAATCTACAAGAACACTAAACAACACAAGTAAGCTTAATGAAGCTTAGCAAGTTTAATAGGTTAAACATTGATCTTATCGAACTTAATATAATATAATAAATTAAATTGTAAATAAATCATACATTTTTCCCTGTCAAATACAATATAATCAATAAACAAACTTCCTTCAGATCAATATCAATAATAATCTATAATCTTTCAATTCAATCACATAAGTCTCTTACCATTTCTTACTGAATCAAAGAACGGCTTACAGATATGAGTACGTCGTTCTTTTTGTGCCATAGCCCAACTATGGCCTTACACATACATTGCCATGGCCCTGCCATGGTCTTACATTTGTAGTGCCATAACCTAGTTATGGTCTTATTATCAGAATGTCATAGCCCAGATATGGTCTTACACATGTATATATACTGCCATGGCCCAACCATGGTCTTACGTTCAAGATGTCATAACCCAGTTATGGTCTTTTCATTAAAATTCCATAGCTCAGCTATAGTCTTACATTTAAACACTGCCATGGTCCAACCATGGTCTTATCCGTCAATTCATTCTTTGCCACGGAACGATCGTACTCAATCCTGTGTTATACTCATTTTAAACATTCAATTCAATTTTCATACTTTTACAATAATCTTAATTTCAACAACAAAATATGAATAAATATATTATACCATTCCTAAATTAACAAATAATCATGAAAGTTTAACTATATGAACTTTTATACCTTAGAGACTACTCGGCTAATTTCCCTTTTTCTCGTTGATCTACAAACTCTTCATCTAGAATGTAAAATTTTTCATTCATTAGCATATATTTCAATTTCAGTCCACTTCACAATTTATACCCTTCAAATTTTGAAATTACACAATTGCCCCAACTTTTATAATTTTTACAATTTAGTCCATTACCAATTAACTCAGCAAATGAGCTAATTTTTCTCAATTAACACATTATATAAATATCATAAGCTATTACATAGCAATTGATAAATAGAATTTAATGTCAAACCCTAAGATTTAATCTTCTTCACAATTAGGTCCTAAAATCAATTTGTATTGAAATTTCTTGATAAAATCATCATATAACAAAATTAAAGCTTCAAATACATGTTAATTCATTATAAAAATCCAAAAATAATCAATGGTAACTTTCAAAATTACCCATAATATAAAAAACTAATGAAATAGATAGTTGGACCTAATTTAAAAGTCTCAAAAACATAAATATTTCAAGCGAAAAGCAAGAATTAAACTTACGTGAAGTAAAAATATAAACATCAGCTTAAGAAGCTCTCTAATGGCTATTTTTGGCTGAGAATTGAAGAAGAATTGCCTAGAAATCTTTGGATTTCTTTTTACTTAAGCTTAATTTCACAAAATTTACACTTTTTCCCTTAAATCACCTAATTCCAAGATTTTTTTCTGCTTATGCCGCCTCAGCCATTCTTTGGGTGTCTAATTTCCCTTTTAGTCCTCCCTTATTTACCATCTGTGCTATTTAATCACTTTAGCAAGTTTTGCACCTTTTTCAATTTAGTCCTTTTTAATTAATTAACTATCAAAACGATAAAATTTTCTAACAAGACTTTAATACTACCTTAATGACACTCCGTAAATATTTATAAAAATATTTACGACTCGATTTATAAAATTAAGGTCTCGATACCCCTTTTTCAGAACCAATTAACCTAATAATTCCTTCTGAACTCAAATCACTATTTCACAAATCTTTCTAAAATCACATTTAACTTGTAAATACTAAATAATAAAATTTACAAGCTTACTCATCGGAATTGGTGACTTCAAATCACTATTTTTGTTACCACTAAAAATTCAGGCTGTTACAGAATTGGATATTTTTTTGTATATTTACCTTATATGTTATTAAATGGTAAGTTAATTTCCATGTTATACAAAATTACTAAGCATTAAATGCTTACTTTATTTTATTTCCCTTGTTTTATAGTAACTCAAAAGTTCGTTAAGGTTAGAAGCTGGTCGGAGCCACATCACACTATCCATCGGCCCATTTCGGTATATGTAGTAAATCAATTTTGGTTATAATGGCATGTATAGGGAAATTTGGCCAATGTTAGCTTATAAGTGTTTTGTTGTAAATAGTCATTGGAATGACTTGAATTGGACATATTTTGATGTGTACATATGTGTGGCCTTATCATGTTTGTTGTGTGTTTAATATGGTTAAATGATGAATAATTTATAGGTATGTTGATGAGTGGGTTGAGCTAGTATGTTTGATATAAATAAGCATACATGTGCTTTTGATCAATTTGGTAAATTGGATAGTTATGAATAAAACTTGATTTTGGCTTAACTTGGGTGCCTCATTATGGTTTATTGATGTTCAAAAATGTTTGATTAGTTGATGGAAAAATTTGGGGTGAGAAATGTGGTTTGGAAATGACTATTTTTGTCTACACGGGCAGAGACACGGGCATGTGTTTCGGCCGTGTGTCCCCTGTATTTTTGAATTAGAGCAAAACAGAATGCTCACACAGCCTAGCACACGAGCGTATGGCTTCGCCATGTGACCTAAGTTAGAGAGCTCCCAAGTTTGGACACGGGACTGAGACATGAGCGTGTCTCTTGACCGTGTGAGACACACGGCCTGGTCACACAGGCGTGTGTCCGCTGCACCTTTAAAATTTTTTTATATTTTTTGAAAAATTTTCTGTGTACCTGATTTAGTTCTGACTTATTTCTAATGTGTGTTTTGGGCCTCAATGGCTCATATAAGGGACATTATGATTTATTTCTAATATAAATGCTATATTATATGAATTATCTATATTTTTTATCTGTAAATTTTTGGTAATGCTCTGTAATCCTATTTCGATGACAAATACGGGTTAGGGGTGTTACAATAATGGTGTTTTCAAGGAGACTCAAATTTGTAGAAGAGGTCTTAGTTTGACACACTTATTTTTTGTCGATAATAGTATGATTTTTGGTGAAGCATCGGCTATGGGTGTTGTGACTATAAAGGACATTACCTAATCCTATGAGTCTCACTCTGGCCAACGGGTTAATTTTGACTAGTCAAAGGTTTTTTTTAGTGCTAATGTCCCAGAAAATTGTTGTAATTTAATTGTGGACATTTTAGGGGTTCCATGTACTATGAATATTAAGAAATATTTAGGGTTGCCTACCCTTGTTGGACATAATAAATGTGTAACTTTTCAGGGTCTGAAAGATAGGATTCGAGGTAGAGTCTCGGGTTGGACTTCGCATTTTTTGTCTCGAGGTGGTAGGGAGGTGCTTATTAAATCCATTTTGTAGGCTATATTGACTTATACCATGTCCTATTTTCTTTTGTTGAAGTCTCTATGTGGAGAAATTGAAGCCATTCTTAACAGACATATACAATTTTAAAAATATATACATTTTACTTCATTGAAAGGTTTTTATAATATTTTTCAATTATTCATAATAAATTTTAAAGAAATAGAAGTCAAAGTTGAAATTTTTTACTACTAAAAGTTAAAATGTAACAAATTTATTAGGATGAAAGGAGTAAAAAATTTTCATATCCATAAACCATTATCTAAGTTATTGTAGGGTAAATCCAAAGAGAGTAGGTAGCGGCATTGCCCCTTTCCCCTTCCCGGATAAAATGATTATATCGTAATTTTAGACTCTTAAAAATTAGCAATTTAATTTAACTCTTAATGTGTCACGAAACTAACTAAAAATTTGACTAAGATAAGTACACCTATCAATTAAGTATAGCTACAGTGAGCAAAGATATCGTTCCCACAAGGGCTATAAGTACTAATAATTACCATCTTTCTATTATTTAACCGAATAATTCGAGTGATCAATTAAAAATTAAAATTAACTAACGAACAAGACAAATAAAAAAACACGAGAATAATCGATTAACAACCAAGAAGAGAAACAATACCCAAGAAAGAATATGCCTAGGTTTCATCTATCACTATCAATCTAAATTACGCAATTTCTTTAGTTAGCACCTTGATCCGTAGAAATCCCTAAATTATGCTAATATCTCTTTCGAGCATAAGAGCCACTGACTCTAGGTTGATTAATTAAAATTTCTTTCTAATTAAAAACCCCTATTATTGCATTAACTCGTGCTATGGATTCCCCTATTAGATTTGACTCTAATCCGGTAGATTTATGTCATCCTATTTCTAGGATTGCATGCAACTCCACTAAATCACACAAGATTTACTCTTAAACAGGGTCTATTCAACTACTGAACTAAGCACATAGAACATGGATCAATACTCTAGAAATATCAAACCAAGAATTAAACACACATAATTGAGAACAAGAAACTAGGTATTTATTTCATAAAATAAAAATCAAACGACAGAATCCATCGTAGGGTTCATCTCCCTAGGTATTTAAAAAATTAGTTCATGCATGAAAATAGAAACATTCAAGATACATTATAACTGAAAAAAATAAACTCATGATAACTTCCTAAGAAATCAATTGGGAGTCTTCAATCTTAATGAAAATCTGCTTCAAAGTCGACTTCAATGGTGTTTTTTGAGTTATTTTCTTAAATATTCTTTGACGGCTCACTCATATCTTCTTGTTTTTTTCATATATGTGTGTCTTAGAATGCTTGAAAAACCTAAAAATTGTGATGTTTCATTGTTTGGTATGCAATCCCATGAAATCGATACGGCCTACCACATGCTCGTGTGGGTCACACGGGCGTGTGGAATAATTCAGCCCATGTGGCTCCTATAGCTTGTTCTGATGCTCCAATTTTTTGCTCGTTTTTCGCTCTTTTTGTTCCCAAGTGCTCTATTAAGCATTAAAACATAAGTTTAAAGGATTAGAAGTATAAAATTCCCAATTAACGTCGAATAATCACCCAAAACCGCGTTAAGAATGAGATTAAAATATGTTACTTTTAGCACTTATCAACTCTTTTAGCATAGAATTTTTAAGTTTAACCTCCTAACTTCCAACCAAAAATTCCTAGCTTCATCACTATTTCATTGCAAGGTTTATAAGAAAAGAAAAGTGCTTGGAAGACTCCGTTGGAAATCCACCTATGTTTCTTTTATACGCTGTTTTTTTATTGATTCTTTTATGAATTTCTTTAAAAAAATTAATAGGAGGGGCGTCACTAAAACCTTAAATTACTATATTAAAATTATTTTATTTTTAAATGAAATCAAATTGCAATTAGGGGTATAGTATAGGAATTACTATGATACCTTTATCTATTTTAGCATATTAGATAACGATATATTACATCATTCACCATGTGACAATGTTTGTTTTGTCACTATAAGTTAAATGTTATTTCATAATTGGTGGATATTCCTATAATCAATGGTGATTTTGTATAAGATTTAGTGATGGAACTAGTTGTGACCAACTACTGATTATAAGGTGCCGTTAAGTATTATAGTTATTCATACTATTATTTTATCATATTAGATGACAATATAGTAAGTCACAAACAATGTGACATCTCTTTGATCTCCTATATGTTGAATGTTATTTTATTCTTGATGGCGATCCAAATAATAAATGATGAATTCGTATATAATTTGGTGATGAAACTATCTACCACCAAATACTTACTAAAAGTTGGTGTTTTACATTATCATCATTAACATCATTATTTTATTATATTAGGTGACAATATAAATATGTTATTAACACTATGATGATGTTGCTTTTGTAGCAAATACGTTTGATGTTAATTTATTATCAACAATGACACAGATGATCTATGGTGAAATCTTATATAATTTGGTGACACATTTGATTGTCACCTAATACTAATTATAAGGTGAAATTGTACATTACCATCACTACTTTTTTTTTTACAATAAATGACGAATATAATAAGTCATCACTATTAACCTTTAATGACGATGCTAACACAACAAATGCCTTAACAAAAAAATTTACGTCACCAAATATAAATAGTGACAAATATAATTTTCAATGACAATATTTTAGATCCAACTAGTACTCAAGTTTGTTGTAGTGTGCACATAGAAGGATGAGATATAGTTTAATTGCATGTTTACCTTTACTTCTTTATTCCTCAACTTTCGTGTCTATAAGATACTATAAACAAGATTCCTATAATTCGAGAAGTATAACCCATTTTCATTGTTGCAATTAGGGTGTGCAAAAAATTGTTGAACCAAAAAAATCGAAGTGAATTGAATTGAAAAAACTAATTTTTTTTAGTTTATTCAGTTTTTTAGTTTAACCAGTTTTCATGTTCGGTTTATTTGGTCGATTTTTTATTTTGACATTTTAAATCGAATAAACCGATTAAAGGCATAATCCATAAGCCCATAACTCATTTACATACTCAAACCCAAATTTAAATCTTAAACCCAAATACTTATTAAAACTTAATACTTTTAAAGCATAAACCCAATACTCATTAATATTTATAATCCAAATTGATAATTTATTTTTTATGATATTCATTTTAATTTTTATCAATTAATATATATATATATATATATATAATTTTTTTTGAGTTCATTAAAATTTGTTTAATTTTAATTTTTAATATTTTATAATGAATTTGAAATAAAAATAAATTTATAAGTGATACGATATAATATATTTAAAATTATGAATACCTCAATTGAAATTTTTTCAATAAAAAATAATATAAAAAATTGAACAGTATTAAAAGTAAAAATTTCTAATCGATTTATTCAATTTTATTCTCGGTTGGGTTTAAGTAATTAATTCGATTTTCTATATGAAAAATTAATCAACGGAAAGGACACCCCTAATTGCGATCATGCAAGACATTCAGGCAGAGGAGAAAATAACTGAATGAACCAAGTGGCGTAATTTTGGGATTCGGAAAAGATAGATGAGTCAACAAAAAGGGAAGTTGGGAAATCAGAAATTGGGTTGAAATAAAAGCCTGAAAGGATAGTTTTGTGTTTTCATACATCATTGGATGATTGGCTCTTTATTGTTGCTGAAAGAGTGGCAACAGCCTCCCCTACTGTCAAGAACAAGCAATCTGGTTTCATGAAATCACCTGCTTCATTTGATCTCTGCAATTTTTCCATCACCTCTCCCACAAGATTCACCAACACAAGCTGTTTTATATATTGAATAAAATAATATCAGCATTTTCAATTAAAAACACATGCATGCAGCATTATGTTCTAGTGATAAAATTGAATCGCTAGACTTAATTCTCAGTATTGGACTCACCTCGACACCTTTGTTTTCCATTGTTTGCTTCAGTTCTTTAAAAAATGATACACCACTGGTATCAATGGTGCTCACAGCTGAGAAAAAAAGGATGGAAAAAGCATCCAAAATGGATACATAATATGCAGAACTATGATTCAGAGTCGGATAGACTTACTTGACATCTCTAGAATCACAAATCGAAGGCTTGAGTTTGAGTGCATCTTAGGATCCTCTGCTTCATATTCTTCAATCCATCTTAAAACCCTTCACAACAGAAGCCCAGAATAAACAAGTGAATACTCACAAGACAGGTGAGACAGGATGCTCTCCTGTTCAATCGAGTCCAATCGGTTTATCATTCAATTAAAATTTGTCATCCTGGATTGGAGTGACAATTAGTGCAAACCAACCTCTCATTCAAATATGTTGAATTGGCGAAGTTGATTGGAGCTTTAATGCTTAGAATAAGGAAACCAGGGATCTTCACTGATTCCTTGCAATGGTGAAGATCACGATAAATATCTGTCCCTGGAATCTTCCCCAACAACACCGTCTTTGGCCTCGTAATTTGCATCAGGATCTTGAAGATCGACACTGCCACCTGTATTTTCCATCCATACTCCCATAACTTTTGCTTTAAATCACAACAAAGTGTGGGACTCCATTTTAGTATCTGAAGGTGAAAAGCAAAGAAAGAACTTACTGCAATGGCGAGACCATGTTGAACAGAGATGAAAATAACACCAAAGAATGCACACAGCATCACAATGAAATCGAATTTGTCCATCTTCCAAACATGGTAGGCTGCTGGGATGTCGATAAGGCCGACGACCGCAGACACAATGATGGCTCCCAGCACCACGTTTGGGGTGTATTGAAATAAGGGCATGAGGAAGAGGATGGTCACCATGACTGTAATAGACATTACTATGTTGGACGCTGCAGTTTTGGCTCCTGCATTGTGATTAACAGCTGATCGAGAGAAGGCACCTGAATGATATCATAGTAAATGGCGGCTTAAAAAGCAAATCTGTGCGACTGGGTCTTTCACCCAAACCTGAAATCTCATCTAATATTATATTTGAGAGGATTTGAATAAAAATATTATTATATTTGAAATGTTTGAGTTAGCAATTTATAAATATGAGTAGGTGAGACCTGTTGTGACATAGCAGGAAGTGGAGGAGCCAACAATGTTCATCAGTCCAATAGCCATCATTTCTTTGTTACCATCCACTTTGTAGTTCATAAGAGAAGCAAATGTCCTTCCTACTGCAATGCCTTCCTGTTTGATACTAGGTTGAATTAAAGCGATGGCCAAATAGATTTGTGTTCTTCTTCACCCAAATATAGTTACAAGTAAATTTTTATTATTCATTTTAACTGTAGATACAAGCATGTCACCTATGTTACTTATATCCAGTGATTTTTATTACTCTTTTGCTTTCAACTTAATTACGGAAAAGATTCGGATATAAGAACTTACAGTGAGGGAAATAATTCCAGTAACAAGGCCGGTTTTCATTGACAGTCCAAGGTGGCCCCCATGAAATTGCAGCATATTCCATGAAGGAGGATTTAATCCTTCTTGCAGCTTTCCAATCTAAATTATAAAACTATTCAAAGGTGTTAGCCAAGCAATATGTAGCACATAGTGGAATCCGTAAGTCCCCCTTGATACATCAAATTTAATTTTTTTGTGTGTATGTGAAGAAAACATTATATAAGAAATTTATATATAAAGAAAAAAGAGTTTTAGTTGAAATGATAAAGTCGAGATATTAAAGATTATAGTATTTAGGTTCAAATCTATTATATATATCATTAAATTATATAAAGAATACATTTTTCGTAATTTTTCAATTGAGTTGAGACATAATTCATGATTGACACCCACTTAATAAATAATATTCAATTTAATTTATCATAAAGAAAACATATTAAAACATTCAGTCATTCACCAACTCAATGAATGATATTTGGTGAACCCAAAATTAATGTTACCTTTTTATATAACTATTATTCTGAGATTGCAACTTGAAAGAAGGTGAGAGAGGCAGTAAACTTACTACACTGAAGCCGTGGTGCTGAGCTTTGAATGCAAAAACAAGAAAAGTAGAGAGGATAACACAAACAAGTGGAGCAGCTGCTGAGACCCAAAACAGCTTTGGCCTTCTCATGCTCTGCATGGCACACACCCCAAATTTGATAATCAATCTCTTTTCCAAAACTGTCGGCCAGAAACTACTCACTGGCCACAAGCATTATTTCATATGATTCTACTCATTTAATACTTTACATTCGCATTTGAAAGCATAAGGATAGACTGAAAAACTAGGGAGAAGTAATAAGGCCTACCAAATGTCTTGCTACTAGCAGAAACACTAGGAAGCTAAAGCCCATCAGTATTGTTTGCCATGACCACTGCATCCAAGCAATGAAATTTGTAAAGTTAACAAATATTTTGCAATCTCATTTGTGCTAAAAATAATAATAAAAAAAGTAGTGAAGCAAACTTATGGGAAGCAGCAGTGATGAATCTTGAAATACATTACCTCCTGTGAGTTGTGGAAAACAGAGGTCATAACAGGGATGAAACCCATTTTTTTAGTAAAATGAGTGATTCCAAGAAGGCTTTTCAGCTGCTGTAATGAAACAATGATAGCAGCACCAGCCATGAAGCCTATTAGTGTTGCCTTTGAAAGAAAATCAATGATAAATCCAAGCCTGCTCAAATTTTAGCACCAGATATCAGCAGAACTGTTATTTAAAGGAAAAACAAACATATAATGTATGAATGCTTAAAATGAAAAGCCAGCTTCACCTTAAAAATCCCAAAGAAGCTTGGAAAAGACCAGCAAAAAATGTTGCAGTAAACGCTAGTTGGAGAAACAAGACAGGATCACCGGTAGGGGATACTTGTTGTGTAAGCATGGATCCAAGTATAAGTGAAGCAATTGAAACAGGTCCAACTGCAATGTCCCTTGAGCTTCCGAGTACAGCTTATACAAGAGGGGGAACGAAGCTGGAATCTAAGACCAAATGAAATTCCAATCAAACAATAATCTTTGAAGTCTCAAACAGGCTTCAATAGAAAACCAGAGTTTACTCACAGAGGCCAACAATTGGTGGTAGACTAGCAAGCTTAGCATAACTTATACCCTGGGGGATGGCTAAGCTAGCTATGGTAACTCCTGAAACTATATCTGATTTGAAGAGTTTGAGATTATAATTTGGACCCCAGTGAAGAATAGGGAAGATGTATTGAGCTGCAAGAACCCATTTCTTCTTCGTTGGTTGTCCTTTGAATTGGCGGAAAGGATCATCAGGGAACAAAGTTTCTTTGAGCCTGGTTTTGAGCTTCTGAATGGTGCTCTTATGGGGTGGTGGAACAACACTGTGAACCTCCATCGTTATTTCTAGGCAGCTTGGAGACTGCTCCTGCATGGTGCTAGGATTAGACTCCATGGTCGTAGAATAAAGGTTCTATATTTTTTGAAGCAATAATGCTCTATTTTGTGTATGTCTCTGCTTGTTTTAGCTGGTTTTTCTTAGACAGATAACAAATAATTTTTCATGGATAAATTACATATAGAACTCAGTATATATAGTATGAAGGTGCTTGCGATAAATTGTTGTCTCTTGATATTGAGATGTAAACAAATTCTGCATAACGCTAGTATTTTTTTAATCTAGGCCTCGAAACAACATGGAAACATATATTAGATTCGGTAATTTGTATATACCTATAGTATTTTATAATTTTTTATGTCAACCCTTTAAATATATATTAGATTATAAGGCAACAAAAATATTTTTAGAGAATATGATATTTTAAGTTCAAATCTTATCATAATAATATTTTATATAAAAATAATATTAAATTAAATTACAGATAATTTCTAACACCAACTCAATCAAAAGATACTTATGTACAATAATTATACTTAATAATTGTGTTAAGTAAATTTGTTGTATGCTTAGTGAAGTGTGGGAATTGGGTAAAAAAAAATCAAGTAAAGGAAATAAAGATAAAAAGATTGCGCAAAAATGATGAGGCAACTAACAAATTTTGTTCATCATCAGACAATTAACATTGAAGTTAGTAAATGGTTACATAAAGGGGTGTGCCAATCCCATGCATGCAGAAGACGATGGAATATTTTGAGGTATATACCTCTCTGTCTCATCTCCATTTCTTAATTTATATATACATAGATAGAGGGGGGGTCTTTAATTAACGTAGTTCAGACTAAGAGGGAAAGAGAGAAGAACACGGAAAATGAGGCAGCGAGTCTTTCGATTTGCCTCATAAATATATGACTTTACAAAGGGAACAAACCGACTCAAGTTCTGGTTTATGCAATTATATTTAACATATAGCATTTAAAAGATGTAAGTTTTCCAATGGATTTCAAATGAATGATCACAAGAAATAAATTAAGATTTGGTTTTCTCGATTCATTTGTAAATCAATTTATTAGACCCTGCAATTTCCTATTCAAGGAAATGAAGCAGAAGTTATTTGGAAATCTTTTTGCAATATCAAATATGGGGAAAAAAGGAACTGTCATGTGTTATGCTTGATTTTGAAACAAGTAAAAGAAAAAGAAGAAGACGACGACGATGGCATCCAACATAGCTGCACATCCCACGGTTGATATTTTATCAAACATTATAAGTGGCTAATGAAGTTGGCAAGTATTGATGGGGTTAGGAGTAATGCGCTATCGAGCATCTTGTGGTGATGAAGGGAGACCAGATTCCGAATCACTTCAATGAGATCCTTGGAATCTCACAACCGACCCATACCGTATAACCCATCATCCACTAACTAATTAATGGACCTTGAAATTTGAAAAATGAAGCACTATAGCGACTTTTCATTTGGGACACAAGATCATCTCCTATCTTTCAGACACACACTTCAAAGAATCTTGAACGTCTTACTTATAATGCAATTATTTGCCTTGTAAATTCCCATTTTTATTGGACACAAGAAAAACAAGACTGTTAAATGTACAAAATGACATTTATACTCTTACTGCTTTGATACATTAGTTTTTCCTCCTATTAGTTCTCTCTCATTTCTACCATTATCAGTTTTGCAATCAGCGGGCATAGAAAAAGTCACATTACTTCATCTTCCACCTTTTCTCCTGTTCTATTCATATCAATTCTGATTTTTCATTCAAAATTATCAAGATTCAAGAGTTTTAAAAAGAAAGCTTTGCTGAAGAAATGAAATTTCAAAATGAGGCAAAATTCTCATATAGTCAATATAGGAGGAGTTAATTCATGGATTGAAGAATAAAAAAGCCAACGCCATAACCAAAACAGTGATGCCGCTGAAACCTTGAATGATTTGTTTTGGTTAAGAAATGGCTTAAAATTGGTAGTGGATTGTTGTTGTTGGTAGTGGGTTGTTGGTGGTAGTGGATTAGTGGATGGTTGTTGGTGTCCATTTTCAACCACAAATCTTTGCCAAAGTTTTGGACAATTATGTCCTTGAACTCTCTTATAAATAGAGAGGTTCATTAGCCATATTCATCATCCCAAACCAAGAGAGAGCAAAGCTTGTTCTTTGAAAGCTAGGATTTTAGCTTTCGGGTTTTCTATAGGGGTTGAGAGTTGTGAGGTTCTCGGGTTGTGTCTTGAGTGTAAAACACTTGTAATCTTCATCTTGTTATAGTGAAATTTCTTTTCGCCTCTGCCCGTGGACGTAGGCATTAAAGCCGAACCACGTAAATCCTTGTGTTCACTTTATTTTTTCGTTCCGGTCAATTTACTTGTAGTCATATCGGAGTTCTCGAATCGATCCTTTCCGCAACAAATTGGTATCAGAGCGTAGTTGAAGGAGTGATAATATTTTCTGAATTGCCCTGTGACTGCAGCTTTGTCTGATCTTTCACATCAGGAAGAAAATATTATCATTCATTCAAAGGTTCCAAATTATGGCTACAAGTGTTTCATCGACTAAGTATGATGTCGAGAAATTTACCGGGAAAAATAGTTTCAGTTTATGGCGCATCAAGATGCGGGCAGTGCTGGTTCAACAAGGATTGCTAAAAGCATTGTCTGGTAAAGATAAATTACCAAGCACGCTTTCGGAAGAGCAAAAGGATGACATGCTAGAAAGAGCACATAGTGCTATTCTGCTATGTCTAGGAGATGAAGTGCTACGAGAAGTAGCGGATGAGAAAACCGCGTCCGGTTTGTGGCTCCGGTTAGAGAGCAAGTACATGACGAAGTCATTGACGAACCGGCTCTACCTCAAGCAAAGACTCTATGCCCTGAAGATGGAGGAAGGTACACCTGTTTCCCAGCACCTGGATAAATTCAATTCCATTATCATGGATTTGAATAATATCGATAACAAAATCGATGATGAGGACCAAGCAATAATTGTTTTGTGTTCTTTGCCTCCCTCGTATGAGAATTTTGTTGATACAATGATGTACGGTCGTGATGACCTGACTCTAGAGGAGGTGAAAAATGCCTTAAGTTCCAGTGAGTTGAGGAAGAAAATCACTGGTAAGGTGGTCGAAAACAATGAAGGCGAAGGCTTGGTTGCTCGAGGAAGATCCAAGGCAAAGGGTGGAAGTTCAAGTAAAAGCCATCCTAGATCGCAGTCCAAGAAGAGAATACAGTGCTACTACTGTAAGAAGTACGGGCACATGAAGGTAGATTGTCCGAAAAGGAAGGAGAAATCAGAATCACAGGAGCAACAAAATGATCGTGCGAATGTAGCTGATGCAGATTCTTCAAGTGATGCCGAGATCGTTCTTGCAGTATCCGACTCTTACGCTGGTGGGAGATGGATTCTTGATACGGGAGCTACATTTCATATAAGTACTTCGAAAGATGCATTCTCAACATACGAGAAGCATTCTGGTTCAGTACTAATGGGAAATGACCACGCATGTCAAGTCATGGGGATTGGCACAGTTCGTATAAAGATGTTTGACGGTATTGTTAGAACTCTAACTGATGTTCGGCACATTCCAGAAATGAAGAAAAATTTGATCTCTTTGAGTACGTTGGACAAGAAAGGCTTTCGGTACTCTGCTGAAGGTGGAGTTCTCAAGGTATTCTCGGGTGCTTTGACTGTGATACGTGGTAATTTGGAGCGGGGCCTTTACTTCCTCGATGGTTCCTCGGTTACAGGTGTTGCGGGAGTGTCATCATCAGATGATCTAGATTCTGACACCACGAAGTTATGGCATATGCGGCTCGGGCATATGAGCGAGAGAGGCTTATCGGTGCTAAGCAAACGAGGATTATTGTCTGGGCAGTGTACAGGAAAGTTGAATTTCTGTGAGCACTGCGTCTTCGGTAAGCAGACTCGGGTAAAGTTCAGCACTGGGATTCACAAGACAAAAGGCACAGTGGATTACTTCCATTCTGACCTTTGGGGGCCTTCTCCGACAATTTCTAAAGGTGGTTACAGATATCTGCTTACCTTTATCGATGATTACTCGAGAAAGGTTTGGGTGTATTTTCTGAAGAGCAAGTATGAGGTTCTCATCAACTTCAAGCAATTTAAAGCTTTGATCGAAAATCAAACAGGAAAGAAGATCAAGCGATTCCGGACGGATAATGGCTTGGAGTTTTGCTCAGGTGAATTCAATGAGTTCTGCAAAAATGAAGGAATAGTGAGACACCGCACTGTTCGTCGAACACCACAACAAAATGGAGTTGCAGAACGCATGAATAGAACTCTCTTGGAGCGAGCTCGTTGCATGCGATCAAATGCTGGGCTCGGTGAAGAATTTTGGGCTGAAGCTGTTAATACTGCTTGTTATTTGGTTAACAGATCTCCATCAACAGCTATTGAGCTGAAGACTCCTGAGGAAGTATGGTCTGGTTCTCCTGCTGATTACTCTGGTTTAAGAGTGTTTGGCTGCCCTGCGTATGCTCATGTAAATGAGGGAAAACTCAAACCGAGGGCGAAGAAATGCATATTTCTTGGATACGGCCAAGGGGTGAAAGGATACAGGTTGTGGTGTCCTGATCCGGTTTCGTCCAAGTTCATCATCAGCAGAGATGTGACTTTTGATGAGTCATCCATGCTTCGATCCACCACAAATTCCCGGGAAAAGGAGGTGTCAGATAGAATGGGAGATCACGGTGTTGAGAAGCAGGTGGAGTGTCAGGTGGACGCTCCAATTCCTACGGAAGGTACTTCAGTCCAGGATGATCAAGTTGAGGTGCAAGATTCCGATGAAGATGAGTCACCTCAAGAAAAACCATATAGCATTGCCACTGGAAGAACGAAGAGACAAATCAAACCAAATCCGCGTTACGCTAATCTGGTGTCTTTCGCGCTCAGTGTGGCGGAGTCCATTGGTATAGAACCTTCCAGTTATAATGAGGCTGTCACGTGTGATGAGTCGGCACAGTGGGCAATTGCTATGAGTGAGGAGATAGAATCTCTTCACAAGAACCATACTTGGGAGTTGGTTAAGCCGCCAAGTAACCAGAAGATAGTTGGTTGCAAATGGGTCTTCAAGAAAAAGGAAGGCATCCTAGGGGTTGAAGCAACTAGATTCAAGGCACGATTGGTTGCTAAAGGCTTCACTCAGAAAGAGGGGATTGACTACAATGAAGTTTTCTCCCCAGTCGTAAAGCATTCTTCCATTCGTGTATTACTTGCCATGGTGGCCAAGTCTGATCTAGAACTTGAGCAGCTTGACGTAAAAACGGCGTTCTTGCATGGTGAGCTCGAGGAAACAATCTACATGCGTCAACCAGAGGGTTTTACAGTTCCTGGTAAAGAAGACCATGTCTGTCTATTAAAGAAGTCTTTATATGGATTGAAACAATCCCCAAGGCAGTGGTACAAGCGGTTTGATAGCTTCATGATTCAGCATGGTTACACAAGATGTGACTATGATGCTTGTGTCTATCATCGGAAGCTCTCAGATGGTTCGCACATTTATTTGTTGCTGTATGTTGATGACATGTTAATTGCTTCCAAAAACATGTCGGAAATCAACAAGTTAAAGTCGCAGTTGAGTGGTGAGTTCGAGATGAAGGATCTGGGTGCTGCCAAGAAAATTTTGGGCATGGATATTCACAGAGATCGCAAGGCGGGCAAGCTTCGTGTGTCGCAGAAGAACTACATTGAAAAGGTTCTTCAACGCTTCGGCATGGATAAAGCGAAAACTGTGAGTACTCCGTTGGCACCACATTTCAAACTCTCTGCAGAGTTGTCACCACAATCTGATGAAGAAAAGCAGCAAATGTCTCACATTCCATACTCGAGTGCAGTTGGAAGCGTGATGTATGCAATGGTTTGCACTCGTCCAGACATTTCACATGCAGTTAGTGTGGTCAGCAGATACATGAGTTGTCCTGGCAAGGAACACTGGCAGGCCGTGAAATGGATTCTCAGGTACTTGAGAGGTTCTGCAGATTTATGCTTGGTATATGATCAGAGTGACTGCACTAGCAGTGTCACGGGCTATGTGGACTCTGATTATGCTGGAGATCTGGACAAAAGAAGATCTCTGACGGGTTATGTTTTCACTTATTCTGGAGGAGCCATTAGTTGGAAAGCTGTGTTACAGTCTACCGTAGCCTTATCTACGACTGAGGCGGAATATATGGCGTTAGCAGAAGCAGTGAAAGAAGCATTGTGGATGAAAGGTCTAGTAAGCAGTTTGGGTTTACAACAGGATTTCACTGTTGTATTTTGCGATAGCCAGAGTGCCATACATCTGACTAAAAATCAGATGTTTCATGAACGGACCAAACACATTGATGTCAGATATCATTTTGTTCGGGAACATGTTACGCAAGGTGACATTGTTATCAGCAAGGTTGCTACCGAGAAGAATCCTGCAGATATGTTAACTAAGGTGATCCCTGCATATAAGTTCAAGCATTGCTTGGACTTGATAGGTATTCGGGATTGATTAGCGCCAGAGAGGCGTTTGGAAGAGGTGATCCAGTTCGAGGAATTCACTATGATGTTCAGCTTGGTAAATTTCAAGCCAAGGTGGAGATTTGTTAAGAAATGGCTTAAAATTGGTAGTGGATTGTTGTTGTTGGTAGTGGGTTGTTGGTGGTAGTGGATTAGTGGATGGTTGTTGGTGTCCATTTTCAACCACAAATCTTTGCCAAAGTTTTGGACAATTATGTCCTTGAACTCTCTTATAAATAGAGAGGTTCATTAGCCATATTCATCATCCCAAACCAAGAGAGAGCAAAGCTTGTTCTTTGAAAGCTAGGATTTTAGCTTTCGGGTTTTCTATAGGGGTTGAGAGTTGTGAGGTTCTCGGGTTGTGTCTTGAGTGTAAAACACTTGTAATCTTCATCTTGTTATAGTGAAATTTCTTTTCGCCTCTGCCCGTGGACGTAGGCATTAAAGCCGAACCACGTAAATCCTTGTGTTCACTTTATTTTTTCGTTCCGGTCAATTTACTTGTAGTCATATCGGAGTTCTCGAATCGATCCTTTCCGCAACAGTTCCCTTATGATGATAGTTTATTGAATAGAGAAGGAAGAAATGACGAATCATCTAATGGGAGCTCTGATTTAAACAAAAATGGTGCAAATTCAATTCAATGTGAAAAACTTAAGGATTAAGATGTTGATGTTTATAGGAGGTTCCAGCGTTGGTGAGAATCAAATAGAGGTTGATCATGATAGGGAATTAGCAGTTGGTCCAACCAAATGAATGAATTTAGAAGCCTTGATGAATTGTTTGGCTTCTATTGATTACATGCGAAGTTGAAAGGGTTTAGTGTTGTGAAGGGATCAAGGAAAAATGCTTATATCCCTAAGTATTCCTGATTAGTGTGTTAATAGCATGACCACCAACATACGTTGAACAAAAATAACACTGCAAGTCTACAAGTCTAGTTATAATATTTGTATTACAAGTATATGGTGAATTAGAGCTTCCACTCAAAGTAAGTTGAGGTTCAAAAATAGCAAAGAAGAATGTGTTGGTTGAAAGTCAAGATCATACTTTACTATCTATTCTAATGCATTTATACGAATTTAGTAAAAAATTATTTGCTACAAATAACACAATCACGTGAATTGAATTATTTTATGTAAAAATTAAATTAAATTAAATTAATGTGTAGATATTGATAACCAAATTTATGAGTATGCCAAATTTAAAAACCATCACGTGAATTATTTTGTGAGAAAAGTCAAATAATTGAACCACAATTTTATAATTTTTAGCTAGTTAAACAAAAAGGATACATAATTATGAGATCTAAATAGTTATTGACATGCTTCAGTCTAAGGGCTCCTTTGGATGCCCGTTTTCTTCTGGTGTAATGCGATTGAGTGTTATTTCAATGAAATGGTGCTGATGGAAGCTGTTTGGATTGCACAGCATCAGTGCATTGAACGCTACACAACACAAGTAAAAATGAAATTTTTCATTGATGAAAAAATTGGCAGTGAGTTCAACACAGGTATGCTTTTACCATTTTGTCTTTGTCATGTGTTTTTTTTTCTTTTTTATAATTTATATACTTTGGGTAAAATATATCTCATTTTATTTTTTATCCCAATCTCTTTTATATTTAAAATTTTAGTTTTATTAAATTTAAGAATAATGTTTCATTATAATAATATTGTTTGTATTTTCATGATAATAAATAATATTTTTAAGTAGATTTTTATAAAAAATAATTATATAATTAATTAAAATATTTATAATAAAATATCAGAATATACATTTTAATATTTTATTAAATGAATTTATAAATTCATATATTTTTAATAATTTCGTAAAAGTAAAATAATTTTAAAAACTTCTATTATATATCCTTTTTTTAATCTGATGTCCTCAATAATCATTTTTTATTCTCACCACACTGTTACAGCTGCGTTTGAATCCAAACACACTCCACCGATGTTTCTAACCTCACCGCTACAATATCTAATCTTACCACTAAATTAACTAATCTCACCGCCACTGTTGTTTTTAACCTCACCGGAGGTAAGTACACTGTCCATCTAAACTAAGCCTAATTTTAAAAATATCCGATCTCAATACTGCCTTCTTGTCAATAATAATATTCTTTTTCTGAGATTAATAATTATTTATTACACTTGGCAAAATAAAAATAAAAATTTAAGTCTAACTCACATGGTGACCACAAGAAATGAAATTATGAGTGAAACGTGCAAATTTCTTCGTTTGGCTCCTTTCATTCCTATTCCAATGCCTCAAACATCAGACGTATCTATTCATATATTTTCAGAGTCATAAAGCATAGATAGAGATTGGTTTTATCTTTTTTAATTATTATTTAATTAGTGTTAGAGTTATATATCAATTAAAATTAAAATTAAAATTTATAAATAGCATCCACTAGAAGTATTTGTATTTCAAAAAGAAATATTCGAATAACAATGGTATCGAAGAGTACTGGATAAATATGTAATATCATTTTAATTAAATATTTATAAGTTGTTTATTCCATGCAAAGTGAGTACTCTTTTATATATATTTTTTTAACTCATTATTATATGAAATTTTAAATAGATGAGACAGATATAAAAAAAAAGTAAAAAAAATTGACCATATAAGATTTCAATAATTATTTTTTAATCACTATTAATAAATTTGTTAATTAATTTAATGTAAATACATTTCATATTTAATCAATGTAAATATCTTCCATACTTATCATGAATCATTCTTATAATTGATGTATGTTGTTTTACCTTTTTTATTTTAATTTAATATTATAATTTACTTTCTAATATAATTCTAAATTTCTATATTATTTTCAATTTTTTATTTATAAAAAATTATTTATTTTAAGCATTACTTATATTAAATATGTTATATATATGATCTTTTTTTATAAAAAATTAAATACGTAAAATCACATGTAACGCGTGTGTCATTAGAAATTAGTATTTTTAGTCAAGTTGAAATCATATCATGTGTCAATAAAATCATATGTGGATTCTCTTTATGATTTATTCTAGTTAATTAATTAATTTTACAAGAGTTAATTGTTAAGTTAATTAGAGAAGGGATTGCATGAAATTATAATTATACGTCATCTCTATCTCTTCCCAATAGGAGAATGACAAATTAGATTTTTCCTCCTAATTTTTAGGATTTTTAGTTGGAATTGAATTTCTCCTATTGATAAGGGATAGGAATCACAATTTCATACATATTTTCTCAAGTTAATTATTTAATATAAAACTTGTAATAATCAATTTTAATTTAGCATAGCTTAAGTATTTTTTTAGTATATATTATTGTTTCTACAGATGCATTTCCCAAATTATCTTTTAGTAAATATGAATAGTTTAAACGTTTTGGATGAAAAATATCTAGGTTTCATATTAGACATTTGTCAATTATAATTACAAAATACATTATTTAATATTAAAAATTTTATCATACGCGCCTAAAGAAATTAAATATTTAAAAAATAAAGGTGTGTTTAAAAATAACATGTATTAAATAATAATAAAATATAATTTAAAATTAATTAATAATAACACAAGAAATATATACATTATTACAATGAAAAAATTGGACTAAATTGTGAATAAAACTAAATTTAAACACAAAAAACACATCATACTAAGAATACCAAATAAATATAATTATTTATCATTTTTTTGTCATCATTTTTTTTAAATACCAGACTAGACAATATTATTAAATAAAATAGAGTATACAGATCAAAAAACCCAAAACAACAAAAAAACGAAAGCAACAGATCGACCCATACCCACTGAAAAAAATAAAAGATAAGGCCCAAACTTTTAAAAAGAAAAACAACCCAGTCCAGTCCGATACTAGCTAGCACCCACTATCAAATCCTCATCCTTATCCCTATCTGTCGATACCAGCTTCCAAAAACAATAGTTTCCAAAAAGAAAAAAAATACTTTCCCCTGTTGTCCGTTCATCTGCCACATCCTCCATGAAAGAATCACCCTTAGGGTCAGTTCTTCGTTACTTAAAAAAAATATTTCTGACTCTAAAAACACTTTTGAAAGAAAAACTGTGAAGAACAAGCTGCTTTTGGCTGGAATTTTTAGCTTTTCAGAAGTACTTTTGAAAAGCACTTCTGAAAAGGAGTTGAAAAGGAGAAGCTAAAAATTTTAGCTTTTCCTCTCCCAAAAACACTTTTAGTGCTTAATTACTTTTTCACCCCTCCAATAACATAGTATTTTTCTTTTTTTTCTTGGTGCTTAATTACAATTGTGTTAAAATCATTAATTAAAAATAAAAATAAAAATATTTTTTAAAATATTAATTACAAATATTTAATGGTTATATTTAAATATTTAAAATATAGTTTATATATTCTAATTAAATTTTATAAATAATTAATATTTATTAATTAAAAATATTTACAATTTATATTTTATATATTAAAATATTAACAACAAGTTATAATAATTTTTTTATATTATTACTAAAATATAATAATATTAACTAATTTAAATATTATTTAAATACATATTTGTTACTTTATAATAACATGTCTAAAATGTATATTTTATTTCTCAAAAGCACTTTTTGACAGCAATGCTAAACACTCAAATTTTAAACCAAACTTTTCAAAAGCACTTCTCAAAATCACTTTTCCACAACACTTTTCAAAAGTAATTAAGAACTGGCCCTTAGTCTGGTTCCCTCAGACTTCTCCTCTCCAATACCCTTCGGACAAACTCAGGCAACCCTCCTTCAAGGTAAACATCCTCTCCCTTTCTCAATCCTTGTGTAGCTAGGGTATGAGCAGGACAGTTTTCCGATCTAGGTATATGATTAAAAGAAATCCTTCGAAAATGGTGCTTATAATGTTGAATATCTCTGATTATGGATCCGGTTATAGATTTGTTTAGAGAGTCTGATTCACATTTTTTTATTGTCGTCCCCAAATCTCCTTCGATTACCACTAAATCAAGGCCTAGTTGTTGCCCCAGCAGTAACGTTTGAAAATAGGCACGAGCTTCCTCCGCGAAGAGTGTTGGAACCCTTCTATGTATTACTATTTTTTAGGCCAAAACTTCACCTAAAGCATTCCTAGCCACCACCCATGGTCCCGACCTGGCTTGGTTCAAATCAAATGCTGCATCGAAGTTAATCTTCACATCTGCGCCGATTAGGGTCTTCTATCTCACCGGAGCGTTAGATTTAGTATGTACATTCTGCTCTATCTCATCAAGTTCACACAAGTATCTCGAGATCCAATCTGAGATCTCTTTTCCAGTAGATATTTTTCCCTCATGCACTAACTTGTTTCTACTTGACTAGATTGCCCACATGCCACAATAGAACACCCTGTACTGCTCCTTGGTACTATTTTTTAAAATCCAGGTAAACCATTCCCAATAATGTTGAATCGGATTTTGTAAAATTCATGAGAGATTTAAATTCATCCATACCTCTGTTGTTGTAGGGCATTCCCTGAAGATATGATCAATTGATTCCACAGCTTCACGACACCTAGGATACACAATATCTGTTGCTACTCTTTTTTTATTCAGATTGAATAAAGTAGGAATTCCGTGATATGCGCCAAACTGTAATTTTAATTTTTGAGGGGATTTGTAAATTCCATAGTCTTTTGTAGAATTCTCTAAGACTGTCGTGTCTAATCATCATTAGGAAATAGTGTACCTTCTTGTAATGGTTTATGTAACAGTTTATGTAACGACCCGATAGTCGGGGTGTCAAAAAGTACATTTTTGAGACTTCGTTCTCGTAAGTCATACTCGTAAATATTTTTAATAAATATTTACGAAGTTAGTTGTGTAGTTAATTAGGTTTTGGTTAAGTAAATTTGCATGAATTAAGACTTATTATAGTATAAGGACTAAATCGTGTATAGAATAAAAGCTGAATTATAGATTAAAAATTAATTAAGCGATTAAAGTATTAAATATACCTTTATATATGTATAGTGGACGGCATTGATGGTTGTAGTAAATATACATATGGTGATTTAATATATAATATGTTTAATGAATGAAATATAATTTCTATTTATAAGTTATAAAATAATAATAGTTATAATAATAAATAAAATTAAAGTAAAATGAAATGAATAAGCAGAAAGTGGCATGAAAGAGAACGAACATTCTCTTTTGCATGCAATTTCGGAAACAAAAAGAAAGAAGAAAAAGCTTGGACGGCACTTAAAGGGTATTAGACTTTCAAAAGGGTATTAGACTTTTAAAGTTGAATTGGTTAGTTAATTTAGTTTTTTTTTTGTAATTTTTATGTTTTTAGAATCCCGGTGTTTAGTAATATCCGACTCATGTTGTAATTTTAGTATTGATTAAAATTTTAAATGTTGTTATTATTAAATAGTTTTAGTATTAGGGATTAAATTAATAGATTTTTAAGCTAGAAATGAAAAAGGATTAAATTGTAGAATAAATTGTAAATTTTGAGTAATAGGGACTAAATTGTGAAAAAAATTAAAATTTAGGGGTTTAATAAAAAAATAAGGTGTTAAATTTAGTTTAAAATGGAATTTGTATAAAAACATAGAATTAATTGTAAAGAATAAAAATTAGTCTCGATTTAGGGACTAAATTGGAATTTAGGCAAATATTGAGTAAAAATATTCAATATTCAATATTCAATATGAAATTGAATTTTGTTGTATTGATGAATTTTAACTGTTCTAATTCCGTAGCTAACGTCGTACCGGAATCCTCGACTAAAAAGGAAAAGGATAAAATCGACGTCGAATAGCTCGGGATTCACGGTTTGTAATTTTATAATCCGAACTTAGTTAATTGTTGTAATTCAATGTAATTCACATGGTAAATGTTGAGGTGAGTATTTGACATTTTGATCATTGATTGAAATGGATTGAATTGGTAGATACATTATGAATGCATTAGTTATTGAATTGAAATGAATATATGTGTTAATGTGAAAGTTGGATAATGGATATTGGTTGTATATGAAATGTGAAATTAAACCCTATTAACTATATCGGGCTGAGTTGGATATAGATGGCATGTCACATGATAGGAAGAGTTTAGATATTTCTTTGACTTCAAGTCGATGAGGCACTGGGTGCCAATTTACTTCGGTTTAACCAATGAGACACTGGGTATCAATTTATATAGCGCTGGGCGCATTTACTACTTCCGAGTTATCCGATGAGGCACTAGGTGCCAAACTGGTGTGTTGGTTGGATCCGTGTATCCATCCGAGTCCGAGTCCAAGTCCGAGTCGTGTTAATAGGGGTAATTTAATAAAACGGTTCTATAATTGATATGGATGATATTGTATGAGAATTGAAAATGGGATAGTGATTTGAAACATGAAAATGAGATATGTTGTGACTAAATGAGATACATGACTTATGTATTCATGAATTGGATATGGAATGGAAATGCCATTGTTTAAATGAAATGTGAATCAAATTGTGAAAAGATATTTATATAGAAATTGTATTAATTCAAAAAGGTTGGCATATGATAGTTGTGATCTTAGACAATAATATGTGTTTAAAATTCAATTGTGCATTTTATATCATCTTGACTTTAAATGTTCAAATTATAGAAATATTACTGAGTTTTAATCAGCGTACGGTTTTGTAATGGCATGTACCTAGGATATGTTTGAGTTTTAATATGTGTTTGGAGCCTTAAATTGGGTATGTTGTATTAAACTAAGATGGGTTAGATGCTTGTGAATTTTAGTTGATGTTTAGGTGGCTATGAACTAGGCAAAAAAATGGAGTGATTTTGGTATGTCTATAATTTGGTTTTGAATGATGCTTTGATAATTTGATTTGATGATATAAATGTGGTACCAATGAGAGTACATTGGTTAGGCACTTAGGATGATTGTTTTGACATGTTTTAAGTGTGTTTGATCGTGTTTTAAATAGGTTAAACGAATGGTTTTTGAGTTGCTTAATGCCCAAGGAAGTAGGAATGGTAAACTTGTGGTTTAAGACATAATTTAAGTCCACACGACTAGCACAAGAGCATGCGAGGCCATTTCGAATGGTACACGGCATGACACACCGGCGTGTGGCTTGGTCGTGTGACCCAAGTCAGTGAGTTACACGGGCACGGACACGGGCTGGGACATGACCATGTGTCCCTACTTTGAATGCCCACACAGCCAGACACACGGGTGTGTGACTTGGCCGTGTGAGACATGGTCGTGTGACCCCTGCAGTTAAAGTTTTTGTAATTATTTCCTAAACTTCCAAATTTGTTTCAAATTAGTCCCTGTCTATTTTTAAACTATTTTTAGGGTCCCGTAGACTCGTAATAGGGGCTGTAAGAGTAACTTTTACTCTGAATTGGGGTGGATTAGCAAACCTAAATTAAGTGCATTTCACTAACATCATCGAAGATAAATTAAAAAGATAATTGTAGACGGAGTATGGACTAATACTCTGATGTTAATAATTGGAATAGTCTTGTATGTATCCGAATTCTGACATTTTAGAAGGGATAAATAGTGGTAAGAGTGTAAACAGTGGAAGACCAAGTTTAGAAATGCATAGCTGGAAACACGAAAATTTATGTGTTTTCACATGCCCTTTTTAACTTAAAATCATGTTATTTCGGTTAAATTCTTGTCGAAAAATAATTAAATATTATAAAATAATTAAATTATGTTTAAAATATGAACATGATGAATTTTAATTGATTTTACAGTTAATTTTGACTAATTTTGACTATTTTCGACAGATTTGCACAAAGGGCGAAAATTGGCTCGGCAGACAATGCTCGAAGAATAAAAACGAGAAGCAATTTGAAGCATCGAGGCAAATTTATTTCCAGCCTAAGATGATCCAAAAATGTGTGTTAATTCATAATATAATTAATTTTAATTTATTCTCAATTTAATTTAGTAATTAATTATGGAAAAAAAGGGTCCAGTTGAATCGCATTGGTTGAACCGAATCTAGTGAACCGAACCAGACACCAATTAAGCTGCCCAAAACCGTTCATATGCTGACCCAAATCAGCATTTTAGCTGACTAAATAAGCTTGCAAAGAAGCCCTTGAAGAACTTTCAACCTTGCATTCAAACACCTCCAAAAAATGTGGCTTTATGGATTTTCCCCAGGTTATTTTTAACAAAGTTGAATCTCTCAACTTTGTCATGTGTGTGGCCGGCCAAGGGGGGTCTCTTTGGCTGATGGAATTTGTTATTTTTCGCAGCCACAATCAGCTATAAAAGCCACCCATTGCTGATCATTTAACTGATCCCTCACACTCTCATTCTCTCTTCTCCTCTCTCATTTTCTCTCAACTTTTCCTTCCCATTTTCCCTTTTGTTCAAGTGCCGATTTCTTATCTTGGGAAAGAGGTCCTCATCAGTCATTGTTGAGCAGCAATTAAAGTGTTCATAAGCCACCTTGATAGCCGAGGACAACGGAGAACGAAGAACGGAGAAATCAGTCAAGCCACGGAGAAACACTGGATTTGCTCCTTGTTCCTTATCTCTTTAAATTTCGTTGCTGTTTTGACAAACATGTTTATGAATATTTATGCTATTGAAATGGTTATTTTAATCAATCTAGCTTAAATTTAATCCGTGATGAGTTGATTATATTTTGCCTGCTTGAATTATTGAATTATATTTGTGTTGTTATAGGCCTCGGTAAGATGCTTGATTAAGTAAAATCATGCCTAAGTTATTCTTGCAATATTAATTGTTAGATAACTAATGAATTAATTATTAAATCGTATTGAAATTGTAATTAATCGACACAATACTTAATCAATGCATGTTTATTCTTCTAAGGTAGCTGAAGTTAATTTAGCTTGTATTTGGCGATACATATGCCTTGCATAACTTGCAAGATTATCGTGATTAAATTGTTCCAAGGTTGAAATACTCTATTACCTCACTTGATCTTTTATATGCTTGTGAAGATTGATTAATCGCTTGGATTGACATTAAAAAATGTTGAAGAGATTGATTAATTTAATAAATATGTATGAGCAGTAGTTAGCAAATTATCGAGTTGCCGTGAATTTGTTCGTAGCAATATAAACATAAGTTTAATAATTCTAAGTTAAAGGAATGTAATTAATCCAACACAATTATATCATATTGATTAAACCTTATTTGAAATCATGCATTAGAACCTTTTTATTTTTAAATATATATATATTTTTACTTAGTTTTTAATCCTTAGTTTTTAATCATTTTTAAACCAAAATATTTTCCATCACCAAAGTGTTTTAACATTAATTTCATAAATATTTTTTTTATAGTCCCTGTGGGTACAATAACTCGACATTTACTTGTCACTTTATTACTTGTTGCGATTGTGTATACTTGCACATTTTTGTCGTTCCAATAGCATAATTTATTATTCGAATGTATAAGAATCTAGCATAAAAGTATTAGATTATCGTGACCTGCCCTTGCATATTATAATGTTATTAGTTAGTTTATATGTTGATTATGATTGAATTAATTGTTTGATTCGTAAGTAATGCTCGTGACCCTAAACCGTCGACGGAAAGGGGTTAGAGGTGTTACAGTTTATAAGCACTCCTAACGGAAAACTCACTCGATGGCTCACTCTTCCAAAGCTCCATATCTTCATGAGCTTCCTTCACTAAAGGAATTTGCAGAATCACCCTGGCAACATCCATTGGAAAGGTGTTGTAGATAATATCCTCTTTCCAAATTCTAGGTTGTGCATCAATTAGATCTGAGACTAAATTAACTTCATTAGTACTAACATTTCTGCTCAACCACGCATTGACAGACCTTGGTAGCCAAGAGTCTTCCCATATAGAAATCTTCTCACCAGAGCCTACCCTTCAACTTAACCCATTCTACAATAGTCCCTTCACTAACCTCTATAATCCACCATTCCTCAAAATGAAATCTCATTGGATGCATTCTTTGGACTACATTTGGCAGCATATTTATATGCCACGTGTAATTTGAATGTAATGGGTCACAACTTATTTAATGTTAAATCTAAATAATACGTTGTCTTATTGTTTAATGTTGAATCTAAAATTGTTAATGTAATTGAAATTCAGGTTTCTAGTAAATAAGCAGAATGTCAGATATCTTGAGTTTTGCAATAAATAAGCTGTAATCAATATATCTATCACTTATGGACACTGCAGCTTTCTTTCAATTTTAATTTTTAATTCCTTTTTCGTGGATAAATAAAGTCAAGTTATGAAAAAACAAATCATTTCCTACCCATAAATAAATGCAGTTTATTCTTTTCAATTTTGGTCTATCAATTTTAGTTGATTTTTTTGCTAAATTATTATTAATTAGTATCATTAACTTTTTATTAAAATTTTATATGATTATATATAATTTAAATGTCGTATAATCTGACGCGCTAAGTGGCTAACACGCGTTTATTTCTTTATTTCCTTTTCCTTTTTAGATTTACATCGCTTCTTTCCACTTTATAAGATAATGATCTATTAAGTCATATATTATGTTAAACTTTGAGATTTAATCTATACACTTTAATCTTAGACATAATTTGGCTAGTCTATTTTTATAATTTCATTAGTTAGTTTAAATAGCTAATATTGTTAACTATTTTGATCAATATGTTAACGCCAATTTTTCTTAAGAACACTATAACAAAAAAAATTATCATGATAATTTCGAATGTAGTATTTTTAAGAAAAAACCTAATTGCTGATTGAGTTTACAAGATGACGTGAGTTTGAGTGCATTGATACGCATTATCCTCTTATCTATGGGTTGGGGAAGGATTTTAGGTAATTAGGTATTGTCTAACCAAAAAAACAGATATGATTACAACTGAAATTATTTAAAAAAGAAACAAACCTAATCAACATTTGCAACCTTATTTTTAGTATAACATGACTATCAAGTTTTTTTTTTAGTAAATTTAATAGAAGAATTTTAACAATTATAATAATTAGATTTGAATTTTTGAATTCGAAAAAAAGGAATACTAAATTCTTAAAAGAAAAATAAAAAACGGCTTAATACATAATTTAGTACTTAAGTTTGACATTTTTTTCTAATGTGTTGCACGTGTTATATTTGACAAAAGCTATACATTTTGATACTTGAAGATAATAGTATTTGGATTTTAGAGTTGATTTAATGAAAATGTAAAATTAACTAATAAAATTTACAATTAACTTTCATCAAATCAATCCTAACATCCAAATAAAATCTCCTTCATTAGATAGTATTTTACAAATTAACCCTAAACTTATTCAATTAACAAAAAAATGAAGAATTCGTAGCAATTAATTTTCATCAAATCATCCCTAAAATTTAATTAAACAATAAAAAATTAATTAAAATGTATGTATGAAATTAAAAGAAAATAAAACTTGAATGCTAAATAAACAAAAAGTGTAAAGCGTGAGTGAGATTTAAAACCAGAAAAGAAATCCTCAACTCTGATTATATTTCATAATTCTCTCCCGTGCCAACGGGAGAGAAATAAGAATTAATGATTAAAAACCCAGAAATTACATACAAACCTTTCATCTTCAAGAAAAATAAAGATTAGAAGAAAAGAAAGTTAACAATTAGAGGATCAAATTCTACTTTCTTTTTCTTTTTCTTTTTATCAAATGCATGCGAAAAATAGGATTTCTAGTAGTGGCCATAGCACCCCATCACCGCCGGCATCACCACTACGGTCACCAAGGTACCGCCACGGAAGGAAACCGGGCCGGTTTAGCCCGTTCCAACCAGGGCGGACCGTTGCCCATCATGTCGCTTGGTTACTTCTCTCGGTTCTTCTTCGTCGACAAGGGATTTTCCTCTTTGCTCCTCTCATTTACATCTCTGGGATGCTTATTTACATGGGCACCGTTTCGTTTGATGTGGTTCCCCTTGTTAAACACCGGCCTGCTCCGGGTTCCGTTTACCGAAGTCCCCAAGTTTATGAGAAGCTTAAAATTGAGATGAATGAAGATTGTTCCTCTGCTGATGCGGTGAGTCACTTTGATTTCTTCGGTTTTACTCTCGGGTTTTATGATTCCGTATCCGAGTTTTGTGCAAGGTTTTCTATCTTGGGTCGGATATGTTTCTTGATCCATTTCAACTTTTGAGTTTGTCTTTGATTTCTTTCTTCTTTTGGGTTTGGGTCTTAATAGAATTTTGAGGAACTTGGAGAATGTAGTTGCATTTTTCCTGATGGTTTCATGTTGTGTTATTTATTTGAATTGAGACTTGAGTATTTCCGAATGATTCTATAAATTCTTGAAAGTTTAGAAATTTAGCAATGTTTGTCTTTTTAACCTTTGAATGAAACACAAGTATAGAATGCTGAATCAAGGAATCATTGTAGCTTTATTTAAAATTTTCACTATTGTTCTCGAGGAGTAGCACCTGGTGTCTTTGTTTTACTTGCTTCATTTCCTGCTGTAACAATCTTTCAGATCGTATCTGGATCTGGAAAACATGGGTTAAATTTATTGTTTTTCAATGATTAAATCTTAAGTCTGTATGATACAGGTGGTTTTTAGATAATTTGATGATAGTCTTTTACAGTTAGGGTAAGAACTCAATCACTTTATTACCAGTTCCAGGATGGTAAACAGTTGCCATGGTAGCATTTCATAATTGATTAGCTGATTAGGAACATTAGGTCCCTTGTATGGGTGTTAGCTCCTTTTTGTTCTCCAGCTTCTCTCATTTTGATTCTTAAGGGCAATTTCAATTATATACTGTGATGGTATCCAATCGTGTAATGTGAAAATTTTTTATCCATTCAACTTGTTATCGTAACTGTTTACTGAAATAGTTGCATGTTTAAGGCTTTGTGCATTTTAAGTTGATTGCTGATATTTTCATCTGATGATGATTCTTGATTCGTGATTATATCTGCCTTAAAGTTATTGAATTGTTGTAGATTTTGACTATTTGGAAAAATTCCTATAAAGGGGGGGAGTGGAGGCCTTGTGTGAGCAAGCCTTCTGAAGGTATGATTTCATTCCCTTTGTTTTACTGTAAACACTTTACAGTTCATTCCCTTTATTTTGGTTGCTCACTATATTCGCTAGTTTAATATTTGATTGTTCTTTAAACTACTATAGGTTTACCTGAATCAAATGGCTACATTTATGTAGAGGCAAATGGAGGCTTAAATCAGCAGAGGACATCGGTTGTTTTTATTCTTCATTAGATTTTATTAAGTATTTATGCTTTACCTCCTTTTTCTAGCAGCTTGCCTATTTTATGATCTTGTTATTTAAATTTTCTCTACATGGTTGCTCTGGGTATTTTGTAGATATGCAATGCAGTTGCTGTGGCAGGCTATCTTAATGCAACACTTCTAATCCCTAATTTCCATTTTCATAGCATATGGCGAGATCCCAGGTCTGTAGTCATCTATTTTTTGTTCTCATGTTGCTTGTGTATCTCAAGGAAAAATTATAAATTTATTAATAACCAGTTCTATAACAAATAAATATATATGGGGAAGCTTAGCCTTATAAATATTGTATGATCTGATTCTGTTATAAGGAGGTTCATTATCGTCACTTTTAATTTGTGTCCTGATATTTTGATCTTAGCTGTACTGATATTCAATGTTGTTATTGTTGATTAAAATATTACTGAAATTAGCTGTGTGTGCTTGCATGCTATTTTTTAGTTTGAGCTGTGAATCAATTAATTCAGGACGCTTTAGGTTTGCAATGTGAAATGTTAATTCTAAAAGTTGGCAATGCTTTTTTCCCTTCTTTTTTGGAGAATGTATTTAAAGCCAGACTGCCATTATTATCTTCTCATTTTAAGTTGAGAATTGCTCTTGAGGCTTTGTTTACTGGAAATTTAGAGAGAAGGAAAAATTCAGGGAAGTGTTAAAACCGGGGGGGGGGGGGAGAGAATGATGTTAAAAAGATATTATTATAATTTAAACAAGTTTTTTCGATGCCTAACAATTGTTAAAATGATATAATTGACATTTTCCTTAATCCAATCATTGTTTTGATTCTCAATTATCTTGGTTCATTTACCTCATTTGTAAGTTCTACACATCATTCCTTCTTTTCTGCATTACATGTGCTCCTTGTAACCATTATTTGATTATGTTTTACACATCAGTTTGTATCGCATTGACTGAAATCTGTCCGTGGTGCTTATTTTTCCAGCAAGTTCAAAGACATCTATGATGAAGATTATTTTATCAGTGCGTTAGAGAATAATGTACAGGTTGTTGATAAGATCCCCGAGTACATAATGGAACGGTTTGACCACAATTTGACCAATGTCTACAACTTCAAAATTAAAGCGTGGTCATCCATTCAGTATTATACGGATGAAGTGTTACCCAAGCTCCTTGAAGAAAAGTGAGTTTGAGCATTGATTGTTTCTTTTTTAAGTTTAGCTTGTTTGCTTCAGCAACAACTAGTGATTCCAAACTTTATTGCTTACAGCAACACAATGCGAACAAAAGTATTTCTTTTTATTTGCTGTTTTGTTAATTTAAGCTCATTATTTTATGATTGAATGACAGGATTATAAGGATTTCTCCTTTTGCAAATCGCTTATCATTTGATGCTCCTCCAGCTGTACAAAGACTCAGATGCTTGGCAAATTATGAAGCTTTACGGTTTTCAAGTACAATACTAAGCCTTGGAGAAACTTTGGTTGCAAGAATGAAAAAGCTCAGTGCAAATACAGGGGGCAAGTATGTCTCTGTTCATCTTCGCTTTGAGGAGGTTTGTATTATTTAAATAGAAAATGTATTTTGACAATTGATGACCTTTTTAAACATAAAAAAGGACAGCTGTTGCTATTAATAATAGCATTCTTATTGACTCCATTTTTGTATGACGTGTATAATGTACTGTTTCTGTCATATGCAGGATATGGTTGCTTTCTCTTGTTGTGTATTTGATGGTGGGGAGCAAGAAAAAGAAGACATGAAAAATGCAAGAGAAAGAGGCTGGAAAGGAAAATTTACCAAACCTGGTCGAGTTATACGCCCTGGAGCAATCAGGATTAATGGGAAATGCCCACTTACTCCTCTAGAGGTATTGTTGGTTGCATTGTTGTCTGTTTAATAAAGTTGCTTTGAGTTGAAAATTGAACTGGAGCAATTTTTGCCAGATGATGAATTTATTGTTCTTACTCGAAAGAAAGGAGGTAATTTTATTTTGTTAGAGTGGGATGGCACTAGGTAGAATTAGGGTAGGCCAATGTTTCTTAGGAATGGATTTATAGGTTTTCTTGATGGTTTGTTTAATATCTTCTTGCACCTACTAGGTTGGATTGATGCTAAGAGGAATGGGATTCGGTAACAATACATATATCTTTTTGGCATCCGGGAAAATATACAATGCTGAGAAAACAATGGCTCCATTATTGGACATGTTTCCCAACTTGCAGACAAAACAGATGCTGGCATCCGAGGAAGAACTTGCTCCATATAAGGTCTGAAGCATTAGCATATAAGATTTGACCACCCATTTTCCTTTAAGTAATGCCTTTGAGATTGGATTATTATCATCTCTTTGATGGGATTACTGCTTTCAGAACTTTTCTTCCAGGATGGCTGCCATAGATTATACTGTTTGCCTTCATAGTGAGGTATTTGTGACAACTCAAGGTGGAAATTTTCCTCATTTTTTGATGGGCCATAGAAGATATTTGTTTGGAGGACACTCTAAGACAATTCGACCAGACAAGCGAAAGTTGGCATTGCTATTTGATAATCCTAATATTGGGTATGCTTTTATCTTTTTTTCAAAAAATAAAGATCAATTGATTTTGATTTAGAGAAGAGAAAAAGATTGATGCTCTATTTCTGTCATGATTAAGGTAAGACCAGTATTAGACTATTGGGGAAAGGTTTTGCGAGTTTTGAAACATTAGCATCTAGATAAACATGAAGAAATACATCTTGAAACATCTATTTTAGACACTTCAGATCTTTATATCATTTAGATTTCTTTTGCACGGTACAAACTCAATGAGATATTTTAAACTTTTGATCATTTTGGAGATGTCCCTAGAAATCTAGGGGGTCTTCGTATGTTCTATGAGGAAACACATATCATCATGGATTGTTTTAGAATGCTTCTAAGATGTGATAATTGTGAATAAGAACTGTTGGATTCAGTTTATGTTCCCTTTTTATTCCAGGTGGAAAAGTTTCAAGAGACAAATGCTGAATATGCGGTCTCATAGTGATTCAAAGGGATTTGAACTGAAAAAGCTGGTTGATTCAATATATACCTTCCCGTGCCCCGATTGCATGTGTCGTACAAACAAATCCACAAACCCAGGATCATCATCAGCGACATGATCTGCTTGGAGAGGGATCTCGATTGCTGTCTCTTTTCCCTGTGATATATCAAGCACATCTTGATGCTGACCCTTATTTTGTGTGTCTAATTTGTTCATTCTTTTCATCCTCTTGATGTTGCAAGGGGGCATACAATTCAATTTTGGGAGCTTTTGAGGAAACTTGTTTTTTTTTTTCAGAGATCACTTTTATCTATTGATCTAATTATTTCACTGGGATTGAGTTGATGAGGAGAAGCATCGTTTTGCATATGATGTTGGAGAACATGAAATTTGACAATTTTGCAATTGAAGGGGTTAACCTCCGGCATTAACAGGAGGTCATTTCGCCATTGATGTAGCAGCTGCAGAATCTTACACATGGTATTCTTTCAGTCATACTCAGGTTTTGATTTTTTTTTTTTACTTTTTTTGGAAAGTAGTTGCAGTTTGAACTGTAAAACACAGGAAGGAATTTGGTGTACATTTGTTAGAAACCAGGGTATTGATTTTTGGTGTACAATTTTGTTTCATGGTTTTCAATTTTAATCCGATTTCACTAGCGATTTTTGCTTAGATATAGTTTTCCTTGAATCATTTTAGGCACAGGTCTTTCACAAAGTACACGTCGGCAGTAGAGTTTTTATTTTTTTATTTTTAACTACATAAGAGTGGTTAAGAGCAAGAAACTAGAAAAAGCCAAAACAAAGAGTGAACAACTAAAATTTAAGTCAATAAGCTTATGTTATACACTGGATCCACAATGCGTCCGAAATTGAAGACAATTTGGGATTGTCTCAAACGATGCGATTCGTTTGAATAAAAGTCACTTTTGCAAGAGCATTCACTTTATTTGTGCTTCTACTCATCCAAAGGGAAGGAAAAGACTTGAAATTGTGCCTTAAGATGAAGAGAGTGCTGAACTCTGAGATGTACCACGGCATTGAAAACGTGTTGAGAACTGATCTCAACACAAATCAAATCCTTCACATATGGGCAGGGTTTAACCATAATAAGGCCTCCCGAACAGCCGAGACTTGTGCTAAATGTGGTGGCATAGTCAGCATAAATGTTTTAACAAGTAATTACTAAATTAAAAAATACAAGTAGAATTGGTTTACATCAAACAAACCAACAATTAGCCATATTTATATTAATAAATAGTATAAAACTAAATTAACATTGTATTGAGTAGATGCATTTTAATCCCCTCACCAAGAAAAATGGAGGAGGTGAAACAAATTAAGAAATGGAACAGAAAGGGTATTTCAGTCATGGTATATAAGTCGGGAAACTTTGACCAAATCGACAACTTGCCTGTGACAGAAGCGAATGGTGGGTTCTGGTACAATACAAGAGTTTCAACTTTTGTTCTACCAATAATGCTATTTTATAATGGTCATATACAATATTAGATTTTGAATATATTCCCCAGACAAGGGCTATTAATACTGGACAGTCCCACGACACCCTCTCCCAGCAAACATTGTTACGTTGAATTTTAAATAATTACAAAATGAAAAACAAATACAAAAACTAGAAAACAGATACTTGTAATAGAAAAATAAAATGCGAGGAGCAGTGGAAGTGGTGGTGGTTTGAGAGTTTAAAAGGTGCAAAGTCCAAAGATTTTCAGAAAGGGAATAAATAAATAAATAAATGTGTAGGTATATGTATATAAGATATTTATAAGAAGGTTCCAGGAATCAAGGGCCAAGATCATGTGACAGACCCATAAGATAAGGAGCAAACCTAAGTTAAAAGGTTTTTTTCTTTTTGCTTGCACTTTTTCTCAAAATTCTCAAACTTAAAAAGAGAGGCAGCCAGGCATGATTTGAGAGATTCAGAGAAGTAACTCAAAACCCACTTCTTTTTACACACTATATAAAGCAAGTTAAGATAATCCTATTTGGCCTTTTATGGTCCTAATCCTATATCTTTCTTTCAGAGTCTAAACTAAAGCCTCCAAAAGCATTACAGTTTCTGAGTTGGGGCTTGGTGGCGCCACTACTACACTTGAACTGGTCCATCAGTTGAGACGACAATGTTAAGAGGAGTGAATACAAGACCGGGCAGATATAGTGGGGGGGCCAAAGTGGCTGTTTTCTTCTTGTGGATTATGTTGTTTTTTTCTCAGTTGGGTTTGCATTTCGCTGTTCATAAACAAGGCAGTCGGCATAGCTTTCAGTTTATTAGGTCCCCTCCCCCAAGGAAAGCCTGGTTTTCCGGCGCTGCTAATTCCTTTCATGCTCCATCAAGCTCGCCTCACTTGCCCGGAAATGAAGGTGATGAAAAGAGAATAGTTCATACAGGCCCTAATCCTCTTCACAATTAAGGGGAGAAAGAAAGAAACAAAACCAGTTAGGGTGTAAGTTACTACATGTTTTGAAATGCTAAATGACTGTAAGAAGGATGATATTATTATTATTATTATTATTATTATTATTATTAGCTTTTGCTTCTTTTCTTGAATATTATTACAGTGAATGATGATGAGAATAGAGAGCATTGGCTTTAGCCTTTTCAGTGATGTTTCTAAATTAGGGTTCTTTTTTAGGGCAGTGTAAGACAAGGGGAAAGGCTAGTGTTAATGCCCTTGTTTCTTTTGTTTGTGTTCTTCTTCTTCTTCTTCTTCTTCTTCTTCTTCTTCTTCTTCTTCTTCTTCTTCTTCTCGTGTACTGTACCTTTCTCTCTGTTAATGCTAAGATTGAAGACATCTTTTAAATTAAATAGGTTCAGTTCCTTTCACTCATCTGCTTTGCTTTCGTGTACAACTGTTGTGCCAGCCTATATTTGCAGGTTCCCACACTTCCCTTCTCCTTTCTGTCATGGGAATTAAGAGAGCTTCAAATAATGTTACAATGAATGTTATTGTAATGAATAGGTAATAAATATAAACGATAATAAAGAGACTAAACCCTGAAAACGAATACAATGTTAATCCCACCACAAAAAGGAAATCATAAAACGTTGGGAAATAATGTTGAAGCTGAAGATTCATTTCTGACATCGAGAATTTCTTTTTTACTATAACTAGGGTTTTAGCCCTAGGGTGTAGGTTAAAGTTTTAATAATCCAAACTGTATCTAGTAATTAATAAGGTGTTTCATTTGGGTAATTCACATAAATTAAAAAATTTATAATTACCCTCATCGTCGAACATGTTCATTACATAGTAACATATGAAGAATGAGGTATAGTGACAAAGAGAGATGATGAGACAGCTAATATATGGGCCACGTTAGCTGGTTTAGAATAAATCACGAAATGAATCAAAATTGATATCTCATTTAAAAGAAAGAGTATGAACTTGTTAGCAGTGGGGGCATCTGGAGTGAGGGACTGGTTTTGATTGATTATTCCTAGAAGTCCCGGCCATATCTGGTTTTATTGACTTAAATGCGTCCCTCTTTCTCAAAGAGGATGCCTGTCTCACAGGGCCAACACGTTTTCTCATGACTTAGGATACCGCACCTTTCCAACATATATTAATTGCCATACTAATTTACACTGTCTAATTTAATACTACTACTAAAAATATTTTTGCATTCCGGTCATTTCCCTGCTCCTTCAATTTTTAAAAGTCTAAACAATGAAGGTGAATTCCCCTTACTTATATCATATCTGTTTTCTGTAATTATATCATGTTGAAATTTACTATTTTGATGTTTAGGGGATGGGTGTGCCATGAACAAAGTCTTACAACAACTCCAAATTAATATATTAAAATAAAAACAATAATGACTTATTTGACTCTTCAACTTTATAAAAAAATTTATTTTAATTTATTTTTTTTATTTTTTTAGCCCTTAAACTTGCGTTTTTGTCAAATCATCCCAAAATAAATAAATAAAGTTAACTTTTTTAACTTTGTTGATATTGCCTACACGTGGATGACACACTGACATTTAATTTTTTTATAAATTTTTAAAAATTCAAAAAATTATAAAAACTATTTTAAAAAATAAATATTATTAAAATTATTTAAAAAAATTATATTAATTTTAAGATTTTAAAAAAATTAATTAATTGATGATGTGTCATGTGTGGCAATCCACATGTATGCCATGTCAGCAAAATTAACAAATGTTAACTTTTTCATCCATTTTGAGGTACTTTGATAAAAAAAAGGGCAAGTTTAAGTGCTAAAAGAAACCAAAAAAAAAATAGAGAGCTAAAATAACTTTGTTATAAAGTTAGAGGGCCAAAAAAGTCATTACACCAAATAAAAATAAAGATTTAAATACTAAATATATAAATATATATTAGTAATGTGTCACCTAAGGACAAGGCATAGTTGAAGCTGTCAAGAGAAATCTATAAATTAAAAAAGAAAAAAGTCATAAAAACTTCCTTGGAATCAGCTTTTGTCAACTAAACACATAAACAAAAAAAAAAAAGTTCTGAAACATAAGATTGGTTGGAGAAGTGAGAGATCTTTCTTCTCTAATTAATAAATTGAGAGGTTCAAAAGATTCTATTCAAGTGTGAGAGAGAAGAAGCAAATTTATGAAGGCAAGCTATTAGTCTGTGTAAGGAAAGAGTTGCGACATGAAATGAATGTTTGCTTGCGAGGCATTTAAATGAGTGAGTTATACACTGCTTGATGAGAGTGCAACTACCTCTCATCTCTCACTATTTATTTAATAATTTTTAAATATTCTTATTCATATTATCTTTTAATGATATTTTGTGTCATCTTTTTTATTTTTTAAATTGAAGGTATTCATACACTAACTCCACCCATTAAAAAGTTATTTCTATATGAAAATGTATATATTTTTATCATTCAATATAAATAAAATAAAATAGAGATGGAATCAAATTAAACCGATTGGTATGACCGCAAATAAAAGAAGGCCCCATAAGAGTTTCATACATAGCTGGAATGCTAAATTTATGATAATATATCAACCACCCAAAGACCTTGAATTAATGTTTAATCAATGTAGGTCACGTTCTTCCTCATCCTTAATGAATTGCATGCTTTGGTTGTTGATTTTTATTTTTATTTAAAATATAAAGCAAGCCTAAGCTTAGACATCCACAACCTAAATCCCTGCCATACAGACACAGTAACCAACAGGCAGGCTTAAAGAAAGTAATGCTTTAATTGGGTTGTAGAACATTCATTATAAAAATTCTTGACAAGGTATACACTTGGAAATCCTAGAACCTACTTAACATCCAACTATTACTTTAATTGATTATAGCGTATGAATCAATCAATCATACAACTTGAAGAAAATGATATGTTGACCAATCAACCTAAACAAATACAATTAAAAAATCAAATCAGACTGCTTCAGTTTGCCGTAACACTACAGATTCAGTTTGTCAAGTCACACCTCTCTATAATATATTCACCAATCAACTTAAACAAAACAGTATTTTTTTTTAAAAGAAAAATCAAAGGTGTAAAGTCGATAGGGACTAAATTTTTACTTGGAGTATGCATTCAGCTGGTTGACTGAGAAACTGTGTATCTCATTCAACGTGTCTCACAGTTTTTTAAGCTTTAACTTGAGAAAACAAGCTGCTGGTTTTTGGCACTTTGGGATGAAATTTTAGAAAAAAGTACCATAAATATTGAAACATTGGATATCTTCATAATGATAACAAATGAAATGCCATTAAGGTGTTAAGGCTGCTACCATATCTAAATTAACTAGGAATAAGATACAATTGCAAATTTGGGTTTGGTTGGAAAAAAAAAAAAGAAATAATTAATTTTGACTTAATTGACTTGTTGTAGTTGAATTTTTTAAATTTGAACTTGCCCCAAATATCCCTAATTCGAGTTCAAATGTTTAAAATCCAGTACGAGAACATCAAAAATTAATTTCAATACGTAACATAATTTAATAAAGCGAATTAAGAATTGATTCAAACTTTAAAAATAAAATCTTCTGTTGGGTCTACATTAATCTTAAGATTTAACAACTTTTTTCAATTTTAATTCATGTGGACGTGACACTTTAAAATTGTAGCACATCATCATCTAAACTTTCAAAATCAAATTTTAATGGGTTTCTATTAATTGGATTTTGCTTTGACTATATACTATCCTATGATGTTTATTTTATGCCTTTGCTTATCTTAGAACTGGTGCAGGTATTTCATGTAGTTTGACTGAACTATATGTATTTATAAGTGTAAAGGAATAAAATTATTTAAGACCAGTTAGACTTTAACTATACAGTTTTAAAGAAGTCAAAATATAATTTATTATATTAACTTTGTAACACCCCTAACCCGTATCCGTCGCTGGAACAGGATTACAGAGCATTACCGAAATTTACAGAACAAATAAATAGATATTTCATATCATATAGCATTCATATTAGAAACCAATCAAAATCAAACATAATGTCCCTTATGTGAGCTCACGAGGCCCAAAATACACATTAGAAACAAGTCGGGACTAAATCGAGTACTCAAAGAATTTTTTAGAAAACATTAAAATTTTTCAAAGGTGCAGGGGATACACGCCCGTGTGGTCAAGCCGTATGGCTCACACGGTCAAGAGACACGCCCATGTCTCAGGCCGTGTGGACATTCAAAATAAGGACACACGGCCGTGTCCCAGCCTGTGTTCAAACTTGAGAGCTCTCTGACTTGGGACACACGGCCAAGCCACACGCCCGTGTGCTAGGCCGTGTGAGCATTCTGTTTTGCACTAATTAAAAGATACAGGGGACACATACTCGTGTCTCTGCCAGTGTGGACGAAATAGACCATTTTTCTAGCCACATTTCTCACCTAATTTGTCTTCAACCTATACACATTAATTTGTACATCATCAAGCCATATAAAACTACTTAAAACAAGCCAAACTCAAGTCTTAAACATAACATATCATCACATATATCCAAGAATCCATACTTACCAAATTAACCAAATACACATATAAGCATATTTATACCTAATATACACATCCAATCCAACCATCAATATGCTTATGAATTATCCATCATTCAACCATTCCAATCACATATCAAACATGACAAGGCCATATATATATATATCAAAATATATTAAACACAAGCCATTCAAATGGCTAATCACAACAAAACATTTACATGCCAACATTTGGCCAAATTAACTTATACATGCCATTATAACCAAAATTGAATAACTATATATACCGAAATGGGCCGATGGATAGTGTGAAGTAGCTCCGACCAACTTCCAACCAAATCGAGCTTTCAAATTACTATAAAACATGGAAAATAAAATATAGTAAGCATTTAAGCTTAGTAAGTTCGTATCACATGGAATTTAACTTACCATTATTTCACATATAAGGTAAGCATACAAGAATTATCCAAACCAACTTGGCCAAAAGCCTAAACACATATCCTCATCATGTTAGCCATGTAAACACATATAATAACCCATAAACATGGATGAACATAGTCACCAAGCAATTTCCATACATGTAGCATCCATCTCATATTTCAATATATATCATGTAATATCATTTCCATGTAATTTCATATATATACTGATAACAGTTCATATCGGATTCACATTTTCTTATAACAAAACATTGCTCGTCAAACCGTTTAAAATATCGTTGGATATACGGGTAGTACACACGAGGTGTACAAATCTATAATTTGTCAATTCATATACAGGTATGCCCATACGAGCATGTTAACGGGAAGCTCTTCTGAATCATGTAACGAGAAGCTCATGTGAGTTGTATTACGAGAAGCTCTTGCCAGCCAATTATCGGGAAGCTCATACGAGCCATAAACGAGAAGCTCAAGAAAGCCATTAATTAGGAAGCTCATGAGAGCCAAATATCGGGAAGCTCATGAGAGCCATATAACGGGATGCTCATAAGAGCTAAATAATGGAACGCTTTTGTGAGCTGTGGTGTGACCGCAACACATGCAGGACCACAACCAATTCGAGAACCCTTAATGACATGTCATTTGTATCTATCGTATTTTCAAGGTTCAAACGAGACTTAGTACTTGTCGGATATGTGATCAATACTTATATATGGCAATTATACATTTCACATACATATCATTCAATTTAAACATATAAATATCCAATTTAGTTACACGAACTTACCTCGACAAGTATACGTAGATTTGTAAGCTACTAATCTGATACTTTTTTTCCTCGATCCAATTCCGTACTATCCGGATCTATACAAATGAATTCAACTCAATTTAATACAGTTCACATTCAATTCAATCCAATACACATTTTTGGCAAAATTATTAATTTGCCCCTATACTTTAATTAATTACGATTTTATCCCTAGGCTCGAAAAATAAAATTCATACAATTTAATCCTTATTTCAAGCCTAATCAATTTTTATCTATAAAAATAGCAGCCCATGTATTTCATAAAATTCAAAAATTTTCCATGAATTTTCCATCTTTTCAATTTAGTCCCTAAATCATAATTTCATCAAAATTCTCTTTACAAAAGTTGTTTATCTATCAACAACCTTTCATTTTCTACCATAAAACTTCATAATTCAACTATACTTATCCATGGAAAAATCTTAACACTTTAATATTTTTGCAAATTAATCCCCGAGATAGCTAGATTAAGCTATTACGATCTCGGAAACATAAAAACCATTAAAAACGGGACAAGAATACATACCTAATTAAGCCAAATAAGTTTGCTAGAACTTAACTTCCATGGCTAGGGTTTCCATGTTTTTGTTTTAGGAAAGATGATGAAAATAATATTAATTTAATTATTTATTTCATTTATCATCATTATTTTATCATCTTTCTAAAATTAACCTTAATATTTCTTCAATTTCCAATGATGAATAATCATCCTTATCTACTAAATCCTCTAAATGGTCTATTTTCCATATAAGGTGATCTGATCACACCTCATAAAAATGATTGGTGGCGACTCCATACTCATTTGTTTTAAAATAAAAGTTGATCCAAAAAAGGTTTTGACACAACCATTTTGACCTTTCCTATCATTTGACAAAATATTTTTAGGTACATGCCATTGACATAATGAAAGAGTTATACAAACTAAGGTTAAGTCGACTGTTGTTGCTTGGATGCTGACTTCACTTTCCTAGGGCTTCGAGAATACTTGTACTTGTGCACGAAATAAACAAGCCGTACGTTGAACGATAAAGCTCAATGATACTTTTATGTTCCAAGATAATCTAATATAAGATAACAATAGCAATATGACATGATGCACATAGTCTCGATGTCTACCAATACATATTCCATATTATAATACATTTAAATAACCATTTTCACATGAAAGTGCATATATATCAAGTGGCAAGCCAATTTAACTATCATGGCAATGAAAATGATCCAATCCAGTTACATATACCGAAAACCTATTTTAAAACCTTTTAGCAATCAATACCAAATCGTAATTCAAACATTTATAATCTTAACATTATGACATTCAATCCTAATTTCATTACACGTCATTTAACCATTTACGAATTATTCAATTCACTTTTCTGGAGTCTATCTACTCATTCATGCTCATCTCGGCCTCTAAGGCTCATTTACAACTAATATTTATAACCATTCAGTTGCTTTCATTATTATTTTTTATTCTCATATGCATATTAATGATCCTATATCATTACACCATTTCAATTCAACACCATTACATAAGTTTACCATTCATAATCCTTATTCACATTACTTGAACTGCAACACCCCTAACCTATATCCGTTGCCAGAATAGGGTTACAGAGCATTACAGGAATAAACAGATCAAATACAGACATTTTATATTATTTAACATTCATGTCAGATATTATTCATAAAGTTCCTTATATGAGCCATCGAGGCCCAAACATACATTAGAAACAAGTCGGGACTAAATCGGGTACTCAGAAAATTTTTTACGAAATTTCAAAATTTTTCCTAGGTGCAGGGTACACACGTCCGTATGGTCAGGCCATGTGGCTCACACTGTCAAGAGACACGCCCGTGTCTTAGGCCGTGTGGACATTCGAAATAGGGCACACGGTCGTGTCCCAGCTTGTGTTCGTACTCGTGTAACTTTCTGATTTAGGTCACACGGTCAAGCCACACGCCCGTGTGCTAGGCTGTGTGAACATCATTAAATAAGTGCAGGGGTCACACGGCCAAGCCACACGCCCGTGTGCTAGGCCGTGTGAAAAATCTTGAGCATTTTTTTTTAAATTTTAAAGATGCAAGGGACACACGACCAAGACACACACCCATGTGCTAGGTTGTGTGTCACACACGGCTGAGACACATGCCTGTATGGACAAAATAGGGTTATTTCCAAGCCATATTTTTCACCCAAATTTTCCTTCCACCTACATAAACACTTAAACATATTCTCAAGCCATCTCAAAGCACTTAAATCAAACCAAAATCATGTCTTAAACTTGACATATTACACATACAACCAATGTGCTCTTAGGCACCCCAATAGACAATTTATTATTATGTCATTCCAAAACTTATATTTACCTAGATACCAAATGCATATATGCATAATCAAATTCATACTTCAAACATGATAATACCATATATATCAAAACATGACCATTACAAGCCATTCCAATGACTAATTACAACCAAAACATGTGTATGCCAACATTGGCGAAGTTATCTTACACATGCCATTATAACCAAAGTTAATTTACTTAATATATCGAGATGAGCCGATGGATAGTGTGATGATATCTCCGCCAAGCTTCCAACCCAACGAGCCTCTGAATTACTATAAAGCAGAGGAAAATAAACAGAGTAAGCATATTATGCTTAGTAAGTTGGTATAATAGGAAATTAACTTACCTATCATTTACATTTAAAGTAAGCATGCAAAATTCATCCAAAGAAATTTGGCAATTTGCCTAAATACATGTAATCTCAAGAAACATGTTAGTTATGTAATTCATGTGAATATCAAGAAACAAGGATGAGCTCATCATGTAAAAATTTCATATACATATACTGTAATCACTGAATTTTGTCCGGGATTAATTTCGTGTTTAAAAAAAAAGAATTTTGAAGTTTTTTTGCATTTTAACCCCTATACTTTTCAAAATTTACATTTTGACCCCAAAATTTTCTAAAATTTACATTTTGACCGCAAAACTTTCTAAAATTACATTTTGACCCTTAGGCTTTCTCAAAATTACACTTTAACCCCTAAACTCTTAAGAAATTACATTTTGGCCCATATTTTGCTAAAATTACACTTTTGCCCCAGAAGCTTTACATCCTATGCAATTTAGTCCTTCTGGACTTGTCTAATCGCCGCTGCAGCAGCCGAGCGTACCCCTCCCAGCCGAGCTACTCCAGCAGCCCCCCTAGGCCATCATGGCTCATCTGCCACCTGCAAACAATGAGAAAGAGGACAAAATTTGGAGCTTTTAAAAGGAAAGGATTGAAGAGAAATGGGGGGGAATCAAAAAGAAAAAGAACAAAAAAAGTTTTTCAAAATAGCAGCAGCTCCTTCCGTCGCACCAGCGCCACCGCACCCACCACCGCAGCACCACCATCACCTACACTTAGCAAAGCAAGCAAGAATCCAAACAAACAACAAGCAAAATCCAAAAGAAAAGAGAGAAAACCCAAACAAAAGAGACAAAGAAACAGCAGACAATAACCGAATTTAGAGGAGGAGAAAACGCTTACCTTTGAGCCATCCATAGCCACCGAGGGCGGAGGAGATCGGCGCCAGTGACGGCGACGGTGTGGGTCTAGGGAGCGACCCGAAAAAGAAGGAAAAAAGAAAGAAAAAAGAAGTAGAAAAAGAAGGAAAAAAGAAAGAAAAGAAAAGAAAAAGAAAAATCAACAGTCGGGTCAACTCGACCTGACCACCCGACCCGACCTGAGCTGCGACCCGACCCGACCCAGCAGCAGCAGTCCCTAGCCCAAAGCAGCTCAAAAAAAAAACAAACAAAAACAGAAAAAAAACAGCAGAAAAAAAAAGAGAAAAAAAACAAAGCAGGCCCAAACCAAGCCCAGCGCAGCCCAATCCAGCAGCAGATTCAGTCCAACAGAAGCAAGCCAGCCCAGTCTAGCGTCAGCCCCAATGCTCAGCAGCCCAACAGCTTCGGCCCAGTCCTTTGATAGCCCAATAACAGCAGCCCAACAGCAAAAAAATAAAAGAAAGGCCCAAACAGCCCATAACTTTGGGTTTTCGTAAATTCTTAATTTTTTAATTTAACTTTGTCTAAATATTTAAATGTTGTATCATTTTTAATATTATTACTTATTTTTAAGTATTTTTATTTTTGAATTTATGTTTTTAATTTTATTTTATTTTAATTTTTAAATTCGAATAATTTTGATGCATGAGGCAACAAACCGATTTAGCATTAAGTCATCGAATTCATCGCTATGTTGGGTGAATATCGATGGCTCGTGTTAAATATGGGACGCCCTTTTTTAAAAAAAAATGAATGAAAATATTCAAAAATCCTCGTGTTAAAAAAATTCTCGTGTTTTAATAGGATCACGATTAAATATTAAATTCAATCGGTTTGACACTAATTCTTCGATTTCATCGCCATGTCGGGGTGAATATTGTCGATTCGTGCTAAATACGAAAATTTTTTTTGAAAAATTCCAGTGGTCAAAAATTTCGAGATTTAAAAAAATTGAGTTTTCACAAAAAAAGAAGAAAAAATTCTCGTGTTTCAAAGAATTTCGTGTTTTCAAAAAATTCTCGTGTTTTAAAAATTTTCGTGTTTTCAAAAATTTTTTTGTTTCAAAAATCCTCGTGTTTTCAAAAATCCCGGTGCTTCAAAAAAATTTTGTGTTCTCAAAAATTCCAATGATCAAAAATTTTTTTTCGTGTTTTCTAAAAAAATTCCGTGTTTCAAAAATTTTCGTGTTTTTCAACAATTCTCGTATTTCAAAAATTTTCGCGTTTCAAAAAAAATATTGTTTTCAAAAATTGTCGTGTTCTCAAAAATATTCGTGTTTTTAAGAATTTTCGTGTCTCTAAAATTCTCGTGTTTTAAAAAAATTTCGTGTTTTCAAAATAAAATTTGTTTCAAAAATCTTCGTGTTTTAAAAAAATTGTATTTTGATCGGATCGCGATTAACTATTAAATTGAACTTGTATTTTTGAAAAGTAAAATAATGCGCGTTTAACGAGATACCAATTTTGGGCGTCGCGAGGGTGCTAATACATTCCTCGCGCGTAATCGACTCCCGAACCCTAGTTTTCTCTGGATTTTTACGTGGACCTAAAATTGACTCTTTTTTAGAAAATTTGAAAAATAATTTTTCTGTTAAAAAAGAGATTTTATTAGGTGTCCGATCACACCTAGAAAAAAGATCGGTGGCGACTCCTTTTTCAAATAAAATTGAGATTCGATTTTCTAGTTTTCAATAATCACTTCAATTAGCGCCCATCGCAAAATTTTTAGGTCGCTACAGCTGGCGACTCCGCTGGGGAAATTTTTTGAGAGTCGAGTCTGATGTTAAACGCGTGTTGTCAAAATTTTTAAAATTTCTTGTTCAATTTAATTTTTAATCGTGATCCTTGAATTTTGTTTTGAAAAATCATGCAACTGCATCCGGTTTTGAAATTAATATTTTTCTAACCTGTTTTATTTTCGTGTTTTTTTCAGCTTTAAGTTTTATGGTTTTAGTTTGTTTTTTTAGTAAAAATAAAATAAAAAGGTTTGTGAGTTTCTCCCCACACACCGTGCACTTGCATTCTTGCATAACATGAGCTCTTCACCCGGGCTCCGTCCGTTTAAGTAGAAGTAAACGCTACGCCTTCGTGAGTTAACTCGTCCCTCCGCACAGGCTAGTGAAATACTTCCGGGTTACATATGACTTATGCCTTCATGAGTTAACTCGTCCCTCCGCATAGGCATAAGTAAATGTAATCCCTCGAATTGAGCTCGTGAGCCTGTGATGGGTGATGACCGAGGCTCCATACTAACCTTAGTAGGTGACAGTATGGACAATTCGAGTACCTTTCTAGAGCCGAAGCCACATATAGTGAACCGTACGAGCCACCCAATTAGAGCCATGCCGAACCTCTGTCCGTTTGATAGTTACCAAAATAAGTACACGGGAGAAGCGCCTCTTACCTTTTATTCCTTTTACATTTACACTTATTTGCAAATGAATTAAGTCTGTTTAATAAATTGGGTCAGGTAGATTGTCTGATGGTATGTGGAGTAGGTTTTTGTAAAGCATGTTGGGGCAAAAAAAATGTGGGTCTGTTCCACCAAATTACATAATTGAATAGCTTAATTTGTTAAATTTTCTATAGTCTTTATTTTTTATTTTTCTTTTGTTTGTATCTGTTGTGATCTCTAACCAAGGTTATTTGTTTTTCATTTTATTTTTCATCATGCATCGTAGACATCTCATTAGGAAGGTGTTGGTTAAATATTGGTTGCCAAAAACGGGTTTCTGATGGAGGAGTCAATTACACGAGTAACCGAGAAAAATGCTGTAGTCTGAGATTGGTCTTTGAGGACTCAAAAAGCGAAAGGGGACAGTTTAAAGGAAGGATACACCTCTGATCTTCCCGAGCGTGTGACTTTGAATGCTCGTCAGAATTATCTCGAAGACTTGACTAGGATTTGGAAGCAGTGGGACTCAGATACTAGAAGCATCTTCACTGAAAAGTATGGGGATATAGCACACTTGATAGCAATTAATGTGAACGAGCAGTTGATCCAAGCCATGGTTCGATTCTGGGACCCAGCTTATCAGTGTTTCACTTTCAATCAGGAAGATATGACTCCGACCATAGAAGAGTATGCCGCTTTGCTTCACATCGATAATGTGCAACTCAACAAGATATATGTGAAGGAGCCTAAACCAATGACCTTCAAGAAAAAGCTAAAGAAGTTGACAGGGATGACTGATACATGGGATGAAAAACAGATAAAGAAGAAGAATGAAGTCAATTGTGTTCCATGGTTTTCTCTTCGGGAGTTAGTTCAGAATCATCCAGATGTTTTGAAAAGAGTAGATTTGTTTGCCTTGGCCGTTTACGGACTGGTCGTCTTCCCAAAGGTTCATGGGCATATTGAAGTTGCGGTTGTGGATTTCTTCGAAAAGTTGAAGCAAAGAGTCAACTCGGTCCCAACCATCTTGGCTGAGACTTTTAGATCTCTGAATGCTTGTAGGAGAAAATGGGAAGGACGTTTTATCGGATGCGCTCAGTTACTGAATGTTTGGATCTTTAGCCATTTTTGGAAGGTGGAGCGCACACCTTTCCACATGTTTTCAAAGACATTCACCTCGTTGGAAGCACACCTTGAAAAAGATTGGCCGGAGGATGTCACTGAACAACACTGGGTCTCGGTTTTTCAGAACCTCCGTGCCGAAGATATAACTTGGAGAGCACCTTGGATTCGTCCCTCTGTCTTGTTATACAAGTGTGGAAACCAAGACTAGGTGCCTTTACTAGGATTATGGGGAGGAGTTAGATATGCTCCATTGTTGGTTCAAAGGTAGTTCGCTTCGCGACAGTTTGTACCAAGTACCGATGGATTGGCACAATCGGAGTTTGCCTTTATGGGTGAGGGTTACATGAGAAAGGTTCGAGATACTGCGAATTCTTGGAGGCAAATCTACCTAATAGAATTGGCTCTCTATGCTGATACTATCACTGTAGACTATGTCATATGGAGGCAACGACGAGTGAAGAGTCAAATAACCCCACCGATTGATGAGGCTTGTCAGAATCCCTTCTTAGAGAAAATCCCATCCAAGCTAGAAATTGCAAGACATGAATTTGAACGTGAAAAAGCTAAACTATTGCGAGATATCAGTTCTCTCCAAGAGGAGAAGTACCAGCTGAAGATTGATGTCGAAATTGAAAAATCCAGAACCGAAAAAGTCCAAAAAGAAGTCAAAGTTACGAGAAAGGATTTAAGGGACCTTTATTTGGAAAACAAGAAATTAAGAGGCACTATAAGAAATAGTGGATTGGGCAAAGCATCAGCAGAATGGAAGGAGGAACTAAGCAATATCAAAGGTGGGATGGAATTCTGGAAAGCCAAAGCGAAGAAAGAAGAGGAAAGAGCTGCGCGTGCTATGATAGAGTTGAGGAAAAAGAACGCTGAATACGAAACTGTGACTGCAGAACTAACGGCTAGTCAGTCTGGGCATCAAGAGCTAAAAGGAAAAATCCGAAGTCTAGAGAGTACACTGCAAGCTCATCAGCAACATTTGGATGACCTCTTGAGGGCTTTAAAAGACAATGATGGCCAGTATGACAGAGACATTCGCGCCTATGAAAGAGCCCTCCAAGAAAAGGATATGCATCTCGGCAGTTTAATCAATGAAATTCGTAAGGCAGCTGCACATATAGTACAATTATCAGATGAAGCGGAAGTTCTTAGTTGCCAATACCCTCCTAGCCAAAGATCAAGCATATTGGAGTTCTTGGAACGTATAAAGAAGCAAGGCGATGTGGCTAAGAAGTTTGTGTAACTGTAAAACTAATATGGCGAAACTTTTTGTAACGGACTCTTTTGATAAATGAAACGCCCAAGTATGGGGCCATTTTGGAATCAACACCTATTTTTGCATATTTACGCATGATTAACATTCATTAGATACTCATTCATTTATTCATTGCATGCTCATATCTCCCTAATCATTCGCTAAGGTTAAAACCATCTAATCCACAGTTACCACATCACGAGTCTGGAATCACGTCACTCTTATAGGATGCGCTTGAGAGCTAGAGCTATGGATGCCGAACTCAATGAAAGGATGGAAAGGATGGAAAGAACCCAAAGAGAGTTGCAGGAGCAACTGGCCAAGTCGCAGCATGAAGCAAGAGATTTGATGGTGAGATCTCGAGAGGAATCGCTCGAGCAAAGGGATCAAATGAATAAAATGATGGAAATGATGACGGCCTTGGTCAAAGGAAAGGGACCTATACAGAGTCCTGATATCGTAGAGCCGCCTCAGTCAAGAGCTAATCAAGATCCACTTTATCCCCCGGGATTTACTCTACCTCATGTCCACGCAATGTCAAAAGGATACCCCCAAAGAGAACCGACAAGCCTGGGACAACATCCTGCTCCATCCGCTCAGTTAGGACAATGAATGTTTGTATCGAACCCTGGGGCTAACCCTTCAGATCCAATTGTTCCAGACCTGGATGATCTTGTAGAAGTAGCAAGGCTGAGAATGGATGACAATAACGCTCAGGATAAGTATAGGATCCTAGAAGAGAGGATCAAGGCGGTAGAGGGTGCCGAAGTTTTCTCTGCTTTGAGCGCCAAAGAACTCAGTTTGGTACCTGATCTGGTCCTACCTCTAAAATTTAAGGCACTTGATTTTGAAAAGTACGACGGAATAAGATGTCCAAAGGCGCATCTTATCATGTTTTGCCAAAAGATGACTGGTTATGTAAACGATGATAAATTGTTGGTGCATTGCTTTCAAGATAGTTTGGTTGGCTCAGCCCTTCGATGGTATAATCAGCTCAGCAGAGAGAGAATCCGATCATGGAAGGATTTAGCATCAGCATTTTGTGAGCAATATAAGCATGTATCGGATATGGTGCCTGATCGTTTAACTTTACAAATGATGGAAAAGAAGCCGACGGAGACTTTTCGGCAATAGGCACAAAGATAGAGGGATATCTCTGCTCAGGTGGAGCCTCCGTTAACAAAGACAGAGATAACGATCCTCTTCATTAATATGCTCAAAGCGCCGTTTTACGATAAATTGGTAGGAAGCGCCACAAAGGACTTTGCGGATATTGTAATATCCGGGGAACTTATTGAAAACACCGTCAAGAGTGGGAGAATGGAAGGCTCTGAGAGTTCGAAGAGGGCAGTACCTGTAAAGAAAAAGGAGGTAGAGGCCCATATGGTTGGAACCGAGAGCCACTGTGCTCCCATTTCGTACCCCGCCCAATCACGACCTCATTATCGCCCATCTTCAAACTTCTACTTTCCTCCTCAAGGTCCTTACTATCAAGCACCTCAGTCTTACCCCGTTTATGCTGTGAATAACCAAAGACCATTCACCGTGTTCCCTCCAAATACCATACCTGCACAAAGCCAACCCAAAAATGAACAAAGACCAGCAAGACCCAATCCTGAAATGCCTCAGTTTACCCCAATTCCTGTATCTTATGGAGAGTTATACCCGAAGCTATTGGAAAAACAATTAATATCCCCACATTACATGGCACCCCTGAAGCCCCCTTACCCGCGGTTGTATGATCCTAATGCTAGTTGTGTGTATCACGCTGGGAATCAGGGACACTCTACAGAAAACTGTGTGGCCTTTAAAAAGAGGGTTCAAGGTCTCATCGATGCTGGCATTTTACGATTCGATGGTGTTAGCAATGTGACGGGAAATCCTCTTCCTAACCATACTGGCGGGAGTGTAAATACGGTGACAGATGAAGACAGTTGGCAAGCCAAAGGTGATGTTAATGAAGTAAGGACACCTTTGAAGAAGGCATGGGAGATGATGATTAAAAATGGATTGCTCTGTCCATCTAGTAAGATTCTCAAAGAAGAAAGTACAAAAGACCAGAGTTTCTGTGATTTTCATGGCGTCCAAGGGCATGACATCCAATCTTGTAAGGAATTTAGGAAATTACTTCAGGACATGATGGATAACAAAGAGGTCAAAGTCTTTGATAGGGTGGATGGGGCCGAGGAAGGAGAAATATGTGCCTCTGATGATCAATCGATGGCTTTCCCCTATAGCATCGATAGACCCTTGGTGATTTATTACGAGGCAAAGAAGGAAGAGGTTAGTCGAGAAGTTAAACCGAGTTTGATAATCGAAGTACCTGCTCCTTTCTCTTACAAGGACAACAAAGTAGTGCCGTGGAAATATGATGTCAATATCATTGCGCCTGAAAGTGAAAAGTCAAAGGTTATGATTGAAGATGTCAGTGAAGTAGGACATTTTACTCGCAGCAGAAGGTGTTATTCTCTCGAGACGGTTGAACCAAAGAAGAAGGTTGCTGGCCCGAGCCAAAAAGGAAAAGCACCAATGTATAAGGTTGAGGATGATGTTGAAACGTAACTTGAGCAGGAAGTTAAAAGGGCTGTGAATGAGGAGGAAGTACACGAGTTCTTAAAGTTTATTAAGCACAGTGAATATAGCGTCGTAGAACAATTAAACAAGCAGCCAGCCCGAATCTCGGTACTGTCTCTATGTTTGAACTCGGAGCCACATCGAAATGCCTTATTAAAAGTCTTAAATCAAGCTTATGTGGCGAACAATGTATCTGTGGAAAAGCTTGATAGGTGGGCAAATAATCTAAATGCAGGGGCTCCGTAAAAGCATTGCACATCACAACCAATTGCAAAGGTTACATATTACCAAATGTACTCATCGACAATGGATCTGCACTCAATGTTATGCCTTTGGCCACGCTTTCTAGGATGCCGGTTGATATGTCCTATCTGAGGCCTTGTCATTCTATAGTAAGGGAATTTGATGGGACACGGCGAGAAGTCATGGGAAAGATCGAAATTCTTTTAAAGGTGGGGCCATGTGTATATGATATCGAGTTCCAAGTCATGGATATCACGCCTTCATACAGTTGCCTCTTAGGAAGACCTTGGATCCATTCTGCTGGGGCGGTTCCTTCATCTCTCTATCAAAAAGTAAAGTTCATCATGGATAGCCACTTGATTACTGTTGGTGGTGAGGAAGACATCGTCGCATCTATCTCTGCTGATACACCCTACATCGAAATAAGCGAAGATGCCGTAAAATGTTCTTTCTGCTCCTTGGAATTTATCAATGCTACATTTGTTGCTGAAGGGAATAAGATCCCCATTCCCAAACTGTCAAGGAATACCAGGATGGGAATTAAGCTGACTGTGGGAAAAGGAGCTCGAGCGAGGAAAGGTTTGGGAAAATATCAACAAGGGATGGTTAGAGCCTTGAAACCAACGCACCACAAGGGTCGGTACGGTTTGGAGTTCAAGCCAGATATACATCAAAGAAGAAAACAATTGCAGAAAAATCGAGAGAGAAGAATCGCAAGGGCTTCAGGCCAGGAATTGGAATGGGAACTGTTAGTGTATCCTCCTTTGTCAAGAACATTTACATCAGCAGGAGTGATGTACCCAGGGCAGAACAATTCGCAAGCCACATTATTGATTGAAAAGGGTCTTTAGAATATCAGCCTAAATGCTATTGACAATGAGAATGATGAAATTAAGAATGCTTCAATGATACGCCCTTGTCCTTCTCCAGGATATGTTTTGAACAACTGGACTGCTGTGGACCTCCTTGTAGTTTTTAAGTCCCTTTCAGAGTAATGCTCAATGTTAACCCTTCATTTTGTGTGTCCTTAAACAGTAGGGTTCGTTTTATATTATCATGTTTTTTTCATTTCCATTAACTTCACGACTACTCCTTCTATTCATTTCCTTTTCCATCATATATCTCATATCATCTCATATCATCATGTGTTGATTACAATACCTCAATGCTCTTCTATAGCTTTTTTCCATTCACCTTTCAGGTGCTCAGATATCAATGGCATGAATAATCCCGTTATGAATCCTGAAATCGATTTTGAGAGGGTTGTTTGTTTAGGAGAATTCGAAGCTGACGAAAATGCTGAAGATTGTGTCTCGTCTCCTGATTTACTGAGAATGGTGGAACAATAGGAGAAACAGATCCTACCCCATCAAGAATCTGTTGAGGTAGTGAACTTGGGGAATGAAGAAAAGAAACAAGAAGTAAAGATTGAGACTTCCATTTCAGAAAACACAAGGCAAGATTTGATCGCCTTGCTCCATGAGTACAAGGATGTGTTTGCCTGGTCTTATCAGGATATGCCAGGATTGAACACGGATGTTGTGGTCCACAAGCTCCCACTGAAACCAGAATGCAAGCCCTTTCAGCAGAAATTAAGAAGGATGAGACCCGAAATGCTGTTAAAGATAAAAGAATAAGTCAAGAAACAATTTGACGCTGGCTTCCTACAAGTCTCAAAGTATCTAGAATGGGTAGCTAATATAGTCCCAGTGCCGAAGAAAAATGGCAAGGTGCGAATGTGCGTAGATTATCGTGATCTGAATCAAGCAAGCCCTAAGGATAATTTTCCTTTACCACACATCGACACTTTAGTGGATAATACGGCAAAGCATTCTCTGTTTTCATTCATGGATGGCTTCTCAGGTTATAACCAGATAAAGATGGCTCCCGAGGACATGGAGAAAACTACATTCATAACAATGTGGAGAACCTTCTGTTATAAGGTAATGCCATTCGGACTAAAGAATGCTGGGGCAACGTATCAGAGAGCCATGGTAACGTTGTTCCATGATATGATGCACAAAGAAATAGAAGTTTATGTCGATGATATGATTGCCAAATCTCAGGAAGAAAGAGAACATGTTGGGAGTCTTAGGAAGCTGTTTGAAAGATTAAGAAAGTTCTAGTTGAAGCTTAACCCGGCCAAATGTACGTTTGGGGCTACCTTAGGTATCGAGGTTGATCCAGATAAGATAAAAACTATACAAGAATTGCCTCCCCCGCGCACACAAAAAGAAGTCACAGGATTTTTAGGAAGGTTGAATTACATTGCTCGATTTATTGCCCAACTTACGAATCAGTGTGATCCAATTTTTCGACTCCTTCGAAAGTATAACCCGAGAGAATGAAACGAAGAGTGCCAAGTGGCCTTCGATAAAATAAAACGGTATTTGTCTAATCCTCCTGTGCTAGTACCGTCGACCCCTGAAAAACCCTTAATATTGTACCTGATCGTGTTTGAGAACTCAATGGGTTGCATACTGGGGCAACATGATGAGTCAGGGAGAAGAGAAAAAACAATTTACTACCTCAGCAAGAAGTTCACAGAATATGAGGCGAAGTACCCTTCAATTGAAAAGTTTTGTTGTGCATTGATTTGGACGGTTCGAAGGCTCAGGCAATACATGCTGTATCACACGACATGGTTAATTTCAAAATTGGACCCAATAAAGTACATGATGGAGTCACCTGCACTCTCAGGGAGGATGGCCCGATGGCAGATCCTATTAACTGAGTATGACATTGTATATGTGAGTCAAAAGTCGATAAAGGGAAGCGCAATAGCTGACTTTTTGGCAAGTCGAACAATGGAGGAATACGAGCCTTTGAGATTTGAGTTCCCAGATGAAGATTTGATGTGCATTTCAGAAAAAGAGGGCGAGTCATCAAAAGGAAAGTCATGGAAGATGAGCTTTGATGGTGCATCAAATGCATTGGGGCATGGGATCGGAGTAGTCTTAGTGTCACCTGAAGGGGACCATTACCCACTCACTGCCATATTGGATTTCTTCTATACCAATAATATAGCGGAGTACGAGGCTTGCATCATGGGGCTTCGTGCAGCTATCAAAAGGAAGATCAAAATTTTAGAGGTGCACGGGGACTCAGCATTAGTTATTTAACAAATTCGTGGGGATTGGGATGTGAGAGATCCAAAATTAGTCAAGTACCACGATCTCGTTGCGAAATTGGTCAAAGAATTCAAAGAAGTGACTTTTAAATACTTTCCACGAGAGGAGAATCAATTAGCTGATGCCATAGCCACCTTGGCTTCGATGTTCAAAGCAAACAGAGAAACTGAGATAATGCCCATCCAAATGAGTATATATGAGACCCCCGCACACTGTTTTAGTATTGAGGAGGAGTCAGAAGGACGACCATGGTTCCATGATATCTTGAAGTATATCAAGAATTAAAGGTACCCCGAGCAAGCAAATGAGAATGACAAAAGAACAATCAGGAAATTGGCGATTGGATTTATTCTTGACGGAGATATTCTATACAAAAAGGGAAAAGATCAAGTGCTCCTGAGGTGCGTAGACGCTGTTGAAGCCAGAAAGATACTTGAAGAGGTTCATGAAGGAATTTGTGGAACACATGCTAGTGGTTTCACCATGGCCAGACAGATTATGAGACTTGGTTATTATTGGCTGACGATGGAAAGGGATTGTATTGGTTACACATGAAAGTGCCATAAATGTCAAATTTATGGCGACAAAATTCATGCAGCTCCATCACCCTTTCATGTCATGACTTCTCCGTGGCCTTTTTCTATGTGGGGCATGGATGTTATAGGGCCAATTTCCTCGAAAGCTTCCAATGGACATCGATTCATCTTTGTGGTTATAGACTACTTCACAAAATGGGTAGAAGCCACTTCGCTTGCTAATGTGACCAAGGCTGCAGTCTGTAGGTTCTTAAAAAAGGAGATCATATGTCGATACGGTCTGCCCGAACAAATCATTTCAGATAATGCTTTAAATTTGAACAACAAAATGATGAAAAAAGTGTGTGAACAATTTCGGATAAAACATCATAATTCTTCGCCCTATCGCCCAAAGATGAACGGAGCAGTACAAGCCGCTAATAAGAACATTAAGAGGATTATTGGGAAGATGACTGAGACATATAAAGACTGGCACGAGAAGCTACCATTCGCTTTGTACGCATATCGCACCTCGGTACGAACGTCTACGGGGGCAACTCCTTTTTCTCTGGTCTACGGGATGGAAGCCGTTCTGCCTATCGAAGTAAAGATCCCATCCCTACGCGTCTTAATGGAGACAAGATTAGAAGATTCAGAGTAGGTTCGAGCTCGATATGATCAGCTAAACCTTATTGAAGGGAAACGCTTGAAGGCAATTTGTCATGGACAGATGTACCAGAAGAGAATGATCACGACCCATGATAAAAAGGTGCGGCCAAGAGAATTCTGCGAAGGGGAACTGGTACTAAGAAAGATTATCCCGATACAAAAAGACTTTCGAGGAAAATGGTCACCAAATTGGGAAGGGCCATACGTTGTAAAAAAGGCATTCTTAGGAGGGGCTCTGATTCTCACTGAGATGGATGGGAAAGAATTACCTAATCCAGTGAACTCAGCTGCTGTGAAGAAATATTATGCCTGAAAAAAAACAACAACAAAAAAACAAAAAAACAACAAAAAAACAAAAAAAGAAAAAAGAAAAATCAAGATGAAAACCCGAAAAGGGCGTCTTGATAAACAGAAAAGATTAGGATGAAAACCTGAAAGGGCGTCCTAATGAAGCAAATTCGGACTTAAGGGGCAAAGTGACTTGAACGGTGAGTTGAATGACGAAGTTGCAATATTTGAAGCATTCTAAAAAGCTCGAAACCTTCTACACAAGAAGCCGTGCTCGAATTGATCTAGGACGAAGAAACGTGGAGAAGTTCATGCGTTGGATATCTAAAGCATTTGTAGCCTTTGAATTCACTTTCCTTTCTTTGTGATGCTTTCTTTATTGAACTATTCCTTGTCACTTTTCTTTGTTGCTTTTGAAAAATTTGAATATGAGGTATTTCTCTCATGCCTACTTTGCCCTTTTTTCATGCATCTTGTGTTTGATTCATTTAAATGATAAATGGTAAGATGACATACTCTAAACGAAAGGAATGTTGAGCATTACCTGGATGAGAATTTGATAAATACAAGGACCCTGAAGCAAGAACAAAGTTCAACAATGGGGCAAGAGAGTGATATACGAAGAAATGTGGATTACTCACAGAACTTAAGGATGAGTACAAAACTGGAGAGAAAAGTCAAGAATTGAGGAAATGAATGCGGACCTTCACGAAAATCAAAAGTGGGGCACGTAACAAACAGCCCAGGGTGCAATGCATGATCATGTAGCCACGAAAGCATTTAGGGCAAACACGTGCATATCATAATAACATCATACATGACATATACAGGTATACCAGTAGAGCAAGGAATACTGGGAGAAAGCTGCACAGAATCAATGAAAAAGAAGGCTTTTAGTTTCACCTGATGTTTTTTTTGAAACCCTGTTTCTTTCAAGAAATATTTTTTAATCTGTGTTTTTTTTTCAAAAATTAACTCATAATACAGAGGTGAGTTGAGCCTCGGGTCATGCCGAGGTATTTCTTTTAAATTTCTGTTTTTCAAAAATCAACTCATAATACAGAGGTGAGTTGAGCCTCGGGTCATGCCGAGGTATTTCTTTTAAATTTCTGTTTTTCAAAAAAAAATCAACTCATAATGCGAGAGGTGAGTTGAGCCTCGGGTCACGCTGAGGTATTTTTTTAAATTTCTGTTTTTTTTCAAAAAATCAACTCATAATACAGAGGTGAGTTGAGCCTCGGGTCATGCCGAGGTATTTCTTTTAAATTTTTGTTTTTCAAAAATCAACTCATAATACAGAGGTGAGTTGAGCCTCGGGTCATGCCGAGATATTTCTTTTAAATTTTTGTTTTTAAAAAAAAAATCAACTCATAATGCGATAGGTGAGTTGAGCCTCGGGTCACGCTGAGGTATTTTTTTTAATTTCTGTTTTTTTTCAAAAATTCAACTCATAATACAGAGGTGAGTTGAGCCTCGGGTCACGCTGAGGTATTTTTTTAAATTTCTGTTTTTTTCAAAAAATCAACTCATAATACAGAGGTGAGTTGAGCCTCGGGTCACGCTGAGGTATTTTTTTAATTTAATTTCTGCTTTTTCAAAAAATCAACTCATAATACAGAGGTGAGTTGAGCCTCGGGTCACGCTGAGGTATTATTTTTAATTTAATTAATTTCTGCTTTTTTCAAAAAATCAACTCATAATACAGAGGTGAGTTGAGCCTCGGGTCACGCTGAGGTATTTTTTTAATTTAATTTCTGCTTTTTTCAAAAATCAACTCATAATACAGAGGTGAGTTGAGCCTCGGGTCACGCTGAGGTATTTTTTTTTAAATTTAATTAATTTCTGCTTTTTTCAAAAAATCAACTCATAATACAGAGGTGAGTTGAGCCTTGGGTCACGCTGAGGTATTTTTTTTTAATTTCTGCTTTTTTCAAAAAATCAACTCATAATACAGAGGTGAGTTGAGCCTCAGGTCACGCTGAGGTATTTTTTAAATTTCTGTTTTTTTCAAAAAATCAACTCATAATACAGAGGTGAGTTGAGCCTCGGGTCACGCTAAGGTATTTTTTTAAATTTCTGTTTTTTTCAAAAAATTAACTCATAATACAGAGGTGAGTTGAGTCACGGGTCATGCCGAGGTATTTCTTTTAAATTTCCGTTTTTCAAAAATCAACTCATAATACAGAGGTGAGTTGAACCTCGGGTCATGCCGAGGTATTTCTTTTAAATTTTCGTTTTTCAAAAATCAACTCATAATACGGAGGTGAGTTGAGCCTCGGGTCATGCCGAGTTATTTCTTTTAAATTTCTGTTTTTCAAAAATCAACTCATAATACAGAGGTGAGTTGAGCCTCGGGTCATGCTGAGGTATTTCTTTTAAATTTCTGTTTTTCAAAAATCAACTCATATTGCGAGAGGTGAGTTGAGCCTTGGACCATACCGAGGTATTTCTTTTAAATTTCTGTTTTTCAAAAATCAACTCATAATGCGAGAGATGAGTTGAGCCTCGGGTCACGCCGAGGTATTTTTCAATTCATGTTTTTCAAAAATTAACTCATATTGTTAGAGGTGAGTTGAGCCTCGGGGCACATGTCGAGGTATTTTCGATTTTTGTTTTGCGAAGATCAACTCATAATCCAAGAGGTGAGTTGAGTCTCGGGTCGCACGCCGAGCTGTTCTCGATTTCTGCTTTTCAAATAAAGAGGAAAATTTTGGATGGTCGAACAAAATTCAGTGCTTTTTAGTTTTTGCTCTATCCCTGTTTCACAGCGATGAGCAAAGAAGGGCAGCTGTAATCACTGAATTTTGTTCGAGATTAATTTCGTGTTAAAAAAAAAAAGAATTTTTAAGTTTTTTTTGCATTTTAACCCCTATACTTTTCAAAATTTACATTTTGACCCCAAACTTTTCTAAAATTTACATTTTGACCCCAAAACTTTCTAAAATTACATTTCGACCCTTAGACTTTTTCAAAATTGCACTTTGACCCTTAAACTCTTAAGAAATTACATTTTGGCCCATATTTTGCTAAAATTACACGTTTGCCCCAGAAGCTTTGCATCCTATGCAATTTAGTCCTTCTAGACTTGTCTAATCGCCGCTGCAGCAGCCGAGCGTACCCCTCCCAGCGGAGCTACTCTAGCAGCCCCCCTAGGCCATCATGGCTCATCTGCCACCTGCAAACAATGAGAAAGAGGACAAAATTTGGAGCTTTTAAAAGGAAATGATTGAAGAGAAATGGGGAGGGGAATCAAAAAGAAAAAGAACAAAAAAAAAATTTCAAAATAGCAGCAGCTCCTTCCGTCGCACCAGCGCCACCGCACCCACCACCGCAGCACCACCATCACCTACACTTAGCAAAGCAAGCAAGAATCCAAACAAACAAGCAAAATCCAAAAGAAAAGAGAGAAAACCCAAAAAAAAGAGACAAAGAAATAGCAGCCAATAACCGAATTTAGAGGAGGAGAAAACGCTTACCTTTGAGCCATCCATAGCAACCGAGGGCGGAGGAGATCGGCGCCAGTGACGGCGACGGTGTGGGGCTAGGGAGCGACCCGAAGAAGAAGGAAAAAAGAAAGAAAAAAGAAGTAGAAAAAGAAGGAAAAAAGAAAGAAAAAAGAAGAAGAAAAAGAGAGAAAAAAGAAAAGAAAAAGAAAAATCAACAGTCGGGTCAACTCGAGCCGACCACCCGACCCTACCTGAGTTGCGACCCGACCCGACCCAGCAGCAGCAGTCCCTAGCCCAAAGCAGCTCAAAAAAAAAAAACAAAAACAGAAAAAAAATAGCAGAAAAAAAAAGAGAAAAAAAACAAAGCAGGCCCAAACCAAGCCCAGCGCAGCCCAATCCAGCAGCAGATTCAGCCCAACAGAAGCAGGCCAACCCAGTCCAGCGTCAGGCCCAGTGCTCAGCAGCCCAACAGCTTCGGCCCAGTCTTTTGACAGCCCAATAACAGCAGCCCAACAGCAAAAAAATAAAAGAAAGGCCCAAACAGCCCATAACTTTGGGTTTTGGTAAATTCTTAATTTTTTAATTTAACTTTGTCTAAATATTTAAATGTTGTATCATTTTTAATATTATTGCTTATTTTTAAGTATTTTTATTTTTGAATTTATGTTTTTAATTTTATTTTATTTTAATTTTTAAATTCGAATAATTTTGATGCATGAGGCAACGAACCGATTTAGCATTAAGTCATCGAATTCATCGCTATGTTGGGTGAATATCGATGGCTCGTGTTAAATACGGGACGCCCTTTTTTTAAAAAAATGAATGAAAATATTCAAAAATCCTCGTGTTAAAAAAATTCTCGTGTTTTAATAGGATCACGATTAAATATTAAATTCAATCGGTTTGACACTAATACTTCGATTTCATCGCCATGTCGGGGTGAATATTGTCGATTCGTGTTAAATACGAAAATTTTTTTTGAAAAATTCCCGTGGTCAAAAATTTCGAGTTTTAAAAAAAAAATTGAGTTTTCACAAAAAAAAAGAAGAAAAAATTCTCGTGTTTCAAAGAATTTCGTGTTTTCAAAAAATTCTCGTTTTAAAAATTTTCTTGTTTTCAAAAATTTTCGTGTTTCAAAAATCCTCGTGTTTTCAAAAATCCCGGTGCTTCAAAAAAATTTTGTGTTCTCAAAAATTCCGATGATCAAAATTTTTTTTTCGTGTTTTCTAAAAAAATTCCGTGTTTCAAAAATTTTCGTGTTTTTCAACAATTCTCGTATTTCAAAAATTTTCGCGTTTCAAAAAAAAATATTGTTTTCAAAAATTGTCGTGTTCTAAAAAATATTCGTGTTTTTAAGAATTTTCGTGTCTCTAAAATTCTAGTGTTTTAAAAAAATTTCGTGTTTTCAAAATAAAATTTGTTTCAAAAATCTTCGTGTCTTAAAAAAAATTGTATTTTGATCGGATCGCGATTAACTATTAAATTGAACTTGTATTTTTGAAAATTAAAACAATGCGCGTTTAACGAGATACAAATTTTGGGCGTCGCGAGGGTGCTAATACCTTCCTCACGCGTAACCGACTCCCGAACCTTAATTTTCTCTGGATTTTTACGTGGACCTAAAATCGACTCTTTTTTAGAAAATTTGAAAAATAATTTTTCTGTTAAAAAAGAGATTTTATTAGGTGTCCGATCACACCTAGAAAAAAGATCGGTGGCGACTCCTTTTTCAAATAAAATCGAGATTCGATTTTCAAGTTTTCAATAATCACTTCAATTAACGCCCATCGCCAAATTTTTAGGTCGCTACATATACTTTCCACATCATATATCTATATATCATGTACATCTCCATAATAATTTATCTCAAGTTCAAATTATCTCATGTCAGAACTTTGCTCGTTGAATTTATTTGAAATATCGATGGACATACGAGTAGTACACACGAAGTGTACTATCTATAATCCGTCAATTCATATTCGGGAGTACTCCTTAGAGCACATTATCGGAAAGCCCTCTCTCATGCCATATAACAGGAAGCTCATGTGAGCCATGTATCGGGAAGCTTATTCGAGCTGTTTAACGGGAAGCTTATAAGAGCCATAATCAGAAAGCTCATGCGAGCCAATAGCGGGTAGCTCCGAAGAGCCATTAATCAGGAAGCTTCAGAGAGCTATATATCGGGAAGTTCAAGCAAGCCATATCGGGAAGCTTCGAAGAGCCATTAATCAGGAAGCTCACAAAGAGCCTTTAATCAGGAAAATCACGAAGAGCCATATATCGAGACGCTCATAAGAGCTGTGGTGTGTCTACAACACATGCAGAATCACAACCAATCGGGATGCTCTTTCGAGCTATGATGTGTCCGCAGCATATGCAGGACTACAACCAAAATGGGAAATCCTATATCCGTCGTATTTCATTTATTCAAACAAGACTTAACCTTTATCGAGATTTTTCGGACATGTAATCAATTTCATATAAATAACAATTACACAATTCACATATACAAAATTTAATTCAAACGTATAAATATGTATAATTTAGTTACACGAACTTACCTTCACAATTGTTCGTGTACGTAAAATCAACTAATCCGACACTTTTTCTTTTTCACGATCTAACTTTGTATTTGAGTTATCCAGATCTATACGAATGAATTTAACATCAATTTAATACAATTCATATTCAATACAATCCAATTCATATCTTAGGCAAAATTACCATTTTCCCCCATACTTTTAATTAATTCTGATTTCATCCCTAGACTCGAAAAAATGAAATTCATGCAATTTAATCATTATTGCAAGCCTAACTAATTTTTACATATAACATTTGCAGCCCATGTAATTCATAAAATTCAGAATTTTTCTATGAATTTTACAAATTTTCAATTAGTCCCTAAATCACAATTTCATCAAAATTCACTTGACAAAAGTTGTTAATCTATCAACAACCTTTCTTTTTCTACCATAAATTTCATAATTCATACATATTCATTCATGGAAAAACCCTAGTACTTTGATAACTTTGCAAATTAATCCCCGAGATAGCTAAATTAAGCTATTACGATATCAGAAGCATAAAAATTACTAAAAACGGGACTTGAATACTCACCTAATTGAGCCAAATAAGCTTGCTACCTTCAAGTTCTTCTAACTAGGGTTTCCATATAAAAATAATTCCGGAAAGAATTTTCGTCCTAAAAAATCTTACCAGTAAAAAGGTTCGGATATTGTTTTCTCATTGCTTCTTCAGGTTCCCAAGCAGCCTCTTCTATTCCATGTCGCTGCCAGAGAAATTTAACTAGGGCTACCTTTTTATTTTTCAATTCTTTCGTCTCACGTGCCAAAATTCTGATTGGTTCTTCACTGTAAGTCATGTCAGGTTGAATCTCAACCTCTGTCGGAGAGATAACATGTGAAGGATCTGACCGATATCGCTGCAACATAGACACGTGAAAAACATTGTGAATTCTGTCAAGTTCTGGCAGTAGGGCCAATCGGTATGCAACAGTTTTGATTCTTTCAATAACCTCATACGGCCCAATAAATCGCGAACTCAATTTGCCTTTACGGCCAAACCGAAGAACTTTATTCCAAGGCGAAACTTTCAAGAATGCCTTGTCGCCAATTTGGAATTCTATTTATTTTTGTTTAAGATTTGCAAACCTTCACCATTTTTGTCACCCCATCACTTACACTTTCCATCGAATCAATTATAATGGTTACCGAAACATCTCACCCTTATACAATTACACCTAAATTTAATTACTAGGTGACTTTCTAAGCACTACCTTAATTTTAGTTCAAATTATATTTTTTAATGATGGAATAAGGTATTTATGCGATTGAAAATACCAATAGAATACGATGCATATTCCTTTTTGGTGCTTTCATGCAAATTTGACAAAGCACCTAATTTTAGCATTTACTGTTGGATGCTTTGGTGCTAATTAGATAAAAACAAATTATTTAGTTTGGATACGTGGAGATATTTTCGCAGCTATATTTTTCTTTTCTTTTTGCGAACAATATTCAATTAGAAAAATTGTAAAAATGTTTATCCGTAACTAAATTAAATTATATTATTCGAGAGCACTTTAGCCTTTTTTATTCTTTTTAAAAAACTAATAAAAAATTACAAATGGTGGGATTTGAATTCATGCTATTTACATCACTAAAACATTAATTTTACTACTAAACTAATACTTTATCTTAATATAATGTTTACATTTTAATTGTATTATGCATATAATATTACCTCCATCAAGTGTATGTGTTTACTTACTATTATTTAAGCCATTAACTGAGTTGGTGTCACGAGTCAACCGGACATCAACTCAATTAGAGAAATCATGAAAATATCCTTCCATGATTAAAATAAATTATATTATTCGATGGTACTCAATCTTAAAAAAACAATAAAAAATTCCATATGTGGTGGAATTTGAACACATATTATTTACTTTAATTAAACATTAATTTTACCACAAAACTAAAACTCTATCTTAATATAATATTTACATTTTAATGGTATTATGCATACGATATTACCTCCATGATCAATTGTATATCTATACTTGCTATTATTTAAGCCAGTTACTAAGTTGATATCATGAGTCAACCAAGCACCAATTCGGTTAGGAAAATTACAAAAATATCATTCTGTATTTAAAATAAATTATTTTATTTGATGGCACTTTAGTCCTTTTAATTTTTTTTAAATCCAATAAAAATTTTATTTATAGTGGGATTTGAACTCATGCTATTTACTTCAGTTAAATATTAATTTTACCAGTAAACTAAAATTTTATTTTAATATGATATTTACATTTTTAGTGTAGTATGCATACAATATTATCCCCATCAATTGTATATATATACTGTTATTTGAGCCCCCAACTAAGTTGGTGTCCTAAGTTGGTGTAATGAGTTAACCGGACACCAACTCGATTAGAGAATTTATGAAAATATCTTTCATAATTAAAATTAGTTGTATTATTCAACTGTACTTTAGTCTATTTAATTTTTTAAAAAAACCAATAAAAATTTAACCTGTGGTGAGATTTGAACTCGTAGTATTTACTTGAATAAAACATTAATTTTATCACTAAACTAAGACTTGACTTTACATAATATTTAGGTTTTGGTTGTATTATGTGTACAATATTATCTTCATCAATTGTATATCTACCCATCGACTCTGAAAATCTACAAAAATGACTATTTATAATTAAAAATATAAAAATAATAAATAATAAAAGTTTTCACTTTTTGGAGAGGAGTGTTGGATGATATGCAACACCCTTTTTGTATAAAATCTTGTTTATTTATTTTATTATAATTTTTATTGGTGTGGCACACTCCTCCGTATACAACACAACACTGTAAATTATTGTAAAAAAGTAGGTGATTTTGATGGTTGTTGATGATTTGGTTTTGGCTCTTCCTCTGTTGGTGTTCTAATCGGTCTAGTGGTGGCATGCATGTTAGGACAACCTCATCTCTAGTGCTGGTCAAAATTGGCTATTAGGGTTTTTTTGGTTAGGCTTAGGCCTTATGCTATAAGTGGCCTTTTTTAATGAATGTCTTGAATAAAAAAATGTAATATTTTGCAGAAAATTGTTATACAGTTTTAATTATTAGTCAATATCTTCTTTTAACTCAAATTAATCGGAGAAAATACAATAAAAAATTAAAATTAAGAGAGGGGTAAAAGACACTTACCCCTTAGGTTTAGAGTAAAATATACTTACCCCGTTTGGAAAATGCCCACTTACCCCATTGATATTATTTATTTATGTATTTTCTTTTTCGTTTATTCACTTTTTCAGTTTTAATTACAAAATAATGGAAATTTAATTACATATTAAAGTGTTATAAAATTAAATGTATTTGACTTTTCATAAAAAAATATTTGACTTCAATTAAGTATTTTACATTTATATTTAATTCAATTATATATTGAATTTGTGATGAATTGAATTAGAGTTGGTTCAACTCTGAATATATTCATATTTTTGTTTTTAAAACTAAAAAATATATATCCTTAAATAATATAACTTATTTTAAATATGAAAATATATTTTTAGTAATTTTTTTGATTGAGTTGATATCTGATTGACTTGTAATACCAACTCAATTGGGGTTTAAACAAAAGTATAAATTAAGAATTTAGGGTGTATTTTTACATGATATAACAACTATAAGAAAGTGTAGTAATCGAGGCAAAGTTTAAAAAAAAATTGAAGAAGTGAAATTAAGTTGTATATTTTTATAATAGTAAAAATGTAATTTTATTATTTTAATAGCCTATATTTTTATAATTTTTAAATGATTAAATTAAAATTTTATCACTTGGGGGAAAAGTACAAATTTACCATTATTAATTTAAAATTTTATAAATTATAAATAGGTTAAAAAAATTCTATTTTAAGGGAGAACAAGACCCTTGCCAGTTCCCTTAATTTCACCATTGGTAGTAATTACACTCTCTTTTTAGGTACGTTTATCTTAAGTTGATGTAAAAACAACAGTGACATGAGAGAAAAAATAAGCTAAACATAATATACTACAACCCAATGCCCATCCAAACTCATCCTTAATGCGTTTGAAATAGACTAACAAATTAAAATTTTCAAACAAAAGCTTAAAAGCCAACCAAATATATTTAATTATAATACAAGGATTTCATCAAATTCAAAAACAGAAATGTGTAATGAAGAGAATTACATCAAATCCAATATTAAATTGTATCTTAATTATTTTATATGTAGTAAAGAAGTTTACCAAAAATAGAAATAAACTAAAAGTAAAAGAAGGTTAATGAGGAGCCACGTGTGATGCAATGAATGAAGGGGTTGGTGGGCGTAAATTAGCAGCCCCTAGTCCCAAAATCAGAACTTTTGGGGGGGTCATAAAAATCACCTGTCAAACTCTCAAACTCTCAAAAGACTCAATCGCCTGTCTCTTCTTTTTCCTAACTGCGCAAATTCCCCCTCCTTTTTTACCAATTCTACAACACCCGGAACTTGTTTGTCTTTTTCTTCTTTATTTTTTTAGATTCAAGACGAATTTTTGTGAATGGTGGAAACAATTCGGATTTCTAGTAATTTCATGCTCTCCCTTTGTAAATCGAGGGCGAGCACCCTTTTCTCCGTTTCTGCAGTCTCTGTTTTCGCATTTGGTTCTTGTAAAGCTGGCTGGTATTACCGCTGCCTTGGCCTTGACCCACAAATCCCTTGCAATCTCCGCCCATAACCCAGATTTCTTTAAAATCTAAGAAAAACAAAATAAACCCATTGTTTCTGTTTTTCTTTTTCTTTTTTTTTTCAAATCTCGGTTTTTTGGTGAAATATTCGCTCATTTGATTGTTTTATTTTGATTAAAAAAAATGGTGCTTTACAAGCAGAAGAAGAGCCAGGGTCCTAAGGGCAACAGGCTGTTGGTTAGCATCACTGTTTTGGGAAGTGCTGGGCCGATCCGTTTCGTTGTTAACGAAGAAGAGCTGGTTTCTTCTGTTATAGATACTGCTTTGAAAGCCTATGCTCGTGAAGGTCGGCGCCCGGTTCTAGGATCCGCTATCAGTGGTTTCTTCCTTTATTGCCCCAGTGCTGGATCAGATGGTAAGTCGATTGAGATCCCTCTTGATCTATCTCATGAAGTTTCGTCATTAATTTCACTTCAATCATACGAATGAAAATTTCCCTCTATTTTATTGGTGAAGTTGTACAAGTCAAAATCACCTGGGTTTCTAATTAATAAAACTCATGTTGTTGGGTTATTGTATTGTAATTGCAGCACTGAATCCATGGGAGACAATTGGATCACAAGGGGCAAGGAATTTCATTTTGTGCAGGAAGCCAAGCAATGAGAAAATGGAAGATGATGGAAGATCAGCAAACTCAGTTACTGGGAAAGGAAGTGGGAATTGGAAGGCATGGATCAACAAATCACTCAATCTTAAGATTTCTTCTCATTATTAGATAATTCTCATACCCTTTATCATCGTGTGCTTCTTGGGCTAGCTTTACTTTCAAGCTAAGGACTTGTACAATGGATATGACCATGTTAGAATCTTGGTTATCATCCATGGGATGTTTATTCAGGAATAAAATCAAGCTGTTATTCGGTGTTTTTGCTTTGAAAAGTGTTGCATTCTGTTTGAAACCAATATTCCAATTTTTGAGTTGAGCTGTTTACTCGTTGATTACGATTTGAGTTTTTAGATATGAGGTTTCAGCAAGGTAGATCAATCAATCTCAAATTCTTATCTAATCATATAAAATACATATACAATATTCAAATCCAATTAGGGTAACCAAATGTTTGGTTAATTATTAATCGAAATAAATTATTTAAAAAATATTCAAAAAAAACTATAAAAATAAATTATTTTATTTTATTAAAAAATTAAAATAAAATTATTTAAAAAAATCCAAATTATCATATTTATCTTTCATCCAAATTTATTCAAAATAATACAAAATATTATATTAAGAAGATTAAACTAAAAATAAATAAATATTTTTTAAAAATCAATTATTATATTCTATATTTAAATCTACTAATTTATCACATATTTTTTTTAAATATAAATTTAATATTTATAAAATTTATCAATGAATCTTCTATATTTAATTTTTCAACATTCAACTTTTAATCAAATACACCTTAATTTATAAATATATAAATATTTCTAATGACTTGCATTTTATCTACAACTAGTACTGTTTTGTATGGGGTTAATTTAATTTTTGACAAAATTTTCATAAAACCTCTAGAATTTTGAAAATTCAGTTTAAAGTTGTTAAAAATGATAGTTAGTGTTCCCTGTCCAAAGTATTAGAATAAAAGTTGAAGTAAAAACTTGTAGACTAAGGGTGAGTTTGGATGGGCAATGCATTTACCTGCAGTTAGTGTAAAAATAGTGGTGGCGGTGAGATTAGATACTGTAGCGATACTGTAACATGAGACAAAAAATAAGCTAAACGCATCGCATCGCACCGCACCCAATCGCCCATCCAAACCCATCCTAAAACTTTAAAGATTACTTTATTTAATGGTTATGCTTATTATGTTATTTGAGAAAATTCAATTAAGACTAGAAATATGTTGAAGAGTAACATGCTTTTTGTTAGACTTTCTATATTTTTAAACTTGCCTTTATTTTCACGGTTATATCTTTTTATTGGTTTTGGGCGTTGAAAGAGGGAGAGTAGAGGTGATCATGGGTTGGGCAATCCGGTCAGGCCAGACGGCCCGCCTGAAAATGGTAGGGTTCGTGTAAAAATATAGGCTCGAAATATGAGTTTAGGCAAAAAACGAGGCCCGTTTAGAAAACGGGCCGAGCCTCGGGTAAAACTTTTTGGGCTCGGGCCCGGCCCGAATTATATATTAAATATATATTTTTATTTTTAATCAAATATATATTAAATATATACTTTTTTGGTGTTGTAAAATTTAATATGGGCCGGGCTGGGCTCGGGCTTAGCAATTTTCTTTCGGGTCGGACCTAGAAAACGAGCCTAAATTTTTGTCTGGGCCTGGCCCGACCCATGATCACCTCTAAGGGAGAGACCGCACACCTCTTTTATCTTTTTGTTACACATATTACTTTAGGCACCCATTATCATTGTTTTAGTTTCTTCTTTTTTACTTTTTTCTTTAGAATAAAATTTTCTTCCATTATTCTTTGATTATTTTGGTGTTAATTTGTGAGATCGGAACCACTTTTTAAACCTTTATTATATCAATATTTGCTTCTTCTTTTTCAGATTACGATAAAGATAGGATCTTCTTTTATCATAGTTTTTGGCATCGCTTTAATAAGGATTTTTGTTCGATGTTTTAAACAATACACTATCGATATTTTACCGAAACATAAATGTTGTTGAGATCATTAATTAAAGTCAGGTTCTTCTCATTTTGCAAGGCTGCCAAGGAATTAAATTGTAAGAGCTGCTCTTAAGGTTGTTCAATTGACAAGGGTTAATTGTCGGTGATAAGAGCAGTGTAACATTATCGAGTTAAGTTGTTGAGCACGAGAAGACCAAACCAGAATTTGGAAAAGAAGAACTAAACATATTAGAAACCGCGCAAGAACATGAGAAAATAAAGCGCAAGCATAAGAAAAACAATCAATTTTGAGAATAAAGAAAGTCTCATCAAAATATGCGATCTTGAGGGCAATGCAATCAATCCAAATTATTGATTGTTTCTTGGTTTGAAAAAATGAACAATAAGAATACGTTAGAACTAGAAAAACTGAAATTAACAAGAAAAGAAAATATATAAAGATATGTCTTATGAAGCCCTTTAAAGAAGAATTCCAACAAACACCATCAATAACTCTAATCTACCTTTTAAGGTCGAACCCTTGAAGAAACTAACTTAAAGAATTGTATTGAATCAAATAGTTTTGGTGGAACTAAACTTTTTTATTGACTAAGAAATATAAAACTTCTAAATAACTTAAGATACTTAAAAATATCCTAAAATTCGAAATAAAAAATAATAAAAAATTAAATTTTAATTAATATAATATTGTGCTCATATATAATCAAAATTAAACCTTAAAATCGAACTCAATATGATTTAAACTCAAAATAAAAGCTCGAAACTCATAATTTCCCTTAATAATCTCGTCAAGAAATACTAATCACCCAGTCTTCACTAAAACAGTCATAACTTGAGCTCCCGAACTCGCAATCAGAATCAAGCGATTCAAAGTGCGTTTCGAAGCTAATAGATAGAACTTCAATCATTACCAAATATCTCAACCTACAAATGCCTCAGTTCAAGTCGACTGATCTTTTGAGCTTGAAAAACAACTTCTATGAATTTAAGTTAAAATTTACCCCATTCATCCATGTATTGTAACACCCCAAACTCGGCCTAAACGTTATGGTCGAATCTGGCGATGTCACATTGTAACACCCCTTACCCATATTCGACGCCAGAATAGGGTGTGAGGCATTACCAAAACACATACATTTATAAACGTATTAAACTGAGTTATAAAATTTCATACAGATTAAAACTTTCAAATTATTATATTTGAATCACTAATTAAGACTTACAAGGCCCAATATATAAATACTCATTCGATCGAAGCCTTATAGCTATCACCATTTGTTCATTTCATAGCCATATATCAATTATTACTTTCTCGTCATATGAATTTATCAATTATTACTTGCTTCTCGCGAGTACCTGAATTGATCCGTATCATTTCATATTCTCGTATCGTCATATTTTTCCTATTAAACCATTGTAATATATTAAATATTCAATATCTTATAAAGATTCGCTAATCTATCCCATATACTTTCACACAGATTAATTCATAATTCACAAGTCTTATCATGTCAAAGCTTATAAGACACATGTACATATCTATACTAACTCGTATGAGTCTCATACTCATTCATATGCTTAATAAATACGTTAAATCATTTCAACATTGAAGAATCCACATTATGTCAAAAACAATACTAATAACAATCATAAATTTTTTCACATTAATTTCATATATCACTTATTGAACTTCAAATATCATTTCATAAATATGTAATTCACTAACACATCTTGCCATATACAATATCCAATTGGTGAAATCACTTAATTGAACTCAACTTCAACAATCACAATAAATCTATCACTTGAGTGTGAGTCCATGTAACACTTACCAACTTTGTCAAATTAGTGAACGTCTTATGGAATTGAGTATTTTATTTTCTCGATGCCATAGTCCAACTATGGTCTTACACGTAATCACATAACATATACCGATGCCATAACGCAACTATGGTCTTACATGGAATTATGTATCACTTATTGCCATGGTCCATTCATGGTATTTTTCGTCAATTCGTCTTTATCATTGAATGAAAGTACTCAACCATGCGTTTTACTCAATTTGAACTTTCTTTCCAATTTATCTATCTTTCTCAACAATCATAATTCAACCATGAATATATATATAGAATAATACATTATGTCATGCATAATACTAACAAATAATTGTTTGGTTTCATCCATATGAATTTACAATTCAATTCATAATAACTAATTGAAATGAAACATTATGTCATTTCTAATTCAACATTTATCAAATATAATCGGCATATGACCAATTTATATACAAATTATTCATATATTTTATTTTTCCTCCTCCTCTCCATTCCACATCCTTAATGTACATAACACTCTTATAAATAACATTTTCTATAATTTTACTATTCACTCACATGTATATTCAAAGCTGTCTATCCGAGTCAGAGTCACTAAATTATTTTTATCCGGAGCTACAGAGATCCAAATTAAGATCCGTTAATTTTCCCTGAAACTAAATTCACATATCTTCTTACCATAAAATTTTCAGAAATTTTTTCTTATCCAATAAGTACAGTTTATTCTTTAAATTTTCCCATGTTTCACTGCTTGACAGTTTTGACCTCTTTTCACTAAAAATTAATCATCTCACTGTACAGAATTTGGATGGTACTTACGTTTATTTAACTTGAAAGTAGACTCATTCAGGGTTCTAAAAATATAAATTTTAGCCCGTAATTATTTTTTAAAAATTTTAACAATTTTCCAAAGTCAGGACAGGGGATTCCAAACTCATTCTGACCCTGTCTAACTAAACTTAAGATATATCAAAATTTATAAGTCTTTTTCTTGTTCTGTTTCTTTTATGTAAAAATAGACTCATTAAGATTTCATTTCATATCTTATTCACTCTCTAATTCGATTCCCACCATTTATGGTGATTTTTCAAAGTCACACAACTGTTTCTGTCCAAAACTATTTTTTTGCTAATTCTGCTATTTCATAATTTCACTTTTTCACTTTCGGTCACTATTGAATTCAATTCCACACATATATTCATCATTCAATTACACTTAATCATTACATGATCTCATGTATTTTCACTTAGTTAATTTCCCGTTGAACACTCGAAATATACACGGATACATAAAGAATTAGCACATAAGTGCCACACTAATATTAGCCGAAGCTACCACTGATATGTAGCTGTAACTACCACTGAAATGTAGCCGAAGCTACCACTGATATGTAGCTGTAGCTACCATTGAAATGTAGCTGAAGCTACCACTAATCAATAACACTGGAAATGTCCACGGGCCTGCTCACACAAGCTGTTAGGTATTTGCAACACATGCTAGATCACCCAGCACCCGAGACTCACTGTAACACTAGTCTCTAGTGACATGTCACTTGTGTCCACTTCTATTCCTAAGTTCAACCAGGAATTCACACTTAACACTTTATTTTAAACACTTTATCACTTGAATAATTCATGAACAATTTTCCTTCCGCATTCAATAGTAATTCACATATCAAATATAATTCACAATTTATAAAAATATATTACTATTATTTACACGTAACTTATTTTGGTGCAACAATATAAAAATTTAGCAATTTAGTCTTTAATCATTTCTTTTCTCCGATCAAGGTAAATTGCACTTCTTTCTTGATCTATAATAACACATTTGACTTATTTAATACTCACATTTATCAAAACAGTCCTTGACTCAAACTGTGGAAAATTATAATTTTGCCCCTAAACTTTTGCATATTTATACTTTTGCCCCAAAGCTCGTAAATTAAACTTCATCCCTTATTCTTATGTATTATGACATGCTGAACATTTTTCCCTTCTATGGAAACATCGAATTCCCACTCTAACACTTACTTATGAACATTAGGTATTTTTACTGATTATGTCGTTTTACTCGTTTTCACTTAAAATCGCTTAGCAAAAGTTGTTTAACATAATTTCAAGTTTTATATTCTACCATAAAACATCAAAATAAACACATTTCACCTATGAGTATTTTTCCAAATATAAACCCTAGGCTAAATTATAGTTAGAATAAGCTAAATCAAGTTACCAGGACTCTAAAAACGTAAAGAACATTAAAAACGGGGCTTGGAATCACTTACTATGGAGCTTGGAAGCTTGAAAACCCTAACTATGGCTCTCCCATTGTGAAATTCGGCCAAGGCTTGAAGATGGAAAATTTTTTGGCTACTTTGGTCTTTTTAATTCTTTTAATTACTTAAATGACCAAAATACCCCCAACTTAAAAATATCCTATTTCACTTATCTCATGTCCATTTTTGTCCAACAAGTTAAGCAATGGTCTAATTTCCATTTAAGGACCTCTAATTTAAAATTTCATAATAATTGGACACTTTTAACATGTAGAACTCAACTTTTGCACTTTTTATAATTTAGTCCTTTTTACTAAATTGAGTGCCCAAACGTCGAAATTTTCGAACGAAATTTTCACAAAATCATTCCATGAAATTGTAGACCATAAAAATATAATAAAAATAAATTTTTTCCTCGTCAAATTTGTGGTCCTGAAACCACTGTTCCGACTAGGCCCAAAATCGGGCTGTTACATGTATCACATCCAAATTTGGGCTTCAATTTTTGTGATCTATTGGGCTTATCAAATGGTCCTTGTAAAAGGTTAAGCCAACATGTTCTTGGGCTAAAATTGGGGTCCCTATAGTCATATCATTCTCCTTTTCTTAAAAAGATTCGTCCTTGAATCATGTGTGTCATTAATAAGGTAGAAATTGGATCCGAAATGTAGCATATGTTAGGGACAAACTTGTGGTAGGATTCAAAGTAGCAAACTCGTCCATAGGCATAGCCGCGTGTGAACTTTTCTTGTAACATCCTCAAAACCCCTTTGGTCGTAAATAATATGAGATAAAATCTTAGCGAAATAAGGTATAAGATCAAAGAAAATGAAAGTTGCAGTATATCAAAAGAGAGTTAAATAAAAATCATGACATGATGTATTAAGAAAGGGACTAAATCGTAAATATGTGAAAAGTTTTTGGCTCAAGTGTAAATATTTAAAATTTATGGGATCGAAGTGTAAAAATGAGAAAGTTGAAGGACCAAAAGTGAAAATAATCTAATTTACTAAGATATGAAATTCATATGTAGGGACCAAATTGAATAGGTGAAGAATTGTGAGGGACTAAATCACAATTTTACCAAATTAAGTGATGATTCAATGATGGAATTTTGAAAGATCATAAAGGGTAAAATGGTTAATTAGAAAGAGAGAGAATTCTAGAATGTAATGATGATGTTGATGATATTTTGGTGATATTTTTTATAAGTAATTAGTTAAAAATTATTTTATTAATATTTTACTTAAATATTTGTTATTATTTTGTTTAGAAAATGGTAGTATAAAAAGAAAGGAAGGATGAAGGAAATTATCATACTTCCAACGTGAGTGAAAGGATGAGAAAAGAAGTTTTCTTTTCTTTACAATTTAGTCCTTTTCCATGAAAACCTACTTTTTTACTCAATTTTTGAAAATTTTCTTAGATATTAAAGAGAGAAGATGAAGTAGAGATTCTAGAGAACATGTTCATCAATTTAGAAGCAAGAAAATAGTAGATGAAAGTGGAGAAAATGAGAAGAAAAAGGAAGGAAAGTGGCAAAGATGAGAAATGCATAGAAATGAAGAAGAAAAGAAGAAATTCCTTATAAAGAAGGTAAGTTTCATACTAAACCTACTTGTATTTCAATAGAATGAGTTAAAGACGTTTTGAGTGAGATGTACGAAATATGTATTTAATCTAAATACTAGAAATAGAAAGTATTTGATGAAGAATAGAGACTTAAATCATTAAATTGGTAAGAGAGAATGTGATTTGTATGGTGAAAAGTACTAAGATTAAGAAATGAATATGTAATCTACATAAAAACATAAGTGTCTAAATTATATATGTATAAGCCAAAATGTGCCCAAGCCCAATAAAATTAACCCTAGCCCAATACCCTCCAATTTACCCAAGCCCATATCAGCCTAAAACCAAAAAAAAAAGAAACCCTAGCTTCTCTGCCTCAGCGCTGCAGCAAACTGGTTCTGCAACAGTAGCCACCATTCGCGCGAGTTGCGCCTCCACGAGCACCACGCCTGCACGCCGCACCTCTAGCAGTACCTGCAGCAACAAACACAAACAATACAGCAAAGAAAAGGGAACAAAACAGAATAGCAAAAATTGGGTAACAATATGCCAACAAAAAAAACAGAATAGATTTCTTTTGATTTTGTTTTTTGTTTTTTCTATTCCATTTCAGCTATTTAAAGTCATGAAAAATCTATAAGAAAGGGGACGAAAACAAAGAAAAAATAAATACAAAATTTTTTCCGAATACGGAGGTGACTTTTCCGTTTCACTTTATTTGGCGTTCGTCGCCCTTTAGATTGTTGGTTTTGTTTTTTTTTATGTTTTTTGATTTATTTTTATTGCTTAAAATAAAAGAAAGGGGAAATGACTAACCTTTGTCGCCTAAACTGTCGAAACGGTCCCCTTCCGTCGCGATTAGAGGCTGGGGCGGCGATTGAGCCGTGGGGTTCTTGAACCGCGACGGGGAGGAAAAGAGAGTGAAACCCTAGCAGAGTGTTTTCACTGTTGTTTGGGGTTTCAAAACCAAAAGGAAAATGAGTTTTTTTAAGAAAATTTTGATTTTTATTGAAACTGCAAAACGGTGCCGTTTTACCCAGGCAGACCCGCGCGGTGACCCGACCTGGAGGGGAAGATCCGCTCGTTCTGGCCTGAAAGGGGAAATTGCGCATTTGACCCTCCTTTTTTGTGTTGCGTTTCAATTAAACTCATTTTGTCTTTTTTAAAATTGAGTCGCACATTTCATTTTTGTTTCAATTTGGCCCATCGCTGCGCAGCGTTTTGGAGGGCGAGAATAATTTCCCATTTGGTCCTCCATTATTGCTTACGCATTCAAGTGGGTCCCATTTTTATTTATTTCGAATTTGCACCGTTGTTTTTCCTCTTTTCTTCAATTTAATCCATTTTTTAAAAAAACTTTTATTTTATTTAATTATTATTTTTTTTAAAAAGCATTATTATTATATTATATATTATCATTATTACTATCATTATCTTTGTATTCATTCACATGCATTTTTCTTATATAATATATATATGCATTTTTTATATAGTATTCACCTATTGTTTTTTATACGATATAACATATATGCATATTTTAATATATATATTTTCTAAGCTTTTTTAAATACATATATACTTTATACCTACATACTCTTTTTTATATTTTATATTTTACTTTCCTAATTTTTTTATATACTTTATACTTTATATATATACATAATTTTATATTTTTATTTTATTGATTCACATGTACATATTTTATTTTTTATTATTTTATCTTCACCACTCTCATATTTTATAATGCATATACATTTTATAACATATACACCTTCCACATTTAAAATACACATACATTTTCTATAACATATTTATGTACACATTTTTCTTTAAAATCATTATAAATGTTTTTTTTTATTTTTTATATAAATATTTTACATATAGACATAAGTATTTAAATGTATACATATTTTCATGATTTACCTATGTATATATACTTATACATTTTTTTCTATTCTGTAAATATGTACACATATGCATATCTTTATACTTTTATTTTATTTTTACGATTTTCATATACATTTTAAATTAAAGTATTTATTTCATATTGTACATTAAGTTTTTAACATACCATTTGAGAAATATTTCTTGGTTTTGTCAATATATCAAAATATGTTTCTCTTGATTCAAAGTTTTTTTTTTTTGAATGAAAGCAATATTCAAAGTTTGAGATTTTCGAGAAAATTGAGCCCTAACTTATTGGGTTCCGATTTTCTTTGTTAATCTTAAATAACCGAGAATATTCTTTATTCAAAATGCATGAGTATAAAAATTATTTTCGGGAACTTAACTTGTTGTGTCCTAATTTATTGGGCATGACATATTGCTTTCTCAAAATGAAGATGTCGAAATCATTTTTTATTTTTGGAAAAAAACAAAAATTAGTTGTCGACTTTAAAAAAAACAAAAATTGGGAGTCGCCACGAATCTTTTATTAAGATGTGATTGGATCACTTAAAAATAGCTTTGGTCTACGAGTTTCAAAAAAACGGATTCGGGAGTCAGTTACGTATGAGGAAGGATTAGCACCCTCGTAACGCCCAAAAATTGGTACCAAATTGATGAATTAATGTCTTAAAGTCGAGAGTTTTAAAAAAATACTATCCTTAGTTAAATGAAATTATTTATTAAGACTTTCTCTTTTTGAAAAGAAAAATATCACACCCAATGCGTTAGGGCACAACATTTTATTCTCTTCAAGATGAGTTGGTCCAAAAAACTCGTATAATAAAATTTAAGAAAATATTTAATTGTTTAAAACTTATAAAGAAATCGCAGCCCAATACGTTAGGGCATGATTTCTTAAAATCCCAAACATTCAATATTTCCTTTATATTTTTTTTAAAAAAAATCTTTATCTCGAGAAATCAACGTGTCACATCCAAAACGTTAGGACACAACACATTAAATTCTCGATGACAAGTTTTATTTTGTTTGATTAAAGAACAATCCTCGATTGTTAGATTTCACGAAGAAAATCGGAACCCAATACGTTAGGGCTCAATTTTCTTGAAAATCCTAAATACGAGTATTATCTTTATTTTGAAAATTTTCCATTTTTAAATTCGAGTAAAAGATGACGTGATTGAATGTATACATAAATGTCACGATAACAAATATATCAATGGCATAGAAACAATATAAACAAACAAATAAACGAAATAAAATAATCCATGACATGCAAAATATTACATGAATAAATGTAAACACAATTGAATAACAAATGAAGAAAGTCAAGCAAAATAAAGATAAGAAGATATATAATATACACATGGAAATTAGGAAGATTAAAAATATACATATGATTTACAAATAAATTTTTGAGTTATAGAACTTATATATATACACAATACATAATATATTTATGAAAATAAAGAAAAATATATATAAACATATATATAGATTATAAAATAGGTGTTTAAAAATATATATATTTGAACATTTTCGAAGATACAAAAAAACATAGATATATACATGTTTATATAAATATAAAAGAATATTTGTTAGGGAAAAAAAATAAACACATTATCAAAAATCAATATGTGTATATACATAAAAAAATCAGTTTAAAATAATAATTATGTACCTAAAAAATAATTACATATAAAAGTTACAAAAAATAAAAAAATATAAATATAAATAAAATAAAAAAATATTAATTACATTATTAGAATTAATTAATTAAAAAAATTTAAAAAAAATACTAAATTGAACTGCAATTAAAAATTTTGGGGTAAAATCCGCAAATAAATAAATCCAAAAGGACTAGATCGAACACGCGAATTACATAGAGGGGCTGGAAGGGAAAATTTCCCTTCTCCTCTAAAACGGCGTCGTTCAAGTAGGGCTAAATTGAGATTGAAAATAAATTAAAGGGCGAACTAAAAAAAATAAAATTACTTAATTGTAAATATATTAAAAGGCAGAAGGGCTAAAAACGTAATTTTCCCCTCCGTATAAAACACGCGGATCCTAAGGCTGGGTCGGGTCAGATTCGGGTCAACCCGGGCCTTAAACGGCACTGTTTTTTATTGGCTATATAAACTAAAAATTCCCTTAAAAAATCATTTCATTACTTTAAAAAAAAAAAACTTTCCTCTCCTCTCTCTCAGCTATTAAGTCCGGCCAAGGTCCTAGTTGTCCCTTCGAAACTAATAAACCTAGATCCGGGCTCGAAATTCCCGAAATCGACGAAGAAGCCCTAAAAAAACCTAGAGACCTTTCGATTTCTAACCGTCTATTCTCGGAGATGGAGCTCGGCCTTCCAATGGCGCGACCGACTCTGATGAAGGTATGTTTCTCACCTTTATTTTATTTTGTAAAAACAAAAACAAAATAGAATATATATCAACCTTAGATTTCGTTTGATTCTCTGCTAGTGCTGTAAAAATTCCTCCTTTTTTATTGATCTTTTTCCTTTTCATTACAGTGTTTTTTGGCTTTTTTATAGCCAAACGCAAACATAATAGCAGAAACAAATCTAAAGAAGAAACAAATCTGTTTCTTTATTTGATTTTCGAATATTTGATTGTGTTTCCTTTTTTGTTTCTTTTTTACGCACAGGTATGAAGATTCGGGGCTATGGTGCTGCGGCGCAAAGGTCTCCTCAGAAACACTAGGGTTTCTGCAACCGATTTGGGCCACTGAGCTTTGGCCATTTTGTTTCATTTTGATTTGGGCCCTTGCAGGCCTATTTGTAACTTGGGCCTTTTTTACCCGGGCCAAAATTGGGTCTTACAGAAGATTTTCGCATAAAATAAATGTGATCTTCAAAGTTCAGGGATTTTGAGAAATTGTACCCTAACGTATTGAAACTCGATTTCTTTACATGAATTAAACAATTGATTATCCTTTTCAGATTTCATCATTTGAGTTGTTTTTAAAAACTTTTTTTAGCCCTCGACACTAAGACATTAAATAATCAATTTGGTATTAATTTTTGGGTGTTACGAGGGTGCTCACCTTTCCTCGTGCGTAACTGACTCCCGAACTCGTTTTCTCAAAATTCGTAGACCAAAATAATTTTTAAGGTGAGCCGATCACACCTTAATAAAGGATTGGTGGCGACTCCAATTTTATTTTTAAAGTTGACAACTAAATTTTTGTTTTCAAAAAGATGGTTTCGACAGCTTGGCGACTTCGCTGGGGACACTAGAGAGTCGAGCCGTGAATTGGTTATGTTTTGTCTTTTTGTCGAAAATCAAAAGTTTTTTAAAAATCATGATTTCCCTGTGCATTCATTTTCATCATGATATGTTTGCATGATTGGACCAAGTTGGTTGATCTGTATTTGCATTTTTGCATTGCATGGTCTGTTTTACCCCTTTAAGTGGGAGCGAGAAACTAGTCCTTCGTGAGGTTTTCACCTCCGTGCAGGGTAGTGGACTGCTTCCGAGATACATTCGTACCTATGTCTTCGTGAGATTTTCATCTCCGTGCAGTCATATGGAAATGTATTCCCCTGAACTGAACTCATCCATATGAGCCTATAATGGGTGAGGATCGAGAAATCTGCTGGTTCAGGTACCCTTGCTTTAGAAATTAACCCTCATATAGTAAACCTTAAGAACCTTCCCTAGGTAGAGCTATACCAAACCGTAGAGGAGTCCTGAATAGGTGCTTTTATTATTTCCTGTGTACATTGAATTATGATTTTTAGTAACTTGTGTGTTTTGTTTTGGTTGCATGACATTTTTGACTGCATGGCATTTCATCATAGAAAAGAGGTGTTGATTCACGTTTGGTTGTTAATAGAGAACTTGCCACGGAAAATGGGTTTCTTGATAAGGTAGAGGATAATACGGTTGTCCGAGTATAGTCTAAGAAAATGTGACACGAAAGGTAATAGCCTAACAAAAAGAGTATACGACTTTGCTGCATGACCTGAGGATTCAAAATGTCAAACTTTATTCAAAAGTCATCAAAGGTCCCAATATTTTAAAGAAGTTAATGAACGTGAGTGAGTTAGGAGTTACAACCTAGATCAAATAAAAAGGAGCTCAAATTCACGAGATGCATCTTAATATCTGAATGGTCGATGTCTTCACTTGGAGTACGAGGGTGAAGCCGTATATATATATCCGCTTTATGTAAAGAGATTTATTTTCTAGTGAAGTTTTCTAGTAAAGAATTGAACATGAATCAACGTCTCTTTTTGCATTCATTTCATGCATTTGCATTACATTACATCATATGCATTAAACACCGCTAGATGATCCTAATTAACTAAAATCATTGCTCAGTTAACTTGGAAACCAACTAACCAAACATCGTTACGGCACTCGAGTAAGGATAAAATATGTGGATCAGAGATTGGAAAAGCTCGAACAGTACCAGAAGGAGATGCAAGACCGACTTCAGCTACAAGTGCAAGAGCGGTTAGACAAAATGCAGCAGGATAAGTCAGAAAAGATGCAAGAATCTCAAAATGATATGATGGCAAAGCTAACTCAACTGGTAACTGGGGGAAGTGATAAAGGAAAGGGTCCCATGGCAAATATCGAAGAGGGAAATGATGATGAACCTCTCTATCCTTCAGGCTTCACCCCTCCACATGTGCGAACTCAAGCTGAATACCCATACAGATCTACTGTCACCATCATACCTCAGCAGTTTCGAGCTGGTGTTTCAAACTTCCAAGCTGGATCGGGCTCTAATCCTGGAAATAACCCTGTACCATTCCTGACTTTGATGAAGTGGCTAAGAAGGAAAGAATAAAGGAAGAGTTACCGAAATAGTTAGAGGAAAGGTGCAAGTGGCTCGAGGAGAAGTTCAAGGCGGTGGAGGTCACTGAAAGCTATCAAGGGATTGATGCTAAAGAGTTGAGTTTAGTTCCGGATTTGGTACTCCATCATAAGTTTAAGATGCCAAAATTCGAAAAGTACAATGGGACAAGTTGCCCAGAAGCTCATATCACCAAGTTCTGCAGGCGAATGGCCGGATATGTTAACAATGACCAGCTATTGATACATTGTTTCCAGGATAACCTCGTAGGGGCAGCATCTAAATGGTACAATCAATGGAGTCGTACCATGATTAGTTCATGGAGGGATTTGGTGCAAGCGTTCATGAAACAATATGGTCATATAACAGACATGGCTCCTGATAGAATCACTCTTCAAAATATGGAGAAGAAGTCCAGTGAAAGCTTTAGGCATTATGCACAAAGATGGAGGGAAGTCGCAGTCCAAGTTCAGCCACCGCTCTTGGAGAAAGAGATGGCTATGCTGTTTATTAACACATTGAAAGCACCGTTCATTACTCATATGTTAGGGAGTGCCACAAAAAGCTTTTCTGACATAGTTATGAATGGTGAAATGATCGAAAATACTACAAAAAGTGGGAAAATTGATGCAGAGGAGAGTAATAAGAGGTCAGTCTCAAGAAGAAGAGAAAATGAGGTGAACAACACGGGTTACTCTAAATCAGTTACTGTGAGTCAGCCAAGAAAGGGGGTTGGTAATCAACAGAATTCATTGAGGCAAGATTCCGGCATGAAGACTGAGAAGTTCTAGTTTACACCAATCCCAGTACCGTATAAGGAACTGTATCAAAATTTGTTTGATGAACATGTTGTTTCCCCTTTTCATGTGAAGCCTCTACAACCTCCGTATCCCGAATGGTATGATGCGAACGCACAATGTGACTACCATAGAGGAATTACGGGACATTCAATAGAGAATTGCACTGCCTTCAAGAAACTAGTTGGAAGACTCATTGACATGGGTGTTGTCAGGTTTGGTGACTCATCTAGTGCAGAAAATCCGCTACCCAATCATGATTGATGATGGAGGGAATGCAATGTATGAAGAAGTAGCGAGATTTTCACATTGATGCCATATAAGAAGACGAGATTAAAAGGGTCATTGTTAGATATTCGCCTTTGAGGTGTTCTAAATAATTGGACTGTAGAAGAAACCCTATAGTATTTAGAGTTTGTTAGAGTAATGTTCAAAACACACTTATTTCTTTTAGCCTAGAAGCAATAAGAACTTCTTTGTGAAATGGGCTCATGTCTGAACATTATTATTTTAATAAAATACATCATTGCAATCATCTTTGAGCGAATGATCTTTCATTCTTTTGGATTTTTTCTGCCAAACCATTCTTTCATTCATTCATACATTCTTTGTAAATTCTTTAGCACCTACAATAGGTCCCTGGATATCAATGACATGATTGACACTGCTATAGGCTCTGAATCTCCTTTTAAGCAAGACATGTGTTAGAGAGATTTCACGACTTTGAAGTTGACATGGATTGTAGCCTATCTCCTGACTTGTTGAGGATGGTAGAGTAAGATGAGACAAATTTACCTCATGAGAAGACATTGGAGATTGTGACATTGAGGGAATAGGCATGACCGAAGAAATAAAGCAAGATATTGTTGAGTTACTTCAAGAATTCAAAGATGTCTACGTATGGTCATACCAAGATATGCCCGGGTTAAGCACTGTCATTACAATCTGAATAACAATATGATATCAGAAATTTACAGTATGTTTAAGATTAATATCATGAATGATGCAATGAAAACTCTACTGGATCAGTGCCTCTCTCTTTAGTTTATCACGATTTTTCTATTGAAGTCAAAGTTCTTTTTCTCCGAGTATTGGCTGAGCAAGTTGGATGAAGCAGAACAGATTTAATCGCGATGTGATCAATTGAACTTGATAGATGGAAAAAGGCTAAAAGTTATTCATCACGGTCAAATGAATGATGCGAGCCTATAATAAAATGTTCATCCCAGAGAATTCCACGAGTGTGACCAAATGTTGATCATCTTCCTTCTACAAAAAAAATGTTTTGGAGGAAAGCGTATGCCAAATTTGGAAGAACCTTATGTTATAGAGAAGGTTTTTTTTCCAAAGAAGCTTTGATTTTGAGCGAGATGGATGATAAACCTTCAAAGTCCTGTAAATTCAGATTCAGTCAGGAAATACTCCGCTTAAAGAAAGAGAGGACCAAGGTAAAAACCCGCAAATGGCAGTTTGAGTCCAAAAAAAAGGAAAAAGAAAAAGTGATGTGAAAAAAATGAAAAGATGAAAATGAAAAATGAAAAAGTAAAAATGGAGAGGCTAAGGCAAAAACTCGCAAAGGGCGCCTTAGACCAAAAGGGATTTGAGCTGAAAACTCGGAAAGGGCGGCTCAAATGTTGATCAAAATGGCGCTTGAAATTTTCAGAGCAGCTCAAATACTGATCAGAATGGGGGCATGCAGTGGTCTTGCTATACCTGAATCAATAGGAAAGGGTAGGCGACATTTTGGGGTATCGACAAAGTACTGTAGATCTCCTAAACATATGTTAAACTCAGAATAGTCTTTAGAAAGTCTGTACAGAGAAGTTCAAGCTGCGATATCTGGGACACCTAATCCTTATACTATTTTTGTTATTCTTGGAACACTTCATTCATTTCCAAGATACGCATTCCTAAATCAATTTATTTGTTATCCATCTTTATTATCTTTGACAATTTATTCATTTCGAGCTGTGCTCAGAACCAACTCTATTCTTATCCATGATCTTTTTGCAAGCATGTTACATTAGAATAATGGTTAATAGACTAATAAAACTTTCACAAGGGAAGTTTTGCATATTACTCTAGAAGTTTCTAAATAATACGGTAACCTGAAACAGGACTGTTGTTTAGAACGCACCAGGTTAAAGGTTGGAAATCTAATAAGGAAGAGTCTAAATTAAGACTATCCCTTTGAATTTTGTTGTTTAAAACATCGATTCAACAAAATGGTAATATGTCGTATTGGTGACAAAGCTTAAAAGAACAAGCAAGCAATGATCACCGAATAATAAGAAGAAGTTCTTCTTGGAGAAGAATATTCTTCATTTGTGCATGAGCATTTGGTATGACTCCCTAGAAATGGTGAAAATGACAAAAGAGCTTCACATTCTGCATCATTGAATTGTGATAGTGGAGGATTGAGAAAAGGCCAGATCTTTTTACCCTTGAGTTACCACGAGAGAAAGATGATACAGATTTTGTATTCCAGTGGATTGAACTTTGAAGTTCACAGTGGGGGTAATTTGATTAAGTGTTTTTCGGAGATGCTAGCTGAGCAAGAAGGTGTTATAGCACATTAGTGAGGAAACCTTAATAAACTTTGAGTAATAATAACTCAAGCATTAAAAGATCGTTTTTATGACATTTTGTATTCATTTAAATGTCATTCATACACGTCTAGTTAGGAGCATTTGATTCATTCTAATCATGACATCCTAATCTCTAGGCATAATTAGGTTCATCATACAGGTCATGTTTTACAGAAAACAGATCAGTGAAATCATAAAGCCTTATCCCCTTGAGCAACAGTGGAGCTGGCTAAAAAGCAGCAGATCTTGTCTTCATGTATTGGCGTGAAGTAGATCAAAGATAGCAGATCTTGTCTTCCCATACTGGTGGTGAAGTAGATCGAAGATAATTGATCTTGTCTTCATGTATTGACACGGAGTAGATCAGAGATACAGATCTTGTCTTCATGTATTGACATGAAGTAGATCAGAGATAGCAGATCTTATCTTCATGTATTGACATGAAGTAGATCGAAGGTAGTGGATCTTATCTTTATGTATTGACATGAAGTAGATCAGAGATAGCAGATCTTATCTTCATGTATTGACATGAAGTAGATCGAAGATAATAGATATTGTCTTCATGTATTGACATGAAGTAGGTCAGAGATAGAAGATCTTATCTTCATGTATTAACATGAAGTAGATCAAAGATAATGGATCTTGTCTTCATGTATTGACATGAAGTAGATCAGAGATAGCAGATCTTGTCTTCATGTACTGGTGTGAAGTAGATCGAAGAAAGCATATCTTGTCTTCATGTACTGGCGTGAAGTAGATCGAAGAAAGTAGATCTTGTCTTCCTGTACTAGCAATGAAGTAGATCAAAGATAACAGATCTTGTCTTCCCATACTGGTGGCGAAGTAGATCGAAGAAAGCAGATCTTGTCTTCATGTTTTAGCGTGAAGTAGATCGAAGATAGCAGATCTTGTCTTCATGCATTGGAATGAAGTAGATCGAAGATAGCAGATCTTGTCTTCCCATACTGGTGGCGAAGTAGATCGAAGATAGTAGATCTTGTCTTCATGTATTGGCGTAAAGTAGATCGAAGATAGCAGATCTTGTCTTCCCATACTGGTGGCGAAGTAGATCGAAGATACCAGTCTTATCTCCTTGAAGTTGCAGTGGAGTAGACAAAAGAAACCAATCCTATCCCCTTGAAGTTGCAATGGAGTAGATTAAAACCACATATTTTATCTCTCTGAAGTTCTAGCAGAGTAGACCGCATCAGATTTATTTTTAAGTTGTAGCAGAACAAGTTGAAGCTATAAGTCTTATCTCCCTGAAGTTGCAGTGGAGCAGATTAAATATAGCAAATTTTGAAGCTACAGCATACGAATCCTATCTCCCTGATATTCCAGTGGAATGGATTGAAACGCTAGTTCCTGTACCTCAGAAGATGCAGTAGGAAGGAATGAGGCTACTAGAAGAAAGGCACTAAAGAAGTTGAGGCTCAGTAAGACCAGGCACAATTGGGCTTTTGGTCTTTGATCCATTCCCGTTACACGACAACGAGCAAAGAGGGGCAGCTGTATAAGCCCAAATGTGCCCAGGCCCTATAAAATTAGCCCTAGCCCAATACCCTCCAATTTACCCAAGCCCATATCAGCCTAAAACCAAAAAAAAGAAACCCTAGCTTCTCTGCTTCAGCGCTGCAGCAAACTGGTACCGCAACAGTAGCCACCATTCACGCGAGTTGCGCCTCCACGCGCGCCATGCCTTGCACGCCGCACCTCCAGCAGTACCTGCAGCAACAAACACAAATAATACAGCAAAGAAAAGGGAACAAAACAGAATAGCAAAAATTGGGCGACAATATGCCAACAAAAAAAACAGAATAGATTTCTTTTGATTTTATTTTTTGTTTTTCCTTTTCCATTTCGGCTATTTAAAGCCGTGAAAAATCTGTAAGAAAGGGGATGAAAATAGAGAAAAAATAAATACAAAATTTTTTCCGAATACGGAGGTGACTTTTCCGTTTCACTTTATTTGGCGTTTGTCGCCCTTTAGATTGTTGGTTTTGTTTTTTTTTATGGTTTTTGATTTATTTTTATTGCTTAAAATAAAAAGAAAGGGGAAAGGACTAACCTTTGTCGCCTAAACCGTCGAAACGGTCCCCCTCCGTCGCGATCGGAGGCTGGGGCGGCGATTGAGCCGTGGGGTTCTTGAACCGTGGCGAGGAGGAAAAGAGAGTGAAACCCTAGCAGGGGGTTTTCACTGCTGTTTGGGGTTTCAAAACCAAAAGGAAAATGAGTTTTTTAAGAAAAATTTTGATTTTTATTGAAACTGCAAAACGGCGCCGTTTTACCCAGGCAGACCCGTGCAGTGACCCGACCCGGAGGGGAAGATCTGCGCGTTCTGGCCTGAAAGGGGAAATTGCGCATTTGGCCCTCTTTTTTTGTGTTGCGTTTCAATTAAACCCATTTTGTTTCAATTTGGCCCATCGCTGCGCAGTGTTTTGGAGGGCGAGAATAATTTCCCTTTTGGTCCTCCATTATTGCTTGCGCATTCAAGTGGGTCCCATTTTTATTTATTTCGAATTTGCCCCGTTTTTTTCGTCTTTTTTCAATTTAATCCATTTTTTTAAAAACTTTTATTTTATTTAATTGTTATTTTAAAAAAAAGCATTATTATATTATATATTATCATTATTACTATCATTATCTTTGTATTCATTCACATGCATTTTGCTTATATAATATATATATGCATTTTTTATATAGTATTCACCTATTGTTTTTTATACGATATAACATATATGCATATTTTAATATATATATTTTCTAAGATTTTTTAAATACGTATATACTTTATACCTACATACTTTCTCTTATATTTTTTTATTTTTTTATAGAATTTTTTTAATTTTCGTGAAACAAGGTCGGAGTGGATTCGGGTTCCCCTGTTTTGAATTTGAAAAATCATAAAAAATTGTAAAAAAATTATTAGGGTTTTAAAATTATATGTTTAAATTCTTAATGAGTCTATTTCCAAGATAAACAAATGGGAACATCATCCAAACCCCGTAATAAGAGATAATTAATTTTTAGTAATGAAAGGTTGAAGCTGTCAAACAACAGAACATAGACAAATTTGAAGAATTTACTGTACTTATCGTCTAAGTCATAAAATTTAAAATTTCTATAGTAAAAATATATTTGAGTCTAGTTTCAAAAACATCAAGCGGATCTTAAATTCGAATTCTGTACCTCAAGATATAAATAATTTAGTGACCATGACTCAAGTGGACAACTTTGATATTAACACATAAGTAAATAGTGGAATTATAGATAATGTTACATATAAGTATGTTATATACTAAAAGTTAAAGATTCTAACAAATATATACATAAAGGATGTGGAATGGAGAGGAGGAGGAGGAAAAAAAATGAATATATATAGTAGATGAATTTGAAATGTTTCGAAATGGTTGTAGGTGATGGAATGATTAATACATGTGAGTATGTTTTAAACGAATTGATAAAATAATAAGTAAATAATTGTTAATTGATGTGATATTGAATTATTTGTTAAAATTTTATGAAGAAATAAATTGATTGGCACAACTTAGAAATAAATATGAAATATACATAAAGTGGGTAAACTAATTTTGCAAGTGCAAGTCCTCCAATGGTCTTATTTGTAAAACTTTAATATTTGTGTTAATTTTATATACTTTGTTATCTTTGATTGAATATCATGTTATTATGAGGACTTGATATTAGAAATAGATGCAAGTGGATGATATGTAAAATGAAGTGGCGGTTATGACATCTGAATATATATTCAGGTAATGATAAAAAATAAATAAATACAAATAAAGTGTGGAACTTGTAGGAAAATGGATACGACGTCATGATGACAAGTTTGCCATGTCACAACGTAGAAACCCCAACGTTGTGACGACAGTTCAAAATTTTTTTATGAACTATACAATTTGGCCTTTGATCAATTGTGGATGTTTTAATGAGCTCCTTTAACTCATAATTAGTTCTATCGTAAATTTAATTATTACTGAAATGAGTTAATGATCTATATTAATTAAATAATATGATACATTGATATGAAATTTTCAGTAGTTGCTTCGGCAACGAATGTGACATCTTGATGCCTTGACTCGACGACCGAGTCGGGTATGGGGGTGTTACATTTCTTACTGACAATCCCTGCTTGGTTGTTGAATACATCATCAAAAATTTCTTTGTCACTAAAGGAGATCTCAACAATAGGCGTATGATCACATAGAATTTCTTCACAAATAACATTATTAGAAGCTTATTGCTCAAACATATCTTCATCTTCAATTAAAACACTATGAGAAAACTTCTCAATAAGCTTAGTGTCATACTTACAATCCTCGATTTGAAAAGACGAGAAGTTGAATGAAAATGTTGGACATGTAATGATTTGGTGGCCTTTCTCACCACAAAGGATACAAGTAGGTGTTGGACATGTAAATAGTAGACACTTAGAGTTTTGCTGATCCTTCTCATCACAATGCATGCATTTGCTAGTTCGTTCTCTTTGTTCTATGATGAGTCATTTAAGCATGTGTATCTTGCTATAACTTTTGTTCAAATGTTTTTCCTGACAAATCCTTGAAAAATAGAATATGTTTAGGCATTGGAAACAACATGTTCGTGCGGGCTTGGAACACATACAATATATATGCTTTGTTGTAGGTTTATTATTCTCCTCTTCAATACTACGTGTGCACACCATATCTGAAAGCACAAACACTCAAAACAAAAACTTGCCCAAATAAACAAACCTCACATTTATATACTCATTGCAACACCCTTATACCCGACCCGATCACCGAGTCAAGGCATCAGGATGTCACAGTCGTTGCCGAAGCAACTACTGAAAATTTCAGATCAATTTATCATATTATTTAATTAATGTAGATTATTAACTAATTTTAGTAATAATTAAATTTATGATAGAACTAATTATGAGTTAAAGGCGCTCATTAAAACATACATAATTGATCAAAGGCCAACTTGTAAAGTTCATAAAGATTTTTGAACTGTCGCCGCGACGTTGGGGTTTCCACGTCGTGACATGGCGAACTTGTCATCGTGACGTCGTCTCCATTGTCCTACAAGTTCCACTCTTTATTTTTATTTATTTATTTTGTATCATTACCTGAACCGTATTCAGATGTCATAACCGCCACTTCATTCTATATATCATCTACTTACATCTATTTCTAATCTCAAATCCTCATAAAAACATGATATTCAATCAAAGGTAACAAAGTTTATAAAATTAACACAAATATTAAAGTTTTACAAATAAGACCATTGGAGGACTTGCACTTGCAAAATTAGTTTACCCACTTTATGTATATTTCATATTTATTTCTAAGTTGTGCCAATCAATTTATTTCTTCATAAAATTTTAACAAATAATTCAATATCACATCAATTAACAATTATTTACTTATTATTTTATCAATTCGTTTAAAACATACTCACATGTATTAATCATTCCATCACCTACAACCATTTCGAAACATTTCAAATTCATCTACTATATATATTCATTTTTTTTCCTCCTCCTCCTCTCCATTCCACATCCTTTATGTATATATTTTTTAGAATCTTTAGCTTTTAGTATATAACATGCTTATATGTAATATTATCTATAATTCCACTATTTACTTATGTGTTCTTATCAAATCTGTCCACTTGAGTATAGTCACTAAATTATTTATATCTTGAGATACAAAATTCAAAATTAAGACCCGCTTGATTTTTTTGAAACTAGGCTAAAATATATTTTTATAAAAAAATTTCAAAATTTATAATTTAACCAATAAGTACAGTAAATTCTTCAAATTTGTCCCTGTTTTGCTACTTGACAGCTTCAACATTTCTTTACTAAAAATTAATTATCTCTTAGTACGACATTTGGATTATATTTCCTTTTGTTTCTCTTGAAAAAAGACTCATTAAGAATTTAAACATGTAAATTTAAACCCCTAATCTTTTTTTTTTTACAATTTTTGATGATTTTCTAAAGTCAGAACAGGGGAACTCGAAATTAATCTGACCTTGTCTCAAAAAAATTCATATATCTCATAATATGAAATTCTTTTGATTACACCGTTTCTTCTATGTAAAACTAGACTCAATAGGCTTTAATTTCATGTTTTAATTAACTTCTAATTAAATTTATATAATTTTTGGTGAATTTTTAAAGTTAGACTACTGCTGCTGTCCAAAATTGTTTTGGTGCAAAATGTTGATAACCAAGTTTATAACACCCTCCTTTCCTTTCTCTACAATATTACCCATCACTTCCTCTTATTTTCTTTCACTAACATATTAAAAACATAAAGTCTTATATAAAAAAACTCTACTTTAACATCATTTCCATGCTTTTTCAATAATATTAAACTTAAAGATATATATATATATTGAAATTTTGATATTCTTACCTTATCCTATTGATTTCAAACTTTAACTTGACTTTCTCTCTCATCCAACTTCTATTTTCTTGAATCCAAGGTGATTTTCTTGTTCTCCATAGTCTCCTTATCTCTTTTCTCTCTTGGTGATTATGAAAATTCCTTGAAATTTTAGGTGAAAATGGTGGATTTTTGGTAGAAGGATCAAATTATAAAGAAAGCAAAGTTTTCTTCTTCTCTCCCCCTCACTCACGTTGGAAAGATGGGAGGATGCTCTTTTTTTTCGCTTATTCAATTTAGTCCTTATTAATCCATTTTCCTTAGTTTCTAGATCTTTCTACGTTTAAAATATTTACACTATTGACCTTTCACTTCAACTTTTCCATATTTATACTTATACCACAAAAATTCTCATATTTATAATTTAGTTCATTCTTTAATTTAATACATTATGTCTTGCTTTTGATGTCTTTCAACTTTTGTTTTCATTAATCTTATACCTTTCTATGTGCAATTTATCTATAGTTTTAATAAAAGTATCGGTACAGCTCAGTTGTACTCAATTATCATCAGGCTCTCACCCTTTGATGTAAATCCTCCCTTGTGATCTCCTGTACATGGCCTTTTCTGATTCGTCATAGTAAATCTGTAACCCCGCTCTCCTCTCCTCCCCTTCCTTTCCCTTTTTTGTTTTACTTTTGCGCAGCCGGTGGTACACTTTCGACGCATCAAAAACAAAAAACCTTAGTTTATTATTGTAACTGATGTGATGAATTCAAAGCAGAAAAGGAATTCATTAATCCGAATCCACGTCATCAATCCTCGTAGTGTCGCATGAAATAAATGGATACCGTTGGATAAACACCCCCAATAAGCTATCCCTAGCCGTTGGATTGTAGCTCCTACCATTGTTCTTCTCCCTTTCCTTCATCTCACAGCCAAGTTTTCCCTTTTAAATCCTAAAGCCTTCTCAACAAAATCAACAATTAACAGTTCACTACTTCGTCTTCCTCTCACTCTCTTCTTCGCTTTCTCTTAAATAATACGAAAGCTAAAAGAAAAAGCTCTAAATTTCAATGGCGACCGAAGAAATTAGTCGAACTCAAGGCCTCAATCCTTCTCAACAATCTTCTTCACTTCCAGACTACCCTCAGGTAGTTTGCATTTCGTTGTTTTGTTGGGCTTTTCCAGATCATTTCATTTGATGTTCACTTTTCTTTTTTTTTTTTTTAATTTTTTGATTTTACTGGATAGATGATTCTGGAAGCCATAGAGGCATTGAATGAGAGAGAGGGCTCCAGTATGTCATCCATCGCCAAGCACATCGACTCCACTCACTCCGATCTCCCAGCGTCTCACACCACTCTCCTCTCCCACCACCTCAACCAGATGAAACAAATGGGTCAAATTGTTATGTTGAACAACAATTACTCGAAACCCGACCCCAATGCCCCACCCAAGCGTGGACGTGGACGTCCACCTAAACCCAAGGTTCCTCTTCCACCTGGCGTCGTCGTCTCTCCTCCCAGACCTCGTGGTCGTCCGCCTAAGCCGAAGGACTTATTGGCTCCCCCCAAGCCCAAACCCGTCAGCACCGGAAGGCCGCGTGGGCGCCCCACTAAGAAGGCCAAGACTGGTACCGCCGCCGCTCCTCCACCTCCTCCCGGCGTGAAGCGAGGCCGCGGTCGACCTCCCAAAGTGTTACCGTCGGTGGGTTTTCAGTAAAGTAGCCAAGTTAATAAACGAAAGAGAATGGAGAAAAGGACTCATTCCGTCACTGCTCCTACCCCAGCCGCGTTAGGTTTAATATTTTTTTAACCTTAATTGTTTAGGTGTGGTTTAGTTATCTGCTAATTGACGTTTTAGCTTTTTCGGTTTTTTGTTGTAGTTAACTTTTGGTGGAGTACTGTAATGAATTTAGTGTAGGGTTTAGATTTTACTTGAGTTCGACTCTTTGTAATTTCAATATGTGATTTACATGTAAACCTATTACTCTGTCAACCGGTGATGACTCTAAACTTTAATTTGTTGTGGTAATTATGGCAGGTTTGATGTGACTTGTCTGTTTTTTTTCTTCCCCCGCTTTTTTTCAAAATCAAATTGTTAATTATATTTTATTTTTATTTAAATTGAAGATATATTACTTATTTTGTCAAAAAATTATTTATAGTTATTATTAAATATTAGTATGAGATACATATGATATATCATGTTACTGTTTAGTTATGCAAGTTTTACTATTTGGTAGATTGGGTTAATTTGTTTATTTTTAAAGTAAGGTAAAATGAAATTTAATTTCTGATACAAGAATTTTCATAGTAATTTTACCTTTATGTTTTTCATATCTAATTTCATTTAGTATTATTTTATAATATTATATCATGCTACGTTAAATTAAACTGTAAGAGCTAATTTTTAAAAAGCAATTACATTTTATGTAAAATTTTTAAAAATTTTAAAAATCTGTTTGAAAATAATTTTAGAATGATATAAGAATTTGATTTATGGACCTTTGGATTTATTTTATTATATAAAAGAATTTAAAAATTAAAGTTAATAATTTCTCCCTTTTTCAAGAAAAAATTGATGTAAACTCTCCTAAATCAAATTTTATTTTCAAGTTGCACTCCCCCTATTTAAAACATGAAGACATTGTTTTGAAAAAAAATTGAAGCAAATTGCTTGAATTTCAATAAAGGATAGAAAATGGAGTTGATTGAAACTCATATTTTTTATAACTTATGAGCAATGTTCTAAGATTGAGAAAATTGTGTTGCCATTGCTTATAGCGTTAGTGAACTCTGCAAAATTTGGTGGGAATTCTTTTTTCGCCTTTTTATAGGAATAATGTAAAATTATAAAATTATATATTAAATTGGTATGTCAGTTAAATTATATATTAAAATAGTATACTAAAGGTAATGGAAGGTAGTGCATAGACAACATTACTTTTCCTTTTTTTTTTTGAAAATTATTTTTTAATATTTAAATAATAATAATTTTATATTAGTGGTGCCTTATTGGTAGGAGGTACCACAAAAAAAAGGAGGTGGTGCCACACTCACTGGTGGCACCAGTCACGCCTCCCTGATAGGAGGCACTGGTGACAATGGCACGTCCTTTCCGTCAACCACACAATGCACTGCAAATGTAGTGTTAAGTCTTGTTGAAGCATGAGAAGAAAGAGGCAGTAGCAGATGGGGGACCTTATTTACTATCGTCCTTGTAGAGAAGATTCGGCAGAGGGAGAAAAAAAGAGAGAAAGAATGGAAAGGAAGAAGAAGAAAGAAAAAAGAAGGCATATTTGTTAGTAATTATTATTTTTAATCTAAAGGGATTAGTAAAAAAATTTAAATAGATGGGATTAGTTATTTTTTATGTTGTTTTTTTTATTTATTGTAAAGTTTTTTGGTTAGTAATTATTATAAATTGTTTGTGTTTAGTTTAGTGTTTTATTGTGATTTTTTATGAATGTAAATTTTTAAAAATTATTTTTTAGTATTTATGATTAGGTTATAAATTGTTTGTGTTTAGTTTAGTGTTTTATTGTGATTTTTTAAGAATGCATTTTTTTAAATTATTTTAAAGTTATTTTGTTAGTAATTTATGATTAGGTTATAAATTGTTTGTGTTTAATTTAGTGTTTATTTTTAATTTTTATGAAGGTAAGTTTTTTTGGTTTTTTTTAAAAAAATTATTTTGTTAGTAGTTTATGATTAGGTTATAAATTGTTTGTGTTTAGTTTAGTGTTTATTTTTATTTTTTATGAATGTAATTTTATTTGTTTTTGATTTATTTGACAATTTTTTTGATTTATTGAAATGTTGATTAAATTTGTTTTTATATAATTTTATAGGTTGTTTGAATGAAACTAAACATTCATATTTCTATTTTATTTTTTGTTGATTCGTATGTTTTTTATGTTTAGATACTTTATGTTTATTTTAATTATATTATTATTATTATAAACTAACATAAAAAATTTTCTGTAGGTAAAATATTGGAATTTATGAGTTTTTTTGTTGTAATTATATTATTATTGTACTATATTTATCGTATTATTTACTGTATGTATAATATTAATGGGTTTTTAATAATTATTGAAAATGGACCCTCTAGAAATTAATTATCAAAATTTGTTATTGTCAACAAATTGTTAGGGTGTCTCAGTTTTGTATTGTAATATTGTTTCTCCTATTATTGGGATAAAAATGCTCAAATCCAAATTATTTACCTATTGTACTGTGTTTTTTTTGCAACAAACTAATTGAATTCTTTTTTTTAATTGTAGATTTGCAACAAATGAATTCTTTGATTAATAATGATGATCACATATAAAAAATTATTAATGAGATAGTAATAAAATTGTTATTTGTTACTCACGTCATTTACAGAATTATATTAGGTTATATTAACTATTTCACTAATTTAATAATGTCAGGGTTTGTACCGTGCATTGAGGGGTCGTGTGAATGGTGTAAGCTATTTGCCGGATGAACACCTCTTGCCATACTTGGAGTTAGCCGGATTCGGATCAGCAGCATTGATCCATATCTTTGATTTGCGATACGACTTAATATCTACTTTGGTGGAGCGATGACGCACAGAGACTCACGCATTTCATTTGTCGTATGGGGAGTGCACCATCACTTTGCAGGATGTTGCATTACAACTCGGGCTCCCCCTCGACGGGAATGCACTTACTTGGACGTTCGCTAAGTGAGGGGAAATTTACGGGTTTGAGGTTTTTAAGGCTAAAGGTCAATTTTGAGCATTTACCGAGTACTGCCATTGAATGGAAGGTGATGTACACCGTTCGATCTTACATTATGCACATTATAGGGGGTGTACTCATGCTTGATGCCAACAATAACAAAGTCCTGTTGATGTACTTGCTCCTATTATCTGATTTGCATAACTTTTATTTGTATAGTTGGGACTCCATAGTGTTAGCTACGTTGTATCGTGAACTTTTTCGGACGATAAATCCTTCTGCCGTGGACATAGGCAGATGCCTAATATTGTTGTAGTCTTGGGTGCTGTACCGGATGCCATTCTTAGCATCAATTAGTCACCAATCATATATATTTCCACTTGTGAATAGGTGATGAATTTTTACTCATTATAACAATTATTTGACATTTTTTTCGGATGATATTATTCTAACAATTTGTTTTTGTAGATGGAGTACTATCCGAGTATTAGGAGGTCATACACGGTTCCGATATACTGTCTAATGATTGAGAATCATGCTGGAGAGGGGGAAGTTTTTCTAATATTCATGAGATTTTATTATTTTATCTTACTTGACCTGTGTTAATATAACAATGTTATTAATTGTGTAGTTCATCTGGATGCCCTATTCTATCTGAAAATTATGGTGGTTATTCCATCGTTTGCCCACGTCTACTAGAGACCTAAGGTGGATTAATGCACCCATTATTAATTTTCAGATAGTGGAGTGGTATCATGGGGATCGAGTACACTGGCAGTTTAGTTGCATACAGTATATTCTGACACTGCCAATACAGTTGGTGGACATCTACGAGATTAACAAGAGGGGGAAACATGAAAATAATTGGGCGGTAGTGGATGAACAATATATTGCGGAGTGAAACAACTAGTTGGGGTGGATACCTTAGATGGATCGTGCTTTGGATCTACAACCCTAGTTAGAGTACATACAGTGGTACTCTGAGATGGGGAAACCATCTTTATTTGGTGGGTGGTCGATGATAGTCCTTCTGCATATGACACGACTTGGGAAACCCTCCTATTCCTTTCTACATCCGCCTCTAGAATCAGAGCCAGAGCTACACTATTGGGATAGTTCTTATCATCAAGACTTGGGGTGCGATGACTATTTCCCAAGCTCTTCAGGCCACATATATCTTTTAGAGTTTGATATTTTTAGCCCATTACCACCGCAATACTCCACTTCCCCCGGCTCAAGTTCATCGATGGCACTTGAGGCATATAATTTTTCTTCTATGTTTCATACACCTCCATGTGCGGGTGAAAGGAATGTTGATCGCTGCAATCACTCGAAACGTGAATGTCGACCTCCGCAAAAATATACCCCTAGGACCATTCCATCAAACCATCAATTTTAGGGGTTTTTGCAATTTAAATAGTTAAGTTTGTATTTATTTAATTCTACAAAAATATAAATGAAAAAATATATAAATTTTGTAATTCAAATTATATTAATTGCAACAAAATTTAGTAAAATTTTGTATTTATTTAATTGAGATTCATTGCAACATTAAAAATAGAACAAACTTTGTAATTTAAATTAGATTAATTGCAACATTAAAACGAGGAACAAAATTTGTAATATAAATTAGATACATTGGAGTACATTAGCTCAACTCCTACCCGATCGTGACGATTGTCCAATATGGTAGTTTTAATGCGGACATTTACACCGATTATAACTAGCTAATCTGCATACACCATAAAGGTTCCCGTTTCTCCATAATGTCAATTTCATTATGGATTTTAGATTATTGTTGACGACCTTTCAAATTCCTAAGCAAATCCTTTGTCTGGGATAAGCTCGAAAGTCGTTGGAGGTACCTACCACGTAGACAGGTTAGGCAGGACGGGGATCTCGTTCTCCCAGACACACAACGTGCGTTTGAGGGTGTACACCTAATTGATAAATTGTTCAACATTGAGTGAGACTTTGACACAGGGTGTCACGACAAGCACACAGGGATAATGAAGTGTCTGGAACCTCTTACAATCGCACTATCTATTCCGGAGATCAACTCCGTAGGACCTAGGTGGTATACCAGTCGACGATTGATGGTCTCCGTAACTTGAAACATTTTAAGATATCGTGAGTATACTTTTACATTCATCGACCACGCCATCCGACAGTTTGCAACCATTGCATCCTTGACATATTCAAGAAACACGTGTCCTACCTTCATTTGGTTGACTTGTTACTGTCCCGTTCATAGCATCAAGGTAGCCAACCTGTAGAATGTAGCCGAGAACATAGATAAAATTAGAAGATGTCGTACATAGATAAAATCAGAAGATGTCGTTTTTTCATCAACACGGAGCTAACCCCCTTAGCCAAGTTTGTGGTCATATGACTATAGCGAAATCCAACCTATAGAAGGTAGTCGAGAACATTGATGAAATCGAAAGATGTCGTGTTTTCATCAACATGGAGTTAACCCCTTCGCCAAGTTGGTGGTCATATAACCATAGCGAAAGCTCTCGTCAAAACTTTGAGCTCATTGCCACGGCTCCATGGTACCCAACCACTATCAGAAAGGTGTGTTCGTTTCACCCTCCATATCATTCTCAAGTCGAGCCATCTTTTGCCAAAAAATGTGTGACTCTAGCTCATACGTTGTGTTTGTATTAAGAAAAAAGAAATTATAGTCTCGCCCTAAAACATTAAAATGTATATTGAAAAGATAAGGTCATCATTTACCCATTCTCACAACTTGTCTCCGCCAATCTGCATTCTTAGAATCTCGGTGAAAGTTAGCCGCAATGTGCATGATACAGTAAACAAATCTCCATGGTACACTGGAACGCATAAGGGCGGCAATTAATCCTTTCCCTCTATCGGGGATGATGCAAATATTATAGTTACTAATAATATACCTCCGCAAGTTCGTAAGAAAGAATTTTCATAATTTCATAATTTCCTTATCCACAATGGCAAACACTATTGGAAGCATATTCTTGTTCCCGTCTTGAGCAACCACAAGAAATAGGATTTGTGTATATTTACCATATAGCCAGATTCCATCTACTTACACAAACGACTTGTAGTGGGAAAATGTGCGCACGCATGGGTCAAATGTCCAGAATATCCATTGGAAAATTATTTTTCCTAGTTGTAGTTGGTTATCCGGGCTGTAATAAGGTCATGTCTGCAACTCAATTACAGTCTCAGACACGTACTTTTGCATAGCAGCTATCCATCCCTGTAGCTCATTGTATGACGCATCGAAATCTCCGTACAATTGCTTAATTGTTAGATGTTTAGCTATCCATGCCTTTCGGTATGATACTCAATACTGGAATCGTGTCTACATTTCAGAAATCTGTACCGAAACTTTAATGGTTGGCATGTCATTCACCACTGGCATGATGCACGTGTGAGGTCTAACAAATTTTTGTATCTCCCACATCTGCGACTTTTGGATAAATGCAGCTCGTACCTGCCAATTGCAGCCTTACGTCGACCTCTAACACTTCCATATATATAATGTCGGTTTAGACACGGTAACTTTGTAATCCACTACACATTCATGTTATACCGCTTAATGGGAAATACAAAATATTTCTTAATTTTGAATCTCTGGCCTACGAACAACTTCTTAGGATCAGAATCTACGGATAGCCAGTGAACATGTAGTATTTTAGGGTACTCCAGGAACTCGGCTGCGTGCTATCCATCTGGGTCTATGAGCGACATGTGAGCCCCAGGATTATTGTGTATCACAATAGGTCGAATTTAGTTCCTGACTAAAGACATGTTAACGTTTTCATCATCATTCGAGCCTTCATCGTTAATATCATTTGAGACCTCGTCCACATCGGGATCACTATCACAATCAACCTCATGATTAGAAGCATCACTACTATCACATCCATCATCATCAACCACATCAGTTTCGGATGCAGAATTAAGATCGATGTCAATCCCGTGTACAGTTGATTGACTATCAACATATGATATCAAAACCACCATACACGTCTCTTGAGCTTTATATTATTCACTTAGTGGAGTGAGATCTTCAGTTGGCTCCATACCAGCCAGTTCATTAGTGCATTTTGGTCCATTCGATTCCCACAATAAAGAGCGACTCTTGTCTCCACGTTTTTATCGTGTACAAGTTTCATCTTAGTGAATTTGATGGGATTTGTCGAAACTGAAAACTTGTAGAAAAGTTTCGAGATCCTTCTCTCACAATGTCTAACAATTTTTACACTAATCATTTCCTTCATATTATCAAATGAGACATTTCTATTAAATCTCATTGTTATTTGTTGGCAACATTCAAATATACATCCAACTGTTGTTGTCAAAATTACCCCATCGAAATAAAGGCATAGGAAGAATTGATTATCCATATTTAATACTAAATCTGTTAAAAAAATGAAAATTCTCAAAACAATTTCAAACAGCAAAAAATTACTTCAATAAAAGATTTAATGAAAAAAGGACCAAAATTATGTCAATATGCAAAACTTTTCATTTATAAGCTCAGATTTTTTTAGTTATCATTTTGTACATGTACAACCACATTTACTCATTTTTTTCATATTCTCTACTCTCTAACGTTTACATTATCTTTACATTTAATCACTTAAACTAATTTCTAGGTTTTCTTCCATCTACGATTCTGTATCTTCCTCCGGGAAATTCTTTATATAAAATTTTGAATTCTTTTCAAATTCATCTTTTACAATCCAATATGGAAATTCCTCGGGATCTTCTTCCTCTTTAATCTTTATAACGGGAATCGAATTTATAAATTCTTTTGGTATTTTCCTAACAACTAATTTATCTATCCATGGTAGGTCAAAGACATTTTTATTCTGAGTCAACTTTCGAGAACCTACACTTTCTCTCGCTATTTTCCTTGCTTCATAAGAGATTATAAACTTCACAAAGTATGTAACTATATTCCAATAGGTTTGTGGTACTAATGTCTTCCAAAGTTGGTCTAAAATGATTTGATACCCGTGTTCTATTAATGTCCATCTAAGGTTCAAATATTGCACTTTTTTCTTTTTAATCAGTTCATGACACTTCCATAACACTTCTTGTATCTTTTGATTTATGGTAATAAGGTGTTGAACGATGCCTTCTTCTGGTTTCATTCTATAATCTTGCAATTCTCTCATTATGTTATCAACTTTCTCTCTTTATGCTGAACTTGTTATCTCATTAGGTAATATCAGATTTACTGCCATTTCTACCAATATCTTTGACAAAAAATAACTTTTTTCGGATTTCAGTATTTATCTATTTTCCTTTGGTGTCATTACTAACTAACAATTAATCTATAATAGTAACTAACAAAATAACTTTAAAATAATAAAAGATTACATTCATAACCTAACAATAAACAATAAACATTAAACTAAATAAACAATTAACCTAGTCACAAAAATTACTAACAAAATGTAACACCCCTAATCCATATCCGTCGCTGGAATAGAGTTACGAAGCATTACTGGAGTTTACAGAACAAATACGGTTAATTCATGAAATTTACTATTTATATATGAAATCAATCATATTCAATCATATTGTCCCTTAAATGGACCCTCGAGGCCTAATTTATGTGTTTGAAACAAATCGGGGCTAAATTAGAAACTCAGAGAAATTTTCGTGAAATTTCAAAAATTTTCCTAGGTACAGGGGGCACACGCCCGTGTGGCCAGGCTGTGTGGCTCACATGACCATTGACACGCCTGTGTCTTCGGCCGTGTGGGCATTCAGTGTGAGGCACACGGCCGTGTCTCAGCCCGTGTCCATACCCGTGTAACTCTGACTTGGGTCGCACGGCCAGCCACATGCCCATGTGCTAGGCCGTGTGGACAATTTATTTTTCAAAAATTAGGTGTAAGGGATACATGACCAGACCACATTCCCATGTGCAGGCCCGTGTCTCTACCCCTATGGATGAAAATTAGCCATTTTATGGCCTCTTTTCTCACCCATTCTTGACTTCAACCTACACACCTCAAATTTCATTCATATAGGCCATAACAAGATCTCTAAAACAACCAATTCCTAACTTTAATACGGTCATATTATCACATATATTCTAACATTCTAATTAGAACATAAATCAATTCACACATGTAACTTCTTATATCAACAGGTTTTACCAATTTGTTCATTACTAAGCCTAAGAACTATCCATCCATTAACCACACTAATGCTATACTAAACATGATAAAACCATTCATATATAAGTTAACTTGAAACATAAATAAAAGGTAATTATTGACATTTACACAACCATTTCAATCTCTATACATGCCATATAAATCATAATATATATTACAAAATCTACCGGAATAAGTTGGATAGTGTGGCCTGATGTGTTGATCCGATCCCCCGATCTCATGTTAATCTACAAAGACATTAAACAAACAAGTTCGTTGGCTTTTAAACTTAAATCTTACTGAACATACTATAATAATTCTGTTAAGTAAATCATTCAATATACTATTCCTGCCAACCACAACTTCAATCGATGAATTCATTTATTTCAGATTGATATCAATAATAACTTTAAATCTTCGGACATTAATTCCATGTCACTTACCAACCCTTGTAAAATCGGAGAACGCCTTACAGATATGAGTACATCGTATTCAGGAGCTCGAAGGCTACAGAGAAACACATAAGTGCTAAACAGAAACCTATAAAGGTTGAACGGAAGCTCATAAGAGCTGAACGAAAGCCCATAAGGGTTAAACTGAAGCTCAAAATAACTAAACAGAAACCCATTAGGGTTAAACGAAAACTCATATGAGTTAACTAAAGCTCAAGAGAGCTAAACGGAAAGTAAACACGGAAGTTCGCAACAAAAGTTGAACCTCGGTTTACTTGGGTAATTTGCCGTCAATTCCTCATTTGTACTGAACGACTGTACTCAATCTCGCGTTCCATTTCAACAAATGATGTGAATAAATACAATATAGCATTCATAAATCTAATATATAATATTAAAGTTTAACCATACGAACTTACTTGGGTAAAATTATGAAATTTGTAATAGTTCAAGGACTATTTTGCTAATTTCCCTTTTTCACGATTATCTACTGGCTCTTGATCTAAAATATAAAATTATTCATTCAGTAGCATATATTTCAATTCTAATTCACTTCACAATTAATACCCTCCAATTTTAAAAATTACACAATTACCCCAACTTGTATAATTTTACAATTTAGTCCTTCACCAATTACCCTATCAAATGAGCTAATTTTCTCAAATGACAATTTTATCTAAATATTCCAAACAATCATACAACCTTTGATCAACAGAATTTTAATATCAAACCCTAATATTTAATCTTTTCAGAATTTAGTCATAAAATCAATTTCTATTGAAAACACTTGATAAAATCATCATCTAATAAAATTAAAACTCTAAATCCATGTTAATTCATCACAAACATCTAGCACTCATCAATGGAAACTTTTAAAATTACCCATAAAATCAAAAACTAATTACATAAATACTTGGACCTAATTGTAAAAGTCTTAGAAACACAAAAATTTACAAGAAAAGGACAAGAATTGATCTCACTTGGAGCAAAAATATGAAAATCAGCTTAAGAAACCCTCCTATGGCGTTTTGCTGAAGTTTTGAAGAGAAAATGTCTAGAATTCTCTTGTAATTTCAATTTCTAAATTTAATTTCCTATAATTTACAATTTTACCATCCATTCCAATTATTTGTTATTTCTTACCTACCGCCCCACTAATTTATTTTGGGCATAATTACTCATTAAGTGCTCCCTTATTAAATTTTCAAGCCATTTGATCACTATTTCTTTGATTAGCAAGTTTTGCACCTTTTTGAATTTAATCCTTTTTACTAAATTAACTATCAAAGCATTAAAATTTTCTAACGAAACTTTAATACTACCTTAATTACCCTCCGTAAATATTTACGACTCGGTTTATAAAATCGAGGTCTCGATACCTCGTTTTTGAAACCAATTAACCTAATAAATCCTTGTGAAACACAAATTATTAATTCCAAAAAATTTTCTAATTCCATATTTGACTCGTAAATACTAAATAATAAAATTTTCAAACTCACTTGTCGGATTGAGTGGTCTTGAACCACTATTTCCGACACCACTGAAAATTAGGCTGTTACACAAAATTAATTAAAAATTAATTAAAAACTAATAAAAAAATTACATTCATAACCTAACAAATCACAATAAACATTAAACTAAACAAAAAATTAACCTAATCACAAAAATTACAAACAAAATAAGTTTAAAATAAATTAAAAATTAATAAAAATTTATATTTATAACCGAACAAATCACAATAAACATTAAACTAAACAAATAATTTATAATAGTTACTAACAAAATAACTTTAAAATAAATTAAAAACAACATAAAAACAACAATAAACAAACTACACAATACTAACAAAATAATTTATCATCATCATAATCCAGTCTATTTAAAAAACAAAAACAAAAATGCATTATCCTTTTTTTTTCTTCTCCCTTTCTTCTTTCTTCTCTTCTACTATCTTTTTTTTTTCTTTTTCTTTTGTTAAACTACTTCTCTTCTTCATTAGGGACCATTAAAAGGACCCCAAATCTGCTTTATTGGTTCCACCTATCAAAGAGGGGTCATTGGCGCCGCCTATCAGATAGGGCATATACTAAACTCGAAACCCTTTTCTATCAGATAGGCGCATATACTGGTACCGCCTACTGATATGGCACCACCGCTATATACCATTCCGGTATTTCTATGTGGGCATATACTAAACTCGAAACCCTTTTTTTTGTGGTACTGCCTACCAATAAGGCACAACTAATATAAAATTATTATTATTTTTAAATATTAAAGAATTAATTTCTAAAAAAAAGGATGATATCGCCTATGCACCACTCTCCACTGCCTGTTGTATACCATTTTGGTATATAATATGAGTGACATACTAATTTGATATATAATTTTTTATTTTATATTATTACTGTAAAAAAGGCCCCTTTTGATATATAAAAAAGGATGAATACAAATGAAAGCACAAAATACTAAGTGAACTCCTATTTGAAAATCAAAGCAATTTGGAAGAGAAACATAAAGAACATTTAATAAAATGGACAAATAAGATTAAGATTAAAATTAAAAAGTAAATGATATTTTAAAATCAAACTTTTATAAAATAATATAATTATATTTAATACTTATATTTATTAATTTATCAAAGAATTTTTTAATATAAATTTAGTATTTATAAAATTTAATAGTGAAAATCCAATATTCAATTTTTTTAACACTATTTATCAAACACACTCTAAAATACAACATATAATATACAAAAAGTGATGTAAAATATCCAACTAAAACAAATCAATCATCTGACCGGAAAATAGAAAAAGTCCAAATATAGATAAAATACCCAATTAGCAAGCATATGCATTAAACTAAAATAAAAAAACAAATCATCTCAAGGAAATTCTAAGGGTATGTTTAGTATTGCTTTTAAGAAGTACTTTTAGGACAAAAAATATTTTTACCATAAAAACATTCCTAAACAAGTTACTTTTCGACAGAAAAAGTACTTCTCCTAAGTCAAAAATTGGCACAAATGCACTTTTTTTAGAAACTAAAAATTTAAGCTTTTCCCTTAAAGTGTTTTTTTTTCAAAACCACTTTTGAGAATCATTGTTAAATTAAGTTGTAAAAACTTATTTTTCAGTGATATCGGAAATAGTAGTTTTGAGACCACAAATTCAAAGAGTAAGTCCGTATTAATTATTATTTAATTCATACAAGTCAATTATAATTTTATATTGAACTTTGATTAGATAAATTTTAATTTATTGAACAAATAGTTTAGTATAGTGGTTTGTTCTGTAAGTCAAGTGGTTTTCCGAAATGAGGTATTGAGAGCACGTTTCTGTAAATTGAGACTATAAATATTTTTATTAAATATTTACAGAGTTATTATTTTGATATGTGAAGGTTCGGTTCAGAAATTTTAATGTTTAGATTGTTAATTAATTAAAAAAGACTAAATCATAAAAAGTGCAAAAGTCAATTGCTATTAGTGTTTTAGTGCCAATCGGGCATTTCAATAAAATAGAGTGGCTTAATATGGTAATGAAATCATTTCATTAGTTAGGGGATGGTACCTAGAGGTGATCATGGGTCGGGCTGAGCCGGGCCTAGACAAAATTTTAGGCTCGTTTTCTAGGCCCGAGCCCAGCCCAGCCCAAAATATGGGCCTAAAAATTTGTCTAAGCCCGGCCCGAAAAGAAAATTGCTAAGCCCGAGCCTGACCCGGCCCAACCCATATTAAATTTTACAACACCAAAAAAGTATATATTTAATATATATTTGATTAAAAATAAAAAATATATATATTTAATATATAATTCGGGCCGGGCCATAAAAATTTTACCCAAGGCCCAGCCCATTTTCTAAACGGGCCTCTTTTTTTGCCCAAACCCATATTTCGGGCCTATATTTTTATCCGAACCCTCTCATTTTTTGGGCGGGCCATCGAGCCGGGCCAGGTAACCCAACCCATGATCACCTCTAATGGTACCTAAATGGAAATGAATTAAAATATGTGGTAATGGCATTTTTGTAATTAATTTCGATTTAAAACAAAAGAAAATAAAAGAAATTGTCATAATCTTTATGGTATTTTGGCTTGAAAATTGAATACCATTGTTGGGAGAAGAAAGGAGCTTCAGTTTTCCATTTTACTTTGCATGTAAGTGTTTTTAACATCCGTTTTTCATGAATTTTACGTTTTTGAAATCATTGTAACTAGATCTAGCTAACTTGTATCTTTGTTTTTGAAATTGTTAAAGATTTTAGATTTTGCCATTAATGAATTTTAATTTTTTTTATGTTGGATGAAAGATTTATGATCTTGATTGTTGTTTAGGATTATTTTGTAAAGGAAATTTAGTTAGTTTTTAGTTAAAGACTCAATTGATAAAATATTAAAATTGACAGGTAATTCTTGTGAATTTGGAATAATTATGGGCTATAGTTGTATAAATGAAAATACGGTTAGCATGACAAATTATGACATTTTGATAAATTTGGAATTTTGGGTTTAGGGACTAAATTGAGAGAAATGTAAAAGTTTAAGGAAAAAATTGTAAATAGGAAATCATTTGTACTAAAGTGAATATTATATGAAATTGAGGTTAATAAATATAAAAAAGTTATTTTATAGATCAAGAACAAGTAGATAATCGAGGAAAAAGGGAAAGTTGTTGAGTAGTCCCTGAACCTTCACTGTCTCTATAGTTTAGCCTAGGTAAGTTATGATTTGTTGAATATTCATATATATATATATAATGTTATAATCATAAAGTTAATTTAATGTGAGAAATGTAATTGATTTGTAAAATATTATGCGATTACTTGTATTGAACCCGGATGAACATAAGATAAGGTACAATTGGCATGCCATTAGGTTACATTGCGCGTTGTATGGGATTGACTTGTAATGAGATGATGATTCTTGACTTGTTACTGTCCACTGAATATACTAGAGTACAACATTTTTTGCAGACTACCGTGATATATTATAGTGATTTTGTTGTGTTACCGAGGGTGGATGTAAAGTCGTCGGGCTTGGCACTTGGTGCCTAGGTGTGTTTTGGAGGGATGTTAGCCTACGGGCTAGACATTTGGTGCCTAGGTGTGTTCTCTGTTGGTTTAGCTCGTTTCAGCATTTTGATGTGTTTTGGATAGTTAACCGCGTATCCGTATCAGTTTTATCGTTCATCGGGCGAATTCCTAATGGTAGATGACTTGTTATGGAATTATGGAATGTTTGTATGATTTTTCTAATATTATCGTGACTTGATATCAAATGATATCGTGTGATTTAATGGATTATGAAACTCGTACATACATATAAACTCATCTATTGAATGATTGTGGATGACATGATTATTGATTATTAATATTGCTAATGTATAATTGATACGTTTATAAGGTAAATTTTATCGTTTCAACCGTTGAACTTTTTAAGTTCAATTTAAGCTTAGTCGTGTCATCTTTCTGTTTCTTTGTAGATAACATTTGGTGAAATCGGACGATCGGATCAACATGAAGATTGCACTATCCAGATATCTATCGGTAGATTTTGAATGTTTACCTTTGGGTTATATGACATGTAATAGGTGTGTTTTGATATATGTTTTGAATACTTATTTCTAATGGTATATGTATGAGATTGATGTAAAACTGTTTAAATTTGGTATTAGTGTGTTTGTGTGTTTGCCTATGGTATGACATCAATATGTCTTTGTGAACTTATATTTGGCTATTTGATTCAAGTTTCATAATGGCTTGGTATTGAAACATGGCAAGTTTAATGTATGCTTTAGGTATGGTGTGTGAACTTGATTGCCATTGAGTAGTGTAAATATGTATTTGTTTTGGATATTGAATTGTGATTTCAATGAGAACACATTGGTTAAGCATTTAGGTTGGATGATTTTGGCATGTTTTAGGCTCATTTAATTGTGTTTCGAATAGCTTTAATTAATGGTAAATGAGTTGCTTGATGTCCAAGTAAGCATGTTTTTGTGACGTCCCAAAAATTCAAGTATTTGATTTGTTATATTTTATCATAAGTTAATATTTGCTTCAGTGGTTAAAGGTCTCAAATCTATGACTGAGGCCTTAGGTTCAAATCTTGGTGTGAGCAAAAAAGGTTTAGTTTTTGCAATTTTCGGTCAAGGGTGCATGGGGTGGAATTAGATTGAAAATCAAATATTGGGTAGTTATCAGGTTGTGGGATAGAATTGTTGGGATTATCTTAGTTTCTTTTATTTTTATTTTTTTTGGTAACCTTAAAAATGAACTTCATTTTTCCCATGTTCTTCTTCTTTTTTGGCACTTCTTTTGTTTTTCTTGTTCCTTCACTCCTCGTTTTTGTTTTCCTTCCTCTGCGAACAAAATTCAAGATTAATTTTGGGATTCTCCTTGTGGCCTTCCATTTAATCAGTTTCGTTTGGAGTTTTTTCTTGTTCAAATTCGTTTTACTGTTGATTTAGGGAGATTTGCGAGGCAGTGAGTATTCCTCATCCTTTGAATTACTGTGGGTTGTTGTTATCGAGAGTAATGAGATTTTCATCCTTTGAATTACTTCAAAATCAGACCAAGCGTGTAACAAGAAACCCAAAAAATAGTGAACAACAAAAGCTGAAATTGGGCACTATCGATGCCACACGTCAGTGCGCCAGATTGTGTGGCTCAAACATAATCGTGTGTCCATTTTACACGCCCGTTTGGCTACTCCACATGCACGTGTACTTAGGTTGAGGAGTTCACTAACTTGCGTCACACAGCGGTGTCGCAGGCAGTGTGCCAGCTTGTGTGAACCTTGCACCTAACACAATAGGGGCATACGCCCGCGTGGGTTTCTCATGTTTGGTGCACAGCCGTGCGGCAGTCCGTGCCCTTGGCCGTGTGCATTAAAAAAATTAGTTAAAATCATGCCATTTTCACTCCCAAATGCTTAGGTGCCTAAATAGACTAAAAGTACGTGCATACCAGCCTTCAAACCACAATCAAGAACACTCAAACCATGTCAAAAACCTATGTGCCTAACCAATGAGCCACCATTAACACCACAATTCAAATACATAACATTAAACTAATTAAGCTAGCATTTCAATTCACAAGTATATGTCCTAGTGATTAGCAATCACTCAAGCGCTATACCATAGTCTATGTCAAGACTTACCATTTCTTATACTCATTCAACCACAACCATGCATCATGCAAACATACACCATGTAACACCCGAAACCCGACCTAGGAGTTATGGCTGAATCTGGCGGTGTCACATTGAGGTGTTTAACGCAAAACTTGTTGTCGTTGAAATCTTTAAAATCAATTAATCATTTTGTTATTAAACGGTGATTCCAAAACGGGTTGTTCATTTCGAAGTGTGCATCATTAAAAGCTAAAAACTTTTAAAACGTTATAAATTTTCCAATATCTCATTTATTACGGAAGTTTTTTTTTTTTTTAGAAATGTTGCGAAAACGTGGTGTCTTTGAAAACAGTTACCTTTTGAAAACCTGGCTTTTTCTACAACTAGCAGTTTATATCAAACTAAATAAATAAAAACCCCAATTTAAAGTTTATAACTTTAAAGAGGCATTTTTACATAAAAATACCCAAATTCAGTTACTTATAAATCAAAGGCTAAAAACGAAAGCTGATGCGGTTGTGTGGCCATCATCGAGTCCCTCGTAGCACTGATCCGCCTACAATTTTGGATTACCTGTACAGTTAAACATAGGGGCGAGTTTATGAAAACTATGTGTGTAATCCCCTAGCAAGCAAACAGTCAATTAAACAGTAGATAAATACAGTTTGGGTCTGAGCCCGTTACTGTAACAGTCCAGTTCAGTGTGGCTTAATCCCTTTCCCGTAACAGTAAACGATTGGGCTTGAGCCCATCACAATGCCAGTAATCAGTAGGGCCTTTGCCCAATTTCAGTAATAGTATCAGTGGGGCCTTGGCCCATAACAGTAACAAATATCAGTCATGTAGTAAACAGTATGTAATATCATAAATCGATGCAGTAACAGTACAAAATCATTAATCAGTGCAGATATGCAATTAGAAATCCTACCCAATCCAGCCTCTACACACCATTCTGTCCCGCCAAACACCATGTCGGGATAAAATCGACCCACCTAGCCAGATACATCAAGATTAATACCAGTTGCGGCACTAAACAGTATTGCAGTAATGTTGCCAGTAAAATAAACGGCATATAGCGACCAATAGGTCCACAGTCGTCTTGGACGACCCGTGTAACCCTATCAGTACGGTACACTTCCTCCAAATATAACAATCCATCCCTATGCAATTTATCGTGACATAATATCATAAGTGTATGCAAAATGTCATGCTCAATCATAGTCATACATACCATAGAGCAAATCAGTCATACATAACATAAGGTGATAACAGTCATTTGACCCTATGGTTGTATTTCGATCATTCTACCCTATGGGGGTATTTCGGTTATTTTACCCTATGGGGATATTTCGATCATTTTACCCTATGGGGGTATTTCAGTCATTCTACCATACAGAGGTATTTCAGCCACTCTACCATATGGGGGTATTTCGGTTATTTTACCCTATGGGGGTATTTCAATCATTTTACCCTATGGGCTATTTCAGTAATTTTACCCTATGAGGGTATTTCGGTCATTCTACCCTATGGGGGTATTTCGATCATTTCACCCTATAAGGGTATTTTGGTTATTTTACTCTATGTGGGTATTTCAGTCATTTTACCTATTTTGGGGTCTCAGTGCAGATATCGACCTCTCGAAAGGTCCGCAGTCGCCTTGAGCGACTCAGGTAACCTAAATGGTCATAACAATGTAAATGGGCCCAAGGCCTATTACTCGGCCCAAGTCGGCCCACACGCTCGAGCGGTCCGTTTAGCTCAAATTTTGCCATGACTATGAGATCTACATAGCCCAGTCCAATATTTGCCACAAATCGTAGATTTTATCCGTATGGGGCCTACGAGCCTATTGAGCCCACACGGCCTATTTCGACCCAACGTGACCCATTACGACCTCAGCCCATAAAAATGCTCATAAAGGCCTCTATAGTCTATCGCCCATGATTCACGGGTTTGGCTTACTACATGAACGATCGCACGCTTGTGTGGTCTCAATTACCGTATTTCTCGCTTTTCGACTTTTGCCGTTCTACAGTTATAGTGGGGTGTTTACACATCTTGTTTCTATTCGTCACGTGCAGTCGCTTAAGCACCCACCAACCTACATTTGGCCAATCAAACACTACCATCAATCCTACTTTACAGTTAACAAGAAACTCGAAATCTACAGCCCATTCATAGAATAGAGTAGCGTTACCTTTGATCGAACCATGATCATTTCCACGAATCTAGTCTTCAGTGATTGATTAGGAATCCTTGAATCCTTCCTTAACTGCCATACAATTGCTATCAGATATTACTAAAGGCAGAAGAAGAAAGAAATATTGATTTGTTTAAAGAACTTACCGAAAGAGAGCAAAAGAATCAAATACTGAAAGGATTCAACACTAGGACAACCCTTCACCCTCGATTTAAAGCGAAAAGAAAAGAGTAGAGTCAATCGGTGGAAGAAAAGGAAAGGTTTCAGCAGTGGTCAGAACTGGTAATCAACAGCACAACACAAGAAGAAGTGAAGAGGAGGATCGGTTTAGGGGAGAAGAGGGAAATAAATCGAAGGAGACAAAAAAGAATATTCGGCCAACTCAATGAATGGGAAGAAGAGGTTTTCGGCAAACGCAATGAATGGAGAGAATTAAAATTTGATAAACTTAATGGACGGGGAGAAGTAATATTCGGCAAAGGAAACAACTCAACAAAGCAAAACCAAAAAAAATGAGAAGCCCCCTCTAGCCAAATTCTTGCGTGCCACAGAGTCCACTTCCGGCACTACATTCCCTCTCCCCTCATCGCTTGATTTTCTCCTAAAATCCATCCTCAAATCTCTCCACCTGATCACACCACCCCTCAACCACTTAATTTGAATTCTTCTTAACCACTTTACTATCAAAATTTTAGTCCAACACAAACTCACACACGGAACAAGCAGCAAAATAACACCCCTTGTTTGCACAGGTATTCGAACTCAAAACCCATTGAAAAGAAAATTCTTAGCTATGGTGTTTCGGCTATAGAAAATAAAATTCAAGAAGATGATAGGATTTTTGGCTTTTGTTTTAATTAAAGTTCATTTATTTACTTAATTACTATTGACCCTTTTAATTTGCATCCAAATCTATCAACTCGAACTAACTGACCCAAATGACTAATCATAGAAAACTCTCTAGCAGTTTTTTCAGCAGTTATACCTAGACTTGCAGAAACAACACTAGCTATATACGAGTGAGTAGATCCAATATCAATGAGAGCATAGTACAAAAAAAAATGAATAAATATACCTATTATGACGTCGACATCATCACTATCCTCACAGCATCTTGTCGCATAAATCGGTGTCGTCTATTGAGGCTCAGTCTAACCGATACCTCTACCAGTGCTCTTTGTTCTTTCCCCAAACCATTACCCGTCTACTAGTACCACGACCCCTAAGTGGTTACTGAACCACTCTTGGAGGCTGTACAGAACCCGAAGCCGAAGTCTGTGTTTTAACTTGCACCTGATTTGGTTGACAAGGATAATCCCTAACCCGATGCTTCATCGACCCGCAACGAAGGCACAATTCTAACTTCTTCCAGCAGTCATCTGGATGGCATTTCCCATAATTACTATAGAGTTGAATCTTGGGCCTCGGGGGCCTATCAAATCTCGCCCATTTCTTAGGGTACTATCTAGAACCAGAGGGACCCGAATCCCCATTAATCTTAATCTAATCCCTCTTGTGGTCACATCGCTCATGCTCATTAGGCTTTACCTCTTGCATTATCTTTTCTTTATCAACCAGAACCGTAAAAACCCCTCTCTCTGAAGAGCTATTAGAACCCACAATCATATTGCAATCCTCCCCTAAATCTCACGCATTTATCATCGTTAGATGCTACCAATGCTCATGCATATCTACTTAGTCGCAGGAATACAACTTCATATTCAGCCACAGGTCGATCTCCCTAAACTAGTCTCATAAACTTAGGTTGGCGGGCCTCTGCATAACTCGCATCCGCATACTTGCTCTGGAAGGCATTCTTGAAATAATCCTAGTTAACTTTTTTGGGCTGAGCACCTTGCTCAACCGTTAGCCACCACTTATAAGCCTCATCCTGAAGTAGAGACACAATACCCCTCAATTTCTGAGTGAGAGTGCAATCATTATCGGTTATGATACGCTCGGTAGCTTCGAGCCAATACTCAATAACAGTAGGGGTGACTCCAATGACACCCCTAAATAATTTATCCCTTCGATCGGAGTTGTTCAATAACCGTCCCATGACCTCCAGATATAGAATGGGTCTTAGCAACCCTATCTAATGTCCAAATCATGGCTTGAGACAGTGCGTTTTCCCCAATCGTCAGAGTCTAGGACCCCGTTTCAAGAGTAAGAGTACCAATTGTTTCGCTGGTCTCTAAGTTGGGCATACTACCCATAGAGGATGACTCCGCTTGAGCTCCTTTTCGGCATCCTTGACGCCCACGAGTTCCATATCCATGACTACGGCGTGAACTCATTTTACCAATCTATCTATAATGTCAGAGTGTGCAGATCAATTTAAGCTTCCAACAGAATAATCTCGCTAGTTCAGATCTACCCATTTAACCAGATAGCAGTTTATGTAATACAATGTTTCAATTAGCCATTATAACATAATAGAAATACTTACAGGTTCGGCGTCGGAGGCTTGGTCATTTAATAATATTTTAGTTTTCATATTAATTCGGATATCATATTTTCGTTTAACTACTCTTTATCTCACATTATGAGCCCAAACACAGTTCGTGTGTTGACTAATTTGGCTCTGATACAACTAAATGTAACACCCTAAACTCGACCTATACGTCCAAACCAAGTCTAAAGGGTTACATTGACGATTTTAAGAAAACTACATTTATAAACGCAGTCAAAATGAATCTATTCAACATATTATAATTATCACACCAATTAATTATCTATATAATCTCCAAACATCATAATATCGTAGAAAGCTACAATTACTAATAGTAAAGTGAAAAGGAAAGATAAATGGATTGACCAAGCTCCCGTAACGCTGACCCGTTCAAGTTTGAGAACCACCTGAAATTCAGTCAACAATGAAATCAGTTTTGTACCCAATGCATAAAAGACATTCGTTCAAATAAAACATGTGCATAAAAGACATTCGTTCAAATAAAACATGTTTATAGATAATTCCTGAATCTCAAGATTTAGTTAAATAACAGAAGCAATTTCGGTTTAGATATAGAACGGATCAGATATATACGCAAAAGCAATTTCAGTTTCAAATACATAACATATCAGATATATATGCAATTATTCTTATCCCCATCGGCTAAACACCATCTTCGACAATCCTAACACACCATTAAAGGCGTTCAATGCCCAACCAACCCTACACACCATAGATTGTCTGTTTGACATATTTACAAAGATACATACTAGCTACTATATCGAAAATGTGACAAAGCGCCAAATTTATATATCTATATATATAATGTGGCTTGGCCACTAATTCAGAGCAAATCACTTCCTCCTTCACAAATATCCTAAACCCATTATATATATAACGTGGCTTAGCCACTAATTCAGAGCAGATCACTTCCTCTTTCACAAATATCCTAAATTCATGCAAATGCAGATTACATATATCAACAACATGTGTTCAGTCATTCTGATTCAATTCATAAATAGTTAATACATATCAGTGTCATTAATAGTCATCACAATTTATATACATTTATATACTTCATATCTCAATCTCATAGTATCAGACAGTCATTATACAATCAAATTCAGATCATAAATACATTGTGAAGGCTAGTACTCGTGCTAAACAACACTCACGACCTCAAAAATTAGGTTCGAACCTTATTTATGTGCGACACGGCCGGACACAAGCCCATGTCATTTGCTCGTGTAGTTTTAAATCATAAACAGTAAGTTACACAACCTAGACACACGCCCGTGTCCTTGCTCGTGTGGCTCACACGGCCTGACCCTTGCCCGTGCCATCTGCTCTTGTGAGTCTAAATCGCAAACAGAGAGTTACACGGCATGGACACATGCCCGTGTCCTTACTTATGTGACTCACACGGCCTGGGCTCAGGCCCGTGTCCTTGGCCGTGTGGTCCTAATTTGTAAATAGTGAGTTACACGACCTAAACACATGCCCATGCTCTTTACTCGTGTGAACCTTGCACTAACATGGCCACACACGGCCTGGACACACGGCCAACCATATGATCTACCACACGGCCGTGCGGCGTCGATAGCCACATTTTTCGGCGTCCAAAATTCACAAAAACAGGGGTTTTCGGTACACACCTGCGATAGTTTCTAAGTATAAACAACGTAGAAGAATCCCAGAACCTAAAATGACCATTCAATAATCAATTATACAATCATTCTCAAATCATCGCTAAGATCGACCTATCGCCAAAATTTTGTCAAAAGTTTTGACACAACCCCAACTCAAATTCGCACACTTATCTTTCATGTATTAGCAAAAAACCAGACTAACGCGATGGAGGAGTGCCTTTCGTAAGTCATTCACCTAAAAAGGTAACCAATTGAACACTTAAATAAAGAATTCAAGTAAAACAAGTAAAATCTCATTTCGGCAGAATAAACGATAACAAGACGAAAACTCGTAGAGACTGAATGAGATAACTACAAAACTTACACAACGATTGCATAAACAACGCAATGAGCAACAAAAGAATTCCCAGTTAACACAGTATCAAGTATTGAAACAAGCAAAAATATAAAAGAAGAAGAAAAGAAAAAAACAAAGAAAAAATAAGAATAAGAATAAGAAAGGAAACAAAAAGGAAAAAAAAAGATCATAGAATTAGTTCAAAATAATTTAAGTTAACCACCAACCAACCTTCCAATGTTTAGTAAAAATATTCCTCATTGCAAACTCAAGGATTCAAATACAGGACCAAATAGAATATAAATGTATAACCATTGAACCAACAAACTCATTCTTCACACAAGGTTACATTGTATTAAACTTATTTATGTATAGAGGTTATCTTTAAAATAAAATAATAAAACTTCTAAAAATACGACTCGAACTCCTAACGTCAATCACATAAGTAGATCACAAAACCACCGATACAAAGATTTAATTACGATGAAATTCAATAGTCAATGTTAAAATTTTGGGGTGTTACATCCTTGGTATTCGCTTTTTCTTTAGATTAGAAGAAAAATAGGATCGTCTCTTAGTATTGGTAAGGCCCCATGTTCGATGCTTGAACAATACATTGTTGGTTAAAATAACTCTATTCTTAAATTTCGTTTTTATTTTATCGAAGAAAAAATTGGCGTGGTTCGACTGGTGTACAGTTGGGTGATACCATGAGATTAAGTGATCTAATTTAAATAATATGCACAATTGAGACTATTAATTAAACTCTCCTCATTTTGCAAGATCGTCAAGGAATTAAATTGTCGGGATGTTCTTGTAGTTAATTTATAACTAAAGAAGTACTGATACAATATGTCAAATATGAGTGTTAAATTAATTATTATACCAATTCTAATACTCCCCCAACTTGTAAAACATTTAACAAGACTTAGCAGAAAAAAAACCAAAAAAAAAAAAACTAAAATAGTTGAAGGGTGATTTTGTAAGTTTCAAAAGTGTGATGAGAAAAAAACAAACAAACCTAGAGAGCAATTTATCTATTGTTTCAATAAAAGTATTGGTCCAGCTCAGTTGTACTCGATTATCATCAGGCCCCCACCCTTCGCTGTAAATTCTCCCTTGTGATCTCCTGTACATGGCCTTTTCTGATTCGTCATAGTAAATCTGAAACCCCGCTATCCTCTCCTACCCTTCCTTTCCCTTTTTTGTATTACTTTTGCGCAGCCAGTGGTACACCTTCGACGCATCAAAAAAGAAAAAACCTTAATTTATTATTGTAACTGATGTGATGAATTCAAAGCAGAAAAGGAATTCATTAATCCGAATCCACGTCATCAATCCTCGTAGTGTCGCATGAAATAACTGGATACCGTTGGATAAACACCCCCAATAAGCTATCCCTAGCCGTTGGATTATAGCTCCTACCATTGTTCTTCTCCCTTTCCTTCCATCTCACAGCCAAGTTTTCCCTTTTAAATCCTAAAGCCTTCTCAACAAAATCAACAATTAACAGTTCACTACTTCGTCTTCCTCTCACTCTCTTCTTCGCTTTCTCTTAAATAATAAGAAAGCTAAGAGAAAAAGCTCTAAATTTCAATGGCGACCGAAGAAATTAGTCGAACTCAAGGCCTCAATCCTTCTCAACAATCTTCTTCACTTCCAGACTACCCTCAGGTAGTTTGCATTTCGTTGTTTTGTTGGGCTTTTCCAGATCATTTCATTTGATGTTAACTTTTTTTTTTAATTTTCTGATTTTACTTGATAGATGATTTTGGAAGCCATAGAGGCATTGAATGAGAAAGAGGGTTCCAGTATGTCATCCATCGCCAAGCACATGGACTCCACTCACTCCGATCTCCCAGCGTCTCACTCCACTCTCCTCTCCCACCACCTCAACCAGATGAAACAAATGGGTCAAATTGTTATGTTGAACAACAATTACTCGAAACCCGACCCCAATGCCCCACCCAAGCGTGGACGTGGACGTCCACCTAAACCCAAGGTTCCTCTTCCACCTGGCGTCGTCGTCTCTCCTCCCAGACCTCGTGGTCGTCCGCCTAAGCCGAAGGACTTATTGGCTCCCCCCAAGACCAAATCCGTCAGCACCGGAAGGCCACGTGGGCGCCCCCCTAAGAAGGCTAAGACTGGTACCAACACTGCTCCTCCACCTCCTCCCGGCGTGAAGCGAGGCCGCGGTCGACCTCCCAAAGTGTTACCGTCGGTAGGTTTTCAGTAAAGCAGCCAACTTAAATGAAAGAGAATGGAGAAAATGGCTCATACCGTCATTGCTCCACCTCCCGCTTTAGGTTTAATATTTTTTTAACCTTAATTTTTTAGGTGTGGTTTAGTTATCAGCTAATTGACGTTTTAGCTGTTTTTTTTTTCCTTTTTAATTTTTAGTTAACTTGGGGTGGGGGTACTGTAATGATTTTACTGTAGGGCTTAGACTTTACTTTTGTTCGACTCCTTGTAATTTCCATGTAATTGTTAAGACCCTTTTCTTTACCCTTTGATCACTTTTTTTCATTTCTTTTGCTTTTGCTTTTATATTTTTCTATTAAAAGAAAACAGTACAACTAATCTAAATATCTTTTGCTTTTTACCATTTTATTTTTAAGAAGACAAGTTGTAAGGTTAGCTTTTCTAAATAATAATTTCAATTATTTGGAATGTTATTTAAGGTTAAAATATGTTGTGGTTCATTTATTTAGACACAATTTTAAGTTTTTATATTTAAGTATCAAAGTATGTTGAATTCCAAATTTAACTTTGTGTAAATGAACCCACAACATGTTTATTAAATAGTTTTTATATGATGATTTTGTTTTGTAATTGGTTGATTGTTGATTGTAATGATTGGTTTAATCAATTGATTTTATTAATTGTATATTTAAAAAGTGATTGATAAAATTTAACTGATAGTTAAAAGCTAATATTTGTAAAATAACAAATAAATGTATGACATTTTATTATTAAGTGTTTGTTTGTTTATTGGGTGAAATTATTGAAATAAAATATTATTACCAAGGAATTAAAATATCCATTGTGAAAATTAATTAGTGAATATTTTTTTAAATATATTTTTGATTTTGAAGGTAAAAATGAAAATGAGAGAATGAAGGTTACAATGCTTTGAGATATCTATTAGGTTTGAAAGTATGTGGCAAAATAAGTAATTTTTGAGCAAGCATCATTGGATATATCATTTAATATGTCTCATTCCTAATTAGTTGTGAAAAAAGTTATCCATTCTAGTATTTTTTTGTTTTGGAAGTTTTAGTTCAACAAACTTTTACAAATTTTCATTCACCAAACACTACAATTAGTGATTTTGACTACTCAATCATTAATTTATGTTAAAATTAGTTAAAAAAGAAGCTTAAAACTCTGTATGCAGGTAAAGTGAATTTTAAACTTTTAAAATATAATAATTAAAACTTAAAATTTGAGTAAAGTATAGGGTCTAATAGCTTGTTTTAATTTATATAAAATTGCTAAAGAAGCATACTTAAAAGTTTAAATGATTTGAAAAAAAGTAATGTCTAGGTTGTTCAAATTCATTTATTTTTAAAAGAAAATTAAATTTTTGTTAATACTTGCAACATGTAATAATATGATATCATATTATTAATTGACAATATAATGCTATCACATTTTAATAATATTATTGTATAAGTATCAAAGTATGTTGAAAAATTAAATAAAAAAAATTTAAGCACCAATTAACTACAATTCTACAAATGAGAAAAGTTCAAAAAGCAAAGTATATATTAACCTTCAACAATCAATTATAACACAACATGGTATGAATAAAATAATATGAACATGTTTGAACAAGCAAAAAAAAAAAAACCTAAAATTTTATATAAATTAAATTATTAATGTTTTGAAATCTGTATAAATATAATATACATAGGAATACATTAGTTGTTTATTGAAAATTATTACAAGTTTAATTTAATATATTTTATTTTTCAAACTGGATCAATAACTTGGTCTGTGTATAATTTTTAAAATTTTGATCTAAGATAATTTAGACAAAATGTTTTTCTAAAAAAATTTAAAGCAGTTTAAAGAAAACTTTAGCGATAATATTGTTTTGTAGTAAATAATATAAAATTTTGTTGAAATTAAATTGGGTCTGAATAAAAAGTTTGAATTTATCTCTGACCAAATTGTTTGAAAACGATAAAAATCAAAAGCCTAGACAAAAAATCGATAATTAAACTGATTTATGTTATAAAATAAATAGACAGAGAGTAAAGAACAAAAAAAATGAGAGAGCAATAGAGAGCGTATTTTATTGATAAATCAGAATATTTACAAAGCTTCTTCAAAATCTCTATTTACATATCTATAATGCGCATGATATGCTACCTCATTAAAAATCTTACCAGGAAAATCCAATAGGACAAAACCTCGGTTAAGGGAAAAAGAGTACAACGCGTATTTACTCACCCTCATGAAAACATCACATATTCTAAGTATTCAAACTTGAATACTAGTTTTTCAAATGACCATTTGAATGTATTTGCTAAACATTTATATTACCATTCTTTTGAAAGTCATGAGTGATGGAAAATTAAGGGGAAAATAAATTTTGAGCTCTTCAAGAGTTTCAACAATAATCATAGCAAACTTTACTCATGATTCTTCTATAAAAACACAAATAGATATTTTGGATCATATTATAATCCTCCTTCAACTACTATTTACCACATATATTCAAATTATTTCAATTCATATATATGAACAATTTCTCGAGAATGTCAATATGCTTCTAGCATCCAAAATCCTTCAAGGATTTTAATATAAACTTTACTATATAGTGGTTCATAAAAGGTTATACCAACAATCATTAGATACATGTTAAATCTTTTATGAATTGCAGAAATAATATATCTAAAGGTTATTGCATCCACTACAAAAAAATATTATATCTTTTTATAATCAATGCCAGGACTTAGCGAAAAACTTCATATTTTTATTCTGCTTTTGTAAAACTACTTATTCGCACCCTCACTGGCTTTATACCTTTAGATATTTGGACTACTGGTCCAAAAACCTACACGAATTTAATTGTACTTGAGTTGCGTCTTTCAATTTTGATCCATTTACTCCATTTCTATATTTCTCAATATATTTATTCAAGATCCTCCTTCTATTTCATTATTTCAATAATAATATTGCATGTAAAATCATTGTCGACCACTTTTATTATCCAATTCCACATTTTCTCTAATTTACATAACTTATCGAGATCTCTTATTTTCATTATTTTAATCTTCAGTTTCAAGTACCTGAATCTCTTCTAGAGTTTTATTTATTAGTTATGTTTTCGGCCTCTTCTGGAGCACCCGCCTCCACTGTATGACCGTCTAGAATAATTTTCATCTTTGGAATCAATCAATCTATTATTTATTCTAACTGAATGTCCTATTGGGACTTTGATTCAAATTAAAATATTAGATGGTATATAACAATTGGTTATTCTCATTAAGTTTGTAAATACATCTAACAGTTAACTTATAATGAGTTATCCTTGTTGAATTTTTGGTTAAAATTACTCTTCCCCTAGCTCATTACAAGTTATTATTTCTCTCACTCTAATATCGGGGAAACTATCGAATCAAAATTGTAATCATAAGTCATGTCATAATTGAATCTTCAATACATTTAAAACATCTAATAATAGAAAGAAACTTGTAATTAATATATATTCCCAAATTTTTTTGAGGATTCACTCATCTTTGTGCGTTGTGGTAGAGCAATTGAAACATATACACCCATACAAAAAGATGAGAAATATTTAGCTCTTGATCAAAAACCAATTGTCATGGGGAGTATTTATAACTTATTGGCTTGATGCATACAACAAGTAAACCAACATGATCTCATGTTGAAATAGGAAGTTTAGTTCTCATAAATAATGGTTTAGACATTAATCAGAGGCGTTCAATCAATAATTTCTCTAAACCATTATGCGCATAAATAAAAATATTTTACAAAAGTTTTTCAAACTCAATCATTAAAAGACTGAGATACAAACTCATCAGTATTGACAAGATAAATTGTCTTAATTGCATGATTTGAATTTAATTATTTAAACAAGCAATCTTGCAAACGACAGGTTGCAAGTTGATAACACATACGTGATTATTTTGTAGATGCATTTACCAAAATCATATAATATCAAAATCATCCACATGGTGGATGAATGAGCCCATATTCATTTTAGAAATGCAAGACATTAAATCTCAACTTTAGCTAGTGAGTTTCTAACAATCAATTTTCATTGAGAATAACCAACAAATGAGAATTCTTTAAATTAAAGAATCTTCTAGTTCTTTAATAAATGTCCATATGAATTCTCAATTAATTTTTGCATCGTATATGATCCAGGATGGTCTAACTTGTCATGCCAAGTAGTAAATGCATTTGTACCAGTAAACTTCTGGTTTACTTTAACATGCGTTTCAATTGTACTAAATTGCAACAAATTGATAATTTTACTGTCATTTCTTTTACTTTGTATCAACATATAAGTGCTATTGTGACATTTTCTATTGGAAATGTCTAAATAAATGTGAAGTCTATAATGCACTAAGTCAATAAATATAATTTCCAAATAATTATATACAACATTCACTTTAGGGAATATGCCAAAATCTTCTAATGTAGGGAATTTGGTCTAGTGGTATGATTCTCGCTTCGGATCGAGAAGTCTCGAGCTTGATTCAAAATACTTTTAAAAACCTTTTAACAAGAGTTTTGGATAATCAGTTAACTACCAAGAATAACTTGTCTAAGTCATGTATAGAAACAAGCTTATACTAAATATATCAATAAACGTCACATCTCAAACATAAAAATATGACATAATGAAAATCTAGCAATTTTTTTTCATAACCATTATCATAAACATGTATGAAATTTAATTCAAAATCCAACCATTTAAGCTCATAGGACTTTTTATTTACAATTGCTTATGTCATTTCTTTAAATAATTAACAAATGGAATAATATAAAATATATGAACTACTACCTTTAATAATTCTTTGAACTAAATAAAATCCGAATAACCATAAAATTCCTTGGTTTGTTAACATAAATTTGCATACTAGATATGTTTTAATCAAATATATAATTTAATTATAAAACCTATTATAGCGACATAAATAAATCAGTTAATGTTTTTTTTCATGAACAAATGAGATGCTTAAAACAATATGTAACATATGTAATCAAAACTTAAAACGATGACCATATCAAAGCGTAGCAATTTTTTGTTCTACGCTGAGTCTTGACGATAAGAAGTAAGTAAATTAAACTTCAGTAGTAGGCTTTCAATGCAATCAAAATCTATTAATAGCAATGTAACGACCCGGTAGTCACGGGTATCAGAAAGTATATTTTCGGGTCTCCATTTTCGAAAAACAAATTTGTAAATATTTAATAAAAATATTTATGAAGTTAGTTGTGTGGTTCATTAGATTTTGATTAAGTGAATTTGCTTAATTTAAGAGTAATTAGGTGTAAGGACTAGATTGCATATAGGGAGAAATTTAAATTATAGATTAGAGAAAAGTGAAGGGACTAAATAAGCAATTAAACCCTAAATTAACAAGTGTGTGGTATTGGTAATGAAATGTGTAACATTTAAATACATACATTTATAATAATTATTACTTATTATTTAAGTAAATATTATTATATTATTATATTATATTGTTATAATAATTAAAACATAAAATAAATGAAAGAAAAAGAATAGAAAAAGAAGAACAAAGTAGAACAAAATAGAGAAGAAAACGAGAGAAAGAAAAAGAGAAAGAAAAATGAGAAAAAAAAATTAGGGTTTTCAAGGGTTCAAAGCTTAATTGGTAAGCCAATTTAGTCCATTTTCTTATAATTTTTACGTTTTTAGAATCCTAGTATGTAACACCCCTAACCCATATCCATCGCTAGAATAGGGTTATAGGGCATTACCAGATTTTACAAATTAATTTACAGACATTTCATTTCATCAAGCATTCATATTTAAAATCAATCAAAATGAAAACATTAATGAGCTAACGTTGGCCAATTTAACTCATACATGTCATTATAACCAGAATCAAAACATCCAAAATTACCGATAGAATTAATGGATAGTGTGATAAACATTCATACATTCATTCAATGCATTATTCCCCTTTTTATCAAATATATCAATGTTTCATCAATTTTCATACAATGAACATTCAAATCATATTCACATCAATAACATACATTTCAAGCATTTAAGAATATAATTCAAGTTACACGAACTTTCCAGACTAAATTGCAGAAATACAAAAAATTTAGGGATATTTTGGTAATTTTCTATTTTCCTCGAATTTCCACCCAATCATGATCTAAATTAATATTTCATTCAATTTATTATTTAAATAATAAAACAATTCATTTCATGCAATTTGGTCACTTTTTGACATTTTTACCAATTTACCCTTAAAATATTACTTTTATTCAATTTAGTCCTTGAACCTAAAACATGCAAATTAACCATTTTTAATGAAAACTCATGCTAGTTGAATAATAATTTATTTTCCTCCTCCTCCTCTCCATTCCACATCCTTAATGTATAATATGCTTATATGTAACATTATCTATAATTCCATCATTTATTTATATATTAATTCAAAGCTGTCCACTTGAGTCATAGTCACTAAATTATTTATATCTTGAGCTACGGAACTCCGCATTAATATCCGATAAATTCCTATAAAACTAGACTCACATATATTCTTACCATAAAATTTTAAGAATTTTTGGTTTAGCCAATAAGTACAGTTTATTTTTTAAAGTTTCCCCTGTTTCACTGTTTGACAGTTCTGACCCCTCCTCACTAAAAATTAATTATCTATTTGTACAGAATTTGGATGATGTTTCTGTTTGTTTCTATTGAAAATAGACTTATTCAGGATTTTGAAAATATAAATTTAAGCCTCTAACTATTTTTATTAAATTTTTTTATGATTTTCCAAAAATCAGAACAGGGGAACCCGAATTTAGTCTAACCTTGTCTCACAAAATTTATTATATCTCATGATTTATAATTCCATTACTTACACCGTTTTCTATGAGAAACTAGACATAATAAGCTTTAATTCCATTTTTTTTCATCCTCTAATTTGATTTCCAAAATTTATGGTGATTTTTCAAAATTAACCTACTGCTGCTATCCAAAACTGTTTTAGTGCAAGATGTAGATTACTAAATTTATAACTCCCTTATTACCTTTCTTTATAATATTTCCCATCACTTTCACTTATTTTCCTTCACTAATATATCAAGAACATAAGACCTTATATAAGAAAACTCTACTATAACATCATTTCCATGCTTTTTCAATAATATCAAACTTAAAAATGTATTGAAATCTTGATGTTCTTACCTTGATCTATTAGTTTCAAACTTTAACTTGATTTTCTCTCTCCTCCAGCTTCTATTTCTTGAATCTAACTTGATCTTTTAGCTCCCCATAGTCTCCTTGTTATCTTTCTCTCTTGATGGATATGGAAATTCTTTTGATTTCTAAGTAAAAATGGTGAGTATTTGGTGAAAGGACCAAATTATAAAGAAAGCAAAACTTTCTTTCTTTCTCTCTTCTTCTCATGTTGGTGCATGGGAAAAATGGTGGGATGGTGGCTTTTTTTTTATTTCCACATATATATACTAAATAAAATAATAAAATATCATTAAAAAAATCAAATAAAATATTATAAACTAATTTTTATTTATTTATCTAAAATATCTCCAACATCATCATTACCTTCTAGATTTCTCTCTCCTTCTAATTGACCATTTTTCCCTTCATGATCTTTTAAAATTTCATCCTTGAGTCATCACTCAATTTGATAAAATTACGATTTAGTCCCTCATAATTCTTCACTTATTCAATTTGGTCCTAATTCATCCATTTTCCTTAGTTTCTAAATCATTCCACCCTTAAAATATTTGCACAATTAATCCTTCAAATCTTGCATATTTACACTTTAACCCCTCAAGTTTTAAATATTTATTCCTGGGTAACAAAACTTTTCTCACTTTTGCAAATTAGTCCTTTCTTGCATTAATATGTCATAATATACTTCCCAATGTTGACATAAATCAAAATTTTGCTTTTTGTCACTTTATTTTCTTATTTTACTATATCAAGTATACCTACTTTCTTACTGTAGTAATTTTTGGGATATTACATAGTATTAAATACTACTTAACCTGTGTTGAAATTTTAGAAAATATTGAATTTTTAGATGTTGTTCATGTTGAATAATTTAAGTATTTGTGATTAAATTGATAGAATTTTAAGTTAGAAATGAAAAAGGGATTGAATTGTAAAATAAATTATAAGTTTTGAGTATTAGGGACTAAATTGTAAAAAATTCAAAATTTAGGGATATGAGTGAAATTATAGAGTTGAATTTAGTCTAAAGTAAAAATTGAATGAAAATATGGAATTAGTTTTGAATAAATAAAGTTAGTCTCGGTTTATGGACTAAATTGAAATTTAGAAAAAAGTTGTATAAAAATTGAAATATTCAATGTGAATTTGTATTGTATTGATGAATTTTAATTGTTTTAATTTTCGTAGCTAACGCTGTATCGAAAACTTCGACTAAGAAAGGAAAAGATAAAGTCGACGAGGAGTAGCTCGAAAATTCTGGTTTGTATTTCTATAATTCGAATTTAATTATTAATTGTTGTATTTTGATTTAAATGTTTATGGTAAGTAAATAAGGTAAGTGTTAGCATTTTTTATATTGAATTGAATGTTTGTGAAATTGTAATTTATGTGATAATTGAGTATTGGATAATTGTGGCATTAGAAAAGTGAATTGAAACCCTATTAACTGTATAGGGCTGCATCAGATATAAATGGCATGCCAGAGGATTAGAAGAGTTCAGGGATACTTCGACTTCGAATCAATGAGACACTAGGTGTCAAATTATTACTTCGGATAAATTCGATGAGGTACTGGGTACCAATTTACTTCCGCATGGCCTATGAGACACTGGGTGTCAACTTATTTCTTCGAATTATCCGATGAGGCACTGGGTGCCAAACTGGTGTGTTTTGGTTGGATCCATGTATCCGTCCGAGTCCGTGTCATGTTAATAAGGGTTATTGAATAAAATAGTGTTATGATTGATATTGAGTGGTGATTTGAAATATGGTTAGAGACACATGATTTGTGTATTTATGAATTGAATATGAATGAACAATATTGTTGTTCAAATGATTGGTGTTCATATTGTGAAAAGCTATCTAGGATAGCAAATGATAAAAATTGGATGTGTTATAAATATCTTATTTTTGAATTGAATAATTGTATGACTATAGTTATTGCATGTTATATTATTTTACTTTTAAGCAATCGAATTATAGAACTACCACTGAGTTTATACCCAGCGTACGGTTTGTTTTCCGTGTGCAGGTTAGGTTAAAGTCAGATTGCCGATTCAGCATCCATCAACGATCCCGAACTCAAAACATGATGATGTATGTTTCTTTTTGTGCCGGTATGTACCTAGAATGTCTTATGCTTGTCATTTTGGGAAGTGAATGTAAATGATGTTATAAAATGATATTGGTTAATTATATACATGATTATACGTGTTAAGTTGAGGTGTAATATGGAATGTTTAAGTTGATGCATAAGTGAGAGTGATATAGGCAAATTTGGGTTGAAATTGGTATGAATTTAGAATTGGCTTAAATGATGCTTTATTTGATTGTTTTGATAATATATGTGAAGTACCTATGGGGGTGCATTGGTTAGGAAACTAGGATGATTATTTTAACATATTTTAAATGTATTAAATTGTGTTTTCAAGTGATTGAACGGTTGGTTTTTGAGTTGCTTGGTGTTCAAGGTTGCAGGGAAGGGTAAACTTGATGTTTAAGGTTCATTTTGAGTCTACACAGCTAGACACACGGGTGTGTGACTGGACCGTATGAGACACACGGCTAACACATGGGTGTGTGTCCCATGTTTCTTTGAAAATTTTTGATGTTTTCGAAAAAAAATTCATGGAGCACCCGATTTAGTCCCGATTTATTTCTAACACATATTTTAAGCTTCGAGGGCTCATAAAAGGGACAATATGATTAAATTATGATGTGTATGCTAGATGATTATATAATGTTCATATTTGATTTGAAAAGTCTTGTAATGCTCCGTAACTCTGTTCCGGCGACGGATAAGGGTTAAAGGGTGTTACAATATAGTGGTATTAGAGCTTTACAGGTTTAGCCGATTTTAGGACTAAATCGAGCTCAAAATTGAGTCTAAAGGTACATGCCATAATTGAGTCGAATTGAGTCGGGATTTAGATGCTGATATATTTGTTTTTGTTTTATACTTGAAAATGTCGAATGATTATAATGATTATGTTGATGATAAATGTTACGTTATATATGTGTATATAGGAGAGTCAAATTTTGAGGTTTTACGACCTTCACCTTGCCACCTGTACAGTCTTATACAACAGAATTTACAAGATTTATATTCATTAAGCTTACAAGTGTGAAACTGAAGAGTTCAATAGTCGAATGAATAATAACGCGGCTAGAGTCGGGGATGGTTTAGCAAGTATAGAGAGTTCTAGAAGAGATATCAGATTTTTCTGAAGATTATTCGAGATAAGCAATGTCGCTATTAAGGAAGAAGTTATTCATGAGTAATCGACTTATTCAGGTATGGTATTTAAAGAACGGGTTAACTTATTCTCAGAGGTATATGTAATAATTCATTTTTGAAAAGTGGTGCTAGAAAGAGAAATGATGTTGTTACTCAACAGCCAGAGGCCAGAACGCTAGCTCGAGCTTATGTTGTGCGGAGTCGTGAGGATGGTGATGCTATTGATGTGGTGACAAGTATATTTTTATTCCATTCAAAACCTGTTTACGCTTTAATAGATCGGGGATCTTCACATTCTTAGGTTAATACTAAATTGGTTGAGTCGAGAAGTTTCAAGTCTGAGATGTCTAGAGTATCAATAGTGGTGTCCAGTTCATTGGGGCAATCTGTGTTAGTGGATCAGGTGTGTAGGAGGTGTCCGTTAACGATACAAAACATAATCTTCCCTGTTGATTTATTGATAATGCCATCTGGTAATCTTGTTATAATTTTGGGTATGGATTTGTTTATGGAGCACGAGGTGATTTTGGATTGCTGTAAAAAGAAGTTTATTGTTCAAAGTGAAAATAGAGATAAGATTCAGGTGAATGGTATTCGAACCAGTAGGTCAACCCGTATTATTTCAGCGATTCAGGTTAATAAACTTCTTCATCAGGGTTTCGAAGCTTTTCTAGCTTATGTTATTAATTCAGATTCTGTTGAAAGTCAATGCAATAAAATTCGAACTGTTTGTGAATTTCCTGATGTATTTCCTGAAGAATTACCGGGATTACCACCAGATCGAGAGGTTGAATTTGCAATTGAATTATTTCCTGGTACAGCTCCGGTGTCAATACCCCAATATCATATGTCACCTATAGAGTTAAAAGAATTAAATGCGCAACTACAGGACTTACTGGATTGTGGGTTTATACGTCCTAGTACTTCGCCTTGGGGAGCTCCAGTATTTTTTGTCAAAAAGAAAGATGGTTCGATGCAGCTTTGCATTGATTATCGGCAATTGAATAAGGTGATGGTTAAGAATCGATATCCTTTGCCCCGCATTGTTGACTTATTTGACCAACTACATGGAGCTTTTGTCTTTTCAAAGATCGTTTTGAGATCGGGTTACTATCAGCTGAAAGTGAAACAAAGTGATGTACCGAAGACGACATTTCGAACACGGTATGGTCATTATGAATTCTTAGTAATAAATTTTGGATTGACAAATGCTCCAGCAGCATTTATGGATCTTTTGAACCGTATTTTTTAGCCGTATCTGGATTAGTTTGTGGTAGTTTTCATTTATGATATTCTGGTCTATTCGAAATCTAAATCTGAGCATGAGCAATATCTCAAAATTGTTTTGCAAATATTACGGGAGAAACGGTTATACGAGAAGCTTAGTAAATTTGAATTCTGGTTATCAGAGGTTGTATTCTTGGGGCATGTTATTCCGACAGATGGAATCAAAGTTGATCTGAAAAAGATCGAGACAATTGTTCAATGGAAAGCACTGAGAAATGTGTCAGAGGTTCATAGTTTCCTTGGATTGGTTGGTTATTACTGAAAATTTGTAAATAGATTTTTAAAGATTGCTTTGCCAATGACAAAGTTACTACACAAAAATGTTTAGTTTGTCTGGGATGATCAATGTTAAGAAAGTTTTGAGAAATTGAAGTACATGTTGACTGAAGCACCGATTTTGACTTTACCAGAATCGGGAAAGGATTTTGTTGTTTATAGTGATGCTTCCTTGAGCGGTCTTTGTTGTGTTTTGATGCAAGATGGGAAAGTGATTGCTTATGTGTCTCGTCAGCTGAAAATGCATGAACGTAATTATTCGACGCATGATTTAGATTTAGCTGCTGTGATTTTTGCTCTAAAGATTTGGAGACATTACTTGTATGGTGAGAAATGTTACATTTATACTGATCATAAGAGTATCAAATATCTCATATCTCAAAAGGAGTTGAATTTGAGACAGCGTCGTTGGATAGAGCTTCTTAAAGATTTTGATTGTGTTATTGATTATCATCCTGGTAAAACTAATGTTGTAGCTGATGTGTTGAGTAGAAGAGCAGCAATTGAATTGTGAGCAATGCTTGCTCAGCTCAGTATCAGTGATGATGGAAGTCTGTTGGCTGAATTGAGAATTAAACCGGTGATGTTTGATCGGATCAAGTCAGCATAGTTAAAAGATGACAAGTTATGAAGAAAAGAGAAATGGTTCAAAATGGTACCTTAAAAAATTTCAGCATTTATGATCATGATTGCTTGAGATTTACTACATCAACGTTAAAGCTTTTGTTTTTCGAATTTATTACATATTGTTATATTCTCTGCAGGGAATATTTAGGTTTCGTGGTTAAAATTTTTTATATAATCACAAGTAAATTTTTTTTCATGATATTGCTACCGTAGAGTCACATTTGAATCATGAAAAGTTGAATAAGTTTTCTCTTGCAAGGTTCTCATCAGTAATATTTTTTCATGTAATTTTAATTAAGAACTTATTCTGAATATTATAAAGTTATACTCATAGTTTTAAAAAACTTGCAACTTCAGGTGCATCCAACCATAATGAGCTTGGGATAGATTTACCATATTCTATTGCTCATAAGTAGATCCTTCACAGTCAAATATTTCGCTTTCAACCCTTTAACAAGGATGATGACAAAAGAAGATCATAAAGATAGTCAAGATCAATTAAATTTATAACAAGAGTAATAAATATAAATCAATAACCTAATCCTCTTTTGACTCATATGAAATATAAATTTTTCTTCATTTACAATCCCAATATGATATCCATTATAATGAATATCTTTAAAAACTAATGCATTAACCACCACAAATTTTGTGCTTTTTAGATATTGATATATTAGCTCTTCTGGAGCTTTCAACTAATTTTGTACTATCAAATCTTGAAATAATACTTATTTGTCTCGATATCAAATAAGATAAACATATTCTATTTGTAATGATAGAAATCATTACTACATTCTCATATCCTTTCTCAAAGAATATTAACAGAAACAAAATATTAAGGCATACTCCACATATGTGGCCAATAATATTTCATATAACATTGATAGCATAAGTTATCTTTACCCTTTGAAGAGTTATCTTGAGAACTCTCATTGTTCTCTTATTTATTACTATGTTCCTACTTTTAGTGGTCCATGATTATATCTTTTATTTTCTTTATGTTTGCATTCACTCTAGGGAATGCAAAAAATATGGTAGGACAAACTTTTCATGGATTCTTTATTTCATAATCACCATTGCAAAACATGCGTGGATTTCAAATCAAAATCTATCTATTAATGCTGTCATGATTAATCTTCAATTATAATAAACATGATATGATAAATAAATTATAATAAAATATACTTGAGATTCTTTAACATCATTGTTATCACCCTGGCTATTATCACGAGTACTATTACAAGTAGTAAAACAACTTTGTTTTCGTAATAATATTTATAATCTAATAGTAAAAAAAATCATTTAATAAACAAAATCAAAATTTCCGTGTACAATACTTGAAAGTTATCCGATACATATTGTACTAAATTTCAATACCACATATATGTTATAAAATCTTATGATGCTTTAATCAAATATTTAAAAATTCAATTTAAAAGATATAATACAATAATTTCAAGCATATTTAATAACAATAATTTAATCAGAAAAAATTTTAATCATCCAAATATCATACATACTATAATTTAATAAAAGAATCCTAGTTTAAAAGAAACCTTAGAGTAATAATATTTTTCATAAAATAATTTTACAAAAAATCAATCAACAAAGGAGAAAAATATACCACGTAAGGATTATATAAATTTCTTTGCATAATAATTACTCATAATGCGCATGCCTCAATTGAAGACTGAAATAACAATAGCTTCAGAAGGCAATTACAATAGCTTGATCAGTAGTAAATTTGAGTGATCGACTATTGCATTGGTTGTTTGAAAGAGGTAAGGCTTGGTGGAAGGGAAATTTTTTTGTGACTTATGGAGAAAAATAATTAAAAAAGAATCGTGTTGATAACGTGGTATAAAATAAATAGACAGAGAGTAAAAAATAATGAAAATGGGAGAGTAAAAGAGATTGATCAATCGGAATATTTACAAAGTTTTTCCAAAATCTCTATTTATAGGCATAAGAAGTATAAATGAAGTAAATATCTACTTCTAACGACTATTAGAGTTTAAAGTATATCAAAACTTATCTTAATCTTGATGGACATCCACTTAATAAGATATTCATAATAATTTTTAATTTTTTAATTTTTTAAAAATAATTTTTAATTATGGTTGAATTGAATCATCTAATGGGTTTCAACGCCAATTTAGTTTTTATAAAATTAATAATATATGCCATTATGTTTCCTCTTTTAAAGCATGCTTCAAATTTGTTTGTGAATCAAAAATAAAAAAGAGAAAAAAAAAACTTGGGGGAACTCAATATATCAATTCTTTATCATTTCCCATCATGAGTTTCTTCCAAATTTATTTTTCAAAATGCATTCTTTTTGGAAGGGTTACTTCGACATCCATGGATGTTGGATGTCGAATTCTATTATTTGTATTGAATGGTATATGCAAATTTATTGTCCTATTATTTAGTAATGATGAAAAAAAATATTATCATAAACTCAACACCCAAGTTGACAACCCTTCAAAATTCTTCTTTAAGAATCATATACTTTGTAGTTATAGTCTTATAGATTGGGAGTTGACATGATGGTATAGTAACTTGACTCTTGTGTAGGGGTATGCATTTGATGGTTCAGTTTTTATATATTAATAACTGGATAAACCAATTATTCTATCAAAATCGAATTAAACCGAACCGATCGATTCTATTACCAAAATAAAAACAATCAAATTGAATTGAACCAAAAGAATCGAAAAATTATCATTGTAATTATAAAATTATAAAATCAATTATCATACAAATATTGATTGAATTATTTTATTTTTTTGAATTTTTTCAGACATTCATACAATTCATATATATACTAAAATATTAATAAGAATTTTATTCATGCATTAAAAAATATTTTTTATTATTTGCATTGTTTTCATGAATTCTTTAATTAATATATTTTTTAAGATTTTTTTTTATTTTTTTCTCATTTGTGCTTTAACATCCTCATTATTGTTAGATCCATCATAATGTACTTACACCCTCTTTTATTGGACCTCAGAAATCTATACTTCATGTTAGATATGCACTTAGTACTTCAAACCTTGATTTTTCTCGAAATCCTCCTTTTCATGTTTTCAAAGGAAGCATTACTCTTAAAGGTTGTGTCTGATAGGAATACAACTTCATATCATTTAAATACATATCGTTTTCAAAAGGATTTGTCTTAAGAATCAATTTGTCATCTTGAGACCACCAAACATTACATTTCAAATATTACAAAAGAAGCTAAACCTAAAACCTAAACCTAAGCTCTATTGATTTCAGCAATTCTTAACAATAAAGAATCCAAACAAATTATCATCAACTTACTACAATGACAAACAGACACAATAACACAACTTCTTTATACCATACGTAGAACATATTCAACCAAAGTAACAAGAATAATAACATCACAATTCACAATTGTAACTATTTCAACCATTCTTAATAACAAAGAATCTAACAAAATTAACACTAACTTACTACATTAATGGAAACCATATAAAATAACACAACTTCCTTGTACGGTACATAGAACATATTCAACAATTGGAAAAACAAGAATAAGATAACATTAGCTCCAAAAACGCTTAGAAATTTACTTTCAACATTTGATAAAAACAAAATAACATAGTGTTAGCTACAAAAACTAAAGACAACTATCATACTACTAATTCATGAATTATGAAAAAAAAAGCAATGAATAGATGAATTGAGTTGTAGAACCTTTGCATGTAGGGGAATGTTTGTGAGAGGATTATATAAAAAAGAGAACTTTGAGAGAGTTGTTTTTTGAATGATTTTTTTATTTTTATTTTTTATGTTTCTTTCTCAATGATACATCAAGACTTATAGAAGAGGGAAAGGAGATTGACCAGCTAAAGTTTGCTTTAAGATGACACCCACGGGTTTTGACTTCTTCAACAACAATTAAAAAAAAGCCTAAATTCAACACACACAAGAGTAGGGGTGAACAAAAAGTCAATTAACTGGTTAAACCGAAGTAAAATGGTTTAATCGATTTTCAATTTATTCAATTTGGGCAATCGATTTTGACTATTTATCCAATCGATTTTTTATTTTGAATTTTCAGATGAAAGAAATTGATTATTTTTTTAATTAATAAACCCAAAACTCATATCCATATCAAACACAAATATATATTCAATATTCATATATTAAATACTCATAAAACTCAACCAACTCAACTCCACGTATAAATCCAACTATCTAAATAAATACCCAATTACCAAATATAAAATTTTAATTAAAACAAATCTCTAACTAAATAAGTAAAATGGATAAAACGTAGATTCCTCTCAGTGTGTGAATCCTGTAATATATATTAGGTTCAAGCTTTATATATGAAACATTGAAAGTGCTTTGCAGTTAATTTGAAAAGGTTATAAACGATTTGTATATGTTTAAGGACTGTTGCTGGTTGAGTAATACACAACATTAGGATGTGGATGAGGAATGACTAGAAGAGGTATCGAGCTATGAATGGAGGGTCAGTACAGGGGTAAAGCCAATAGGCTCATCAACACTAGCCCCTGCTATCCCCCCTCTGGGTCAATAGGCTCATCGACAATAGACTCAACCCCACGACCTTGACCTTGTTGTTGATTACAACGACTACAGCCAATAGGTGGGTTGGGTAAGGTTAGATGTGGGACGAGCTCAACATAAAATGTCGCATGTGCTTATGCTCGAGCTCGCTAATTCTAAAGGTCATGTCTTTAGCGGCGTTTGTGGTAAAAGCGCCACTAAAGGTCATGGTCTTTAGTAATTTTGTATATGATTAATTATACATATTAATTATTATTTTAATAAATTATTTAATCTTAAATTATTATATTAATAATAAATTTTAACATTAATAATAATTTACATATTTGTAATATTTACTATTAAAATTTACAAATATTTAATAATAAATGTTTTATAGTATGAAATATGAATATTTTAGTAATATAAATAAAGATATTTGGCAAGCAAGTTTCGAGACAGTCTTATTTTAAGCCTCGAGACAAGAAAGCGTCAAAACTAATTAAGTTTTGCACTATTCCAAGTCTTGAGACAAGAACCACTTGTCTTGAGAAATTCAAACATTGGAGCTAAAATAGGAAAATAAGGGAGGTTGGTCTTGAGACCTGGTCTCGAGACATAAGAGATCATGCCTTGAGACACAATTTCTAATGTATCGAGGCAGTTTAACTTCAAAAGCAAAAACACCTAAATTAAAATGAGGCTTGTCTCAAGACAAGAAGTCCTTTGTCTCGAGAGATATCGTTGAAATTTGATAGTTGAGTTTGAATTCAAGTCCTAACTCTAAATTTGAACTTGTATAACCTCATAACGTGATGAATTGAATTCCTAAACACTATGAATGGATATGTGTGTGTATGATTGTGATCAAATTGGTTTGAATGATAATTATGATTTAAATTTTACGATTATGTAATGAGATAGCTTGAGTTGCTTCGACAACGTAATATGACATCACGCATTCAAATTCGACGATTGGGTCGAGTGTGGGGTGTTATAGTTTTCAATGTTTTTATAATTATTTTCAATGTGTGTAGAGCATTTAATTTCAATAAAATATTTTTTGATAGTATTTGTAGGTAATATAGGTTTGGGAAGAAGATGTTAGTATATGAAACCATGAGATTAAATGCACTCAGACTAAAGTTGTAACCTCCCCAACCCGGCCTAGATGTTAGGCCTGAATTCGGGATATTACATCGACCATTGAGATGGCCTAGTAATGATCGGAGTTTATAAAACAATCAATTTAAAAAATTTGTTTATTTTAGAATAAAACTTAGCCTATTTTTAAAAAAAATCCACGATTTAAAAAAAAATAGTTTAACATCTTTCTTGTAAAGAATGATTATTATTTAAAAACTTAGTTAATTTCTAGTTTATTTATTAGACAAAATTTATTTAAAATCTTGCAGAGGAAAAGTGATTTTTAACTTAGTTTTAATAAAATCTATATTTCAAGCATATTAGATTATAATCCATAATTCACCATTAAAAAAAACAATTTAAAAGACATGCATGCTAATTAAAACAACATAAGCCCCATGCCACAATTCAAAATAAAACGATATAATCCATAAATAATAAAAATATCAAATGGTAATTTTAAAATATTCTTATGGTAGAATGGTTAATTCAAGTTGAGCCCTCCGTATGCCAAGTCCACGTCCTAACCTGGTCGATTATTTGTAAAAATGGAAATAAAACAATAGACAAAACATACAAAATATCAATATCAAAGGATAAACACAATTTGAATATCAACTCAAATTTTGTGTATTTCAAATTAACTCATTAACATAATATCTCAGAATTCACAACAATGCAAATGCGTATTAATGCAATGCAACTTCAAATTATCAGAAAAGATTCCTTTCTTACCGCTACACACCATAGTATGAGTTCCCCAGAACTCCTTTACCTTTACACCACGTTGTGGATAAAACCATACATTATTGTGGACGAACCACTCATTGTGGATAAACCACTAGTGATAAAAATGGTGAATGAAATACAAGGTTTTTTGTTAAAAAGTTTTTGCAGACAAGCTGCTAGAAGGTTGTGGATGCGCAGCATGTTTACATATTGAAGTTGCTAATACAATGTGGTCAAACCACTCAAACAATGTAGATAAAAGTTGCTCAAACGATATGGAAAACCCATTAAACAGTGTAGATAAATTACTCAACTTCCTCCGTTAACATCGTTCTACCCTAGACAATGTCATTTGACTTGCTTAAAATAGATCAATATAGTAGCATTAAATATGTTTTTAACAAAACATTACGGTAGCAATCATTATGCTTATAATAGTTTGATTCAGTGGCAATTATTATGCCTATAACATATTGATTCAATAGCAAAAGACATGCTTATCATGTAATAGCCTGAAATTGGGCCTACTCGGAACAGTGGTTTTGGGACCACAAATGTAATATTTTGAAAATTTCTACAATAAGATATTATCCTTAGTATAGTAAAATAAGGAAATAAAGTGATAAAAATGGTAATATTGAGTTATGTCAACATTGGGAAGTATATTATGACATATTAATTCAAGAAAGGATTAAATCGCAAAAGTGAGAAAAGTTTTGTGGGTCAAGAGTAAATATTCAAAATTTGAGGGGTTAAAGTGTAAATACAAAAAGTTGAAGGACCAAAGGTGTAAATATTTTAAGGGTGGAATGATCTAGAAACTAAGAAAAATGGATGGATTATGACCAAATTGAAAAAGGTGAATAATTTTGGAGGGACTAAATCGTAATTTTACCAAATTAAGTGATGACTCAAAGATGGAATTTTAAAAGATCATAAAGGGCAAAATGGTCATTTAGAAGAGAGAGAAATCTAGAAGATAATGATGATATTTTAATTTGATTTTTAAATATTATTTTATTATTTTATTATTTTATTGTTTAGTATATATATGTGGAAAGAAAGATGAAAAAAAAACCAACCAACCCATCATCTTCCATGCATCCAACGTGAGGAGAAGAGAGAAAGAAAGAAAGTTTTGCTTTCTTTACAATTTGGTCCCTCCTTAAAAAAATTACCATTTTCACCTAAAAATCAAACGAATTTCCATATCCATCAAGAGAGAAAGATAACAAGGAGACTATGTGGAGCTAGAATATCAAGTTAGATTCAAGAAATAGAGGCTGAAGGAGAGAGAAAATCAAGTTAAAGATTGAAATCAATTGAGCAAGGTAAGAGCATCAAGATTTCAATATATTTTTGAGTTTGATATTATTGAAAAAGTATGAAATTGATGTTAATGTAGGGTTTTATTATATAAGGTTTTATATTCTTGATATGTTAATGAAGAGAAAATAAGAGAAAGTGATGAGAAATAGAGTAGAGAAGGAAAATAAGAGTGCTATAAACTTAGTAATCAATATTTTGCACTAAAACAGTTTTGGACAGTAGCAGTAGGTTAACTTTGAAAAATCACCATAAATTGTGGAAATCTAATTAGAGGATGAACAAAATATGAAATTAAATCTTATTAAGTCTAGTTTCTTATAGAAGAAACGGTGTAAACAATAGAATTGTAAAGCATGAGATATAATAAATTTTGTGAGACAAGGTCAGAATGATTTTGGGTTCCCCTGTACTGACTTTGGAAAATCATAAAAAAATGGAGAAAAATAATTAGAGGCTTAAATTTATATTTCTAAATCCTTAATTAGTCTATTTTCAATAGAAACAAACGGCAACATCATTAGAATTCTGTACGAGGAGATAATAAATTTTTAGTGAAGAAAGGTCGGAACTGTTAGACAGCAGAATATGGATGACTTTAAAGAATAAACTGAAAATTTATTGGTAAGAACATATGTGAGTCTAGTTTCAGATAAAATTTACGGATCTTAATTTGGAGTTCTGTATCTCAAGATATAAATAATTTAGTGACTACAACTCAAGTGGACAGCTTTGAATGAATTTATATAAGTAAATGGTGAAATTATAGATAATGTTACCTATAAGCATGTTATATACATTAAGGATGTGGAATGGAGAGGAGGAGGAGGAAAATATATGATTATTTAACTAGCCTGAGTTTTCATTAAAAATGACCAAATTGAAAAAATGTGAAACTTTAAAGGTAAATTCGTAAAAATGTCAAAAAGTGACCAAATTGCATGAAATGGATTGGTTATTTATCTAAATTACAAAATTGAATGAAATTTAGAACAATACTGGGTGGAAATATGAGAAAAATAGAAAATTTCCAAAATGTCCCTGAATTTTAGTATTTCTGCAATTTAGTCCGGTGAGCTCGTATGAGCTATATTCTATATAATTTTAATTGAAGTGAATGCTATTTGGTAATGAATATTATATATATGTGTGTGTATTTTATTATTGGAATCGAATTATTATTGGTAATATGTATAATTATTTGATGCATTTAAATGATTATTGGAAGCTCGATTAGGTTGGAAGCTTGTTGGAGATATATCACATTATCCATTAGTTCTATTGGTAATTTTGAATTATTTGATTCTGGTTATTATGACTTGTATAAGTTAAATTGGTTAATGTTAGCTCATAAATGTTTTGATTTTAATTGGTCATAAATATGAATGCTTGATGAAATAAAATGTCTAAAAATTAATTTGTAAACTCCGGTAATGCTCTATAACCCTATTCTGGAGAAGGATACGGGTTAGGGGTGTTACATATCATGTGTTCAGTTTAACAGTAACATATGGAAAGTTGTACATACAATCACAAATACAGATTCAATAGACATATATATCATTCTCGATTCATGCAATTATATATAACATTAATTCATCCAACCAGGTAATGGATTCTAACATTATTCATCTTATCAAGGACTTTATTGAAAAATAAAACACTAAAAATAGTTTGGGAACCATTCACAGACTAAATTGAACAAATCATAAAATTTCAGGTAAAACTGTAAAATAAGGGCTCATGGCTTGTGGTTAGGCCATGTGCAATGCCTTAAGTTATGTGGAAGGGTTACATGACCATGTGGAGGACTTTGGGCCGTGTGAGATTCAAAATTCCTAGGATTTCAGGTGGAACATGGCCGTGTGGTCCACACAAGTGGCCCACATGCCTGTATGACCCTATTCTATGGCATAGTTTGCTTCGATTTGCTTGTAAAAGAACACACACCTTTCACTGGGATCTTGAGCGACGTCCCTCATGTGCAAATCTGATCTAGGATACCTAAAACCAGTCCTTCAAATGACATTTATACATGAGTTAACTTTTGTGTTCAAGAATTAACCAAGATTAATGGAGGATTTCAGCAAAAATCGCAAAAGATCGAAATCGAATTGAAATATTAGAGTGGATTGATACTATTTAAAAATTTACGAGTTCTACTAATTGAAACGATTAAACTTATCAAATTTTTGACGAATGTACGAAGACTACAGACAATGAGTTTGACAACAGGTAGGAAAACGTTTTAACGGAGATTGATTTTGATTCGGGTAAGCAAAAAAAATAATTTTCAACAACAAAATAATGTGAAATATGAAGAAAAAGAAAATGGGGAGAAAAGAAAAGATAAAGATATATATAGAGAATAGAGGGAGAAATTCTAATTGGAATGAAAGAAATAAATTAAAATCCTAATGTAATTAAGAAAGGGAACTAAATAGCTATGTTTTCAAAATTTTAAGGGGTTGTAGGTAATTTACCTTTTTTACCGAAAATAAAAGGGAAATGGGGTGATGTTGGCGTGACTTAGACTTGGGAATCTAAGGGCGAAGGGAGAATGCTTAACCAATTGGGTTGCTTCCTACACTTATTTATTTTTTTTACTCCATTTAATATTTATTATAGTGTGATTTTTATCCTAGGTTGCCGAAATTAAAAAGAAAAAAAGAGAGAGATAGAGTTTGAACCTTAGATCTCTAATGAGTGTACTAACTACTTAACCATCAAGCCTAAGGCTTGCTTCTTAGTTTTTTATTTCATCTAACCCCCTATATCTTGGGGCATTACAGAAGTTGACCTAAGATGAAGAGTGATAGCCCAATGCTCAAAGATTCAAAATTTGTAATTTGAACACATTCAGAACTTCCAACTTGAACACTTCTCAGTGTTTCAATCATATATCAGACTCCAAGACTCTGCTTTGGGTGTACTTTATATCACCAAAAAGGGAACTTGAAACTCTATTTAAATATTGGAACATCAATTTTGAAATGCATTAGAAAGAAATTCAAAAGTAAAGAGAAACTTACAAGTTTCACAATGATGGACAATTCTAACATATTTCCGTGTTTGGACCATATCTTCTAATATACTTAGGGTCTGGAGTTGAAATTTCTACTAGTAAATGAACAAGAGGAATATAATTTATCAACTATTTTGGCCTTTGTCAATTGGAGATGCTGTCATAGTTCAAAAAACTGTCAAGTTGCATGTGTACAATGATTCCAAAAAAATAAAATTACAATGTGTGCAATTTAGTTCTTCTTAAACCTCTATTAATAGCCTTTAGATTTATTATGTTTTAAGTTTTCCATGTTGAGGTGAAATATTGAAAACTTTTGGAAAATACTAAGGTAAAGTCTATACTCATCTCTTGGGCTAAAATGGATTATCATTCACTTGTTATAATCGTACTTGAAAAGAATGATTCTTGACTTATTATTGATAATAGACAACACAATGAATGTTTGAATAAATTAACCTTGATTTATTGCATACATATAAATTGGCATAATAAATAATTAAACCTTTCTATAAGTTTTGAAGTTATAAGTGAGTATAATATCATATGTTACATTTTAGACGAGACTTAAACGATTGAACTTTCACATTACATTATCCTTTGCTTATGGATCTATTTTCTAAACTTTTGGACTTGAATTTTTGAACAGTCATATTTGATACTCCTTTGATGGACATACCATTGTTCATCGATTCATATGCCAAATTATTGAACTTAAATTGTTGGACTATATGATTGGAACCTCCGTTATGTGTGAATTCTAACTAAGTAATAAAATTGAGTATTGAAATTTAAACTTAGTATAACACTAAGAGTGGATCCTCTAACCTCAGCATATTTCATTCTAGATATTTATTTATTTAATTTAATTTATTTCTCCCAATTATTTTTATTTCTAGTTCTTCCTTCAGCCACCTTCATTTTCAATATTTCCACTCATTCCAAAATTAGGTGGTAAATATTTGTTTTAGAATAAAATTTTTAATCTTGTAAATTCTAATCAACTTCTTTGTGGATCGACCTTGGGCTCTCGAGATTTTATTACTTGAACATAATTTGCACTTGTGTTTGCGAACATAGAAAGTGTTTGTCACTTCGCTAGTTAGGTACAACCTTGTATGATTTGCATTTGAATCGATGAGATAAACATATGACAACGGCGAATTAGAGAAATATATTGCATGTACCTATCTACAGTGAATGTGTTTTCTTGCTATGTACAATAGATGACTTAAGGATTAAATTAATTTCTTCGAATTATTATTTAATTGATTGTAATTAAATAACTAGAGTTTAAGTCATCACAGTTTTATTGAATAAGATAATTGAACTAGTCGTCATGACTTAAACGGAATTAGAACTGGGTTGAGAAAATAACTTAATTATTAATTAATTAAATAAATAATATTTTGGGAAATATAAATTTTTTATTTGGTTGATTAAATTATATGACTTGATTAAAAGTCCAGATAACACATATAATTATACCTAATATATGAGATAGACCCAATGTACCATCTTAAATAACTTGGGCAACAACCCTAGCTCCTAGAGTAAGGGAGTGTCGTAGCATAGGTGTATTTTTATTAAAATATTGTTATTTTACATCTTCTTGTTCAAGCAAGACTCTTGTGATTTTCTCTATAAATAGAGACCATGGGATAAACCAAAATAACATGCTAAACGTGACACTCTGTCAAAATTTAGTGAAATTTATTCTTCAATATATTCTAACTTTGATAGAGTTTGCTATATCCCATTGAGAGTTATTGATTTTCCCCTAGAATATTAATTAATTTTTCATTATTTTTATTGGTTCATGAATTAAAGTTCATAATATAAGTAAACTAATGTTCCAGAATAGCAGAGAATATCGTGTTGGTAGAAACTTGAGAAACGACTTAAACCACTTATTCCAAAGCACATGAAAAAATTTGGTAAATTATTTGTTGTTATAAATAACACTATTTAGAGTAGCTAACGGGGTAATTTACCCTTAAAAGAAATATAAAATACAAAAAAATGATATAAAATTTGAAACCAATAATTTAATCTATAATCAAACTCTATTTAATGAATAAACAAGTAATTTAAAAACTTTTAAAATTAATTAAATATTTAATTTTACAAGTGTTATATAATCGAAACTCTAATTAAAAAATAATTAATATTTAATATCTTGAATAAACTTGTAAATAACATAAAACTCTAAAATTTAAACGTAAAGAATAACAATTGATGGCTAAAGAGACTTCCAAAATATGCTATTCACTAAAGTCCTATATCTTGTTGGACTCTTAGTTAATTCTCTAAAATTGATCCAAGGAGTTTTTAGGTCACGAGTTCTTCAAAATGATCAGAAATGAATTCTTGAACAAATGTGTTGGAGCTTTACTTCTATTAATTGGACGACTTGAAAGATTTATGTTTTTTTATGTTCCCCTTCTTAATTCCTTTGAGACATGGAGTTCATATCATTATCTACATGATACATTTTACTTCTTTTTATTAAAATACTCCCATAATTAATTGAATTCATCCTCAGGAGCTCATAGCTCAAACCACAATACAAGCTTGTAATTTGATTTGAAAATTTTTTCCACGGTTCTTTGAGAACAAGTTCTCATTCACATATAATTGGTATTTAAGTTGTATGAAACCGATTGCTAATTCAACCATAAAATCCAATAACAATGCCATTAGAGAAGTTTTATCAAACCAATTTTTAATAGTTGAGTTGGTGGGTTAAAAGGGGATTTGATTTGTCTTCTTTTTTTATCAATTATTGATAATCTGATGCTTCTAATGAGAGGTGCTTCATGGATTTTTCTTATTGTTAATGGTTGCTTATCTTTGGTGTGATTTCGTTAATGATGGAACTTGATGGTTCTGTTATAGTAGTCATTTGAGGTGGTTAGATATGGAGGTACAAGAGTGAACGGTGAAGAAATATCGTGATGATTTCCTTATTAATTGGGTTAGGTACTTGAGGTTTCTTTTATGTTTTCTCTATTGCCGTACTAGTTTTGACGTCTCTTCAAACGGTGTAAGCAAACGACATGACAAATATTTGTTCCAATTGATATCATGATTGTAGCTACAAATTCATGTTGTTCAGAGCTTCGACTAGGATGACATGGATTATTATTTTTTAAGCAGGTTCTATTGTTTGGTGCAAATTTATACGGTAGTGCGTGTGCTCCATGACATTTTTAAGCAGGTTCTATTTTTTTAAGTAGGTTCTATTGTTGGTTTTATTTTTTTAAGTAGGTTGTGCATTTTTGCTACGCGAATTGTGATACTGAACTTATGCAATGCCTTTTTGGGTTCATTTGGTCCTTGGAGTGTGATCTTCTAGTGTCTTGTCGTGGATTTTGGTGATCCTTTTGTCAAGAGTTTGTTATTGCATTGGATATATATATATATAAAGAGAGAGAGAGAGAAGGTTTGGAGTATTTTTGCACTTGTGAGTATGGAGTAATTAATCAACATGACTACAAGATTCTTAGGACACAATGAAGCAAGAAATATCAAAGAATAAAAAGAATGAATGAACAAAGTGTTAGAGTTATGTGACCCAAATTCTAAGAGATTGCTTGCAAGTCAAGTTAAACAAAATATATATTCTTTCTAAAAGATTTAGTATTTATTAGTATAATATATTTAGCATTTATTAGCATAGTTTATTTGACTTACTAATTTAGCTTATAAATAGGTTCTTTTTCAACCTTAAAAAATACACCCATTAGATACTAGAACTCATAACACATTTAGAGAATTTTGTGTTTACGTTTTGAGGGTTCTTTGTATTTTGGATTTTTTGGGGTTTAATTTTTTATCTCCATCTTTTGTACTCTTCGTTCTTTTGCCATTATAGTAAAATCATCTTTGCCCGTGGTTTTTTATTCTTTTTGGAGGGGTTTTTCCACGTTAAATTTGTGTGTTCAATTTCTCAATTTATTCATCTATTTTTTGTTACTCGTTGCTTAAGCGGATCGATCCTAACAAGTGGTATCAGAGCTAGTTTAATTTTCAAAGATCAGTCCGTTCAGATATGGCAACAATAATGTTTGAAATTGAGAAGTTCGATGGTGAGATAAATTTCAATCTGTGGCAAGTTCAGATGATGGCAATTCTAGTTCAAACCAGATTGAAAAAGGTTGTTACCGGGAAAAAGTCTAAGAATCTAAATCAAATAGAATGGGAAGAGCTTGATGAAAAGTTATTTTCTGCAATCTAGTTGTGCCTCACGAATACGGTATTGCAGGAGATATTGATGGAGAAGACCTCATCTGCCTTGTGGAAAAAGTTAGAAACTCTTTATGCGACTAAGTCTCTAGATAACCGTTTAGTGTTGAAACAACGTCTATTTACGTTTCGCATGAACGAAGGTGAGCTTCTTAGAGATCACATTAGACAATTCATTACTCTTTTAAATGATTTAAAGAACGTTTAGGTTCATATTGACGATGAATATCAAACTATGCTATTGTTGTACTATTTACCCCATTCATACAAGTCTTTCAAGGAGACCCTGATTTATGGCAGAGACAAACTCTCGTTTGAATATGTGAAGGGTCATTTTTTGAGTAGAGACAAACTCGACAATGATTTTGGTTTGGATAGCAAGGCAGATAGGCAAGCTTCCGTTTTGGTAGCATCAAAGAAACGAGACAAAAGGTGTCGCTATTATAAAAAAGTTAGGTCACGTAATTTGGCCGATGTAGCTGGTGCTAATTTGGCCTATGAAAGCATTGATGATTTCTTATTAGTGTCAACGAGCGATAACTCCAAGCTCACATCCGAGTGGATATTAGATTCGGGATGTTCTTTCCACATGTGTCCCAATAGAGAATGGTTCTCTACATACAGTTCGGTTGATGGTGCAGTTGTGCGCATGGGAAACGATTCATCTAGTAAGGTAATTGGTATTGGTACTGTTAAAATTAGGATACATGATGGGACGATTAGGACACTTTCAGATGTCAGGTATGTACCTGATTTATGAAAGAATCTCATCTCCTTGAGTATTTTAGACTTGAAAGGATTCAGAATCAACATCGAGTCGAGCGACATTAAAGTATCTCGTCGAGCTCTCGTTTTGTTAAAATTTAAAAGAACTGGCAGTCTTTATATTCTGGAAGGTTCTACAGTGACTGGTGAAATCAGACGTCCCTCGTCTGTTACGAAGTCGAAGTCAACTCGTTTGGAGTGGAGGCAATTTGGTCATAGGAGGAAAAGGGTATGATTATTTCGTTGAAGAGAGGTTCTCTTTTGGGTGCAGGTTGTGAAAAGTTAGGGTTCTTTGTTCGTGAAAATCAGACCCAGGTTAGTTTTGATTTGGCAGTGCACAAGTCGAAGGCTAGAAGTCTTCCAAATTCTAAGCACAGATTTGACTCAGTTAATTCCCTGCATAGTTCAAGATAGGCCCGTGACGGGCTTTGGCAAAGATGGCGTTGTAAAAATTCGTGTCAAGGTAGAGATTGTTAGAGTTGTGTGACCCAAATTCTAAGAGACTACTTGCAAGTCAAGTTAAACAAAATATATTTTATTTTTAAAAGATTTAGTATTTATTAGTATAATATATTTAGCATTTATTAGCATAGTTTATTTGACTTACTAATTTAGCCTATAAATAAGTTCTTTTACAACCTTAGAAAATACACCCATTAAAGATTAAAATTCATAACACATTTAGAGAATTTTGTGTTTATGTTTTGAGGGTTCTTTATTTTTCAGGGTTTAGTTTTTTATCTCCATCTTTTGCCATTATAGTAAAATTATCTTTACCCGTAGTTTTTTATCTTCTTTGGAGGAGTTTTTCCATGTTAAATTTGTGTGTTCAATTTCTTAATTTATTCCGTTATTTTTTATTACTTGTTAGTTAATCAAGTCGATCCTAACATAAAGAAGGAGGAATTATTCTGATATCGTGTGATAATGATATTGCTTCATACAATGCAATTTCATCGAGACAATTCTAGTGTGAGGTGTCATTATCTTTTCCGTAAAAAGAAAAAAACAAATCTTCCTTAAACTTGTATGTACAAGTAGCGGTTAAGTCAAACACTAAATATATAAAGGCAAAATATATTCTCCTTTTATTTTTCTATGTAGCATAAACCAACACATGGTTTTGTTGAGCAGAATCTTTGTTCTTCAGTGGCAATTAATTGTGTCGAAGCTCTATTAAAAACTAGATCAAAATTGCCAATAGTTGGGGCTAAATTAATATTTTTTTCCTGGATGAGGTGCTGCTTAGCTGTGCTATACCAAACACATTTGGGATGTATTACAGCATTGTAATTTATGCAACCACTGTTATCAAAGATTTCACTAATAACATTATGAGTTTGACGATCTTTTATAGACTTCCAGATTTTTGTATTTGACTTGGTTCATACCTTTCTTAAATATGGATTATATAAAATTTGAAATTTATTAGTCATTTGTGCTATATATTATGAAATTATTTTGATCCAACATCTACTAAGAGACTCACCTCAAATGGCATTTGCTTATACAAAATCAAGGACAAAGCTTTGATAATATAGTCATTTGTCCTTGATTTGATCCGTAAACTTTGCTCCATTTACAAACGAAAGAGATACAGCTTTTTAGATTTCACTCACGAAACAACTTAAACAAAGCTTTTAACAATATTCCTTAGTTGATCAGAAATTATACATTTTTCTTTTGGGTTTTTTACTCACCCTTTTCTGCATAACTATTAACCAACGCCAAAGCATTGCTCGTAAGCTTCTTCACTTCCACCGCCCTCTCGTACACCTCCGTTTTCAATGGCCCCTCCCTCACATCTTCGAACCCGTCTGTACATGTCTCTTCGTCCGTCAAAGCCGCGCTCATCCACGTCTGAACGTTTCCCATTTGGAACCTGAAAGACTCCGAACCCGGGGCTACCAGCCGTCGCATTTGCCTTAACGAACCATGGATTTCATCCACGGCATCGTCCATGTTGGAAAAACAGTCGTGTAAGGCGGCGCTGGCTTGTGGGTCAGCGCCGTAGGCTGTTTCACGGGTGAGGTTAGAGACATAAGATGCCATGCGACGGGCCTTGGAGAGGCTGACACCAATGGCGATGCGAGCTAGACGAGCTGGGTCTTGTTGGACCGGATTGGCGTAACCAGATAGGGAAGTGTAGCAAAGGTCAGGATACAAGGTGGCAGAGCAGCTTGTACGGATGTAATCGGTGGGGCTGGTGTCGTAGACGGTGGAACCAAGGGTTGGGATTGGGTGGAGAAAGAAGAAGAGGAAGATTAGAAAGTGCATGGAGATGGAGGGGAGGGATTTCATGGCTAAGGTTTTAACGTTGTGCAGTGAAGAGGGGGAAGTTTTTTTGGGAATTCGCGAGGTAGTCGGAAGGCGGTTTGCTTGCTTTAATAAATTCGTACCCTCCTGACTACAAATTTCGGTCTTCTTTTATTTCAGATTTACAAGAATGCCAGATCGTGATTTGACCCCTGTTAATATTATTTTCTCTAAGTAATGTTTGTGGGACCTGAAAATATGGATTTCAAGCTAGCTAAGCTTTCGGCCATTAAAATGGCTGTGCATCAACAGTTAGTTGGCAAGAATGCGATGCTTGCCGTATTGGATTCCGAAAATCCCACCACCTTAACTTATAACTCTAATGGCGACGGAAATGACGGGGTGAAAAAACAAAGACAACAACAAACTGTGTTTTATAAAAAATTAAAATTGGATGGAAAGAAATTAAAAGTTATTTTAAGTTGGAATTATAAGATTAATCGAGGAAATCTGGAAAAATATAACCTGATTTAAATTTTTTTTTTCATTTTTCATTTCAACATCTTCCTTATCAAACACGTCAATGAAAAACAGTAATAGTCAAAACAATTTTAACACTAACGATTTTAAGCCATAGATATCAACAATAATTTTTTTTTAAGCTAAGAAAGGGAAAGAATGATTGCATATTACTTTCTAAATTTTATTTTATTTTGCAAATGTTTTAATTAATTCAAAATTAAAATTAACAATTTCATAAATAAATATTTTCTAATAAACCATTAACAAAAAGTAGATTTCTTTAAAGTTATTCTACACATGGTGGGTTGGTGTTTTTTTTCAATTTTAAAAATTAATATATAAACTTTTCATGAGAGGGCTCACCACAACCCTAGCCCAACATTAGCACTAAAAGAATCTACTGCAATGGTTGGGGCAATATGCCCATTGAGATCTCTTGCCAAGCAATCATTATTAATCTCGTCTGCCTTTTGACACCTAGAGGATCAGTTTTTCCTTAAACCAACTCCAACCGAGACTCAAACAACTCGTCGCTTTCCTTCGAGGTCCCTCAATTCGCCACTAATCATCGCTAGCAGATGGTTGCAATATTATCGGAATCCGAAATAGCCTCCATCACCCTAACCAAATAGCTTTCCCCCCCTATTTGCACTTCAACTCATCTTCAAACTGATGAATCAAAATTATCATCTTCCCAGAGTTGAAATCCTCAAGCTTCAAAGTATTGCCACAAATTCGCAATCTCATGGAGAGTTGTTGATTTGCAAACATGCAGAGGTAGTCAATAAAAAATCCAAGTTGCTCCCTTAGCAGTCAAGTAGTCTTTAGACCATTCAACAATGTTGGCAAACCAGTTCATGGTCTTCAACATCCTTCTCTTTTTGTCCACTCCAAAGGTGATTAGGATATACTTACCAAATTTTTTTAGCATCAATATCAAAGACTCCTTCAATTCTAAAAATTTCCCTAACAACATTTGTCTCATAAAATCCCCTGCTATTTCCACAAAGCATTTTCTAGTTTTTGTAAGGACTCTAGCTCAACAAAAACTTGTATGAATCTCACCTTTTTTATTTTTAAATCTTGTTACCGTTCCATAATCTTGGATATCAACCATAGTCGGATTAGAAACATTTTTGTGTGATATGTCAGACCTCTGTATTTCACTCCTGTGGAATTAGCCTTTTGTTAGTCCTGTTTGTTCCTATATTTTAACCAGGTGCTGTTAATAATATATCCACCACTATGCAGATTTTTAGCTCTTTCGGTTTTACTTTTTCTTTTTAGCCACTTGTACAGCTTATAAAAGGTTGTGTTAATTTCTTTTTCATGTATCAAAAAATATTCAACTTCACTTTCTCTTCACTTCTAGTTTTCATTCCAAGTTTTATTTTTATCTTCTTTAGCATATTTTATCTTTGTTTTTATCAATATGTTTTGATATCAAAGCTAAGTTTGTTTTATTAAGTGGGAGAGAGTGAAATAAAACAGAAATTCAATGTGAGTGGTTCAGGCAAACCTAATGCTGATAGTCAGTGGTACTGCAACTTCATCCCAGCCTTTTATTCCTTTGTTCAAAAGAGAGAACTACGAATTTTGGAGCAACAAGATATAAGGACTTTGTTTATGTCTCAAGAACTTTGGGAGCTGGTATAAAGTGAGTATAATGACCCCAGATGATCAACAAAGACTTCGAAAGAGCAGAAAGAAATACACACGACCTTTGTTCTTTCTTCAACAAGCAGGTACAAATGATATTTTCTCTCGGATTTTTAGAGCAACTACTTCCCTAGACATATGACAGATCCTCAAAAAAGAGTTTCAAGGTTCAACAAAGATAATTACTGTCAAACTTCAATCCCTTCGTAGAACCTTTAAAATGTTTCAGATGGGCATGTTTAAATCTATTCAAACTTATTTGTCAAGAGTGGAATTGTTTCTCAAAAATTTGTTTGGTATCATTATAGAAGCTTTTGGTATCCATATTATTCGTCATTATGCTTTTCATGACTTATTTTGTATGTTTTAAGAATACCATATAGTAATGGAGAGTACTAGAAATAGAAATTGCATACGACTTTATTGAATTATTCTTAGCATGCAACTCTTTGATTTTAGGATTATGCCTTGGTTACAAGAAATTCTTGATAATAATTGGTGTCTTTGTATTTTTTTTTTTGGCATGATTTCTTAGTGATATCTTCGTGCAAGGAGGACTAAACTGTATGATTTTTTTGAACCTTGCATTATGTTATCTTTATAAATGAATTTTAATTATGCTTTTTGTCAATTTATCCTTCCACTTTGATTTTCAAAATTTCGAGAAACAAATTAGTTAGCAAAACTTTGTTTCAACAACTACATGTCTAGAGACATGGCCTATCAATAGTCATATAATAACTATTTTCAGTCAAGTCTCGAGACAGACATTGCGGGAACCATTTTTAAACTCAAATTTAATGCTTCCAACGGCTAAAATCTATCCCCAACAGCCATAAACGTCCACAAACTCATTCCTTGGAATAAATACAAGTCAGAGACACATCAAGACATAAGAGTTGAACGCATCCAAGCATAAAAGTCAAGAGAAAAACTTCAATTTTTTTATTCTTTCATTTTCACTTGTACCTATCTCTTGGAACTTATTGTTAGATATTTTATCACTCTCATTTTTATTTCTATGAGAGCTTATTTTTGTAAACACACACTTTGTAAAGGTCTATTTGTTTACTTTCTTTCATATCACCAATTGTAAATTTGCAAGGTTTTAATTGAGCCATAAAAGCTATGGGGAAATATTCTATCTATGCCTTAAGAAAAAGATAGTGTTGTAAAAGTTGTATCTTCTCCTTGAAATGTATCAATTTAGCATCGAATTGAAAAATCCTTAGTGGTAAAAAGATAAGGTGGTGAAGGTAGACAATTGCCATTACAAATTCATTATGTAAAGTTATTCTTTCTTCATATTTTCATTTTGAATAGTTTGTAAGAAATTTTCAAAATATCAATTCAGTCCCCTCTTAAATTTTTCGTATAACGACTCGATTTCCAATGGTGTCGAAAATTACAGTTTTGGAACCCCATTTTCACAAAATGAGTCCGTAAATATTAAATAATGATGTGTACAAAGTTATTATATAGATGAATTGGAATTCAGTTAAGTAGTTTAGCCGAAAAAATGGTTAATTAAGGCTTAGAAACTAAATTGACAAGTCTAGTCGCTATAGATTTTTAATTAGAAAAAGGTTTGGAGACCTAGATAGAAATTATCCAATAAACTAAAATGATAAATAGGCCAATAGTAATTAATAACTAGTGGACGGTAATGATGAAATTCATTTTGTTTTAATTAAAAGATAAAATTTTATAATAAAAAATAATTAATTAAATTAAATTTGATTGATAAAATGTTAATTATATATTATATATATAAGACATTAGTGGAAAAAAAGATGATAACGTCATCTTCCTCCACCATCTAAATTAGAAGAAGAAAAAAATAAAGGAAGTCATGGTTGAAGGTTGAAGCTTACATTCGGCTAAGCTAAAACCTAAGGTAATTTAAGTCTTTTTCATGTAATTTTTATAGATTTAAAGTCATGGGAGCTTGATTTAGCTAGCTTATGTACCAAGTTGATAAATTTTTGAAATTTTGATAAGTTTCCATTGTTGAGAACTGGATGAATTAAGTGTGAAATTTATAGAAATTAAGCTTAGTTTATGAAAATGACTAAATTGTAAAGTTTAATTATTGATTTTTTTATATTAAAGGCTAAATTGAATAAAATAAAAAACTATTAGGAAATTTAGGTAGGAATAGAAACTAGAAGTTCCCTAATGAGTATATGTAAAATTAGATTTTAATTTGAAGTTTTAGATCGAAAGTTATGTTTTTCTCGGGTTTAGGGACTAAATTGAATAAACTAAAAAAATATGTTTGACTTTGTATTTGAATGTGATTTGTATGGAATTTGATATTGTGTCATTATTGAATTATTATCTGTAGCTAAAGACGACGACGGGTTGTTGAGAGGGAAAGGAAAGGTGAGAGCCGATGACGAGTGACACGAGCTATCAATTTATATTTCTATGATTCAAGATCAATTTAATTTCAGCATATTCATGACATTTAGCATTTTATAATGTTGAGGTGAGTTGTCAATTGTTATTTGAGTTGAATTGCTACAGTTGAGACTGAATATCGAGACAGGATTGTATTAAATAGAACAGAAATTTCATGAATTAGCTGATATATGATAATTGGTATGAAATTGAGTTGAAACATGCTATATTACATGATGAATTGATGAATTGATGCTGAACTGGATATGATAAAGTATGATTTGAATCGTGCAATGAAATTGGAAATTTGGTTACCCTGTTAGTTGTTCAGGTATTGATTTAAAATCATTGTTGTCGGGAAACTCGAGGTGTTAGATTGTACATATAGATTCATCGTTGTTGAGCAATTCGGGGTGACAGATTATTTAAACTGTGAAAACCATTGTTGTCGGGCAACCCGGGGTGATAGATTCGCGTATTGGTGGTCACTAAACTAACTATAAATACGACTAAGGAAAGCGCACCTATCTATGGAATATCGTATCCACGATGACTAAAAGTACTAGTAATTATCATTTTTCTATTATTTAGCCGACAAATTGGAGTGATTGTTTTTAAATCTAAAATTACTAAACTTATTTAATTAAGAACGCAACAGAGAATAAAATAGGAAAATATTTGAAAATACCAATAAGAGAGACAATACCCAGTAAAGAATCCATCTAAACTTCACTTATTATTGTGAATCTGAATTAAACAATTTATTCACTTGTGCCTTGATCCGTAGAAATCCCTAAATTATGTTAATATCTCTTTCGAGAGTAAGAACAACTGACTCTAGGTTAATTAATTGAAATCTCTTTCTAGTTAAAACTCCTATTGTCGCATTAACTCGATCTATGGATTCTCCTATTAGATTTGACTCTAATTCGGTAGATTTATATCGTCCTATTTCTAGAATTGCATGCAACTCTAGTCAATTATGCTAGATCTACTCATAAACAGGGACTTTTTCTCCACTGAAATAAGCACATTAAACATGAATTAATATCCTTAGATTATTAAAACACAAAATAAGCATACATGATTGAGAATAAGAATCAAGTATTTATCATGTAAATCAGAAATCAAATAATAGGATTCATCATAGGTTTTATCTTCCCTAGGTATCTAGGGAATTTAGTTCATAATCCTGAATAGAAACATCTCAAAATTAGGATAACAACAAGACATAAAGAAACTCAATAAAACTTCTAAATAAATTGAATAGAGATCTTCAATCTTGAAGGAGATCCGCTTCCGAGTTGATTACGATGGCGTTCTTCGAGTTTTTTCTTCAATATTCTCTGTATATCTCCTTAAGCCCTCTTCTAATTGTTATTTATAGACTTTAGAATGCTCAAAAAGCCTAAAAATTAGATTTTTCCTCGTATTTAGGAGGCAGGGTGCGTTATCAACATGGGTTGGCACATGGGCATGTGACAAGCCCGTGTGGCTCACACAGGCGTGTGACCATCCCGTGTGGGAATGCCCAGGCCGTGTGGAACTTGGAAACAACTCTATTTATTCGGTTTTGGCTCATTTTTCACTCCTTTTACTCTCAAATGCTCTCCTAAGTATAGAAACATGAATTTAAAGGATTAGGAGCATCAAATTCACTAATTTACATAATTAATCATCCAAAAACACATTAATAATGGGATGAAAATATGTTACTTTTACAATTTATCATGTATCCATGTTAAATCTGTGTTTGGTTAATAGGGTTTTATAAACATGATTTGGCTATATGGTAAATTGAAATCAAATGTGATTGATTAGGTATAATTGCACATATATTAAATGTGATATTTGACAGCATGTGAAAAGTCAAGCAAAATGAGTTAAAAATAAGTCTTAGGGGCTGATTAAATATGAATGAGCTATTAGGCTCGGAAATGGATTGAAATGATGAGATGAAATTGAATATATAAATTGATGAATGTGTATGTGTAAGTATATATTTATAAATGATGATATGAAATGTTCAAGTATGTATGAAGTGAAATATATAATGAATAATGGTTAGATATGTTTTAGAAAGTAAGGAATGAAACAATCATATGAATTGGTTGATTGGATTATGCTTCAATTTGGTATGCTATATGATGAAGAATTTGTATTTTAATGTCAAATGGCATGAATGATAAGTTAAGTGCCCATGTTGGTGAATTGAAGACAAATTGCTACCTATATATCTATATATGTATGTCATATGTTAATGGGAATTATTGACACATTTGGTATGTGTATCGATTAAAAATTAGACTTGAATTAATTGTTTGCATTTGATGCTTATACCATATTAACTTGAATCATGAAAATACCATTGAGCTTTATTGCTCAATGTACGGTTTGTTTTCTCCGTGCATAGGTATAATTTAATCTCGAGGTTACAAGAAGCGATTCCAACATCCTGCCAGAGACCCTTGCCTCAGCTATGTTTGTGTAGTCCCATTTTGTTTAAATATATGACATGTACCTAGGTTGAGTTGGTTTTTGGTATAATATGTGATCTTGTGAACTTTTGGAGTTAGAACTGGTAATTTGGAAGTGATTATATGTTTCGATCGTGCAATTTAGGTTGTCACAATATTGTAATGCATAAATTGTAGTATGCTATTAGTTTATATGGCAATGTATGTATATATGCATGTATACTTATGTTAAGTAGACTAATAGTTAGCATAATGAAATTGCTTAGGTGTTTGGATAAAAATGATAAAATGGATGGAATGTATATATGTTCGAAAGGTATTATGATTTATAACTGATTCCATTGGATGTTTATGTTTTGCTGAAATTATGAAGGCAAATGTGTATTTGAAATGCTTAAGTGATTCAAAAAGATACCAAATTAGACCATTTAGAAACAGACGATCACGGCATGAAGATACCAAATGCTTAGGTGATTCAAGAAGATACCAAGTTAGTATGTTGCGCCCCGACGAGGAATCCTCGAAGTCGTGACGTCAACTTGAGATTTTTGAAAACATTGCAATTTAATCTTAATTTGATCTGGGGTTAGCAATAGAGCTTTTGTAATCTCGTAAGCTTTGTTTATCATATCATATTCATATATTGCTCGTATTTAGATGTGTACTGGTATAAATTGATTATATTTGATCATAGTTGTTCCGACAATGAATGTGACATCTTGTAGCTCGAACTCGACAGTCGGATCAGGTATGGGGTATTACATTTTGAGCTTGACAAAATAGTTTAAAAGTACTTTTTTAAATATATATATATTTTAAACCTTTTGTTAATTTAAATAAATTTTGTTATATTATAAATATTTTTTATTTAAAAACATCTATTTTTATTTTTTTAATTATGTGTTTTTAAACTTAAAAGATTTGGAATTATTATATAAAAAAAATTTTGAATTATAGAATTTAAATTTTATATTATAATATTTAAAAAATGTTGAATTACTTATGCGTCATTCAATTCATAACATTTAAGTTAATTAGAAAAATATTAAATTAACATAATTATTATAAATAAATTTTAGCAAAAATAAATTATTAAAAATTACTTATTGCTTCATATTTATCATTAAGTATGATTTATATAACAAAATTTAATCATATATTAGTATCTTTTATACACCATATTTAATATTTGATTTACATTTAGGATGTGTTTGATAAACTAAACAATTAAATGTTAAAAAATTAAGTATTAAATTTGTTTTACTAAATTAATATTATAAAAATGTTTGATATATTAGTAAAAATTAGCACTAAATATAATTTTTTTGTTTGATAATAATAAATCTTGAATTTTGAAAATCTATTATTCCATAATTTTATTTTTATTAATGATATTTATTTTTATTTTGAATAGTTATGGATAAAAGTTAAAGATAATAATTTAAATATTTTAATTTTAAATAAAATGAAGAAATAATTGATTTTGGCAATTAACAGACTGAAACATCAGAGAAGCAGTCGCAAAATCCAGTGGACCAAGGGGATTCTCCCTCATATTTGGAGTTTTCCATTCTCTTTCTGCGTATCCTTGAAGCAGCACAAGTGAGTGTCCCTGTGGTACGTTGAAAGGTGATATAAATAGAGAGAGACCCATGAAGGAAAAGTGCCACATATACTACTTAGTTATTTGGCACAATCCCTGCCGTTGAAAGGAGAGATTAGAGGGAACCCAAGTATAACATGGTCTGAAATCCATATTATCCTCATGCATAAGGATATTATATTTCATTAAGCCTTTTTTCCTTCTAGTTTTGGATTATTGTTCCGTTGACATTATAAAAATTTAAATTAAAATGATCATTCCATTCACAAGGTTTCCATACAATTTCAACAAGTGGACTTAATTTGCGGGAAACTCAATTATGCATGATTGAAACTTATTAATGGATTCCACCTCCCTTTCTCGATTTTGCAAGATTGAAACTTATCAATGGATTCCACTTCCCTTTCTCAATTATGCATGGAAACTCATTCTGACCCTTTTTTTTTTTTCTTTTTGGTAATCATAATCTCCACTCAGTTGTGTTTCTCAGATAATGTTCACATCTATCTTAGGAGAAAGTAGTTAGATAATGTTCATGTGTCGAGTTTGGGTAGGACCTATGCGTAACATCAATATCATAAATAGTAGCATAAATCCGTCCTAGCAAAAAATATGAGTTTTAAATTTTACCTAAACTTATCTATATTTTTAAATGGCTAATTCAAGCCCATTTAAACTCTTCCATATTATTTTTTTTAATTTTTAAAAATATAATTATTTTTATTTAAAATTTATTAATTATATATCTTTTACTATTCTTATATTTTTCGTTTATAAAATTTTTAAACATAAAAAATATATATATTTCTTAATATTTACATTATAGTATAATATATTTAATTTTTCTTATGATATAAATTACATATTATAAAATAAGTGAAAAATATATTATATTATTGAAAATAGTTCGAGTCAGGTCAAGCTCGAGGTTTGAATATTTAAGCCTGCGTCTGACCCATATTTTAAACAGGCCTAATCTCATTACCCAAGCCCACTTTTAAGCTTAATATTAGGTGAGTAACTCAGCCCTCAACAAGTCTAATATATTTACATGTATTTATGTTAATACATGCATTTTATTAAGAACCTAAAAATTAAACTATGAAAGTATATACGAAAAATATCTGAAAATATTAATAAACCAGAATGATACGCCGAAACATATCGATACCAATACACACAATACTGAAATAGAATCGATATGAAACAAAAACGATATATCCACTCATATACTACTAATAACCTTAGTAGAAATAGCTCATAAGACCTGTTTTCATAGCCATCATGGTTTCATGCTTTTCAATAAACCATGAAATTTTGTTATAATGTTATTTTCCTCTTTTCTTAATACCTAAGCATTGGAAGAATCTTGGAAATAGATGTTTCTCTCTACGTTAAAAATTGTTTCCTTTTCATGATATTGCTTCATAAAGCCAATGTTCATTTATATCAACCGAACCTCCATAAAGCTTACTTGTTAATTTGAACACATACACGTTCCCCCGTAAGGCTAGGGTCATTCGCCAATCTTGATTTGCATTCACATGCCCTATCAGAGGCAAAAATATATAACATATCATATTCTCCATTTACTCCTCCTATCACATTACATTTCAACAGACCTCCATTACCCCCTTTTCCACCTTTTTGGATATTGAGCTTGTGCACCAAGGTAGGAGTGTCCATTTCAATTATTCATACATATTTATTTTGCTTTCGTATTTACAATTTGTTAACACAAGAATGCACATGTAATTTCTAATATAATACTAACTTTACCTTGTAACGACCCGAAAGTCAGTGATGTCGGGAACAGTGGTTTTGGAACCTCATTCTCCACTGATCAAGTCTGTAAATATTAGTTATAATATTATATTTAATTTTAGTCTGACAAGTTTGTTAATTGGATAGTTAGTTAGGGTACAAGTGTAACAACCCAATTTTAGTGGGACCAAAAATGGCAGTTTCAGAACCCCGTAATCTAATAATTGAGTCTATAAATATAAAAATATTTACGAGTCTATCATAAAATTAAATTGATTTTAGATCTGATAAAATATCTAATTAGACAATGAGTTAAATACAAGTGGTTTGACCCTAAAGTCAGTGGTTTTGGAAAGATTTAAACATAAATTTGGTACCTGAACTTGTCCACTTCTCCCAAATTGGTACTTAAGGTTTTTTTTTAGTCTAAGATTGGTACCCAAACTTTTTTTTCCATTAACTAGTTTGATACTTATTTTTTAACACCGTTAAGTCAGAGACAGGTGGTAGTACCAGACAACGACACATGTTATTAGTGACATCATGTTGATGTCATCATCTAAAAATTAAATTAAAAATAATTAATAAATTTAAAAATATATATAAAAATACTAAAAACATATTGTCCGTTACTTTTCTTTCTTAGATTCATTTTCTTTCCTTTCCCCAATTTCTCCTCATCTTTTTCTTTTCTCCTTCCTCCCTCAAACCTAACCAGCACCTAGCCTACGCCATCATGATTGGTTGTTTTTCTAGCCCGAAAGTAGCACCTAATTGTTGCTCTCCATTCCCTTTTTCGATTGCTTTGATTAGAGTTCTTGGAGAATTTCCCAAAAGCCATAAGAATACCTTCAACTTTTGAACTTCTCTAATGCTGACTTGAAGATCCGACCATTGAACCATCTTGTAACTTCTACCACAACTTTTCCTTGGTATGATGAACTTCTTCACAGCTCAGATCTTTCAAATGGGTTTCACCATTCAGATCTCTCAAATGGGTTGGTTGTTACAGTAATGGTGGTTGATATTTGGCCCTTTCCCAAATCATTTTTTGTAGCCATGGGGTTTGAGGGTCTTGGTATTGTGAAGGATTGAAGGGTTGGTTGTTGGGGTTAGGAGTTGATGGTCATGAGCACTAGCTTTCCTGGCTTGGGGGAGTATTTAAGTAAGTTACCCACTAATGCAATTCAATGTTTCCTACGTCGAAGGTCAACCAGTCGTCCCTTAAAGCCCCCTCTCGAGACATTCTTTCTTAGTCCCTTTGCCTTCTCCTTTCCCATACCATCTCTTATTTCCCCTTAGATGTCACTTTCTCTATCAAATCAAAGAGTGACTATTCACCATTAAGAAACACAATAAGCCAAAGAAAGGAAGAATGCAAACAAAATTTTTGTAGATTTGTGTTTTTTTTTCACAATTTTAATTTTGAGTTTTTGTTTGGTTTTGTTTCTTGATATTCAAATTGGTTTTGTTGAATATCCATTTCAAGTATTCATTTAATATTTTTTATTTGTTTGCATGTTTGTCTGTTATCTTGAATCAAGGGTTATTGGATTATTAATAAATATTTTTTTAATTTTCTTTAAACTTATTTGAAAAATCTCATAAATTCTGAGAACATACTCTCCTTTAACGTGAAAAAGAAACCCTCCGTGGAAATAAAATCAATAAAAACCCAAGTTGAACACATCCAACTAAAATAGAAACCAATTAATAAAAGCTCTAAGAAAGATTTTTTTTTTTCAGAAAATTTAAGATATTCATAAATAGACAAAGAAGTGAAGCAGGAGATAAAAAGAAAATACAAGCAAAGGGAAATGAAACAAATTTATGGAAATATTCATAAAATTTAAGAAAGAATTTTTTTTAATTTATCTTTTTTATTTTTTTATTTTTTAAAAGAAATTATTATATTTAAATTTTTTATTGATTTTTAATATATATTTTTAATTATAACATCATAATGATGTCATTAATGACACTTGTTGTCTGGTACTGGCATTTGTCTTAGACTTAACGATATTATCAAAAAGTACCAAACTAGTTGACGAAAAAAAACTTTAAGTACATGTACCAATTTTATATTTAACCCTTTTGAAAAATGAAAAATCGAGACTTCATTTCCCTAAACCAAGCTCGTAAATATTTTTATTAAATATTTATGAAGTTTTTATATAGGTAATTTAAATTTTAGTCCAGAAATTTTAGTGATTGGATGGCTAATTAGGGTACAAAGACTAAATCGTAAAAATGATAAAAATTAATCGCTATTGATTTTCATTAATTAAAAGGACTAAAAGAATAGTTAATCAAAGTTTAAAGTGATAATAATTCCATTATGAATGCTAGTGGACGGTTAAGTGATGTTTAGGTTGTGATTAATATTAAAATTATTATAATTATATTAATATAAAAATTTATAAAGGATAAAATAATAAAACAAAGTTATCATCACCATCATTTTTACTTCTTTCATCGAAACCACAAAGAGAAGAACCAAGTAGCCATTGTTTTTGCTTCAAGTTCTTTCAGCCATTGTATGGTAAGATTTTCAAAGCTTGTTTTTAGTAAATTTTATGTTTTTTTATATCATTGTAACTCAATTTAGCTAACTTGTATCTTATTTCTCAAAACTGTTAATGTTTCAAAATGTTTCCATTGTTATTTCTTGAAGCTTTTAATGTTAAATGGTTGATTGTTAACCCTAGAAATGAAAAAAAATGACTATTTTGCAAAGTGAAATTGATGTTTTTGTCAAAAGGACTAAAGTGTAAATATTTCAAAATTTGGTATAAAATTTCTGTAATTTTTTATAATAAAGGGGTGTATAAGGATGAAATTGAGACCAATTTAAAAATAGAAGCTCAAATTTGAAAGATATAGCTATTTCGGTTTTAGGGACTAAATTGAATAAAATTTAAAAATTTAGGGGACAGTTGAAAATTTAAATTGAATTAATATATGACTACAATGGGTTGTTTTAAGATGTTTGGAATTGATAAACCAAAAAAATTGTTACATAGATCGAGATTTGAGCTAATCGGAATATAATCGAGAAAAATGAGAAATTGCAAATTAGTCACTGACACCTTAATTGCTTGTTGTTTTTCTAGGTAAGTTCATATGAGACTTATTTTATTAATTGGTGATATATTTGTATTATATTGTTTTGCTTTATAGTTGAATTGTTATTATATAATATTTTTGGCATCAAAAGGAGTAAATAGAAAAATATGAAATATATAATAGATATGAATAGATATGTAGTATCGAATGGTTATGTTATAAGAATGTATTAGTACAATGTATACTTGTAGCCTTTAATATGGTAATGTGTGATGCTATGAAATATTTATATGTGAAATAGATATTAACAAGATAGCAATTGACTAATGGCATAAAGTAAATAATATAGAATTGAATGAATTATAAATGGTTGAGTGTAATATAATATAGGTTAGAGTTGTATAAATTGAATTGGTATAATTTGGGTATCATATTGAGGTACAAGGTATACTTGTAGCCTTTAACATGTACCTAGGGGTGTCATTTTGTATATTGTATATGTTTTATTTTGGTTGATCACAAGTTGAACTTATATGGTGTTTAACTTTGAATGTCTATATAGCATGTATATAAGTGTGAATGATGGCAATATGGTAATCTATGATTGAAGCTTTTGGATAACCAATTTTGAATGTGGATAATGGGATTAAGGTGATTAAGGACGGTATGGTTGTTGATGGGTGTCGAATCCACCAATATAAACCTACACCTAATTTTGCAATTTTAAGCAGTATAGAGAGTAGGGTCGATCCCTCAGAGACTGGGTTTACTGCAAATTGTTGCTCTCTTGACCAGATTTATGTCGGGGCAGTTGTCGTGCCCAAGATATTAGGGGGGAGGATAAAATCGAAAACCTGGAACCTGAAATAAATAAATAAAACGCGTAAAAAGTAAAAGTTGAAAATGAAATAATAAAAAGCAGTTAAATAAATTTGAAGAAAAATTAATTAGAATAAGCTCAGCTTTAGGCACGGGTTTTTCCTCGTCTTTGAACCAATCCTCGAAATTAGATGAACTCCTCTTTTCCAATAAGCTAGTTATAGCTACCAAGGACGCCTCGGACACCAACTCTTCCTTGTGTAAATTAGTTATGGAACGTCCAATAACTAACCCTTACCGATCGAACAACCACGAAATGTTCGTGATTTAGGACTCCGACAGCTTTGGTTCTAGAAGAGCCTAGCTCGAACCAATGCCCTCAATCGCGTGGGACATTTAAATCCGGTTACTACTTCCCTTGACGGAACCAAACAGCTATCTCCACTTGGCATGCCAATATGTTCACAGAAAACCGATTAGAAACGTTCCTTTCGAAATTCCAACTGTACGTCTAACCATACTAAATCAAACGACGTCTTTTTTAACTTAATGTTGATATGACTTTGTGAGTTGACAAAATCATACTCTTAATCCGGAGAAATAATAAGTACTGGTGTGACAGCCCTAAATTGACCCTAGTCGAAAAGCGGTTTCGGGACCGCTAAACTGAGTCACCAAATTATTTGAATATGATAATTATTGTCTAAAATATGTGAATATGAATGTGTGAAAGTTTTAAGCTTTGATTTAGTTAATTGCATGTGAATTTAGTTAATAGGACTTATGTGTGACACTTTTGAAATACGATAGGTTAATCTATAAGGATCTATTAGTGCATGTAATCAAAGGGGTGGACTTGCATGTCAATTTCCCCCATTTAATTACTAATGGCCGGCCATGACAAAGGGTGATGGGTAAAACATGTCATAGACATGTTGTGTTAATGGTTTATGTTAGAAATAATAAAATAAGGGGTTAGTAATAAAATAAGGAGATGGAGGGTGATAAAAACAAAGTCCCATCATCTTTTTTTTCATCTTGCCGAAACCATAAGGAAAGGAAAAAAGAAAAATGGAAGGAAGAACACCTAAGGCATTCGGCCATCTTGTATTGGGAATTAAGGTATGATTTCATATGTTTTTCTTTGGATTTTGAGAAATTTAAATTGGTTTTAAAGCTCCTAAAATGACCCATGTATGTGATTTTGTGTTTGGGATGCATGAAGCATTCGATCATGAGCTCAATGGGTTACATTGTGTATGTTTTGATAATTTGTGAGGAGAAATGTTTCTAATTGAGTATAAACAAACTAAATTACTATATGTGGCTCAAATGAGCTTGAGTAGTCGGCTAATGAAGTTAGTTGAGTTATAATACTTGTTTAATAATAAAAAGAACATGAGCTTAATGCTCAAATAGCATTCGGCTTTGGACTAAGTTAAATTAGTTAAGAAATGAGTTCCAAGATAGTGAATTATGTGTTAAAAGAGGGATTTAGGTTGTATATACGTGTTTAGATTGAAAACAAGAGGCTATGTTAGCTAATTGAGGGATTCGGCCATGGTATTATAGTGAATAAAAATTTGAACAAGGGTTTTAATTGTATGATAGGTTTTCGGATATGGTTGATTGGATAATAAATTGGTGTGGGTGTTTTGAATGAGATATGTACAATTATAAGTTAAATTTAAGGTTTGTTAAATTTATCCTTATCATTGCCGAATGAGTTCAATGGCTAAAGAAAATTGTTAAGTGTTTAGTTAATGTGCATTCGGTCATTTAGGATGAGTATACATTTGATAATGTTTTGATACTTTGAAATGGAATTTAATTATTAATGAGTTATAAGCTTGTTGAATTTTGAGATGTAATTGGGAGTAAATTTGATATGAGCATACTTTGTTAATGACATATTGATAAATGTTGAGTTACGATACCATGATATTAAGCTTAGAGGCATTCGATCATGAGATGGATTAAGGTGAACTAAATGATATTCGGCAATGGTACTTTTTACATGAGAAATTCGGTGTTAATTGTATTAAATGAGGTTGAGGTAGTTGCCGAATGTGTTTATAATTAAGTAAGGTTAATAATAGAGCAATGAGTGGCTAGTAGAATCTAGTTAGTCCTCTTATTGTATTCGGCCATGAGTTTGTATAATTGGTTTGTAATAGATTAAATTTGTTTATTCAAGCTCAAGAGCTGAGGGAGTCTAATTCGGATAAGAGAGAAAGCTACCTAACCGAATAGTCGATCTGTAATCGTTCGACAACTTCCGAGGTAAGTTCTTAAGTAATTGAGTTTGATTCCTTTGTAAGTTTTAAGTATTAAAGCCTATAATGTGATTGAGTATGATATGTTAAGCACATATTAAACGAATCATAACTCTATTGTAAATTTTTATGCATATAGCCTAATGGCTATTATGAAGTATAGGTAAGTTATTGATATGATATGTTGCCAAATGGATATGATATTATGAAGTGCTAAAAGGATATGTCAGAAGAGTAAATTTGTGATAAACCTGCTTAGGACAGCAGCAGTAACATGAATTTAGAAAATCACCATAAATTCATGGATTTGAATTAGAGGCTGAATGAGACATAAAATTAAAGCTTAATGAGTCTAGTTTCTTATAAAAGAAACCGTGTAAGCAAAGGAATTTCCGATAATGAGATACTTAAAGTTGTGTGAGACAGCGCAGAATGACACTGTAATCCTCTGTTCTGTTTTTAGAAAATCATTATAAATTGTACAAAAATGGTTATAAGATAAAATTTATATGCTTAGACTCCTTAATGAGTCTAGTTTCAAATGAAATCAAATACAACACATTTTGAATTCTGTAAAATGAGAAATTTGATTCGTAGTGAAGAGTGGTCAGATTAGTCAAACAGTGAAACAGGGGAAACTTTAAGAAAAATCTGGTATTGATTGGCCAAACCTAAAATTCTGGAAATTTTATGGATGGAAGATATACGAGTCTATATTCAGGAAAAATTAACGGAAAGTGATTTGGAGTTTTTTAGCTCTAGTTATAAATAATTTAGTGACTATTGCTCAGGAAAAATAGCTTGTGCTGAATTTGAGATTGTGTTGTAAACCTTGATAAACTTGTTTTAGTTGCTCATAAGCTATTGATTAAACCCATACGTGAATTCTAAATTGTGATATAGGAAAATGATAGATGTAGATTCAGCCAAGACAGTGTGTATACGTGAAAGTATATGTGGTATGTGAAGTATATTTGGATAATTGTGATGTGAATACATGAAAATCTATATTTTGATTTAGGATTCTATGTGATGGATGTGAACATGCATATATGAGATAAGGCCTAATGGCCGATGTGATGAATGTGAAAGTATATATATGTGATAAGACCTAATGGCCGATGTGATGAATGTGAAAGTGTATATATGTGATAAGGCCTAATGGCCGATGTGATGAATGTGAAACTGTATATATATGTGATAAGGCCTAATGGCCGATGTGATGAATGTGAAAGTGTATATATGTGATAAGGCCTAATAGCCGATGTGATGAATGTGAAAGTGTATATATGTGATAAGGCCTAATAGCCGATGTGATAAATGTGAAAGTGTATATATGTGATAAGGCCTAATGGCCGATGTGATGAATGTGAAAGTGTATATATATGTGATAAGGCCTAATGGCCGATGTGATGAATGTGAAAGTGTATATATGTGATAAGGCCTAATGGCCGATGTGATGAATGTGAAAGTGTATATATGTGATAAGGCCTAATAGCCGATGTGATGAATGTGAAAGTGTATATATGTGACAGGGCCGAGTGGCCAACGTGATGGATGTGAAAGTGTATAAATGTGATAAGTCCCGAAGGGCATTTGTGTTAGTACTATATCCGGGTTAAAACCCCGCAGGCTTTATGCGAGAATATTATCACTGATTAATGTCGGTAAGCTTCGTGCTCGTACTATATCCGAGCTCTAAAGACCCGATGACTTCGTGTGGAGATTATGTCCGGGTAAGACTTCGTAATAAGAATTGCTTATAAATATATTCAATGCGAAAGGTTAAACAGGTATGTACTCCAAGTTTATATGTGAGCTTGATTTGCACTAAATCATAAGGTAGTTATGTGATGCATACGAAAGCAATCTATGAGACTATTCCTATGATTATGTGACATCGGATCAGTGTGAGAGGTTATGTGAAATCATACGATATATCTATGTCACATGAGCTCACTTTTATGTGAAAGTTTATCTGCCTATTGTATATGATGAGATGTGCATATTCGGTAAAGGGATGATATGCCCGAAGGAAGAGTGAAATAAAAATACGAACAACTATGTTATAATTTGATTGTTATCTGTTGACACTGCTTAAAACTTACTAAGCATTGTAATGCTTACTCCGTTTACTCTGTTTCCTCTGTTTTATAGATCTCATTGCGAAGCTACAGGCTCGGGGATCGTCAGCAACTAGTCACACTATCACTATCCACTGTTTGGTACTGCTATGTTTTGGATTATCTTATGGCATGTATAAAATAGACTAGTGGCGGAAGAATATTTTGGTTAATGTATATAAGCCATGCGAAAATGGCATCTTTTGAATGTTTACTTAGAGAAGTTTAAATTTTATCCCTGGCTGTGCTTAGTACTTATCTAAATGAATGACCTTTATTTCAAGAAAAAGTTCAAAATTTTACGGTTCTGACATGAGTTACAAGCCCGGTAATGCCCCTTACCTATTCCGGCGACGGTCACGGGATAGGGGTGTTACAACTGGAATTTAGGAGTTAATTTGCTCGGGTGCGTAACTCACGGGTTTTGACGAGGCTAATTCCGGCCTAAAGCTGAAATGGATACTTAATAAAAAAAACTTGGTAATTTAAAACTTGATAAATGACTTGATTCAAGACTTGATGATAAAATGAACAAAGTAGTCCACTATTTATACTAGTGGCTTTGCTAAATTAAGAGCCAACTAGTATAGAAAATTAAGGAATAAAATATTAAAAATCCCTACATAATCTCCCACTAAGTCAACAAAAATTTCAGCTAATTAATCTTGGAAAAATTTTGCTTTGGTCCTCCTTCTTTGCTTCTTTCTTCAATCTAGCCCAATTGTCACATTTTTCTTCTATTTAGCCCCAAATTGCACCCCTACACAAAATTCAACAAAAACATGGAAAAAACTAGTGGTGCACTCTCATAAATTAACCAATTTAATTACATAAAATATGTAAATTTAGCATTTAATCAGTTGTTTTGATATAAAAAATGTGACGTTAATACATGTTATAATGTTTGTTTGAATTACTTATAATGGTTTATATTACTTTGTTGTGTATTGGTGTCAATGAGGCATATTGGTTAGATGTTTAGGATTATGAATTAGGATCTGTTTGGCGTGGTTTAAGAATGCTTGGAATAGGTTTAAAAATGGTGAAATGCATATGTTTGATCTAATCGTAAAGTTGAATTGAAAACTTGCACAAAAAGACACGTTTAGGTTCCATACGGGCTAGCACATGACCGTGCGTCACACACGGGCTAGTGACACGACCGTGTGATCATTGGAATGTAGGAAATTTTTAATCCACATGGGCACAGTAAGTTATATGGCCTAGATGTACGACTGTGTTGTCTCATAAGCTCGTTTGAGACTCGTTTTAGTTTGTAAATCGTATTTTCCATGGTCTATAAAGTATTTTTTTTGTTTAATTGGATATTTGAGCCTAAATTGAATGTGATCCGCTTCGATGATTGTAGTAACATTCCGTAGCTCGGGTCTGGCAACCGAACCAAGTAAGGGGTGTTTCATACCTGGAAAGACAACATTAATTTAAGCTAGTTCATTATTTATCAAAAGCAAAAGTGGAAAGAACTTACCAAAAACTCCTAGGAAAGGTTTATCTACTTAATGGGTTCTATCCCCTTCTTACTAGGGCGTACTCCCGCTTCTTTAGCTAAACACAATCAAACATTTCTATTAAATACAGAAATGACCGAGACTATTATGCAAAAAATAAGAATAAACAATATGCAACAATTTAACTAGAGGAAGGTTTCCTTCCTTCCAAAACTTCTAGTAAAAACATATATATATACAACTTCTACCACGCTTACATTTCCTAATACTCAAACTAAAGGAGGACTTAATAAATTATCAGTGATTGGCTTTAAAGGTCGTTTCTAAATAGGCTATGATTGCAGGTTCTTCTTTCGAACAATGAAGAACACTTCTAATTCTCTTTAGAGATAATAAACAAAACTCCAAAAAGGAAAATTAAAGTTTTTCCTCTTTTATACCTCTATTTAAATATAAGATTAAGGTCTTCCCACTTTAAATAGGACCCCTAATTACCTTACATGCACACACTATTCCACTAATTAATTAAGCACAACCATCGAAACTCTTCAGGTGTCATGCACAGTGACACGTAATTGGTACATGTCCCACTTACCACGATTTAATAATCGAACGATTAAGTTTGCAATGATTGAAGTCGTTGCTAGCGTGTTTGCACAAGGGAGAACTCGCCAAAACGCGCGAGTTCGCCAAGCGTAGAATAGGAGTCCGCAAGATGGTAGAACACAACAAAATAATTCGCCAAAGGGTGCGCCTAAATAAAATTGTTCTAATCTTTACTAACTAAATGGGCTCACATACGAATACCTACTAAATCCACTTGGTCAACCATCCAAAATATAGATTCGAAAATTTGGGGTGTGACAACACTCCATACTGCACACAAGTGCTGTAAAATGAATTCGCGCACAAGCGCCCGATAACATGTACACAAGTGCCAAATGCTTCCACCGATACATACTACATCCTATGACATGCTAACTATATGCGAACCTCATTGAATATTATCTAATAAGGGCTTATGTATTAGTGCATCACACAATTCATCAACCAAAATCAACATGCTTTAGCAGTTAACAAATTAAAAATCAAACATCAAATTTAACCCAATTAACACATGCATCTACTAAATTCCACCTCAATGTTATTCAATCATGAAAAAGACTCATACAACAAGACATACCACATTTAATCAAGTCGTTCGTAGCACAAATCTAAGCCTAATTACTTGATAAACTTATATTAACACAAACAATTTAGATTGGCACAAATCGGAACTTATTTATTTAATATTAATATAATTTTTTATTTGATTATTTTTTCAATTTTCTAGTTAAATTAGGGTAAATGATTTTTTCTAATGAGATATATTGTTTCCTAATTGGTTGCAATGGTTTTCTAACGAATGTAATGGTGGGGAATAAAATTGGTGTTTAGATTCCTATTTCAATCAAAAATAATTTAAATACTTAACTCAAACAAAATATATAATTTAAAGATCTCCTAAGTCTATATATATATATATATATATTAAAAAATCATAATATTATTTGGCAAATGAGATATACATGTGGAGAGTGGGACACTTTGTTTTGTTTTTGAAAGTATTTATATACAAAAGTAGAACCCCACATGCTTCAACATCTAAGTATTTTCGTTTTGACTTATTAGACATTTGTTTAATATATAATTAAACCATGTAACCCTTTTCCTTACTTCAGTATTCCACTCTTTTCGATCGCAATCCGGCTCTGTAGCTCAATTGCAACTTGCCACCAACTGGCCCTAATTCACTTTATTATGCGAGCCAAAACCCAAGGAAACTTGAATTTTTTTTGGTTTTGCTATCATAAGCTCCACGCAAATTGTGAATCTTAATTTTAGTAGTTAGAATAAAAAACTGTCCATCACAAAAATATAATATAAAATATAAACTCCACGTTTGGTTGTCAAATCCCTATTTATTATGGTTGTGGACACGTGGTTAGTTGCTTTATCTGATAGAGTATCAGACATGTTTTAAGTGAACAAACGTAAGCAGATGAGTTTTGATAAATAGAAAATGTGTACGTATTTGTGTGGTTAATTAAATTTATCATTAATTACTTTAACTTTTAACGCTTACTAATCCATCACATGCCACATGGAGAAGAGTGCTACTATGTCAGTAAATTTTTTTTATAATATAAAAATTAGTAAAAATATACAAATTTTGTTTGAATTTAAACTAAATTTATTCTAAATTATAAAAATAAAAATTGTGAAAAAGTATAAAAACTATGAATAAAATTAATAAAATATAAAATTTAAACAAATGGTTAACAGGCCCATCATTTAAGAAAAAGAAATTCAGAATGATGAAAATTCCTAATTTCTAATAAATATTAAAACTTATTAATAATATTTGAATACAATCTCTATCCATCCTCCTAAAACAATTTTCACCACCTGCCTATATTCCACTTATTATGAAAGTTATGTTAATTATTAAACTTTTTGGGTATATGAAATACTGAACTTTCAAGTTGTTGATAAAATTACCTCAGTAATTTCAAGTGACACAATTACCAAATCACAATCTATCAATACATTTCAACTTGAAGTGGTATTAGGTGCATCACATTAATGTGGTTAATGCATGCAAGGCTGGTAGGTGCATCACATTTCTCACCCCAAAACCACATAACAACGCTAACGCCCCTTTTGTTTCTCCAATTTTTTTACTAAATTATTAATAAAATATTTGATTCTTTTCCCCTTTTTTACCAATGAAGGCTTTGAGTTTTTTTTTTCTTTAAGGATTTAATTGGTTGAACTTTTTATTCACAGTTTTTTTTTTAACCTTTAAACATTCTTATCACAACTAACATAAAAAGAAAAAATCTATTCAAAGGTCAGATTTTGGAATAAAATACAAAAGTAATTAAATGAAAGTATAAATTTTGAAAAGTAGATTTAGGACCTCTTTGGATATTGGGCGGTGCGTTTATCTGCAGTTAATGTAAAAACAACGGTGGCGGTGAGATTTGATATTATAACAATACTGTAGTGTGAGACAAAAAGAAAGCTAAACACACCACACTAAAAATAAATGTCCATCCAAAATGACTTTAAGATTTTAGAATTCGGTGAACATTTTATTCAAGTTAAACCTTCGACGAACATTTTCTCCTCAGTCAAAATTTTATTATTTTATATATTTAAATATAATAATTATATTTATAAACTATAAAAGCTAACACATTTTAAAATTATAAAATTTAGCCTAAAATCATATCTTAATCTTTAAAAGCCCTAAAATAAACTTAATTCTCTCCCATTTTCTCTTGCTTATCTTTTATTATTATTAAATTATGCTTAAAGTTTTTGTACTCTTCATGCATTTAAAATTTAATTAGTTATTTTCAATTTGAGAAACTTAATCTCTTTACTTTTCAAATTAAAAAATACAAGTTCAATTGTTAATATGATTAATTTCTTTTTACTAATTTCAAGTTCATTGTTTTTTCTTTTACATAACTATCAAGTAATGTTTTATTTTAAAAGGTAATAACAATGAATTTAACACAAGAATTTAATAATATTAATAATTATATTTGAATTTTGAAATTTAAAAACTATAAAAATAAATTTTTAAAAATAAAAAATCAAGAAATTAATTTCTATATGTATGAAATTACATGGATTTGAATTAATCGCTTACATTTTCACTCGTTCATCTTTCATCCCTTTATTCTTCAACCGTTCGTTTTTTGTATTGTGGTATTCTAAAGGTTTATGTTTCTTTTGCACAAAGCACAATCTTGTTTATTGATTCTTTTGCATTGTTGCACTACAACAAAGACAAGTTTTTAGCAACGTTTTTTTTGCTATAAACTCCGCTAAAATAGTTTTTGGCGCTTATCAAAGCGCCGAAAAAAAGCCACTATAGATAGCGTCGCTAAATTTTGTGGCATTTATGTGGGAAAACGCCACTATAGAACATGATCTTTAGCGGCGTTTTTTTTTACAAACGCCGCAAGAGAGTCGAGCATGTTGTGGCGTTTGTAGCTAGAATCACCACAAAAGATCATGTTCTTTAGCGGCATTTGTAGTAAAAGCGCCGCTAAAGATCATGTTCTTTAGCGGCGTTTGTAGTAAAAGCACAGCTAAAGATAATGTTCTTTAGCGGCGTTTGTGGGACCACTAATATTAACAAATTTTACCAACTTATTTTATTTCATATAGAACCCGAATTTTCAACATATTTTCCTGTAACTTCGAATCCAACCAAAAACTTCAAATCTAAATGATACTATCACGAAAAAAATATGTATATGATCTAAATTAATAAATAAAATAACAAAATATATTCAAAAGTTATATTGTTAAGATATTCTCACAATAAGAAAACAAAAGTCTAAGATGGCGGATTCTGCGATTGATTCTGCTGAACCATCTTCATCATATTTTGAAACTGTAGCTTGAGTTCGTCATATTTTCTTGTGCTGCCTTTACTGCTACATTTACTTCCCTCACTGTTGCCTCTGCTTTAAGTTGTAGCTGGAGTTCATCATATTTTCTTTTAGCCTCTGCTTCTCTCGATGATGCCTTCGTTTTAAGTTCAGCAATTTGTTTAACTGTGCTCGCTTGCATCTGAGTCATCTGGTCTCTTAACCTCTGAACTTCAGCTTGAGCCTAATTCGCCGAAGGCATGTATTGTTGCAAGCTGGATCCAAAATATTGGGTTGAGCTAACGAAAGATCCTTGAAGTCGAACCCAACCATACCTTTTAGGATACAAAACTTCAGTAATAACTCGGTTATCAATGTCGTCGAGATTAACAGAACTATCACTTGAAGCCATCGCTTCATATTCCGCCCTTTTATCCTTTAGTTTCTCCTAATAAATCAATCAAGGAGTTAGAAATGAAATATATAATCAAGCAAATGCAACATAACTTGACATTATTTGCATTACAAACGATGAATTAAACCATTATAATTAAACATGATAAATATTTAAAATAATTCAAATTTTATTAAGTAAATATACCATAATTTCTACAACTTCAGTAGTCATAGCAGATCCATCTTTCTTTCTATGTGTAATATTAAAAAGCTGAAGGCATCTAACTTTTTTACCAGACGACAGTTCCTACAATATAGTAAGAAAAATATTATTTAGTAGAAAGTAATTAATATTTGGCACAATTAATAAATTCAAAATACCTCGTCATCAGCTACACAAGCAAACCTTTTCGACCCAGCTGTGTACGTGAATTTTTGTTTTTGCCTACTTGTAGTTCCAACTCACTCACGATCTTACATTATGAAATTATTATTACGTATATAGTAAATACTATAAACCAAAATAATTATAAGAGTTTGGAAGTACGTAATACATTTCCTTTCTTTAAATTCCAAAATCTAACTGTACCTCAGCATTCTCAGTGGGACATTTCGCAGTTTCTCTTCAAGGCTTATATTTTTCTTAAAATATTCCTTTTTTAAAATACTTTTATGGTCTCTCCATTTATTTACTAATGTTGTAGTGTTGGCATTCTCGTCTACCAGAAATATATTTTGGAATAATTTTTTGAAATAATAAAAAATAAAAAATTATGAGAACGTTTGGTTCATAAAAATTTATGTTTCTGATATTTTGATTCCGTAAATTACTTAAATTAGTAAATTTACATTTTCAACAAAGATGAGATTTGACAATATAAGAAATAATCTCAATGCAACATCAATGTAAATTTCTCATACAATTTTTTTTTGATGATTTTATCTTTTCCTTTTATAATTCTGTTCAATTACAATGTTTTTTTATTTTATTTTATCATTAATGTTAATTTAACCATTTATAAATGAGACGAAATTAAGGAACTAGCTTAATTGAATTGAATGAGGAGAAATCTTAAAATTACACATGAACTATGGTTTAATGTGCAATTATATACATTAAATTTTTATTTGATCCAATTATTGTAAATTATTAACAAAATTATTGATATAACATCATTTTATGTTTCTATATTGTATACATAAATAATTATATTTATCCAATATAAAAATAAATTAATGTATTTATTTCTTTAAATGTGCATGATTAAATCAAAATTAAAGTTTCAAGTATACATTTGAACCACAATTAGAGTTTCATGTATATAATTGCATTAAATCAAAGTTTATGTATATAATTGCAGATTAAATCAAAGTTCATGCATAATTTGTTAAAATTTTTTATAAATGTAACACCCTAGACCCGGCCTAGACGTTATGGCCGAATCTGACGATGTTATAAGGTAGTGCTTTTCAAAAAATATGTCGTCGCTAAATCCTCTTTTCTATTTAACCATTTTTTCATTATCTCATGTTAATTTCAAATCGTGTCGTTCGTTTCCAAAACATTATTCATTTACAAATCGTTATTCAATTTCAAAATGTTTTCTTATTGCGGAAGCTTTTAAACAGTTTACGTATTCGTGGTATTTTTGATAAAACATTAATTTCATTTGAAAACCCGAGTTTTACCTAACACTAGTAGATTTAAATCACAAAACCGTATAAAATCAAAATTTAAACCAAAATCCGTAAAGGTCATAATTACAGCAAAATACTCCCAAATAAAAGTAAAATCACAAATAGGTAATAAACAGTGTAAAAGAAGTCGTGTGACCACCACTGAGTCCTTCGCTGCACCAATCCGCCTAAATTTGGGAATTACCTATAAAGATTAAACAGAAGGGATGAATTTACGCAAACTCAGTTTGTAATCCCCATACAAATGAACAGACAGTAAACAGAAAATTACAGTCTGGGATTAAGCCCTTTTCAGTATCAGTATTAGTCTAGTTTGGGCCTTAGCCCATCTCAGTACAAAAACAGTCATGCAGTAGGGCTTTAGCCCATCACAGTATCAGTAGCAGTAACAGATATCCAGTCACAAAAAAATCCTACTCATCCAGCCTTTACACACCATCTCAGTCCAACCCTATACTCCATGTGGGGATATAATCAACTCACCCATCCCTACACTCTAAGTAGTACCGAATACGGCACTAGATAGTAGTTTGAAGCTGAGCTGCTAGTAAATTAGGCTTGAGGCCTTTCAGTACACTTCCTCCGAACATTACAATCCCCCAACTCAATGCAATGCAATATACAAATATGACATGCTATAACATAATATCATGCATGTAAACAGGGGATACAGTATCAAATCAGTGGGACATCAACATGCTTAATCATATCAGTCATACAATCATTTCAGTCAATTAGGGGTCTAGGTAAGTTTACTGACCCTACAGTAGGTCTACAGTCGACTCGGGCGACCCCTACAACCTTAGCAATAAAATAGTGAAAATGGGCCTACAAGCCCATGATGTTTTCCAGTGCAGGCCCACATTCTCGTGTGGCCCACATGGGCCAAATCGGCCTTGGCCTCGTGTTCTATTTTATTGTAACCCGTGCTAGATAATTATGCATATGTGTCTCCACTATTTACTTATATGATCCTTCAAAGGTGTCTACTTGAGTCACTATTACTAAATTATTTTTATCTTAAGTTACAGAATTCTGAATTAAGATCCGCAAAATTTCCTTGAAACTAGACTTAGGTATCTTCTTATCATAAAAATTTCAGAATTTTTGGTTTATCCAATAAGTACAATTTATTCTTTAAAGTTTCCCCTATTCTGCTATCTGATAGTTTCGACCTTTCTACACAAAAAATTAATTATCTTCTCTTACAGAATTTGGATAATGTTCCCATTTGTTTCTCTTGAAAGTAGACTCATTTATGATTTTAAAAATATAAATTATAACCCATAATTATTTTTATACAATTTTTAATAATTTTCCAAAATTAGGATAGGGGATTCTGAAATCATTCTGACCCTATCTCACTAAAATTCAAATATCTCATGACATGAAATTCTTTTGCTTACTTCGTTTCTTTTATGAGAAACTAGACTCAAATATCTTTAATACCATATTTTTTCATTCTCTAATTCAATTTTCAAAATTTATGGTGATTTTTCAAATTTAGCCTACTACTGCTGTCCAAACAACAAGCAATTTTGACTTTCCGCCGAATCCCTTATTTTTGTCTTTCGGGTACACACCTGGTTTTGTTTCATTGCAAAAACACTCTCGAGCACTCCAATACCTAAAATTGACCAAACGAACCTGGAATTAAACACTTAGAACGACATTAAACTAAACCAAAAGTGATGGACAATCCACTTAAATCGACTAAAATCTTACCTTAGGTCGAGCAACGTTAATCCGCACATTTAAAGCGCCAACTGGGAAACCCTAGCACCTTGATCTTCTCATAAACGCAGGATACATCGATTAACTACCATAAACTAACGTTGTTAGACCTCAAATCAAAGGAAGAAGGCCAAAAAAGATCACTTACCAGATGAAAAAGGGCCACGAATGCAAGAGCGATGATTGACTGTGAAAAATCTAACAGGAAGCAGCGAAAAATCAAAGAAAAAAAGTGAAGAAGAAAGTAGACGTCAGAATTTTGGAGAGAAAGAGAGAGAAACAAATTTTTAAAAGAATAAAATAAAAAAAGAACAAAAATAATCTTGATAACTCCCCTATCTTCTCTCAATTAACTACCACCCACTAACAATCCACTACTCAGAATCCATCTTCTGCACAACTCTTCCAGGAAACCGAGTAAAAAGATTAACATTCTCGCTCGCGCAGAGATTCAAACACAGAATCTCCAACACTCCAACTTCCTTACCATTTGAACCAGCAAGCTCATTCTAATATAATTTTACAAATAATTAAACTTAAGCCCACTGAACAAGGATAAGGCTTTAATCAGAAAAAATTCTAAAATTTCGCCAAAAGTATAGCTTAAACTTGGGACCTCATACACACACCTAAAACACTTAACCACTGAAGCAAACAAATATTTTTATCATATTTATACAAACAAAAATATACATTTTTGGGGCGTTACAATAAAAATCAAAGTTCATGTATAAGTTTATATATACAATTGCACATTAAATCAAAGTTTAGTTAAAGTTAACTACCCCAGTTTTTTTTTCCCAGTTAAAGCCATCACATGTCGTAACACAGTGTGACATGTGACGAAAAATGATAAAAAATAAAAATTAATAAAAGTTATAGAAAAATTATATATATTTTATAAAGTTATATAAAAAGTTATATAAAAATTAGTAAAATTCAATAATTTTTTTATATTTTTTTCTATATTTATACATATTTTATATTTTTTTACAATTTTTATAAAATTTTACTATTTTTTATAAAAAAATTTATAATTTTTTTCTAATTTTAAATTTTTATTTAAATTTAACAATTTTTATTGATTTTTATTTTTTACCATTTTTTGTCACATATCACGCCGTGGTTGTGACATGTGATGACTTTAATTGGAAAAAGTTAGGATGATTAACTTTAACGGTCAACTGTTAAAGTTAACAATCAAAGAATCATTTTGATACATTTTGGCAGTTCAAGAATTTAATTGAGTGTAAAAAAAACAGTAAAGAGTTAATTGTTTTTTTTAAATAAAAAAAAAGTGATGGGAATGGATGATAGGTAAATGAAATATAGATAATATGGATTTGGATATAAATGTGGATGTGAACATGTGAGATAAAATTGATATAGAATGGGTGAAACAATATATCTTAATAGTTTCAATTAAATTTACATCTCATCAAAACAAATTCATAATAAAAATCAAGCCCAATGCAAATGGATATGTAAGAGCATGGTAGTCGGAAAATAATGAATCACTCTTTCTTTTTACCGGCAGCTGCTAATTTTTCCCTTTCCATTTGTTGAAACAGGCTTCCATCATAAACACCTCTAATTGTTTCCTTCTTCAATAATCCTTCATTGTCTTTGCACAAATTGTATAGAGTTATCCACTCCGTCCAGCTAGCAACCCTGCAAAGTTCATAATTACGAAAACAATGAAATTACAAATATATATTAAATATTATTTGTGACATGGGAAATATAACAAGTGATTAATTACCATCCCCTGTAATCCTTGGGTTCCCTGTTAGCCTTAAGCATTGCCTTCAGTTCATCGGATGTTAAGGCATCCGAATGAGTGAGAGCGAATTTGGCGAAGATTTCTTCGAACTTCCACGACACAAACCTATCATACAAGTTCAATTTTAGATATGCATGAAATGATCATTTATTTATTTATTTATTTCCATTTACATACCTTCCTTTACTATCATATACACCAGAGTCACTCCCATGCTTCGCCATATGGATATTTTTAACCTCAACGCCAAGCATAAGAGTTTCAAGAGAAAATGCTTTTCCCTACAATATATTGTTTCAAATTAATACATTCATTTTATTCAGAAAATAAAAATCATGTATACACAAACTCATTATGACGAAAATAGGGATCAAATCAAAAATTTTGTTTGGAGAAACGGAATTAAGAATACCTTTAAATTAAAATCTAGGTCAAAATACAATTTTATTTTTATTAATTTTAGGAGACAACGGGATTTAATGTCACCTAATAACCATATACAATTAAAGAGCTCCAGTGTTCCTTAAGACCATTTAATCAAAAGACGTTGTACTTACATTAATATAAAAATAAAATAAAATAACTTGGACCCAGACAGCATTCATGAATCTCAACTAATTCTAAGTTTTACAAGCACATTGAGTACGAAAGTGTACAAAGCTAAATACAATTATGTTTCCTTTTTCATTTTTACTCTATTTGAAATAGTGAAAAGCTTCACTAACTGAAATCCCGAATTTTAGGAGTACAAAAATATCACAACATATTTCTCGCAAAGGGAAGAACCAACAAAACTTGCGACAGAAAAACAAATGTAAGCAAGAAGGAAGGAAATAAATAAAAGAAGAAGAAGAAGAAGTGATAGGCGAGAGTTTACAGGGCGAGTTTTACGACTGAGACCAAGGTTGATTAAGAAGGCACTGGCGAGTGACAATAAATATCCAGCCCCTATTGCTCGAAAACCTGTTTAAAACCCAAGAGACGAAATATGAAAATTCCAATATTTAATCTCTCTTTTAATAAAGAAAATAAATAATTACCTTGAAAAGTCTCCCATGGATAAATAATGCCATCATTGTTTCTGTCAAAGAATGCTACATGTTTTTGCAGAGCGTTTTCATCAGAAACCAAACCTCTCCCTGCATCTTCATCATCCACTCCTGCATATCCCCCATTCATTCTCTTAAAAAAAAACTCATTAACGACATGAACTCGTTCATGGAAATTCATTTCTTTTTTTTAAAATATTATTAAACATACCCTCTTGAAAATCATTGGATGTCAAAGAAGAAGCCATATCTGAATAAGCCTTGGATTTCGTGAAAAACAAAGAGATGGGAACAACAGGGTTTTGATTTTTTTTAAAAAAAAAAACCAAGGAAAAGGAACCAAAACAACTGTCGAATAGTTTGATTCTTTTGCTTTGCCTTTTTTTTTTTTTTAACTATTGCTTGCAATGAAGAACGTGGCTCTTGCTTAACAGCAATTTTTATAGGGTGAGACTTGAGAGTAGCGCCTTTGGCTACAGATTTCTCATTCCACTCTTTTAGGTTTAAATTATAGGAATTTATTATTAGGGTTCAAATACTACCCAGGGTTGTTAGGTAATATTTAAAAAATTAAAAATAAATTAAAACATGTCATTTGGGTAGTATTAAAAAATAATAATTTATAAATTATGAGAAGGGACTCATTTACACCCGGGTAAAATTATTTTAGTTTTATTTTTTCACACCTCTTTATACTATTAATATTTTAACAATTCAATAATTAAATTTATAGACCTAAATGTACTTGTTAAGCATATAAATTGTTGAATCAATTTATATGTATAAAATATCAAATATGATGTTAAAATATTAAACAAATATATTGACACTTAGGTGAGAGATTATATTTATTTAGATTTAATATTTTATAAGATAAAAATAACGTATCATTCATGTTCCTGTTACGATGAAGACTAATATTAATATTTACAAGAGTTGTGATTTTTTTATAATGTTTTTTTCAATAATTGCACCTCACCCTTACTGATAGAATACTTTGTTTTTGGAAATATTCTGGAAGAAAAAGTTGTTAGTTGTGGAAATTTGTGACAAGACTGGGTAGCTTTTCTGGACATATGTGAGTTTTGTTTTAATTTAAAAATAATTTAAATTTATTGAATTATTTTTTTCCCTATTTGTATTTAGTTATGTGTTTTTTTATTATCAAATTTTAACTTTTTTTTACCTTTTTTTTAACTTAAATTAGTAACATCATTTAATATAATTACTATAGATGACAAAAGATTTTAATGTGTTTATATTTTCGATTATTTTGGAGGATTTATATTTTTAATAAAAAGAAAATAATACTTAAGGCTAGTTTGGTAATACTTTTGAAAAGTGCTATTGTGGAAAAGTACTTCTCTTTTGAAAAGTTTGGTTTAAAATTTGAGTGTTTAGCATTGCTGTCAAAAAGAACTTTTAATAAATAAAATGTCCATTTTAAACATGTTATTATCAAGTAACAAATATACATTTAAATTAGTTAATATTATTATATTTTAGTAAGAATATAAAAAATTGTTATAACTTGTTGTTAATATTTTAATATATAAAATATAAATTTTAAATATTTTTAAGCAGTAAATATTAATTATTTATAAAATTTAATTAGAATATATAGACTATATTTTAAATATTTAAATATAACCATTAAATATTTGTAATTAGTATTTTAAAAAATATTTTTTTATTTTTAATTAATGATTTTAATACATTTGTAATTAAGCACCAAGAAAAAGAAATGAAAAGTACTATGTTATTGGAGGTGAAAAAGTAATTAAGCATTAAAAGTGCTTTTGGAAGGAAAAGCTAAAAGTTTTAGCTTTTCCTTTTCAGAAGTGCTTTTAAAAAGTCAAAAATTTCAACCAAAAACAGCTTGTTTAGCACAGCTTTTCTTCCAAAAGTGCTTTTTTTAGGCTAATTTACCAAAAAAAAACCATTTTTTTAAAAAATTTATCGAAATAGGCCGATTTTTTGATTATTTACCGGAATGGTCCATTTTTCGGGAAATCGCGTCCACGTCAGCGCGATGTCAGGGTACGTGTCAGGACATCGCGTCCACGTCAGCGCGACCTGCTAATGTGGAAGGAAATCGCGCCCTCAAGGACGCGATTTCCTTCCACGTCAGCAGGTGGCGCTGATGTGGACGCGATGTCCCCTGCGCGTGAACAGTGTACCCCAACGGTCAAAAATTTGACTGTTGCCCCCCACTCCAACGGTAAAAAAAAACTATAAAACCCCCCACCCCTTTTTTTTTCCACAGACAAATCCTATCTCAATTTCCTTCCAAAATTCTCTCAAACTCTCAATTTCCTTCCAAAATCCTCTCAATTTCCTTCCAAAAATCTCTCAAATCCATATTAAATTTCAATTTCCCTTCAATTTCATTTTTTAAAAATAATTTTAATTTTTTTTATATTTTTTTAAAAATAATTTTAATTTTTTTATATTTTCATCAATGGCCGGATCATTGATTCGTCTTGATAACTATCACATATCGGTGGAGCAAATGAAAATGGTAAGTATTAAATTTAAATTTTAAATATTATTTAAGATATTTTTATTTATGTATTTTTAGATAATTATTAATTTATTATTTGTTATAAAAGTCTGAAGATCGGGTATTGGAATGCAATATCCGAAATATGCATGCTCCTCCATCACCGTTAGTAGAGAACTACCTGCGGGAAGCGGGTTTTTGGCACGTGGCGACAGTAGGCCGGGGATGCAAGTTGGAGCCGAAATTGATCAGTGCGTTGATCGAGAGGTGGAGACCCGAGACACACACATTTCATCTTCCATGTGGAGAGTGCACTATCACTCTAGAAGATGTCCATCTGCAATTGAGATTGCCGATGGACGGGCACCCAGTCATCGGGTCTGCCCAATCTAGCAATTGAGAGGCGGTGTGCTACGAGCTTTTGGGCGCTGTTCCGGATAAAATGGATGGAGGTAAGGTTGAGATGGGCTGGTTACATGCCATCTTCCCCGATCCGAATGCAAATTCAACCGAAATTGAAAGAATCTGATATGCTCGATCATACATTCTTCAAATAATTGGAGGTTATCTGATGCCCGACACGTCACGGAGCCGTGTACATCTGTAACACCCTTAACCCGTCTCCGTCGCCGAATTAGGGTTACGAGGCATTACCGAACAAACACAACCATTTTTTTTCAACCAAACTGATCACAACATGAAAATTTAATTACTTTCGCATAGCTATTATAATTTACAATCAAAATGTAATTAACATCGTACTCAAACCTATACATGCCATAAGATTAAGTTCAAATATTTAACAAAATACCAAAAGAAGTCGATAGTGTGATGGACTATGCTGATGATCCCCGAGCTCGTAACGCGTCTCCAAAATCTATAAAATCAAATGGACGAAAACAAACAAAGTAAGCTTTTATAGCTTAGTAAGTCTATAGCATAACAACAAATATATATATATATTAACAACTACTTATAGACAAATGCATACATAATTATCAACAATTAAAACCAAATGTATATACACTTTATTACTTGCACACTTTCGAATTCACATATGTACTTATCATGTGCATAAAATTGATCATACTCATATATACCATTCACCTATTATATTCGTTTGTATATATATAGACTCATTTGAATTTATACCTGAATACATAGCTAATACATACATTCGAATATATATATACATATTCGAATACATAGCTAATACATACATTCGAATATATATATACATATTCATCATATACATTTAAATGAGTACATTTATATATATATCCCAATTGCATACATAAATAATTATCAAATACATAGACTCGACTTATATGTATTTAACAACCGCATATACCTAATGTACATATGCCTTTATTATTTGTATACACCAAATGCATATAATTATGTTTAACCAAAGCAAAACCGGAATGTAGATGTATACTCACCAAACATATAAAAACCTAATGTTTATGTATTCATCGATTTCATATAACCAAAATCATAGATATAACAATTGCATATTTTCACATAATTTAAATAGATTCACTGGCACTTAGCCTGCTAGGTTTTAAAACCTGATTCAATACACCAGCTTTTAGCCTGCTAGACCTATAGTCTGAAATGTATCACCGGCATTAAGCCTGCTAGACGTAAAGTCTGAATTATTTCACCGGCATCAAGCCTGCTAGACGTAAAGTCTGTATTACATTCGATCACTTTATAATGATCCAAATTAATAAATTCATATCTTCACTTCCATTTAAGAACTTTTACATGAACATACATACATAATCGAAACTTTCACATACATTTATAAATTTCATACTTAAATTCATTACAATAACATATACACATACTCTTGTATAATCAAACTTCATATAAGCTTATATAAATGTCCTACCTAAATTCAATAAAAGGACATATATATATGTAAACATGCTCATTCGAGTACAGCATATACAAATAAATTATAACTCACATATATATATGTATATACCTATTCGAAACTATACATATACAATTATAAGTTACATATTTTTAATCCAATCCAAGAGTTTATACTTGTATATACGTATATATATATTCGAGTATTATACATAATATATATATACATATCTTTGTCTAAATTCAAGACTTAATCATGTATTCACATATATAAATTTGATCTATCTTATGTATATATATAACTTTCTTACCTAATTTCAAGAAAAGAAATTTATATATATATTCATGCTTATTCGAACATCACCTATTCTTGATTACATTTCATATCTTCATTTCAAACCATAAATTTATACAAGATCATACTTGTATATTCGAATATTATATATATAAAATCTACACTTCAAAATTTATTCAACTAATATACTTTCAATTATAACTTAACATAAAATACAATTAGTATGCATGTATAAATATTAACTTAATAATTTTTAGTTGCTAATAGACTTACCTCGGATATCAGCAGCACGATCGACTATTCGATTACTTTCGTTTTTCCCCGATCCAAATTCGTTTTCTTCGTTTCTTGATCTAAACATAATCAAATTTAACCTTTTTATTCATAAAAACATTCAATTAAGTCCAAAAATACATAAATGGGAAAATTACCATTTTGCCCCTAATATTTTGCACTTTTTGCAATTTAGCCCTTTTTGCACAAAACACAAAATTTGCCCATACTACACAAGGGCCGAATATTCATGGTTCTCATACAAGTCCACACATTGCATTTATTTCACATTTTAGTCCCTCAAAAATTTATTTTCACAATTTAGCCCTAAATACTCAAATTCATAAAAAAATCCCAAGACAAAACATGTTAATCTAAGACATATCTTCCATTATTCATCACCAAACATCACAAAACACAAATATTCATCAATGGCATAACTCAAAATATTCATTAAAATCATAAATTCAAGCATGGGTCGGGTAGTATTCAAAGCAACGATATCAAAAACGTAAAAATCATCAAAAACCGAAGCAAAAACATACCTTAATTAGACCTAAAGATAGCCAAACTTTGTTGTTCTATTTTCCTTTATTTTTCTTTTCTATATTCGGCCAAGATGAAGAACATGGCCCTTTTAATTTGTTATATTAAACATATATTAGCTTTATTTTTAATTTACTACATTAACCTTTACATATATATAACATATATAATAAGGTTACATTAGTCCTTTGCCACCCACTAACTTACATAGTGGACTATTTGCATAATAAAACCTCTAAGTTATAAAGACAACAACAGTTAAGTGCTTTTATAATTAACCTCTAAATTTTCATTTTACGCGATTAAGCCCTTTTATTAAATCGGACACTTAAACGACGAAATTAAAACACGAAAATTTCACACAATCAAATGCACACAAAATAAACACGTAAAATAATATTAATAATATTTTTCTAATTCAGATTTATGGTCCCGAAACCACTGTTCCGATTAGGGTCAAAACCGGGTTGTTACAACATCTAAGGTGGCTGCTAAAACTCGTTGATTTTAAAGGAGCCGGTGAATTTAGTTGGGGGTCTGCCGTCTTGGCAACATTATATCGGGAGATGTGCGGGGCGACGCGACCGAGGAGAGCAAACATCGGAGGTTGCCTGTCACTACTGCAATCATGGGCACGGTTTCACTTTCCATTTCTACGTCCTTGAGTGAACCACCCATATACATTCCCACTCGTAACGAGGTAAATTTTATATTACATTTTGGAATTGTTATGTAGATTTTTTAAGAATAAAAGTATGCTAAAAATTTATTTAATTAGGTGGAACCATTCGGCAAGTTATCATGGATTACCGTCTGAACTTGAAGATATACGGCTTCTATTGGAGCAACGGTCGGAAGCAGAAGTAAGTATTATTACAAATAGATATTTCCATACATTCGCTAGTGGATTGATATTTAGTATTTAGTATTTAGTATTTAGTATTTTGTCTTATGTGTATAACTAATATTTCTATCATGTTCATGTAGTTTCAATGGACACCATACGAGGATCCGACAATCTGGACAGTAATCCCGGAAGAGTTTTTACAAAATCCGAACGCTTGGCACGCGACAGTGGTGTTGATCAACTATGCAACTGTGTAGCCCCACCAGACAGACAGAGTCCTACTACAGTTTGGATGTAGACAACCGATTCCTGAGGACCCTGAGGTGTTTGATGATCACCACAAAATCGACCTTCGGCTATTAGGTACGGATTGGCCTAGATACTGGTCAGAGTACACGAAAATGTGGGAAAATCGGCATGAATATCTATCTACTCGGGAAGAAATCATCGTTCTAGAGTTAGCGTGTGTTTCAGAATACATGCCATGGTTTAGGATCCATGGCAAGCCGTATTTACTTACGCCAGAGGAGAGGCAGCGGCAAATACGTGGCGGAAGGGAAAGGCGCGGGCCTCTAAATCAAAGGCGACAAGACTACGAAGGCAGCCCCTCAACGAGGCCCAGACATTCACCCGGCTCATCATCAGCGGCCATGCAATCACCGTCCCTAACGAGAGCACCGATGCAGTCACCTGACGCAGCAATTCAACAGATGATACCCACGCAATCGCCTTTCCTTATGATGTGAGGTGTGTTTCCTAGCCCTTATATGTACCCTAACTCGTACATGTATCCTTTTCCGAATCCTATGGCAGGTTGGAGCCAAATGCCGGATCAGCTCCATTACCTGTTATGCCGAGTGGACCACCGATAACTAGGCCAGCGGCGCAGGAGGGGTCGCAAGGAGGGCCGTCGTGGAGCTCTCCTTTTTACCAATTGCCAGCAACGCATGGCTTTCAAACACCGTCGCCGTTCATGATGCAAACACCTCCACATACACTATTCTTTGAAGGTGGATCATCGTCCCAAGTCCGACAACCAGATGTCGAACCGGAAGAACAACAATCAGCACCGGAGAAAGAACAACCGCCGCCTGAAGCTAGAGGAAAGAGGAATCCAGCGCGTAACCGTCGACAGCCGCCATGTGAAACCGAATCCCCCGAGCATAGACATTGATTACCGTATTAAAATTTATTATTTTATGTAATGAAATAGAAGTTTATTTATGTAATACGCATAAAAATTTTTCCGAATTATTTTGATATTATTTGATATAATAAAATAGAAGTTCTATTTGATGTAATTAAAATCCTAATTTAATTAAAAACCCTAAACACTAACCTAATTTAATTAAAAACCCTAACCCTAATCTAATTTAATTAAAACCCTAAATCCTAACCCTAACCCTAACCTAATTTAATTAAAAACCCTAAACCCTAACTTAATTTAATTAAAAACCCTAACCCTAACCTAATTTAATTAAAAACCCTAAACCCTAACCCTGACCTAATTTAATTAAAAACCCTAACCTAATTTAATTAAAAACCCTAAACCCTAACCTAATTTAATTAAAAACCATAAACCCTAACCTAATTTAATTAAAAACCCCCAAACTTGTACGATCGCGCAACCGGTGTGGTAGATCTGGAAACTCTAACGCATCATCCGTTGACAGATCGACATTATGCATGTGGGCTGGAGGTGAGTATGCTCTGAATCGTGGGTTTTCTTCATCATCTGAACTCATTTTACCGTCTTCACCTTCTGTTGGAATAGGCTCCGGTTCAGAAAATAATCTCACCTCTGCACCATCCGGCCCGGGCTCTCGAGGCGGATCCACATCGGAGTCATCCTCTAACCCACAATCATCTGCAGCGTACGACGTCCCCTCACCGGTTGATGTCGTAGGTAGCACGTCATCCCTTCTTCTGGGCATTTGATAACGTCCCCAATTGGATGTAGATTGCCATCCACTAGAACTTGATGCAGTTCCCCAGTACGTATTTCCAGCGTCAAACGTCGAGCCACCGATGTACATGTCCCATCCACCGACAGAGTGTCTTGCGGGGGATGTGCATTCGACACCGCTACCGAACATGGGCTGTTCCGTATTTTGTAACCCGCTAACTGAATGTCGGCTAGGGGTCGTGTATACATCTCGAACATCAGACAGAAGTACATCAGTTGGCAACGTAAATTGTACATATAACTCAATATAAGTTGCTCCGCTAGCAAGATGAGTTTGCACCATTGCCTCCAAGCTACGAGCACCTTTTATGTCGAACGAGTCATATGTCACCGAATCAACACAAGAACAAAATCGATACGTGATTGACAGAACTTTCATTGGCGTCATTCCGAATATTTTACGCCTAATTCTTTTACGAAGTTCTGTCAAATCTATGTTCTGGTTAAATGACAGTCGCACCGTATTCTCCGACAAAAAAACAACACCATTCTCGGTGTGGCAAACCTCACCATCGTAGTAAATAACAACACTAATACGTTCACTCATTTTGAAACTCTAACTTTCTTAGCCTCTCTAAAATGTTTCTGCTATGACTTATGCATTTTAAGAACATTTTCTGCCTAATTTATAGCCTCAGCCTAAACTTGCTACTGTAGCAAAATCGCGTCCACGAGGGTGCGATTTTATACTATTTGCTCAGAAACGTCAAAAAAATTTATTTCTTACATGACCAATTGTAGCGAAATCGCGTCCACGAGGGCACGATTTCACAATTTCTTCTCAAATAGCATCTTGGTAGAAGCGATTTTATACTATTTGCTCAGAAACGTCAAAAAAATTATTTCTTACATGACCAATTGTAGCGAAATCGCGTCCACGAGGGCACGATTTCACAATTTCTTCTCAAATAGCATCCTGGTAGAAGCGATTTTATACTATTTGACCAGAAATGTCAACTCGAAATAATTTATTTCGGGACCCCTAAACCCTAAAAAGCTTGCACCCTAAACCCTAAAAGCCAGAAAACCCAAACATGAAATCAACGTCAAAAACGCGTCCCCGGGGAACGCGCTGACGTAGACGCGATTTCCCGAAAAATGGACCATTCCGGTAAATAATCAAAAAATCGGCCCATTTTGGTAAATTTTGAAAAAAAGGGCTTTTTTGGTAAATTAGCCCTTTTTTTAAGCACTACTAAACATGCCCTTATTTACGTAGGATTATTTTGAGCAAAAATATCACTTGTTTTATCGGAACAAATCATCGTTAAAATCTCCCTTGACAAATCAACAAAAACTTGCAGGTATTTCTTCCAATCAAAAATCATTCTAGCCTGGTGATCGGCAAGTTGATTTTCCTCCTTAGGAACATGCTTATAAATCACAGACTTTCATGTTTTAAGAACGGTTTAGTTAGCCTGAACAAAGCAAAACTTGAAGTCTCCAATGATCTGTTTTGGATAACCTTAACTACTTTCAAATTGGCAGATTGAATTATCATCCTTCTATGTCCTCGTTCATGAAGAAGAGAAAAATCATCTAAAATGTTTCATACCTCTGCATAAAAATATAACAATTGTTCAAAAATTGATTATAGTCTAGTATCCAGTCTCCATTGTTGTCCGGCACTACTGGAGGATTTATATTTTCAAAAAAGATTTGACTCCATAAAAGATAAATAATTTTTAAATAACTAAAGTGATTTAAAAATTATAAAAGAAGAAAACATGTTTGTTTATTAATTAAATTTTAATTAAAATTAAGGAAGACATATTAAATATGGATGATTGTATAATAAAATTTTTAAATTTTAAAAGTTGATGATGTGATATTTTAATATTGGTGCATCATTTTAATATAATTTATTCTTAATGCGTAAATACTCACATATTATTAAAATTTTCAATAAAAAAGAATACACATTATCCGCCTCAAATATAAATCAAAGTTACAAAGGAAGGCGATGGAACGTGAGAAACAACGAGATCATGATGTGGACAAGTAGGGAAAGTGACAAAACTTGAAACACGAAAAAGAGAGTAATAGTTCCGCTACTTGCCTTTGCTTTGACAGCAATAAAAGCAAAGCATCTTATCTGGAAAAGCCACACATAACTTATTAACTATTGGCTTCACATGTCCAACTCCATTCTCACCTTCGCTTTTTCTTAAAATAAATCTATTATACCTACTTTGATGCTTGGAATAGTTTTAATGGCTTTTGGGCATTTTTTTCCATTATTTTCAGATTTTGTGTTGCTTTAAAAAGGAAATTGGGTTTTCTCTTTCCTTCAAGTCGTTTTAAAACATATTCCTATAATTAAGGATAAATTACACTAATTGTTTTGATTACATTTCAATCATTTAGCTTTTAAAAGTTATATAATTATTATTAAAAACGACATGATATGTTAATTTAAAATCATAAACTATAATTAAAATATCAATTTGATACTTTTAAAATTTATGTTTCGTTACCTAAATTTTTGTGGGTTTCTATTTTGATGACCAAATTTTTACCAAGTTCCAAATTCAGTGAAAGTTTCAAACTATAGATATTTGTGTTATAAAGCATCATTATAAATTATAATTATTATGTTCACATTTTCCAAAAGGGAATTCAAAAAAATGAATTGAACTCATCCGAGTTGTATCAAAACAATTATTATTGTTTAATCTTTAGATGCGATTTTTTATATAGTTTTGATGAGTGTGGTGTGATAGTTGTTTTTCTCATTCTTTAATTATATGGTTAGGGGTTGGATTCTCGCTTATGAGAATAAAACATATTTTATAGTTACTATTACTAACGGTTAGGGGCAAAGAGAATGAGGGTAGATAGAAGCCTTGGCCCCTCCAAATAAAAAATTGCAGCCTTAGACTCCCAAATTTCATAAAATTATAAGTTAATATATGGTAAAATTATAATTTGGTCCCTAAATTGCTCAAAGATCGATTTAGTCTTTTTGGAAAGGCTTAATGATAAATTTGGCCACTAATGTTTGCATGTTTTGTCAAAATGGCATTAATTGTATTTTTGAACCTTGTTTTGGCCATCAACCTTTATATTTTTTAATCTACTTTTTCTAACAAATTTAATGAATAAATTGAAGGTTTCAATTTTTCTTTTCTTTCAAAAGGTTTCAATCTTTCATATGTTTGTTTATTGAGAAGTTTTTTTACCAAGTTAATTTTTTTAGATAATTACGTTTATTTTCTTTAAATTAAGAATTAGTTTTTTTAATTTATTGTATTATTTATTTTATTATTTTCCACATGTAATTATCTTATTGGGTTATTTAAGTAATAAATAATATCTCATTAGAAATATTCCACATATGAAATTCCACATCATTCCCATTAACTTTTTTAATGGTACTTCCATTAAATCTGTTAGAAAAAAGCATATTGAAAAAAAGAACAAAGGTTGATGGCCAAAAAAAACTAAAAAATACAATTAGGGCCATTTTGACAAAACATGTAAATGTTAGTGTCTAAATTTATCATTAAGCCTTTTGAAAACTATAAAAATATAAGCCAATATAAGAATTAAATTACATTTTAACACTTATAATAATATATAACTTAATCTCGATCCAAAAAAAACAATTTCTAGCTTCACTCTTGTTGGCAGTGGATACCTTGATTTCCAAAAAAAAATAGCAAATTTATAAGTTCATGCCCAACAACTGCCGCCTGTGCCACCGAACACCATTGTTGTTGGCCGCCTGATGAAACGTGGACTCGAATTACAGTCCCTTATCTTCGACTCTGATTCTCAAACAAAGGCTGGATTCTGGGGAACTAGAAAGCCCAAGAGATGGGGTGCTTTCAATTTCTCCTTTTTTACTCCTATCGTTCTTTCTCCCATTGTTTACAACACACAATCGACAACTCAAACCCAGTAACCAACCCCGAAATACTGTGTCAGCTGTCAACTGTTGTATTGACATTTCATGGACTCGTTTCATTTAAAGATGATTGATGGTGATGAAGCCTGATGAAGAATGGAGTTAACCTTTTAGGTGTTGGATTCTCAAAAAATATGAAGATGTTGATCAGTATTTGAGTTTGGGGAAATAGTAAAACTATAAAAGGGTTTAGGAGGAAAAAATCTAAAATAATAAGAAAATTTGAAATCACGTAGTTTTGAGTAAAAGTAAAATAATAATATAAATTTAAAATGATATAATTTGGTATTCAAATTATTCAAGTTATTTAAATTTAAAAACTCAACTCGACTCGAATTCAAAAAAGGAATTTGAGTTTATTTGATTAACTCGATTTGAATAATTTGAAATTCAAACTTTTTATTTTTATTTTTTCAAGTCGAATTAAATTTTACTTCCCCTAATTTTTTTTGCTTTCTACAAATAAACTTCGACTTGCTTAGAACGTGGAATCTAACTTCATGAAAGTTAGAACCAATCTTACAAAATCAAAATTTTTAATAATTTTCAATAGAAAAATTAATTCTCTCTCTGAGAAACCAATATGAACACTCAAGAAAATAGAATTTATTCTTTAAAAGAATTATCACTACTTTCTAAAAGAGTAACAACACTCAAAATATGAATGCCTAAAGTATTTTTGGCTTAATCCATAATTTTTATTTATAGGAAAAAATTATAAGAGTTCTACTTGAATAATTAATAATTAAATAATATTAAAAAAAAACACACACACACAACAATTCCCTTTTTAAGGAATAAGGAGGCTGTACCCTTGCTTGGGAGGTAGGATTGCGGCCAAATATGTTGCAAATGGGCCAAGTGTCTGATTACAATTATATATGTTATTTTAATTTTTAATTAATTTATATAATTTAACTAACTCAATAATTATCCTTTTTATTTCTAAAAATATTAATTAATTTACTCAATTAAATTATTTTCTTAACTCAACTCTAATCATTCTAATTCCATTGGAAATATATTTAATTTATTCGTTCCTATCTTTTTATCATTTTTTTAAATTCTAAATTTATCAAATCTCCTTGATGCTAAATGTTAAGTTTTGGTATAAAAAGTAGATAGAAAATACATGATAATAATAAGGGTACAATTATTTTCATTTACCTCTCGTGGGTTTGGATACCAAGAAAGCGTTGAAGTTGGGCTTGAAAAATTACAAGGGCCAGTTTTTCATTGCTTAAAAAAAGTACTGCTGTCTCTAAAAATACTTTTGAAAGAAAAGTTGTGAAGAACAAGTTGCTTTTGGCTGAAATTTTTAGCACTTCTAAAAAGGAGCTGAAAATGAGAAGCTAAAAATTTTAGCTTTTCCTCTCCCAAAAGCACTTTTGGTGCTTAATTACTTTTTCGCTCCTCCAATAACATAGTATTTTTCTTTTTTTTTCTTGGTGTTTAATTACAATTGTGTTAAAATCATTAATTAAAAATAAAAAATATTTTTTAAAATACTAATTACAAATATTTAATGGTTACATTTAAATATTTAAAATATAGTTTATATATCCTGATTAAATTTTATAAATAATTAATATTTATTGCTTAAAAATATTTACAATTTATATTTCATATATTAAAATATTAACAACAAGTTATAATAAACTTTTTTATATTATTACTAAAATATAATAATATTAACTAATTTAAATATTATTTAAATGTATATTTGTTATTTGATAGTAACATGTTTAAAATGGACATTTTATTTCTCAAAAGCATTTTTTAATAGCAATATTAAACACTCAAATTTTAAACTAAACTTTTTAAAAACATTTTTCAAAATAATTTTCAAACCTTAATAATTAAACATGAGGGTAGAATAATGCCAAGAGCTTTATTTCAAAATTGAAAAAGCAAAACAGGAAAGTCCCTGCCCACCCCAGCAGCTGGAACACACAAAATCAAGCATTAAAAAAACACTAGACTCTCGGCAGCATGTGGGTAAAAGAAAAGACACCGACAGTCAAGCCAAAACACAAAGCACCAGCAAAAGAAAGAAATATCATGCTCTAAAAAAAACCAGAGATCTAAAACCGCAACAACCAGATCCCTAAATCTGAGAAGTCATTCCCCAAAGGTCTCTAGCCAAAAAAACCTTTGCCGCCTCTGGTAATTCCTCCACCCAAAACCTGTCTTCTGATAACGAAAACCCCTCTTTTGCTATCATATGGGCCACCCTATTTGCTTGCCTATCAACATGATGGAAGGAGATATGCTGAAAAGAACACGCCTTGATCTTTATCTCTTCAATGTAAGTTCCCATATCTGAAAGATCAGGTAATACTTTATTTATTTTGACAATCGTAGTCCAAGAATCACCCTCCATTTGAACATGATTAAAACCCATTTCATGATTTAAGCTTAAATTATAAAACGATAATATTTTAATTTAAGGACTATTTTTGAAAATGACATAAGTTTTATTTAAAATATAATAATATGTTATTTTATTAATCTCGTTTAAATAATCTTAAAATTCTATTGATTAGAAGTAATTCTTTATACATTTCTACCTACTAAATAATTAATTAAATTACATAGTATTTACTATAAATTATTAATATTAAATTTAACCAAATTGCTTAATTATTATTTATTTATACTTGATTAAGGACCAGATGATAATAAGGAGTATATATAAGGAGTATATAGTTAATGTTAGAGAGAAAATAATCCAATCAATATGGAATGCTAGAGTAATAGATAAAATTATATAGGATATTTATTTTTGGCTTAAGAGTAAAAAAAATCCATAGTAAAAAAATGAAAAAAAAATCAATTAAACTATTTTAAAAAATTGCACCCTTTTGAGTTCTTAATGACAAAAAAAATCAGTTATGTCCTATTAATAAAAATTATAGTTAACTGAAAAAATTAAAAGTTATAAAAAAATTAATAATTAATTAATAAATATTACATTTGAAATGAATGTGGACGAATAGTTGTCTAGGATCATTTGAATATGGACAATTATCTAGATTCACTTTAGATAAGTACAAAAGTATAAAAACTTTAAAAATTATAAAAATATTAATAATCATTTAAAAATTTTAAATATATTAAAAAATTAAATTTTAGTAATTTAAATTTTTATATATATTCAAATTTTAAAAAGTTGAAATCGAAAATTTTCAAATAGAAAAATTGAGCTTTTTAATCAATAATAATCATCTTTAATCCGAAGAAACTCCCAGTAGCCAGGCATATTCCTCGTGAAATTAAAAATGCTCTTCACAGCCTCAATGAAGAACCGGTAATACAGAGGAACTGAAACAATGCGAATACGCGATTGGAAGGAACGTAGCCGCATACGTTCATGTTGCAGTCCATTTTTTCTGCAGATGAACCAGCAGGAGAATCGTGGCCGTGAATGTCAGCATCGTCGACGTCACAGAGAAGAAGAGGAATGTGAAGCCCAGCGAGAGATCCCGATGCACGGTGTTGAGAAAATCTTGGTAATCCATCGATGAAGTGAGGATGGAGAGGAAGATTACCACCTACGTCAAGGAGCTCGTCAGCCCCGCTACGTCCATCACCGTGAAAAACGAGTACAGAGGTCTTTCCAGGAGGATGGGGCGTCCATCTGCTGCCATTCCATTCCACTGTCATCGATGATCAAAAACCTTTGTTTCTTTATAGTGTTTATTTTTATCGAGAAGTGACGAGATTTTTTTTTTATGAAAGTGCTTACTCTCATGGACGCCTCCTGGGGTGGTGTACGCGGCGGCGAAGACAACGGTAGCCACGAGCACGACAACAGTGGAGCATGAATGGGAGGTGTTCTTCACCCATTCTTGCGCCGATTTAAGCTGCTCTTGGTGCATGACTGCATGTCCTTGAACAACTGATCTGCTGTCATGTGTTTTTTGTTGCGGTGCATGGTGAAATGCGCAGGTATTTTATTTTTCACGGCCTGCTACATTTTCATGCATGAATTACTAAAGAAAATTTAACGCGGTATAACAACGATGGCTAAATTTCAAATCGAATTTTTCAAATCCAAAAATTCAACTTTTCAAAACTCGAATGTATATAAAAATTAAAAATATTAAAATTTATCTCTTTTTTTTTCAAATTTTTATAATTCTTTTAATAATTATTAATATTTTTTATAATTTCTAAATTCTTTATAATTTTGAACTCATTTAGAATGAATCTAGATGAAAGATTTTTCAGATTCATTTCAAATGTAATTTTTATTAATTATTTTATAATTTTTAATTTTTTTAAAAATATTTATTAATCATTTTAAAAAATTAATTTTTTTTTGTTGAGTGAATGTCACGTCAACATCCTTCTATGTGGCATATCATCTCCTAGTGCCTACCGTCAACCACTTCAACATCTTTAACTGTGAAAAACTAACGGTTTCTAGTTAATTGCTTTTTAGTCATAGGGTGTATAATTTTTTGTTTTACTAATGGAACATTTAGGTTTTTGGCAAATATTTTATGGTACTAACATATCATATAAAACAAATTGGTTTCAAGTTGTATAGAGAATTTTTTTTTCTATTATTGATAATTTTATAATTACAATTTATTCCATCTAAATGACAAAAAAAGTTACGATATTATTACTACATAATTAAAAATTTTAAAATTTGTGAATTATAATGATTATTCAAATATTATACTCAAATTCAAATTCAGGGATAAGTGTGTAAGCTTCTTTTAGCTTTTAAAAATTAAACATGCACATCTGAAAAGACTCCCACAATTGAAACATTATCTTTTTTGGTGAATGCTCACTAAGCTTTCATTGATGTGTAAAAGCCTTAATACAATGGAACATAAGCCCAAACCAATACACATCATAGAAAAGGAAAACCATAACAATAAATGTGCCACTTTCGAACTTATCATACAAATGGAGAAATGTCAATTGTTACCCCCCCCAAAAAAAAAAAAACTGTCAATCAAAACACGAATGTCGCAAACACAAGTAGTCTTGTTCCACCCAGTGGAACCAACGGAGCCTCATAGATCGGAAAAACCCGTCAGACCAAGCCTAAACAAACACGAGCCACAACAGACTCGAGAAAACCAAGCCATCACCGACTGGAAAAGTTGTATTATTTCGAAAAAGGAATCTCGCACCATGGTTGAAGAGAAAGCTAAGCCTTGGGAAATGTCGAGAAAGGGAGGTGGAAGGAATGGGAAAGATGAGAAAGATGGGCGGGAGTGGAAGGAAGGAGAAGCTTAGGAAAGAAGACTCCCAGAAGGATTGAACTATTATCTGAGTAATAACAGAGCAAGCCTTAACATCTTTTCATACGATTGGCTCGCTAAGAAGTCGAAAGTAGCAGCACTTGCAACCATCAATTTACAATTTATTTCCCAACATATCTGACCAAGATCCAACCCCCACAGAAACAACTCCTCCTCTTAAAATATTCATATTCAACCTCTATGTATTCGAACACAAGTACAAAAATTTGACACTGCAAATATATGCAGCACTTCAACAAAATACCTATGTTCGATACCTGACGCCAACTAAGTGCCTGACAATGTCCTATTTACAAACAAGTTGAGATATTTTGTTCCTTGTGTTGCTGCAAGGAGGTTAGCCGTTCAACCAGTATGTCTAAGGCTTCCTTCATCCACCAATGCTGGCACACATCCCTGGCTTCCTTCACACTCATCTAAACAAAATTTAAGACAACAATGGCAAAATTAGACCCAACAATCAGGCACGTAGATTACGAATTATAAGTAATTAAAAGTGTTGATTCAGGGAAGAGGAGTGCTCTATGTAGGCTAGACTCTTCGTTTTTTGTCCAAGTACTCGAATCTAATATCCCATACATATTTGGATAAGAGTGCAGAGATATATGTTGATCCAAATACATAAAAATACTTGGAAAATTTTAAATCATACCCATATCAACCCTTCTCACCCAAACCCGAGTAGTACAGATAAAAATTAGCTTACCCATGTCCGTTGGCGCACATTTTGCTCAGGCCAGAGGGCAAGTTCCTCCTTCACAAGCAAAGGGAACATGTAACCTTCATAAAACGTGCCATAGCGTTTGCTCATAAAGTCCCATTTGCCCAATTCGCACTGAGTTTTCAAGTACAAATAAATACAAATAATTAGTTCAAGATTACACTTTGGGATTTTTTTCTTTTTTTAAATTAATATAAGCGATTTCACAACAGGATTTAACAGTTAAATAAAATAAAACCAACCTCAACTTTGCCTATAACTCCAGCTTCTTCAATTGACTCTCTTAAAGCAGCTTGTTCTTTAGATTCATCAAGTTCCCAACCGCCCTGATAATTAAAGACACGAGATTATACATGGTTTATTCCCCTTTTTCATTTTCCTTATAAAATATGGGTATACCTTAGTGAAACAAATGCTTTTTTTTTTTTATTAAAGATATTGAGCATACCTTAGGGAACATCATTTTTTGACATTTTTGTGAGGAGATGACAAGAACCTCCAAGTCAGTGCTCAGAGTTCCATCACTATTACGTTTGTATCTGTACGGAATGCATCTGAAAATTATGGAAGAAAATAATGAGAATTGATTCATGGCAAGTATGGATTTATCCAAGGAAACAGTCCTGATAACAAATAAATTTGCTTTCCAGTGAAATCTTCCTTGCCAAATAGTCCAAAATCCCAAAAAAAGGAAAAGAGGACTCACCCGACAACTTGGCGGCGGCCGAGGTCATCGTATCGCTGCAAGTGCCTTCCCGTACGAGAAACCAAGCAAACCATCGTCAAACAAAATGGAAGAAATAATTGAACAGAGAAGGGTTGAAAACCCAAATATATTTGGAAACAAAAGATTTGAGGAGCAAACAAGGTTAGCCGCAAAGAAGATGAACAAGAATCTTAAATATATAGCGATTATCCAACAAAGGGAAGTAGCTCCTTTGGAGTAAAAAGGCAAAAAACCTGATTTTAGAGTTGGAATAATGATTGGTTAGATAAAGCCAAATAGATTCAGTTAAAAAGCAACCAACAAATGAAAGGCGTTGGCAGCTGAGAGATGAGTGGAAGATATTGGAACAACAAAACTGATATTTATAGAAAAAAACATCAATGAAAAATTTTTATCTATATTATTAATTAATGTTGAAAATGGAATCTAATTAAAAACCGTTGACTTCTAAGAAACTCGGTCACGTGAGCGAGAGTCGCTATTTACTCAATGAACCTTTGCTTTTCGAGGCACGGGCTGATGAGTGGGTTTCTTTTAAATTTGTCTAATTATTTCTTAACAAGCATCATGCAGCTGTGTCAATCTACACTCTTTTCTTATATATTATTCTTTAGACTCTAATTTGGAATTATTAGTTCTATCTCTATTTAAAAATAAATTCTCCTAATTTTATTCCTTCTAAAACAAATGTTTATGCATACTCACCAGATCAAAATCTTATTTAAAAAATCCTAAATTATTTTTATTTTTTTATAAGTAAACTTTTTTATATTTTCACAATCATAAAATAAAATATATGATTTTATCTTTTAATAATTACTTAATTAAAATTTAAGTTTACATCTTTAAATAGCATTCATAATTAAATCATGAACACCTCAAATTTGCACTAATAGATGGTAACCCTAACAAGTTACCCGCCTTGTAAAAAAACTCAAAATGGCTCTTTTCAATGGTAAACCGACCATCTTTTTTCTAAAAAATTAAGACTTCACGGGTTAATATATCTTAAAGCTTGTTAGGGACATCCTATCCAAATTGGTCCATTCTGTTAAAAATTTCATCAATTTTTTTAAATTGAAAATTGATATGACGAATAAGATAACTAAATAGTTATACGAGGTGTGACATGTAAATTTCATGTCGACATACATGGGTCAGTTTTTAACTGTAAAAATGAATGAAATTTTTAACAAAATGATCAGTTTGATTTTAGATCCAATGTACAAAGACTAATTTATCCATTTTAAAATATATATAAAAAAACAAAATATAATCTAATCCTTAATACAAAAACTTTCATAATATTTTTATCTTCCAATCAACTCAGCTTCAGGAGTGGCAGGCCACGAAATTCGTTTCTTTTTATTATAAAATGTAGCAATATGTGTATTACCAAAAAACAAACTGTAACAATATGTCATAATTCTTGAGATTGGAACGTGTAAACAAATTAAAGATAAAACAAAACACATCCTTTTTCAACTTTTTCCAAACAGTAGTTACAAAGTAACGTTTTATAAAGTCATTTCTGTTTAAATATTTTAAATTAATAAAAAGAAAACATTTTATTACATTTTTGAGGGAATATAAAACACAGCAAATTAAAATTTAAAATATATTTAAACCGAAATTCAATAAAATATGAAAAAGGAGTAATTATTACAAAGTTTTTAGAGGAATGGGTCGCAAATATAGGGGTCTAATTTAGAAAGACAAAGGAGGAATCTTTTTATTTATTAAATTCAGCCCCAACTACCTTCTTTAAACGTCCAAACAATGTTGGAAATTGTTGATTTCACGACTGCTAGTGCTTGCCATCACTTTAGGGTTAGTTTGGATGGGCGGTGTGTTTATCTTCGGTAAGGTTAAAAATAGCGGTGGCGGTGAGATTAGTTACTGTATCGGTGAGATTGGATACTGTAGCGGTGAGATTAGAAACAATGGTGGAGTGTGTGTTTGGATTCAAACGCAGCTATAGCTGTGAGGTGAGAATAAGAAATGACTATTAAAGACATCAGATTAGAATTGATATATAATAGAAGTTATTTAAATTATTTTACTTTTTTAAATTATTAAAATATGTGAATTTATAAATTCATTTAATAAAATACACTACATATATTTTTTATTTCTAGAATACACTACATATATTTTTTATTTTGAAAATACACTACATATATTTTTTTATTTTTAAAATACACCACATGTATTTTTTATTTTTAAAATCCATTACATATATTTTTTATTTTTAAAATTTTAAATACAATGAAATCCCATCTCCCCTCTTCCACCGTATCCTTCTCCCATTTCCCATTCCCATGCAATACCCATTCCCATTTCCCATTCCACCGTGCCCTCCTCCCATTTCCCATTCCCATCTCCCCTCTTCCATCGATTCCCCTTGTTGACACCATTTTATTGGATGGAAACGGGGTCGACTTGGATTTTGAAAATAAAGCGAAAAATGGGAGTCGCCACCAATCTTTTTTGATGAGGTGTGATCGGGTCACCTCGTAAAACGGTTGTTTTTAATAAACGATTTAGATTTTATTAAAACAACGATTTTTGTCTACGAAATTCAGAAAAATGGGTTCGGGAGTCGGTTACGCACGAGGAAGGATTAGCACCCTCGATACGCCCAAAATTGGTACCTAGTTGATTAATCAGTGTCTTAGTGTCGAAAATTGAAAATTTGAAGAGTTTTAAAAATGCGATCCTTAAAAGAAACTCTGATAACGTGAATTGAAATATAAGATTCTCTTGTTCCGAAGGAATATCACATCCAGCACGTTAGGACACGATACTCTAAACCATCGAAACCAAGATCACCTTATAGTTTAATGAAACCATACTTTGAAGCTTTAAGAGGATATTTGGCTATTTAGTCGAACGAGGAATCGAAACCCAGCACGTTAGGGCACGTTTCTCGATTTTCCAAACGCGAAATATTGCCTCATTTAGAAAAATTTTCCTTTTGATGTTTAGTGTCAATGCTTGACAAAACAACAACGAATACGACGAGGTGAGCAAAGTAAAGTGAGTAACAACAATACAATAGGCAAAATGAAATGACGAGGCGATTACATAAACAAAGCATACAAATAAATAAATAGAACTAACCTTTTAGAAAAAGCACAAGTGTACATGAATAAATAAACAAACGCCAAATAACAATGATGACAATAAATACAATTATGTAAAAAAGTATATGCATGTATAATTTTAAGCCATAAAATAAGAAATGCATATAAATTATAGAATATGAAAACATAGATAAATATATACATATATGTAAAAAATAATATTATAAAAAGGGTACGTATACATGTATAAAAAAAATAAATGTATTAACAATGAATATAATAAGGGTAAGAAAACAAGTATATACACAATATATATGTAACGTGGTACTAAGGATATATATATATACAATACAGTATTTAAAATAATATTTACGTAATACAAAATATAATATTAAAAGGTATATGTACATACGTAATATATAAATACATATATAATATAATGTTAAAATATTTACATAATACTAAAATATTTAGGTAATATATGCGTATATTGAAAACTAGTAATAATATTACCGAGGTATATACAAATATATCAAGTATATATACGTATTATAAATATATAAATATATAACAAAGCATAAACTAATAAAAATAATAAGAATAATAATAATGATAACATTGGAATATAAAAGAAACAAACATAACATTAATAAAATATTAAAATAAAGTGAAATAAAAATATTAAATATGAGAATATATATAGGTATACACGTACATAATAAAACTATATACTAATACATAATAATAATAATAATGGTAATATAAAAATAACAAGGATATTTAATAAAGATATAAAAATCAACAAAAAAGGACTAAAATTGAATTAAAAACAAAGTTGTGGGGCCAATTTGAAATGAAAACAAAGAAAAGGGACTTAATTGTACGCGCGTGAAACGTTGGGGGACCGAAACAACAATTATTCCTTTCCATTAAAACGCAGCACATTGGCGGGGACTAAATTGAAAAGCGCGAGAAATTATAGGGCCAAATTGAAAACCATAAAAAACTTAATTGTGAAGCATCAGAAAAGCGGAAGGACTGCGCGCATAAATATCCCATTCAAATGAAAACACGCGGATCCTCTAGCGGGTCGGGTCGGATGGGTCGGGCATGGCCAAAACGACGTCGTTTTGGGGCTTAAGTGTAGCCCCCAAAACGACGTCGTTTTGGAGGGCTATATAAGGCCTAAACTAACCAAAAAGAAATCATTTGGGGAGAGGGAAAGAAAAAAAAAGAGAGAGGGAAGAGAGAAGGGAGAGAGAAGGGAGGGGGAAGGGGAATCCGGCCAGGGGGGCCGGTCACAGGACGGCCACCGGAGGCTCGCCGGCGCCGACACCGGCCACCGCACGCGGTGGCCGGAAAAGGTAAAAAATTTATTTTTTTTGTTTTTTTTTTTCGATTTTATGTGTATATATATGCTAGAAATGAGGAAGAAAAAGGAAAAAATGGATTTAAGAAGATAATAGAGAAAAACAAAATCACCTTCCGATTTATGTTTTCGTTCCTTGTTTCCTTTTTTTGTGTATTTTTCTCTGCTTTTTGTATTAAAATGCCAAAAAAAAAGAAAAAACCCCCCTAGAATACAGTGTTTCATTCGGCTTTTTATAGCCTGTTTTGTTACACACTTTGTTATTATTTTACTATTCTTGCTTCTGCTTTGCTTGTCTGTTGTTCTTGCAGGGCATGGCCGGTGTTGGTGGTGGCAGTGTCAGACGGTATGGGCATCGTGGGGGCGAGGGCGCGCATGCGATGCTGGGGGGCAGACGAGGCTGAGCGGCGCACATGGGCATAGGGCTGCTAGGGTTTCTGTCATTTTTTTCATTTAGGCTAGGGTTTATTTTTGTTGGCCCGTTGGGTTTGTTTAGTTAGGGTAGGTTAGTTGGGTTTTGGGGGTGGGCCAAAATTGGCCTGTACAGCTGCCCCTCTTTGCTTGTTGTCGTGTAACGAGAACAGAGCAAAGACTAAGAAGGCCAATTTTGCCCGGTCTCACCGAGTCTTGATTTTATGGTGCTTATCTTCTTCAAGTAACCTCATTTCAGTCCACTGCGTCTTCTTGCTTTGATCCACTTCACGGCAACTTCAGATACGCCTTGTAGCTTCAATCTACTTTGTTACAACTTCATGGGGATGAGATTTGTGTTTTTAGTCTGCTCCACTACTGCTTAGGGGAATAAGATCTGTCATCTTCACTCTATTCCACTATTGAATGCAGGGAGATAGAGTTATCGGCTTCAATGTACTCTACTGTAGTCAGGGAGGTAAAATCCGCCATCGTCGATCTGCTTCGCTGCCAAATACAGGAAGGCAAGATCTGCAATCCTCAATCTATTCCACTGTCAAATACAGGGACAAGATCTGCTTTCTTCGATCTACTTCACCACCAGTATGGGAAGACAAGATCTGCATCGTCGATCCACTTCCTATCAATATAGGAAGATAGGACCTGCTATCTTCGATCTACTTCACGCCAATACATGAAGACAAGATCTGCTTTCTGCGATCTACTTCGCCACCAATATGGGAAGACAAGGTCTGCATCTTCGATCCACTTCCTACCAATATAGGAAGATAGGATCTGCTACCTTCGATCTACTTCACGCCAATACATGAAGACAATATCTGCTTTCTGCGATCTACTTCGCCACCAATATTGGAAGACAAGATCTGCATCTTCGATCCATTTCCTACCAATATAGGAAGATAGGATCAGCTATCTTCGATCTACTTCACGCCAATACATGAAGACAAGATCTGCTTTCTTCGATCTACTTCGCCACCAATATGGGAAGACAAGATCTGCATTTTCGATCTATTTCCTACCAATATAGGAAGATAGGATCAGCTATCTTCGATCTACTTCTTGCCCCGAGAGATAGAACTATCAGCTTCAATGTACTCCACTGTAATCAGGGAGGTAAAATCCGCCGTCTTCAACCTGCTTTGCTGCCAAATACAGGAAAGCAAGATCTGCAATCTTCAATCTATTCCACTGCCAAATACAGGGAGATAGAGTTATCGGCTTCAATGTACTCCACTGTGGTCAGGGAGGTAAAATCTGCCATCTTTGATCTGCTTCGCTGCCAAATACAGGAAGGCAAGATCTGCAATCTTCAATCCATTCCACTGCCAAATACAGGGAGATAAAGTTATCGGCTTCAGTGTACTCCACTGTAGTCAGGGAGGTAAAATCTGTCATCTTTGATCTGCTTCGCTGCCAAATACAGGATGGCAAGATCTGCAATCTTCAATCTATTCCACTGCCAAATACAGGGAGATAGAGTTATCGGCTTCAGTGTACTCCACTGTGGTCAGGGAGGTAAAATCTGCCATCTTTTGATCTGCTTCGCTGCCAAATACAGGAAGGCAAGATCTGCAATCTTCAATCTATTCCACTGCCAAATACAGGGAGATAGAGTTATCGGCTTCAGTGTACTCCACTGTGGTCAGGGAGGTAAAATCTGCCATCTTTTGATCTGCTTCGCTGCCAAATACAGGAAGGCAAGATCTGCAATCTTCAATCTATTCCACTGTCAAATACAGGGAGATAGAATTATCGGCTTCAATGTACTCCACTGTAGTCAGGGAGGTAAAATCTGCCATCTTTGATCTACTCCACTACTGCTTAGGGAGATAAGATCTGTAATCTTCAATCTATTCCACTGCCAAATATAGGGAGATAGAGTTATCAGCTTCAATGTACTCCACTGTAGTCAGGGAGGTAAAATCTGCCATCTTCGATCTGCTTCTCTGCCAAATACAGGAAGGCAAGATCTGCAATCTTCAATCTATTCCACTGCCAAATACAGGGAGATAGAATTATCGGCTTCAATGTACTCCACTGTAGTCAGGGAGGTAAAATCTGCCATCTTCGATCTGCTTCTCTGCCAAATACAGGAAGGCAAGATCTGCAATCTTCGATCTACTTCACGCCAATACATGAATATAAGATCTGCTTTCTTCGATCTACTTCGCCACCAGTATGGGAAGATAAGATCTGCATCGTCAATCCACTTCCTACCAATATAGGAAGACCGGACCTGTTATCTTTGATCTACTTCACGCCAATACATGAAGACAAGATCTGCTTTAATGACTTCAATCCATCCCACTGTAACTTCAGGGGTATAGGATTTGTTTCTTTGATCTGTTCTCTGGGGAACATGACCTGCAAAATCCATTTCATGGACCTATTTATGCCTAGTGTTTAGGATGACATGATCAGAATGAATCAAATGCTCCTAACTAGATGTGTATGTATTATATTTGTAGAATGTCATGAGAATGATCCATTTTTAATGCTTAGGTTGTCATTCATCATTGTTCATCAAGGTTCTATCACTGATGCCTTCTTGTTCAGCCAGTTTGACAGAAAACCCAAAGAAATAGACGCTATTTAGACTATCATTTCTCAAATGTTTCCAACCCTTAGGTTTGGTTAGTTCTAAACAATAGTCCTGTTTCAGGTCCTCGTATTATTTAGAAACTTTCAGAGTAATATGCAGAACTCCTTCTGCGTGTGTATTGTCAGTCCATTAATCGTTATTTCAATGAAAAATGCTTGAAAAAGATTATCAAAATGGGCAAAATAAAATTTTGTTGAGAGCAAAGCTCTAAACAAACAAATCAATCAAGATAGCAAATTTTGCTGAGATACGAGATGAATAAGATGGAAAATATTATCACAATGGATAAGATGAAAATTTGTTGAGAGCAAAACTCTAAATGAACACATTAATCAGGATAGCAAATTTTGCTAGAATACAAAATGAGAATAAATTAATCAAGATGATGTATTTTGTCAAAAATACAAAAAATGAATAAAATGGGAATAGGTGCCCCAGATATTGTAGCATGAGCTTCTCTGCCCCAAACTTCTTAAGGACCCTTTTGAACTTGATATGTGTTTAGAAGTCCTAGAAGGCTTTGTTGATGCCCCAAGATGTAGCATCTCTCCTTCTTATTAATTCAGAAAGGGTAAGACTACCGCATGCCCCACCTTTGAACAAAATTTGAACTACCCATTCATGGGTTTTCAATTCAAAACCCTTTGGTCTCAAGGCGCCCTTTGCGGGTTTTCACCTTGGCCTCTCCTTTTTCTTTTTCTTTTTTCATTTTTTCATCTTTCTTTTCGTTTTTTTTTCAAGTGAAGTATTTATTTCTTGAATCAGAATTCTCGAGATTAGGTAGGTTCTTGCCATCCATCCTGTCAATATCAACGCTTTTTCAGATAAGGCCTTCCACATAAGGTCCTTTCCAGTTCGGCATCCATTTTCTTCTGAAGTCCTTTTGTATGGCAAGAATATTCTTCGATATCAGGTCTCTGGGGCGAACTTTTTGGTGAGCTCGCGTATTTTATTTTTGGTACTTTTGACCAAGACGGATAACCTTGAATCTTTCCTCTTCAATCAAATTTAACTGATCATATCGGGTTTGGATTTGCTTCATCCAGATTCAGCTCTGACAAGACTTGAAGGGTAGAAATATCAACTTTGATGGGTAAAACTACCTCTATTCCATATACTAGTGAGAACTGAGTTGCTCCAGTAGAGGTTTTTCTTTTATTTGGTTTTTTTTTACTTTTTATTTTCTCGTTTTTTTACCTTTTTTTTGTCTTTTTTTTTGTCCTTTTTTTTGCCTCCACTGAACTGTTCATTTTGGGCGGCATGGTGTTAATCTTGAACAGACTGCAAACTTCTGATGTCGTGCGGTTGTTCAAATTCAATGCATTGTCTAATATGATCCTTTTTGGCGTTTCATATTGACATATGATTCTTTAAGAAATTTGTTGATTGTCAGCTTTGTGATATTGGCATATGAAGCAGCTTCCACCCACCTAATAAAGTAATCGATGACTACAAAGATGACTCGAAGACCGCTAGCTTTTGGCGAGATTAGCCCAATGACCTCCATGCCCCCAATAGGAAAGGTCATGGAAAAGTCGTAACATGAATAGATGGAGGTACATGAATTTTGTCCCCGTAAATTTAGCCCTTGTGGCGTTTCTTGGTATAACTTATGCAATCCCCTTCCATGGTGGACCAGAAGTACCCATATCTCATGATTCACTTGGCCATTGCAAAATCAATGCATGTGTTCCTCAGACACCCGTATAGACCTCTTCCAAGATCTTCTTTTCCTTAAGGGCGTCCATACGTCTTTGTAGCTCAAGCATATCTTGATAATGTGAAAACATCTTTGAATTCTTGGAGTAACTCAATGACATCTCGCTTCGTCTCTGCGGTGATACAGGCTCTGATCTTCACCTTTTTCTCTTCTCCTAAGCTCACAATTTCCAACTGATTTTTTTGTAAGGTAGGATTTGCTTTTCGACTTACTCTACCATCCTTAATAAATCAGGAGATAAATTACAGTCTCGATCATCTTCGAAGTCTTGAAGTTCCCCTAGACACATATCTTGCTCAAAAGGAGATTCTTAGTCAATAGTAGTGTCGCTCATGTCATTGATATTTGGAGACCTATTCTAGGGACGAAAGAAGACTCAAAGGGCAAATGAATCAAAGGGTAATTATCTGTGTAGTATGAGTTTGAATGAAATGGAAGGAACAAAAGAATATTTGCCAAAACCAGACACAAAGATGCATTTCATTGAAATAAAAAAATGTGGACATACGCTTTTTCACAAAAGGATTTTCTATTGCTCCTAGGCTTAGAGCAATAAGAGCGTTCCGAATGTTACTCTGAAATGACCCTAAAAATTACAAAAATCTCCTCCACAGTCCAGTTGTTTTGAATGCCTCTAGGGATGCAGAAACAAATTCATGGTAGGCTTTTTCATTTTTTTAGTTCTTCTTCAAAGGCACAAACATCTTCACCTTTCGAACCATCGATATATTCAAATAATTTCAATTCTTTATCATCCATCTAGTTCTGTACTAGAGTTCTAAACTCGACGTACTTCTGGATTTTAGGAAATTTACTGTATGCAATGAAACGTAGTGTTGATGCATGAATGCGTATTTTTGGATTTTAGGAAATTTATTGCATGCGATGAAATGTAATGTTGATGCATGAATGCAAAAAAAAGATGTTGATTCTCGGTTCAATTCTATTAGAACAACTTTACTAGAAAATAAATCTCTTTACATAAAACGGATATATATATACGACTTTGCCCTCATATGCGGAGACATTCGATCCTCTTCTTCATTCGAGCGTTAAGATAAATCTCACGAACTCTTTAAAATGAACATCTCTTCTATCTCTTTTTTTTTTGCTTGATCCAGGCCGCGACTCGTTACTCACTCATCCTGGTGATGCTCGTTGGCTTCTCTTTAAAAAGTTTACCGGTTCTCGAATAATCTTTGTCATCTTGAGTCTTCAAGCAACGAGGCAAAGTCGTATAGTCCTCCACTGAACTATCATCCTTCTTTTGTTATATCTTCTCGGACCGTATTAGGACAACCGTATCGTCATCCACTTTATCAAGAAACCCATTTTCTTATGACAAGCTCTCTATTTAGCAATTGAACGTGAATCAACACCTCTTTTTATGATGAAAATGCAATGCAATCATAACAAAAAGAAAACATGTTAGTACAAAGCAAAAGCAAGCAAGAATAAATAGAACACCTATTTGGGTGAATACTAGGGGTTCGAAGTGGTTCTACCTAGGGTGGGCTCCTAAGGTTCACTACATGGGGTTTGGTTCTAAAGTAAGGGTACCTGAACCAGCAGATTCCTCGATCCTCACCCATTATAGGCTCATATGGACCGAGTTCAGTTCAGGGGAATACATTTCCCTATGGCCATGCGGAGATGAAAATCTCACGAAGACATAGGTACGGATGTATCCCGGAAGCGATTCACTATCCCATGCGGAGGTGAAAACCTCACGAAGGCGTAGTTTCTCACTCCCACTTAAAAGGGTATGACCAGCGGTCATGCAATGCAATGTGCAGAGGTATAAAACAAAATACAGAACACGATAAAAAAATATAACTCAAAATAAAAGAGATGCAATGAGAGGATCGTAAATTTAAATCGAATTTTCCACTTTCAACAAAAAGACAAGAAATAATCAACACGTGGCTTGACTCTCTTACTATCCCCAGCGGAGTCGCCAAGCTGTTGACACCATTTTTTTGGATGGAAACGGGGTCGACTTGGATTTTGAAAATAAAGCGAAAAATGGGAGTCGCCACCAATCTTTTTTGATGAGGTGTGATTGGGTCACCTCGTAAAACGGTTGTTTTTAATAAACGATTTAGATTTTATTAAAACAACGATTTTTGTCTACGAAATTCAGAAAAATGGGTTCGGGAGTCGGTTACGCACGAGGAAGGATTAGCACCCTCGATACGCCCAAAATTGGTACCTAGTTGATTAATCAGTGTCTTAGTGTCGAAAATTGAAAATTTGAAGAGTTTTAAAAATGTGATCCTTAAAAGAAACTCTGATAACGTGAATTGAAATATAAGATTCTCTTGTTCCGAAGGAATATCACATCCAGCACGTTAGGACACGATACTTTAAACCATCGAAACCAAGATCACCTTATAGTTTAATGAAACCATACTTTGAAGCTTTAAGAGGATATTTGGCTATTTAGTCGAACGAGGAATCGAAACCCAGCACGTTAGGGCACGTTTCTCGATTTTCCAAACGCGAAATATTGCCTCATTTAGAAAAATTTTCCTTTTGATGTTTAGTGTCAATGCTTGACAAAACAACAACGAATACGATGAGGTGAGCAAAGTAAAGTGAGTAACAACAATACAATAGGCAAAATGAAATGACGAGGCGATTACATAAACAAAGCATACAAATAAATAAATAGAACTAACCTTTTAGAAAAAGCACAAGTGTACATGAATAAATAAACAAACGCCAAATAACAATGATGACAATAAATACAATTATGTAAAAAAGTATATGCATGTATAATTTTAAGCCATAAAATAAGAAATGCATATAAATTATAGAATATGAAAACATAGATAAATATATACATATATGTGAAAAATAATATTATAAAAAGGGTACGTATACATGTATAAAAAAAATAAATGTATTAACAATGAATATAATAAGGGTAAGAAAACAAGTATATACACAATATATATGTAACGTGGTACTAAGGATATATATATATACAATACAGTATTTAAAATAATATTTACGTAATACAAAATATAATATTAAAAGGTATATGTACATACGTAATATATAAATACATATATAATATAATGTTAAAATATTTACATAATACTAAAATATTTAGGTAATATATGCGTATATTGAAAACTAGTAATAATATTACCGAGGTATATACAAATATATCAAGTATATATACGTATTATAAATATATAAATATATAACAAAGCATAAACTAATAAAAATAATAAGAATAATAATAATGATAACATTGGAATATAAAAGAAACAAACATAACATTAATAAAATATTAAAATAAAGTGAAATAAAAATATTAAATATGAGAATATATATAGGTATACACGTACATAATAAAACTATATACTAATACATAATAATAATAATGGTAATATAAAAATAACAAGGATATTTAATAAAGATATAAAAATCAACAAAAAAGGACTAAAATTGAATTAAAAACAAAGTTGTGGGGCCAATTTGAAATGAAAACAAAGAAAAGGGACTTAATTGTACGCGCGTGAAACGTTGGGGGACCGAAACAACAATTATTCCTTTCCATTAAAACGCAGCACATTGGCGGGGACTAAATTGAAAAGCGCGAGAAATTATAGGGCCAAATTGAAAACCATAAAAAACTTAATTGTGAAGCATCAGAAAAGCGGAAGGACTGCGCGCATAAATATCCCATTCAAATGAAAACACGCGGATCCTCTAGCGGGTCGGGTCGGATGGGTCGGGCATGGCCAAAACGACGTCGTTTTGGGGCTTAAGTGTAGCCCCCAAAACGACGTCGTTTTGGAGGGCTATATAAGGCCTAAACTAACCAAAAAGAAATCATTTGGGGAGAGGGAAAGAAAAAAAAAGAGAGAGGGAAGAGAGAAGGGAGAGAGAAGGGAGGGGGGAAGGGGAATCCGGCCAGGGGGGCCGGTCACCGGACGGCCACCGGAGGCTCGCCGGCGCCGGCGCCGGCCACCGTACGCGGTGGCCGGAAAAGGTAAAAAATTTATTTTTTTTGTTTTTTTTCGATTTTATGTGTATATATATGCTAGAAATGAGGAAGAAAAAGGAAAAAATGGATTTAAGAAGATAATAGAGAAAAACAAAATCACCTTCCGTTTTATGTTTTCGTTCCTTGTTTCCTTTTTTTTGTGTAATTTTCTCTGCTTTTTGTATTAAAATGCCAAAAAAAAAGAAAAAACCCCCCTAGAATACAGTGTTTCATTCGGCTTTTTATAGCCTGTTTTGTTACACACTTTGTTATTATTTTACTATTCTTCCTTCTGCTTTGCTTGTCTGTTGTTCTTGCAGGGCATGGCCGGTGTTGGTGGTGGGAGTGTCAGACGAGGCTGAGCGGCGCACATGGGCATAGGGCTGCTAGGGTTTCTGTCATTTTTTTTATTTGGGCTAGGGTTTATTTTTGTTGGCCCGTTGGGTTTGTTTAGTTAGGGTAGGTTAGTTGGGTTTTGGGGGTGGGCCAAAATTGGCCTGTACACCCCTCTTCCACCGTTCCCTCCTCCCATTCCCATTCCCATTCCCATTCCCATTTCCCATTATCAACAATACCAACAGCAGCAGCAGCAACAACAACAGAAACAGCAACAAGGGTGTTATTGTCTTCTAAAAATATCTATTGCCCCAGCTACACCCAACTGATGCTTTTATCACCAGTCAGCTTAAGGCTGTCCAGTGCAGTAGAATTCCCTCACTGTGCTGGAAGCCTTGGCATCCAAAGGCTATCTCAGTCCACCCCAGTGCAGTCAAGTTGATAATAAAGAGGAAAAAATTTAACGCGCTGCTGTGCGTTGGTATCCAAAGGGGCTCTTCGTCTCTTTTTCCAATAAATACATCCAATCGTTAACAATAGAAATAAGCACAACCACAAAATTATTCTAACCTTTTTATATGTCCAACCAAATTCAATCAACCTCAACTTCCTTAACCTTCAAAACTTTTAACCTCCTTTCAATTTTATTTCCCCTAAACTACCAAAACAATCATTTTTATTTTGAGTAATTTAATTTTTTTTCTTTTACGTTGAAAGAGATGGAGAAAGGAGGAAAATAGGAGAGAAGTGGAAAGGAATGAAAAATTACAGGAAAAAATGGAAAGTTCAAAAACATAAAAAGAAAAAAAAATAAATTGCTTAAAATGAAAAAATATGGAGACCAATTGTATAATTTAATCTAAAATTTTTGTTTGAAATGATGATTTAACGTGCTACGTCAACTTACTATTATACTGTTAACTACAATTAACGGCTCAATGACTAAAATATTACAACATGTTAACGTAAGTGACTATTTTAATAGTTTACCCTTTGATTTAAAAAATACTTGAATTTTTAAGGTTAAGTTTTTATCTTGTACAAATAAACTTGATTATTTATATTTGAATTAAAATGCAGATATTGTTTGGATACATACTTGTGGAAACGACGCCGTTTGGTTGCCGGAAAGACTTAAGGCAGTAGGAAATTGAATATGAAAACTGGTTGGCGTGCATAGTCAATGTGGGTCACATGGGATCTTCTTTCTGATTTGATTCATCAACTAATCATAGAATACTACATTTCCTCTCTCCTCTCCTCTCCTTTTCTTTCTTTCCTTTTTAAAAATTCCTTGATGATATTGATGGGTATTTTTGACCATTTCCCCAAATATACAATGACTTTAAATTAGATTACATAATTACATCAGTTGAATTTAGACATTTTCCTATCACTCCCAAAAATGAGAAAGTTTAGATAAAAATATTAATTTAAAAAAATAAATTTAAGTAAAATTAATGCCCGTTTTACATATATATTAGGTATTGGATAAAAAAATTTTGGCTTCAACTTAATCCAACCTAATTCAAATATATTGTATTATAAAAATAATATATATTAAATCATTAATCTAATAATAATTAAATACATTATCTAAAACCTCAAAAAAAAATTATCCACTAAACAATGTAATTCAAAATATAAAATTTAAAAAATTATATTTAATACAATAAAATATTTATTGTATTTATATAATAACGTATTTTTAACGTGTTAGAAGACTTTTATTTTTAGCATTTTTAATGTATTTTGTGTATTATACTTTTTAAAACTTTACTTTTAAATAAAAATTAATTTAAAAAGTTAATATGGGTTGGTTGGGCCAGATCTGAGTTTACCTTTTTAAATTAAGTTGAGCTTAAACAAAAAAAATAAATCAATTTTCAGGTCGGGGCAAACTCAAACTTAAAAATTTAATCTAAGAACTTTATATGGACCTAAACCAAACCCGATTCAACTTAATTCATGAGCACCTTTAATTGAATTTGGTCGAGATTTAGTTGATACGATAAAGTTTTTATTTTCAAATATTATTAATTAAAAAAAAAAGAACAATCAAATGATACCTAACGTGATTTTATTAAATAAAGAGGAGAAACTTCCGCCAAAATCATATTTTAATTTATACAACAAAAAGAGTCGTCAAATTTTGGATTAAAATATCAAATCACCATTTCAAACGTTGGTATATAATGTCTGAATTTTAAAGAAAGCCGGTGGATCATTGAATTCATTGTGTCTCTAAGAATCTTCTAATTTTATTTTTTTCACATCCTATTTTTATTTTTATTTTCCGGCTGATTTATTCATATATGTTGGAAAAAAATTATATTTTCTCATATATTTGACTATCAATGGTGATTTTTATGCTGTGTTTTTAGAAGAAAAAGAGCCACGTTAGTTAGTTAAAAAAAGCACCATGTTTTCACTCATATGGTTAAATTTTAGTGTTTTTATCTTAAATCTCGAGTTCGATTCTTCTCTTTCACATTTTTATTTTTTATTTCATATTGTTTCAAGTTTCTTTTTTTTATATTTTTAATTAATAATTTTAATATGTAACTCTTTTGGTTAGACGATTAAATAATTGTAATTTCATCTTTGGGGCATTTTAATATGTATTTTTCATTTTATGTTGTTTCAATCTTTTTTTATTTAATACTTATAATTAATAAATATATTGTTTTTAAATTTTTTTTTATTTTCAACCCATCTTTTAAATTAATAACTCTTTTCTTTATAAAATCAAATAATTATTCATTATTTTTAATAAATATAATTTTTATATGTGTAATATTTATGTTTCAATCTATATTAGAAATATCATACCTGTCAATTTTAGTGAAAACATGTATTATCACACGGTTTTTTGTTTTCTATATCTAAAAATAGTATATATCGATAAATTTCAGAAAAATCAACATAGATGATTAAATACCATTATTTCGAGCATAACTGGATAAATCAAACTTATAATTTATCTCCTAGTGAATGAATTCTTTTAATGTTACAAACCTGATTTAAGAAAAAGAGTATGGAGTAATTAAATAGAAGAAACAAATTGGAGAAAGATTTAAGAAATGAAAATCCCACAAAAAAAAGTGTGGTGGGAGGGAATGGAAGTCTGGGCATTCGAGAAGAAAAGTGAAAGGTAGGGCGGTTTTTTTCTTCATTTATATAAATGTTAGTTGAAAGCAGCACATCAAAATACCGGTTGATTTGGGCAGCTTTATATTCTACATCCACTTCCTCCTAAATGTCAATCCCACTTTTCCTGTAATTTGGCTACTCAATACCATCTTCATATATTTAACAATTTTATTATTCAAAATTCCGAAATTCAATCATTTTGAATAAATAAGAAACTGTGTGTTTGATAAATTAGAAAATAAGTACTGAACTTATATTAAAAAATCATTTTGTTATTTTGATAAACTTATATATCAATTTTTAAAATATTTTTTATTTTTTATTTTAATATAATATTTTATATTATTTGTTAGTTAAAACTTAGATACCCCTTATCATATCAGATCACATGTTCTATTTTTTTTTTAAAAGGAAAATAAAATATGTTAGTTGGAAAAGAAACCTAAAGTCTGAAGACTTAGAATTAGACCTAAGCCCGCCCAAAAAGTGAAAAAGTTTGGATAAAAATATAGGACTGAAAAATGGGTTTAGATAAAAATATAATAAGACTTATTTAGAAAACGAGCCAAGCCTCGGGTGAGGTTTTTTTGGTCTAAGCCCGGCCCAAATATACAAAAGGATTTGTTTTTTTATTGTTTTATTGCTGTTTTGTTGCTATTTTCTTGTTGTTGTTTTTCACTATTTTGCTATCCTTCACAATTATGTTACTACTACTTTATTGTTATTGTATAACTCTTATTTTATTATTAATTTTGTTACTATTTTAGAGGCATTTGTTTATTAAGTTACAACTATCTTAGTGTTATTTAAGTATACATATATTTTTTTATTTTTTTAAAAATTTGTTAGGAAATATTTATTTTAATGTTTGTAGTATTTTTTAGACTCATGCTTTAATATTTTTATCTAGATTGGGCTTGGACAAAATTTTAGACTCATTTTTTGGACTAAACCTAGCAAACAGACCTAAATTTTTATTTGAGCCCGACTTGACCCATGAGCAAGGACTTAGAATGATCAAAACAATAAAACCCTTCTAGTAGGATTGAAACCTCCAACCTAGCACTTAAGAGCTAAAGTTCGCCCAAATCTTAAATCGGAGTTCCATTGAGTTGATTCTCTTGAGTTAATTAAATATCAAATGATGAGCATAAATATATTGATTGATAAAGATAAATTTTGAATTTTAAAAAATATATATACTTTTAATAATAAAATTAATTAATTAAAATTATTATAATTTGATGTTTATTTAAAAGATAATACAATATTAAAATAAAAATTAGTTTATTCATCGGTTGAATGTATTTTAGATCAAGGAAGAGATAACCTCTAATGCTTCTTTATACAAAAGAAACAATTAAATGACTTTCTTAATATTTGTCATTAATGGGATATGATGCATTATAAAATGAGAAGTTAAGTGATGAATTTTTAGTATTAAAAGTTGTTTGTTAAATTTGTAAAAATTAAGTATTAAATATAATTATGTTGTTTGATAAAAGTAAATATTACTTTTTTAAATCTTAATTTTATTAGTATAACATTTTATATTATTTTAGATAATTTTAAATTTGGTAATTTGAATTTATTTAAAATATAATGTATGTATGTACTGTGATCAAAATAACAGTCACATCGCATCACCCAATTTATTAGATACATATTAAAAACATATATATTAATATTGTATGTATGTACTTTAATCAAAATCAAGATGGAGCACTGCAGAGTTATGTTTGATTGAGCTCATTTATCTAGCAAACAATTAATTTACCTTTCATGCTTAATTTCGAACATGGATTATTTATATTCGAGCTCGAAATGAGATTTTTAATATTAAATAAAAAAATAGAAAATATATCTTATGAAGAAAAAAGGATCAGTCTCGCAAGTATTTGATAACTTGAACTCTACACGCTCAATGACTGGATTTGGCAAAAATGGAACCAAATCCAAATTCTTTGGGAATTGAACCTAAATATATAGATCATCAAACTACCCATCTGTTTTTGACTCCCAGTCAAAATTTTCCATAGATAAAAAAGAAAGTTAAATCGCAAAAACCAAAGGGCAAACCTTTTATAACCTGAACAAGGTGTCAAACAACGAGCAAATGGGAGTTGAATGCTTGCATACCACAAGAAATCTAGCCTCAAGCAGTAGTGGTCTCCTTTGATAAAAGAAGCTTTACCCTTTTGGTGAGATCTCTCATAACATCTATAATCACGGATTTCTTCTGCATCCGGAACTGTATTGCTAACTCAGTTGAAACCGAGACGCCTTGTTTTAGGAGAGATTCATCATCCATTATCTTCGTTGGGAAGTGTCCCACTGCAATGACACAGAGTGCAATAATGGTACGAAAAGCAGCTACTTCATTTGCAACTCCAAGGGGACCTTCGGCTGATAAGGATTTTAGTACACTCAAATCATACCTCTGCACCATTTCTCTGTCATTCGATAGTAGAACTCGTAAAGCAGCTAATAAACGTCCCTCTACCAATTCGGGACCTCCAATGGTTACCTATTAGGAATAAACAGAAGGCACAATTAATGACCAAAGTGTAACCAAGGGTCAAACTGTTTTGTCCCAGCAGGCAGCAGCCATTACTTCACTTACAGTTTGGTTTATTGGAAACAATCCAAAAGACAACAATTATGTAAAGTAACACTAAGGGAAGAAATAACCTTGAGATTTGGAACTTCTCCATCTAAATTAAGCTGAAAGAGAATTTCTTGTTGCCATGGAGCTGGTGATGAGAAATTGGGTGAAGAAACACCAGCAGCCATACTGGCAGCATCCATAAGAGCACCATCATATTTGAGCTCGATATGGTCATACGGATTTGATGGTATAACAAATCCATAATCCAGTAGAAAAAAGTCATTGCTTAGACAACCGTAATTCAGAAGTAAAGGATCACTTTGTTTGATTTCCCTTTCAGCTACAACCTGATATGAGAAGGAGAAGAATGAGAAAATCTAAGATCTATTTCAGTTTTTCATCAAATCAAAACTGATTGAAATTACAAAGATAATTTATTGACATGAACCTGCCTTTATCAGCATTTTTGGATTCCCAGCATCTTGTTCTTGCAAAATTCGGGCATTTGGATTGAAGCTATGGTTGCACATATCAATCAGAGGGAGCATCATTGGAATATCACTGTGGGTTCCATTTGGAAGCTTTTTCCCGTACAAACGAAATGCCCTGGATGAGACTGCAGACATAGCCCATCCAAGGGAAGATGCATCTACATCTTGGCCACCCAAAGGGTGTTCACTTGGTTTAAGATTTTTCAGAACATTTTTGACCTCTTGCTCAAACTCCAGAAGAAAACGACACCTTTTATTCACCTGGTTGGGGGGGAAATCACAATCAACTTTGAAGCCAAATGCAGGAATCAACGAAATTTCCAAACAAAAATAAGGGAATCTACTCCCAAAATGGCGCAAATTAATGCGAACAGTGACCTTGTTCTCAAATCTCAATTTCAACACTGACCAAAATTTGATCTCTCCAACCATTAGTGTAGAAAAGATACTGGCTTTCATCAAAATTTTCAAATTTCGTCCAAGTATTTTCCACTAGATTGGATCAAAGAAAGTTCATTCACACAAGGAAATTAGACATTTCCTACCCGGTAAGCTAAATGATGAAAATAAATACCTGGTAAAGCAAAGGAGCATATTGCAAGTTCTTTATATCTTCACCGGAAAAGAAGATTGGTACAGTGTAAGTTTCTGGAAGATTGCTAATGTATGGCCACCAGAAGGATCCAACCTTCGCTCTTTCTTGTAGAAGCTTCAGACCCAGCTTCATTGCCCATAGTTCCTCTGTCAAATGCTCCCAGATAGTCCAATTTAAAACTCTAAACAGCCCAATTTACAAAATTTGGTAGTTATTAACCTACATGAAGAAATCTATTGCATGTGTTATGTGCCAAATTCTTTAAACCCCCCAAAACCATAGTAGTTACTGATCAAATAAACTTGATGCACAACCCCATAAAAATCTATTACATTTGTTATAATCTTGAAGGGTTTATTTTGCATAATTCTATTTATTCCCTTCTGGCCTTCTCTATGTTCACATGCCATTATTTTTCCAATCCGTTTTAAAAGGTTAATGTAACTGACATGAGAATGTGCACTACATGCATGGGCATACAAAAGATAAGAATAGTAAAGTCTGTTAGAGAGAAGGTGGGATAGCACTTAAGGACAAATTATATAAACATGTTTACAGATACACCTTGACAAATGTGATTTAACAGATTGCAGAATGAGAATTTAACCTTAAATTAAATAGGGAAATGTATAGAAACAGACTCATTCGTTGTATTATTTTTTCTGTCACTAATCTCTACCTAGTTTCAGACTAGATGTCTTATGAATATTTAAATTTTTCATAGAAACTATCAGAGACTTTAAAAAGCAGGAATAAACATCCTTGCAGAGCATTTTCACTCATTAAATATATGGTCCTAATTAATGCATTACAACCCTGGTAGATAAAACAAAGTTCTAGACCGAGTAAACAAGCAAGTAGCCAATTCAAGTAAATTTTTAGCTCATTTTTTCTAGTTAAGTCCAAAACAGCTCTACACAATAAAACAACCACTGGTAAACAAACCATTCTAGACTATAAGTGGGCTCTGGGAGAGTCTTGGGGTTGAATCAAGCATAGGAGCAAAATAATGCACGCATAACCACAATAAGCATTAAGCAAGTATAAAATGCTAAGAGAAACACGTTGAAATTTGCTTCCTAGGAAAGAGCATCAAGTTCCTGAAAAGAGACAAGGCTTCCATTAGTTAACACTTAGTCAATCACAATTATTAGCTAGATGGTACTTCATCCATGCGATGGAATAATTGTACAGGAAAATGATCATATATTCACATTACTCCTAGTCCGGAGCATGAAGCTATGGACTGCCATTACCCTAGTAATACTAAGCTTAATTGCTAACTCAACAATATGTACATTTAGCTATAATTTGAGGTTTACAAGGTTTACATAACAGACATTTAGAATTAAACAATAAAAGTACATATGAAGAATTGAAATCTCCTACATTTCAGTTCATTAAATTAATTAATTCATCCCGAGCAGTTTGACAAATGGCATCGTGTAGCCACTGGCAACTAAAGCATTTCAGAGCTACAAACCAAACTGCCTGATAAAAATAGGTCAATCACAATGAACTTCCACATTTAAGCTAAATGAAGTTATTCAACCTGTAAGAACTTAAACGTAATAGCTGGGCTCTTTTCTACGGAGTCATTCAATTAAGAAAACCCACACCAAAATCAATTAAATTCAAATCTTCATGGAGCATAAAGGAATCAATGGGCAGTTCCAATGCTGGGAAGTGCGCAAAAAAATCACCAAAATTCTTCATTGTGGACTAGTATCAAACACTTAAAACACAATAAAGATACCAAAGAAGATTGAAGTGGAAATGCTAAAAAACACATACCTGGAACGCGGTTAGACAAAGGGAGCGAGACAGAGTCAGCCTCATCGTCTTTGTCTGATTGAAACTTCAAGGGAACGTGTTCAGGGAGGACGATAAGATCAGAACCCTTGGGGATTCCTCCAGAGGCGACAAGACCTAGCCCGTAGGTGGTATCCTGGGTAATTGTTACAGCCTCGTGCACGAAGCCACCTTCCCTCTTGATCCACTTGAGGAGGTCCGGTGGGTGAGGGACCAGCCGCGCTGGGTTTGAGGCGGAGACGGCGGCAGCGCATGTTAGCGGCCGGAAGTGGGAGAGAGTGGGGATAAGCAGCTTAGCAGCAGCCATGTGTTCCAACTTACGAACGTTAAATAATTCGGATATGTATATATATTTATGTAAACTAATACTAAATCCCCCACTACGCTCCGGTTTCAATTTTGTTTTGTGATTTTATTTTAGGCTAAATTGTTTAGCTTCGGTTAACTTTACTTTTTTTCAGTTGTAGGGTTATAATGATGAAATCATTTTAAAGAAAAAATGTATAGCATGGTTTGACAGGCCATGATATGTTAATTCAAATATTGAATTCATTATTCATTTTTTAAAATTATAATCATAATTATGTAAAAGAAATCATAAAATTCTAAAAGAACAACATAAATAGTCCCCATCAACAATCTTCATTGAGGTTGTGGGCATCATTGGAACAAAACTCATTCTTTCCTCTCTAAACATGCCGGCCTAGATTTCTAAAAACAAAAAACCCTAAAACTCAATCACCTTAATATACCGCTAAGAGCTGCCACCATCAGTGTCCTCTCCAACCAAAGCCACCTCCAAAATGAATCTCTCCTCCTTCCATGTACATTCATCGGTTTGGATCCACAAAAATCTAAGCAAAATTTCAAAGCCAATAACCTCGATCCATTGTCGGCTCAACACCATTTTAGAGTATAAGTTTCTCCTCATTGACAGCCACCTGCCCAAAATTCGGATTTGTGGAATGATGCCTAAGCCCTAAAGTGCGTGTAATATGTTAGGATATAGTGTTCAAAATGTTGTTTATTCGTCATTTATAATTGTAATTTTTTAAACAGATTTATTTAAATAAAATTTTGTTATTCACATTAACATTATTTATATTTGTCCTCACCAATTTTTACATACAAAATAAAATAAAAGTAAATATTGACTCATTAATTATCTAATATTTAAATAATATTGAGTTGAATTACATGGTCAGATCGTAATGCAAAAATACAACCAGTATTAGTAGGTAATCTAAAAGGTCTATAGTATGATGAATCGAAGTTGAGCAAATCGGTTAAAGAACTATTATGTCGTCTATTAAGTCCAAATGGAGAGATACTTTGTCTTGAGTGTCGGAGTGGTTCGCTCCTAGAAAATAGAAACATAAATGTGATTGTCTAGATTGATAATACATTGTACACAACCCAAGCCGAATTAATCCTAGATCCATTTATGGATTAATTCACTTGTGATGTTCATAGTGTGACTTACCTTAATTCTGAGTAAGTGACTAATTATGTGTGCATGACTCATATAGTTTGATGTATTATGTAACACCCCACACCCGACCCGATTGTCGAATTCGAATGTGTGATGTCACATTATGGTGCCGAAGTAACTCAAGCTAACTTGTTTCTTTTTGTGATATCATTAAAAGCATAATTATCATTCATATAACAATCCATTTACAATCACAATCTTACTTTCAGTTCATCGAGTTGCGGGGTGATACTAAGGTAATTTAGGTGTTAGGACTTGAATCTAAACTCAAGTATCAAGTTTCAGTATTGTGTTTCGAGACAGGGATTTTCTTGTCTTGAGACAGGCTTCCATTTACTTTAGGTATTTTTACTTTGAAAATAAACTGTCTCGAGACATTAAAAATTTTAGCTCAATATAAGGTCTCTTATGTCTTGAGACTGGGTCTCGAGACCAACTTCTATTTTTTTAGCCTCGATGTTTGAATGTCTCGAGATAAGGGGTTCTTGTCTCGAGACTTGGAGCAGGGCAAAACTAATTTAACTTTGGAGTTTACTTGTCTCGAGGTTTAAATAAGATTGTCTCAAGACTAGTTTGCCAAGTCTCAAGACACTAAGTATGTAAGTTAAAATACATGTTTATGTTGTCTTAAGACTCAATGGTAAAATAACCCTAAATGCACATTTTTAAATGACCAAACTATACCAAATGGTACATTAAATATACCTAAATCTTACATCAAAGTGAGACCATCAACTTAACATATACAAATACAACCAAACATCATCAAATTATAACCATCAATATATTATCATTTAACCAACTAATTCACATAATCAAATTTATATAAACTAGCATAATTATCTACTAATTAAAGATTAAAAATTGTCTTATAAAACCTTACTGGCCAAGCATCAAACATACCAAAATGACCACTTAAATATCATGCCCAAAACAATTTAGGTACTTGTCATTTTAACACCAACACATATGTACATACAAAAGAGGTAATAAGACGTGTTCCGAGTTGAGTTGTTAAGTTGGATGCTTGACCAATTGAAATCTATGTCTACTCGCGTATCGGTATACTAAGTATTGAATACTCAATGGTGCTAATATAATTCAAATACATTGCATTAAGAATAAACTAAAGTAAGTATATATAACAAGTACCAATACATTAATATTTACTACTTAAACTCATCATATCATTTTCCAAACTTTCTTATTCATTTCACATTTCAATATCAATTTTAATGCTTATTTATTTTGGCCCCTATTATCTAACGATAAGCATTAGAATAGATACTCAGATCTATATAACGAGTAAGTCCATAATCATCTGAAAAGTGGAACTATTTATTTTGCCATCCTAGATTACCCGACAACGATAGCTTTGAATATTTGTATTTTACCATCCCAGGTTGCTCAACAACGATGACTTTTAATATTTATTTGTACTGTTTATTCTGCCATCTCGAAATGCTGACAACGATAGCTAGTAAATCACTATATCGATGACCCTATAGCATGCCAACTATACCCAAACTACGTCTAACATCGTTTAACGAGGTATTAACATCAACATCACCATTGTAACACGTCATCATAAAATCAACGTCTCAACATTTATATACATATCAAACACAATTTCGAATATTAATCACATATTTCAAATATCACCAATCAAATTCATTATTCAAGTTTATAGGGAAAGATATCATTATCTCGATGCATAGTTATATCGATTATAATGACTAATCAATCTACAAAAGCAAATTGAAATTGAATTATAGAAGCACAAACCAGAAATAACTATTCGTTAACGGCTTTAGCTTTTCCTTTATGCCAAAATGTTTCTACGTCGTCTTTAGCTATAAAATTAAACTCGAATACAAAAACTCATTAATCACAGCTTTCGAACATAATTTACGATAATTTAAACATGAATGCATTTATTACAATTTAGTCCTTCGAACTCTTAATGTTCGAAACATTTGTATTTCACGATTACCCGGTCAAATTTAAAATGAACTTCATAAATATAGTACAGGGATCCTCCTACTACCATTATCTATTATCTAACCTCAAAATTTATATCCCTTACAAATAAGTCCCTAAAATACATAATTTATCAATCAATTCAAACTTAATTCAAGTTTAAATTACTACCTTCTACTACATTTTTATTATGTAATTTTATAAATTAACTTATCTCAATTTTAGCTTTAACATCTAAATTTTTCTATCAACATTCTACATTGGTAAACTAAGTAGAAACTTATTAATACACAAATCTAACAATTGGGCTATTCAGATCCATCATTACTTAATAAAAATTCAACCAAGAAAACTTACTAAATTTCCTTTGAGCAAGCTACGACAATGGCGGTTGGCTTTAGGAAATTTTCTTTCTTCTTGTTTTGTTTGCAAGGGAGAAGAGATGATAGACTTTTCTCTTTCCTCCCACTAACTATTATATATATATATAAATATAGTTTACTAAAATGTTTAGTTTAATTTACTTAATTAACATATTAATTTTATAATTAGCCACACTTCAATGGTAATAGATAGTGAGAAATGACGATGCTATTTTATTCAAAATTAATAGGCATTTTAAATGGTATATTTATCCTAAGGTCCTTAGTGAAATTTACACCTTAAGCCCTTTTTAAGTTCTTTTAATCAAAATTTCCTATTATTTTCACTCTACAATTTAGTCTCTTTATTATAATTAACAGTTAATCTAAATTCATTTCATTTATTAATTCGACTTTATACTTCTATACTCAATACATAGTCATTCGATTCTAATTTCTGATTAACTCAATTTAATGAACTCAATCCTAAAATCAAAATTTTCAACGGTATAAAAATTTAGGTTGTTACATATTGAAAGCTTGAGTTCAAATAACTAAAGAGCCGAAAGTTGATATGTTGGGTATGCGACTTCTGCATGACATAATTTCATTTACAATAATGTAATTCATAACCCAATAAAGGATAAATGATATCCTCTCATTAGCATTACATGATAGATAAAAAAGTAGTGTGACCACGATTCATTTGTCTAGGACAAATGATTTAATTGTTATTTGTTAGTAATTAACTTTTTCATGAAGGAATATGTAATGATTATCATGAGATAAAATATGATTATATTAGGTGAAAAAATTTAACCCAAAGAGATTAAAGATATCCTATGAGGGTAACACACTTGGACAAACACTTGTTAAGCTGCTTTCGTAATGGTATAATTCAATCATGGTACTTTAGTAGAATGACTCAATGATTAAATAATGTTATAATTAATAGATCAAGAGTAGAAACTTAATTACAATTTATTTGAGTTTTAATTATATATGTCAAATCGGTTACCTTGATATAATTAAAAAATGTTATTTATAATTAAATAATTGAAGTTTAAAATGAGATATAAAATTAATTAATTAATTAATTTTCCTACAACCCAGGCGTAATAGTTTTCTTCCAACTTCAGCTTTAAGGTATCACCATCACCAACATCGTTCTCTTCTCTTCCTCCTTGACCTTCAGTTGACTCCAAAATAATGTCCAACTCACAACCCAAAGTTATTTCACTCACAACTCAATCTCCTTCGATAGTGTGGATCGTGTAAATTAAATACTTGATTCCTCTACAAACTGTACTCACTTTTTATTATAAAATTTTACCTTTCTATAATAATATTTATTGTACCAAATTAAGAAGAAAAAAAAGTTGGAGTAACTTGAATTTTCAAGCAGGGTAAACTATATAAATGGTCACCTAATTATGTTCATATTTTTATTTTGGTCATTTAATTTTAAAAAATTTTAATTTAGGAATGTTTGAATTCATTCTTGGTCTGGTCACTCACCGTTAAATTGATAATGAAAAGTATTTTTCTAACTAGTATAATAACATATTTAGTCATCAATATTTACATATTCTATTAATTTGATCTTAATTCTAAGTAATTCAATAAAGTTAACCCTACACATTTATAAATTCTATCAATTTGATCTTCAAACTTCCTAATTAAAGCTTTCAACTTTGTTTTCTGCATCTATAAATTGATTAAGAGATTGTTATGTGTTCTATTTATTTTTAATTAATTTTTAAATCCATAATAATTAATATGTATCAGTAATAATCCGATTTAGTGTTAAATCATTTACTAAATTAATTAAAAACTAAAATTATGCTAGTCGGAGTGAAAAATTATTTTTAAAAAATATTAAATTATTTAAATAATTTTATTATATATTGTATTTTTAAATTTTGTATTTTCTATTATTTTTAATGGTGTTTTAGTTAATTTCTAACACTAACTTCTTAAAAATATAAACAAAGTGTTATGTATCAAATTGGATAATTTCAACCATAAATAAAACAATTAAAAGATGTGGAATGCTTCTGTTTTAAAAATTGAAAGCTTTGATTAGAAAGTTTAAGGATCAAATTGATAGAATTTGTAAATGTGAAGGGTTAAATTTATTGAATTATTTAGAGTTAGGATCAAATTGATAAAATATGTAAGTATTGATGACTAAATGTGTTATTATACCAGTTAGAAAAATATTTTCCGTTATCTATTTAACGGCGGGTGACCAAAACAGGAACTAATTCAAACATTAGTGCCTAAATTGAAAATTTTAAAGTTGAGTGATCAAAACAGGAATATGGGCATAGTTGGGTGACCATTTGAATAATTTACCGTAAATTCAAGTACAATTTAATCAAGGGAGAGAATAAGTCTAATCAACTTAACCAATCAATTCGATTAAATTGTTTTTTGTGGTTAAATCGATTGCATGGTTGATTTATTTGGTTATATGGATCAGTTATTAGTTATTAAATTTCATAACCGAACCAATTGACTTATTATTTATTATTTTAAATTATTTCAAATATATTTATATTTTGTATTATATAAGTTGGTTAAATTGGTTAAATACATTAATACATTCATGCATATCAAATTTGATATAAAATTAAAACTTCTAACTATTTATTTTTGAAACAAAAAAAAATAAATTGTTGAATATATATTAATATGTAGAGTATTTTAGACCGATATGATAGAAATATCGAATCAATTAGAAAATTTACATGCATGACAAATACAATTATGTTGAATATAATAGTGGATTAAGTAATAGGGAGTTAATTTGTTTAAATTGAAAAAAGAAAAGGAGAAAATTAACCTTTTGTACCCTAACTAATACTTAATATGGATATTTTAATTTGCGCTTAGAATTTAAGTTTCATAAGAATTATTATGAAGTGGCAAATAAACATGTAATATTTATGAACTCCTGTTCATATCATATTTTAATTCATGTAACCTACTTACAATGCAAAATACGTAACCTATTAATTTTAGATGTCAAAATTTTCTTTTTAATAAAATTCAATATGTATTTTCAGATTATACCTAATTTTCAATTTTAATACTAAAACTAATCGGTTCAATTTCTCCTCAAATAATAATAATAATAATCCTTCAATTCAATAGAAATTTGAAACTATTGTTTAAAAAATATAAATCTAAAAGAAATATACACAATTTTCCATAAAATAGAAGAAGAAGAAGAAGAAGCAGAGATCCAGATAAACCAACAACTGAAAAACCAGAAGAATGGGTTTCGGGGGGAAGCTATCTAAGAATCCATGGAATCATACATTGGGCCACCCAACATCATAACCTTAAATTCTTCGAAGTCAATCATCCCGTTCCCATCATTATCGACTCCGCTTATCATCTTCCTGCATTCAGTAATGGAGCAATCGTCTCCCAGGCTTTTAAGAACCTTGTGCAGTTCTTCGGCTGAAATCGAACCGTTCCCATCTAGATCATACACCGAGAACGCGTCCTTCAGATTCTCCAGAACCTCCTTGGAATCGACTCCTTTAGTGTTGAGCTCCACGAATTCCTCGAAATTTATGAACCCATCACCGTCTGCATCGAATTCTTTGATCATCTTTTGGACTTCTTCATCGGAGGGTTGTTGGCCGAGAGAACCCATGATGGAAGCGAGTTCAGACGATGAGATCTTGCCGTCGCCATTAGCGTCGAACATCTTGAAGATGTGTTCGAGTTCTTGGGGTTGGATTTGAGCGAAGTTTCGCGATGGGGTTGGCATCGGAGATTGAAGGAACGCCAATCCATTCGGAGGAACGGCTGGAGAAGCTGTTGAATTCGGGGAATGATGCTTCTTTTTGCGACTGAAAATCGACCCAAATCCCATTGGACTGCTATATCTTGGAATCAATTGAGATTGAAGCAAAGCAGCGTTCAGAAAAGGAAAGATGGAAGAAAAGCACTGACAGATTTAAAATGCAAAAATATGGTTTATAGATATATTAAAATGCGGGGTGGGTGGTTAAATTATATATTCGAAGAAAGGGAAATCTTAATTTATTCTTATTCTTCTTTTTCTTAAATGTAGGAATATTTCATCAATATTATGATTGTGGAATGAATTGTTTGTAATTAAAATTTTGGGTTTCTTTTTTCGAACAAGGGAAGATGGGTGTGCTGGTGGTAGAGGGTCTTAGGGCCTGATTGCTTCATAAAATTTGTGGGAAGGAAAAAACGATTTGTTTCAGAGATCGGACTGGACACATCATCAACCCAATTTAATATTTTAAATATTTTAAATTTTGTTTGTTCTATTACTTAGAATTAAATATTTATTTTTTATTAAGTAATAAATAGGTCCTTTTCTTACTTATCATTCCCCATTTTTTTTGGAAAATTTTTTATCTAATAAATTTCACTGCGTGTTTAAAAACTTAAATTGCTGGAAATGTTAATTTTTACTTGATTGGATTTTTTTAGCACTTTATCAAATAAAGTCTAAATTAATTAAATTATACTGTACCCTATGCATGCAAAAATATTAATTAAACTCAATAAAATTAATAAATTATATTTAAAATAGAACTAAATTCATTGTGAACAAAGAATCAAATTAATTTTTAAAAAGAATTACAGCTTCTACTTTCTAGTTGCATATTTCTGCCTGGAGAATGATCCCAATTCCATCAATGAAGCCGAAAGAAAGTAATAAAAGTTTTTCTATTTCTTTCCATTGTATATCAACACTACTATCTACCTTCAATTTGTACTAATTTGTAATTTTTTTGTGAAAATTATTGTAATCAAATTTTAGATAATATAATTTACGCATTAATGATTTAATATGTAATCTATGATTATATTTCTTAATTTCAAAGAATGCTTATTACATATTTATTTAATATTATGTATTCTCAAAAGAATTGTTTATGATCAGTTTTTTTTTAATGAATGTGTTTTTCCTTTAAAATAGTTAATTTGTGTATTTATATAATATGGTTATTATTCAAGGATGTGACATTACAGGTAAATCTCTATGCATGTCAACACATATCCTACTCTAAGGTTAACGCGTGTTTTTTAGATGTGGGTTCGCCTATATGGCGGTGTGAACCCACATCATGCAATCTCATAAAGTATGCGAACACCTGACGTGCAAACTTAAAATGTGAGCCACATAAAATATGAGTCAGGAACCAATTGAGTAATCGGAAAGCGGGTCAATAATAGCAAGTACCATAATAAATTCTTTCTTAAAATTAAGTTTAATTCTGTAAAAAATTATTACATGTTTTCGATTCCGTCATTTTGTCCTATCTTTTTCCTTATGCAAACATAAATTATAATTTGTAAACATATAGTTTGCTAGATAATTATGATACCTAAAATGAAAAGTGAAGTTATAAATATGAATAATAGTAATTAATTTTAACTTATATAATTCTTTTAAAAGTATTATTGTTAAAAATTAAATATTTATGTTATTTTATTAGTTTAACATTTTTATATGATAAATTATTAGTCAATCATTAAAGATTTATTTTTTATCATGTATTCTAAAAATAATTATTTATGGTAAAATTTTCTTAATCAATTGTCTCAACTTATTTTCTTATGCAAGTGTAAATTACTTAAATTACATGTTTAGAATTTTTAACTTTTACCAAATATGTATTATAAAATAATTAAAAAATTATTTAATATTGAATCTTTAGAATTGGAATATAAATATACACGACAAGTTATTACAGTGTCAAATGGCTATATATAAATCGTGTCACATTCGATTGTTTCTTAATATGCAACTTCATATTGCTACAGAATATATGTATATATATATATGAGAGATAAGTGATAACCCAACAAATATAAAATACTAAAGTAATTAAGATAAAATTACATAAAATGTTTTTTTCTTGTTAATTTTATTAGTTGCTGTAATACCAAGTGCTTTCTTGGACTAATGTATTATATATGATTATTTGATTTTAGGTTTTGTTACTTATTTAGAGAATATTTTTAGAATTTAAAAATATGTAGTTATTTAATTACATCTTATATTGTCAAACATGACATAGGAAATTACGAGGTAATTATAGTCGCTGAGCACGAATATCAGGATGTCACACCACCATCACGCATCACACACATTATAAAATGTCACATTAATAGGCAATCGTCCTCTTTATTAGCGCTCTTACAAATTTATAAGTCAAACATATATTAATCATCATTAAAACATGCTAAACATACTTCAAACAAACTTCTAATATCAATTAAACATGCATTAGAGCCACTTAGCAAAATTCTAAAACAAGTTACGCAGGTTCCGATACTGAAACAAAGGTATCGATATTTCTCTTATATAGTATCGATACTATTGGAAAATTGATACCAAAATAATATTATGTTTCGCATCTAAAAATCAAACCCCAGAATTTGTCGGTACCTTAATTAAAGTATCGATTATTTTATCTCGAATATTGATACTCGTGGTAAGGTATTGATACCAAATTATCATACTGACTTCCTGCATATCAAAATATCATAGAGGTATCATTTTTATAACCTGAATCCAAATAACAAAAATACAAAAAAATCTAAGCATTTAATTTATCCCAACAAATATCTAATGAATGTGCATCATTTACTTCTTTAAACCAATGTCAAAACGACCAAAATAACAGTTCAAAACATAAAAAAAAACATGTCCGAGCAAGAATCAACATACTAAGGTCCAAGCCTATAGTTCCTAGGAATAATTAAGCTACAAAATATCCAAAACATCATGGCAATATCATGCAACAGTTATACTACATTATTCAACGTTTATTGGCCATACATATAGTTTATGGCACTTCAACATAGTAAATATTCAAACCAAAATAATACCAATGAAATAATTATTGTAACAACCCAATTTTCAGTGGTGTCAAAAATAGTGGTTTGAGGCCACCAAATCCGGTAAGTAAGTTCGTAAATATTATTATTTAATATTTATGAGTCAAATATGGTTTTAAAAAAGTTTTTGAATTAGTAATTTGTATTTTATAATGATTTATTAGGTTAAGTGGTTTTAGAAAGTGAGGTATCAAGACCTTGTTTCTATAAAACGAGTCTTAAATCCTAAACTCTAAACCTTAAACCCTAAGCCATAAATATTTTTATAAATATTTACGGAGTGTCATTACGGTAGTATTAATTTTTGTTGAAAAATTTTAACGTTTCGATAGTTAATTAATTAAAAAAGACTAAATTAAAAAAGGTGCAAAACTTGCTAATTATAATATTTAAGAGATTAAATGGCTTGATTAATAAAAAGATGAAGGACTTAAGAAGCAAATATACCAAAATTAAAAGGGTGAGGCGGCATAAGGAAGGAAAATAATAAAATAAAGCCATTCAATGGCAAAATTATAATTTAATTGAAATTAAAATGAAACAAATTGGAAATTGAAAATTTTCTAGACATTTCTTCTTGTTTCGGTCTAAACTGCCATAGGAGAGAAAGTTTTAAGCTGGTTGTTCATATTTTGTTTCATGTGAGGTAAATCCTTTCCCGTTTCTTGTAATTTTTATGTTTTTGAGTTTGTTACAATTAGGTTCAACTAAACCTTACCTTAGTTTTTTATTTTATTAAAATTTTTGGAAGTTGGCATTGATTAATATATATGATTTTAGTTATTAAATGATAAATTTTAGATATTAATTGTTATTTAAAAGTATTTTATTAAGTGATTTTTGATGAATTTCCAAATTAGGGACTAAATTGTTTAAATAGTAAAAATACAAGGGTTTGTTATGAAATTATTGCAAAAATGGGCTGTATTGAATGCCATAAATATTCGGCTACCATGAGTTTACATTAAAAATAGTTAATTTTCATGATTTAGGATTAGAGACTAAATTGAATAAAAGTAAAACTTGGGAATTTTGTAAAAATTTTAAAAATGACCAAATTACATAAAATGAATTGTTTTATCGTCTAAATTAATAAATTTAATGAAATTATTAATTTAGATCAAGATCGGGTAGAAAATCAAGGAAAATATAAAATTATCAAAATACCCCTGAATTTTGGTATTTCTACAATTTAGCCAGGTAAGTTCGTACGGTTAAAATTTAATATTTTGTATAAACTGATGAATGGTATTATTTATTTATTCTATTGTTGGAAATGAATTAGTATTGGAATTATAATATTGAATTAGATTTCGGTTTGAGTGGAACGTAGAATTTGAGTACATTTGTAACTTGGTGTATGATGGTATTAGAGGGAGATATCGACATATTAACCAATTAAACCGGGGTTCAATATTTGTTGCAAACTCTCGTGTTTTACTTTCTGTTTGGAGTGATTGGGTGGATTAGCTCTTACGAGCTTCTGTTCAGCTCTTATGAGCTTTTGTTGGCGTATTCTGGTGGACCAGCTGTATGAGCTTCTATTGATGATGCACTCTTATCCGTAAGTCGTTCTTCGTACAGAAAATATCGATAAGGTAAATTGTTTAATAAATTGGAAAGATTTGTTAATTATTGAATGACTAATGCCAATGTATAAATAATTGTGGTTTGATATGTGAATAGCTATTTATATGGCAATTGTGTGAATTGGGACATTGCTAATCAAATAAAAGATGTTAGCATGTGCAATTTGAGTATGGTACGCAATGATGTTGAAATAATGTGGTAATATGTATGAATTAAAAAGGTTGACATTTGATAGTTAATTGAAATGGATTGAATTGGTATATAAATTATGAATGTGTTGATTATTTGAATTGAAAGGAATATATATATGTGCAAATATGATAATTGGATATTGATTGTATTTGGAGGTGAAATTAAACCCTATTAACTGTATCGGGTTGAGTCAGATATAGATGGCATGCCATAAGATATGAAGAGCTCAGGAGTTTCTTCGACTTCGAGTCGATAAGGCACTGGGTGCCAATTTACTTCGGTTTAACAGATGAGACACTGAGTGTCAAATTTATATAGCGCTGGACACAATTATTACTTTGAATTTATCTGATGAGGCACTGGGTGCCAAACTGGTATGTTGGTTGGATCTGTGTATCCGTCCGAGTCTGAGTCGTGTTCATAGGGGTAATTAAATAAAAAGATACTATGATTGATATTGGATGATATTGTATGAGAATTGACAATGAGATAGTGATTTGAAACATGAAAATGAGTTATATACATAAATGCACTAACTTGTGTATTAATGATGGTGATTAGGCTTATGTCAAGTTTGAGATTATGATTGATGTATATGCTTATGTATGGTATTATACAAATGAAATGTTAAGTTCATAATTGAAATGTGATATGATGAAAAAGGAATTGATGAGTTGAATAATTTACTTATATATGAGAAATTACATATGTTATGGTTGAACTTACCTATGTTATGAATAAATATATTAATTAATTGATGTTGTTATTTAAGTTTATGTTTAGTAAATAGAATGGGAAATAAGTAAAGGAAGTTATTCGTAGTTTTATGAAAAGGTTAACAATGGTGTATAATGTTTATAAAATCCTATTTAGTTAGAAATGAATATATATATGATGTTGGTAGACTTACTCATTTATGAGTTGATGGTTATGTAATTGATAAATTTTGAGGCATTGGTATAGCTTTATATTTAATATATAAAGTTTATTATTGAATTGGAATATTAAGTTTAAAGTTTGTACGAGCTTACTAAGCATTCGTTGCTTACGTAGTTATTTATCCTTTATTTCACAGATTATCGGAAGCTTAATAGGGTTGGAAGCTTGTCGGAGTTATATCGGTACTTTCGGATGTTCTGATTTTGGTTATAATGGCATGTATAGGTTATTTTAGATAAATGTTGGCCTATATGTGTTTTGTTGAGATAAGCCACTTATTTGACTTGTGTTTTGGTATTTTGGTATGTGTATAATTTGCCTTATAATGTTGATGTGTGGAATGATTTGTGGTTGAATGATGAAAGGTAAAATAGTAGTTGAATATGCATATGAGGTATGTTTTATAACTTGGTGTGATTTGATACTATGCTATAATAAGTGTATATGTATTTGATGCTATTGAATAAGTGATACAATTGGTACCAAATGTTAAGTTTTGGTAAATGATTTACATGTTGTGTGTTAATGCAATTATACATAAAAGTTGGTTGATTTCTTGGTTACATGGATTACATGATTAAACATGTTTATAATTGTCATTTGAGGTGCCTACGGGCATATTGGTTGTATGTGAAAATACTATATGTTTAAGAATTGATTTTGCTTGTTTTGGATGCTATAATATGGCTTGTTTATACGCATAATGTTGATTGTAGGTTGACACCAAATTGGGTGAAAAATATGGCTTGTAAAATAACCTATTTTCGTCCACACGGGTAGAGACATGGGCGTATGTCTCAACCGTGTGTGACACACGGCCAGGTGACACAGCCATGTTGTAATAGCCCGATTTTAGGCTTAGTCGGAACAGTGGTTTCGGGACCACAAATCCGACGAAAAAAAAATGTAATGGCTTGAATTTTCAGAGGTGTCGGAACGGTGATTCGAGATCACTAAATTCGACAAATGGGTAGAAAATATTATTAATTTAGTAAGTATAAGTTAAATATGAAGTTAGGAAAATTTTTGAAATAGTGAATAGTGCACTAGAAATAAATATTAAAATAATTAGAATCGAAATGAGGTATCAAGACCTCGGGGATTTTAAACTGAGCCATAAATATTTTTATAAATATTCATGGAGTGTTAAAAAGTTAGTATTAAAGTTTCGTTAAGAAATTTTAAAGTTCCGATAATTAATTGAACAAAAAGGACTAAATTGTAACAAATGCAAAATTTTGGGAAATGATTAAATAGCTTAAATGATAAAAGGAAGAGGGCTTTAAAGGCAAATAGACCCAAGGTCTATTTGGGCTGGACGGCAGAGGCATGAAATCAGCAAGAAAGTAAGGAGAATTAAGGGCAAAATTGGAAAATTGCAAAATTTGCTTAATAAAGTTAGGACCCAAGTGGAATTATCTAGATTTCTCTTCATTTTTCTGAATTCTCATCAGCTAAAACACCATGGAAGGGCTTCTTCAAGCTGGTTCTTCATATTTTTATTACAAGTAAGTTCAATTCTTGACTATTTCTTAAAATTTTTGTATTTTTATGACTTTTACAACTAGGCCCACTTGTTAAATCCATTAGTTTTTGATTTTATGAAAGAAGTTGAAAGTTGATATGAATATGTGCTGGAAGTATATGATGATTTAGCATGAAATTAGAGCTTTAAATTGTTCATATGCTGATTTTATTGAAAGAATTGAATAGAAAGTGAATGTTTGGGACCTAATAGTAAAAGAGTTTGAAGATAGAGTTATATGTGGAAATTCTGAATTTCAATAGTTGTGTAACAACTTATAATGTCTAGTAAAGTACTAATTGAGAAAATTAGATTAATTGAGGGGTTAATTGAGAAAGGACCGAATTGTATAAACTGTGAAATTTGGGGCAAAATGGAAATCAACATTTTGCACTAAAGCAGTTTTGGACAGCAGCAGTAGTGTAACTTTGAAAAATCACCAAAAATTGTAGAGATTGAATTATAGGATGAATAAAATATGAAACTAAAGCTTATTGAGTCTAGTTTCTTATAAAAGGAATGATGTGAGCAATGGAATTGTAAATCATGAGATATAATAGATTTTGTGAGACAAGGTCAGAATGAATTCGGGTTCCCCTGTTCTGACTTTGGAAAATCATTAAAAATTGTACAAAAATGATTATGAGTTATAGTTTATATGGTTAGAATCCTTAATGAGTCTATTTTTAGAAGAAACAAGCTAAAACATCATCCGAATTCTGTACAATGAGATAATTAATTTTTAGTGAAGAGTGGTCGGAACTGTCAGACAGCGAAACAGGGGAAACTTTAAAGAATAAACTGTACTATTTGGCTGAACCAAAAATTATGAAAATTTTATGGTATGAAGATATGTGAGCCTAGTTTCAGGGAAAATTAACGGATCTTAATTTGGAGCTCTGTAGCTCCGGATAAAAATAATTTAGTGACTCTGACTCGGATAAACAGCTTTGAATATACATGTTAGTGAATATTGAAATTATGGTTAATGTTGTTTAAGTGTGTTATACACATTAAGGATGTGGAATGGAGAGGAGGAGGAGGAAAATTGGGAAATATATGAATGATTCGTGTATAAATGGTCATATGTTTGATTATAACTCATAAACGATGAAATATGAATGATGCTTATTTTTGTGCATTATTGGTCATGGTTTAAGCTCATGTGTGAAAATAAAGTTTCATAGTATGTGTGTATGGTATATTCAGTATATGATTTGGCATGAAATAATACCATGAATGGTTTATGAATTAACACATGTTGGTAAGCCTGATATATGAATAAATGATCAAATTGAGCGGAACGCCGGATTTGAGTACTTCTGATCAAGTGACAAGTGGAAAGTGATAAGTAATAGCTTCGGCTATACTTATCTGATCAAGTGACAAAGTGATAAGTGGTAGCTTTAGCTACACTTATCTGATCAAGTGACAAGTGGAAAGTGATAAGTAATAGCTTCGGCTATACTTATCTGATCAAGTGACAAAGTGATAAGTGATAGCTTTAGCTACACTTATCTGATCAAGAAACAAAGTGATAAGTGGCTACACTTATCTGATCAAGAAACAAAGTGATAGGTGGCTACACTTATCTGATCAGGGACAAGTGATAAGTGATCATACGTAAGGCCATAGTTATACTATGGCAAAGTGAAAGTGAAGTACTCAATTTTCCGTGACCGTTCCCTAATTTGATTAAGGATGGTAAGTGACAAATGGGCCCAAAAGAATTAAAGTAAATGGATAAGTGGTAGTGTATTTATATCAGGACGATGTTGTTATTCAAACTAAAGTGATATTTTCATTGCTAAATTGAGAATTTCATAAATGTGTTATTGAATGGTATAATCAATAAACATTGAGTTAAATGGTAAATACGTATTAGTTTTGAATTTGATGTCATTGAATTGCACGTGAATTAAATGGAAATTGCTAGTGATATGATTTAAATTATGAGCATGAGAAATTGCGAATTGAATGAAATGGAAGTGAAGCATTAAATTGCATGAGTATGTATCGGGTCTCGCAGGCCCTAATTATTATGATTATAATATTTTGAGGATATATTGTGAAAAGTTATAGAAACATGTTAATTATTTTGAAAGTTTTAATTTTGATGAAATTTTATAACTCGGTTAAATACGTTTACAAGTGTATGTGTTTTGGTAATGCCTCGTACCCTATTCCGGTGTTGGATACGGGTAAGGGGTGTTACATTTAGTGGTATCAGAGCTACGGTTTAGTCGGTTCTCGGACCAAACATAGCATATGTGAGCCTAGCTATACATGCCACGTTATTACTCTTGATGATGTGATATCTCCGGGCTCTAACGAAATTGCTTTGTTAAGACAGAGATGATTTTCAATCGAGCTATTTTCGATAATGCTAAAAATGATATTGAGATAAATGAAATATGCTCACGTTATGTTGGAATTTGGAAAGGTAAGTATAAAAATTTGTGATATGGATGTGTTCATGTATGAAAAGAGATGACTATAAGTTAAAAAAAAGTTTATGTTGTGACAAGCTCATCCAAGTATGTTGGTGATTATATAATGCTATGTGCTCAACATATTTGATTAAGTGAATATGATAAGCAAATTTACTTAAATAGATGGAACGTGTGTATGTACATCTGCTTGAATAAGTGAAATTAGTATGTTCATATGATAGAATCTTATGTTTAATTGTTAAATTAAAGATAATAAGATATTTTGTTTTATGTCTAAACCATGAATATTATAATAGTATGAAAAATTGAATTGGAAGTCAAATTGAGTAGAACGCAGGAATGAGTACTTTCGTTCAGTGATATGTGATGAATTGACGGAAAAGACCATGGTTTGACCATGGCAACATGTGAACATGTGATTATGTGATTCCGTGTAAGACCATAGCTGGGCTATGGCATCGGTAAGTGATATGTGTGATATGTGATTCCGTGTAAGACCATAGCTGGGCTATGGCATCGGTAAGTGATATGTGATTTCGTGTAAGACCATAGTTGGGCTATGGCATCGGTATGTGATTTGTGATTACGTGTAAGACCATAGTTGGACTATGGCATCGAGAAAACGAAGTACTCAATTCCGTAAGACGTTCTCTAATTTGGCAAATTTCGGTAAGTAAAATAGAAGCCAAGTATTGGAATTTAATTAGATATTAACGTTGAGCTTGAGTAAGTAAATTCGTTGTGTGAAATTGTGAGTGACAGAAAACATTTGTAATAAATAGATGTGTTAATTTGCTTGGAATGAATTACGTGGTTATGATGGTATTACATTGATGATGAATACAAAATCATATATATATATGTATCTATGAGAGCAAGTTGAAAGATTTATGACTTCACCATCACCCCCTTATCAGTATTGTTCTATGACGAAAATTATCTTGATGAGACAGATATGTTTTTCAACTGAGTTAATTCTAATAGTATAGAAATAAATACTAAAATGTTTGAGTGAAAATGTATTGATTATGAGTTGAAACTCATAAAGGTATGGATCAAAGAATAAAACATTTTTTTTTTATGAATGTTATAATTATGCAAGCATATGAGTTATGATATTTGGATTATGATGCTATATAGAAATTTTGATTGTGAATTAGTGATTTGAGTTAGAATTTTGTGTTGAGAACAAAAGTGATTAAAAGCAAATGTTTATTAAATGCTTTGAGAATGTGAACTTAGTAATGAATTGGCTATATGTGATGGTATGTGTTATGCGCATTTATGTGTAAGATAAATTTGAGGCTTTACTACACTCACCCCCATATTAGTAAAATGTTACAATGAAATTTGTGAGATTTTGGTTGAATAAGCTTACGAGTGTAGTGTTACAGAAGTTCGTGTACGGGAGAATAATAATGTGGTCGGAAAAGTGAATGAATTAGAAAATGAGGACAATATAAAAAGAGAGAAATATTTGATAGTTCTGAAAACTACTCAGGTTATCAAAATGGATATCATTCTATATGGATTGTAATTTTTCGATACTTTGTGTAGCTTCAGATGCTGAAATATCGCTATCCTGATTTTCTTATGAATCTATGTGATTATCTGTAAAAGATATGAAAATCCAAAATCATGTGTGAATTTGAAATATACTGTGGAAGTAAATCATTAACCTACCATCTGGTAAGATTTTCGGGGACGAAAATCCCTAAAGGGGGGGAGAGTTGTAATAGCCCAATTTTAGGCTTAGTCGGAACAGTGGTTTCGGGACCACAAATCCGACGAAAAAAAATGTAATGGCTTGAATTTTCAGAGGTGTCGGAACGGTGATTCGAGATCACTAAATTCGACAAATGGGTAGAAAATATTATTAATTTAGTAAGTATAAGTTAAATATGAAGTTAGGAAAATTTTTGAAATAGTGAATAGTGCACTAGAAATAAATATTAAAATAATTAGAATCGAAATGAGGTATCAAGACCTCGGGGATTTTAAACTGAGCCATAAATATTTTTATAAATATTCATGGAGTGTTAAAAAGTTAGTATTAAAGTTTCGTTAAGAAATTTTAAAGTTCCGATAATTAATTGAACAAAAAGGACTAAATTGTAACAAATGCAAAATTTTGGGAAATGATTAAATAGCTTAAATGATAAAAGGAAGAGGGCTTTAAAGGCAAATAGACCCAAGGTCTATTTGGGCTGGACGGCAGAGGCATGAAATCAGCAAGAAAGTAAGGAGAATTAAGGGCAAAATTGGAAAATTGCAAAATTTGCTTAATAAAGTTAGGACCCAAGTGGAATTATCTAGATTTCTCTTCATTTTTCTGAATTCTCATCAGCTAAAACACCATGGAAGGGCTTCTTCAAGCTGGTTCTTCATATTTTTATTACAAGTAAGTTCAATTCTTGACTATTTCTTAAAATTTTTGTATTTTTATGACTTTTACAACTAGGCCCACTTGTTAAATCCATTAGTTTTTGATTTTATGAAAGAAGTTGAAAGTTGATATGAATATGTGCTGGAAGTATATGATGATTTAGCATGAAATTAGAGCTTTAAATTGTTCATATGCTGATTTTATTGAAAGAATTGAATAGAAAGTGAATGTTTGGGACCTAATAGTAAAAGAGTTTGAAGATAGAGTTATATGTGGAAATTCTGAATTTCAATAGTTGTGTAACAACTTATAATGTCTAGTAAAGTACTAATTGAGAAAATTAGATTAATTGAGGGGTTAATTGAGAAAGGACCGAATTGTATAAACTGTGAAATTTGGGGCAAAATGGAAATCAACATTTTGCACTAAAGCAGTTTTGGACAGCAGCAGTAGTGTAACTTTGAAAAATCACCAAAAATTGTAGAGATTGAATTATAGGATGAATAAAATATGAAACTAAAGCTTATTGAGTCTAGTTTCTTATAAAAGGAATGATGTGAGCAATGGAATTGTAAATCATGAGATATAATAGATTTTGTGAGACAAGGTCAGAATGAATTCGGGTTCCCCTGTTCTGACTTTGGAAAATCATTAAAAATTGTACAAAAATGATTATGAGTTATAGTTTATATGGTTAGAATACTTAATGAGTCTATTTTTAGAAGAAACAAGCTAAAACATCATCCGAATTCTGTACAATGAGATAATTAATTTTTAGTGAAGAGTGGTCGGAACTGTCAGACAGCGAAACAGGGGAAACTTTAAAGAATAAACTGTACTATTTGGCTGAACCAAAAATTATGAAAATTTTATGGTATGAAGATATGTGAGCCTAGTTTCAGGGAAAATTAACGGATCTTAATTTGGAGCTCTGTAGCTCCGGATAAAAATAATTTAGTGACTCTGACTCGGATAAACAGCTTTGAATATACATGTTAGTGAATATTGAAATTATGGTTAATGTTGTTTAAGTGTGTTATACACATTAAGGATGTGGAATGGAGAGGAGGAGGAGGAAAATTGGGAAATATATGAATGATTCGTGTATAAATGGTCATATGTTTGATTATAACTCATAAACGATGAAATATGAATGATGCTTATTTTTGTGCATTATTGGTCATGGTTTAAGCTCATGTGTGAAAATAAAGTTTCATAGTATGTGTGTATGGTATATTCAGTATATGATTTGGCATGAAATAATACCATGAATGGTTTATGAATTAACACATGTTGGTAAGCCTGATATATGAATAAATGATCAAATTGAGCGGAACGCCGGATTTGAGTACTTCTGATCAAGTGACAAGTGGAAAGTGATAAGTAATAGCTTCGGCTATACTTATCTGATCAAGTGACAAAGTGATAAGTGGTAGCTTTAGCTACACTTATCTGATCAAGTGACAAGTGGAAAGTGATAAGTAATAGCTTCGGCTATACTTATCTGATCAAGTGACAAAGTGATAAGTGATAGCTTTAGCTACACTTATCTGATCAAGAAACAAAGTGATAAGTGGCTACACTTATCTGATCAAGAAACAAAGTGATAGGTGGCTACACTTATCTGATCAGGGACAAGTGATAAGTGATCATACGTAAGGCCATAGTTATACTATGGCAAAGTGAAAGTGAAGTACTCAATTTTCCGTGACCGTTCCCTAATTTGATTAAGGATGGTAAGTGACAAATGGGCCCAAAAGAATTAAAGTAAATGGATAAGTGGTAGTGTATTTATATCAGGACGATGTTGTTATTCAAACTAAAGTGATATTTTCATTGCTAAATTGAGAATTTCATAAATGTGTTATTGAATGGTATAATCAATAAACATTGAGTTAAATGGTAAATACGTATTAGTTTTGAATTTGATGTCATTGAATTGCACGTGAATTAAATGGAAATTGCTAGTGATATGATTTAAATTATGAGCATGAGAAATTGCGAATTGAATGAAATGGAAGTGAAGCATTAAATTGCATGAGTATGTATCGGGTCTCGCAGGCCCTAATTATTATGATTATAATATTTTGAGGATATATTGTGAAAAGTTATAGAAACATGTTAATTATTTTGAAAGTTTTAATTTTGATGAAATTTTATAACTCGGTTAAATACGTTTACAAGTGTATGTGTTTTGGTAATGCCTCGTACCCTATTCCGGTGTTGGATACGGGTAAGGGGTGTTACACATGTGCCCCCTATATCTTTTAAGAATGCAAGACAGTATGTTCACACAGCCTAGTACACGGGCATGTGACTTGGCTGTGTGACCAAGTTAGAGAGTTACACGGGTACGGACATAAGTTGGGACACAGCGGTGTGTCCCTAATTCGAATATCCACACGGCCTGAGACACGGGCATGTCTATTGATCGTGTGAGTCACACGGCCTGGCCACATGGTCGTGTGACTCCTACAGATTTGAAAATTTTTAATGTATTCCGGGATAGTACGTATGAGTTTGATTGGTTTCTGGCATGAATGTTATGTTATATGAAATGTTGAAATTTCTATCTGTTTAATCTGTAAACTCCGGTAATGCTCCGAATCCAATTCCGGCGAGGGATACGAGTTAGGAGTGTTACAATTATGACATCCATCAAAAGAGCTAGAAAACTAAACCCATAAAATATCATGAGGACCACAATAATAATCAATCAAAGTCTAACCATATTGCCTTATCCCTATAGTTCAAAAAATAATATTAATACCACCTACACATAGAGAGAGAGGGTGAGCTTAAACAAATGGAGCTTATCTCACATTCCGTTATCTCTTCAACCTGTCCCAATGCCTCAATGCCCCAAAACACAATACATATAGGTGAGTATTCACAATCTTATGGCATGCTAACTATATCCAATGATTTCAAGAGATCACAAGACTAAAATATCCACAATTACACATTTTTTATTATTGATTTAATGCACATTATCTCTGTTCATATTCATCAATTTACATCACAACTTTTACACAATGCATGTTCATCAGATTCACATTTAATTGCACTTTAAGTGCCACAATAATGCTCATTGAGCCATCACATATTCGACCACATATGTGTGCATTAAAATCAGTACATCATATATCACATACAAGTATTCTCACATATTACATGTCATAATAATACCACATTCCACAATTCAACACATATATACTTATTGAAATTTCGCTCGCTTTCGCTATATATTTGCATTATTAGCATATCATTATCACTGTCATTTGGCATGCATATCATGCTCACAACACAACACAATTCACAATAGTCATCACACATGTCTCATATCACAATATCGTATCATAATAATCAATCCACAATTATTCACATAATTGCGAAAATAAAGCAAGAGAAATAGAAAGCTTACACCGAAACTTAAGATAGGGGTTTAGGCTATTCCTAAGCTCCCAATTAACACTATGAATCATGTCTACAAGTAGCAATTCCAAACACTCACTGATCACGCTTTCGCCTAATTGCTGAAAGCTTAAACTAGCTTTTTCCTTACCTTTATCTTTACTCGTTGAAGGTCCTAACGATTTCGAAACTTCAACAAGGTAAATCACACAACAACACAATCAACAATCAACCAAAGACTCACTTCAAACAATCAAAACACATGCCTAAGCTAATTCTCATGTAATTGAAACCTTCGACATCGCAAACTTGAATTTCAATTATTTCAGTCTATACTTAATCTTTTTGCCTAAAATTGATTTCTTTCATCTAATTGTTCACCAACGACTGATTCTCAACCTTTAAACTACTCAAAACTACTCAATTCATGGTATCGAAACTTTCGACATGTTTATGACAATTTTCAAGAAAATTCATTAAAAAGTTGGAAATCTTCAACGAAACTTTAAAGTAAGTTTAGAAAATCTTCTAATCATGTCAAAAATAATTGAAAAACACTTTAAAACCATGTTTTTACCCAAAATCCTGAAATCCACGACCCAATTTTCGGCTTTAATTTAAAACATGTGATTTAACGGCTAAAAATTCAATTTAAAGGATCAAATAATATAAAAAACTAATAAGGAATCGAATCGTCACCGTAGTTGACAAAAAAATCGAACGTTTGATCAAAAATCTGAAAAATCCAAAAATTCAACAATGGAGAAATCTATGGTGTTCTTGAATGTTTTTCTTGAAATACTATGAAGATTTATGGCTTGAGAAATGATAGAAATCTAAGGAATCAAGTTTAGGAATCAAAATTGAATGAGAGGAACTTTGGAATGCAATGGATAGCAAAACAAAAATATGGAGAAGAGACTATCGTGAGTTTTATAAAGATGAAGGGGAAAATTAGGTGAAAATTAAAATTTGGTTTTATTTTATTTTAAAAACTCATAAATTAGACCCTTTTACAAATCAATCCTTATTTCAAAATTAAAAGTCTTTTGAATATTATTTTCAAAAATTGTTTTAATTTCCAAAATTCCATAGACAAAAATATTTTCAAATATCATGCTAATGAAATTCCCGAACTCACTAAAGTTAAAATCTCCATTTTACCCTCAAAACTTCTAGGCCCAATTTTGAGGTGTGACAATATTTTAATAATTTCATAAATGAGTTGGTACTTGATTGACCTATGATTAACTCATAAAAACACTTAAAATAGTTATAAATACTATAGAATGAGGTAATTTCTTTTTTAGCCAGAAACATAATTATGTGAATTATACTATAAAATTGTGTTATTTATACTATGAAGGTTAAATTTTACTATTAGCCCATGTATTTTATAAAAGTTGTAGATTTATCATTTAATCCTTGTACTTTAATTTGGTCATTTTTTGTTCCTATACTTTTCAAATTTTAGAATTTCATTCATAACCAAATGATAACTATTAAATTTATTAAGTTTTGTTATTTCCCATATCTGATGTGTCAAACATGTTATCATATGTGTAATCTCATGTCAACTTATTATTTCCACATATTACTCACTAAAAAGCATGCTGATGAATTAATGCCTATTATTTGTGTCAATATTGAAGTTTCAAAATTCAAAAAGTATGCGGACTTATAATGATTCAATTGGAGAATATGGGCTAAATCTACAACTGTACAAATATTACAAGACTAGTAATCGAATTTAACTAACGAATTTAACTGCCGTTGTTTGGGTTCAGACTAAAATTTCAAAATTCAAGAGTTACATGAACTAAATTGATCAAATTAAAGTACATGGACTAAATCCATAACTTTCACAAAATACAGGGACTAATAGCAAAATTTTACCAACTATCAAATTGTGTTTAATTTTTTATACAAAAAGAAATAGTTCAACATTAATATAGATTTGGATATATTGTTATAACTTCTGTTAAAGCCCTAGATAGGTGGATGGCATAGGATACAATTAGCAATGCTGCATTATTATATTCGTACGGGTTGCACTTTGCTCCTAAGAGAGTTGGTTGGTTATATCGGCACTTAGTGCCTCACACAAGCTAGCATGTTTTAAATGGTAAAAATTTCTAAGAGTAATAGACTAAAAAGAAGGATTGATAATAGATAATAAATTGGAAAGACTATATTCAAGGAAATTGTAAAATATTCTACAGGTAACAAAACATATTCTTAAAGGAATGTTATAGTAATTTATAATGATTCTTTATATGTTAATAAATGAATTTATTTAAAAGTGCATGATATAAGATAATTATAAAAATAATATAAACAAGAAGAAAGTTGAACGCATTCGAGAAGCAAGATGTCGAAATGAGTTGCATCAATCCTATAACACTCTTCACCCGCATTGATGATTGGCATAGACAAATAATTTGATACTAACACAATGTTCTAAATTTACAAAATTTCTTTTAACAAAATTAAAGATTTCGTATCAAAATTTTAATTTACCTTTTCAAGTGAGGATTTATTCTAATAATATTAAAAATGAAATATTGTATAGTAATATGTATCCGTCTTAATTATTGTTGAATATGTATGTGAATCTCATTAATCAAAATTGATGAAATTTTTATCCAAAACCAGGGCTACCTATGCAGGCAACGGGTCTACCATTGGGCCTTGGCCCTTTTAGCAACCCTACGAGAATTGCACTTCGCTTATCCTAACTAAAACGTCTTTATTAAGTCAGTGAAGTCTTAATATTGTTCTAATATCAATTTCATTTTATAAAAAATTAAAGAAATTAATTTCTTTACTTTAATTTCAAGACGAAGAAAAAAGGAAAAATTAATCTAATTGTGTAACACCATTACATTTTATTATTAAATCACCAACTTAAAAATTAGTAGTTTAATAATGTATATGTAAAGCATTAACAAAATATAGTAGTAGTTCAAATGTTCACTAGCAGTTGGATTAACCCTTTTGTTTTTGTAAATTATCAGTTCTAATAAATTAAGATAGAAGGACTAAAATTTTAGTTTTCAAGAAATAGAATGATGAAATTTAAAATTAGACCTTTTAGATTTGGATTAAGTGTTAATTTTTTACTTACATCACTGACTTAGTTGACCGGTAAACCAAACCAAAGCCAGTTTTCCATTTTTCTTTTCCCCACTAATCTGTAATTTCTACAGCGCCATTAAATGATCAATAATTAATCAATTAGTTAAAGTGATTAGATTAGATTATCCGTGGCTAATCACTCTTGCTTTCTCTCTCCTCACTCTGTCACTGTAACCAGATTTAAATCCACATTCTAGTGCGAGAAAGATAATAATAATAAAGTATCATTGTTCTCTCTCTCTCTCTCTCTCTTGATTTTTTTTCTATATCCGAAAATCTGTTCAACAGCTGTATTTCAACTGATTTTGAAACATTAGCATTTGGATCCACTTCAAGTTTTAGATGTAAAGCAAATCTCTCTCTTTGGATAGAGTCGTTTTCTTTTTCTTCCGTTTGCATTTTGTGCTTGAAGAAGTGGTGAGAGGAAGGATTTGGATCGGAGATGGCGGAGATTTCCGGCGAAGCAGCGGAGATAGGGAGCAATGGGAGGAGTGATTCGCCGGTGAGGATGTCTTTGACCACGGCGGTAGTAGCTCCGCCGTTGGCGGTGTCGGCTTCGTTCAAGGAGAGTGGAGGGAAAGGTTCGTCGAGGAGGAAAGTTGTTAGACCTAGCTTCGATGCGGATAATGAGTTCATTACGTTGCTTCACGGGTCGGATCCGGTGAAAGTTGAGCTTAACCGGCTGGAGAATGAAGTTAGAGGTTAGGAATGTGGGTCGATCCAGTTGTTTTTCTGCCTTGATTGGTCCAATGTAGCTACTTTTTAGATTAAAGTTAACTGTATTTTATTTATTTATTTTGTTGGATTGGGTTACAGATAAAGATAGAGAACTGGGAGAAGCACAAGCAGAAATTAAGGCATTGAGGATGTCTGAAAGACAAAGAGAAAAGGCTGTTGAAGAGGTTGATTAAAACTATTATTTTATTTTGAAAAAATTGGGTTTTAATTTATTTTAGAAATTAATTTAACTGATGGTTAATACACTCTAGCAATACCGGTTGTTGAAGTAGTAATTTATTTTGAGAGTTCTGTAATTTGCTAATATTTTGTTGATTTATGTCTGACCTTAGTTGAACTCCACTGTTTCTTTTTCCTCCGCATTAATAATGTTTGATTTTTGGTGAAGAGGTACGTTTCGTTTGAAGTTTAGAGATGGTACTGTTAAAAGAAAAATAAATTGATGGAAGTTGGAGCTGTTTGTATCCGAAGAGTAGATCCTGTAAATTTATAAATTGCTATTTCTGCCTGCATCATCATTGCTGATAGTGAAACTATGTTCCCTCTGATGGTTGGAATGTTGGTTTCCTGACCTTCGGGATATAATTTGGTTAAATATAATATAGATGTAACTGTTATGTCAGAGTCATGTTGGGTGGAATTTTCATCATTATTACTTGTTGCTTGGTAACTTTTTAAAGTTCAGTGATGGGCTGTCTCATCTAACAGAATGAATCTTTTTTTTGTGCTTTATCCAATTTCATTTTCAGGTTGCCTTGTAGCATCTGTATGTGTTTATTATAAATTGTAGATTATGGCAAATTAATTTCAATGCTTTGCATTTGTTCGGTTGGTTGGGTCCTGTCCGTTAAACTTGTTGGCTTGTCATTGTTAAAGCTGTCACAAGATTTCATGTCTACCTGTAATCTAGAACTTGTCTCATCATAGTTTTTCTATTAGATTAGATGTTCTTCCTCCATTATCTTTCTATATTCATATGCTTAATTATCTAATGGGGTTAATAGTAGTATTCCGTGTCATGATTGTTTTGATGGTTAACTGCCCTCTTTGTTTTATTTCTTACTATATTTGTATATACAATCACTCGCTAATCTTGTGAGGAAAAGTTGTGCTTTTATGTAATATGGGCTCTTCTAAACTTGCCAATGCTCTTGCATCTTAGTTTATGAACCTTTTGTAGCCATTCAATATATAAAATTAACTCATGACTGTTGCAGTGTTGGACCTGTATGAAATGTGATTTTATGTTGATTTGGAGTTCTTGTGACAATTTTTTTTATGATTGAGATGGATTCTGACTTTTTATTTTCCTTTTGCATCATAGCTCACTGATGAGCTCTCAAGAATGGAGGAGAAGCTTAAATTGACAGAATCTCTTCTTGAAAGCAAGGTATTCCTTGAAGGTTTATTCTATTGTTATGATTTTTAGTTGTTGTGTTGCTATGTTTAGTTAATAAACATGTTTTGCAGAACCTTGAAATCAAGAAAATAAATGATGAGAAGAAGGCATCCATGGCTGCTCAGTTTGCAGCTGAGGCCACTTTGCGAAGGGTTCATGCCGCTCAAAAGGATGATGATATGCCTCCAATTGAAGCCATTCTTGCACCCTTGGAAGCTGAGCTGAAGCTTGCTCGGCAAGAGGTATTTCTTGAGCTTTTGAACTATTGGTTCTGTCACATTAAGAGAATTAGAGACTGTTTATACCTTATATTCGATGGACATCTTCTTACTGATTAGTTTTTTTTTTTGGTTCTCTTTGCAGATTGCAAAGCTTCAAGATGATAACAAGGCCCTTGATCGTCTAACTAAATCAAAAGAAGCAGCTTTACTTGAAGCTGAAAGGACTGTACAAGTTGCGTTGGCCAAAGCATCCATGGTGGATGACCTCCAAAACAAAAATCAGGAGTTGATGAAGCAGATAGAAATTTGCCAGGTATTCCAATCATTCTTGGCGTATCCTTTTTTAATGTGCATCAGGAGTTGAGGCAAATATTTTTTTGCATAATCTGTAAACTATATATGAAGAAACTCACATATCCATAACTTGTATATGGTAGGAAGAGAACAAAATTTTGGACAAAATGCATCGCCAAAAGGTTGCGGAGGTTGAGAAGCTTACACAAACGGTAAGGGAGCTGGAAGAGGCTGTTCTTGCTGGCGGTGCTGCTGCAAACGCTGTTAGGGATTACCAGCGGAAAGTTCAGGAGATGAATGTAATGTGCCCAGCATTTTAGTGTCCAAGTTTGCCCGAATTCTTTTTTGCTGATATAATCTTAAAGCTCTTCTGAAATGAATGTTTCTCTGTTCCTTAGGAGGAAAGAAAAACTCTTGATTGAGAGCTAGCACGTGCAAAAGTAACTGCTAATAGGGTTGCCACAGTTGTAGCAAATGAGTGGAAAGATTCTAATGACAAAGTGATGCCTGTAAAACAATGGCTGGAAGAACGAAGATTCTTGCAGGTTCTTGTAAATCATTTCTCCTCTTGAGTCACTTGAATTAATACTTTCTACTCATTGTGGACTTTATTTCTTCCAGGGAGAAATGCAGCAACTTCGGGACAAGCTTGCTATAACTGAGCGTACGGCAAAATCTGAAGCTCAGTTGAAAGTAATAATCTGATTGTGACAACTAGTATTCTATTCTCTATGTTGATACTGCTGCTTTTGAAATAAGAACCATATTTATTTATTTTCCAGGAGAAATATCAATTGCGTCTTAGAGTTCTAGAAGAGAGCTTGAGAGGATCTTCTAATAGTGTTAGTCGCAGTACGTCAGATGGAAGAAGCATGAGCAATGGGCCTTCTAGGCGTCAGTCTCTTGGTGGAGCTGATAGCTTCTCAAAACTTGCATCCAATGGGTTTTTACCCAAGAGATCTCCGAGCTTTCAACTGAGATCCTCTTTGTCTTCTAGTACAGTATTGAAGCACGCTAAAGGAACATCAAAGTCATTTGATGGAGGCACAAGATCATTAGACAGAGCTAAAACGCTTTTTAATGGGTCAGGCTCAAATATTTCATTCAACCAGCCTTCTGAAGGAACCAAGGAGGGTGAAGCACCAAGTACTGCAATTCCTGATGATTTCCGGCCCGTTGACAAAGAGGATAATGTTCCAGGAGTATTGTATGATTTGCTGCAGAAAGAGGTCATAGCTTTGAGGAAAGCAGGTCACGAGAAAGATCAAAGCCTCAAGGATAAGGATGATGCAATTGAAGTTGATACTTTGTACTTTCAAGTTGATGTCATTTTGTTTTATCATTCTGGATAAATGCTCTAGTAATCCTAGTATTTTTCAGATGCTTGCTAAGAAGGTAGAAACATTGACTAAGGCAATGGAAGTTGAGGCTAAAAAGATGAGAAGAGAAGTGGCTGCCATGGAGAAAGAGGTTTCTGCCATGCGTGTGGAGAAAGAACATGAGAATAGGGCCACGCGGTTTGGTAACTCCAAGGGATCTGCTGCTCAGCTGCTTTCTGGAAGGTGCTTTTGTTTTATACTGTTTAGATTTTATTGTCACTGATCTGTTCTACCCTGCATATCTTTGCATTTTGCTTTTGCCTCAAATTTCAAAGTTCATACTTTTTTGAAATTTTTGTAGTATTATGGTAACTCTAAATTTACATGTGATAACATGAAATAAGTTTCTAGCAGACAAAATTACTATCCCATCCATGAACCCTTAGTAGAAGATAGTGTACTTGTGACCTTGTTGGCCCATGCCCATTCTGCTACTTGCTCAGGACCAAATCAAAGTGATAGCATAAACTGTCATCTAGCACATCAGATTAATGGCTTTTAAAAAAAATTTTGAAGTATGGAGCATATCTACATGCTTTATCAACCTTCCTTTGATTTTCCTTTTCTGCCCTTGGCAAAAGGGATAAGGGGGAGATGTAGTGAAGTTGGGAAAGCTATAAGATACATGAGTCATTTTTTGCTTCAGTATGTGCCAGTACAAACATGTATGTATGTATGTATGTATGTATGTATGTATTTGCAAAATACAAATTAATCTACAGTATAAAATTGTACTATTGTAGTAAGTATGATTCAAGTTGATTGTTGATTTGCCTTCTCATCTATGCATTGCAAGATTTTTATATAGATTTTACTGGGGATTGTTACGTAATTATTTTAAAGAAAACTTCCTAGTCAGAAAGCATGAATTGATTTAGTCCTTGGTTTGTCTATCTTATGTTTGTTCACTGCAGTTTAGAGTGGAGGAGTACGCGTAGAGCAAGACATTCTATAGATTTTACCAATCATTGTACATAATCATTCTAAAGAAAACTTTCTAATTAAAGCTTAAGAATATAGTTCAATTCATTTTCATTGGTTACAGAGATAGTTTACTTTTTGTTGATTTCAGTTAACAAGTTCTGAAATTTATGCAGAAATGCATCTCGGAGTGGGTTAACACGCAGCACTCAATGACAACAAATTTTAATTCCGGAAGCCAGAGGAGTAAATTTGCATAGGATCTCCACTCTCCAGGGTCCTTTGTTTTATTATATTTATATAATTTTAATATTTCTTTTACCTCTCCTTTGGTGAGTGAGTATAAAATTATAACCTGCATACTGATGAACCTGCGTTCACCAAAATCAGCAAAGAGAAGAAATCGGTATGCTTTCGAGTTCTGACATAGATTGCGTATTGCTATGTGTAGAGATGAGCGAAAACAAAACAGATAAAAAGGAACTATTGACTGTGGGCTAACCTTTTGTCAGGCTTCCGAGTTGCCAGTGTTTGTGCGGTTGTATAGGTAGCTCTCAACTCATCCCCCATCCTTTTATTTTTCCTTCTATTTTTGAAGTTCATATTTGTAAGATGCAGTTAGTGTGATTTGTCTTTTGAGTTTGTTAATATTATTGTAACCATATCAGATCTTGTGTGGCTTCTGTTATTCATTAATAATAGTTGTAAGAAACAAAAGAGACTTAGAGAGAAAGTTGTGTTATCTTTTTTATTTACAAGGAGTTTATACAGCTACAAATAAGATTACAAGGAAAGAAATAAACGAAATCAATCCTGATTGGTTCTTACAAATTTGCCTCTAAATTTGCTGTCATTTTGTTAACAACTATTTACAGTTATATGTAGCTAACACACTCCCATAGGCTCCTTATTAATTATGCTCAGTTTGTTATACACCCAGAGTAGGGATGGATCACATAGTTTGGGTACTAAAAATATGATTACATTGTTTGGTTTGAATGAATGATATCAAGGAATATGTAAGTAATAAAGTTAAAATGGCATCATTACCCTTAAACTACATAAATGATATTTTGTTAATAACATTATTATTTAATTATATAAATTAAATACGAAATTATAAATATTTCCAAATTTTATACAAAATCATATTGAAAATAATTTAAAATATGTAATATTTCATATAACATTAATTTAAAGTTTTTAAAATATTTTCATACTTATTTTAATATATAATATTACTTTAAAATCTTTTCTTTTTTCCCTAAGAAAACGAATATAAAACAACCCTAGAAACGTCCTTCCATAATTCAACAGTCAGCCACCATATCTGCCATTGTCCGCCACCATAGTCATCGAGGACCGACATTCGTTGTTTTTCAAGAGGCCATTCTTATAACAATTTTTCGTTCTCTCGATTTTTCAATTAATCTTTTTTCTAAATCAACATCTAAACTACTAGAAGAATAATCCAATAAACATTCACCCACCTCGTCATCTTTAATTTGCTACCTTAGCCAAAACCAAAAACTCTCTCTCTCCTGCCTTTAAAATCGCATTAAGAGGATCTATTTAACAAATATGAGAAATCCTACACATGTTACTAAATTCAAGTTTTGCTGAGATATGATTCGAAAATTAATAAAATGTTGAAGCGTGTTTTGAAAAATATTTTTTTTTGTCTATTTTGTGAAAGGGTGAAATGATTATTCAAAGGCTTGAAATGTGATATTACATTTAATACTAATCCCATGAACAAAACCATGCCATAAGAAAATGCGTGAATCGGTTAGTTATTACAGCTAACCAAACACATTATCGGAACAAATCAACAAGTTCTTTTGTCTTCACGTAACTAGTGAAGATTAAACTTTCAAAGATCTTTACTGATGAAATGGTAATTAACCATCATAGATTGGATTTAAAACAATATGAAACGTGACTTTATTATCGTACTAGAGTTTAGAAATTTATAATAAATGCTCTACTTCAATTTCAGTTAAAAGATGATGTATCCATATGATTTCACATGTAGGTTGTGTTATAGCCTTGCACTCAGATTTTGCACTAGATCAAGAGACAATATTTCGTTTTTACTTCTTGCTGATACTAAGTTTCTACCAACAAAAACATAGTAACCGATAGTAAGCCTCCTATCAATCTTGGATGTAGCTATATCAACATCTTCAAAACACTCAATGTAAGTATGCCTATAACTGTTGTACAATATGCCAGGTCCAATAGCTCATATAGATTCTGCCCTAAAGTTGATCGATGATTGATTGTAGGTGTAAACATGAATTAGGTAACAATAGTAACTGCAAATGCAATGTCGGATCGAGTAAGAGTGAGATAATTTAATCTCTCAACTATCTCCCAGAATATTTCACGATAAGGGATCACCATCATTTTTTTCGTAAAGGGGAACTATTGGAGTATTGGAAGGTTTTGTTGCTAATTTTTCATTTTTTGCAAGCAAATTGTAACGCCTTACCTAGTTTAGCGATGGACACAAATAAGTGATGTCATGATAATATTTTCTTTGCTCTTATAGAATTTTTTTTAATACTAAATTCATCATTAAACAGATTAATGAAAACTATCTTGGCTTTCAACACATTTTAAAATCATATTGAATTATTTCATAGATGTTTATACATGATAAATATATTAAATGAACTTTTGAAAATTCAAAACACTTCAAAATAATCTTAACGTGGTCCGGATGTCATTTTAACAAAATCACATTTATTAAAATAGTTTGCCCTCCATCTGGTTGGCTAAATTTTGCAACCCGGATGGCCCTACAGCTATTAGCCCAAACAATACTAACTAATAACACTTCATTTCTAAAATTTTTAAGATCTTTAGACATCATTCAAGCACGTGAATAGTCACACGTTTTGTTGAAATCTAGTGTTCTTAGTATAGTTTTCCGTCATATGTATTTGTAATTGTTCAAACAAATTAATTTAATAAAATTTCCTCATTTACATTAATATCATTTGTATTTATTTTCAACTGTTTTTGCATGCAAAGCAAAATGTATAGGTAAATATTGACTCACTAATTACCTAATATTTAACAAATATTAAGATATATTATACGGTTTGCTCATAATGCGAGAAGACAACTTATATTAGTAGGTAATCTAAATGGTTCATTCTCTAATTGGAATTGAGCAAATCAATTAAAAGACTGTTATATTGTTTATCAAGTCTAATTAAAGAGATACATTGTCTTGAGTATTGAAGAAAACAACTCCTAGAAGATAGAGACATATATGTGATTGTTTGAAGTGACAATACATCAGATAAGATCCAACTAAAATAAATTCTAGATTTGTTCATAATGTGAGTTACCTCAATCCTGAGTAAGTGACGAATTGTGTGTGTGTGACTCATATACTTTGATGTATTGAAAACTAGAATTCAATCGGTAATAAAGCTGAAAGCTGGTACGTTGGGTATACAACTTTTACATGGCATGGTTTCACTTACAATAGTCGAATTCATAGTCCAATATAGGATAAATGATATCCTCTCAATGAAATTACATGATAGATGGAAAAGCAACGTGGTCATTGGTCATTTGTCAAGACAGATGATTTAATTACTATTTATTATTAATTGACTTTTTCATGAAGGAAGATGTAATGATTACCATAGATAAAATAAGATCATATTGTGTGAACAAATTTAACTCAAAGAGATTAAGAATATCCTACGAGGGTAACACATATATGACAAGGTCATTGGACGAACACTTGAAAAGTAGCTTTCATAATAGTATATAATAGGGTAACATATATATGACAATCATGTTACTTTAGTGGAATAACTTCATGGCTAAATAATATTGTAATTAATAGACAAAGAGTCAAAACTTAATTTCAAATTATTTGAGCTCTAATTATATATGTCCAATCGGTCCTTCTGTTAGCTCGGTACAGCCTTGATGCTTTGCATTTGAGCTGATGAGATGAATTAATGAAAACGACAAATCAAAGAAATAGGTTACATGTATCACTATCTGTAGTAAATGAGCTTTCTCGCTATGATTAAGAAATGCCTTAGATTAAATTAATTTCTTTGAATTATTATTTAATTAATTGTAATTAAATAATTGAAGTTTGAAGTAGAAATTAAATTAATAAGTCATTACAGTTTTAGTGAATAAGATAATTAAAATTTTTAACTCATAAATTTTAATACAGTAAAGTTGTCATAACTTTAACGAAATTAAAATTAAGTTAAGAAAATAATTTAATTAGATAAATTACTTAAATTTATTTTAATTAAATAAATAATATTTTAAGAAATAAAAATTATTTGTTCAGTTGGTTAAATTATATGAGTTGGCTAAAAGCTCAAATAACACATAATTTTATCAAATGCACAAGTTAGACCCATAAGCTTATTTAGTAGCATGATGAGCGACAACCCTAGTTTCCAAAATAAGGGTGCCACGAACTAGGGTTGGTGTTGCTCGTAGCCTATACCAATAAGGGATAGGTGTACTTTCTATTAAAAGATTATTTTGCTTCACCTTATTCAAGTAACACTCTTGTATTTCTCTATATAAATAGAAATCATTGGCTAGGTTGAAAAACACCATACACCATACTAAGTGTCGGCACTCAATCAAAATTCAATGAGATTTATTTTCAACCTAGCCCTTTTGATAGAGTTTTGTTTTTTTATTTCTAGCCCTTGAGAGTTATTGATATTCCCACTAAGTATAAATAAAATTTTCGTTGTGATAATTGGTTCGTGAGTTAGTGCCCACATTCTAAGCCAATCGCAATTCGAGAATAGTGAAAAAGATTGTGTTGGTCGAAAATTGAAAAACGACTTATATTGTCTATTCTAAAATATAGATACGAATATAAAACAATTCACTTATTCGAGGCCAGCTTTAAAGAAGCAAATGGTAAGAAGAGAATAATATGTTTTTCTAAGTATAATATGAATATAGATGCTTTTAATTCGTTTAAAATTTTAATGGTTTAATGGTGCAAAAAGCCTTCAATTTTTTTCAAAAAAAAGTAATTAAGTCTTTTTTTTTTGCACTCAGTTGGGTACTTGAACTTTCAAAATGCATAAAAGGCCCTCAAACCTTTTCACCAAAAGCAATTAAGCCCCTACTTTTTTTACACTCAATTGGGTATTTAAACTTTCAAAATGCATCAAAAAGACCCTCAAACTTTAAAAAAAAAAGTAATTAAGCCCCTTCTTTTATTAAAAATTAAAAAAATATATAAAATATATAGAAATATAAAAAAATTATAAAATTTTATAAAGTCGTAAGAAAATTATACAAAATGTAAAGAAATATAAATTTTGTAAATATTTTTTATAAAAATTATCATACCAAAAGAAACATTTTATAATATTTCCATAACTTTTATCGATTATTATTTTTTTGATCTTTTTTCGTCACATGTTACGTTGTGTTGCGACACATGATAACTTTATTGAAAAAACTAGGGGTTGTTAAATTTTTTATGATTTTTTATAAAATTTACAATTTTTTATGATTTTATAAAAAAATTCTATTTTTTATATTTTTATTAAAATTTAATAATTTTCTAAAATTTATTATTTATTATAATTCTTTTCTAATTTTTAATAAGAGTAGGGGCTTAATTACTTTTTTGAAAAATTTTGAGGGTCTTTTTGATGCATTTTGAGAGTTCAAGTACCCAATTGAGTGAAAAAAAAGTAAGGGCTTAATTGCTTTTTCTGAAGAAGTTTGAGGGCCTTTTTGATGTTTTTTGAAAGTTCACGTGCTCAATTGAGTGCAAAAAAGAAGGAGGGACTTAATTATTTTTCTTGAAAAAATTTGAGGGTTTTTTACTCCTTGAATTAAATTTGGCTTTGAGTTTGAACTTTTAGAAATTGTAATTAAGTTTAATTTTATTGATTGAACTTGAGTAATTTACTTAAATTCATGCATGGTTTAAAATAAAATAATATTAATCAATTGAATTTTAGTTCGGTTGGCATTAATATTATTATCGATGCAGGAGTTGGTGGGTTTGGACATTCGCGTATTGAGAGGGGGTTATAAATAGTTATATTAAATTTTTTAAAGCAAATTTATTGATAAATTTTTAGTTTCTTGTTGCAATGATATTTTCCTAAATAATAATTTTTTTCATATTTAATTAATAATTTCATTTTTACTGTAACTATTTATATAGTAATTATGACATAAAAGCTTATGGTGTAGTGTTATAATTTACAAAAAAAGATATGTTACTAAATTAGAAATAATTTTATAAATGATTAACATACATAGCAGGGTTTAATAGTTAAATATCCAAACACGGGCACATTTAAAGTTTTTTCTTTATTTTTTTTGGCCAGAGCACATATAAAGTTGAGAAAAAAACAAAGCACAGATAAATATAAATAGTCAGCCATGCAAAACGTCACTTTCGTTAAAAATCGTTTTGCCGTTTATTATCGTCCTTTCTCTCTCTCTCTCTCTGAATCAAAATTTCCATTTCCAAATTTTGTAATCGACGTAGGAGCATCCATTTCGATCCCACATTGTCTTCTCCAATCCAAATCCCTCTATTATTTGGGTAAAAAATGGCGACGATGACGAGCTTGATTGGGTTGATAAACAAGATCCAAAGAGCCTGCACCCTCCTTGGCGATCATGGTGGCCAAGGAATGTCTCTCTGGGAAATTCTCCCTTCTGTTGCTGTTGTTGGTGGCCAGGTCAAAATTCCTTTTCAATCCATTTATTTATTTATTCACGTTTTGTTTTTACACAAATGTCTTTTTTTTTTTAATGGAAAATCAGAGTTCTGGGAAATCTTCGGTTTTGGAGAGTGTTGTAGGGAGAGATTTCTTGCCTCGTGGATCTGGTAATTTTTTTTATTTCTTTTCCTGGAATTTGGAATTTTAATAATAGAATTTTTTTTAAAAGGAAAAGTAGAACACTTAAATGTTGGTTCTTGGTACTTAAAAGATCTTTTTTTTTTAAGTAAACAATTATAATGCAGTTTTATCACTTATTAGTTTAGCTAAATATATCATTTGAAAGGTGTTATGGATCATGACTAAATTGGAACGGATCCGCCACGATCTCCATTCTAGATTTCAAATCATGCTTATGCTGTGATTTATGATTAAAAATGACATCCACCCATATACTATGCGAAGTTGGTTATGATAAAGAACGTACTCCTTTCAGAATCTAACTTCTTTTTCTTGCTCTCTAAGGCATTGTTACTCGGAGGCCATTGGTGTTGCAACTTCATAAGACAGAATCTGGGACTGAATATGCAGAGTTTCTTCATGCACCAAAGAAGAGATTCACTGATTTCGGTATTTCCATCATGGTGCTCGATCATTTAAACTTTTGAATTTGTTATCTATCCGTCTTCTCGAAATTATTAACTTACTTTTTGGTGTTTATGTTGCTTTCTTGGGTGATCCATGCATGAAATTCATTAACTTCTTTCTGGGGATGGGATAAGTTTATAGGTACCAGATGAGACCGAATAATAGGACTTCTTTGATACAGAAGTGCAACAGTTGTTTTATGCTGGGACAGATTTCTATCCTGTGATTTATAGGATATAGACTGAGTTTGAGGTTCGTGTTCTTCTGGATTAATCTTCAGATGCATTGTATATGTCAAGTATTGCATTATGTTACTATAGACAGATTCTTTTTCCATCACTTTTTGAAGTAACGGTGCTTGCCCAGGAAGTAGATAACTAGATATCCAGTTATTTGATAAAAAGAAAAGAGAAAAAAAAAATCCTTCCATTCCATGATGGAGGTATAATTTATAAAAAGAATTTTTCAGTTGAGTAGAAGAAACAATCATGGCATTCTTGTAAGAGGCTCTGCAGTTGTAGCTCCGAAGGAGTGACATTAATTCGGAATCTTCTATAAAGTCTACCAGCGTAAACCATATTGCGTTTCATAAATGTTAGGTTTGATGACAAGTGTTGCGTTGGTAACTCCGACTTTATTACGCAAGGCACCTTTACGTTCTATCCTATTTTGGTTAATGATCAGAGATTGATGGTCATCCCATGCACAAAGCACTTAATAAGCCTCGAACAACCATGCAAGTAGCTGTGTAATGGTAAATTCAGACTGCAGAGGAATAAGCTTGAACAATTTCCTCCAAGATGAAACTGTTTTCTTTCATCTCCTCACCAACATTATTGTTTCCAGTTTCTAGTTCCTTAAGTTATCTTCTCCATATATCCGTATAATGATTGTTTACTTTAAAAATGATTGCTGCCCCATACTTGGTCAGATTTTGTTTTTCCATTACTCATTTCTTTTCATGTTCTTGTTTTATCAAAATTCAGGTGATTTTATTATTAATAAGTAATGAGAATACTGTTTATGCAGTTGCTGTTCGTAAGGAGATTGCAGATGAAACAGATCGAATAACTGGGAAGACAAAGCAAATCTCTAATATTCCAATTCACTTGAGCATATATTCTCCAAATGGTCTGCATTTATACCACCCTCTTAACTATACAATGAACGAAGTTTTTCTTTTCTTTTATCAGATAACCAGATATAATAATGCATATCTACTTCCATTATCAACTTGAGCATATATTGTAGTGGATCATTCTACTCAGCACACTAAATTGTGCTCTTATTATAAGATTGTTCCATTATCAACTTTGATGATTTAGTCATCGAAAAATGGAACATGGGTGAACTTTTTTTGTTTACAATTATACAGGAACTGAACACATTTGTGGAAATTATGATTCTACTCTCTCCATCCCATTTGTGATACCCTTCTCTCTCTCTCTCTCTCTCTCTCTCTCGTTAAATATTGCTCAATCAGTTGTTTGCTCATTCCTTTGTTGTTCCTCTGAGGAAAGTAAGATTGTGGACAAGTACCCCAGGTTTTCAAGTTTTAAGGGCCAAATATAACTGGATGTTTTCCTCTCTAAATATATACATGAAATAGAGAATAAAACAGCTTGTCTAAATCATAAATGTAATTTCTCTTCATCGATTGTAGCTCGTCATACACTTTGAGTTTGATCAAGTCATGAGAATCATTACCTGTTAACAGATAAAAGTGCATTGCGTCAAAACTCATACCAAGTACTTCCATCAGGAGTTTCTTTGAAGGAGACCCGGTAATGGTGGGTGTTCTGCACCTCTTGGTAGTACCTCTTTGCCTGGAACTTGTATATGGCTTTGCCACTGTTTCATTTTAACTGTGTGACAGTGTGTATTGTTGCATTATGATTTGGTCTTTCATGAGATGTTGTTCCTATGTTTATTCTTTTAGTTCTTGTTTTCTTAAGTCCCCCGTGGTAAAGTCTTGATGTCCTTTTGGTTGTTCATTACGTCTTTGGTTAAGCCTTTTAAGGTGTTTACTGGTTCGATTTCTATGACTATAATGTATTTGGTTTTATTTGGCAGTTGTCAACTTAACACTTATAGATCTTCCTGGGTTGACAAAAGTTGCTGTAGGTAATAACAATAGTTTTTATTTTTTAACAAACTAAGATTTGATCTCCCTCTAAGCACGCAACACAGAATCATTAATCGTGAAGGATGTGTCTATGGTTTTTGCAGAAGGACAGTCGGAGACTATAGTCGAAGATATTGAAAACATGGTGCGTACTTACGTTGAAAAGGTGAGTTACTTGACTTTCTGATATCTTGAAGGGTGACATAGTCTTTTCAATGCTAGATGTATTTGGCTCGGATATACGATATTCTTACAATGAACAAGAAAGATGAACTCAATCAAAAGTACGAACCTGTAAGTCTGGGAAACAAGTGACCATTGTAGTTCATTATTTATCCCAATTTGAGAGAAAACGATGATTATTTAACACACAAAGAAAAGATAGATAGACACAGAATTTGACCAATATTAATCCAGGATGGATTAAACTGCTATGTCCTAATCAGGAGTACATTCACAATGATAAGATGGATAGATTAACCTGCTATGTTTAATTAAACATATGCACAATGAAAAGATGGATAGACACAGAACTTTTTGTAACCATTTGATTCAGGATAGATTAAACTGGTACATTTCAATTACGAATAGATGCACAACTATACAATAGATGATTATTAGACTGGTTTAGGCTTCCACATTTCACAGACATTGTTTAACCAAGAATTTTCATTAATAAAGGGTTAAATTATTATTTGGGGCTTAAATTTGGTAATTTTTTTATATTGGTGTCTGAATTTTTTTTTAATTTAAGTCCAGAACTTGACAATTGTTTCTACATTGGGAAGTTCAAGTTAAGCCCTGAACTTGACAATTGTTCTCATATTGGGTCCTAAACTTTAGGATTTTCAAGGACCAAATTGGACCAAAAAAAAATTCAAGTCCCAATGTGGGAACATTTGCCAAATTCAAGGTCTAACTTGACCAAAAAAAGTTCAGACCCCTATGTGGGAACAATTATTAAGTTCAAGGCCTAACTTGGACCCAAAAAATTTTCAAGCCCCAATGTGAGAAAAATTACCAAATTCAAACCTCAAAATGTGATTTAACCTTAATAAAATGGTCAACGTGTGATATGTCTCTCTACCATGAAGCAGTGATGGAACTTCTATATCATTCAATCTTCGGGTCTAGTAGGTGCCACTTCGCTAAATAACTCATCCTTACAGAGAATATGGCCATTATTATGATATTCTAGGATTACTATGTTTTCACGCCATAAAATTTCTCTGTTTTGTTTTATCTATAGGTAATAGGAGCCATTGCTGACTAAGAGCGATCGATTATAATCACAAGTTTACCTCCTTAGTTGCTATCCTTAAAATTTTTCAATTTTGTTTAAAGTGTCTTTAAAGTTCCTAGCATGGTGCCAACCAAGGCTGGCTCTTCTAAAATGAATTAAGATGATAACAAGCTTGTTAATCATCCTATCTAAAACCAAATTGAGAATAGATAGATAGTCCATAAACGTTGGTTGATACCGCTTAGTACTTCTCCCCATTTATAGTACCAATACTAATAATTGAAACAAATTGGCATCACCAAAATATAATAAGATTATGAAAAACCTCAAACTTAATGAAGTGGTACAATTTACGGTTTTCTCACGTTTAGGCATTGTTAAGCATCCAACCTCAATCCAATTGGAAATAGAAGAGGCACAACTATAATATACGACTACATGAAACCTAATACTTAAGAGAATTACATAACATTCCTCATTTATAGCTCATATTGCCTACATGTGAACAACCACACTAGGGGTCGTGTACCTTATATACGATTAGGCGGGAAGAACAACATTACAAAACCTAGGTCTTTATACCAACAACCACACCAGAGGCCGTGTACCTTAAATAGGATTAGGCAGGAAGAACAACATTACAAAACTTGTTTAGATACCATGTTCAACATCTGATCTTAACTCAATTGGTAATAAGTGAAATGAAGGAATGAGAGGGACTCGTGCGTAATAGGATTGCAAAATTGTTCTAGTCATAGATTGGCCTAAGACTCTAGACGAACAGAAAAACATTTGGAATTCAACTCAACTTGAAACGCAAACAATCCAAGTCAGAATTGGAAGAGAGCAACAAAAATCAAGTAACAAAAGAATAGGGAGACCGAATTAAGAATTAAAGCTCTTGAAGGAATCCAAGTCGATTAAGGAAACACTTGTTCTTGATGAATTTCAAACGAAATCCGACTGTCAATTAAGTGAAAACAAACTATTAGAACATATTTGAAGAATAAAGACTAAAACTGAATGAAATCACAAGAAAGATTAAAGGGAAAGTTCGGACAACCAAGAACAATGAAAAACCTAGTATTTGAAGTAATTTGGGTCATCATTGATGAATAAAAAGTTGTCAAATTGAGATTTAAATAAAATAAACAAAACCAATTAGAACTTGAATGAAAACAAATGAAAAAAGAAACCCAACAACAAAGAAAGGTAGGAGCAGCCCAAAAAAGTCCAAGAATGAGTAGAACAAGGTTTCTCGGAAGAGAATAAATGGTTCTTGAACTCTTAAGAAGCCTCTAAGCATATTGAAACAAAAATAACAAAACAATTTAGTAGAATGAAAAATTAAGCCAAAAGCAAACTGTTTTGTAACAAAAGATTTCAAACAACAAGAAAAGCAAAAGAACTCTTATTTTTGGATGATTTTCTATAAGAGAAGATAGGAGAATGCCCTCTTAATTGAAACAAGACTTGGAATTAAGTAAATTCAAATATTAGATTTAGGAAAGAAATAGAAAAACAAAGAAAAGAAAAGTGATGGAAAAGATGAGAGTGGCGTATAGAAGTCCTAATAAGCATAGGAAACAAGATGAATCCTGTAACACCCCAAACTCATCTCTATTGTCAGATTAGGGTTACGGAGCATTACAACACAATTGAAACATTTAACATCATTAAACCATTCATATATTAATTTAAATATCAATAATCAAAACTAAATATTATTCATAGCATAAATACATTTAGGGGCCTAAAATCGAGCTTACATGACGCTAAAAATAGTTTGAAAACAACCAAGGACTAATTTGAATCAAAATAGAAAAACTTGAAAAATTTTAAAAATTTTGTAAATAAAGATCATACAATCATGTGACAGAACCCAGACCATGTGGCTTAGGGACATGGCCGTGTGGCTACCTCATGCGTTTGTTTGCTCAGACCATGTAACTAATTGCGACAGTGTGAAAAATCCTACTCCTAAAATTAATGAGGCACACGGTCATATGTGACACACGGTCATATGTGACACACGGTTGTGTGACAGCCCGTGCCCCAGGCCGTTTGCACCTTAAAAAGCTTCCAAAACAAGGCAAACTTTATCTTAAACTTAGTACTAAACCAAATCAAAATTAACAATTTCCATACTTTAAAGACACATTTAAACAAGCCTAAAACATGTCAAAACATTCAACCTAAGTGTCTAACCAATGTATCATCATTGAAATCACAATTCAATTATCAACCTTAATTCACATGTCACATCAAACTAATTTGCATTCAAATTCATAAGTTCATACATAAAACTAATGTCAAACTTACCATTTCTTCTTATGTATTCACATCCATTCATATAATTATTCAAACACTTATACAAGGTTTATATCAAATGACCAAAACAACTTTATATGAACATAATCACCAAGATTAAAGGCATATGCACAAGCAAGCTAATACTAATCTTAAGTATCTTTGCATAATCTCATATGTAACACATGTAGTAAATATTCAAAATATATAAAAAAAATACACCTATTACATAACATATAACCCAAAATAAACGTATCAAAATCTACCAAAATCTATCTAGATAGTATGATCTTCAAGTCGATCCTATCGCCCGACTCTACAAAAATTTATCTACAAGGAACATGAAAAATTACACGAGTAAGCTTCAATAGAGCTTAGTAAGTTCAACGGTTGAAACAATAAAACTTGCCGTATGAACATAGTTATTTCATTAACAAGATTAAAAAATAATAAATCTTGTCAATCATAGTCACTCAACAGGTGAGTTTATACACGTACATATACAAGTTGCAAAATATGTTTAATCACATGAGATTATTCAATATCAAGTCACGATATACATTCAGAAGACCATGTAAACACTTATAAGATTTAATAACAAGTCATATAACCATTGGAAAGCTGCCTGATGAACGATATAAATAGATTCGAATACAAACACACCAGAATGCTCAAATGAGCCAAGCCAACCAAAAACACATCTGGGCACCCAATGCCAAGCCCGTAGGCTTTATATCTGCCCCCAAAAACATACCAGAATCACTGTAAATATAACATGATAGTCCATAACAAAAGCTGGACATCGGTATATTCAGTGGCAAGTAACAAATCAAAAGTCATCATTTCATTGCAAGTCAACCCCGTACCGCACGCAATATAACCTATTGGCATGCCAATTGTATCCTATCCTATATTTGTCAGGGCTCAATACAAGTAATCGTATGACATTTTTTTTCAATTTATTTGTCTATCAGTTTGTAACAATTCCAACATATAAAGATATATTTAACATCTCACAACTCAAAATTCAATATAATATTGCAAATTAATCTTATAAAACCATATGAGCTTATTAGGGCTAAACTACAGAGTTAGTAAAAGTTTAAGGACTAATCAACAACTTTCTCTTTTCCTCAGTTATCAACTTGATCTTCATCTATAAAATAGTTTATTTTATTTTATTAGCTTCAACTTCATATATTATTAAATTTAGTACATATTCCTTTTTATTTATATTTTTTTATAATAATTGCCCCAAATTTTTACACTTTATTCGATTTAATCCCTATATTTTAAAACAAGCCAATTTTCACAATTACCTCATATAGTCGTTTTTGCCAAGCATTCAACCCTATATAAACAACCCTTAAATTATGAAAAAAAATTCAATAAAATCTTTCCAATTTCACATTTTATCTATTTAATTCCTAAACTCAAAACTATACAAATTTACTTTACAAAATAGTTCAAATCTATCGCATAAACATTAAGAAAGCTTAAAAAACAACAATGGTGAATTTTTAAAACTTTAATAATATTATAAATTAGTCCCTAAACTAATTAAATATCATTACAATAATCTCAAAAACGTAAAATTCATGAAAAATGGATGTGAAATACACTTACATGCAAAGGAAATAGCAAGAACCAAGCTTGAAGGCTTAAAATGTATGGAGTTTCGATGGAGAGACTTAAAATGGAAGAGATGACAACATGTTCTTTTCCATTTACTTTTATTATTTTAATTATTTTAACTTTAGATTGTCTTTTGGCCCAAATATAACATCTCTTGCACCTTCATTAATATGTTTCTTTACTAAGTTTCTGTTCGAAATTTTCACTTTTGTAGCCGAACTGCATCATATTGGCCATTTCTCCTGCTAATCAAGACATTGCCACTTCAGATGCCATAAAGCTTGCAAGAGACGTTGATCCGTCAGGTTTCTAAAAATTAGCTTTATGCATGTATACTCTTCTGAAGCATTGCTATTCAATAGGAATTGCCCAATGAGCGAGGAGATTTACATTTTTTCATAATATTTTCAGGTGAACGAACTTTTGGTGTGCTAACGAAACTTGATCTTATGGATAAGGGAACAAATGCCGTGGACGTATGTATTTAATCATACATAACGCATCAGTTCCTCGATCATAGAAAGCATGCATAATATCTACTGCAAATGTTATATCTACATAGCAGTTTAGACAAAATCATCCTCAATGGCATGGAACATTATTACCACCTAAGTCCATGGTTTATGCCATCTCTTCTTATTTTCTAAGACATTCCTCTTGGAACTATTTCTTTCATTTTATTTTTCTTTTGGATGTAGTATATACTTGTGTATGGTTGTGGCATTGGTGCATCATGATATTAAGATGTAACATCAGTTAGAAAAACTCCCATGTAGATGTTAAACCCATAAACATTATAATTACTCGATATAAGTCTTTCAGGTTCTCGAAGGAAGGGCATACAGGCTTCAACAGCCTTGGGTTGGAATTGTCAATCGTTCTCAAGCTGACATAAATAAGAATGTTGATATGATTCTTGCTCGTCGAAAAGAGCGTGAATATTTTGAAACAAGCCCTGATTATGGGCACTTAGCAAGTAGGATGGGATCAGAGTATCTTGCAAAACTATTGTCTGAGGTCCTTTTCAACTTTTTATTTTATTTATTTGAATTAATTTTAATATTAATAACTCACAAAAGCTTTGTACATCTCTCTAAATGAGTCCTTATCTTTATTGTTTTTATACTCTTCTATTTCAGCATTTAGAGCTTGTTATCAGGCAGCGCATACCAAGCATCATTGCTTTGATAAATAAGACCATTGATGAGCTCAATGCAGAGTTGGACCGTATTGGCAGGCCTATTGCAACTGATGGAGGGGTAAACAGTTTAGATCTTTCAGAACCGGCTTGCTTAGTTTGAATGGGATACTTCCTCAGTCTAGTTCACTTTAGTTATATTAAATGTATGTACAGGCCCAGTTATACATGATTTTAGAACTCTGTCGTGCATTTGACCGTGTCTTCAAGGAGCACCTGGATGGAGGGTAAGGGTAAAGTACATAATTTTTAGCTTTTTACTACTCAGCATTGAAACTTCTATACTAGTTCTGTGTTGATTTATTTTTTTCCAGTTTACACCCTTACTAAGTAATGAGAATGAGGCGTAATTCCTTAGAACATTCCCATATTGGGATGTGTCTAGTGATTATAAGACTTGCAATTAAGGAAACATATCATGCAATCAAATAAAGCTTCAGTTCTGACCTATGACTATCGGCTATACTTAGGAATTAGAAAGCCTTTCCAGTACGGTTACTAGTCTGTGTTGTCTGTTTGGCTCTCGTATGGAGTATCTCCTACTCTTAGAGACAGTCAACTATAAAAATTAACATACTTAAAAAGTTCTATGACATTACTGTCTTATCTTATGAAGTATATTTTCTATTAATGTGGTTAGCCGTGCCGGTTCCTGTAGTATAATTCTAACAACATTAAGTAATTGGTTCAGGCGACCTGGTGGGGATCGGATATTTGGAGTTTTTGACAACCAATTGCCGGCTGCTTTGAAGAAACTACCCTTTGATCGTTATCTTTCATTAAAAAATGTCCAAAAAGTTGTCACAGAGGCTGATGGCTATCAGCCACATTTGATTGCTCCAGAACAAGGATACAGAAGGCTGATTGATGGTGCTATCAGCTATTTCAAAGGGCCAGCTGAAGCCTCCGTGGATGCTGTAATGTTCTTACTTTTGTTGTAGCTGGGATAACTTTCAATTCAGAGTTATGAACTTATGATAGATGCAAACAGAAATTACTTTTACATCGAATAAACACGCTCAAACAGACACATTGTTATTACATTTGGTTCTCCTAAAATAGTCAAGTGATTCCTTTATAGGGGTAAACGGTGAGCATTTGTGAGTTATTTTCCCTTGGAATCTTCAAAAGTTCAATCATATGTGTTTCTAGTTGCCCACAAGGTGCTAGAGAAACTTGAAGGAAATAAGTAGTTACTGAAACTACAATGGTATTATCTACTTGTTCTTACTTTCTCTCTAGGGATGGCAAAGGAAACCACAGGTTGAACTTATTATTATTACTGTAGATATTAAAAAAAGAATAAAACTATATCCGTCAGAGAACTTCCAAGGGGGGAAAAGGCCAAAACCTCTTAGACATGAGAGAGCTTATGCTTTGGCATCCTCTATGAAGGTAGATTTATAGTAAAGGGTTTTCAAATATTGAGGTTTGTGTTTCTAAGCTTTTTTTCCCCTCTCCCTCCTATTTGAAATGGTATAGCTTCTTGAAAAGAGTACTAAACTTGAATAAGGGGACCTATTTAGGATCACATTGTATGGTGTTGGTTTGTCATGTAGACCACCAGGAAGATTTATAAGAACTCTTGACGCATGCTATTTGTGGATGTGGAAATCAAGGGATGAAGACTAGTATTTGGTAAAAAGTTTTTGGAAGTAATTATGTTGATTGAGGCTTGTTACAAATATTTTAGTAATAATTTATTGACTAATGGTTGGTAGAGATAATTTATGAGTAAGTATTGCATCTTGTAATAATGCCCATTATTAGGACCTAATGATATCATGCTTTGTGATAATTCCCTGTCTTTAGGATTTTAGCAAGTATAAATATGATTCTTTTTTTTTTCTCTCTAAAACATTCTCTTTCGTCCTCTTTCTCAACAAACTCGTTTTCTCCCAAATTTCTCTTTCTTATAGTATAGGATTGGTCCTCACAAGTCTAGCTCTCATAAGAGGGTCATTTGAGCCTTTGTTTCTATTAGTATGTTGCTACTTTTTATTATCAATTTCTACTGATTCTTTTTTAAGTTTGCTAAAAGTGAAATTCCTATATGACTCTTATTCTGACTGTTGAATGCCATGTGTTTTCATCTTTAGGTGCACTATGTATTGAAAGAACTTGTAAGGAAGTCGATAGCTGAAACACAGGTAGACAATTCTTACTGCAGTATTTCTTGTTTTGTGCTGTCAGTGTGAAAGTAGTAGAACTTAATCCCACAGGCATGTATATATATTTTTTGCCATATACTTTGAAGTCGCCGCAAGCTGTTGAATTTACAAGAGATCTCGCATCTCGTTCACTTCATGTTATAGCGGATTAGTGTAGGGTTATCATCCGAGGTTAAACAAAAGATTTTACCTTAATGAACACACAAGTAATTCTTCTAATTATGACATTTTTCTTGAGTTGAAAGAAAAGGATCTAGATAACGAGGACAATAAAAATGAACTCAGCTACAATGACAATCTACTGCTTCCTTTCAATAAAAATAGAAAGATGATTTCTAAAGTTTCTTTCTGAAATGATTCTAACTACTTATTGGATTACTGTAGATAACATGCAACTTCAATTCAAATGCAGGAATTGAAGCGATTTCCATCGCTTCAAACTGACATAGCTACTGCTGCAAATGAATCTTTGGAAAAATTCCGTGATGAAAGCCGTAAGACAGTTTTACGGCTAGTGGAGATGGAGTCCAGTTACTTGACAGCCGATTTTTTCCGAAAGCTTAATGCTGAACCAGAGAAGAACCTAAACCCATCTGACAAGAAAAAAAATGCAGAACCAGCCAAGAATCCAAACCAATCTGGCCACACTGGTGACCGTTTAAATGAAAGTTATCTCAGAAGGATTGGTATATGAACTTTTATCTTTTGATCTTTTTTTTAGCTCAAATTGACATACATGGTGATCTACGATCCTTTAACACTTAATTTAGAAGAAATATTTCAACAGGATATGACCTTCCAAATACAATTAAAAACTTGGAAAATGTCGAGCATGCCTGTGTCAAGTTATAGTTCCTAAATTCAAGCCATTCTTGGAATTATCGAAATTCCTTGATTCTAACAGTATCAGTCCATTTTAGTGGTGATGGTTTCTCCTTAAGATGTTGAATTGCTGACTTAAATTCTGTTTCTTGGTACAGGATCAAATGTTAATGCTTATATAGCCATGGTTTGTGATACATTGAGGAATACTATACCGAAGGCGGTGGTTTATTGCCAAGTCAAGGAGGCCAAGAGGTCACTGCTGACCAACTTTTATGCCCAAGTCGGAAGTAGAGAGGTAAATGATTTTAAAATATATTACACTTTCAGCTATGTTGGACCAACTTTGTTTTAAGAGGTATTAGTGTCTGACATATTTGAATATGATACTCCAACCATCTTTTAAATATGTGAAAAAATCTACAAAATTTTATACCTAAATTCAAGTAACATTCCACAAATTTGAATTTAAGAGTATACTAGTTATATGTGGGGTCTGGATTCAACTTTTATGTTGTTTAAATTGGAGTATTTTATTGAAAAATCTAAGGTGAGTAAAATTTAATTTGATATAAAATATATATATTTCGAGTTATTCGAGTTTCGAGTTGAATTTTATAATTCGAATAATAGATTGGTGTAAATACTTCTTTGGTCCCTGTCAATTTTGAAAATGAGCAAATTGGTTTCTCTCAAGTCTCAACCAAAATTTTTTAAAATAATTAAAATAATTTTTAAAATTAAAAATATTTATAAAAATTCCAAAAATTATATGTTTTAATTTTTTAAAATTTTCTAAAGAATATATAAAGAAAAATTAAAATTTTAAAAATTTTCTAAAATAATAATTTTGAGATCTAAATAAGTTAATTAAGGTCATGGACTCATGGTAAAGTGTTTTTTTATTATTTTTTTGAAAAAGTTTTCAAATATATATGATTTCAAATTTATGTGATATGACGTGAAATTAGTTATATTGTAACATGATTTTAATTTAACATGTTTAATTTTTAATTTAACTCAAACAATTTCACTTGATTTAAAAAAATTCAAATCGAGTTAAGATGATAAAATAAGACTCGTCAACTTGATTAACTCAAAAAAAATTCACTCAATTTGATTGAACGCTCACCCTGAGAGAAACCAAGTTAGTTTCAATGTTATTTAGACCGTTTATTTTTCCCTGGGTACAAGGATATGGTCATTTAAATATATGAAAAAGCTTTAAATAGATTAAGGAGACGTAATAGCTAGATTAATTTATCCATTTAGATTGCATTGATTTCTAGAGAATAAGGTTGAACCTCAAAAATTATCACATAAAAAATTTGTCTTTATATAAAAGATCTAACTTAAAAAAATGGTGGGTGAACTAATAGCTATGTTACTTGAATTTAGGTGCGAGTGTTAGAAATGAATATGTGTTGAGAACAGTTTGGTTAAAATATTTTAAAATTATATTTGAAAGATCCTTTGAGTTGTTAGATTTGACTATTCATGCTTGTATTGTGATTGCATATTTTCTCGCTTAAAACATTTCATAATTTTTGATGGGTTACTATAAAGTTTACCATTTTGTATGTATTGGTGTGATGTTGATATGCTAAAAATGGTGGGAGGTGCAGAAGGAAAGACTGAGTGCAATGTTGGATGAAGACCCTCAACTGATGGAAAGGCGAATTCAGATTGCCAAACGTCTGGAGCTTTACATATCCTCAAGAGATGACATTGATGCTGTCTGTTGGAAGTGATCCCCTTTTCTTCTCTCTATTATTCCCATAGATTTTCTTTTTCTTTTTGGTCTAATTTCTAAATCATAGCAAACTGCTCTGCTTCATTTGAATGATAATGAAGATTGATTTGAATCTGATAAAAGAATAGTTTTTCAATTAGAAATATTTAGAAAAATTCACCATTTGCTTAGTTGTAAATTGATTAGTGTTATTTTTCTGATAGGATGATATCAACCTCGACCAGCCCAAAATGCATAAAACTTTTTTAAACTCAAATAAGTTTAAAAAACAAATCTTCCAAATAAAATGGCCCATGCAGATTTCAAATATGCCATCTTCACGTTATTTATTTTATATTAGGATAAATTACACCAACAGTCACCTAAGTTTCATGTCAGTCACTCAATTTTAAAAAATAACAAAACAGTCACTAATATTATCAAAAATTGACAAATCAGCCATTTATTAACATTTTCCGTTACAATCTTAATGGGACCGCTGATATGATAAGTTAACTAGTTGATGTTACCAATTAACTTGCCACGTTGGAAACCTAATTAACCCAATTAGCTAACGTGGCAAATTGACATGGAATTTACCCAAAATTTACCTAATATTAGGGCCTAGACTGGGAAAAAAAATTTGGCAGATAGAACTTGGAAAAGCTCTTAGCTATGCCATGAAGCTTGATTTTTTTCCATAGTAGTGAAAATTGAAGTGAAAATATTGAGGTTGGCATCAAAACAGTTGATTGGGCTAACATCAAGGGAGATCCCGTCACAGCCCGCTCATCGGCATCGGTTTGGTCGGAGCTCCTGCTTGTGGCGATGTTATGAAGCATCAAATCAAAATCGATGATAAAATAGCAAAAATCAGCAAAAACAAAAATACCAAATAGCAAGCCTCTAAAATTAAACCAGTAAAAAAAACAAGAATCCCAAATTGGCTTGCATCAAAAGAGAGAAGTAAAAAAAACACACTAAAAAAGAAGAGAATCAAAAGAGAAGAAACCCACACCCATTTCAAGTTTTGCGGGTTGGAGAACTCAAGCCAGTTCGATGATCCGAGTGGTCAAGAGTCATGGTTGGTCGAAGAAAAACTGTGGCCGAAATATGGTGGTGATCAGGCGGTGGACGACAAAGATTTGTTGAAGCCTTGTTCGAAGCTTTAAGGTTTTAATCTTGGAGTTTTGAAGGCCTATTGGAAAATCTGAAGTGAGATTTGAAAAAAGGCAAAGAAGAGCCATTAGGTGATGACAATTGGCCAGAGAAGGCCATAAACGACGGCGATTAGAGTTAAGAAAAAAAAAAGAGAAAGAAGAGAAGAGAAAAAAGGGACAGAGATTCAACAGATAGTAGTGAACTGAGTGGTGGCTCTACCTTGGAGGAACAAAACAACCGTAGCCAAGGTATGTCCATTTCTTCTTCTTCTTCTTCTCCTCTCCTTTTTTTTTTCTCTTTTCTGCTGCCCAGCTAGGGCTATGGGGTTGTTTAAATGACAGCTAACCCTCCATTAAATGTCATATCACTTTTTCGCTACGTCTGTAATGAAAAATGGTTAAAATGACTATTTTGTTATTTTTCGAAAGTTGAGTGACTGAATTGAAACCAAAGTAACTGTTTTATCAGCTACATCAAAATTAAATGACTGTCGGTGTAATTTACCCTTTATATTATTTAGGTAAAAACCCCTAACCAACTGAGCAAATAGTAAAATATTATTATTTCTACCACACTTTCATTGTATCATTTTAAATTGTTAATCAAATATTACTCAATTAAAATAAAATATTAAATGCACAAAAAACTATTAACAAACTATTACTCAATTGAATTTTCAAAAAGAATATTATTCAATTAAAATAAATCACAAAAAACTATTAATTAAATATTATTCAATTGAAATAAATTAAAATATATTGAAGTTATGCAAATAAAAAATTGTTATTAATATATTCAATTGGAACGTGCATAAAATTAGTTTAATTATTTTAATAAATAGTGATAACTATATCTATTAGTTATGGTCAAGAACACTAGTGGTACACATGTAAGAAAACAATTTGGATAAGTTCACACTTATTCTAATAATTTGGATACATTTGTAATTTTAAAGAAAAATAGCTATTAAATATATTTTTTATATATCTGCATTTCTTTTTATTTCCTGTTATTCTCACATCTAAATTTTAAAAACTACAGTAATAGATAAAATAATTTCTCATTTTAAAATACCAAAATGTATAATCATCTCGAATCCTCCCTTAAATGAGTACGAAAACTCTATACATATAAAAGGCACACTAATGTGTGTATAATCATTTTTAAATATATTTTAATCTATGCATTCAAAACATTTTTTATATAATATAATCATCTTAAATCCATTCATATAAATAATTATATTTTAATAATTCAATTACGATGAAGGATGATTAAATTCATCACGCAAAAAAATTATCAAACCCTATAAAGTTACTTTATTACACATATAAAGCTTTATTGATTGAGAAAAAAAATGAAGGTGGATGGTAGTAATGCGCCTAAAAAGACAAAGCGTCATAAAAACTTTTATGTAATGGTATCCGGAAAACACTGAATATAAAAATCAAAATGAAATGGAATATATACAGGCATTAAAAACACGCACACAATCTGCACCAAGACCAAACAAGGCAAACGTAGAAGGCGTCTGGTAAAAAATTGTGGAAGAAATCACCTCACATACAGTTGTGTTCGGTAATGGTGATGACCCATGAGTTTTAAGTTCTAAATCATGAATCCAAGTCCTGCCTGCTTGCTAAGCGCAACTCGTGCAGTTCGTTGAGTAGCAATTCCTCCCCCGTCTGTCCGCCTAATATCATGACCCTAGTCCCTCCAACCACACACGTACCATGACCCCAAGCAAATTTCGGTGGTTGCCCAGGAACATTCAGTGTCCTCCATGGTGGTTTCTCCTCTGAAGGATCAAGAAGGAAGAGCTGAGAAGGAGAGTGCAACCCAGCGACTGAACCACCAAATATAATTATCCTCCCACAAGGCATGCTTACTGCAACGTGATCAAGTCGAGGAGGAGGTATGATGGCATTTTGGTTACCGATGCTGGTGAAGGCACTACAGTCTAGTTGCCTCCACTGTGGTTCTTCATCCTCCAAATCAATAGTGTAGGCCTCACCTGATCGCAGTTGCAAGTTCCCACTCTTTGCCAACCCTCCGAACATAAGAATTTTAGTTCGACTGTAAACCGAAAGTGAATGGCCTAACCTAGAAGGAGGTGTCCATGACGATGGAATCTCTTTCCATGTTGGTTTTTCAGAAGTGAGATCCAGAAGGTATGTGTCACTTAGAAGCACTCCAGCATCCGTACACCCACCAGAAACAACCAACTTAGAACCATCGACCGTACACGAGCTATGCCAAGATCTGGGGAGAGGGGGGGTTCCACCAGATACTTCTCTCCATGAAGGTTGCTTGGCATCCAAGTCAAGAACAAAAACATCATTGAGCAACCCTTGCCTTCCACATCCTCCGAATACCACCAACCATGAACCATTCAGGCACGAGAGAGTGTGGCCCCAGCGCCCAGGAGGAGATGATTCCACACTCACCAGTTGCCACTCCGGATTTGCAGCTTCAAGATTGAGAACAAATGTGTCGTTCATTGGCTGCATGTCGACTCCCTCCCCTCCAAAAAGCACAAGACGGTTCCCTGCGGCACAAGCACTGAAGTTGCAACGAGAAGGCTCTACTGCTCCTCCAACAGTCAGTTTCCTCCAACAAACAGCCTCGAGAGTGGTCAGTTCTCGGGCAAGACGTCCCCACCCCAACTTCCTAGTCATCATATCCAGTGTACCAGTGACTTCCTTTCCCCAGGCATTCTGACATACCATCTTCCTCACATGCTCATTTTTAGTTAGTTGACGTATCCTTCTGCACACAGATCCAATAGAAGCAACATCCCTTGGTGTCAATCGTGATAAAATGTTATAAGCCAAGACTTCATCAGAGAGTTGGAGTATCCCACATATTTCTTGATGATGATTAAACAGTGGATTTCCACTCAAATAAGAGCATTTAGATGACTGATCCAACTGCTGCTTACAAGTCTCTTTGAAAACCGGATATGAAACTTGGTTCAGATCCAGTTTTGCTTCGGAATAAACTTGAATACCGATAACATGTGTAACAATTCCATCATCATCACGTATAGGTGCAAGTTTTAACCTGTTCACCAATGGAGTGCCATCCTTCCTGAAATTCAGAAGCTCCCCTTCAAATTCAATTCCTTCCTCAAGACATCTTCTTATCTCGGAAACAACAAAAGGATCAACCAAAGGGTGCCGTCTTTGAGCACGTCTGTCTCTATACTGTAAGAAACGACTAAAACAAAACAAAAGAATAAAATCCAACAAAGGGTCAATTTATATATTCTGAAATAGGAGCTTTCTAAGAGATGAGAAAAACAACACACAATAAGGAAACATAAATGGAGTATGCTTTAGGGCATATAGAACAAATCAACAATATTAAACGAATCGGCTAATATTCATGACCATTGAAGAATAGACAATTATTGCAATTTTATCAAAATGATAATTTAATGGAGCAATAAAACTTGCTAAAAATAGCTTCAGTTTCTATATATGATCTATTAGAGTTTAATTAGATCAAATACTCCAATTCAGTTGACGCCTATGTATCCCGAGAGTATCTCAAGTTCTCTATATTTTTACATAACTCATACTCATAAAATGTAGGATGCTTTTAAAAAAATGAAACATGCATTATCAATGCCATTATATAGTGATGAATAAGAACTAGTTTTATGTTAATTTGCTAAAATTTTAGCTTCATACCATCAAATGAGTAGAATTACTCTAACAGATAAACAGTCACTGTCTACATATTCTGATCAAGTTTGGATATTGAAACTTAGAGTAACAAATTAAAAATCCATAAATAATAAACTTTCATTTAAATTCACTCCAAAAACAGATCCGTGAACTTTATGTTTAAACCCAAAAAAAGAGATAAAATTTACTTGAGATAAAAAAAAAAAAGAAGAAAGAAATTAAAAGTATCTTACCAGTTGCGACCAAGGACTTCGTCCGCTCGGTAACCGGTGAAAACCTCGAAGACTTTGTTGACATAAATGACGGGAAAATCAGGTTCAAGAGCATCGGAAACAACGAAAGAAGTCGGAATTGTCGGGTAATACAACAGCCCTGGCTTCAAAGGAAGCTCGCTCTTTCCTTCATCTTCATCGTCGCCTTCTTCCTCCCTTCGTTCAAGCTTGTGGTCTTCATCTTTCGAGAAACGCTGCCGTTTTCCACTGCTTGGCGTCACTTCTTCTCCTTTAGACATTATTTGCTTTCTTTTTCCTACGGGAATGTTGTGGGCTTCACTTCTCCCATTCTTTGAGATTTGTTTTGCTTTGTTGGAGATATTTTTGGAGATATTTATGTGTACAACTTTTACTACCCAAAAGGCCCTTCTTTACCTAACTTTTTGCAAATCTTGCCTTCATTTGAATCGAAAATACAAATTAATATTTTAAGAAATACGAACATCCCAACTCTGGATATTTGCCCCTTTATTTTAGAAAAAAGAGGGATACACCTATTCCAAGCCTACCTAAATTAATTGTATTTAAATCTTTAATTCAAGCTTGAATTTGATATTTGACAACCCGTTTTATCAAGAAATAGACCGACGAGATGAAAAATAAATTAAATAACGAGACTTTGATTTAATCAAAAAGTTGAAATCTGAGACTATATGTATATTCTCGTAACTCTAGATATATTATTATATTTCAAATTTTCAATTTCATTATATTTGTACTTATACTTTTTTTCAAAAAATGAAATTAGAAATTGACTAACTTAGATATCACAGTTTATATATTATTTACACGATCGATGAGATTATAATGTTAAATTGTTTTGAATCATCAATCTGTTTATTTTTTATTAAAAAATCTCTTTTAAAAAAATTACTTTTATTAGTATTCAATATGGAGTTTTTTTATCAAAAAATATTGAGTTTTTTTAGTGTTATTGAATAATTATAAGTATCAAACTATTACAATATAATCGAATTAAAAATCTGTAAGTCTAAACTAAAGTAAAAAAAAAAACAGGAACTAAATGGACTAAAATCTACACATAACAATCACACATAGTGAGAATTGAAGGATCGTGCATATAATTTCACATAATAGTCTCAAATTTAAAATGAATAATTATTCTATATTTTACCGGTGGAATAAAAAGTTCACAAGCAAATTTGGGATATTATTATATATGTCTTTATAAAATTAAAAAATAAAAATAAAACAAGACGCATGATATCTTAAACTTAATTTTGGAGTTTTTTTTTATTCCACGGATAATTATCCTTTTCAAATATCAATTAAAAAATTATGATAATTTCTTAATCCCATTTATGAGATTAAAAAAATTCATCATCAAAATATTAAATAATTATGTTTAAAATAATTTGTTTAATTTTTTTTTAATTTATGTAAATGATGACATTAAATTTTAGTGGCCATGCATGTTGAATTTTTTTTCTATTTATTTCTTAAAAATTACTATAACTTTGTTGTTTTGGCAAGAAAATTGTTTTATTTGAATATTTTTTGGAATTAATAAGTTGTAATAATTATTTTTCAACAAAAACCCGTGATTTTGAATTAAAAACCGAGAGTAGCAATTTGGTAATTAAACGATACCTAAGTGTCAAGAGATAAGAGGGAGAGTCCTTGTCTGTGTAGTGACAAACACGTGGCGAAGTGAAAGCCAAGAGAAAAATATCACGCCGACCCTGCCACATCATCAATCTCAGCAGAAGAAGATATTTATTGTAACCACGGTTCTTTCCTCGGTTGACTATATGGATTAATATATAATTTCTTGAGTTTCATAAAAATATTTATTTATCAATTTTAATTTTTTAATGTTTAATTTAAATTTTTCATCAAATTTTATAATTTAAACAATTAATTTTCGTCAAATTTAGTCTATAGAAAAACACACACAATCATTAAAATATATTTAACAATCACAGTTGACTCTAGATTTATTTTATGAAAATTCAAATCTATTAATATTAGTAATCAACTTTTATCAAATCAATTATAGAATTCAAATTAAACATTAAAAATTTAACAATATTATCTTTATGTACCAACATATATAATTTTATCAAACACGTGAGAATAAAAAAAAACATAGTCATCACATTAAAAAAATGTCATACTTAAATACCAAATAATGTATTGAACTAATATATACACTTGTTTTACTCCGCATGTAATATAGTCATATATTTCATATAATACATTATACTAGGTACTATTGTCACGGACTTAGAGTTTTCCCACGCGATCCGTGCAGCCTTAGGCAGTTTCTCTGCTTAAAACGCCTAAGTCAGCCTAACTTGTAACAAAAAAAAAGATTCAGCAGCAAAAACGCCCAAGTCAACTTCACTCGCAACAATAAAGAATTCAATAGAATTCCCTTAAGATTTTCACGAAGAACAGCAGAAGAACGAAGTAAGAACGAGCCTTGAAAGATGAACAAAAGCAAGAACACTTGAGAGAAAAGTTTGAGTGAATACTCTCAAAATTCTTATTAATAACTCAATGAATATACAATGAGCAAAGAGGTCTCTATTTATAGTTGAGCCTCACAGTATATCAATAGCTATAATTAAAAGCTGAATACAATTAGAACTCTAAGCTTACATAACCAGCTATATACAAATAGAACTCTAAGATTCCATAATTATATCTTCTAGAACACTTCCCATTTCTATCAGGCTCTTGAGATGGGCTTTTAATCTCTCCAATCACCGCGTCAGTTTGGTTGGGCCAGTTTGGTTGGGCTAAATGACCTCCCTCGAACACGATGGATCGCACCAGTTTGTCATGGTTGCGAGCACCGACGCGCAACCCATGACATTCTCCCCCACTTGTACTAGCGACGCCCTCGTCGCATCCTCCTTATGGAACTGGTCAATCTTCCCTTGGAACTGCCACAATGCCTCAGCAGGTTCCCAACTTGCTTCGCTATCAGGAAGTCCCTTCCATCGAACTAAGACTCGTGCTGTGGTCGGTGGTACTTTCGTCTAATTACCCGATCTGCCTCAATGTTTTCTACTTCACGATCATACGAGACTTTTACCCCCATCGGTGCTCGTTCGGACTTGCCTCGATTCGGATCTTCTTGATCCTCATGAAACGGCTTAAGCATGCTTACATGGAAGACTGGATGTACTTTAAGTTTTGGTGGCAACTCCAGCTTGTAGGCCACCTTGCCCACTCTCTTCACAATTTTAAACGGCCCTTCATACCTTCGCACAAGACCCTTGTGCAAACCAGTATATCGTAAAATCAAGTGTAGTTTAGCAATGACTGAGTCACCCACTTGAAATTGTACATCCCTTCGGTTCTGATCGGCCCACTTCTTGCTACGCTTACTTGCCTTGTGTAAACAAGCTCTAGCCAAGTCATTCTTCTCTTGCCAATCTTTTGCGAATCTATAGGCTACCGGATTTGGTCCTGTGTAATGGGTCATAACAGCGTTGGGTGTGAGTGGCTGTTGACCCGTCACTATTTCAAATGGACTTTGATTCGTGGCCCCACTTCGCTGCAAGTTATATGAAAATTGGGCCACATCCAGCAACTTTGGCCAATCCCTTTATGTGGCACTCACATAGTGCCGAAGATACGTCTCCAACAGTGCATTTACTCGTTCAGTTTGCCCATCGGTTTGTGGATGCATGCTCGTGGAGAAGTTCAAATCTGAGCCCATTGACTTGAACAACTCCGTCCAGAACCAACCAGTAAATCGACCATCTCGATCGCTGATAATAGATAGTGGCACTCCCCAATATTTCACCACGTGTCTAAGGAATAACCAAGCTGCTTCCTCAGCAGGGCACTCTTTGGTCGCCGGAATAAAAGTCGCATACTTTGAAAACCTGTCTACCACAACAAGAATACTAGCAAACCCGTCAGACTTAGGCAAACCAATAATAAAATCCATGGATAAACTCTCCCATGGCCTTTCTGGGACTGGCAGGGGTTGAAGCAAGCCGGCTGGAGTCTTTAACTCAACCTTGTCTTGTTGGCACACTAGACAAGTTTTCACATAGGTTTTCACATCAGCACCCATGTGAAGCCAATAATAGCGATCCTCCAAAAGGGCCAAAGTGCGATGCATCCCTGGATGGCCTGCCCATTTCGAGTCATGACATTCCTTCATGACTTCCTTACGGAGTTTCCCATAATGGGGCACATAGAGGCGGTGTCCATGAGTGTATACTAACTCCCCATCAAGCCAAAATCTTCTTGTTTTTCCCTCCTTGGCAAGCTCAATCAAATTTTTGGCCGTAGGATCATGGAACAATCCCTCTCGAATGTGTTCCAACAAAGAGCCATCAGGTTGACTGATTACTGCGAATTCCATCTTTCGACTAAGTGCATCAGCAACATTGTTGGCACTTCCTGGTTTATATTCCATTGTGAAATCAAACTCTGCTAGTAAAACCTGCCAACGAGTCTGCTTGGGAGACAACTTTTTCTGGGTTAGAAAGTAACTATTGGCAACATTGTCGGTAAGGACCACGAACCTGGAACCCAATAAATAATGTCTCCATGTGCGCAAGCAGTGTACTACCGCAGTCATCTCTTTCTCTTGGACCGTATATCTACGTTCCGTCTCGTTAAGCTTTCGACTCTCGAAAGCAATTGGGTGTCCATCTTGCATCAGTACTCCCCCAATAGCATAATCTGATGCATCCGTACGTACCTCGTAAGGCTTCGTGAAATCTGACAAGACAAGTACGGGCTTCCTCGTCATTTCTTGCTTCAATTGGTTGAAGGCTTTCTCACATTCTGGATTCCAATCCCATACCTTCCCCTTCTTCAACATGTCCGTCAAGGGAGTGGTAATTTTGGAGTAGCCTTCGACAAAGCGGCGATAGTAATTTGCCAATCCAAGGAAAGATCTCAACTCTGTTACCTTGGTTGGAGGCTCCCACTCTAAAATGGCTCGAATCTTATTTTTATCCATTCGGATCTTACCGCCTCCCACAATGTGGCCTAAGAATGACACCTCTTGTTGGGCAAATGAGCATTTCTCCTCCTTGACGAACAGCTCATTTTCCCTCAAAGTCTGGAACACCTCCCTCAAGTGTCTTACGTGCTCTTCAAACGACTTGCTATAGACCACAATATCGTCAAGGTAAACAACCACAAAACGATCAAGAAAGGGTTGAAGTACCTTATTCATTAGGGTGCAGAATGTAGCTGGAGCATTCGTGAGTCCGAAAGGCATCACAAGGAACTCATACGAACCGTACCGTGTCACACAAGCTGTCTTTGGTTCGTCCCCCTTGACTATCCGAACTTGATGATACCCCGATCTCAAATCTAACTTGGTAAACCATCTTGCACTACCAAGCTGATCGAACAAATCTGCGATAAGAGGAATAGGATACCTATTCTTCACGGTGATCTTGTTTAGAGCTCGATAATCGATGCACATTCTCAAGGACCCATCGTGTTTCTTTTGGAACAACACTGGCGCACCATATGGGGATTTAGATGGTCTAATGAATCCCGCATCCAAAAGTTCCTTCAATTGTTTTTGCAACTCTTCTAATTCTGGCGGAGACATACGATAGGGGGCCCTTGCTGGCGGCACCACATTAGATACTAACTCGATTTTGTGGTCCACCTCCCTCTTGGGTGGCAAACTTTTTGGCAACTGAGCAGGCATTACATCTCGAAATGATTGTAGCAATTGTCCCACTTCTTTCGGAGACTCACTAACAGACTCAGCGGTCTCTTCGATCTTCAAGGTGGCTAAATATGAGACTTCATTTCTCCGTACACCTTTAGCAAACTGAATTGCTGATAGTGTTTTTCCCTCAAAGCTTCTCTTCCTTGTCACTTTCACCATGCATTGATGTTTCGCCTCTGAAATCACCATGTAATTGCTCGAAGGGGCAATAAGAGCTTTAACCTGATTAAGGAAGCTTAGTCCAACCACAAAATCATAGTCATCAAGTGGTATTACCTTAATGGATACCTTCCCTGACCAATTGCCGAGCTGAAGATTCACTCCCTTTGTAACCCCCTTGATTGGAATACTTTCCGAGTTCACTGTTTTGATCCGACCCCCTTCATTATCTATCTTGAAGCCCAGTTTACAAGCAGCCTCCTCAGACATGAATAAATCAGAAGCGCCTGTGTCAACGAGCGCATTCAATTTTCTGCCGGCCACAATGATGTCTACAAACATCAAACCATGGCTCATTCTATCTTCGACACCCCCTAGTATCGATCCAAGGTTGTTATCCTCCACATCGGACTCCCCATTTGCTTCCATAGCCTTGAGAGCGGCCTTCTTTGGACAGTCCTTGATCATATGTGGACCCTCACAGTGGAAGCACCTTATAGGCCCACTCTTTCTCTTATCCCAAGGTTTCTTACCATCGCCGTTCCTAGTGGGCTTTTCTTTATCTCCCCCACTATTACCCTTTAATCTGGGTTTAGAAGAATTGGAATTGTCTTTCCTCACACCAAATTCAGCAAGTGATTCTGCTACTGACATAGCCTTGGTGAGTTCTTGAACTCCTCGGCGCTGCAACTCTTGCTTCGCCCACGGTTTTAATCCGTCCATAAAGGAAAAGAATGTCTCTTTCTCCCCCATATCTGAGATTTGGAGCATAAGTTCGCTAAACTCCTGTACATACTCCCTCACAGTGCCTTGTTGCGCAAGCCGACGCAACCTTGCCCGAGCCTCATCCTCGGCATACTCTGGATAAAACTGTGCTTTGAACTCACATCGAAACTCCTCCCATGTTTCGATTTCAGACCCACCACGTCTCACATCAGTGGACCTACGACGCCACCACAACAAAGCAACGTCAGATAAATACATCGCAGCAGTAGTTACCTTAGTGACATCCTCCGTGATGCCTTTGGCACAGAAGTATTGCTCGATTCCCCACAAAAAGTTGTCCACATCTCTTGCGGACCTTGTTCCCTTAAACTCTTTGGGCTTGGGAACATCAATATTGGGCTTGGGTGCGGCAGCCGCTAACCCACCATTTCCCAAGGCAACCTTGTAGATTGTGAGTTCACCCTTGAGCTCCGCAATCTCTCCCTTCAAGGCCACCACCATAGCCTCAATGGCATCATCTCTACCAGTCAACTATTTCATATTATCCGTCACATACTCTTTAAGCTGCTCCTGCATGGACTGCAGTCCATCATGGAGCCTATCATCAACATCTTCAACCCTCTCCTTGATATCCCCCATTGAATTCTCGAGAGTGACGACGCGATCCTCTAAAGCTGACAATATGTCCCTTGAGCGACTGGCTTTCCTAGCCCTCCCACGGGTCTCCATTCCCTCAACTTCTTTTGACATCTTTCAACGGTGGCTTCAAACCTTAGCTCGGATACCAACTGTCACGGACTTAGAGTTTTCCCACGCGATCCGTGCGGCCTTAGGCAGTTTCTCTGCTTAAAACGCCTAAGTCAGCCTAACTTGTAACAAAAAAAAGATTCAGCAACAAAAACGCCCAAGTCAACTTCACTCGCAACAATAAAGGATTTAATAGAATTCCCTTAAGATTTTCACGAAGAACAGCAGAAGAACGAAGTAAGAACGAGCCTTGAAAGATGAACAAAAGCAAGATCACTTGAGAGAAAAGTTTGAGTGAATACTCTCAAAATTCTTATTAATAACTCAATGAATATACAATGAGCAAAGAGGTCTCTATTTATAGTTGAGCCTCACAGTATATCAATAGCTATAATTAAAAGCTGAATACAATTAGAACTCTAAGCTTACATAACCAGCTATATACAAATAGAACTCTAAGATTCCATAATTATACATTCTAGAACACTTCCCATTTCTATCAGGCTTTTGAGATGGGCTTTTAATCTCTCCAATCACCGGGCCAGTTTGGTTGGGCCAGTTTGGTTGGGCTAAATGACCTCCCTCGAACACGATGGATCGCACCAGTTTGTCATGGTTGCGAGCACCGACGCGCAACCCATGACACTATCACATACAATACATCATACGTCTATTCGCCAAATTCTCAATCATATAATAGTTAACAACCACACTTGCAACATTATATGCATACAAAGTTCGCTCAACCTCCATGTTCATTTGCAATCATGGGTATAGACACAACACAGAACAAACACAAATGTGGTTTAAGCAAGCAACACACATCAGCAATCACCCAAAAGGTCAAGTACAAAAACTCACCTTGCTTCATTTGTCCTCGATAACTTAGCTTATCTAAACGCCTAAGCCTCATTTATCCTATCAGCTAAGCATAACAACCATTTATCGATTAACTCAAAGGTATTCAAATCTTAATACCCATAGTTATACAGAAACTTTTTCAAGAACTCTTACTCTCTTTCCCTCTAATTTATGAGTACAAAGAGGCTTGGGGCTTACCAACTTATCGAGTTCTTGGCTTCCCAAACTTTGAATCCCACATTTACCACATCATGCAGAGATTTCTTGAACCTTCTCTTATTTTTCAGAGCAACCGAAGAAGACTTTATAGGCTAGAAGAAGATTACTAGCTAGCTTTCGAAGAATTCTTTATTCTCCACACACATAGTTAAAGTTGGACTGTCTCCTTAGTCTATTTTAGCCAATCACTGTTAATTATTTTGTCTCCCACTAGGGGGATTGTCGATTCCAAACTAACTAAACCAGAATTGAGATCCAACTGACCACAATTCAGCCACCAAAATTTTGAATTTCGTCGGTGTAGCCAACAATTTGCCAACCATTCAATTTAATCCTGACTTTTCTTCATTTTTGGGACCAAAAGATAACCGGGTGTGGCAATAACTATCTTAGAATATTAAAAAATATATTGTCTTGACATTAGACTCAAGCCCATGTGCCCCAAAAATGGAATCAAATAACTAGTAATTTGTATAACTATTATGGAAAATTAAAAATATATTATTGCAATACCAGACTCAAGCCCAAGTGCTCCGAAAATAAAATAAAATAACTAGTAATTTTTTATAATTATTTTGAAAAATTAAAAAGACATTGTTGTAGCATTAGACTGAATCCCAAGTGCCTCAAAAATGAAATCAAATAACTAATAATCTTATAACTAGTCTAGAAAATTAAAAATATTTTTTAGCACCAAACTCAATCGCAAGTGACCCAAGTGTCAATCTTTCGACCACAATAAATGTTAGGGATCGTCCCGATTAAGCAACAAACAAGTAAAAATAGCGGAAGAAATTGAGAAGATGAACACACAAATTTAACGTGGAAAAACCCCTCCAAAGAGGAAAAAAACCACGGGTAAAGATAATTTTACTATAATGGCAAAAAAATGAAGAGTACAAAAGATGGAGATAAAACTAAACCCCGAAAACCCGAAAAACAAAGAACCCAAAAAACGTAAACACAAAACTCTCTGAATGTGTTATGAGTTCTAATCTAATGGGTGTATTTTCTAAGGTTGTAAAAGAGCCTATTTATAGGCTAAATTCATATGTCAAATAATAATAAAATAATCTAAACTAATCAGTGTTTGACTGAAATAAATAAACAAAGTTTAACTAAAAGATTATTTTTTAAATTTGACTGAAAATAGGAGTCATACTTAACAATAAATACACAAAACCCTATTGGTAAACCCACTTAATTAGTATACTAGGCCTTTAACCCAATTTACTCATAATTTGATATTTATATATATTTTTTATATTGTGTTTCTCTTTATAACGTGAGATTACTAGCATTGTAAACTACTAACACTCACTTATTTGTTGGCGTGATACATTTGGCACGACATTAATCTCTACTTAACTTAGAAAAATATCAATAATGTTTATAATAATATATATTTTATGGCAAGTGGTGGTCAATTACAGGTGTTGACTGGGAGAAATTAATTTGCTAGTGCTACTAATCTAAAATTACCATTAATCGCCATAAGTGATTCCAACAACTTTTGGGAGTGATTTTGTTGGGAGAAGCTATCTCAACTAATTTTGGAAATTGAGAGTTGATTCATGATCATCACACCAATTGTCGTTGCAAGGTTTGATTGGCGACAAAGTCAATCAATTCACCTCGTTTAGGACTAAATGGAGATGCGATGGTGGCAACTAGAGTATATAGGCTTTTAGTAATGATAGCCTAATATATTTAAGCTACCATATGGCATGAGGATGTAACTTGTACCTCCTGACGAGACTTAATAATATCTTATGTGTATAAGAAATCTCTTACTTTAATTTCTAATGTAATTTTTTTAAAATTTTTAATGTAATTTAATCTATATATATTTATAATAATACTATTGGTTAGTCCAAATAGTTAATTTTGATAAATATTTGATTAAATTATTGACGTGAATTTTTCTTAAATAAATACTATTCTAACAAAAAAAACATTTCAACATGATGAGCTAGAATAAATAATTTAAAAAACCTATGTCAGCTACCAAAATTGTTAAGGGTTCTAATAATTTGGACTAACTAAAAACATGATTAATTTTCGCCCCTTTTAGTAATTATAGCACAATGGTAAATTTGCAGCTTCAATCTACTATGCTTGTATTTGGGATTTAGCCTTTATGTTTTAATCTTTGTAACACACAAAAAAATGTTTTTGTATGATAAGATGGGATGGGCATTTTTAAAAACATTTCAATCTTAGTGTTGTATAAAAAATAATTAAGAATATCAACTATTTTAATTAACTAATAGTATTATGTAGAAAAATTGAATTATGTAAAGATGGATAATAAATCCTAAAGTTGAACCTAGTACAGATGCATTAACCAAAAATTGACCTCACAATCATTTGTGATTTGATTTAATAAAAAACACTTTTTAAAAGATAAATTTAATATAAATAAATTGGTGTAAGTTATTATCAATTGATCGGAAATGAAGCAAGGATAGTTTATAATGTTTTTAATTTAATAACATATAATTTAAATTGATTTGTAATAATTTATCAATTTACAATATTAAATCTCACAATAATTGTAAGTGTTACGGGACTAAAACTTTCGTCTTGCAGTACGTACGGCCTTAGATGATTTTTTCGCTTCAAATATATTTAAATTAGTCTAACTCTCCCAAAATGAGAATTCTCACACTCTAAGGCATTGAAAATAAAATAGAAACAACTTGAAGACAAAGAAAGTTCAAAAGAACAAAACAATCACAGAAAAACAAAAGTATGTCAAGTGTTTTAGTAAATGTTCTCAGTATATTCGTTAACTCAAAAAATATGATACAACAGATGATTACAAATGAGGAAAATGACATCTATTTATAGTTGAGTTCCCCCAAATTTAATGGTACACCTAACTTTACATCGACGGACAAGATCGAAACATATCTACAATTAAGAGATTTAAATAATTCTCAAAATTACAAAATTAAATCTTATCATTTTACAAATCTTTTAATATTATATTTCCTATTTACCAAAGTAGCCCTAATTTTTCATAAGGACTTCGTCGGGCCACTAATGCTTAAAGTAGATGAGTTTTGTCAATTATTCTTCGAATCGGATTAGCTCAAGTGAGTCAAATGAGCCTGGTTTAATATATGGACATTTACAAGACATTATTTGTGTAATAGTTACAAGCTTTAAATGCGAATTGTAAAATAAGCGGGTAATAAAAATACAATAAATTCATAAATATAATACAAATATAAAACATTTTACTACAAAATAAAATAAAATTAATACAAAGTAGAAAAAAATTGGATAAGCGGGAGCGATAATAATGTATTGGGAAATTGGGATGATTTTATATCGCATACCTCATTCCCTCCAAATCCCTCTCAAGTTTCCCTCCGAATAGTCAAATAAATGCTCCTCCGTTTTGGTTCCTCACTCAGCTCCTTAAAACTACATTTATATCCCCATCCCCATCCCCATCCCCATCTCATATCAATGGCCGCCAAAACAATAACTGATTTCTTTAACCCAAACCCAGCCCCAGCCAAGCGGCGGAAACTCTCCACTTCGTCCGATCATCAACCATTTTCCTCTCTCACACCCGACCAAAAATCTCGGATTGAATTAAACAAATGCCTTGCCATCTCAAAACGCAATCTCAAACTCTGTTCCCAAAAGGTTGAAGGATCAGGTTATGTTAAGCTGGAGGAGCTTTTGGTGGAGGACACTTGGCTTCAGGTCTTACCCGGAGAGTTTCAGAAGGCTTACGCCCTCAACTTGTGCAAATTTGTGGAGGCCGAGTTATCCAGTGGCGCCGTCCCTATTTTTCCTCCTCAGCACTTAATTTTCAATGCTCTCAATTCTACTCCGTTTCACAGGGTCAAAGTAGTTATCATTGGTCAGGTAAAATTCCATAGCTTCATGTATGCCATCTTTAAATTTACACTCCATCAACGGGAGACTTGACATGGCAGTTGGTAAAACCTCGAAAATAGAGCACCATTTTGTTTACTTATGAGCGTATGGATTTACCCATGTTACTCGAGTTTGGGCGTGTCCAATTGAGTTTAATTTTAAGAAAAAAAATGTATTTGGAGACTTCTTGGAGGATTAAATCCTTACACGCTCTAATATGTATTGGATACCAATGTTTGGTAGGGTTTTGTATTAAGGAATCAAGAGTTTGAAGTAACATAGATTTTTTACTGATTTCAGGACCCATATCATGGACCTGGTCAAGCAATGGGGCTTTCATTTTCAGTGCCAGAGGGAGTAAAGATTCCCTCAAGCCTGGCGAATATATTTAAGGAACTCAAGCAAGATCTTGGCTGTTCAATTCCACTTCATGGGAATCTACACAAATGGGCTGTTCAGGTGAAAATTGCATACTCTATATTAAAATGCACTGATAATTGAACCCATAAATGAAGAAAATATGGATTTCTTCTTATAGTATCTTCTTCTCTAATTGTTTATATATATTGTAGGGTGTTCTTTTGCTTAACACGGTTCTCACTGGTAATTTTCTTACCCATATTTCAGGTTGTAGTATTATTTTTATGTGAGATTACGATGGATTCTTATGACTTTGGTCATGGAAATATGTACACTGCATTCATGACCAAGATGATTATGGCAATGGTATGGTGAAACATCATTTAACTGTAAACACCATAGGAGCTAAAAAGAGAACTATTTAGCAACTGCAAATTGTAATAGCTAGTTTATAAAAGAAGCAAGATAAACCTTTTAGGAGAAGTCTGCATGATTCACCCTTTCAAATTAGATCCAGGTACCAGTTTATCAAAGTGTTATCTCTTTAGGGATTTGAAGAGGTTGTGAAGATTAACATAGTTACCTTGCTTGTTCATATAACAAAGTCATGGTCATGTTATACAAATCTTAACTTAGGGAATGTTTTGCTACCTCTCGGCATCATCTCCTTTGGAGATTGTTAAGTGGTTTAATATTGCATCTCTTAAATATTGGATTTTCTGTGATATAAATTAAAGTTGGCCTTCCACTTATTGCTAATTGGTTTTAGATCGGGTGCTTAACATGGTATCAAAGTCAAAGCTTTGTTATGTTATTGATCCAATGTGGTAGACAACCCTTTGTAAGGTTGTCCTCGTGTGTGTTATGTGAGCTACTCGTGAAAAGGAATGTTGAGTGGTGTTATACCACATATGTTAAATATTGGGTTTCCCAAGATCGACAATTGGATGCTTAACTGAGATGAAGCTGTCCATCTCTTTTTCTAATCTATAGCATTCTTTGTTTTTTGTTTTCATTCTTGATATTTAGTAAGGAAGCAGCAAGCTAATTCTCATGCAAAGAAAGGGTGGGAGCAATTTACTGATGCTGTTATTAAGACTATCTCACAAAAGAAGGAAGGTGTTGTTTTTCTTCTATGGGGGAACTCTGCTCAAGAAAAATCCAAGTGCGTCTTTGTTTCAATCCTATTCCTTCCCTTTCCACACTTTTATATTTTTTAAATTCTGGGAATTTTTTTTCTTGCAGAAGTTAAATTCTGCTCTTCAGCTCATTTTGAAAGAATAATTCCTTTCAATATCTTATCTACATTTAGCGTCTTGCATGCACTTGCCATTTTAGGGCAGAATGCTAGTTTTAGTACAACTAATCAAGGGTGTGGGTTATGCTATTCAAATCCGGGTATGAGTGTTAAATATGGTTGTTGAGCATGAATATTTCAAGAAAAAGAAGTTGGAGCAACATTGGTTGAAAATAGTTGAAATCTAAGATATTTGTTATTCTATATGTTCTTGCTCTATGTATCCTGCTATGTTGGTATGTTTAAGAGTGCATTGCAATGTCAGGTATAAAATGTGCACTGTTCCAATAGGAAAACTAAAACGTTCACCATTATAATATTGGCAAACTTGGTTGAGACTTATCTTAATCTATCACAGACTGATTGATCAGACAAAGCATCACATTCTCAAGGCAGCTCATCCTTCTGGTTTGTCTGCAAATAGAGGCTTCTTTGGTTGCAGGTTAGTACAGGTCAAAACAAGTTCACTTTGTGATTTGCACATGGAGTCTGCTGGCTTTGTTATAAATAATTCAGTTTTTGGATTCCAAGGTATTGGTTGGTTTATTATTGGATTTTATGGTTACAACAATGGGCCAATTGAACTTGGTATTAAATAGGCTTGGGTAAGAGTGTTGGACATAAGTATGTTCCGACACAGGTATATATACTTTCTTTTTTCAAGATTTCCATGTATTTGGAGGATCCTTGAAAGATCATATTTCTGTATCATTGTCCTGGATATGCGTTGGACATGGACATTGAACATGTGTACTTGAAGAAAAATGAAACGTTGGAGCAACACAGATAAATAGTAGGCACGTACAAAACTGAACAGTTATTATTGTTCTCCCTTTTGAATTTGTTTTTACAGGCTATATAAAAATATCACTTATCAATGACTAGGGTTAAGTCCCCATCTTTTTATCTAATTATCCATATTTTTTAAACAGGCATTTCTCTTGCACAAATCAGCTTTTGGAGCAAATGGGAACTGCCCCTATAGATTGGCAACTTTGATATCTGACTGACCTTTTCTGCAGACATTTTGTGTGCAAACTAATCTATAGCCTTCTACTTGAATTTTGCTAGAAAGACAAGCTTTGGGGATTTGTTTCGGGAATTAGGTTGTGATTTTGCAATAGGCACATTTTGGGATGGGGTTTGTAACAGTTATGTGATCCTCTACTAGCTTTTGGAGCATATTTGTATGCAGAAGTCACCAAAGACTGTGCAATGATATCATGCTCATTGCTATTTGCTAACCTAATATTCTCTTTATTTATAGGGTTACTAAATACTTGATCTCTAATCTCTTAGAACGCTGAGTTGTTAATGTATGACTATCGTTATAATGTTAACCTACTTCCAAGTTCTCGTTGTGCTAAAGAATTACAGGTTTTCCTCGGAAGAGGTTAAGTTTACAAAATTTGACCTACACTGGTAGTTTTATGGCTCAAATTAAGACCTCATTATCATAGCAATTTTAGTTCAGTCGAAGTAATAGAAGACCTTAACACAGAAAATAACCAATAACGGCATAAACTGTAAGGTGAGCATGTCCATATACAATTCTCCAACTTTTCATGTTTCTTAAATTATGTTCAATATTTTTATTGATGCATATCAGAACATGAGCATGAAAGTATAATCCTCTAATGGTTATCCAAATATATCAAATTCTTAAAAGAAGATTGAACATAGTTTGTCTCAAACATTCACACCCAAGTTTGAATAATATAGATATCCGCTACTTATTTCAAACTCAACCCATGTAGAAGTTTAATCTAATCACATATAACAGAATTATTAGACTTCAAGTGATGATGTGTGTATCTGTTAAGCTACAATAAGAGCATGGTGTAGATGCATAGCAACTTATTAACTAGCATGTAAAATAATAATAATAATAATAATAAAACAAACAAAAACCGACTTCAGTGCATTAAAAATAAATTTTTATATTTAACCTTTCCCTGCAAAGCGATACAATAAGCCACATTTTCAACCTTTTTCTTTTACATTCCATCTCTCTTAAAGTTGCAAAACATAATGAAAAGTATTGAACTCTTGATTACTCGTATACACCCAAAATACATGTAAATATATATGTAAATTGCAATTGATCCAATTATAATATATATAATTCATACAACAAATCCCTTAACATGTTTGGTTTGGGGAGAGTATGAATGCATTATAGCTCAATTCAGCGGGCTATCACTAAACTATTGTTTGGTTCATTGTAATTGTCTATTACGGCCCGTGTATGCATACGAGCTTAATTAGGGAAGAGAGAACATAACAATTCCCTGTTCTTCCCACTGAATGGGTGATTCAGGGTGTGACTTGATATCCCCTCTCACTCAGCCTCATTTTCAACCTTTTTCTTTTACATTCCATCTCTCTTAAAGTTGCAAAACATAATGAAAAGTATTGAACTCTTGATTACTCGTATACACCCAAAATACATGTAAATATATATGTAAATTGCAATTGATCCAATTATAATATATATAATTCATACAACAAATCCCTTAACATGTTTGGTTTGGGGAGAGTATTAATGCATTATAGCTCAATTCAGCGGGCTATCACTAAACTATTGTTTGGTTCATTGTAATTGTCTATTATGGCCCGTGTATGCATACGAGCTTAATTAGGGAAGCGAGAACATAACAATTCCCTGTTCTTCCCACTGAATGGGTGATTCAGGGTGTGACTTGATATCCCCTCTCACTCAGCCTCATTTTCAACCTTTTTCTTTTACATTCCATCTCTCTTAAAGTTGCAAAACATAATGAAAAGTATTGAACTCTTGATTACTCGTATACACCCAAAATACATGTAAATATATATGTAAATTGCAATTGATCCAATTATAATATATATAATTCATACAACAAATCCCTTAAAATGTTTGGTTTGGGGAGAGTATGAATGCATTATAGCTCAATTCAGCGGGCTATCACTAAACTATTGTTTGGTTCATTGTAATTGTCTATTACGGCCCGTGTATGCATACGAGCTTAATTAGGGAAGAGAGAACATAACAATTCCCTGTTTTTCCCACTGAATGGGTGATTCAGGGTGTGACTTGATATCCCCTCTCACTCAGCCTCCGTTACTTGCTTCGCCTCCGGCCACTTGCCCCAATCTCTTCTTGGGCATGCCATAGAAAAGGCAAGAAGAGAGCTGCCTCTGTTTTTCTTCGTTCTGAAACCTCTCTCACTCAACCCGATAGCCCTTCTCACCCAGCCTCCATTGCTTGCTTCGCCTCCGACCACTAGCTCTAAACTCTTCTCGGGCATGCCATAGAGAAAGGCAAGAAGAGAGCCGCTTCTATTTTTCTCTCTCTAAATAAAAATTTTCAAAGGCTTCTCCTTTCTTTGTTTTTTTGTAACAGACCCAAGAGTTTTAACCCTATTATTTTCAGGTATTTTTCTTCACATAAGTTACAATCCTTTTCCTTGTATGTTAATAACTTAATATCATTCATTTACTGGGTTTCAGCTCTTTTAGTTTTATATTGCACCATTTAAAAAAAAGACCTTTATGCTTTTTTTATTAATGGATGATTTCTTTTTTTCTTTCTTTACTTCATGATTAAGTATATAGGCATTGTTGGTTCATTCTAAGAGGATATTGGATGTTGTTTTATTTTGGGTTTAAATTGTTAAAAGCATTAATTAGTCAAAGGAAAAGAAGTGTTTTTAAGGAGGATTTGGGGTTGCCTGTGTTCTTCTGTTCTTCTTCTTGATTTGTTGTGTAAAAGAAAGCACTAGGTGTTAATTGCAATGTATTTGATTAGTTTTATTTTGCGGGTGACTGATTTTGTTGTCATTTAGAGTATGCTAAAGTGAATGGTGAATTGCTTACTAAAAGAGGAGAAAGGTTTTATTTGTTTAGGATGCAAATCTATCATTTGTGCTTTTAAGTTCCTCTTTAAGTTATTCAACAAACTTGTTTTGACAAATTCATCACACACACTTTGCTCCATGTTTGATTCTTGTTCTTTTTTAACTTTCCTTATTAAGAAAAACTTTAAGATAGAATTCTTTTACTGTGTCTTCAGTGGTACCTACAAACACAATTGAATAAGCAATTAATGGATTTCTTGGAATAAGCTTTGACACCATGAGTTTCTCGTTAAATGTAACTTTTTTTCCATAACAAAGCTAAGCAGAGCAAGACAATGAATCCAAGTTAAAAATCATTAAAACTAAACAGAACATTGATGGAGTGGTATCTGGACCAATGATCTGGTCTAATTGTCAGCCGATGAATCCCTAGACTATGAAACCAAATAACATATATTCCTTTAAATTTGAAATGTTATTCATCTCCTATTACACATCATGAAATATTCCTATTTAGCTTTTTCTTCTTTGCTGGGTTATGTTATGTTATTTGTTTCTTTTTCGCCGTGTTATGGGCATGTTGCTTTACTTATTCAAACATATTGCTTTATTTATTTTTCTTCTTTTAGTACTGAACTTGTCTTGTTATTTTCGCCTCTCAGTCCCAGCCTCCCTTGCTTTCTTCGCCTCCGGTCACTAGCACTTTTCCCTTAGTCCCTTGGCTTGCTTGCTCCACTCACAACCGAGCCTCTTGTAACCACTGGATCACAGTAAATTCTTTTGCAATTAAATTCTTTGATTTTTTTATTGTTATAGAGATTATTATTGAAGAACTGTGAACCTTTTAACTTAATTCTCTCTAATATGATACTGGCCAAGATTGTTAACTTTACATCAAAAAATTGCATTACTAGAACATAAAACCAGCAACACTTCGAGTTACTAGAATAATTACCTTCTGTCATTTCAAGAATTCTTCCATAGTTCTAAGATTTTAAGCTCCATTGGAAGAAATAAGAAAGCCTACTTTGATATTCTCATCTAATAAAACATCCTTCAATACACTCCGCTTCAATTATTAGATAGAATATATTCTATCAATGTCTTATTTGCATTTAACTCTTTAACTTATTCTCCATCTTTGATAAGTGCTAAAAGTAACATGTTTTAATCTTGTTCTTAATACGTTTTTGGATGATTATTCGATGTTAATTGTGAATTTTATGCTTTTAATCTTCTAAATTTATGTTTTAATGCTTGATAGAACACTTTGGAGCAAAATGAGCAAAAGTTAAAGTGTTAGAGCAAGCTACAAGAGCCACACGGTTGTGTGGTAGGTCGTGTCAATTGCACAGAATTATGCACCGAACAGCGAAAAAACACGATTTTTAAGTTTTTCCAGCATTCTAAGACTTATATATGACAAAAATAAGAATATAGGAGGAATCCACCATAAAATACTCAAGAAAACAACTTGAAGAATATCATTGAAGCTGATTCTAAAGCAGATTTCTGTCAAGATTGAAAATTCTTAGTTGATTTTTTAGTAAGTTATCATGAGTTTAACTATTTTTTGTGGTTATATTATATCTTGAATGCTTTTATTTTCAAGCATGAATTAATTTTTTAAATATTTAGGGGAGATGAACCCTATGATGAGTTCTGTCATTTGATTTCTATTTTTACACAATAAACACTTAGTTTCTTATTTTGAACTATGTGTGTTTAATTATTGATTTAATATTTCTAGAGTATTAATTTATGTTTGATGTGCTTAAATTGATGGTTGAATAGATCCTATTTAAGATTAGATCTTGCCTAATTGAGTGGAGTTGTATATAATCCTAGAAGTAGGATAATATAAATCTATCATATTAGAGTCAAATCTAATAGGAGAATTCATAGCACGAGTTAATGTGAGAATAGGGGTTTCAATTAGAAATAAATTTCAATTAATTAACTTAGAGTTAATTTTTTTTATGCTTGAAGGAAATATTAACATAATTTAGAGATTTTTACGAATCAATGTGTTAAGTAAAGAAATTGTGTAATTTAGATTGATAATGACAAATGAAATCTAGGTGAATTCTTTCTTAGGTATTGTTTTGGTTTTTTGAATGTTAATTGATTATTTTTCTTGATTTATTCTTTGTCATGTTCGTTAGTTAATTAAATTAGTTAATTTTAGTTTTTAAATCAATCACTTGAATTATTCGGTTAAATAGTAGAAAGATAGTAAATACTAGTTCTTTTAGTCTTCGTGGAAATGATATCTTTGCTCACGTAACTATATTATTAATTGATAGATGTATTTGTCTTAGTCAAATTTTTAGTTAGTTCCGTAAACATCAAGTTTTTGGCCTTGTTGCTGGAGACTAGAATATAAGGAAAATTTTATTTCTATTAATTTAGCATTTTTTTAATTTTAATTTTAATTTTAATATTTTTGTTTTTAATTTAATTGTTACATTTTAATTTTTCTTTTGTTTGATTCTTACAGGTTCCTTTGGTTTATAACTAGAGGCAACCTGTTGGAATCGTTAATTTTTTATAGTGAAATCGAAAAAACTGCTCACAAAAATTGTAGAGAAGTTAGAGAAGTAAGGTAAGGTAATAGATTTTAATAGACGATAAAGAGTAAAATGACATTACTGTGGAGATGGATAATAATCCTATTAATCTGCAACTTCCTACACGTCCTGCTCCTCGGACTATGAATGACTATGCTAAGCCCACTTTGATTGGGATTGAATCGAGTATTGTTAGATCGACTATTACTACAAATTATTTTGAGATTAAGCCTAACACAATTCAGATGGTGCAGTTGTATGTTCAATTTGATGGGTTGCAAGATGAAGATCTGAATGCTCATTTAGCTAACTTTTTGGAGATCTACGACGTATTTAAGATCAATGTTGTTACTGATGATGCCATACGTTTATGGTTGTTCCCATTCTCTTTGAGGAGCAAAGCGAAATAGTGGTTGAATTCATTTTCACGAGGTTTCATCACTACTTGGGCTCAGATGACTAAAAAGTTTTTGTTGAAGTATTTTCCACCAGCCAAAACAATTAAGTTGAGCAATGACATCTCTTCTTTTGCTCAATTTGAGCTTGAGACATTTTATGATACATGAGAAAGATTTAATAATCTTTTGAGAATGTGTCCTCATCATGGATTACCTTTGTGGCTTCAAGTTCAAACATTTTACAACAGTTTGAATCGCTCGAATAAGTAGATAATTGATGCAACAACTGGTGAAACTCTTAATAATAAGGCACCTAAGGCAGCTCAAGAATTCATTAAGGAGATGACCCTGAATAATTATCAGTGGCAAGTTATAAGAACAAAACCTACTAAGGCAGCTGGTGTTTTTAATATAGATGTAGTTGCTATGTTGGCAAGTCAGGTGGAAGTGTTGAATAAAAAGATTGATTGTTTGAGTTGCAGTAAACATGTGAATTCAGTAATGCAATGCGATGTGACTGGAGCCAGGATGATCAATCCGGAATGTTTGCGCTTCAAGTCTAACATGGAGCATGAGTAAGTCGACTTTATGAGTAATCATTTTAGACTTCAAAATAACCCGTACAACAACAATTATAATCTAGGATGGAGGAATCATCCAAATTTCTCTTGGGGTGGTTAAGGAAATCAGAGGTCACAACCCCCTTCGGGTTTTCAGCAACCTTATCAGCAAGAAAACAAATCGAATCTGCAAGAGATGTTGACTAAATTTATTTTAGTGTCAGAATCTAGATTCTAAAACATAAAAATGACTTTGATGAATCAACATACATCTATTTAGGGACTCGAGAATCAAATTAGCTAGCTTGCTAAATTGATTTTGGAAAGACAACAAGTAAGTTTACCTAGTAACACTGAAACCAACCCAAAGAAGTAAGTCCACGCAATCACTGACGAAGTGAAAAGGTGTTGTCGAGCTTGAAAAGAAGTTGAATCTAGAAGCTGTTGAGAAAAATGATGGGGTTGAGGAATGCAAGAAAGAACATAACCTAGTGGTCAGAGAATACAAACTACCAATTCCATATCAGGTAAAGTTGAAGAAAGACCGCATCAATGAACAATATGATAAATTTCTTGAACTTTTGAAAAAATTGCATATTAACTTACCTTTTGTTGAAGCCCTTTCTCAAATGCCTAAGTATACAAAATTTTTAAAGGAGCTATTAACAAATAAAATGAAGTTAGATGAACTGTCCACTGTGGAGCTTAATGAGAAGTGCTCGGCCATTCTCTGAAACAAACTACCCACCAAGCTTAAAGATTTAGGAAGTTTTATTATTCCTTATTTTATTAGTAGTTTAAATGTAGAAAAACCTTTGGTTGATTTGGGTGCTAGTATAAATATAATGCCTTATAAAATGTTCAAACAACTTGGTCTCAGGAAACTAAAACCCACTAAGATAAGTATTCAATTAGCTGACAGATCGATTAAGTATCCTAAGGTTATTATTGAAGATGTACTTGTTAAATTTGATAAATTCATATTCCCTATTAATTTCATTATATTGGACATGGATGAGGATATTGAGGTACCCATGATCTTAGGTCGACCTTTTTTAGCCACTGTTAGAACTATTATTGATGTGGATAATGGCGAACTTGTGTTGAGGGTAGGTGATGAAGATGTTACTTTTCAAACACGTGATTTTGTGAGAGTTTCTAGTGAGCGAGATGATACTCGTTATTCTATTAATGTTAGTAATCATGTATCTCAACATGCTTTGCAGGAAATCACTCATGAAGACGTGTTAGAACTGTATCCTGTTCAAGGTGATAGAAATCAAAGGACAAGTGAAGAAAGAATGATGAAACTCGATGAATTAGATGAGTGACGAACAAAGACTGATGATAACCTGAGAACGTTCAAAGAAGTAACAAAGAAATGCCATGGTGTGCATTTAAAGAGGACATACCAATTCAAAGTTGGAGACAAAGTGCTGCTGGACAATTTAGATCCACGAATTTTCCCTAAAGATCTTAATTTAAGATGATCGAATCCATTTGTAGTACAAAACGTATTTCCATACAAAACCATTAAGGTAACACACCCTGATTATGACACATTCAAGGTAAACAATCATTGACTCAAACTTTATCCTGGTGTTAATATTGATAACGAGAGAAAAGAGCTCCGACTCCAAAATCTAACTTAACCATGAGCTTAAAAAGGGAAGTCTAGCTTAGACTTTAAATAAGAACTTCTTGGGTGGTAACTTGAATTTTTTTTATTTCATTTAATTTTGTTACATGCTTAGTATGTTTACTTTTATTTCTTAAAAAAATAAATAAAAATAAATAAATAAAAAAATGGTCAACACGGTCTAGGGTAGACCATACGGCCTGACGACATGACCATGTGACTTACATAACATGGGCACACGTCTATATGCACACGGGGCAAAAAAATCTTAAGAGCCACACGATTACAGAAAGTTACATGGCCTGGAGACACGACCGTGTGACTCATACACCCCTTGGCACGGTCATTAGAAGAAGCGAACAATAAACCCACACAACCTCACACGGCCGTGTGGCACATATGACCTAAATACATGAGCGTATCATAGATCGTGTGACTACTAGAGTTAACTTTTCAAAAAAAATTTTGTGACACATACGGTCTTAGTGGATTCACACGGTCTGGTGACATGGTTGTATGGTGCACACGATCTAGACACACAGGCGCGTCCCAGGCCATGTGAACACTGGAGTAATTTTTAAAAGTTTTTGATAAGCCATATGGCCTCACAGAGATACATGGCCGTGTGGCCTACATGGCCTGGCACATGGTCGTGTACCATTTTTTTTAAAGCTAGTTTTTTTTTTCTTTTGTTTCTTTACTACCCCATTTCACCAAACCTAAATCCTAATCGTTTCTCTATCTTTACCATCATCACGTATCCAAAAGTCCCCCTAACTATCTTTATTTTTATTTGTTTTTATTTTATTTTCTGAACATATATGTTTTATTTTATTATGCACTTTATTGTTATTCTTTTGACTTTTTCTATTTGTTTTGTCATCTCTTTATCTTATTTTATTTTTGTTTATTTTTTTATTACTATGCTCGAAATCATGTTTTTAATTTAGGATGTCCTACGTTTCTAGATTTTACTATTTCGGCGAAATCATCCAAATTCAGGGCATTTTTAGTTCTCTTCCTCACTTCTGATATATTGCTTCTTGTGGTTATATTTGTTTGTACATTGAGGGTAATGTACATCTTAAGTGCGGGAAGAATTTTATATATTTATGTGATATAGTCCTTGAATTGTTATTGTGTTTAAGTAATTTACTCACACATATCATTAAAGTTAATTTATTTAATTTGGAGTTTTTATTGATTCTGTTTGGTATTAATTTGTGGATTTTTGTGTATTATTTGATTTATACTTTAAGACATGAGAGGGTCAAACATGATAAGCCATTTTTTAGAAATTACTATTTTAGGTTGTCTCCTTAAACTGAAGCATTATATTGAAATTTTAAATTTACAAGTTTGACATCAAAATCATAATTTTTTGTAAGCTTTTGAGCCTATAGAGCATATATTTTTTGTACTTATTTTATTTTCAGTTGTGAGTATGTCAACTTGATTTGTTATTCTAAAACTTGCTACGGTTATACATGTCGAGGCTACATTATTGATTTGATATATTGAGATAATAGAGACATTTAGGATTTAATCAGATTAACCTTCAAACATCTTACCTGTTGTATTACCACTTAGTAAACTCTGTTGATCCTAACATATCTTTTTATTTAACAGTCGTTCATCTTAACCTGTAAACCACATTAATGTTGTAACATTTTTTTATTAACTCCATTTTTGTCAAGATTCGATTAGGTTAGTTGTTTGACTATGTTTCATCATTTACATTTATGAAATTTCTCATTATTCTAAAAAAACCCAAAAAAAAGAAAAAGAAAAATAATTAAGCTTGAATCGTTAATCTCATCTTTTGTATAAAAGCTCATATCCACTATTTATTTTTTGTTGATGTATTTTTTTAATTCAGCAACTTATTTTTTTTAGTTTGATAACTTATCAACTCGACTCTTTATTGTAACAAACTTTTATGACCTTTTCCGCACTTTTAACCTAAGCCCCGCTACAACCATGTAAAGACATCTTAATTTGTGTGTTATATCATTCTATAGTGGTAGGGATTTGATTTTCAAGCAAGCATATGATAATAGCATTTCTTGTTCGACTGTTGAGTGCACATTACTTGAACTTTAAACACCTTGGGTGCTTGAGTGAACCTTAGTGAAGGTGTTCGTTCTTGTTGAGTTTGAATTTTAGGTTATTGTTGAGATAGGGGAGACACCTATATTTTTATGCCTTAAAAGTTTCTACTTGGATTGTTTGTGTTCTTTAGTGTCATTTTAGTTTGAGTTTTCAATGTATGCTTATCTGTAGATTATCCTAAGACATTGTCAGTGAAAACAATAAATTATGGGAAGTTAACTTGAATGTGGGTTGAGAACTTTGCTTGAGGACAATCAGATGCTTAACTGTAGGGATATTTGATAAGTGCTAAAAGTAATATGTTTTAACCTTGTTTTTAATCTGTTTTTGGATGATTATTCGATGTTAATTATGAATTTTATGCTTCTAATCCTTTAAATTTATGTTTTAATTCTTGATAGAGCACTTGGGAGCAAAAAACGAGTGAAAATCGAAGCGTTGGAGCAAGCTACAAGTGTAACTCCCCTTAACCCTAAACCGTCACCGAAACAGGATTACGAGGCATTATTGGACATCTCAGACAATTTACAAATAATTCTTAGATAAATAACGAACATATATAAAAGAAACATAAATTCATATAAATTTATGCTAATTGACTTCATTTTTTTTCTATTTTTTTTAAATTTTCGACAGTATTTCTGCTTATTTTTACATAAAACCCCCTGCAAACTTAAAACCAAAAACAACCCAATACCAATATTTCAATCAAAAAAAATTTATACTTTAAAACGCTACTAAATCATACTTAATAAATTGATTCACTATTTTATTTATCATTCAAAAGATTATAACCATTTACTCCCAACCAAGATCATTTAGCATATATATATTTATATATATACGACTCGCGTTCAATCACCTAGTACATGCCACTTAAACAAAAAGAAGAAATACATCACCAAAATTTTCTTGATGGAGTCGGGATATTTCTAGATGCTGAACTGGACCTTGAACTCTAATGACCTGCGCACGAAAACAACTGTACGCTGAGTATTTCATACTCAGTGGTATTACCATAATTCAAATTATAATATTAATAAACATGTAATGTATAAAATCATACATACAAATTTAAACTCAAATTTCCTATTTCAACAATAACAATTCATCAATTAATATCATATATCCACAATTTGGAACTTGGACACATCATGAACCTTAGATTCATTTCTCAATCTCATATCACATTTCAATTCACAATTCAACTTTTCATTTCATTTCAATAGCTCGATTGATCAACTCATTCGGTTTATCATTTCATTATTTACCCTATTAACAAAACTCGAACTTTGGCAGATACACAGATCCAACCAAACACTCCAGTATGGCACCTAGTGCCTCATCGGATAGTTCGAAGCAATAGTTGACACCAAGTGTCTCATCGGCAAAGCTGAAGAAAGTTGGTACCCAGTACCTCATCGAATCTATCCAAAGAAATATATTGACACCCAGTGTCTCATCGACTCGAGGTCGAAGTATCCCTGAACACTTCCAATCCTATGACATGCCAGCTATATTTGACTCATCCCGATTAGTTAATAGGGTCTCCAAATTCACATATTCATACATAATCATAATTTAATTCACTTTATTCAATTCAGAATTTTAATTCATTTTCCAATCAAATTCAAACTACTAATTACTTTTCAATCAATATACTTTTCAAATTCTCATATATTTTCTTCATTCAATTCAATTTGATTCAATTCAAATCAATATTATCATTTCAATTACTTACCTAATTTTACTTACTTTACATATAAATTTAAATAGATCATTTACTAATAAATAATTTAAATTATAGTAATACAAACCGTGATTTTCTTGAGTTTACTCCTCGATAATCTTCTCTTTTCCCTTCCGTGCAGATGCTTCTGGTTCTTTGTTAGCTACAAAAATAATAATAATTTACAGTATTAATTACATCACAAACTATAATAAATAATTGAATTTCTAATCGATTCCTACCTTGTTCTCAATTTAATCCTAACTAAGTTTTCTTACTTTTTTAATTCAATTCACACTCTATTTCTATTCAAAATTCATCCAAACTCAAATTTAACTATTAAAATTATAGCATATTTTCCTAATTTCAAATTTCCCTCAATTTAGTCCCTAAAACATAAAACTTATAGCTTACTTCACAATTTAATCCTTTTTATCAATTCTAACTTGAAATTCATTCAATTAAATCCCTAATTCAACAATTTATTCAACATAAACCATGCTTAAAACCTATAAACTTCCAAAACCTCAACTTAATTTCAACAAAACTCTATTCTAAAGCTTCTAAAACATCAAAATTAAAAGAAAATGGCTTAATTGACTTACCAATCAAAACTTTAAACCTTAAACCTTTAGTTTTTCCTTTATCTTTTCTTTCTTTCTTTTTCCTACTCTGTTTCGAATGCCTCTGTTTCTTTTATGTTCTTCTTTTGCTTCTTTTTCTTTTATTTTACTTACTTTACTTTATTTATTTTATTTTAACTAATAATAATAGTAATATATTATAAAAAAAATCTTTTACTTATTATTTAAGCATATATTTATTTTTATTACAAGTGTACCTATATAATTATTATTTTTACACTTGTCTTTAATCTTTATCATACTTTTGTCATCTATTTAGTTTATTTAATATATAACAATATAATATAATATAATATATTATATAATAAAATAATATACTAATGTTTAAAACATAAAAAAAATCTAAGATTTTTATCACTTATACCGCCTCATTTTTTGTTAATGGCTTAATTGTCATTTTAATCCTTTTTATTTTCTATTAATCTATAATTCAACTTTTACCCCTAATTTAATTTAGTCTTTTTTCCTAATTTCTCTTAATTAAGCTAAATTCACCTATCTAAAACCTAATTAAACACACAACTAGTCTCGTAAATATTTCTAATAATTATTTTCGAACTCAATTTACTAAGACGGAGGCCCGATATCATACTTTTCTGATGCCCGTGAATTTTAGGTCATTACAACAAGAGCCACACAGATTAAACCATTCCACACGGCAAACCACACGACCGTGTGACTCACATGGGTGTGTGGTAGGCTGTGTCAATTTCATAGAATTGTGCATCGAACAGCGAAAAATCACGATTTTTAGGTTTTTCGGGCATTCTGAGACGCATGTATGACAAAAATAAGAAGATAGGAGGGACCTGTCATAGAATACTTAAGAAACAACTTGAAAAACACCATTGAAGCCGATTCTAAAGCAGATTTCTGTCAAGGTTGAATATTCTCAGTTGATTTCTTAGGAAGTTATCATGAGTTTCTTTATTTCTTGCAGATATATTGTATCTTGGATGTTTCTATTTTCAAGCATGAACTAATTTTCTAAATACCTAGGTGAGATGAACCCTATGATGGATTCTGTTGTTTGATTTTTATTTTACGCAATAAATACTTAGTTTATTATTCTCAATTATGTGTGCTTAATTTGTGGTTTAATATTTCTAGAGTATTGATCCATGTTTGATGTGCTTAAATTAATGGTTGAATAGAACCTGTTTAAGATTAGATATTGCATAATTGAGTGGACTTGCCTACAATCCTAGAAATAGGACAACATAGATCTACCTGATTAGAGTCAAATCTAATAGGGGAATCCATAGCACAAGTTAATGCGATAATAGGGGTTTTAATTAGAAAGAAGTTTTAATTAATTAATCTAGAGTCAGTTGCTTTTATAGTCGAAAGAGATATTAGCATAATTTAGGGATTTTTATGGATTAAGGTGCTCAGTAAAGAAATTGCGTAATTTAGATTGATAGTGATAGATGGAATCTAGGTGAATTCTTTCTTGGGTATTGTTTCGCTTCTTGGTTGTTAATTGATTATTTTTCCTGATTTGTTCTTTGACGTGTTTGTTAGTTAATTAAATTAGTTAATTTTAGTTTTTAAATCAATCACTCGAATTATTCAGTTAAATAATAGAAAGACTGTAATTACTAGTACTTTTAGTTTTCGTGGGAACAATATATGTGCTCACCGTAGCTATACTTTTAATTGATAGGTGCACTTGCTTTAGTGAAATTTTTAGTTAGTTCCATGGACATCATCTCATATATATATTTATTTATTTATATCGACTTTGAAGGCTTTCTGAGCATTTTTTTTCTCATTATAGTTATTCTTTTTAGCTTTGCATTGTGAGCTTTTAAGATATATACATCATATTTTATTTTAAGATTGATTTATACTATGATTTGGAGATATGTAACACTTTAATATCTTGCAATAATGACTCATTTTCCTTTAATAGTACAAAGTAAGAGGATAAAAAGAATTGGTCTTGCATTGATAGTATGGTTGCAAATATGGAAAGTTGCGAGTTGATTCTTAGTTATGTTGGGTGCGGTCTCTAGCCTACACACTTGTAGACCAATGATTAGATTATACAATTTAGATTTTTATGCTCAAAGATATTATGTGAAACGAGTTGCACATGCTAGTGATGAGTCTTGTATTGAACAAGTTAGGATTAATAGATTTGCTTCTTTTTTTTTTTTAATTATGTGAGATGCTACAAACTTTAAGAGGATTAAAGTCATCAAGAAATATGCTTGTAAATGAGCAAGTGGCAATGGTTTTATATATTATTGCTCATCACCTTAAAAATTGAGTTGCCAATCATCACTTTAATAGGTTTGGGGAAAACTGTTAGTAGATCATTTCACAATGTATTGAATGGTGTGATATGCTTACAAGATGTGTTATTTAAAAAGTCAGAGTCAGTTCTAACTAATTCTACAGACACAAGGTAAAAATGGTTCAAGGTATTGGATTGGGTATATGTTATTTAGAAATAACTCACTTGATTTAGATTTCAATATAGTATACTGACTTGAACTTTTACTTTATTTGTAAAATTGTTTAGGTGCTTTAGATGGAACCTATATCAAGATTAGGGTTCCATCAGTTGATAAATCTAGATATCGAACTCGAAAAGATGACATAACAACAAATATGTTAGGTGTTTGTACACTTGATATGCAATTTGTTTATGTTCTTCTTGGTTGAAAAGGTTTTGTTACTGATGGATGAGTTCTTCGAGATGCTATTACTAGGAGACATGGACTAAAGTTCATTATGGTAAAGTATAGACATGGAGGAAGTTTAATTATTTTTTTAGATCATACTAATATTGAAAACAAGAAATTGATAAATAGTGTTTTCTTAATATAGGTTGTTATTATCTAGTTGATGCGGGTTATACAAATTGTGAGAGATTTCTTACACCTTTTAGGGGACAAAGATATCATTTGAATGAATGACACCAATGTCACCAACCAAGTACTCCAGAAGAATTTTTCAATATGAAACATGCATTAACGCGCAACGTTATTGAAAGATGTTTTAGTTTATTAAACTTAGATGGGGTACACTTAAGAGCCCATCATTTTATCATGTGAGGGTGAACAATCGAATCATTATTGCTTATTGCTTACTTCATACTTTTATTCAAATTGAAATAAGTCTTGATCCTATTGATGCGACACTGAGAGAAGATTTAAATAGTAATGTGATAGAGGATGATGAATCTAATATAATCAATATTCATTCAACTAATGCATGGGCAAATTGGAGGATGAGACTAGCAAATTAAATGTTCAATGAATGGTAAGCATCTAGAAATTAATGAGGCTAAAAGTGCTATTTGAAAGACTTTATGTTATTTTATTTATCTTTGATGTTGTGTTTATGGTATTTTTGTATTGTACTAGACTTGTATTAATTGAATGTTTTTTTATTTATTAATTGATTGTGTGGAATTTTTTTTAAAAGTGTGCAAGGCTTTTCACAATCACCTGCAACTTTTTTCCTAAAACTCTAGAGAAACCAAAGGGAAATGGGTTCCGAAAGAAGATGCTGCATTGATTTCATTATGGTAGACTTGCACAATGTTGGAACTTTTAATGCAGATACGAGATTCAAGGTTGGTTATTTACTTAAATTGGAAAGAATGATGGAAATTTTTTTACCTCATGCAATGCTAAAGGCTAAACCTATTCTTGAATTAATGATTAAGACATTGAAAAAGGATTGGGCAATCATTTACAATATGCTTAGAGGAAAAGACATGCTGTAAATGATTTTAAATTTCAATTCCATTACTGCCCTATTCCATTCCTAGAGAATGACTATTCTATTACAATCCTATTCCATTCCAGTGAACCAAACATGTTGTAAATGATTTTAAATTTCAATCAACATGATCTTAGCATTAGGAATTTATGTTCATGTGGAGGGGATTTGGGAAAGATAAGCGAGAGGCATCATTTTAGCTTTAACCAGTCTTAGTGCAGGGGAGTATGTTATTTTAATACTTGACAATAGCATGACATGAAAGAGCCCAAATGAGAATTTTGATAGAAGTTAGAAAGTGAAAAGAAGCTTTGTGGGGTAGAGGCAGGACTAATTGATCGGAAAGGAAAATCTGGATTTTCAGGAGCACTAACTCCATCAAGGAAGATACGATAGGTGGCCAGTTCTTCGAATATATTTTTCTTGTTACTTGGTTTTTGCAACTTAGATTTCAGCTTCTGTTCCTACACACTTCTTATCTGTCTTGTGCCTTGCAGCAACTAGTTTATTCATAAGGATGCCCTCTTATCCTTTCAACCTCAACCTGAAAGCCAAACCATATAGTTTGTGTACGTGAATACATATCTACCGATTAATAATAAAATTTCTAACAAGCAATCATATTCATTTGAATAAATCCATAAAATAGAGGCAAAAAGGACATCCTTGTCTCACATCTTATTAATATATACTTTTTAATTTCCTATATTCATGAATCAGTTGTACTTTACTATGCAATTCATTTACATGCATATGCAGGTGAAAAGATTGGTACGAGGTATTGAGGATAATTAATTGCCCTAAGCTTATGAGCTTGGAGAAAAGTGTATAAGCGAAGCTTAATCTGGTTGGTTAATGTGTGAATCAAGCTTGACATGAGCTTGATCTAACACGAAATAACTCAGTAAAGCTTGAATAGTAAGCTCCTTGGTCCATTCCTTACCTCTCTCTCAACCCTAATTATGGAGTTGTTAGTGGAGGTTGAAGATATGCCTTATATTGTGATCTATCACAATCCGTATTAAACAACAACTAAACTAGTTGAAAATAATGGGATAATAATAAACAAGATAAATAAGGACTCTTGGTAGCTAAGATATCAACGTTGTAATCCGATCCAATATCCTCAATCCAAGGGATCAGATAAGCATGATCTAATCCGATTCTCCAAAATAGTTTTCTCAAGTGATACAATCTTCATTGATGTGCTAGATACACACCACAATATCAACACAACTCAAGAATCAAGTTCAATAAATTGCCAAATAATCGCAGGAAATCTTTTGATAACATAGATTCCTATTTCTTAATGATATCCCATGATCAAGACAATTGACTGAATCTCGTGAAACCGTTTCATAGAAGTTCATTGATATCTTCTTTTTATGAAACAAATCGACTTCGATTCTTGAATAATCCACATCACTTCTGCTACTATTGTAACAAAAGATTTCATTTTTATGTGGAAAAAGCCCATATCAATAATGATGATTTTATGTATGAACAATTCCTCAATATATTGTTCATTCGTAACAAAATATTTTCTTTGTGCGGCGGTTAAAAAAAAACATTTTTTGTGGGGAATCTCACAAATATGAAAATTGTCCAACTTTGTTGTAACACTTCAAGAAGTGGCCACTTCCTCAAGTACATTTTAGTCATTCCATGTTTTTCAACAAATGTGGAATATTTAACTCAAGCTTCACAAGCTAGTTTTATTCTTTTTTTATTAGTACAATAGTTTGGAGTGATGGTTAAAACTTCTTCAATCTTATATGACATGGGTTCAAACTCTTTTTTTTTTGGATAAATATAAAAAATTTATACATGAACTTTGAATCAATATACAATTTGATAAATGATCTTTTGTTTTTTGCAATTATATACATTAAATTTTGATTTTGGTTTAATTATACAAAATTAAATAAATGAATACATCAACTTTTTATATTATACAAGGATAATTATTTGTATATATAATATGTAAATGTAAAATGGTGTTATATCGAAAATGATATTAGTTTTTTTTATAAAAGTTGAATGAAATTAAAAATTATATATAAAATTACACAAAATCAAAATTTAGGTATGATATTACACGTTTAACTAAAATTGTTAAAATTCTTGTGTAGTTTTGAATTACTTTTTAATAAGTTTAATACTGCACTTCAACACCTTGGGTTGTAGTGGGCTGAGAACTGAAAGCCCAAAATCTCTAAGAGAAGCAGTCGATGGCCTACCGCTATAGTCCATCACCCATTAACCTAGACACCTTCTCTGCTACATTGTTAAACCCTAACCAAAACTCATTCCCCAGTTCCCAGTTCCCAGTTCTCACTCAATCAGTCTTCGAATTTGTTTAAAAAAAAATGCAATCTCCGCTTAAAAAATGAAGCTAATCTCTGCAACTCTAAGTTTCTTAACCAAAATGCTTGTATCTCTCCGCAATCTCTTACACATCAACCGCAGAATCCCTGCCAGAGTAAGCCACCCTTTTCTTCTCTTTCAAAACCCTCATCTCCTCAGTTTTTCTCCACCCTCCAATAACTCTATTATTTTCTGCCCTTTTGTTTTGTTCACTAGTTTTTGTTTTGTGATCAAGTTCCCATTTGGGACTAAGTCTAATTGTAATACAAACATTTTTTTAGATGATTTCAGTAGGGAATCATTGTGTAGAATCATTCGACAGGACCAATGGAATGACCCAAAGATTGTCAGTTTATTTGGTTCAAGCTTGGCACCCATTTGGGTGTCTAAGATCTTGGTTGGTTTGAAACAGGAACCTCATTTGGCATTGAAATTCTTCAAATTGGCGAAAACCCAGAAAGGGTTTAGCCCTACAAGTGAATCTTATTGTAGATTAGTACACATTTTGTTTTATGGTAGAATGTATTTTGATGCTACTGCTGTTCTTAAGGAATTCGTTTTGTCAAGGCGTGGGGTAGTGTTTCCAGGTTGCGATTTTTTTGATGTTCTTTGGTCTACTAGGAATGTTTGTCCGTATGGTTTTGGGGTGTTTGATGCTTTGTTTAGTGTGTTGGTGGATTTGGGATTACTTGAGGAGGCTAGCCGATGTTTTACGAAAATGAAAAGGTTTAGAGTTTTGCCTAAAGTTCGTTCTTGCAATGCTTTTTTACATAGGATTTGTAAGTCGGGGAGAAGGGACCAATCTCGGAGATTTTTGGAGGAAATGGTTGGGGCTGGCATCGCCCCGTCAGTTTACACTTATAATATAGTGATAGATTGTATGTGCAAAGAAGGGGACTTGGAGACTGCAAGAATGTTATTTAGACAAATGAAAGAGATTGGCCTAACACCGGATGTTGTCACATATAACTCCCTACTTGATGGATATGGAAAGGTAGGATTTTTGGATGAAGTCCTTTTCTATTTTGAAGAGATGAAGAACGTAGGGTGTGAGCCTGATGTAATTACATACAATGCCTTGATAAACTGCTTTTGTAAATTTCAGATGATGCCTCGTGCTTTTGAGTTTTTTCGTGAAATGAGGAATAAGGGGTTGAAACCAAATGTTGTTACTTATAGCACATTTATTGATGCATTTTGCAAGGAAGGGATGATGCAGCAAGGGATTAAATTCTTAGTTGATATGAGGCGGCTTGGTCTTTTACCCAATGAGTACACGTATACTTCTTTAATCGATGCTAATTGTAAAGCTGGTAACCTAACTGAAGCATTGAAGCTGGCTAATGAGATGTTGCAGGCAAATATTGCCTTGAACATTGTTACATATACAACTATAATCGATGGCCTTTGTGAAGCAGGGCGAACGAAGGAAGCAGAGGAAGTTTTTAGGGCAATGCTGAAAGCTGGTTTAACTCCTAATGTGCAAACTTATACTGCCCTTACTCATGGCTATATGAAAGTTAAGAAGATGGAGCATGCATTGAATCTTTTGAAAGAAATGAAGGAGAAAAGCATTAAACCTGACCTTTTGTTGCATGGAACTATCATCTGGGGACTATGCAACGATGATAAAATAGAAGAAACTAAATTTGTCACCGATGAAATGAAGGCATCTGGACTGAGTCTGAATCCAGTCATATATACTACAATCATGGATTCTTATTTTAAGGCGGGGAAAACCATTGAGGCACTGAATCTGCTAGAAGAAATGTGGGACCTGGGAATTGAAGTTACAGTTGTGACTTTTTGTGTTTTGGTTGATGGTTTGTGCAAAAATGGATTGGTTCTAGAGGCAATTAATTATTTCAATAGAATGCCAGATTTCAATTTACAACCTAATGTTGCAGTTTATACAGTATTGATTGATGGCCTCTGTAAAAATAATTTCATTGAAGCAGCCAAAAGCATGTATGATGAAATGCTAAGTAAAAATTTGGTTCTGGATACAACTGCTTACACTGCTTTAATAGATGGCAATCTGAAGCACGGGAATTTTAAGGAAGCTTTGAATCTGCGGGACAGAATGATTGAAATGGGCATGGAGCTTGATTTGTCGGCTTACACTTCCCTGGTTTCAGGGTTTTGCCGATGTGGCCAGTTAGAGAAAGCAAGAGAATTTCTGGATGAGATGATAAGCAAGCGTATTCTCCCTGATGAAATTCTTTGCATTGGTGTATTAAGGAAGTACTATGAGCTCGGACATGTTACTGAAGCCATTGAGTTGCAAAATGAAATGGCTAAGATGGGTTTAATTACTAGTCCTGTCCATCTTGCTGTTCCGAGTGTACAAACTTAAAGTCTAATTGTTTGGTCCTCTTGTTCAAGCTGTGTACAAAACATGAACTGGAGGACTGGGGTGTACCATAAAATAGAATAAGAAACTGTGGGCAATCCTGGTCGTGAGAATGCAAACATGTTTGAGCAGAATCGTTGATAACAAATCCTTACTGTGTCGTTTCTTAGTGATGCAAAACTGTGGGCAGAAGATGTTTTGTTTTGGAGCCAAATAAGCTTTTGGTGCACTGTGCATAGATCGTATGTTCCATCCCTTGATGCTGACTGGTGAGTTATGGTCACAACTGATAACTTTAGTTTCTTCAATGTGTAGAAACAGTGGGAATAGTGTATCTTATTGATGCATAGTTTTTATAGGATGAGACTACAGTATAAGACGTCTTAGTAATAGAACTGATAAAATTAGATTTGGTTTTCCAATACTCTTCGTATTTGCTTTTGATTTCTTATATTATCATGAAATATTGAAAGTGATAGGGTTTATCCTTAATTGGACGTTTTAAAGGTTGTGTTCACGGTACTGGAATGTTAGAACATCTAAACATTTCCGGGAATTAGAAAAGCCTATGTTATTCAGACTCTGATGAGTGTTGGATACGGGTATGCGTCTAAAATGGGTATGCTCAACCTTTTTCTAAGTTTTCTGTGCATTTGGAGGGTCTTTGTAGTGTCCTATTTTCATACCCATGTCTGAATATGCATCCAAAAAAGAAAATGAAGACCCAGAATAATATAGAAAACAGCTAACGACAAGTTGTTGCTTGACAATATATCCTCTCCCGGTCATTTGAATGATTGATCTTGATATATGTACTTATGGCAGTTTATGGTTCAGGCTTCAGAAGTTGTTTTGCACCAACAAACTGTCGTAGTTATTGAATATCTCTGATTTTTTTTTTCACGTCAGCAACATATTTATGTGCCAAAGCTCTCCACTAGGGATAGTTCTTCAACATCAAACCTGTAGGCATTGATAAACTACTCAGCACTACCCAATAGATCTGAATGCTAACTACCGATTTCTTAGCACTGTTAGATTTCCTATGTGTCAATTCAATAATGTTTCCTTTTCCCCTAGTAGTTTTGACACCTGATGGCTGCTATGGAAGTTATACAAGTTCAGTTGAGAAGTAGGTTTGAGGAACTGATTCTTTGTATGATTTTGTTGAGTGTTGACGACCATGCTTCTTTAGGTGATAGCATCTTTGCACTGACAAATACCAAATTTTTATTCAACTGAATTACAGTCAGCATATACAATTAAGTCCATGGTTACAATATCAAGACTCTTGTGGAGAGCTCATAGTCTGAGTTTACATCTATGCCACAAACATTTTTCCAAAAATACATTGTATCTTATGAATTTTAAGTAATTTGGGTAGGGTTTGGTGTATAAGAATCCAGATGCCTCTTTTATCATCAATTTAAGACTTCCTTTTTTTGTTCACTAGCTTTCTTGTCAGGGTTGCTTTTCAGTTGACCTGTATCGTGCTAGCTTCAATGGCTTTCATTTTTTTAATACACTTATCATTTAGGTAAAGCAAAGCTGCATTCCTCAATCCGCATACTTGTACTCTTGACTGTCGGTGCAGATAAAAAGGTTTACAGCAGATGATACTGTTCTCTTCAGGTAAGTTTTTAGTATTATATATTTTTCTCTTTATTTTATGTGGGAAAACTAGTGCCATAAAAACTGTGAAATTGGTTTCTTTTTTCCGTTTCCAATTCCGTATTTAATGATGAATCATTATTTCGGTTATATGTTTATGGATGCATATTTTTATGTTTAATTACTTCGGTTTAGATATCTAGGATTATTGATGTGTTATAGTTAATGCAATTATTGAGCTTGTGTAAACTGACAAGGAAGGCTATGTTTGACCTGCAAACACAGAGATCAAATGGAGATTCGAATTTGATTTCTGGGACTACAATGTCAAACTCTATGGAGGAGAATGTTAAATGTCTTCTCCAGTTGTGGGTTTGATGGGTATAAGACTAATGTATATTGTGTTGGAGGCAGTAGATCTGGGTGATGCTATAAGCATGACAAGGTTTGTGTGCATCAGAGACAACAGCGATAGCGAAGCAACAGTGGTTTGTTTTCTGGGCCCTTCTGCACCACATTGAGGAGATCAGGTAGGCGTTGGAGTTTGAATTATTGAACGAGCCAATGAAGGTCAGGGATCTCTGTATGGAATCGGAAGAAACATTATCTGTTTGGGAAGCTGGGACAGTGTTAATCTACTATGCCTGATTGATCTGCAGTTGTAGTAGGCTTGACAAGTATAAAACAGACATATATCGTGTTGGCATTGGCATATGTCCAGCACCGAAAGCTCCGGGTAAATGCCAGGATTATGTGCATCGAGTGATATCGAAGCATAAAGCCGGACAGGCAATGAGGTTGGATTTATGGGGCTTACTTCTATGATCCTTTGAGGAGTCGGACAATGAACGGGTAAACTATAAAAATAATTACTTTTGTTTGCTTTAGATTACAATTTAGTCGCTTATGTTTGAAATGTTACGTTTTAGTTGCTGATGTTATCGTTTTGTTATGAAGTGGTCACTCTATCATTAAACTCCATTACTTCCTTAACAGCAGTTCTACGTTGCAATTTAAATGGGTTTTAAATGCCAACTTGGATGTTCAATTGTTAGTATAAAAATAAGTTTTTAATTAAATAAATTTTATTTGGATTGCCATGTAGGATATTCAAATTAGTATTTAAAATCCATTTGAACTGTCGTGTAGGATTGCCGTTACGTAGGTAACGAAGTTTAATGGTAGTGTGACCACTTCGTAACAAAACGATAATGCAAGTGACTAAAACGTAGTATTTCGAACGTAAGTAACTAAAACTTAATATTTTAAACATAAGTGACTAAAATGTAATCTGATGCAAACAAAAGTGATTATTTTTATAGTTTACCCGACAATGAACATGCTCGACCACCTAACTTATTACAGAAGTCTGAAATAGTTTGCAGAATTATGAATCATTCATGTAAAAACTAGTTTTAAAGTTGCAAGCATTTCAGTGATTCGGAGCTTTAGTTTTCGAACATAATAATACTCTTTTTAGTACAGATCACACTTGAGCATAGACTACGATGTTTCAGTTAATTTCATTTTATGACGATATCTTATTTTCTTTGAAATATATTTTTTATAATAATAATTTTTTTTAACTCAAGGATTCAGCTAATAGCTGCACTAATTTAATAAAGAATTTATATAAAATACAAATAAATCTTAATTATAATAACAAATGTTAAAATATATCATAAGTTTCTTTTTATTTTTATTTTTTGTAAATTTGGAATTGAGTTTTTGTATTTTTAGAAATTTAATCTATTTGCTTTTCAACTTTTAAAATTTAGATTTAATTGTTAAAAGTTAAAATTATTTTATTAAATTTAGGTTTATGACTATTGAGTGAGTTTTTTTTCATATAATGATTTTTTTATTCTCAAATTTTATAAAAAAAAGTCATGGATTGCTACATCGATAACATGTTAATATTTAATTAATTTTTTAAAATTTAAAAATATTAATTTTTATACTTTTAAATAATGTTAATGATTTCTAAATTTTAAAAACAATTTTTATAATTCTTTTTAGATTTTTTTTAAATTAAAGAAAATAATTACATTTTTACATGTCATTCAGGTCAACAAAATTAAAAGGAATGTGATTTGACAAAAAAATAAATTTTTTAAGTAAAATTGCAAGAGGTAAATAAATTATTATGTTTTTTAATTTAAAAATACCATACTAATAAAATTAACCAAAATAATTGGATCGAAATTTAAAATAAAAAATAAAAAATAAAAAAGGAAATTACAGTGATATATATTAAGCAATGACAAATTATGCAATGAATAAATTAAGTCAGTGATATTTTGGATTAGTAAACATAAACAATCCAGTAAATAAATAAAGATGACCGCTTAAACTTCTGTTTACTTTCACTTGTGTTTAAGAAGTTAAATCCTCTAGACTCATATGCGCTAGAATTTAAAGGAAAAACCAAAAATGAAGCGCGTTTTGGACGAAAGTTCAGACGATGGATTGGAAAATCATTCTTTCAAGCCTTCCCGGGTTTCAAAGAAAAGCCCTAACCCTCCTCCAATCAAATCTTTCTCTTTCTATTCCCAATCTCACACTAATTATTCCGGCCAAAGCAGCGACGATTGCGTCGAAATCCAACAGTTGGAGGACGACGGGGTCTCCAACTTGGAAGACGACGATGTTGAAGCCGAGGATGTCGCCCGGCCTGTCAACCGTGTCCGTCGATTCGTGGTTGACGACGACGAGGAAGACAATGAAAATGCTTGCTCTGATGAGGTGTTTGATGTTGAGTCAAGTGAAGAAATGGAGGAACTGCAAGAGGATGACGTGGTAGGGAAGGCGTTGCAAAAGTGTGCGAAAATATCGACTGAGCTTCGGAAGGAGCTTTACGGGAGTTCTGCTGCTTCTTGTGAACGATACGCCGAAGTAGAAGCTTCTTCCGTGAGAATCGTTACGCAGGTATATTTTATTGAAAAGAAGTTGAAAGCATCTTATTTTTTTTTGTTTGGTTACTGAGAAAATTGAGGCAGCGAAGGCCGTGATCACTCGAACTTTTTGTCTATATCTATATATATTTATTTAGAAAAGAGCTCTATGAAATTGCAAAAGTTTGCATTAAGTTCAGATCGACTTAATTAGGTGAATGCATGTCATTATGCTTTATGTTTAAGCTGTAGTTTGATGGAAATCACCACAATAGTTGCAAATTGGTATTGCTTGAAATTTCGTTTTGACATCATTTTTGTGGAGACGATTGTTTTGAGATACTACATGGCTGAAATCGGGGAATGTATGAATGCAATATCTGTTCAACATTACCTTTTGGTTTTCAGATAGGCTTGTTTCTAAATTGGCTTATGTCTTACTCTTGCAGAATGATGTTGATGTTGCATGTGGGGCTGCGGATTCTGGTTTTCAGCCAGTTCTCTAGCCATATCAACTAGTTGGTGTAAACTTTCTTCTTCTGTTGCATCGAAAGGGTATTGGAGGAGGTACTTGTTTTGATCTTTGGACACCAGTTCTGTTATGCCTGGGCTTTATATTTCTAGGTTTTTCTGTTATTGATGTGGTTCCTAAATAATAATTTGTATTTGTTGCTGAGATTTGATAAATTCTTGAGCACATTCCTATATCTAATAGAATTAAGCTGAGAAGTAAGAACAAACGGTTTCTGTAAAACCTAAATGCTCATTCTTAGATGTCTGTATTGGCCTAGATTCTCATGTATAGTTGGAGATCTTTAATTTTTATTGGGTGACTAAAATTTAAGATGAAGAAACAGAACATGAAATTCAGAACTATGGGTGGTGTTGTCAAAACTTGTGTTGCATGATAACTGCATCAACCTTCATCATCTGTCACTTTCTTGGAATGTGTCTATAACTTTGGTTGGGAAGGGGGGAGAAGGAAATGATAAGAAACTTGAGTAATAATGGCTTTCTAGAATAGATAATATTTAGGTTTTATACTCTTAATTTTCAGGGAATGATATTGAATTTTTGTTCAGTTTAAGAAAGCCACGAAAGAGATCTTTCAGATTCATGATTGTTTCAATAAGTTTCCAATTTGAAAAGAAAAAGAACGTGACAAGAATTTGGCAGGGTTGGGGGTCCTATTGCTGCATTTGATTTTGAATAAACCAAACAGGGAATGGTTGTTTCTTTTGCTTTCTTTTTTCATATACTGATGTTAATTGTAAAGTAATCTGGCCTTCCAGTTTTTTACTGGCTAATAAGTGTGGTACACAATCATCAATACTTATTGCTATTAGTCTGTTGCAACCTATATATTAGATGCTGATGCTTCTTTGTCTAGATTTTTTTCACTGTTTTGGATGCTGATTGTCTGGTTTTTGTTGACTTGATCCAATTCTTTTCTTATTTGAAAATCGTCCCTCTTCCAAATAATTTATTATTATTACTCGCTTGTCAAATTCATGCCCAAGTCAATTGATGCTGCAATTTGGGGCAGTCGTGTTAATAAGATATATATGCACGAAAAGATTTGTCCCTAGACTTATAATTTTAGGCTCCAAGTACATATTTGTCTATGTTTTAGGTAATTGGTATGGTTTGGAAGGGCTAACAACTTTTTATACATGTGCAGCTATATTGGCAGATGAGATGGGTCTTGGGAAAACCATTCAGGTACCAGAAGACTAATTTGTTTTGCCAGATAAATCTTGTCTACATTTCATTTTATCAGGCTAAATTGCTTTCCTCTACAGGCTATTACATATTTAACTTTGCTGAAACATCTGAAAAATGATCCTGGTCCTCATTTGATAGTTTGTCCTGCCTCAGTTTTAGAAAACTGGGAAAGAGAACTTAAGAAGTGGTGCCCAACCTTTTCTGTACTTCAGTATCATGGTGCTGGCAGAGCAGCTTACTCGAAAGAGTTGAGCTCTTTGTCCAAAGCTGGATTACCACCTCCATTTAATGTCCTCCTTGTGTGCTATTCACTTCTTGAAAGACACAGGTATGCTTTTTGTTATCTGGGTTTGTGTTCTATTCTGTTTGTTTGTCTACATGAGTGTGTACATGTGTGTATTTGGTTTTTATTAGTGGTTTCTATAGTGTGCAGCAGAAGGATGATCGTAAAATTCTGAAACGTTGGCATTGGAGCTGTGTGCTAATGGACGAGGCCCATGCTTTAAAGGATAAGAACAGCTATAGGTGGAAAAACCTAATGTCAGTTGCTCGAAATGCAAAACAGCGTCTTATGCTAACAGGCACACCACTGCAAAATGATTTACACGTACTATTACCTTCTCCTCTGTCCTAAAGTAATTCTAGAACCAGAAGTAATTTAAGTAAATAATGGTTATTGAGCATTGTGGTGGTATGGTTCAGTGAGTCATATGGTTCACATTATTGAGAAAAGTTCTGTTATGCTGAAGCATAGAATTTCATCCATTAAAAACTATTTCTCAAAGAGAACCAAAATTTAGTATGGGAAAAATGAAGCAATTCTTTTCAATGTAGACTGTATTATGACAGCAATATTTCAACTCAATGAATCATGCTTTGAATTTCTAGTTTAGATAAAAATGTCTTTTGTTCCTTAGTCTTTCATATATTTTCTTTGCTGTCAATGGAATCCCATTTTGGTAAGAAATACCTTTCCTGTTATCATGAAACCTTCTGATAAGATTTTTCTTTTGTCTGAATAAAATGCTGCTGGTATTAGAAAATATGTTTTCTAAATATGCTTCTGAGTATTGTACATGTTATTTTGTTGCTGCTGAGTGGATAGCTTTTTGTTGCAGGAGCTGTGGTCGTTGCTAGAGTTCATGATGCCTGATCTTTTCGCCACTGAGGATGTAGACTTGAAGAAGCTACTAAATGCAGAAGATAGGGAGTTGGTTGGTCGTATGAAGTCCATTCTGGGACCATTCATCTTGAGGCGTCTGAAATCTGATGTCATGCAGCAACTCGTCCCAAAGATCCAACGGGTAGATGCTTTCTTACTCTTAGGTTTTGGTTAGATATTGTGTATACTTTATTGAGGGACTTTAATTTGAAAATTCTTCTGTAGCGGTAACTGTTTCAATATTCTAGTGTAGCTAAGTATCCCTTTTGCAGGTTGAGCATGTAATTATGGAGAAGCAACAAGAAGATGCATATAGGGAAGCCATAGAGGAGTATCGTACAATCTCACGAGCACGGATAGCTAAGCTTTCAGAATCTGATATGAATAATATTGTTGGAATTCTTCCTCAACGTCAGATCTCAAACTATTTTGTTCAGTTTAGAAAGGTGCTTCATTATATTCCTTATCTTTCCCTTGCCATGTATTTAATTTCAAAAGGGTCTCTGGTGCTTAAACCTAATATCTTTGCTTTAAACTTCTCTAGATTGCAAATCATCCATTATTAGTGAGGCGAATTTATAATGATGAGGACGTTGTTTGCTTTGCTAGAAGGTTACATTCAATGGGTGTTTTTGAATGTACCTTGGACAGAGTAATTGAGGAACTAAAGAATTACAATGACTTCTCTATTAATCGGGTAATTCTTTTGATTAAGAAATTTCCTTTTCCCTTTTCAAGACTTGAGGCTTGCGGTGATTACTGTTTGTTTTAAGTATATTTATTCTTTATTCTGTTTGTTTCTTAGTTCCTCTTTCAAGAAACGAGAGTCATTCAATATATTTGAAGTAGTTTATAGAATAGGAAATTTAAATTATTTGTGAAGGTTGAAAAAGAAGATAGATCAGAGTTAACAAGGAAGACTTTTAAGTACTGGAAAAGGATGAGAATATCTTTGAGTATCAGGGTTGCAGGTTGGTTGGTAGTTTCTCTTCATTTTATCAGCATGTTCCCTAAATTTTCCACTCAATATGAAGACCTGTAGTTTAGTTCTCTTTCTGCAATAGTTCCCTTAGTAGTGAACCTATTTTAAGTTGTTTTGTAGTATAAAAACAGTTGCAGACTGATTCAACCTAAAAGCTTAAATTCTGAGGTGAGTGATTGAAACTGGTTTTCAACACCAATATGTTCTGAGCCCATAATTGACTTTTATGTCGAAACTGAGATGAGGGAACTCAAGATTTGAATAATATTTTAGTCAACCTAAATTGCTATGTGAGTGATCAAGGATGTGATTTTAATTACTGACAACTTCAATGATAATGTAGGCTATTTTTTTTTGTCATATATGTTCTTGGGTGTCCATAGGCCAGGCTGTGGTCCAAAATTTTTCTTTTAAGTTCTTTACCCAAGCCTAGTCGGTGGTCAGCCACTAAGGAAAAAAAAGTTACATATTTTTATAGTTAATTTTTAATAATTTTATTGTTAAATACTAATTTGAGCTGGTCCAAATTTGTAAAAACCTTGTCCAAGGTCTGGCCTGTATAGGCCATATGACTGGATTGACTTTTGGGTCAGTCTTAGTGGTTTTGCTCCAAGTTCATTTTAGATTTATCTGGTCTTCCAGTTTGGGTCCTCTTTTCTCCTTTGAGGCTTGAGGTTAAAGCATATTAGGTCATTATGATGTGGAATGGATCCATCACCATCAGTCAACCATAAAAGTAGGTTGATGGATGCTTCCTTGTGGTGTTCACCGTCCATATAATATTTAGCATACTGATACCTACATAATTTTCAAAGATCGAATGTAGTTTCAATTACGACATTTAAACAACCTAATGAAAACGAAATACAGACCTATTTGCAGAGCTTTATTTTGGATGGCATGTTTTGTTACAGTTTCTATGAAGTACTGGTTAGAATTGATGTTATATTTATTTCAGTTCTAAGCAGACCTAATGAATACAATAAACTACGAATTTATCACTTATTGATCACTTTATCCAAATGCTATTAATCCACAAATTTACTTGTTTTAGACCTCAATGTTCAAGTGTGATCATTCATATTTAAACTTATCTTTCCAAATAGCTTATTCCATTTCAATCGTGACTAGTGGATCAGAAACTGATGAGTACCTTTTGTGCATACAATTCCCTTTTATTCTTCTTCTCTGCGTAATGACGGCTATAACTGCTAAGTTTATGCTGGTGTCTCTTTTTGCAATTTTAAATCTAATGTGACCAAAATTATAATTTTTTTTATTTTATAGTTTTGGTATTCATATATTTGTTTTAAACATCGTTAATACAGCTTTTAATTCGCTATGGAATTACTGGTGGTAAAGGAGCTCTTTCTGATGAGTATGTTATGCTTTCAGCTAAATGCCAGGTATTGTTTATTCTCTTTCTCTTTCATCCTCCTAACTGTCATGCATCAATTACATTTGCGTGTGATTTATGTTGCTGCAGGCTTTAGCAAAGCTTCTCCCTTCACTCAAGAGAAGTGGGCATCGAGTTCTGATTTTTAGCCAATGGACATCAATGCTTGATATCTTAGAGTGGACTTTAGATGTTATTGGAGTTACATATAAACGGCTTGATGGAAGGTGTTGCTTACATTCTGCTTCACTAGATTTTTCTTTGTCCTCCTTTATGGGATAAAAGTTTTGTTGTTTTCTTTTAAATTGCTGGTTCCAGTTTTCTACTATGAGGCTTAACTAGTGCAGGCATTTTTTACGGGCAGATAAACATGGTGTTCCAGTTTCTTTTTCCTATACATTCTCTAACATTATCTGTGCATTGAATATTTCTTACTTTGAGCAGTACTCAGGTGACTGATAGGCAGACTATAGTTGATGATTTCAATAATGACACTTCAATATTTGCGTGCTTGTTGTCCACGAGAGCTGGAGGGCAGGGTTTGAACTTGACAGGAGCTGATACTGTAATTATCCATGACATGGATTTTAATCCACAGATTGACCGGCAGGCTGAAGATCGTTGCCATCGAATTGGCCAAATTAGGCCAGTTACTATATACAGGTGCTCAGAAATACCCTTCTTTTCCCATTTTTTATTTCTTCTTCTTGGCTCATCAATGCATTGTGAAGTTGTAGATGCAAAATTAACATAGTTTCGTATCATTTGCAGGCTGGTTACTAAAGGTACTGTTGATGAGAATGTTTATGAGATTGCAAAAAGGAAGTTGACTCTGGATGCTGCAGTGCTAGAGTCAGGTATTGATATAGAGAACGAAGGTGACACATCTGAGAAAACGATGGGACAAATACTGACATCACTACTGATGAACTAGAACTAAACTAGTATGTGATAGATTTTTGTTTTCTTTACTTTTGCTTATTCTTTGTACACATAAGACCCATTGTTGTATCAGTTCGTAGATGAAGAGAAAATTGTCTTGATCTATTAGATTTAGGATCATTTGAGGGGAAAATCAACCTTTAAAATTTTTAGGGCATGCCTTACATGGGTATTAATTAGCCAACACCAACATAGAAGAATATTTATGAGAAAATTATTAGCAGGAGAGATGGTGACTTTTCGGTGCCTTTCAGATAGAAGTATCAAAACCCCACCTCCTGAATGGCTCCATCTTCTCCTTAAAGAGAAACTAATTGATTTGTGATCTTACATTTGATATAGTAAAGAGTACCAATATTATTATTATCTTAGAACCCTTTTACTTGGTGGAGGTGGATTTACATCGGTATGAACAAATTTTGGTAGTTGGCAGCTAAGTTATTTTTGGAGGTGATTATTTGATACGGGTATGTGTTTGATAGGCTCAAGTATTTTTTTTCTTTTCTTTTCAAAGTATTATTTCCCTCTTCATGCTCAGAGGATTATATTTTGTGCTCATGTCCAAATGCGTCAAATATAGTTATTGAACATTTGTATTTTAGGAAAAATAAATAACTTGGATAGATACGGAGCATATTAAGAAGAATGAAGAGTACCTTAGAGAAAATAAAGCATCTGAGTAATATAGATTAGTAAATTGGTAAATTTCTGGTAAGCTATGAAGATGCCTCGGAGTTTAGGGAATTTGGATATGCAGATGATATGAACTGTTAATTAGCGTTCTGATGTTTGAATGATGGAAAAGTTTGAGGGCAGGAATATATTTTCACAAGAACGAACACTTCTCTATTGATTGACTCAAACATACCACGTGATAAAATTTCATGCGTAAACTATTTTTAGTTCAAATTGCAAATTCTGCTTTTTTTAAATCTTGTAATTGGCATGTAGTATATGGTAGGCATAAGGTTTGTAATACAAGGCACGAGGGAGGGAATATTTGTGGGATAGGGATGGAGAGCAGCCCCCCCATGTGGAGGGCTGGAGGCGGAGAAAAGATGCAGGGGCCACTCCAGGGTGGGGCGCCCTACAATTACTTCTCGTCTACGGCCTACCCTACCAAATAACAATTGCCATCACCATTGGACCGTACTACCTATCTCTACCGAGGTAATTCATGTCTCCTTTGTTCACATGATATATTTTAAGGTAAATAAAAGATAAAATGTTATTTCTAAGGTACTGTTGATACGAAATGTTAAATACTTTAATAATGATTAAGAAGTCGAGATTCGAAGGTACACATGTTTTTGAATACTAAAATAAAAGAGAAATCCTCTCAAATTTTGGATTAATTTTTAATATTGGATAAGTAACGCCCACCTTCGAAAATTAATGGTAGATATAAAGACATGGTTTTAGGTAAGCAATGGTCCAGAATCTATAAATGGGTTGCATGGAGGAGGTAAAATGAGTGAGTCCATCAATCAATGATACTAAAAGAGGGGGTTTGGGAATGGGAAAAACATGGAAAAATTGTTAGTTGGAATGTAATTTCGCTTAAAATTCCGTTTTAAAGATATTTGTTGCTGCGTCCATCCCCATCTCCTTTTTCTCTCTCTTTCTCTTTCATGTTAAGAGAATCTTTTTACGGCTTTGATGAAAATGATGATTGATGGAGAAAATTTGGCTGCCCGTGACCTCCAACCGTCTCTTTTACTTGCTGTCATTATTTGTAGGTTAAGTGGTTAAAATTTACCCCCCAAAAGAACAGAAAATTCCTGCTTAAAAGTGACACCATGAATCATTTGATTTGTTCAGGTTTGGTTTCTACTTTCCTTTGTGCTTTTAGACTCTGACGGAAGGTCGTTTTGATTTTTAAAAAATACATTAAAAATTAATTGAACTGAAACTGACTTCAGTTTTTTTTTTGACAGAAAACTGACTTCAGTTGATTGGTTTAATAGGTTTTCTATTATATATAAAGAAAAAGGTTGCCTAAAGACTAGATCTTGAGCATGAACATGAAGTCAACCATAAACTTGAAATTAAAAACAAATCTCTTGTTAGTGATTTAGAATAAAAAAATTAAAACACTTCAAAATTAGTATTTTTCAATAATTTATTTTTACATACCTTTGATAATTCAAAATAACAAATAATTTTGATAGATTTTTTTCTATAAAAAAGTGTGGAACATGATATGTAAATAAGTAAAATCTTTTAATTAATTCAATTTTAATTTATTTGTTTTTACATTTTATTATTTCATAAAAAATGATGTTTAAAATTTAATTTTATCTAGAATAAAGTGAAATATTTAAAAATTAAGGATGCAAATTTTTATAATTTAAAATTTTTATTTATCAAACACTCAAATTCTATTTGGTAATCAATTATAAATAATATATTTTATAATTTAAAATTTTAATTATTGCTTATCTTTTAATACTTTAATTTTTAATTTATCAATTAGTTTAAAAAAAATTAGGTAGGAATAATAAATAAGTTAACTTTTGTAATACAAGTTAAGGAGAATTAGCAGGATTTTCTGGAACTCTACTGTCAGAATAAGAACAGTGATGGATTAATTAGATTTGTTTAATTAATAAAACTTAAACACTCCATTACACAGAAGAAGGAATTAAAATAAAAAAAGAAATAGTGGGGGTGGTGGGTAGAGGTCATATTCCCAGTGCTTGTCAAAACATGTCTCTCTCTCTTAAATGCTTGAATCCGAGCAGAGAGACAGTAAAAAGTAAGAGAGGCGAGGCAAGGGCAATGGAGGAGTGGGCGCCATGTGTCCTTAGAAACCCAGGTGTCGCCATCAGCTCACATGCATGAAACCCAATTCACATGTTTCCCTGTTTTAATGAAAAATTGTACATTCATTCTTGTGGGTATTCATTCCAGTTTCACCATCTCCATATTAATTGCAGTTCCTTTTTAACTGCTGCCTGGCTACACCACACAAAGCTATCCATCCCAACTTCTAAACACTGTTTCAAATGTGCTCCGCCGTTTTTCAACTTCTCCACTCCCTTACACCCTCTAACTGTGAAAACAACTATTTTATATGGATGATACACAGCAGGGATGCAGTGCAGTGTATAACATCTTACATATATTTTATAATATTTTATTATTTATTTTTAATGACTTTGAAAATTAGTTATTAAATATATATCGTAATACTTTATGAATCTTATGCCAATAAATAAATGAGACTTTAATTCATAGTATTTTGGTGTGTGTTTAAATTATTTCGATTGGTTGGTGAAACTAATTCACTCCAGGGATAGATATACTCTACTCAATATTACAAGCTTACAGTATAAATACAAACTAGTGGGTGAATTTTATTTTATTTAATTAAAATATTTGAAATCAAATTTAAAACATTATTTTATATTTTAAAATTGTTGTTTAATTTTGTTAATATAGCAACAAAAAAAAAACTTTATGGATATTATTAAATTTTAATAATACATTATACATTACATTATAATACAAATATTCTAAGCACTATAAATGGTTAACTAAATAATAATTGTTTTTTTACTTATAAATAATGATTTAATTATTTCAATCATCATTATCTAAATTAATGGGTTTGCATACTTAAAATGGAAAAAATTAATTTTAATATTAGTAATATAGATATACTTTGAGATTTAAGATTTAATAATTTGGCATTTTAAAATAATTCTCTGAATTAATGCTAGTTTATTGATAGGGATAATGATTTATACTTAAAAAGTTTAAATTATAGTTCTATTCATTTGTTGTAGATAGGATTAATTTAATTTGAAGTTTAAAGGTAGAACTTTTGTTACCGTAATTGCTCTTTATTAGTATAATAATCATTAATGTTTGAATGGGTCAATGAATATTATTTTTACTTATTTTGTTTTATGAGTCGAAAAATAAAAAAGATAACCCTCGTCCCCTTTTACATCAACAATGTATGTCAAAAATTAAATTTACGAAGGCTCTTATATTCATTAAATTATCTTTCACAATACAAATCTTAAGAAAAAAAAGAGCAAAAATGGAATATAATTATCTCAATATAACCTAATACCAATGATCTTAAACAAGTCCCTTATATATGTATATATTACGGGAAACTATTTGCAAGTAAATTGGAAAAACCGGTACTTATGTGTAGTACCATCTAATTTAGATGCTTGTGATATAGATACTCAATATGTTTACACAGTTTAATTTTCTTACGTTTATGGAGCTTTCTCAGAGAGATAATCTACTATCTTAACAACTTGTATAACAACTAATTACAACATCTAATGCTCACTAGATTAGACTCCTCACTTTTGCACTTAAAATCTAGACAACTCTCCACTAAGTTTTCAACTTAAAATAATAACCAAGTAACATACTTGATTTTGCATTCAATCGTCTCATAGAAAATGTTCATCTTTGAACAAAAATAAGTGCTTTTAGATCAATAGATCACCTATACAAGTTTCCTCAATTTTTAAATAACCGAGCCTTTCTAACATGTTATATCAATTACAATCAATCTTCCCAAATAAATAGCATGATAATCTATATGTGGAATATCTCCAATGAGGCTAGGATAAGTTTTGAATCATCAGGGTATGCTTCCAAGTTTACCCAATCTGATCCAATCTCTTCAAACTTGGGAAGTTGATTTCCTTGATTCAATCCAAATCAATCTTCAAGATATGTCACTATAATGATTTGCATATCATAGATGAGCTTGTAGTTGTCCAAAGTATCAACAAAAATCAAAATTTCAGAATTTTGTTACCAAAATTTGTCAACGCAAAACATAGCAAGTTTCTGAGCGGAGCAAAATGCCAGCCACCAATAGAGATTACTCCTTAGCATTGCTAAAAAATTAGCTCAACATTCTCCCCATTTGAAATATTTTTAAACAAAACCATAATAGAAGAACATATGCAACAAAAAATACAAATGCTCCCTAAGTAACTTCCCCTTAATCAATTACACTTAACTATTAACATAATCAAACAAATAAACTATTCATGTCATAAAAAATACTATAAATTATATTATATTAGGCAGAATAGAAAATGGCTCACAAAATAACAAACCAAAGTAAAGAAAAATAGTCCATAAACAATTCCTAAAAAATGAACTTTGAAAATAAAAAAAGCTAAAATCATTTTCAGCATCCCAACTTTCTTCCAAGTTGCTCCCCTTTTTTGTTTATTAATGGTTCTGCCAAAGAGATACTGAAGTTGTTTGGCCAACAAATCATTCCCCAATACCTTGGCTTGATGTTGTTGAATGACTCATTTTTAAGAAGCAATCTCAGTATCCAAAAGTTGTAACATTCTTCGCTTGAAAGCTGAAAGACATCTTGGAGTTCCAGACTCAAAGCCAACTGGTGCAGGCATTACTTCTCCAGAACCAATTTCATCGTAATATTTTGTCAAAACTCGTTTAATTTTATTAATCGCTAACTCAAGCCCACTTATAGTATTTTTTTTTAAAAAATATCTTAATTTTAATTTAATATTTAATAATTATATATTCTTATTAAAATTTTAAACAAGACAACTTAACATATGTTTATATTATAATTATAATTTTTATGTGAAATAAATTACATATTATGTAAACTAAAATAAAATAAAATATTCTAATATTTAAAATTGGATTGGTTGGAGCTACACTCAAGATTAAAAAGAGATATTTTAAATTAGCTTTTTTTTTTGTTTAAAATCACTCTTTAGATTTAATATTTTTGTCCAAATCCTCTCAAAGATAGACTTCAAACTAAGCTGGCAATTCGACACTTGAAGAGGTTAATTGATGTGGACTTTAACTAATTGGAAAGGAAAAATGTTCGATATTTTGTTTAAATACACTATGAAAAGGTTTGGTTTAGGTTTATTTAGATAAGTCTTCTAAATTTAATCGAATTTTGATATATTTTAATTGTGACTTTTTTAACATGTAATCTTATACCTTAAAAATACCGTTTATATACATTTGCTACTGCTGCTGCTGCTGCTGCTTCTTCTTTTGTTTAAAATTTCCACTGTCTAAATCCCTGAATCAATATATACGCACACGTTTATAAGACCATGAAAGTTAAAGCTTCATGAAATTTGATTTGTTGGTATTTGTATATTATTTTTGATATATTTTGTTATTTGTAAATTATATACTACGATAAAAAAATATATGTTACTTTTATTTAAAAAAAACTACATTTAATAAATTACTGTATCAAGAAAATATTCATTACTTTTCTTTAAAAAAGTTATGACTTTAATTGAAATATGATTCATAATTGTTAATATATATAAAAGCACAAATTTAGAAATTTTTTTGAACTGATGAGAATAACTTTTATTTTACATCATATTACTGAATTCATATTTAAAAATAAAAAACTACAGTAACATAGAAGTTGTGATAACTACACATTATAATTACACATTTAAAAAAAATTATAATTTAATTTACAATTATTAATTTAAAAGTTGTTCTAATTTTAAAATAAAGTTATTACTTAAATAGAAATTTAAGAATAAAATATAGAAAAAATTGTGATAATTATAATTACACTTAAAATTGCAATTATAAGTAAAAAAAATGACTAAAAAAGAGTTGTACTAATTTTATTTTAAAACAAAGTTGTGCTAATTTTATTAAGGTAAAGTAAAGTTATTACTTAAATAGAATTTTAAGCATATTAATTATCACTTGATTAATATTAGAGTTAATTATGTTAATTAATTATTATTTTAAATAATCTTACTTCGCATTCATTATATAAAGTGAAACTATATGGTATATTTAATATATTAAAAATACTTTAATTGTAATTTAAAAATTTATTATTATATTTAAATTCACAAGCTAAATTTTTTTAATTGTATTTAATAACTCATATAAGGAATATTCTTTTATGTTAATTTTTGTAATTAAAAGTTTAATATTAAAAAAATTAATTAAATATTAAAGGCATAAAAACACATGCAATACGTATGTCATTAGAAATTAGTAACGTTTAATATTAAATATAATATTATATGTATTATTATCAAGTACATTAGTGGTGAATTTTTTTTAATTCCATGAACATGTTTGAAAAATTATCATGCATCTTTAAGATATATTTAAATAATAAATAAGACACTTGATAGTTTTTTTTTAAAACTTTGATGGTAGAGTTATATTAAATAATCGTACGTACGTATGTACGTTAATTGAGCTATCAACTAATATTATTGTGGCGCCTCAAACTCAGCCAGAACGATCTGACCCGAATTTTGAACGTTATATTAACCACTAAAGTGATTCTCCGTTTAAACCTTCCCAAGACACACCGACTGACTAAACACACCACACTATTAAACATGGAATATTAAAATCCTAATATCATACTTCCGCTGCACTACTCTGATAAACAAATCAACAATAAGACTAATTCATAATTTAATATTTAACAGGCAATTACTTCAAAACTTCAATTAATTAGACATGCATGCAACAAGGTGTTTTTAAAGGCTATATTTGAAAGGGGTTTTGGAAACCGTTTTATTTAAAAAAAAAGCATATGCTTAGATTTAAATCGTAACATGGTAAAAAGTTGGAAAAAAATTTCATACTACAAGGTTTGAAAATAGTATCATAGATTTATATATAAAAATCTTGTTTTGGAAAATAGATTAAACTACACACTCAATTCCATAAAGTTATCATTTAATTAGTTTACAGACAATTAACAGTTATGTAATTTGACCAATTACACATCTCATGCATACTAAACATACAATTGTTTTCCAAAACACACGTATACCATCTAAGTCTTACTTCAATGCTCAACAGCTCTTCCACCTGCACTTAAAAGTTAGTTGAACAATTGACCAACCCATTCATTGAGCAGTCATAATCCACCATTAAACTGTCTAACTAAGAGTTTCAACCCAAATAATTAAAGAGTCCATAATTTCCAATTACAATCCAACAATTATAACAAAATCTAATTCTAAATCTCATAATTTGGTCCCACATTCCCTTCCTCATTTGGTTTTGGGAACCCATCAACATACCCAGGTATAGCCTTGTTTTAGATCACTTGGATAGCTGACTTCCCTGCCTCTTCACAAGCTAAATCACTACAATGTTTTAAAAGAATGTGAGCTTATTGAAGCTAAGTGAGTGCTCAAACATACTAAAAATAAACACATCAATTAGGTTAAAGTAGGCATACAATAACATTTCACATATTATTACAATTTGCACATAATAGTAACTCATACGAAACAATAGATCTCATAAAATAAGCAGCGCACATATAATAAGAAATTCACATAAAATGGACGAATCACATAATTTATCAAGTCGCATCAAACATCTTTTCATATGAAATAATCGTTCATACCAAATGACAGCGCATGCTAAATAATAGTTCATATTGCATCATAACTCATATAATTCAAATAATGATAAATTGATATTTTCTGATTATGAAACATATAGGAGACTCTATTGCCATTTTTAAATGGACTCTATCACCACACATAGAATCGTTATCTAAAATCTTGTTCCTTATAACTCAAGCATGAACAAAATCATTCAATATACATTTCTAATATGTAAAATCTCAAACCGGGTTATCCTTCAGACGATAATCCGAGATCACGAGTTCATGTTCAACTTACTTCAATCTGTCATCCCGGATTGCCCGACAACAATGACTAACCACCCTAGATTGCTCGAAAATGATGGCTTACCACCCCAGATTGCCCGGTAATGATGGTTTATCGATTTAGATCTGTCCTCCCGGGTTGCTCGGTGACGATGACCTGTCATCCCGGATTGCCCGACAATGAGGGTTTATTGATTCAAATCTGTCAGCTCGGGTTGTCCGATGATGATGACCTGCCATCTTGGATTGCTCAATAACGATGGCCTACCACCTCGAATTGCTCGGCAACGATGGTTTATCGATTCAAATTTGTCATTCATCCCTTCATTTCATACGAACCAGTGTTGGAAAATATGGACATCACATATATAATAAGGGTAATTACATGTTATTATTTACTATCATGATAGGTTAGCCCAAATTAAAAATGATCTTATTTGGTTAAAATTTTATTGGGCTTTAATTATTAAATAAAGTATGGGTCAAATATGTGTAGATACTCTAGTAATTGAGTTCTAATCAAATTCTAATTAATGATGGGCTAATTAGGAATTAGAACTAATATGCCAATGTTATAAATAGTAGGGTTATGGTCCCCAAATTATACACAAGATATCTTTTCTAATATCCCATCCTTAGGAAAGAGAGAGTAAATATTCTTTGAATTTCTTGTGTACTAATTTGGAAGATCAAATCCCCAAGATCGGGAAAAAACTTTAAGGAATTCATGGATTCAGATGTGCTTCCGGTTTTAGTTTTATTCTTGATTTATTCTTGATGATATGACATGATAGATCCTAGTTTATTAAGTTTTATTTTTTTAGATTTATTTTACAAATCTAGCAACCAGTTTATAATTCATAATTCAAAATTCATCAGTTAACATATTCTTCAATATGCTTTAACTAATTTCTCATACAAATTATTGATTATGAATTATATCTATAATTTCTACTTTATTCACTTTAGTCCTTGTATCAATAGTTAACATCAATGTACTTCAATTCAGTTCGATTCATCTTCAATAATTCATTATGACAATCTAAGATGTAACGCAACAAAAAAAAGAGATTTAAATAAGCATTAGACCATAGGAATGCTTACACTTATAATCATGGTTCACATATCATTCATGTCATAGCTCACATAGGTCATAGTTTGCATATCACATGGCATATATTCGCATATCACTTTAGCATAAGTTCGTATATCACATGACATAGGTTCACATATCACATGGCATAAGTTCGCATATCACATGGCAATCACACAATATAGGTTAACACATCACATATAGTAACACGACATAGGTTCACACATAGGTAGGGCACATACTTGATTAGAGGTTCGTACTATACGTAATTGTTCGAACATAAGTAAGCTCACACATGGGTAGGTTTCACACAATGGTAAGGCTCGCATGTATGGTTCACACAGTGGTAAGGTTTGCACATAGGTAGATTCACACAAGGATTTGGCTCGTATAAAGGTATGGCTTGCATGGTATAGTGGATGGGTTCACATATAAGGTGATAGGGTTCACATGTCACTGGTGATAGGGGTTTACACATGACTGGTGATAAGGGTTTGCACATGTTCGGTGATAGGGGTTCACATGTATCAGGTGATAAGTGGTTATATACTAACAAGGCACGGTTCATATATTAGCAAGGTAGGGGTTCACATATTAATTAAGTAGGGGTTATATACTAACAAGGCACGGTTCATATATTAGCAAGGTAGGGGTTCGCATATTAATTAAGTAGGGGTTCACCTGTATTACCTTAGCCTGCGCACTAGAGTTTAAATGTAGTATACCAAACCACTCATCTTAGCACTTGCTTCAACTACAATGCTCAAGTAAGCTCTTATTTGCCTTTGTCCATGCTTGTGGAGGCTCCCAAATGAATTGGAACTTCACATACACATAAAACACATTTCAAAGGCATTATTAACAGCAACAAACACAATTAAATCATTCCAAAATCACAAATCGAAGCCTCATAACCTCTATACCAAAAACTTAACTAGTTTTGCCAAAAAATACAATTTCACTACTCAAATCTCATTTCTAAGCTTAGATTTCAACTTCATACATCCTAAATATCATCTAATTACAAGTCTGAACCATCAATTTTATCTAATTACACAGATCTAATTTTTTCGAAAAAATCAAGCTTATGTTATCTTTGTCAAAGGATAACGTTTGATTCATTAAAATTACTTAAAGATTTGTTAAATCAAGATAAAAACCTTTTAATTAGATCAAAATGAGTTAGAAATCACTTTAAAGCGTAAACTTAACTAAGAAATACAAGATCTACCATTTTTAAACCAAAAATCAACTTAAAATCAAGTTATCTATTGAGATCTTGATTAAATCATTTAAATCTCGAATTGAAATAACAAATCACTTAGTTTAATTGTAAAAAGCCAGAATATTACCTCAATTTTTCAAAATCGGCGAGCTATGGAGCTAATTTGAGCGAAAATGTGTGAAGATCTCTTAAGGATTTGAGGATGAAAACGTGATTAATCTTCAAAATTAAAAAGAGATTTTATGTTTGGAGAACTCAGAAATAAAAAAAAAAGATGAGCTAATTTCGGGAGAAAAACTCTAATTTGGTGTTTGACAAATTTTTTAATGGAATGTGAAAATGAGAGGGATGGGACGGTGGGTGGTTTAAATAACCAACCAAAATTTAAAAATTGGGCATTTGCCCCTTTGACCACCTACAATTTCCTCTATTTTCCAAATTGGTCTTTAGTTTCCAATGAAAGCCAATTTCAAAATTATTTTCAAATCAAACCTCGTTTTTAAAAATCTATTTTAACCAAATTAATTCTCGGACACCTAATTTTGATTTCTCAATCTAAAATTTTTAATTCTAATTATTTTAATATTTTATTTAATTAATTACTAATTATTTAATTATCTAGCCTAATTACGGGCTCTGGTTCACTAACCTTCGATTTACTTGTTCGATTCTACTAACCCAGTTTTTGGGGTGCGACAATTATTGTTATTACTACAATAAGGAGGATGTGGATTTGAGCATGTTTAAGCACATTTTTCCTTCAATTTAAAGATTTGGGGGCTTATATATAAAAATATGTAATCTAAATTTAAATTTAATTGACTTAAACTCATGAAATCTCTCTCCCAAACTCGAATATTCATCTAAATCTCTAATTCTTAAATATATATTGACAAAATTAAAAAAAAAATATCTAGTAGAAATATATAGATTAATTTAGTTAATAATGAGTTCGTTTTAACAATTTAGTTATATACACTACATAGTTTAAAGTTGATTAATTATGAAGTACACAAAATTCTTTTCTCTTCACACATATAAAAATTTCAAGTAGTTAATTGACTTGAAAATTTGGAGGATAAATTTTATTTATAACTTTGAAAAGAAGTTACAATATTTGAATATCTTGATTACAAAGAAAACTCATTTAATTCTTCTTTCTGGTTTGGCTTCAATCCAAGGGTTATCTAGACGTGATATTGGAAGAATGCAATTTGCTTCAAGTGTTGTGAGACTTGCTCTTGAAACGGTTTGGTGAGATACTTGCTTGAGAATTTGATTTGATTGGATGTAAGGGTCTTTGAGACTTGATCTTAAATCAAGGATGACCACTTCAAGGGTCATCGAGACATCTTGAAAATAGATTTTGTCTCATTTGTGTTGGCACAATCATATTGGGGAGAGCTTTGATACAAGAGCCATTTAGAATTGATCTTGGATAGAAGAATACACTTCAAAAAGGCCTTCTAGGTTTGATCTTGAAAAACAGGTTTAACCTCCTTTCTATTAGTTGAATTGGATCAAAAGACAACTTTATTCAAAAACGACTTTTGACTCCCCTTTGCGATTGAGCTACATCGAAAGGCAACTTTTCTTTAGAATAAGTATGACATTTGTTAGAATTTCTTAAAGTATTTCAATTTCTTTAGAGATTTCTAGACTTCTTGTACTTGTGAATCTATAATGGCTCGGGTGACCCTATTTTATAGTGCTGATCACCTCAACAACAGAGAGTTTTTGTAAAATTTAACTTCTTCATTTGAGTGTTCTACAAGAATTAAACTCTTTTATTTAGTATTTATTTCTTATTAATTTAGAGATAAAATAATCATATAATATGATCCTAAGTCACATGCCACAGTTCGAAATAAAATGATACTACAATCTCTGAATAATAAAATATAAAATGTCTAGAAATATTTTAACAAATCCGACCTGAAATCCTTCGGATGCAGCGTCCTAACCTAGTGAGTTATCTATAAGGATAAAAATTTAATGGGGAGTGAGCTATGACGCTCAGTGTGAGTTCCATCACAAGGAAATCATTGCAAATAGTTGGTAAGACATATTAAATAATATAGTATAAAATATTCATAATCAAATATTAGTTCAGAGTATTGTTATCTTCAATGCAACCATTATTAACATATAACGGAACTCATAATAGCAGATATCAGAATAACCAAAAATTCAAAATTTTCCCACAATATACATATATAATCATATTTTCATGCATACATGTATCGTAATATAATTTCCAAATTTGTATGTACATGATTTAAAAGATGCCATACAGTTTCGGGTTTTTAACAAAAAAGATCCTACCCCACTGCTGCATACCACAATGGGAGTTCCCCAAAACTCTAACCACTAACATACCAAATTGTGGATTAACCACCAATAGTTTGCAATTTTACTGCCAATGGCTGTGGACACAAAACAAAATGTCGCAGATGGAATCTGCATATGGCTGTGGGTACATAACAAAATATTACAGATAAAATCTGTCAATGGCTGTGGAAGCACTACATGCTTGCAGATGATAATTGTCAAAGGGTTGTGAATGCACAACAAAACATCGCAGGTGGAATTTGTTATGGCTGTGGGTAAACAGCAAAAATAAATGCAGATATACTGCCAATACTTCCTCCGATCATATTGTCCTATCCCATGCAATGCAATGTAGCAAATTTAATACAAATATCATATGGTGACATTTAATGTAGTAACACATGGCAAATCAGTAACAAAATCATGTTTTTCATGTATTCAATTTAGCAGTAATATAGGGCATGTCGATCATACGATTGCAAGTATATAGATAGAATAGTAACATATATTATTCATAATTTATGCAAATATATATAAAAGCAATTAATTACCAAATTAATTCGATCAATCAAGGAATCTAACATATTTAATTTATTAGGGACCTAATTGCATAATTTAATCATTAAACTAGTTCAGAACTTACTTAGGGACTAATCTGATCAAAACATAAAATTGTGGGTCTAAACTATAAATTCTTGGTTCTAGGGGACACATGGCTGTGTGATTAGACCGTGTGGGAAGCCTTGGGCCGTGTAGAGGAGGTACACGACTGTGTGGCTAGGCCATATGAGAGACTGTGGTCGTGTGGCATTCAAAATTTCAACCTACAGAGAAGACACGACCATGTGAGACGCGAAAAACCTAGGGTTTTTGAGGGACATGACCGTGTGATGGGGCTATGTGGTCCACTCAGGCGAGCCACACACCCGTGTGGTTGGCCGCGTGGTCTATCCTAAGCTCTGCTTTGTCTCGATTTTCTCGTAAAAGAACACACACTTGACATTAGATTCTCGAACGACAATCTTCACGTCCAAATCTGATCCAGGATACCTACAACGAGTCTTTCAACCAACAAAAACACAAAGATTAATGACAAATTTCAAGATTATCAAGATTTTTCGACAAAGATTGAAAAAGATTAGTAAACGAGTTTGGAAGATTGACAAAAACAATGAAATTTAAAATTTTATGGTTTCTATTGATTGGATTAAGAATACTTACTGATCTTTCAATGAGATTTAGAAGGTGATTGACGATAAATCAACAACCGGTGGAAAAACATGTTAAATTGATAATTGTTTTTGATTTGGGATTTCAAGAAGTTAATTTTCCAACAACAAATGTAAAATCTTTGTGGGAAGAAAAATGAGAAATAAAAGAAAAAGATAAATTTAAAGAGAAGAGAGAAAAATTCTATTTAGGGGTAAAGAGAAATTTAAAATCAACTTATAATTAGGAAAAGAAATTAAATACATAAGGTTTCCAAAATTGGAGGGGCTGATTAGGAATAACTCTTATTGCCATCCAAAAAGAAATGAGGAGAGAGAGTGGCATGACTTAAACCTAAGAAGTAAGAGAGAGATGTAAAGGACTTGCCATCTAAACTATTGCTCACACTTGATATATTTTTACCAAAACTAAGAAATATCTTAGTCCAATTTTGTTTTTTAGTTGTTGAAAAAACTTAGAAGAAAATGGAAAGAATAGGGTTTGAACTTAGGATTTCTTAAGAATTATTCTAGCTACATAACCATCAAAATTAAGCCATTTCTTGATGATTTAATAATTCTAACCCTATATATTTTGGGGTGTTACATTCACCCATGATAATTTTAGCTTGACTTATAATAATTTTAACTTGGCACGTGATATTTTTGTAATTGATCCGAAAATTTCTTCTCGTGGTATTACTTTATTCATCATCATCAAGAATATTAACAATCTAATATTAAGTAGGGAGAGGAGATAATATAACATAGGAAAAGGAATATGGGAGGAAAGAGACAAAAGGGAAAGAGAGGAGGAAAGAAGGGTTGACATGCTGAAAAAGGATTCTCCATGTTAGAGTGGGGGATTAGGATCCCACTGTCCCACTTTCCCTGTACTTCCTAGAAGAAGAAGAAGATTTAAAAGTTATGTCATTTCTTTTGGGGGCTTACTTTCATTGTCACTCCACCGTAGGACATTAATTGGGTCCTACGAACTGCTAAAACTCTTTATTATTACATAATATTTATGACCCACTTTTTTTTCCCTGCAACTCACCCCTTTATTATTATTAATATATATTTTATATTCTATTTTTTTTCAATAATAGTATCTTGAAAGTTTGAATTTAGATAAAAATTACTCCTTTTGATTTCCTGTTTTTATTGCAATTTTCTTTCTATGTATGAGTTAAAGCCATATCATGAGCAATAATTAACATTTCATTTATTTCTTACATATTTGAGTTCACATTAAATTTGGGTTCCTTTTGAATCGCAATTTTTCTTATATTTTAATCAAATTCAAAGGAAAAATAATTAGTGTGAAGTGTATCCTTGGAAGAAGATTTCAAGACCCCACTGAATTGACCTCATGGTGTTTTTATAATCCAAAACTTTGATGTGAGAGAATTTTGTTTGATGTGATAATTTAATATTATTATAAGTTTATATTAATAACTTCAAATACAAGTAGTATACGTCAACCATGGTGTAATATTAATAAGAGAATACTAAAATGAATATATTAAAATTTTTCAATTTGGAATGTATGTTGTGTGCATGGGAGCAAATTTCATAATTAATCCCAATAAAATTTGTAAAATTATTTTCTTCAAATTATATATATATATTTAATGAAGAATTGAAATTAAAAGCTTATATAATTTTTTTGTTAACTTTGATCATAATTATCCTTTAAATAATCAAGGTATTTTTATTATCCAGTTGTTTATTTTCATAAAAGAAACATACAAAAGGGCAACAATCAAGTTTTTATATTTTGCAATAAATTATTGAAAATTAACACAAAAATTAAATATAATTTTGGTTAGAATGATTAAGATGAAAAGTAAATTTTATAAAAAAAATTGAGTTTAAATATCATAATATAAATTTATATTATAAAGATAAAAATATCTTTAAAATAATATTTATTATTTTGTTAAAATAATGATTTTTGTTTTGTTAAAGAATTTTTTTTTATAATTTACCATTTGAGTTAAAACTTGATTGAAAGGTGACACTAAATCAATCAAATTCTCTATAAATAGAACAAATATATTAGAATGTAAGATTTTGAATAAACCCTCAAAACAGTAATTTTAGAAAAATTATTTAGTAGAAAATTGAAGAGTTGGAAATCTTCTTTTGTTTGATCTTAAAATGAAGAAGATGTGATGTTGAATTGCTTAAAATAATTTAAACTTGAGGGAGAAACACAATCTTAATTTCAAAGTAAATCTTTTATATTTTCAACTTACATACATATTATAAAAAAACAAAACCTTATTCCATTATGTTAAAAAGAAAATAAATACAAATAAACTCGTTCGTAATAAGGTTTTTCTTTTTCAATTTGATACGGTGCTTCTTTTTCTTCAAATGATGTAGTTGGCGTAAAGTCATAACTAGAGAGAACATAATTACCAAATATAATAATTTGGATTAATGACATGTTAACTTCTATTTAATGTTATTGCTTCACTTAATATTTTTTAGTGAATTAACTTTTAGAAATGTTGGTAAAGGGTGAGATTTTCAATCCAGTGAGTTCTTAATTTAAATATTATTTTAATTTAAATCTCACTACATGTGAATCTTATCTAAATTTATTTTTGTTTAGATATCAAAATATTTCGATTATTAATTTTTTTTGTTTGTGCATTTACTTACTAATAAGAAGGAGGCTTATTCAAGTCTCACCATGGGTAACTTTTAGATTTATGTTAGTTTATTAATGGATTTGTTTAGATATATTCTGATTATTAATCTAATAATTTATTATAATAATTTGACTTTGATTATACTCATTTGAATGTATTGATTATAATACTAACTCTTTCTAAGATATATATTTGAAATGGTTGTTGTAAATGTACAATTTCCTTTAGTGTCATAATAATCAAGGTTGTTTTGTGTTTACCTATATAATTATTTTTATTTTTGACAATTTTAAAGTACATTCACACACATGATATTATCTATACTTTATCTTGTACCCTACACTTGAATATCTTTGCCCCTTGTCACAGAGAGAAAGCATCGCCACAATGCTATCAAAGACAAGCGTTACATTAGATCTAATCTCATTAATATTTCTAATTTCTCAAGTTTGTCAACCTCACATTAGATTACATTTAGGCCATACTCTAATGTAGGTCTAAATTGGACTCTACTAAGGAAGTCATGATGGTAGGATGGATTTGCTCTAAACCCTCATCCTCTTATAAATATCTTCTTTCCCAGGATCAAAAGGGTGATATGAACATTAACCATTAGCTACCACTCTACCAAAATACCACCTCAAACCTCCACCCTTAATGACTTTCACAGTATACGCGGTGTGAATCACCGCTATTGTTAACCCCAATACCTTGTATAACTTATTTGTTAGTAATGGCTGTGGGAATCTAGATGAAAGCTACGGCTTAATTGACCCAACACATCTTAGAAGTGCAAAAAAAAAAAAAAACCTACCAAGTATGGATATGGAGACAACTAATACAATCAATGGGAGTATTATTGTACAATTATTGTTATGAGCAATGCCATTAGCAACAACCAAGGGTGGAGTACCAACATTATGTTGCTTACAACCAATATGGCTAATCATGTGGCCAAAGAGAATACTACCAGCAACCTTAGCTAGAGCAACCACCTAGATATTATCAAAACTACTTGAACCAACTAGATCTTGTTGGAGGGAACCGACAACTGCAACCTCAAGGGGTGGAGAATCCCACTGTACAACGTAATACTCCCATGAAACAATATATTGAGCTAGGGGTATAGAGCTCAAATTACACCAAGAGGGAAGGTGAATTAGTGTTTAAAATTTTAAGAAAATGAAAGCACCAAAGATGACACAAGAATTTTAGAATGATTTACTTTAATTGCCTACCTCCACTACTTTAGCTTTCCTCAGCTAAGGATTTTTTCCAATTCACTAATTGGTACCTTTTTAAGAAAAGGTATAACTTTTACATAATCTCTATCTTTTAACTTGATAAAATAACACCACTACCCCTTAAGGTTTTCTACCTAAAAACATTGGGCAACTTCTCGAAAAGAGAAATGAAATAAGAATGAATATGAAACCTCTCAAAGGTAAATATGAAATGATTGCTCTTACAAATATAACAATACACTTGTGCAAAGAAATACAAGTAAAACCAAGAAGTGATTTTTGAATGAAATAGAAGTGTAACAAATGAAAGTTTTGAATTTTTGCTCTTTGCTCTTTGTAAGCTTGATTCTTGTCTTACTTGAAGTGTTATTTTATACCCTTTCATTGATTTGTAGATGTTTGGAGATGTTGGAGGGAGTTTCTAGCTATTGGGAGAATTATTTATGGTCATGAAATGTAGGTTACAGAGCCAAAGGTCAATACTTACCAGGGTGGTCTCAGTACTTTGTTGAAAAACATTTGTTAGAAGATCATGAGTCTCGATACCTTCAAAATAGGTCTCAAGCAATCTAGAGTAGGTCTCGGGACTTGAAGAATAGGTCTTGATACCATGTTCCTCTAAATATAGCTATGGCTACAAACTTTCAAAGTCTCAAGACTTGCAAGCCTAAGTATCGATACTTGGTTGCTAAGTATTGAGATTTTCCTAGTAAGTCTCACTACCATACATCTCTAAAAAGCTTTGTTAGATACTATTTGAGGGGTATTAATACCTATAATGTTTAGAAACATGTTTGAAAGAAATACTTTTTAAAGATCATAAGAGTACTTAAATTTTTTTGCAAGTGTCTAATGTGTTCTGGAAACATGTTTTGAGTTTTATAACACTAGAAAATATTTTAAGTATAATTAAATAAATACTTGCAAATTTGGTTAAAGGAATTTAAAGTTATTATTTTTATATAAAAAATCTTAAAAATCAAATCTAGCAATAAACAACTTAAGCTTTTGTTGGAAAAAAATACAACCAATAGCAAGAAATAATATTGTAAAACAACTAAATCATTTGAGAGTTAGGGAAAAATGAGGCAATTTAAAAATTATGAATGTGGCACCGAGACATGAAGATGTAGCTTTATTAGCACTAGACATAGTGATTACCCTAGGTAGAACATGAAGAAAGGAAGTATAACACAACTTGGAAGGATTAGGCGTGGCATTAACTAACTCTCCTCTTGAATGTTAAATAGGGGCATTGAAGAAATAAATGTATCTTTTAGAAGTATTGATAAAGTCAGGAGAAGCCTCAACGTTTCAAAATGAAAATGATCTGTTGACATTCTAGAGACCATTTACACCAATGCAACAGCTACATGTGAATTATAGAAGCATTTGACACTTACAAATACAACTTGTTTTTTCCTAACATTATATGAGAATGTTAAGAATTGGTATTTAACGCTCCCAATAAAGTCCATAGGCAACTTTGATGAACTAGCTTATTAGTTCAAAGGACATCACTTGGCTAATATTATTGCGTAAAAAAACTCCACCATTTTGTTCGTTTCCAAGAAAGAAGAATATGAAAATTTATAAGAATACATTAAGCCATTTAACACTACTATAAAATGAATTAAGGGCTTGGCATATGACTGGGTGATCTAAGCCTTAACAATTTGAGTAACCCCACAAGCATTTGAAGTACAAATTGATAGAGCACCAAATAGAAAAACTATATGCCTTTTATGAAAAAGCACATCACTGTATAGAGGTGGCAAAACAGAATTCCTCTAGCTAGGGGTTTGCAATAACAAGTTGAGAAAAGAAATCAATAATTAATAATTAGGAGAAAATTTATCTAGAGTACACCAGGAAGATAAAAGAACAAATCCTCACCTTAAAGTTGATATAGGAAGGCAACCCTTTGTAGGGTAAACTTAAATAATGAAGCAAACATTGAGTCAAAGGAATTAGTTTCAAAAAAATAATATTAGGAGATCCCATACCAATGAAACCATCACCCACTTAGATGCGATTGAAAAAAAGATACAAATATCATTGAGAAGCAAGGCAAAGTATGAACGAATGTATGAATTTGGTGGACTCTATGAAAGGTTTTGTCAAACGAGACCAACTAGGATTGTTTGTAGAGAATTAACATAGATAGCAAAATGCCAAGAGGAAAAGGGATTTAAAAAAAGAAATATGAGTGACATAGAGAAATTGTTAGGATCTATCAACATGATATTAGGTCTTAGGAAAAGCGGGCTGGCTTGAACACACAAACAAATGATCACCTTAGAATTATTATGTTTGTAGAAGTTCCTTTTGAAAGGCTTAGAGAAGAAGATAGGTCAAGAATTAGATTTGATGAGAATGATGAAAGGGTTGTGATTGATGAAGATGACAACAATCATCTGGTAATAAAGACAACAATTGTCAATCTCAAAGTGAAAAGGATTTTGATCGATAGTGGTAGCACGATAGAGGTTTTGCATTAATGCCTTACAGAAAGTGGGCTTAGAGAAATAGTAGTTAAAGAAAGCCAATCTATATGGTTTTACCAACCAACCTATAAGGCAAAAGAGTTTATCACACTCCAATCACTCTCTAGGAGGTGGAGAAAATTGTCACAGGAATGATGGAATTCTTGGTAGTTGATTAACATTCATTGTACAATGTTTTTTTTGGAGTTTGCTAATGAAGAAACTTAAGGTGACTTTGGTGACATTTTGTATGAAAATTTTCCACCTAATATAAATAGTGCCACATGATAAATAGGTCAGCGTGCAGTAGATAGTGCCACATGATGCTATTACAAATGACACAACCGTTGGCATTGAAAAAAGAGGACAAAGAAACATCTAATACCCATTTCTAAAAGCATGTGAAGTGGTGAGTGCATATAACCAAGAAGATATTGATAGGCCTAAAAAGCATGGATGCTAGAGGGGAGATAAGCATGTTCAACGCAAAGCCAATAGAAGAGACAAAAAGCTTATGAACCTGGTTGGTTGGAGAGAGTAACTCAAATCTCCACCACCATTCCTAAGCAGAAAAAGACTATCCTCAAAGAAATGCTGAGGAGACATGTGGATGTCTTTGCTAGTATACAATGGATATGCCAAGAGTGGACCTTAGAGTGATGAAGAATTCACTAAAGGTAGATGTAAGCGCTAAGGTTGTGTGACATAAAAGAAGAGAATTTAACCAAAATAGAATAGTAGTTTTAAATGAAGACATTCAAAAGTTACTTGCAACTAATTTTATTAGGGAACTCATGTATTTGGATTGACTGTATAATGTTTTCAAGGTAAAAAAATTGAATAGAAAGTGGGTTATGCATGCTGATTCATTGAATAGTACAAAAGTTCACCAGCAAGAGAAGATTGTTTCAAAAAAAGTAAACAAAAAAAGAAACATAAAAACTAAAATTAAACTTAAAAATAATAAATAAAAAGAAAGAAATAAAATTATCAACACCGATCCCCGATAATGGCACCAAAATTTGTTAGGTTGTCAAGACCTACAAAAATAAAAGCCTACTTAAAAATATAAAATTAGTAGATAAAAACAAGTAGGGTCGTATCCCCAAAGACCAGTAATAATTTTATTTCTCAAGTAAAAAAAAGTAAAGTAAATATGATGGGGAGTTTTATAGAAAATAAAAACTAAATTTAAATAAAAGATTAGCAAATAAAGCAATAATCAAAGTTGAGGACAAATCAATAAGATAAAGCTCTAGTCAAAAGTAAAATCTCCATTTGATTCATAAATCCGATTATTAATGCAAGGGCATTTTTGAAGCCTTTAATAAATTAGTTCTAGTTGTTAACTCAACACTGGGCAACAAATCTCTCATTACCTGTTCAATAACCAAGAGGCAAAACATAATCTCAAACCCTTGAAACAAAGACATATGTTTTCATGTACTTAATCGAAATTCTATATGCTAATAGGACATAGTAACAACAATACTCCATACAACTAGAAAGCATTAGAATCAATAGACCTTCGTGCTCATGTGTGGTCGTCCTTCCTAACAATATGCAATGTATAAGAGATGATAGAAAAATCGAGAGAATATATTCAAATTTTATAATGCTTTCTAAAGTCACTATATAACAACTCGATTTTTAGTGGCGTCGAAAATAGGGTTCGAGACCACCAAATCTGATGAATAAGCTCGTGAATTTTATTATTTAGTGCTTACGAGCCAAATGTGATTTTAGGAGAATTTTTGAAATAGTAATTAGCGTGTTATAAGAAATTATTAGGTTAATTGGTTTCGAAAATGAGGTATCGAGACCTTTATTCTATAAGTCGTAAATATTTTTATAAATATTTACGAAGTGTCAATAAGGTAGTATAAAGTTTCGTTAGAAAATTTTAATGTTTTGATAGTCAATTAATTAAAAAGGACTAAACTGAAAAAGGTACAAAACTTGTGAATCATAAGAAATAATGATTAAATGGTTAATAAATAAATAAGGGATAACTAAAGAAGCAATTAAGCCTAAAATTAAGGGATGAGGCGGCATAAGTAAGGAAATTAGTAAAATATAGCCATTTAATGGTAAAATGGTAAATAAATCAAAATTACATTTACAAATTGAAATTTGATAAGTTTCTAGGCTATTGATCTTCTAAATTCCGACAAACAGCCATGGGAGAGAGAGTTTAAGCTGATTTTCATATTTTTGCTTCAAATCAAGAGCTCGTAGATAATCGTGAAAAAAAACGAAATTAGGACAATAGTCTCTGAACTACTACAAATCCTACAATTCAACCCAGGTTAGTTCGTATGGTTAAACTTTAATGTTTATTTATTAAATTAATGAATGATATTATGTATTTATTCATACCTTTTGTTGAAAATAAAATTATTGTTAAAGATATGAAATTGAATTGAATGTTCAAAACGAGTGGAACGTGGGATTGAGTACAATCGTTCTGTGGTAAATGATGAATTGACGGTAAAATGCAAAGGATGAATTGATGGCAAATGTACCCAAGTAAACCGAGGTTCAGCATTTGTTGCGAACTTTCGTGTTTACTTTTCGATTAGCTCTCACGGGTTTCTGTTTAACTCATATGAGTTTTCGTTCAGCTCCTATGAGCTTCCGTTCAACCCTTTATGGGTTTCTGTTTAGCACTTATGTGCAGCCTTTGGGCTTCTGAATGAGATGTACTCATATCCGTAAGCCGTTCTCTGATTTGATAAAATCTAACTAGTGACATATGAAATTAATGTTGGAAATTTAATAATATTATTGATATTGATTTGAAGGAAGTGTGTTCATCGAATTATATTGTGTTTGACAGGTAAAATGTATGAGTAATTTACTATTAAATTTATTATATCAAGTTCGATAAGACCTATGTTTAACCTATCGTACTTTCTAATCTTCATTAAGCTTACTTGTGTTGTTTACTGTCCTTGTAGATTAAATTGAGGTCGGGAGATCGGATCAACACATCAAGCCTCACTATCCAACTTTATCCGGTAGTTTTTGCAATGTATATTTTGGTTTATATGGCATGTATAGGGTTGTAGTGGTTTTAAGTAAAGTTGGTTTGTGTAAATATTAATAGTTATACTTTGTTTATATTTTAAATCAACTTAGATGAGTATGGATTAATCATGTATGAAGTATGCTTGAAATGTTTAGTTGATGGTTAATTAATTGGAATATTGAGACATGGTTTGAACTACTGAATTTAGTAAAATATGCACATAGGTGTAAGTAGTTAATTTGGTAAGTTAAGATATTTGAATATATGTGATGATATGTTAGTTATAAAAACATGATATTGGCTTGAATTGAAGGTCTTGTTGTGATTTGTGAGTGTGGAAATGGTTGTGCAAAGGCTAATATCAAGATTGGGTGAGAAAAGTGGCCTTAAAATGACCTATTTTCGTCCACACGGGTAGAGAAACGAGCGTGTTTCTCAGTCGTGTGTCACAAGGGCGTGTGGGTTGGCCGTGTGTCCCCTGCATCTTAAAATTTAGAAATAGAATGCCTAGGTTTTTGCACATGGCCTAGCACACGGGCGTGAGGCTTGACCATGTGACCTCTGCACCCTACACACGGCCTAACACATGGGGGTGTGGTTTCTCCGTGTGGCCTAAGTCAGAGAGTTACACGGGTATGGACACGGGTTGGGACACGACCGTGTGCCTCACTTCAAGTGCATACAAGGCCTACGACATGGGCGTGTCTCTTAGCCGTGTGAGCCACACGGCTTGGCCACATGGGTGTGTGACCGCTTTTCCTAAGAAAATTTTTGAAATTTTGGAAAAAAATTCTATGAGTATTCGGATTAGTCCTGACTTGTTTTTAATATATATTTTGAGCCTCGAGAGCTCAAGCAAGGGACAATATGAGTGTTTTATGATTGGTTTCTGATATGTATATTAAATGTTATGAAATTTTCATAATTAATCTGTAAAGTCTGGTAATGCTCCATAACCCTGTTATGAAATGTTATGATTGGTTTATGATGGCCATGATTAGCGCATATCCCACACACCTTAACATGTCATGTATTTCTTAAAGCAATCTGTTAAACGAGTGAAATTAGTTAATCATTACGATTTTCAAGAGCTTATATGTCGACCTCATTCAATTGTCTCGACATATCTTGTCGAAACTCAAACTATTGCGAGTTAATAACCATGATCGAAATTAATTCCTTAGCCTCATGAGGGGTTTTGCTTGCTATAGAACCATTATTTGCGGTGTTCATAATCTTTTGCTCCATCGATAAGAGTCTTTCATAGAAATATGAATGAACAGCTGTTCCAAAATTCCATATTGCAAGCAACTTCCATGCAACTATTTAAATCACTCTCGACATTCATGAAGGCTTTTCATGTACTTCTATTTGATATAGCAAATCTCTTTCAAGATAAAAGTATCATGTAAAGAAGGAAAAAATCATCCAAAAATAATCTTACCAATATAATTCATATGGTTATAAAACTGAGAGGTAAATAGAAGAGTCAATCATTTGCTTTATCCGTTAATGAGGTAAAATCTCCCAATTTGATTTGTTCTTCGATTACACATTAGGGTCTCATAGTAAAGCATACCACATGAAATTATTTCAAGTGCTTGTGAGGATATTTGTTCTATAAACCACGAAAAGTAGGAAGTAAGTGAACTAATCCTGATTTCAATTTGAAGGGGACCTCAAATTTAAGGTATTGGATGTAAAACAGTTGATGGTTCAGGTTTGGCGCAACTGACTCTCTCAAGGTTCTATTGTTAGCCATAATTGCTCGCTCAAGGTAGGTTCAACAACCCTATTCTTTTTAGAAGCCTGCATAAGTAAGACTATGCCCTCTTTTTCCTTCTCGGGGTCCTTTCTCTTAGGAAACTACCTAGAAGAACTTTATAAAATAGGTTTCTCCAACTATTAGAAAAATCGGTTAACAAAAAGGTTATTATTTCTACAACGAAAGTTTAAAATTTTTCTTAAAATCGAGCCCTTTTGTGATATCTATAGTTTTAAACCTTGAACTAAAATTATACCTATGCTTTGTGTAAAGTGGACTCAAGCCAATCATGATTTTCAACTAAATGACCTTCTGCGCTATCCTTGTTCCATGAATTGCTTCAAGTGTGGGATTAAGCAACACAAACCAAAACACAAAAAATAAACAATTTACTTACTTTCAGTAGGAACGTAAGTTCTCTTTATAAACCGATAAAATTTGCAATTCCCAGAAAATAAAATTTATTCTTAGTAAATAAATTTTCACTACGTTCTGGAAGAATAACAATATAGAAATAATGTATGAAGTGTGTTTTTAGGTCAACCAATGCTTTTTGTTTATAAAGAGAAGTACAAAAGTTTTGGTTGAATAAGTCCTTGATAAATAACAATATCTAAATAGAAGATCCATTCCCACTCTAAGTGTGTGAGAGGTGGGTGGCACATCCATGTATAGTTACTAGGGTTTCCACCCCTCATGTTACTTGAGGGATAAGTTTGGGTCTCTCATGTACCGAGTTCAATTATAAGTACTTCTTAGACATTTGACCCAACACTTTATAATTTAATCCAACCTAATATTTATTTTCTATTTTCCAAAATAAATATTATTTAACCAATTAATTTTAAATTAACTAAATTAATTTCTCAATTAAATAATTTCTCAACTGAATTCTAATTTCGTTAAAATTATAACAACTTTACTGTAATTTATGAGAAAGTATATTTAATTTCTTATTTAAAAAATCTCATAATGGCTAATTAATTTAATTTCATCTTCGAAATTCAATTATTTAATTAATTAAATAATAATTCAAAGAATCTTTAATTAATTCTCAAGTAATTTTTGTACTTAACGAGAAAGCATTCACTACGGATAGTGATTAATGCGATTTATTTCTTACTTCATCGTTTTTATTCTTTAGTTGTAGATGCAATTCGCTTCTGGTTATTTCAAGCTAGCGAAGGGATCGATTAAACATATATAATTAGGGCTTAAATAATTTATAATTAAGTTTTAGCTTTTCGCTTATTAATTATAAACTTAATTAGTAACGAAGTCGTTCCACTAAAGTATTGTGACTAAGCTCTTCCTTATTATATACCATTGCAAAAGCTACTTAATAAATGATCGTTCAATGACCTTGTCATAAGTGTGTTACCCTTATGGGATATCTTTAATCTCTTTGGGATAAATTTGTTCTACCAATGTGATCCTATTTTATCTCATGGTAACTATTACATCTTCCTTCAAGAAAAGTCAATTTTTATCAAATAACAACTAAATCATTTATCACAAAGACAAATAACCTATGACAATGTTCTAATTTTCATCTATCATGTAATGTTGATGAGGGGATATCATTTACCCTTTAGTTGGGCTATGAATTCCATTGTTGTGGAATGATGCTACATACTATAGAAGTCGTATACCTAATGTACCAACTTTTGATTCTCTATCTATTTGAACTTAGGCCTTCATTTACATCAAAGTATATAGTAACGCATACATAGTCCATTATCCACTCAGGATTAAAATATGCCATACTATTAACGTTACAAGTGAATAAATCCACAAATGGATCTAAGATCTATTCTTCTCGGGTCTTGTCTAATGTACTATTAGTCTAGTTAGTCACATCTATGTCTCTATTTTCTGGGAGTCATTCGTTCCAATACCCAAGACAAGGTATTTTCCAAATTGGACTTGATAGACGACATATTAGTATTTTAATCAATTTTCTCATTTTTTATTATACTAAGGACATGTTTAGATTATCTACTAATATAAGTTGTCTTTTCGTATTACGATCCAACCACGTAATACCACTTTGTATTAATTGAATGTTAGATAATTAGTGAGTCAATATTTGCTTTCATTTTGCTTTGCGTGCAAAAACCATTAAGGACAATATAAAAAGGATATTAATGTAACTAATGAATATTTTATTAAACCAAATTATTTAAAAAAATACAAGTAACAAAAACGAAAATACTACACTAAAGGCACTAGATCCTTGTAGTCATAAGGCCATTTTCATCAATGGCTCCCAACAACTAACTTTTAATTTGTGTAGGCGATGTCGAAACATCTGGTCTCTAAAGTTACCAGCTTCTAATGGGGCCACTCCATTTGGGCTCGCTCTCTCCTAGAAATGTACCCTGATGAGGTTTAACTTCAATAGATCAATAAGGCTAACGAAGTACCCTAACTTATAGCGATCATATTGGCCTTGAGCAATGCTATCTTCCAATTGGGCAGCCCACATAATTTTTGTCTACAAAGTTCTTTTCACGTTGTGGGAAAAGTAAAGACTCCTAACTTATCTTCTACATAAATAAACTAACCATAATCTTGGTGCCAACTCTTGAGCTTACCCAAAATTTGTAGGCCTACATTCTTTTTTTTTAAATGTAGTAAAGTTAATGTTGTCTTTGTCTGTGAGAAAATTCGATGAAATATTGGTTTCAAAAGCTACTAAGGGGAGGCTCTTCCCCTCTTATGACAATCTCAGAAGAAGGTCACCATGGGGAACCATGAACCCTTAGCCATTACCTTGGGGCCATGCCGAAAGAGTCGAACACTTGCATGAACCATAAGTGTAAAGGCATATGGAAACTCTGTTCAAAAATACACATGGGAAGGAATATACTTTTCCCATTGTCAAGAACGTCACCCAACTGCAAACTTATATCTATAATGGGGATCCTAACCCCCTTGAGTTGGAGAACCCCGACATATCTTTCATCGTGGATTAATCATTAATCTCACTACAATCAACCCAAAATGACAGAATGATATAATTATATGCTTCATTTTCCCCTAAAAGATAACACCCTATTTCCCTAAAATCATAGTCCTAGGCCACGTCACGGAGGGAGGGCATTGTTAGGATGCCATCAAGGATCAATGATGATTGTCACATTATACTAATCTCATTATTTTTTTACTTTTCAAGTTTACCAACATCACATCAGAGGACATTCAAGCCATACCTTAACCTAGGTCTAAATTGGACTCTATTAACGAAGCAATGATGATGGGAGGGACCTAGTCCAAACTCTTCTACTCCTAAAGATACCCCTCTTTCAAGATCAAGAGGGGGACACAAACAAGAACCATTAGGTATATCTCTATCAAAATATCACCACAAACCTGCATCTTTAGTGGCTCTTTGCACTATGGACCACCACCACCATTATTACCTCAGCACATTGTAAAACTTAAATTGTTATAAGTGGCAAATCTAAGGGGGGCTGGCATGGGCCCCGGCCCTCTTAAAATGTAAAAATACTATTTAAGCCTTTAAATTTTTTAAAAAAAATTTAAATCAGTAAAGGTAAAATTGTACTTTGCCTCCCTAAAATTATAAAATTTTGATTTAATCCTTTAAAAATTATAAAGATATGGACTATAAAAAATTAAAATTTCATTCAGCCCCTCTAAAAGATTGTTCTGGCTTCTCCCTTGATTGTTATAACACAATTATTTAATTTTTATTTTATAAATCATGTTTAACATTTATGTCTCAAATATATTCAAACATGCGTATTGATATATTCTTTAATTATATTTAAATAATATATACAAGTAAAAGATAAAAAAAAACTGTAATCAACATTATCGAATTCGGGTCTATATATCGATTATGAAAATCATGCACAAATTCAGCAACCTAAAAAAGAGATGTTGAGTATTATTATTTGAATCTAAATTAAAATAAAATTGTGAAAATAGAACATCGGTAATGATAATATATCGCAAAGAAAAGAGAAATAAAAATAAAGAACACACAGATTTTACGTGGAAACCATTTTGGGAAAAAACCATAGGCAGAGGAGAAGAAAATTCACTATGTTGAATTCGAATAATTACAATAGGAGTTTCGGCTACATCTATTTATAGGTTGAAAAAACCTAATTCTAATCAAAGTCAAATATTATGTTAATAAATGCTAAATATATTATACTCATTAATACTAAATCTTCTAGAAAGAAGATATATTTTGTTTAACTTGACTTACAAGCAATCTCTTAGAATTTGGGTCACACAACTCTAACAATCTCCACCTTAACATGAATTCTCAACGAACAATTTTTTCACCTCTTCCATAAAAACCTCTTAACGGTTTAACTTCAACAATGAACATCAACCAAGTCTAAGCAATGCTCAAAGTTGGTTATAGGAAGTGACTTAGTCATTATATCTGCAGGACTTTCATGAGTACTAATTTGCTCATAACAATATCACCACTAGCAATAAGATCATGGACAAAATGATACCGAACATCAATGTGTTTTGTTCTTTCATGAAACATTTGATCTTTTGTAAGGAAGATGACACTCTGACTGTCACAAAATACTATACTGATTTGAAGGTTTTCATTGAGTTCACTAAATAGTCCATTCAACCAAATAGCTTCTTTACAAGCCTCAGTAATCGTCATGTACTCAGCTTCAGTGGTAGACAAAGCAACTGTAGTTTGCAAAGTGGCTTTCCAACTGATTGCACAACCTCCAATTGTAAAGATATAATCTGTGAGAAATCTTCTTCTATCAAGGTCTCCAGCAAAATCAGCATCAACATACCCAATGACTCTATCTCTAGTTCTTCCAAACTGTAAGCAAACATCAGTAGTCCCTTGTAAGTATCTTAAAATCCACAGAACTACTTTCCAATGTTCTTTATTGAGATTCGCGATGTATCTGCTAATTGCACTGACTACATATGATAAATCTGGATGTGAACAAACCATAGCATACATGAGAGATCCCACTGCACTAGAGTATGGAACATGTGACATGTACTCAATCTCATCATCTGATTGTGGAGACAGCTGATGAAAGTCTAAAATGGCCTGCTAAAGGAGTACTAACAGGCTTAGCACTCTGCATATTGAACCTGCAAAGAACTTTCTCAATGTACCCCTTTTGACTTAGGTACAATTTACTTGTTTTTCTATCTCTGAGAATCTCCATACCAAGTATCTCCAAACCTTTCTCATCTCTCATTTATCTTTTGCTGCTATCAACATGTCATCAACATAAAGGATTAGATACACAAAAGAACCATCACTATTTTTCTTAAAGTAAACACAATTGTCAAAACTACTTCTTTTGAAATCATGAGAAGTCATAAAGGAATCAAACAATTTGTACCACTGTCTTGGTGACTATTTCAAACCGTAAAGGGACTTTTTCAGCAAGTAAACATAGTCATCTTTTTTTTGAGACTGTAAAACCATCTGGTTGTTGCACGTAAATATCCTTTTCAAGTTCTCCATGCAAAAATGTAGTTTTTACATCTAATTGCACAAGCTCCAAATCATGCATGGCCACAATACCAAGTAAAGCTCGAATCGAACTATGCTTCACAACTAGGGAGAACACATCTGTGAAGTCCACTTCTGGAATTTGACTGTAACCCTTTGCAACAAGTCTTCCTTATATCTGGGTTATTCAACTCATGGAGTCTCTTCTTTCTTTTTAAACACCCGTTTACAACGAACAACCTTTTTACCTTTAGAAAGTTTCACAAGATCTTATATTCTGTTTTTGTGGAGTCATTCTATCTCCTATTGCATAGCAAACATCCATTTTTCTGGGTCTTCACAGCTAATCGCCTTAGACTAATTAGATGGTTCTTAGTTTGCATTTATATCTTCAACCACATTTAAAGCATAAGCAACTATATCAGCTTCGACATACTTCTTTGAAGGTTTAATTTTTCTTCTAGTTCTATTTTTGGCGATCGAGTATTGTGGTAAAGAAGCAACTCTATTATAAATTTTTGTACTGGCTTGAGGAGTCGAATCTGTTCTAGATTCTGGATTAATCTGATGCTACACCTGCTTTTGATTTTCTTTATTGGAAGAGTCTTTAAGAGATAAGTTAGGTAGCATAGTAGTTTCATCAAAAACAACATCTATGCTAATCACAACTTTTCTATTTTCAAGACACCATAACTTATACTCTTTTACACCAGCTTTATAACCAAGAAAAACACATTTAATGGATCTCGATTCCAATTTTCCATTACCAACAAGAGCATAAGCAGGACACCTAAAGATTTCTAAATTAGAATAGTCAGCAGGATTACCAGACCATACCTCTTGTAGAGTATTTTTCTCAATGGCAATGGATGGAGATCGGTTGATCAAAAAAATATAGTAGAGACTGCTTCTACCCAAAATGACTTTGGTAAGTTGGCATTGACAACATACATCGGACCTTCTCCTAGATCATTCTGTTCATTTGTTCTGCAACGCCATTTTGCTGTAGAGTATGACGAATTGTCAAGTGTCTCACGATCCATTCTAACTTATACAGTTTATTAAACTCATCAGAATAGAACTCTAAGCCATTGTCTGTGCGGAGGTATTTTATTTGTTTTATTTGTCTTTTTTTCAATCATAGTTTTCCAATACCTAAATGCGAAAAACACATCGCTTTTCTTCTTCAGGAAAAACACCCAAACTTTTCTGGAAAAATCATCAATAAAGGATAGCATATAATTAGCTCCACCTCTTGAAGGCACTTTGGATAGGCCCCACAAATCAGAATGAATATACTCCAACATTCCCTTCGTGTTATGGAATCCTCTAGTGAATTAAAATCTCTTTCGCTTCCCAAAAACGCAGTGCTCACAGAACTTTAGTTTGTAAATTCATTGCCCATCAAGAAGTCATTTTTTGCTCAATTCTGCCATGTCATTTTCACTCATATGCCTTAGGCACCTATGCCAAAGTTTAGTAACATCATCATCTGACAAGGAAGAGGAAGCGACAGCTGCATCACCAGTAACAGTAGAACCCTGCAAAACATATAACTTGGCAGTCCTTCTCTGCCTTTTAATCACAACGAGGGAACCTTTGGAGATATTCAAAACCCCACGTTCATTGTGTATCTGTACCCTTTTGAATCAAAAGTACTCAACGAAATTAAATTTCTCTTCAATTCTAGAACATGTCACATGCCACTAAGTGTTCTGACAACTCCGTCAAACATCTTAACTTTAATCGTTCCAACAGCTGCAATTTCACATGAAGCATTATTTCTCATCAAAAGAACACATTCAGACACTGTTTCATAAGTTGTAAACTAATCCCGATTGAGACTCATTTGGAAGGTGTAGCCTAAATCAAAGATTCACTCCTCGCTCGCTTTAGAATTGTTGACAGAAGCGACTAGAAGTTCATAATCGCTGTAGTTTTTTACAACATTAACTTCACTAGAAATTTCTAGTTGTTTTCCCGTTTGATTCGTAGCCTCCCTTTTGATCTTGTTCTGTAGCTTATAGCACTCAGATTCGCAGCCTCCTTTTTACCTCTATTTGAGGACTTCGATCTACCCTTAGATTTACTGCAAGGATTTCGTTCCTATGTCCTTCCACGATCATCATCAGCATTTTGATCTTGTCTCCCACGAACAATGAGACACTCTCCCTTAGAGTTGGGTTTAACCACAATATGCTTTATCTTATCATACGAGGTCAAAGAATCATAAACCTCATCAACTGTGAGAGACTCGTGGCTATATAAAATTGTGTCTCTAAAGGTTGAATAAGACATGGGCAACGAACAAAATAGAATTAACCCTCTATCTTCCTTATCATATTGAACCTCCATGGCCTCCAAGTTTGAGAGATTTTCTTTAAACACTATTAAGTGTTCGTGCACAGACGCACCTTCCTCCAAACGATGAGCATAAAGACACTGCTTCATATGTAACTTACTAGTTAGAGTTTTCGACATACATATTTGTTTCAGCCTCTTTCATAATGCAGTGACGGTATTCTTTTTCATCACATCCTGTAAAATTTCCTGTAAAATTTCGTTAGACAAATGCATATGTAATTGTGTTAATGCCTTTTGATCCTTATGCTTCTTCTCTTTATCCGTTAATGTCGAAGGCATCTTATCTATCCTTAGTAGGGCATCCTCTAGATCCATCTGCGTAAGAACTGCTTGCATCTTAATATGCCACAACGTAAATCTGGTGTTGCAATCCAATAGCAGAATTTTATACTTCAAAGACGCCATTACTATAATCGAGATGAACAACTCTGAAGCTCTGATACCAATTTCTGAAAATAGAATGTCGGTAATAACAATATATTGCAAGGAAAAGAGAAATAAAAATAAAGAACACAAATTTTTACGTGAAAACCCTTTTGGAAAAAAATCACAAGCAGAGGAGAAGAAAATTTACTATGTCGAATTCGAATAATTACAAGATGAGTTTCGACTACATCTATTTATAGGTTGAAAAAACCTAATTTTAATCAAAGTCAAATATATTATGTTAATAAATACTAAATATATTACACTCATAAATACTAAATCTTCTAGAAAGAAGATATATTTTGTTTAACTTGACTTACAAGCAATCTCTTAGAATTTAGGTCACACAACTCTAACAATAATTATTTATCAAATATTTAAATAATTAAAAACATACATTTGAATTATATTTTAAAAAATAAAGTAAAATATATTCAAATAATAAGTATTCAGTGGGATTTTTACAAAAATATTACAAAAAAAATAAAAAATAACCAAAATATTATATTTTTTTAATTATGAAAATAATACAAAAAACAAAAATCAGAAAAAAAAGCTGCAGCATGATTTGACAAGACCCTAGAGGAAGGTATCCCATGGACGGCACCAAAGGTGCCTTTCCCATAGGCGGCCCCGATGGTGCCATTCCCATGGGCGGCACTGCCCATATAAAGGGCCATTCGGCCGGTTGGTGGGGGGAAGAGAAGGAGAGGGAAAGAAGAAGAAAGAAAGAAAGAAAAGGAAAAGAGAGGAAAGAAAGAAAAAGAAGGAAAGAAAAGGAAAGGAGAAGAAGAAAAAAGAAAGAAAAAGAAGGAAAGAAAAGGAAATGAGAAGAGAAAAAAAAAAAGAAAGAACAAGAAGAGGGGAGGAAGGAAAAAGAAAAAAAGGTAATTTTTTATTATTAATTTAAAATTTTTGTAATATTTGTGTGTAAAAAAATTATGTTATGTACATTATACATGTTTTATTATTTTATTTAGCACATAAATTTTATGAAATTTATTTAGCATGAAAAAATTCATGCTATGTACATTGTATGTTGATTAGAATTTTTTTTTTATGAAATTTATTTAAAATGTTGTAATTAGTTATTTTTGAAAAATAGAATTAAAAATAAAATGATAAAAAAATATGTTTAAGAAAACATAAAATACGAAAAGAAAAAAAACGGAAATTTGTATATTCACCGAAAGTAATAAAATCCGAAAAAATGGTATATTTAATAAATTTCAAACATAATGCACTGAAATAAAGTAAAATTATAAAATTAGAAATTATGATTATAAAATTAGAAATTATGATATTTTTTAAAATAATAAAATACGGAGAAAAAAATACGAACAAATGACCGAAGTAAGAGTTTTACTTTTACTAACTTTTTTAAAAATTCAAAAGTAATTAATACAAATAATTCAAACAAAATGTACTGAAATAATATAAAATAATAAAATACGAAAATAATATATTTTTATTGAAAGTAATAAAATTCGGGAGAATAATACGAGCAAAGAGCAGGAATAAGGTTTTTTTACATTAAATTAATGTAAAAAATACACTAAATTAATAAATTTAAAACATAATGCACTAAAATAAAGTAAAATTATAAAATTAGAAATTATGATATTTTTTAAAATAATAAAATGCGAAGAAAAAAATACGAACAAATGGCCGAAGTAAGAGTGTTTTACTTTTACTAACTTTTTTAAAAATTAAAAAATAATTAATACAAATATTTCAAACAAAATGTAATAAAATAATATAAAATAATAAAATACGAAAATAATATTTTTTATTGAGAGTAATAAAATTTGGGAAAATAATACAAGCAAAACACAGGAATAAGGGTTTTTTTTACACTAAATTAATTTAAAAAATACACTAAATTAATAAATTTCAAACATAATGCACTGAAATAATGTAAAATTATAAAATTAGAAATTATGATATTTTTTAAAGTAATAAAATACGGAGAAAAAATACGAACAAATGACTGAAGTAAGAGTTTTTTATTAACTTTTTTTCAACATGCAGGCATCGCAATGGCTCCATTGATTCGACCCGATAGATACATATCTGATGCGGCTAATCAAGCGGTATGATTTATTATTTGTTAATCACGGGTTCTATTTATTTAAAAAGGATATACATAATATATAGAAATAAATCATGTTATCGTGATATTTTTATCTGTAATTTAACACTATCAGGACTCGTACCGAGTAATAAGGGGCCGTGTGAATGGTTTAAAAAAAGCTCCGGATGCACGATTGATGCCGTACTTAGAGCAAGCCGGATTTGGGTCAGCAGCATTGATTCGGACCTCCGACTTGCGTTATGATTTATTATCTGCGCTAGTGGAGCGGTGGCGCCCGGAGACCCACACTTTTCATTTGCCGTGTGGGAAATGCACGGTGACTTTGGAGGATGTTGCAATGCAGCTTGGGATCTCAATTGACGGGAGTCTCGTAACGGGAGTATTTTCATTTACCGATCCGGCTGCACTTTGTTATCAGCTCCTACGAGACTCGCCAGAGGACGATGAGTCAAATTTTACGGGTTTAAAATTTACATGGCTGAAAGCCAAATTTGGACAATTATCAACGACTGCCACTGAAGGTGAGTTGATGTGCGCTGCTCAAGCGTACATGATGCATATCCTAGGGGGAGTACTTATGTCCGATGCAAACAACAATAAGGTGCATTTGATGTACTTGCCCCTATTAGCTGATTTGTCCACTATTAGCTCGTATAGCTGGGGCTCCGCCGTTCTATCAGTGTTGTATCTGTTATAATATGCCCAAAGATCAATCATGAGATGGTTGTAATAACATACTTGATTTATCATGTTTATTAATATAAGGCGTTACCATTATTATTTAGTTTCTTTTCTGTGTATATAAATAAACTGTTTTATAATAATGTCTTGAGAATAATATGATTTTTCTTAAAAGTTCCTTAGTCAAGTATTATTGTTGGATAGGACAACGATAATGCATTAAGACTAACATGTAGTTGATTGATGATAAAGAGTTGTCATTGATATGGAATGTCAGAATCATTACATGAATATGTGTGTTAGAGAACAACATATTGGACTGACCCATTATGAGTATGTTTCTTGGATTATTATGTAATTGTCACGACATTACTCATAATGATTAATATTTATATGATCCTCAGACTTGAGATCATCATAATCCCAACATCGTGAGTTGTATATTTTGATACAGTCAAACGTACACCGTAACTGGTTGTTCTATAAAGACTGATGTTGGATATACCACAATCTATGTAGAGGGATATGGTTGGTCGATATAGGATAAGTCCCTCCTACATAATAGGAATAATATCTTAGGCCACTTGATTAAGTGAGACTAGAAATGCATGGCCATGCTCAAATAAGTTGATATTAGATGTCATACTTATTTGTATATCGTAGTCTGCTTAAGATATCAAGGAACATGGAATGGACAATGCAAGTGTGACTATTCCATGACTTGTGTCCAATCTAGAGATAAAGGACTTAAGGATTATTGCATAAAAGGTTAATCATAAAAAAAAGGTTATGTCGAATCATGATCTCTTGTGACTTAGGTAGCAATGATGCATTGCTAGATGCCACTCATTGTTTGTAGCATTAGAATCATTCTAGTGTTACTGCTAACGTTACAGGAACCTACAAGGTCACACCCTATAGTTGAAATGAACGGAATAAACCATAGTTGGTATTGTTTTTGGGGTCGCTTGAATTAAATTAATTATAGAATTAATTTAATTTGGTAATCAAATTTCCAACATATTATGTACAAGGTTGTTGTACGTATAGTGAGGACATGAATTTGGTTAGCATAAGAATTCAAATAAATATATGGTTTACCGAACATATATTATAATTAATGTAATTATAATTTTTAGTTTAAAATATTATTATATTTATTTAATTCCTAAAAACCCTAAAACAAAAGGATGTATATAATCCCGTTTTTCTTTGTTTGAGCCTAGCAGCCGTCAAAGAAAAATAACTCTCAAAACTGTTTTGGGGATACCTTCCGTTCGTAGTCAACTGGGTGGATTACGTAGAGGTCGGGATCACGATAAATTGCGGCTTGGGTCGTCAGCAGATCAAACTACTCGTTGTTGAGGTGTTGCTGTCTACTCTGAATAAACATTAGGTAATTTCGTAACCTTGATCACCCCGGTTCGTTCCTCACACATGGATCCATGGTTAGGGTCGCTGGTTTTTTTTCGCTGCGCCGTAGGGATGCCGGCAATCTAACAGTGGTATCAGAGCCAGTTGTGTGATACGCACTCGGGTTTAAATACTTGGGTGATGCAATTGTATGAGATGCATTCTTTAATTTTAGTAAATTTCGACTGTTTAAATCGTTTAATAGTAACCTGATAACCATTCCTTTTGACAATGGATTAAATGTTAATCATGATGTTATGGCCTATTTGGTTTTATGTTATTACAGTTAAGTGTTAACAGATCTATAATGGTGCGACGGTAGTGTTGACAGTTTCCAGAATGGATTACATGTTTGTGGAATAAGGGTTGTTCCGGCATGAAACCTCAGGGATTAAAATCCCGAAAACATGATTCTGTTGATAAAAGTTATCAAATCGTGAGGTTTCACTTAAATGGGGTATGCAGTTTGTCCCGCTCGCTCTACCGCATCAGCCCCCATTTTCTTAAATTATGTTTATGATAAATAAAACTTGGTAGGCCATAAAAGTTGAAAGGATATGTTATAATTCACCTTAATAAAGTTTTTAATTATGTATGATATTTTTGACTTGCACGGTGTTTGAAATGCATAGTTATAGCCCAACGGCTCATTTGATAAAAAGGTTGTAATTTTATAAATACGGCCTGCGTGTCATGCATTGCTACTATTCTCTTGTATTTCTCTTCTCATCTTACTCCCTCGTATGTAAAACGAGTTTCTACATATTGTAATTTGTAAGAGTTGCTGTGGGCTAGCCGAGAAGGAAGATTGGCCAACCAGTATGGACTGATAGCTTGAAAACCGGCTTACACCTTTAGGTTTCCTTTTGGTTCTCCCATTGGCTTGGGTTGCACCACCTTAGTTTATGGGCTATAACTATTGCATTTATTTATTGCTTTATTCATGTATGAGATGCTATGGATGTCTAAAGCATGCCAAATTTTAAACATGTTAAAATTTGATAATAATAAACCATAATTGGTGAGATGAAACGATATTAATAAAATTCTTCTATTAAAATATTAAGTCAACATAGCCTTCTAATTTTGCCCTCGTTAAGGCCTCGATCAATACTGTGTAGGTTTTGCTAAAGTGAAATACTAGTATTTATCTTGGTTAAACGCGAAGAATAAACAAGTGATATTCGCAGGTTAAAATTGGTTAATGACTTGACTAGGTTATTCTAATAGGATTAGAAACCTAGAGGCAAGTAATTTAGATAAATCATAAGATGATTAGAACAAGAGTTGTTCACCAAACTTTAGGAGTTACATATGATGTAATTAGCAAGTGTTGCTTACCTAGATAACCATAATCTTGAGAGTAAAGCAAAAGCTGACTTAAGAGGAGGTGAAATATGGATCCTTAACCCACTTGAAATGCTTTTCGAGAAAGCCTTTCCGAAACCAACGTATGAGGGTATTAGTTTTGTAGTAAAATAGTGGGAACATCATTTAATTAAGTCCTTTTAATGATTAATATAAATTTGATAAATTTTTACATGCATAATTTCATTGTTGTAGATATATTATGGCTACAAACACAAATACACTATCATTGCGATCGGTCCTTGAGAAGGACAAGTTGAATGGTTTAAATTTTCTTGACTGATTCCGTAACTTGAGGATTGTCCTCAAACAAGAACGGAAATTATATGTCATTGAACAACCAGTTCCTAATGAGCCACCCACTAATGCCTCGAGGGCTGATAGAGACGCTTACAGGAAGCATCTCGATGACATGGTAGACGTTGGATGTCTTATGCTTGCCACTATGAATCCTGAGCTTCAGAAGCAACATGAGGACATGGTTGCTTATGAAATGATTGAGCACCTGAAAGAACTTTATCAGGGGCAAGCACGGCAAGAGAGGTTTGATATCTCTAAGGCCCTATTCCAATGTAAGCTGGCTGAAGGAAGCCCAGTAGGACCTCATGTCCTTAAGATGATTGGCTATATTGAAAGCCTGTCTAAGCTTGGGTTTCCATTGAGCCAAGAGTTGGCCACTGATGTTATTCTGCAATCGTTGCCAGATAGCTACGGTCAGTTTGTCCTCAATTTCAATATGAATGAAATTGATAAGACTCTGCCACAGTTGCTCAGTATGTTACGAACTGCTGAAGGCAACATGAAAAGGGTTGGACCCAAGCCTATACTGATGGTCCGTAATAATAAGGGCAAGGGAAAGGCCAAAGTTCAGACAAAGCCCAAGGGCAAAGGTAGGCCCAAGCCTAGAAAAGTAACGGCTGCATTGAAACCTAAAGGAGGGGTGGCTAAGGAAGGAAACTGTTTTCATTGTGGTGTGACTGGACATTGGAAGCGGAATTGCCCTATCTATCTTGAGGAAGTCAAGAAGGCCAAAATAAGCGGAACGTCTGCTGTAGGTATTTATGTTATTGATATTAATTTATCAACTACTACTTCATGGGTATTAGATACTGGTTGTGGTTCTCACATTTGTACTTCTGTACAGGGACTGCAAAGGAGTAGGACTTTGGCAAGAGGAGATGTAGACCTACGAGTTGAAAATGGAGCAAAAGTTGCTGCATTAGCTGTGGGAACATATAATTTATCTTTGCCTAGTGGACTTGGTTTATGTTTAGAGGATTGTTATTATGTGCCCAGTTTGACTAAAACATTATTTCAATTTCTTGTTTAGACAAAATTGGTTTTGAGATAATTATTAAGAATAATTGTTGTTCATTTTATCTCAATAATGTTTTCTATGGTTCGGCACAATTGAATAATGGCCTCTATGTTTTAGATCAAATGAATCCCATCTACAACATAAATACTAAAAGATCAAAAATAAATGACTCAAATCAAACTTATCTATGGCATTGTCGTTTGGGCCACATAAATGAGGAACGCATATCCAAGCTCCATAAAGATGGTTTCTTGGATTCATTTATTTTTGAACAATTTGAAGTATGTGAATCTTGCTTATTGGGAAAAATGACAAAGTCTCCTTTTACTGGTAAAAGTGAACGAGCTAGTGATTTATTGGGCCTAATACATTCTGATGTATGTGGGCCAATAAATATACATGCTAGAGGAGGATTTCATTACTTCATCACTTTCACTGATGATTTCAGTAGATATGGGTATGTCTATCTCATGCTCCATAAGTCTGAATCCCTTAAAAAGTTCAAGGAATTCAAAAATAAAGTACAAAATCAACTAGGAAAAACTATCAAGACACTTCGATTTGATCGAGGTGGGGAGTATATGAGCTTAGAGTTTGATAATCTTTTGAAGCAATGTGGGATTGTCTCACAACTTACTCCTCCTGGCACTACTCAATGGAATGGAGTTTCTGAAAGAAGAAATCGAACTTTGTTAGACATGGTTCGATCCATGATGAGTCATGCTGATCTGTCGACTTCCTTTTGGGGACATGCACTTGAGACAGCTGCTTTCACACTAAATCGTGTTCCATCTAAATCGGTTCAAAAGACACCATATGAGATATGGACTAGGAAACGTCCTAGTATGTCTTTTATGAAAATTTGGGGTTGCGAAGCTTATGTTAAACGTCAGACGTCTAATAAGCTTGAACCAAAATCTGAAAAATGTATTTTTGTGGGGTATCCAAAAGAAACCAAAGGATATTATTTCTTTAATCCTACTGAGAACAAAATATTTGTTGCTCAGACCGGTGTCTTCCTAGAGAGAGAATTTGTTTCTAGAAAAGGAAGTGGGAAAAAGATTGAACTTGATGAAGTTCAAGAATCGTAAAATACCACTGAACCAGAGATAGAACAACAGCAAGTTCCACAAGGGGTTGAGGAACAAGTAATTGCTGTAGAAACACAACCACCGCGTAGATCTTTAAGGGAACACCAAGTACCTGAGAGATATGGATTTCTCGTTACAACGCATGGTGACGTTCTACTGATAGATCAAGATGAGCCTAGGACTTATCAAGAAGCGGTGACGAGCCCAAACTCTGAGAAATGGCTTGAAGCCATGAGATCTGCGATGGATTCCATGTATGAAAACCATGTATGGACTTTGGTTGACTCACCCGAAAGGGTTAAGCCCATAGGGTACAAGTGGGTTTTCAAAAAGAAAACCGACATGGATGGTAATGTACAAACATACAAGGGGCGATTAGTCACTAAAGGTTTTCGCCAAGTTCATGGTGTTGACTATGATGAAACCTTTTCTCCTGTAGCTATGTTTAAATCCATCAGGATCTTGCTAGCTATAGTTGCATTTCATGACTATGAAATCTGGCAGATGGACGTTAAAACAGCTTTCCTTAACGGGAAACTTGAAGAGGATGTGTACATGACACAACCTGAAGGTTTTGTCAATCCAAAGGATGCTGGAAAGGTATGTAAGCTACAAAGATCCATTTATGGATTAAAGCAAGCTTCTCGAAGTTGGAATCTTCATTTTAATGATGCAATCAAAGAGTTTGGTTTTATCAAAAATGAAGATGAGCCATGTGTTTACAAGAAATTTAGTGGGAGTACTATAACATTCTTGGTACTGTATGTGGATGACATACTTATCATAGGAAATGACATACCTACCTTGCAGTCTATTAAGACTTGGTTAGGAAGTTGTTTTTCTATGAAGGACTTGGGCGAAGCAACTTACATCTTAGGAGTAAATATCTATAGAAATAGATCAAGACGACTACTAGGTCTAAGCCAAAGTACATACATAGACAAAGTACTGAAAAGGTTCAATATAGAAGAATCTAAGAGAGGATTCCTACCTATGAGACATGGTATTTCACCCTCGAAGGAAATGTGTCCTTCAACTCCACAGGAGAGAGAACACATGAGTAAAATTCCATATGCTTCCGCTATTGGATCTATCATGTATGCCATGTTATGTACCCGTCCAGATGTCTCATATGCCTTAAGCATGACGAACACCAAGTAGATCCCGGTGAAGGTCACTGGACCACAGTCAAGAATATCCTTAAGTACTTGAGAAGAACTAAGGATGTTTTCCTAATATATGGAGGTGAGGAAGAGTTAAGTGTAAAAGGTTGATGCTAGCTTCCAAACCGATCAGGACGATTCTCGATCACAATCAGGTTTTGTGTTTTGCCTTAATGGTTGTACTGTGAGTTGGAAGAGTTCAAAGTAAAGTACAGTAGCCGATTCTACAACAGAGGCTGAGTATATTGCAGCTAGTGATACAGCAAAAGAAGCGGTTTGGATCAAAAAGTTTATTACTGAACTAGGGGTTGTGCCTAGCATATCAGATGATATAGAACTCCGATGTGATAACAATGGAGTCATTACACAAGCTAAAGAACCTAGATCTCACCAGCGATCCAAACATATACTTAGGCGCTACCATCTTATTCGAGAGATTATCGATCGAGGGGATGTAGAGATATGCAGAGTACCTACAGATGATAACATTGCTAATCCCTTGACCAAGCCTCTGACACAGCAGAAGCATGATCGTCACACTAAGTCACTCGGTATTATATATATAAGTAATTGGTCTTAGTGCTAGTGGGAGATTGTTAGAGTATGCCCAAAGATCAATTATGAGATGGTTGTAATAACATACTTGATTTATCATGTTTATTAATATAAGGCGTTACCATTATTATTTAGTTTCTTTTCTGTGTATATAAATAAACTGTTTTATAATAATGTCCTGAGAATAATATGATTATTCTTAAAAGTTCCTTAGTCAAGTATTATTGTTGGATAGGACAACGATAATGCATTAAGACTAACATGTAGTTGATTGATGATAAAGAGTTGCCATTGATATAGAATGTCAGAATCATTAGATGAATATGTGTGTTAGAGAACAACATATTGGACTAACCCGTTATGAGTATGTTTATTGGATTATTATGTAATTGTCACGACATTACTCATAATGATTAATATTTATATGATCCTCAGACTTGAGATCATCATAATCCCAACATCGTGAGTTGTATATTTTGATACAGTCAAACGTACACCGTAACTGGTTGTTCTATAAAGACTGATGTTGGATATACCACAATCTATGTAGAGGGATATGGCTGGTCGATATAGGATAAGTCCCTCCTACATAATAGGAGTAATATCTTAGGCCACTTGATTAAGTGAGACTAGAAATGCATGGCCATGCTCAAATAAGTTGATATTAGATGTCATACTTATTTGTATATCGTAGTCTGCTTAAGATATCAAGGAACATGGAATGCACAATGCAAGTGTGACTATTCCATGACTTGTGTCCAATCCAGAGATAAAGGACTTAAGGATTATTTCATAAAAGGTTAATCATAAAAAAAAGGTTATGTCGAATCATGATCTCTTGTGACTTAGGTAGTAATGATGCATTGCTAGATGCCACTCATTGTTTGTAGCATTAGAATCATTCTAGTGTTACTGCTAACGTTACAGGAACCTACAGGGTCACACCCTATAGTTGAAATAAACGGAATAAACCATAGTTGGTATTGTTTTTGGGGTCGCTTGAATTAAATTAATTATAGAATTAATTTAATTCGGTAATCAAATTTCCAACACATTATGTACAAGGTTGTTGTACGTATAGTGAGGACATGAATTTGGTTAGTATAAGAATTCAAATAAATATATGGTTTACCGAACTTATATTATAATTAATGTAATTATAATTTTCGGTTTTAAATATTATTATATTTATTTAATTCCTAAAAACCCTAAAATAAAAGGATATATATATAATCCCGTTTTTCTTTGTTTGAGCCTAGCAGCCGTCAAAGAAAAATAACTCTTAAAACTGTTTTGGGGATTCCTTCTGTTCGTAGTCAACTGGGTGGATTACGTAGAGGCCGGGATCACGATAGATTGTGGCTTGGTTCAACAGCAGATCAGACTACTCGTTGTTGAGGTGTTGCTATCTACTCTGAATAAACATTAGGTAATTTCGTAACCTTAATCACCCCGATTCGTTCCTCGCACATGGATCCATGGTTAGGGTCGCCGGTTTTTTTCCGCTGCGTCGTAGGGGTACCGGCGATCCAACAGTATCAAGAGCTTTGTCGGGCGACAAACCCAAATGTTGTAGACATGGGCGGATGCCTCACATTGCTGCAGTCCTGGGCGCTCTATCGGATGCCATTTTTGGCATCGGTTAGTCACCAACCTTATGTTTATCCACTGGTGAACAGGTAATAAAATATAACTTGTCATTATTTGTAGTCATAATATATTGACTAATGTTACCAACCCCAAACCCTATATTTGTTTTTTATAGGTGGAGTGTTCGTCCGGGTATCGAGAGGTCGCACACTGTCCTGATATACCGACTCATGATCGAACAGTATGCCCGGAAAGGGGTAAGCTGCTATTCTAATATTCATAACATCTTACTTTCTATATCTTACTCACACGTTATGGCTAATTATAACCATGTTATTAATCATGCAGTTTATATGGATGCCATATCGTACACCGAAAATTACAGATGTGGTACCCTCGTTTGCATACGCTCATTCCCACATATGGTGCACTAACGCACCAATTATAAATTTCAACATGGTTGAGTGGTATCACGGAGATCGGGTGCTACGACAGTTTGGCTGCATCTAACATATCCCGGAACCGCCATGCAAGGTGGGGGAAGTTCACGGGATGACTAAGAGAGGAAAATCGATGTTGGATTGGGGCATTAAGCACCGAAAATTTGTGGCGCTGTGGAACGATCAATTGCGTCGAAGACCTCAGATGGTTATGGCTTCCGAATTGCAACCATCATTAGAGTACATACAATGGTACTATAGTTACGGGAAGCCATATATACTTGGAGGCCAGTCCGCTGTAGTCCCCCCGTACATGCAGCAACCTGAGGGATCGTACCCAGCAACCCCGATAAATCCGAATCCTGTAGCATATTATTCTCAGGAACCAGAGCCCGAGCAGGAGCCTCAGCCAGATCCCGAACAATCACAGTCACATGTGGATTCACCTAGCTATCATCCGGATTTGGCGGGCGGTGACTATTTTTTGAGCTTCTCAAGGAGCGGCTACGCATACAAATTTGAACTCTTTGGATCCTACCCACCGCAGTATGGCATGCCCGACCCGTCTGACCCGTATTCACAGCATCATGGGACTCATTTCGGTTCAAGTTCGTCGATGCCAAACGAGGTACAGGATTTTTCCTCTACGTTTGTCACACCCTCACCTGCGCCGAATGATGATGTTGGTCGTCGTGAACACCCACAACGTGACCGTCGACCTCCGAATAGGTACACCCTAGGACCACACCATCGAACCATCAATTTTAGGGGTTTAGTGCACTTTTTATACATTGCAAAGTTTGTACTTTTTGTATAAATTTAATTATTCTAATTTTAGGAATGTTTACTACGGAACTTCTTTGTATAAAAACCATTATTCTAATTTTGCATTATATTAAGGCTAAATTTAAGGTTAAATACCTCAATTTTTTATATAATTTTAATAATTCCAATTTCCATATACTATTTTATAACTTAATTTGGATACAATTTAAGCATAAGCATAAGCTGAATAATTTTAATTATTTCTAATGAATTATACTTTTTATATCATTACACATATAAGTTTTACAGCATTAGGTCAATTCCGACTCGATCCGGACGACTGTCCGACATGAAAGTTTCGTTGAGGGCATTTATTCCGACTATGACCACTTAACCTGCATAATCCACAACGCTTACCGTCGGATTTCTCCCTAATGTCCATTTCATTGCGGATTCTACTTGATTGCAGAAGACCTCTTGGATTCTTCCGTAGCCCTCTATCTGGGAAAAGCTCGAAAATCGTCAGAGGCACCTCCCACGTAGATAGGTCAGGCAGGACGGGGAACTTATTTTCCCAGACATACAATGTGCGCTTGAGTGTGTACACATCATCGACATATTGTTCGACATTAACGTTCACTTTAGCATACGCTTCCACGACATGCGCACATGGATAATGAAGCGTTTCGAACCTCCTGCACTCGCACCGTCTGTTCCGGAGATCAACTCTATAGGACCTAGTTGGTATACCGGGTCGATGACTAATTGTCTCAGTAACTCGAAATGTTTCTAGTCGTCGTGAATATATTTCTACATTCATTGACCTCGCCAACCGATGGTTTGCAACCATTGCATCCCTGACATGTTCGACAAACACGTGTCCCGCCTCCATTTGCTCGACTTGTTGCTAACTCATTATTGGCATCAAGGTATCCAGCCTGTAGAATGTAGCAGAAAAGACAGATGCAATCGGAATATGACGTGTTTTCAACAAGACAGCGTTGATCCCCTCGACTAAGTTTGTGGTCATTTGGCCATAACGAAAGCCCTCGTCAAAACTTTGAGCCCATTGTCATGGCTCCATTGTGCCCAACCATTGTCGGAAAGATGTGTTTGTCTGGCCCTCCATGTCACTCTCAAGTCGGATCATTCTTTGGAGGAAAATATGTGGCTCTAACTCGTACGCTGCATACGTATTAAGAAAAAAATAAGTTCTACTAACTCGATAACATAAAACATTACAACTTATATTAAAAATATAAGGTTATCATTTACCCATTGCCACGACTTGTCTCTTCCAGTCTGCATTCTTATAATCTTTGTGGAAGTTAGCCGTAATGTGTTGGATGCAGTAAACGGACCTCCATGGCACACCGGAACGCCTAATTGCTGCAATTAAACATTTCCCTCTATCGGAGATGATGCAAATGTTATCGTTACTAATAACATACCTTCGCAGGTTAGTGAGGAAAAATTCCTAAGACTCCAAGTTTTCTTTATCTATGATGGCAAATGCTATCGGGAGCACGATTCTATTGCCGTCTTGAGCAACCGCAATAAGTAGGATCTGTGTATATTTTCCATATAGCCATGTCCCATCCACCTGCACAAATGGCTTGCAGTGGGGAAATGCCCGCACACATGGATCAAACGTCTAGAACATTCGATGGAAAATCTTTTTTGTCGGCTGTAACTGGTCGTCCTGGCCGTAATAAGGCCTTGTTTGCAACTCAATCACAGTCCCCGGTACGTACTCCCGCATAGCAGCTATCCATCCTTGTAGCTCGTTATACGATGAATCGTAATCCCCATACAGTTGCTCCATTGCCATCAGTTTAGCTATCCATGCCTTTCCATATGATACTCGATACTGGAATCGTGCTTGCATCTCGGCAATCAGTACCGAAACTTTAATGGTTGGCATGTCCTTCACCATTGGCATGATACACGTACAGATAGTTTTCGAATCAAGTTTTCCATGATCTTCTGTCATGCGTGTTGATGTGCATGTATGAGAACCAACAAATTTTCGTATCTCTCACATCTGAGAACTTTTAATGAATGTAGCTTGTACCCGCCAATTGCAGCCTTCCGCTGCCTTCCAACACTCCCCAATATATATTTTTGGAATAGACATTGCAACTTTATACTCCACTGATATGTTCATGTTGTACCGTTTAATAGCAAATACGCACTCTGCTTTACAACTGAATCTCTGGCCTATGAATAACTCCTCACGATCAGAATTTACGGTCAGCCTGTGAGGATGAACTATTTCAGGATACTCCGGAAACTCAGCTACATACGTTGCGTCGGGGTCTATGAGCGACATGTGTGGCCCAGGATTATTGTGTATCAAAATACGTCGCATCTAGTCCCCGACCGAAGAAGCGTCAATGTTTCCATCGTTGTTCACATCTTCAGCGTCAATATCATCAGGTACATCGTCCACATTAGGATCACCGTCACTATCGACCTCTTCATCCCAATGATCGCTACCACTTTCTTCTCCACCACCAACCACATCAATATCGGGTGTAATATTCAGATCGATACCGATCCCACCCATAGTCGATTCACTATCAACGTTTGATATTGGAGCCACAATCTACGGTTCTTGAGCTCCGTCTTCTTCATCAGATGCATTGGCATCTTCATTTTGCTCCATGCCAGCTAACTCAGCAAATAAGTGAATCGGTGCATTCTTGTCACTCTCATTCCCACAGTAAAGAGCAATCATTCTCTCCAAGTCTTCGTCGTCTACAAGTTCCATTTCAGTGAATTTGACCGGATTTGTCGAAATTGGAAACTTGTAGAAAATTTTTGATATCCTTCTCCCACAACGTCTAAGAATTTTTGCATTAATCATTGCCTTCATTTCATCCAACGAGACATTTCTATTAAATCTCATTGCTATTTGTTGCCGACATTCAAATACACATCCAACACTTCTTGTCAAGATGACTCCATCGAAATAAACGCATACAAAAAACTTATTATCCTTCTTCAATATTCAATCTGTTAAAAAATAAACAAAATCTAAAAAAAAATCTCCAATGGTAAATAAATTACTTAAATAAAAAAATTAATGTTTCAATGTGCAATTTTTCATCCTTAAGCTCATACTTTTTCAGTTATCATTTTGTACATGAACAACGTTTAACCACTAACCCTAATAACTAACACAATAACAATAGTTTTATACCCAAAATAATACTAACTAACAATAATAATTAAGGTTTTACTAAAAATAATAACTAACCATAATAATAATACTAGTTTTTTTACTAACAATAATACTAAGTAACATCTAAACCCTAAAAACTAATAATAATACTAACTAAAACTATCCATTTGAGTTTTATTAATCTTAATAATTAAACTAACAACAAAAAATAATAAAAATTATACAAAAAAATATAACAAGATAATCAATTATTTTTAAAAAAATACTTTTTTTTCTCTTCTCCTTCTCTCTTTTTCTCTCTTTTTCCAGCACCACCTCCTCTTTCTCTCCTTCTTCTTCTTATTTTTCTCTAAAGCAGCTAGACGTCCTGGGTATATGACACAAGTGGTGCCGCCTATGGGAAAGGTACCTTCGGTGCCGCCTATGGGAAAGGTACCTTCGGTGCCGCCTATGGGAAATACACCTTTGGTGCCGCCCATGGAAATGGCACCTTTGGTGCCGCCCATGGAAATGGCACCATCGGTGTCGCCTATGAGATACCCTCCTCTAGGGTATTGTCACATCATCCTGCAGCTTTTTTTTTTTATTTTTATTTTTTTGTATTATTTTCGTAATTAAAAATATATAATATTGTGGTTATCTTTTTATTTTTTATAATATTTTTTGTAAAAATCTCATATTCAGTCATTAATATTTACATCCTCTTCAAATCTACCACAAATAATAACTAAAATATTGAATTCTATAATATTTGAATTAAATACCGGCAAATATCCTCAGAATTTATAATATCTTAATAGAATTTCTACAAACATCCTCCTAATCTGATCCTTAGTTTCTTATGATGTCAGTATTTGGGACAAAATGGTGAAAGGGCGGCAGCATTAATGGAGAGAATAATTGTCTTAGATGCCAACCAAACAGCTAGCTGTGCCTGCCTGCATGTTAGGATAGTGGCGCCCCCACTTGCTTTCCTTCTCCCTCACCTTCCTTGCATTTCTTTTATTTATATAATATTTTATTGCATTATGAACCTTCCCTTCCTTCGTAGCTGGATACTCTACAATCTGTTTCACTTCAAATCACTGCCACGTCACCATCATTTCTAGTTTCTACCCTCAAATACTCTTATTTTTACTTTTCTTTTTCTTTTTCTGAAATCATAAAAAACTAGTATGTTTATTTTTGTATTTATAAAATTTCAATATATTTATTCATATTATAGCATTTAGAAATTTTTGAACCTACTTCAGTTGTTATATCACGAGAAATGATTGTATCAGACAGTAACGCCACATCATTTATATCCATTTTTCAATAGTTTAATATCACGCCAATATTTTTATTCTGAAAAAAATTAAATTCAAATAAAAATCTTGAAATTTAAGATGAAATTACTAATATAGCATTAAACTATTAGAAAATGGATAATATCTCTGCTTTATACAATCATTTCTCCTTCACACGTTATCCATGAGTGTCACACCATTGAGCATACTTTCGCCATAAATTATTTTCGTTAGAAGCATCTAGAGTACCTAAAATGTGATAAGATAACCATTGATTGTCAAATCACCCTACATTATCACATCACCGTCTCTACATAGAGGCAAGATGTGATGCTATCGCCAACAAAATGCTTACGTATGGTATCTCATGTGTCTCACATATAAGTTCTCTCCGTACAATGAGACAACCTTGGTGCATGCCATTCATTTAATCAATCAATTTCTCTCTCTTCTCATCTTCTCAATCTTACTTTTTAACAATGATTTTCTGTCTTTAAAGAGTAAACTATTGATCACTTTCACTAGTTCTTTCCTTTATTGATTCTTAATATCAAAACCACTCGTATCATAAAACCATGATATTAAAATTTATACTTTTATTATTTTATAAAATTTTATATATTTGTATATTTATTTTATATTTATATTTTTTCGTATCTTATTATATGTTATGTTTTAAATATTTTTTAAAAGTAAGTTCTTTCAAAATTTCAAAGTCTTCTTCAATTTTTTTTTGTTCTTTTTTAGAAAGCATGTCTTGCTCGATTTTTCATTTTATGATAAAAGGGCATCTCCCAAGGATTTTTTTAGGTAGAAGTAACCAAAATTATTTATACTAGATTTTGGTTTAGTTTTGGGTAAATTAGTCTCTATACGTTAGATGAGTAAGTAAAATAGTTCATTCTTTAAAATTACACTGTTAAATGTTTGTTTTAGTGTTTATGTATATGGTATAGTAATAAATTTAGCCCTCAACCTTTACACATTTATTTAATTTGACCCCTAATCTTTTAGTGGAAGTAAATTAGAAATTTTTGAACTAATAAGATTTAAAGGTCAAAAAGGTCTTAGTAACAAATTTAAAAAATCAATTAAATCCTTTTAATTATTAAAAATCATAAAAATTATAATTTTTTATTAAAAATAACAATACCAATCCAATAAAAGAGTAGGGGTCAATTTTTTCTAAAATCTTATAACTATTAGATTTAATGGGCTGGTATTTTCATTTTTCAATAAAAAAATTATAATTTTAAAATTTTTATAAATTTTTTTATAATTATAATTTTATGATTCTTTAATAATTTATAAATTTTAAAAGGGCTTAATTGAGTTTTTTTTAAAATTTGTCACTAAGGTCTTTTTGACCGTTTAGTCTTAATAGTTTAAAAAAAATCCTAATTTACTTCTAATAAAAGAGTAGAGGTCAAATTGAATAAATGTATAAAGGTTGAGGGATAAATTTATTATTATTCCTTAAATAAATACCAAAATTTAAGGGAAAAACTATTTTATGTACTTATTTAATGTAAAAAATTATTAAAAAAAGAGTAAAAAGAGGTTTTATCATACTTTTTTATGATATCTTTCTTGAATTGCGACATTTAATTTGCACAGATATATTGTTAAAGTTGGAGATATGAGGTTGACAGAGGAAAGACGAAAAAGTAGAGTGATGTCGCAAAATTGGACGACATTGAGAAATAATTACGATATTGGGAGATATCTGATAAAATACCACAAATGCATTAAAATTTATCAAAATAAAACACACTTTAAATATCTGAAATGCCAACAACATAAAACCACAATGGTTCTTTATTTCACAGTCAATTTTTCTTCACCAATTTGTAAGGTTATGTATGAATATAACAGGCAGGTCACTTTATCAGAAACACCAACAATTTTGTAGCAAAAAGTTGTTTAATGAACTTTCCTTGCTGTCTCGCTTCAAGTTAAAACTACATGACAATATTTTACTTGATTTTATCCCAGCGATTTTAGAATTTTTTATATTTTATATAAAATTAAATTTCAAGAGTTAGAATAAATTATGTAAATATGATTGCACGACATGTGAAATTTAAAATACTACAATATATTTATAACATGAAAATGAAATAAATATACGGGAAATTTTCTTTGAAATAAATAGTTTGCGAGTGATTCTACGGATTAACCCGTTTAAAGCTACATAGTGAGAAAAGACCAAAATATGGTTTGTAAATATGAAGCAAAACTAAAATGAAGCATTCCACGGGGCATAGTGATGCTTGACTCTCAGGCTCTACTTCTACTTCTCATTTTCAGCTTCTTCACTTGATCGCACTGCTTTTCTGCATTCGCAAATCTTGTAACACCCCAAACCTGACCTAAATATTATGGCCGAATCTGGCGATGTCACATTGTAACACTCCTTACCCGTATTTGATGTCGAAATAGGGTATGAGGCATTACCAGAACATATACACTTATAAATGTATTAAACTGAGTTAGAAAATTTCATACAGATTAAAACTTTCAAATTATTATCTTCGAATCGCTAATTAGGGCTTACGAGGCCCAATATATACTCATTCGATCCAAGCTTTATAGCTACCACCATTGTAATATATTAAATATTCAATATCTCGTAAAGATTCGCTAATCTATCCCATATACTTTCACATAAATTAATTCACAATTCACAAGTCTTATCATTTCAAAGCTTATAAGACACATGTACATATCTATACTAACTCGTATGAGTCTCATACTCATTCATATGCTCAATAAATCCGTTAAATCATTTCAACATCGAAGAATCCACATTATGTCAGAAACAATACTAATAACAATCATAAATCTTTTCATATTAATTTCATGTATCATTTACTGAACTTCATATATCATTTCATAAATATGTAATTCACTAACACATCTTGCCATATACAATATCCAATTGGTGAAATCACTTAATTGAATTCAACTTCAACAATCACAATAAATCTATCACTTGAATATGAGTCCATGTAACACTTACCAACTTTGTCAAGTTAGTGAACGTCTTATGGAATTGAGTACTTATTTTCTCGATATCATAGTCCAACTATGGTCTTACACGTAATCACATAACATATACCGATGTCATAGCCCAGCTATGGTCTTACATGAAATCACATATCACTTATTGCCATGGTCCATATATGGTACTTTTCGTCAATTCGTCTTTATCACTGAACGGAAGTACTCAACCCTGCATTCTACTCAATTTGAACTTTCATTCCAATTTATCTATCTTTCTCAACAATCATAATTCAACCATGAATATGTATATAGAATAATACATTATGTCATGCATAATACTAACAAATAATTGTTTGGTTTCATCCATATGAATTTACAATTCAATTCATAATAACTAATTGAAATGAAACATTATGTCATTTCTAATTCAACGTTTATCAAATATAATCGGGCATATGACCAATTAATATACAAATGATTCATATATTTTATATTTCCTCCTCCTCCTCTCCCTTCCACATCCTTAATGTACATAACACTCTTATAAATAACATTTTCTATAATTTTACTATTCACTCACATGTATATTCAAAGCTGTCTATCCAAGTCAGAGTCACTAAATTATTTTTATCTGGAGGTACAGAGCTCCAAATTAAGATCCGTTAATTTTCTCTGAAACTAGATTCACATATCTTCTTACCATAAAATTTTTAGAATTTTTGGCTTATCCAATAAGTACAATTTATTCCTTAAAGTTTCTTCTATTTCACTGCTCAACAGTTCTGACCTCTCTTCACTAAAAATTAATCATCTCACTGTACAGAATTTGGATGGTACTTACGCTTATTTCACTTGAAAATAGACTCATTCAGGGTTCTAAACATATAAATTTTAGCCCGTAATTATTTTTGTACAATTTTTAACAATTTTCTAAAGTTAGAACAGGGGATTCCAAATTCATCCTGACCTTGTTTCACTAAACTTAAAATATCTCAAAATATATAACTCTTTTGCTTACTCTGTTTCTTTTATGTAAAAATACTCATTAACCTTTCATTTCATATCTTATTCACTCTCTAATTCGATTTCCACCATTTTTGGTTATTTTTTAAAGTCATGCAATTGTTTTTGTCCAAAACTATTTTGCTGCTAATTCTACTATTTCATAATTTCAGTATTTCACTTTCGATCGCTATTCAATTCAATTCCACACATATATTCATTATTCAATTACACTTAGTCGTTACATAATCTCATATATTTTCACTTAGTCAATTTCCCGTTGAACACTCAGAATATACACGGATACGTAGAGAATTAGCACATAAGTGTCACACTGATATGTAGCCGAAGCTACCACTGATACATAGCCGTGCTACCACTGAAATGTAGCCAAAGCTACCACTGATATGTAGTCGTAGCTACCACTGAAATGTAGTTGAAGCTACCACTGATATGTAGCCGTAGCTACCACTGATCAATAAAACTAAACTTAAAATATCTCTAGTGACATGTCACTTGTATCCACTTCTATTCCTAAGTTCAACAGGGAATTTACACTTAACACTTTATTTTAAACACTTTATCACTTGAATAATTCATGAACAATTTTCCTTCCACATTCAACAATAATAATTCACATATCAAATATAATTCACAATTTATAAAAATATAACTATTATTTACATGTAACTTACTTTGGTGCAACAATATAAAAATTTAGCAATTTAGTCTTTAATCTTGTCTTTTCTCCAATCAAGGTCGATTCCACTTCTTTCTTGATCTATAATAACACATTTAACTTAACTAATACTCACATTTATCAAAACAGTCATTGACTCAAACTTCGGGAAAATTACAATTTTGCCCCTAAATTTTTGCATATTTACACTTTTTCCCCAAAGCTCATAAATTAAACTTCATCCCTTTTTCTTATGTATTATGACATGCTGAACATTTTTCCCTTCTATGGTAACATCAAATTCCCAGTCTAACACTTACTTAGGAACATTAGGTATTTTTACCAATTATGTCGTTTTACTCATTTTCACTTAAAATCACTTAGCAAAAGTTGTTTAACATAATTTCAAGCTTCATATTCTACCATAAAACATCAAAATAAACACATTTCACCTATGAGTATTTTTCCAAATATAAACCTTAGGTTAAATTATTGCTAGAATAAGCTAAATGAAGTTACCAAGACTCTAAAATCGTAAAGAACATTAAAAACGGGGCTTGGAATCACTTACTATGGAGCTTGGAAGCTAGAAAACCCTAACTATGGCTTCCCTCTTGCTATTTTCGTTCATCATGGAGAAGATGAGCACATTTTTGCCATCTTTTTCCCTTTTTAATTCTTTTTATTACTAAATTACCAAATTGCCCATAACTTAAAAAATTTCCTATTTCACTTATCTCATGTCTATTTTTGTCCATAACTTAACCAATGGTCTAATTACCATATAAAGACCCCAAATTTAAAGTTTCATAACAATTGGACACCTCTAACATGTAGAACTCAACTTTTGCACTTTTTACAATTTAGTCCTTTTGACTAAATTGAGTGCCCAAACGTCAAAATTTTCGAACGAAATTTTCAAAAAATTATTTCGTGAAATCGTAGACCATAAAAATATAATAAAAACAAATTTTTTCTTGTCAAATTTGTGGTCTCGAAACCATTATTCTGGCTAGGCCCAAAATGAGGTTGTTACAAATCTTCAATCAAACCTCCACCCTATGTAAATACTAGATTGAGTTCCAAGTCATAGATATTACACCTTTATATATTTCTCTTCTAGGAAGGCAATGGATTCACTATGTCGGGGCAGTTTCCTCATCTCTTCATTAGAAAGTGAAGTTTCTAATTGATTGTAACACCCCGACTCGATCGTTTAATCGACGAACGATGATGTTAACGGAAAAAGAAATCATTGAAATATAAAAAAAACAAAGCTTTTGGTAGTTAAGTCATTCAACACAGTTTAGCAACATAGTCTTAAAATATCGCTTGGCAAATTATAATTTCTAAAGCAAAAACCAAAAGAGAATGAAAGGTATGCCACCACACAAAATATAAAAATTAATAATCTAGCAACGTCATTTTATAAAAAGGAAATCCCAAATTCATTTTATACGATGTTCAAACAAAAGAGGTCGAAGTTACAGGCCACCCCAATTGAGATACATGTTATAGCAACGTCACATCCCAAAAATCGGGTTAAAAGGAATTGAGTTAGTGAAACCAAGAGTGGTCACGTCCTGATTTTGAGTTATGATTGTGAAAATGTTGTCAAGTAAATTGATTTGTTCCAGTAGATAAGTGCTTTGGATGTGTGTTTGAGGACTTGTGTTCAAATTCTTCTCTTTGAATTTTTTACTATTTTTGTCCCTATCTCTATCTCTGTATATTTGGCTTAAATTTAATTCCCACACAAGTTTTGGAAAAAATGAGTCTGCTGGATTAGTGGTAAGGCTTAGCTTACCTTTTGGTCTTATGTTTGAATCCCTGTGTGTGTGCAAACGAGAAATATTTTTGTCATTCTCTATTCTGCCGCCCATGTGCTTGAAATTGGATTCAGTTTGAATTCTGTAGAATCTAATAGGTGGTTAGTTACCAGATTGGTGGGGGTGTGGGTAGTTTTTGAAAATAAAAAAAATAATAATATAAGGAAATATCCCTAAAAATACTACCCATTCTTGTCGTCCAAGATTTTCCTACGTTCTCCACATCTTTCCTTCTTTCTTTTATTCCTGTAACTTTTCCATTCTATTTTCTTTCTTTCATTTCCTGTGAACTTTGCCTAATAGGGAAATTGACATTCTGTTCTTTTCACTTTATTCCTCTTTTGCCACCACTTCCTCTTATTTTCTTTTCTTTCTTTTTCGGTGTGCCATATTGCTGCATTGTCAATCTTTTGATCATCGTTTAAGTAAGTCTGGGTTGTGATTCTACTGTTGTATCGTGGTATATTTCTTCTGTACGCATGTAGTTAAGTAGACTTCTTTTCCTTTATTTTATTAGTTCGTATGTTGAGTTACTCGTTTTTGTACTGATAGGAGAGTATCGCGAGATGAACAGTGATCCTCCAACGAGTTAAGCACGGTTAGAGGTTTTCGTTAAGTCAATATTTTCGGTGTAAGTACTCGAATAACAGATTTGGGAGCTGTTTTTAGTAAAGAAGAGGTACCGAAGTTAATTATCAGTTTAATTAAAGGTTATTGAACAATATGATTTTATGTTGTATGAAGGATTCGAGAGTGCTATATTGTATGGTCTATTAGAATAACATCAGGTGTGTGATTCTAACTTGAAACGTCGATTAGAACTCAGAAAAACCCGAAAACATAAGTTCTTTTTGAAAGTGCTTTGCATCACAAGGCCGTATGCACCACACGGGCGTATGGTTAGTCGTGTGCCAGGTCGTGTGGAGCACACGGGCGTGTGCGATTACACGGACAATTTGGGTAGGCTAAGTGGGGCACATGGGCATGTGTGATCACATAGGCAGATTAGGTAGGCCTTGCGAAGCGAGTCACACACTGGGCTTCTAGCTCACTCATTTGTTTAATACGTTTCAGGTGATCTTCAAACTTAGGATTTGGCAGCGATTACGGAGCTCGGTTCAGAATTTTTGATTCGTTTTGGGGCTTTAATTTTTGTTTCGATATTTATTTTGCAAACGTACCATTTATAACTGATATTTTTAACAAGACAACTTAACTAATGAAATACTATGTTTTTACAAGTTAAGAACTCTAAAGTGTTTTCCGTTGCAATGTTTTGAAGTTAAATACGATTTTATACGATACAAGTGGTTAAGCGAATGGGCTTGGTTTAATAAAATCAATAAAACAAGGTTTTTCGACAAAATTTTTTCACACGATTTTTTGTATACTTATGCTTTTGATAAATTAATAAATTTTGTTTTGCCTTGAAATAAAAATTAAGTTTTTACGAGAATTAATGGGTAATCTTTTTCATAACAATGTAACATTAGTAACTCGATCGTAACGTCCAGGCTAAGTTTGGGGTGCTACAAGGAAAACAATGAATGGCTCACAATAGAGTCAATCAAACAAACATTTATAACTTAAACACATTCATAATATGATTCACAACTAAATCTGAGTATTAGTCGAGTTTAGGAAAGCTCTTTTGTTGATCTTAGCATGAATAAGGATCAAATTGCAAAGTTTTAAAAATTTAGTTCCAACGTTGTGACGACGCCTCCTCCACATCGTGATGTTGCCAAATAGTTTGTTACATTGCAACATCTGGCCACTCGACGTCGGGACATCACAAATTGTTGCCCGGCATTGCGACGAAGAGATTTTCTCGTCTCGATGTGGACTCTGTTTTGGTACATTTTAGGCCATTTGTTATCTATTCCATGCCAAGCCAAACAATTAGCTAAAGTGGTGCAAAATACACACTTATATCCTGCACAAAATCATTCTAAAAACATGTCTAAACATTCATTTAATTATTCCTAAGCTTCCATTCTAACATTTTTCACAAATTTTGCAACTACAAATCAAACCAAGCTATACCAATTCAACCGACCAATCATTGGTTCATAATTATCCAAAATCATGCATTTTACCATGCCTTAACACATTCATCATACCATTCAAATAATGTTTATTTTAACTTAAACATATTTCTAATGCATTCATATCACTTTTAATCTTACCAAATCAAAATATACTCCTAATATCAAGTGATAATAGATCAAAACATTACTACATGATACCAACCATTACCATTATGCTATGCCTTTAATCGTTCCATACTTCAAACACTAAACATCTCAACCCAAATTATTCGACAACTAGATAATGTAAGCTCCGAGGCGATCCAACTGACACAGGATTCCGCAAATGGACAACTACAGGAAAGAAAACAACAGAGTAAGCATTTCGAAAGCTTAGTAAGTTTATAAGTTTTTAAACAATAAACTCACCTCAATTCACAATTAGCATAATGGATTAGCTCACTATGCAACTTTCCTGTATTCACATTTCACAATAGTAAGATGAGATCATCAAATACGAGTTGTATAACATTCCAATCTTATATAATACAAATTCAATTCAGTGCCTTCTATCAAAATTATCGAACTTATACATCTTTTACATCATTCTATTTACATAGAATCATTTGAGCACAACCTTGTAATACTTATCCATCATTTCCCTTTTTAAATATTTAATCCAGTAGCTCGATGGACTATAATAAGTATATTCGAATACACGAGTAATTACACCACACCAGAGGGCACCGAAGTGCAAATAGAAGCACCAAAGTGCAAACTCGTACAAGCACGTAACTAACCCTGTTGGCATGCAAATATTATCCTATCCTTTAATACGTTCACTTGGGAACAATTAACACATTTACTAATTTCTATACAATTCAATCGAAAACTTAAATTTCATATACACATACATAAAGAATATAATTTGAGTACTTATAACAATTAAATATAACAATACCATATGAACTTACCTGACAAAACTCAGTAAACAAGTTGAATCATAGGACTAGTCAGTAATTTTCTCTTTTTTCTCGATTATCCTCAACTCGATTCAAATCTTGATCTATACGATAATTTAATTTAAATTTATCAATTCCAAATATCCTATAACACTTAAATATAACCATATGACATTTTAATTTCTATTTTTGAATGTTCCCTAAAGTTTCTCATTTTATTCAATTTAACCCCTAAAATAAAAATTGTCGTATCTTACAAATTTGAGCTTGGATTTTGAAATAAATCTGAATTTTATCCTTCTAAAGACTACCAAAATCTATTTTTATAGAAAATTCATGTCAAATTTGAAATTATTGTACCTTAGTCCCTATGTTCAAAACTAACAATTTTTACTTTACAAATTAGTTCATTTTCATTTCTAAGCTTAAAATCTAACAATTTAGTGCCAAAAGCTTCAACATTCAACAATGGTAATGTTTATAAATTCTAACAGTTTTACAAATCAATCCCTGGGTTAGCTAAATTAAGCTCCCAAGATCTCAAAAATGTAAAAATTACAAGAAAATGACTTGAATTACCTTGGAAATTGAAGGACCAAAGTTGGACGGTTTCAAGAAGATGGATACAAAAATGATTTTATTTTCCTGTAAAAAATCCTTTTTATACTTGGTTTAGTAATTATTAAACCTTAATTAATTAAGTTAAGCTTCAATTAACTATCTAATTGACAAAATTTAAGAACCAAACTTTAATTAAACTTTATACTAACCTTATAAATATTAAATAATAATATTTACGGACTCACTCGTCGAAAATTGGGTTCTGAAACATTTTTACAATTTAAGATTATTGAGCAACAAATCAATATATTGTAATTGGAGAAAAACTTGGATCAAGCAAGGAAAGTTTCCAAAGAGTCTTAGTGTAATCTACTTATGTTATGTAAAGAGATACCAATTTTGAAGAAGATAAAATCGATAAAATCAATTTTAGTATATTCTATAATAAGTGATTTATTTCGAGTGAAATTTCAAAGATTCCTTTGTATCACATTTGATCTTTTACAACGTATTACAATGATTATTTAAAGACCTTTTCAGAGGAGATTAAAAGAGCGTTTATTTTGTTCATGTTAAAAACTTATTTGAATGAAAATATTTTTATAAGTTTTTCTTGTTGATTAATTTACAACTAAGCTTTAAATCGGAAAAGTCTTAGTGTGAGAGGGAGAGTGATCTAGATTGTGTATAGGAGTGGCGTTTATAGCTAGATGAGTGAGATAGACTTAAATCTCACCTTAGTACAAGTTGACTGATAGTAGTCAACAAATTTTTTGTGTCCATATCTATTTATCCTTGTAACAGCCTAATTTTCAGTGGTGTCGGAAACAGTGATTTGAGATCACTAAATCTGACTAGTGAGTCTTAAAAATTAATAAATTAATAATTATGGGTCAAGTGTGAATTTAGAAGAATTTTTGAATTAGTGAATTTTGTGATTTAGTGAATTTTTGCAATTTAAAAAGAATTTAATAGGTAAATTGGGTCTAAAACGAGGTTTCGAGACCTCGAATTCATAAGCAAGCCATAAATATTTTTAAAAATATTTATGGAGTGTCATTGAGTTAGTATAAAAGTTTCGTTAGAAAATTATAACGTTTGGATAGTCAATTAATTAAAAAGGACTAAATTGAGAATAGTGCAAAATTTGTTAAAATTGTGATTAAATAGCTTAAGTGACTAATAAGGACGGATTTAAAAGGAAATTAGGCCCAAATTATATGGGCTGGACGGTTGGGCAAGAAAAATCAGCAGAAAGTAAGGAGAAATAAGGGCAAAATTGAAAATTTTACAAATTAAATATATAAAACAAAGATAAAAGTGAAAAATCTAGAGATCTCTTCATAATTTATCAGCAAAAACGCCATAGGAGGTCTGAAACAAGCTTGTTTTTCATATTTTTACACCATGTGAGTTCAATTCTTGTTTTTTATTTGAAATTTTTATGTTTTGTGACTTTTACAACTAGGTCCAATTATTGAATTCATTAATTTTTGATTCCATGGGTGATTTTGTAAGTTACTATGAATAAGTTCTGGAATTTTATGATGAATTAATATATATTTAAAGTTTTCATTTCATTATATTATGATTTTATTAAGTGATTTTAGTAGAAAATGGTTTTTAGGACCTAATTGTGAAAAAGTTAGGAATTGGGGTTTTTTACTAAAATTATGAATATAAAAGGCTGTTCAGTAGTCTAAAATGGTTGGATAAGGTGTTAATTGAGAAAATTTTAATCAATTGAAGGGTTAATTGAGTAGGGACCAAATTGTAAAAAATTGTAAATTTTGGAGGTAAAAGTGTAATTTCAAAAATTAAAAGGCATAAATTGTGAAGTAAATTAGTATTGAGTTATATGCTAATGAATGGAAAAATTTATATTATAGATCGGGAATCCGAAGATAAACGCGGAAAAGAGAAAGTATCGAACTAGTTTCTGAACTTTTACAACTTCTACAAATCGGCCCAGGTAAGTTCATATGGCTGAATTTTTATGATTAATTGTTAATGTGGAAATGATATATTGTATAAATTCGTATATTGTTACTGAATTATGATTATGATAAAAATGAGAAGAAGATGAGATTGTTAGTTCAAATTAAGGGATACGCAGGATTGAGTACACAGTTTGGCAACCAACGACGAATTGACGGATAAGTCCATGGTGGATCCATGGCAAAGTGTGAAAAGTAGGTATGGTGTTTCGGTGAAGAAAACCATACTGAGTTGTGAAAAGTAGGTATGGTGTTTCGGTGAAGAAAACCATACTGAGTTATGAAAAGTAGGTATGGTGTTTCAGTGAAGAAAACCATACTGAGTTGTGAAAAGTAGGTATGGTAATTCCGTGAAGAAAGCCATACTGAGTTATAGCAATGTGAAATATTCAAGCAAATTGTGGCACCAGGCAAACGATGTACTCAATTCCGTAAGACTATCCTTAATTTGACAGGTATTTGTAAGTGCAATTGAAGCTAAATGTCGGAATAGAAGTTGACTTCCGATATTGAGCTCGATTGGATATATTTATTATTTGAGATTGTGGTTGGCAAGAAATGTTGAATTTTTATTTGTTTGTTAATGTTGTTAGTGAAATTCTGGTAAGATTTTATTATGAGCCTATGAACTTACTAAACTTTCTGTAAGCTTACTGGTGTGTGTTTACTGTTTCTTGTAGATTGACGTGTATATATATTTCGGAGGATCGGATCTACAACAACGATCACACTATCCAGATTTACTCCTGTAGATTTTGTTAAACAACTTTTTGAATTTATATGGCATGTATAGGGAATTGAAGTAAAAAGTATTAGTATGAATGACTAAGTATGCAAAATAAATTTGAATGTTATGGTTGTGTTAGATATCGAAATATATACATGCTTTTAGTTTAAAATGGTTGATTGGCTGAACTTCATTAGTATTTAAATGAAGTAGTTGAAATACTGGAATTGGTTGTGATTTAAATTTGCAGGGAAGGTTAGATAATTATAAAGGGGTTATATTGAATTTTTTTTAAAAATTTGCAATGGAACAGTTTTTGGATATATGCATTGAGGTAACTTTGAAAAATCATCAAAAAGGGTGGAAATTGAATTAGAAGCTGAGTGAGATACTAAATTAAATCTGAATGAGTCTACTTTCACATGAAAAAAAATAGAGTAAGAAAAAGAGTTGTATATTTTTAGATATTTGAATTTTAGTGAGACAGGGTCAGAATGATTTTGAGGTCCCCTGTTCTGACTTTAGAAATTCATTAAAAAATTTCACAGAAGGAATTATGAGTTATAATTTATATGTATATATTCCTTGATGAGTCTATATTCAGGAGAAATAAGTGGAAGCACCATATGAAGTCTGTACAAAGAGATAATTGAATTTTAGTGACAAGAGTTCAGGATGGTCGGTCACTGAAACATGGGAGACTTTAACTAATAAACTGTACTAATTGGCTAAACCAAAAATTCTGAAAATTTTATGGTGAAAAGATATATGAGTCTATTTTCAGGGAAAATTGACAGATCTAAATTTCGAGTTTCGTAACTCGAGTTATAATTAAATAAGTGACTGTTGCGCAGGTGGACAGATTTGCTGTAAATAGTGAAATAAATTTTCAAACCAAGTTTTTATGCTCCGAATTAGTAAGATAAGCTAAGTAATGTCTCGTGCTCGACTCCGAAAACGGTCTCGGGTAAGAGGTTTTACAATCCTATTAGTGGCGCCAAAAACTTGTAATGCTCGGTTTGTATAAGTGTACACAATCGATATCAAGTAATAAGTAAGTAAAAGAGTTATCATCTCCACAAGGGCTGTGTATGTTAATCAATTAATTATAAAATTAGAGCTGACAATATGGTGATAAAAACACAATATTTCTGAGTGGTGTGATGTAAAAAATAATTACTAAATGTAATATGATCCCTAATGCAATTTTAATCTAAATGCAAAGTATGAGATGAAATGTATGAAATGAGTTTGGCAGCAAAAACACAAAATTCAACAATCAATAATATGAATAGGCTAGGATAATTACATCATTCAACTTAATTCATTTTTCTCATGCTTAACAGTGTTGGAAAATATTCCATGGCAACTCGATCTTTCATGGGCTTGAAACCAAATTAAGTCCTGTCGAAATCTTTTACTTAGTAAAACATGCATTTTACTAATCATATTAAACTAAAAGTTTCTTAGTATTCATGTGAAGTAACAAGGACTGGGTTTGAAACAATTTAATCACATAAACCTAAAAGCCATGCAAGGTAATAAAGCTCGGTCAAGTTATTATGAACCTTTACTTATTTTAGGTCGGACATAAATTAAGCATGCACATTTCAATTATTGTCTCTATTAGCCGTCGTCTAGTTAGGATCACTCAGCTAATTCTAATGCATCCCTACACCCCTTACTCATTTCCCTTATCTCTCATTTCATAAGCATTCTTCCTCTCATTCTTTCCTCTTGTCATTCCCACGCATAGCATATCATTTTTCCATTCTCTCTTAGCCAACAAAACCTTGAGAAGATCATCTTTTGGTCGGCCACCTTGAGGAGCCATTAGCAAAGGAGCAACACAAGGATCGGAGGAGAACATCTTCAATCAGAGTCACGAGACAGCTGATTCGACAGGGTTTATTCTTCCTTTACTTTGTTATTTTAAGTTAAGCATGTCTACAATGTGCTTTATTATCTTGTCATCAACAGTGGTAGCTTAATTCTGTTTAGCTATGATGATTGCATTAATTCAATAAAGTTTGTTTAAATCATGTTTATCGTGTTTGTGCTTCAGTCGATCATGTTTTCAATTAAACTCAAGTATGTATTTCATTAATGCGTGATTGGATGCATTAGACTTAGCTGAGTGATCCTAGCCACATGACGGCTAATACACACAATAATTGAAATGTGCATGCTTAATTTATGTCTGACCCAGAATAAATTAAGGTTCGTAATAACTTGACTGAGCTCTATTACCTTGCATGGCTTTTAGGTTTAGGTGATTAAATTGTTTTAAACTATGGACTAAGATAAAACTTTGATTGAATAATAAAATTAAAGTTTTATTCATGCAAATGTCATGGTTCAAATCCCACCATATATAAATTATTTTTGCTAAGCAACAAATATCTAAACTACTATCTAGCAAGGAAAATTCAACAAACTTTTAGCTGAGCTTAATTGAAGTTAGACACCTAATGTCCTCCACAAATGAATATATTAATTATGAATTTAAAAATTTTGAAAAATAGATTAGGAAATGTTTGAGTATAACAAATTATGAATATAATTATCATTTTAATTTTTAAAAATAATAGTTAATTATAATATTTTTAAAATATCACTTTTAATAAAAAAAATTATTGACCTAAAATTTTTTTGGAAGTTATGAATTCTTAAAAACCTAATATACATATTAAATGAATATTTATACTATTTATAAATATTTTTTATTAAATTGGTGTCACTCATTAATCTTTTTTATAACCTAAACCTTAATTAGAGAATTATCAAAAAAATTATTTTATTTACAAATTAAGTTAAATGCTTTTGTGGGTGTTTTTGACTTCTTATGTTTTTATAAATAAAAATAAGAATTTATCAATAATGAAATATGCATATAATTCTTTTTCTTTTACCCTTTAAACTAAAACAATTTTTAATTTTTAATTCTTTTACCCTTTGAACTAAAATAATTTTTAATTTTTAATGAAACTTTAATATATAAGTATGTTTGTTATATAAAATTTTTATATATTTGTATATATGTCATTTCATAATTAAAATAAATTATATTATTCGAGGATATTTTAATTTTTTTATATTTTAAAAAATCTAATAAAAAAATTGCAAGTGGCTAGATTTGAACTTGTTATTTACATCAATTAAAACATTAACTTTATCACTAAATCAATATTTTATTTTAATATAATATTTACATTTTAATTGTATTATGCAAACTTTATTATCCCATCAATTAAAATATATTGATAACATTATTGATTGAGTTGGTGTTGCAATTTAAATAGGCCTTTGTGTTTTAAATACATAGTTTTCATATGCGTACATGTGTGATAGAATTTTCTATTAATAATATTGTTGATTAAATTGGTGTCACAAATTAACTTGACACCAATTCTGGATTAATGACAATACCACGATAAATAATTGTATTGTATTTAATATTCTTAATATGATGTATTTACATGTTTAAATTTTGTTTTACTCATGATTTAATTTATTTTAATATCGCACATGTTAGAGTTGTGTGACCCAAATTCTAAGAGATTGCTTGCAAGTCAAATTAAACAAAATATATCTTCTTTCTAGAAGAGTTTGTATTTATGAGTATAATATATTTAGCATTTATTAGCATAATATATTTGACTTTGATTAGAATTAAGTTTTTTCAACCTATAAATAGATGTAGTCGAAATTCCTCTTGTAATCATTTGAATTTGACATAGTGAATTTTCTTCTCCTCTGCCCATGATTTTTTTCCCGAAAGGGTCTTCACGTAAAAATCTGTGTGTTCTTTATTTTTATTTCTCTTTTCTTTGCGATATATTGTCATTACCGACGTTCTATTTTTACAGCACATATCTAATATGTTATTATTAATCAGTTTCAAACTTTACATTTTATTATTTATTATATCTTATTTTTAAATTTAGATTTTCTAGTAATAAATTATGGTTTAAAAAAAATTAAAAGTAGATTAAAAAATTGTATTAAAAAGAACATTTCTTTTTTTTAAAGGATAACACTAGAGTGGGGCAAAAACTACTTTATCCATTCGCCTCATTCTTGTACGAGTGTTCGAAAGTTTGTTTTCTCATATGTTAGTTATTCTAAAACCAATTCTACATTCTGAATTGAGACTTATTTGGTAAGGATATTATTGTCAATGTAGGACGACGTAAGTTTGAATGCGCTGAAACGTATTATCCTCTTATCAATGAATTGTCAATGTAATAAGTGGGAGTTTAAGAATAAAAATGGAAAATAAATAAAGTTGTATATTTTATGACGTGTTTCGCTCGCATTATAGAAAATTATTTATTAATGAAAGCTCAAAACAGAAATTACTATATTCTATTTTATTTGAAATAAAATAAAGTTGATTAAATGATAAAAAAGAAACACAATTTATGATGACAGAATGGCAAAATTATTCAATAGAGCAAGTTGAATCCTTTAGCAGTGGTTATATAAACTGTTGTTCAGTAACTTAAAAAATCAGTAAACAGTTTAAAGAAATTGATTCATCGTTAAGGAGGAAAGAGAGGGTTTTGTCTTGAAGCTGGTAAGAAGATACGAAATAAGAGAAGGAGAGATGGGCAGAGGGTAAGGCTTACATGCATGTTAGTGGCCCCTCCGCATAACGACACATTTTCCTGCATCAATCCTCATACCAACAACCTCCTTCTCCGGTCGGGTTTGGATCGAATTTTAATATTTTTATTTTATTTAGTTTTTATATAAATTTAGTTTATTTGATTTAATAATTTTTTATGATAAAGATAGAGTCATGTTGAGTTCGGACCGAGTTTAATTTTTGGGATAATTTTGACATGCATTCATTTTTGTTCCATTCAACAACTCTTTTTTTTATATATAGAATTGGGGTTAAATCTAATTAAGTTCGGATAAAGTTTGAACAAAAATTCACTTTTGTGTTTAGTTTTGGCATGGGTTTAGTTTTATTCATTTCAATAGCCTCCGCTTCAATAGAATTAAGATTTGGTTGAATCAGATTTAGACTCGAATAATTTTTATCTAGTTTTAATGTGGATTTGATTTGATTCAACGACCTCCTTTTCTATAGAAGTAATAAAGTCGATCGAATAAGATTTTAGATCGAGTTTGAATAAAAAGGGTGTATACTTTTTCTTAGTTTTGATGAGGGTCTATTTAATTCGATTCAATAATAATCTCTTCCAATAGAAGTACTTTGCCAAGTTTTTATATAGGCTTGGTTGGATTCGGTTCAACAACCATTTTTTTTTCCAATAAAGGTTGGATCAAGTCGAATTGAGTTCAGATCATATTTGAATAAAAAGTATTTTCTTTATCTAGTTTGGCATGGCTTTGCTTTGAGTTGATTCAACAACCTCCTCTCGATAAAGGTAGGGTCAAGTTGAACAGGATTCGAGTTTAACTAAAAAATTTTTCTTTTGTTTAGTTTTGATATTTGATCGGTTTGATTTGATTCAAAAGTATATTTGTATTATTTAAAACATATGAAAATTTTAATGATTTATTTTAATTTTATTATTGATAAATTTGCAATTAAATTTAAATAAATATATTTTATTATTTAAGTATTGTAAACTAAATATGAATTTAATTAATAACTATTGTGAGGTATAAAAGTTTCATAAGTACGGTTAGAAGAATTACAAGTGTCCTTTGAATAGATTTAAAAATCTAAAATGAAATAAATAAGATATCCGTCATCATTCTAACTCCGCTTGTAAAATCCGATCCTCTTTAAGTTTCGAAAATTTATATTTCTTTTTTAAAAAATATGTGTATATATATTTCTTAAAGTAAGAAGCAAAAGGAATTTTTTTTTGTTTGTTCCAAAAACGAAAGGGAAATTTTATATTCTACAAGTAGAACAAAAAGGATTGAGAAATGAGATAAATTATCATAAGAATACACCAGAGGAAAGAGAGAGAGAGGGGCTAGCATAAGGGATAAACATGTATGTATTTGTTTGTGTCTATACATTCATACATACATGCATATATATGTGACATGAAATAACACAAGTTTGCAAGTGTAAGTCATATATTTTATAAGAAAAAAAAATCAACAACAATATTTGAAGAAGAAATTATGTGGAGTCTATAATTTAGATTGTTTTCTTTCTCTTCAACTCCGGATTGTTGCTGTCTCCTTAGATACTTCCTTCTTGGTATTTTGTGGGCTTTTTATCTCTAGTTTTCATTATTATTTTTTCCTTTTCTCTGGTTTTTGTCTTCTTGTTTCTTATTTTATTGATTCCTTGCAAGATTTTCAAAAGAGAGCTGAAGGGGATGCAAACCATCCCTCCCACCCCCCCTTCCTATGGCACAAACCGTTTATTTTCTTTCAATTATGAGGTAATTTGATTGATTTTTTGAATTCCAGGTTTGGTGGTTTCTAAGAAGTTTGCATTAGTTTTGGGCTGAGAAACAAGATAAGATAGCAAGGAAGCAAGCAAAGAGTTAAAAGGTTATATAATCGTTGAGAATGGCCACCGCTTCATCGTCGGCAACTTTCTTCGGAAACAGCGCAGAAAATGAAAACCCGATGATAAAACAACAATCATCCGCCGCACCTACTTCCTCAACTGCTCCAACCACTGCACCTCACTCTAAGAAAAAGAGAAATCAACCTGGAACTCCAAGCAAGTATCTCTTTACATACATCTCTTTATGTTTTTTCTTTCTAGGCTTTTACCACATCTATCCTATGAGTAAAGCCAATAAAGAAACAAGTTTTTATTTTTTTTAATTCAAAAACTAAAGATAATCCAATGAACCCTAATCCAAAAGTTGGTCAGCTTTCATCATAATTTATTCTGGGTTTTTTTTTTCTAAATTTATTGTCTTTTCCCCCAAATTTTCTTGGGTTCTTTTTTGGTTTTGTCATTTATGAAACCAAGCAGATCCAGATGTGGAAGTGATAGCACTATCTCCCAAGTCTTTAATGGCAACCAACAGATTCATCTGTGAGGTATGCAACAAAGGGTTTCAGAGGGAGCAGAATTTACAGCTCCATAGAAGAGGACACAATCTGCCATGGAAGCTAAAGCAGAAGAGCACAAAAGAAGTGAAGAAGAAGGTTTATCTTTGCCCTGAACCCACATGCGTCCACCATGAACCCTCGAGGGCACTTGGGGACCTTACGGGCATCAAAAAGCATTACTCGAGAAAACATGGGGAGAAGAAATGGAAGTGTGAGAAGTGTTCCAAGAGGTATGCCGTGCAATCTGATTGGAAAGCTCATTCTAAGACTTGCGGCACGAGGGAGTACAGATGTGACTGTGGCACTCTCTTCTCAAGGTAATTTTTTTATCCTTCCCTTAATCATTAACATAAACTTTTCTTTCTCTGAGGTTATCAAAGTTGACAAACCAAGCTATCATGAGAGCAAAATATTTGTTTGAGAAAGATTTGGGGACTGGGAGTTGGGCAGTGATAAAGCCTGTTCTTTTGTTTCACCTTTTTGGATTACTTATCTATAGATTAGCTCTCTCTCTCTCTCTCTCCCCTTCTTCTAGTTCTTCACTTTAAACTCTTTAAAAAAAAAAAAAACTGGTTGCACGTGAACAATAATCTGCGAAACTGCCATGGCTGATAAGGATTCTTGGCAACCAAACAAAATTAGTAAAAATTTTAATTCTTCATTTCTCCCTTGGTAACATCGCCTTTCATCTTTTTCATATTCACGTGTTGTTAATTCATACGCTGTCATGAAGTCTATTGTTGCTGGATTTGTTCTCATGTGATGAGTGTTACACATATATATTTATTTATATGTATGTATATATTTATGTTTTACTGCCATTGTTTAAACGTTAGGGTTCTTGCCTGTGTGGGGCAATTCTCATTTCTGTCACTCTCTTGTTGAGCAATTTGTGGAAATTCTTGATTCTTTCATGCAGCAATTTTATATCTGGAGAACAAGAGGGAAAATATATATATATATAATTTGTGCTTTTTACCGGTCATTTTATTCAAATTATCTTATTGGTGAAAATATTGGGCCAAGCCTGAAACTGTTTTTGTCATTTGTTAATGGCTTTCATAGTTATGGAAAAATATTCCTTCCATGAATAATAGACAACTTTTTCAGGGTTTTCTTTCTTCTTTTTATTATGTTTTTCATTTACTGCAGAATTTCATCAATTGGGAAATGATTCCCTCAATTCATTTAAGAAGCACCTTCTTCTTAAAATGGTAAAAACGATTAAAAAGAAAAGGCTTGATTTTTCAACCTTGGTTTTCATTAATGGAAGTTTATTAACAACTTTTCTTCTCATATATATATATATATATTTGTTCAATTTTCCTCTCATTTATATATGATATCTTTGTTGCAGACGTGATAGTTTCATCACCCATCGGGCCTTCTGCGATGCATTGGCTCAAGAAACTGCAAGGCACCCCACCAATAACTTAACCCCAATCGGAAGCCATCATATATTTGGAGGTAATCATCATCAAATGAGCTTAGGATTATCCCAGAATCAACCATTAACAAGCAACATGTTGCGGTTGGGAAGCGGCACTGGAGTCGCAAAGTTCGAGCACCTCAACAGTCCCCCATCCAATCCTTCTTCATTGCAGAACATGCCGGCGTTCTTCATGGGGGATGCGGCGAACCAAGGTTTTCTCCCAGAACATCAATCTCATCATGGAAATGGACCATACATAAACAAACCCTTACATGGTCTTATGCAACTTCCGGACCTTCAAGGCAATACTAACAGTACGGCGCCCAATTCCGCCAGTCTTTTCAATTTAGGCTTCTTCCCCAGCAACAGTGGTGCAAGCAGCATAAGTACCGGCGAAAACGGCGGAGCTTCGAATTCCGGATTTTTAAGCGGTAATCAGTTTAACATGGGTGATGTGCAGGTTGGTTCGGGGATGGCCTCTCTTTATAGCAGTAGTTCAATGCAACATGAGAACGTTTCTCCAAACATGTCGGCAACTGCATTGCTTCAAAAAGCTGCTCAAATGGGTTCAACTACAAGCAACAACACTTGCTCATTGCTACGGGGATTGGGGAGTTCTTCGTCTAGTGGGGTCAAATCCGACAGACAAGTTTTTGCCCCTAACAATTTCGAGAGTGGTGGCAGTCTAAGATCACAGATGGAGAATGATAGCAATCTTCAAGGACTAATGAACTCTCTTGCAAATGGTAACTCCTCCATTTTCGGACAAGATCATAGCAACTTCGGAGGGTTCACCGGAAATGGGATGACAGTGGAACATCATAGCAATAACGCCAACTTTTCCAACGTTGATGAAGCTAAGTTACATCAAAAACTTGGGGTAAGAATCGGGGAGAGTGATAAATTAACATTGGATTTTCTCGGAGTGGGGGAAATGGTAGGCAACATGGGTGGAAATGGTCAACATGGGATCAATATCGGGTCTTTGAACCCCGATGTGAAGTCATCGGCTCAAGCAACCTCACAACAATTTGGCTGCCCAAAACTTGTCTAAGAGCCAAGCAAAGCTTTCGTAGGATTAATATGTAGGGGGGAAACTCTTTTTTGTTTTTTTTTTTAATTTACAGTTATGGATTAGGGTTTTCATTCCAAAAAGTGTTTTAAAGGTTTCCTTAGCTAAACTCAATTATAAGGTACTTTCCCTTTTTTTATACAAGGTGTTTTTCTTAAATTTGCTTACTCTTCTTGTTGATTTTTGCCTTAAAACAAAGATGGTAAGAATTTATTATACCCAATGTGATTCAATGTTTAGGGCATTTCATAGAGGAGAATATTAAAAAAATAAAATAAAATTCCTAAGGCATAAACATAAATTTAACTAGTTAATATTTTTGAATCACTTTTGCTTTCAGCTTTCAAGTTTTAGTTATATCACTTCTTAGACGAAAAAATTGATTAAACCATTAAAATTTTAACAATATTGAGATGGCAGCTCGTGTGTGGCAGACAATATATACTTGATAAGAATATTAAAATATTTTGGAAATTTTCAAAGAAATTCATAAAATAATTTTAAAACAACCCTCTTAACTACACATAGATTGTCACATTAGTGCCATTAAAATTTCAACATTTCAATTAGTTTTGACTTAAAAAAATAATCTGATTAAAATTTAAATTTTCAATAAATTTTAGGGGCTAAATTTGTAATTATGTTAATCTTGAAAAAGTCAAAGTATGTTAAAAATTAGAGTGAGAATGGGGTTATAAAATTTTGTATTTAAGACATAAAAGTTTAAAGAATAATTTTGAAATATAAAAAGGTTACTGTGCCTATTTGTTATAAATTAAGGAAATAGGAAGCGACGAAAGTAGTATAGTTTGATATCTTCACTTGAAAGCAAGAAAACCAACTGCTGGGTCTGGGCGTTAAAATAAAAGCTAATTATGTTGGATTATTTATGATGCTAAATTAATTAATCTTTAAAATGGTATAGGTAAAATAAATAAATGGACTGATTCCATAAATATTTTTTTTAAAAAAAAATTATTGTAATTTAAACCTAGACCTAATGTGAAGTAAATAGATTTTGTGTCGCTTTCCAAAACATAAAGTTACTTGGAAATTTCCTTTTTGTCTTTGAAGAAGTTAGATATTTTAACATTTACTACAAACTGAAGTTTTTGTTGGTAAATACACATCCTTTTTTTACTTAGCGAAAATACAAAATCGAAACAAAATGGTAAAAGGCACATGACATCAAGAATCTTAACATGCTTACTACATTCCAACAGAGTGGACAAGTGAACGATTCTTTTTAGTTTTTGCATTAAAATTTTGATATCATACAGAATTTATTTGGCCACCTAATACCTAACCCCAATTCTAATTAATAAACAATATTCATTTCCTCATGTTGACATTCTCCCATTTTTGCCTAAAATTACACTATGTTGACTTCAATTACTGTGCCACGGGTCACATTCAAAAAATATAACAATATTATTCTCTAGTTTTGAAATTACCTAACCTAATATTATTATCATCCTGAACTTAAATTATTAAAATATAAATCCAATGTTGGGGGTCAGAAATTTCTGAATTTCAGGCAGGAGCAAGAAAAGCATCAGGAATTGTTCGTTATTGTAATAATAATTGGGAAAGTGTCGGATAATGTGGCACTTTTGTCGCAATACTTCTCCTTTTTCACTTTATGGAATCAATTAGTCCGTGACTGCCAATCTGTTTCACTGTCCTTATTTAGAAAATACTTGAACCCCTCTTCCTCTTTTACATTTTTTTTCCATACGAAAAACAGAGTAGACCTTTTCATTATTATTCTGGACACAATATTTATTATTTTCTCCACTTGAACTTCTTTTGAAATTTTCGATATGAAATTCTAATATCACATGGAATTTATATCAATTATTTATTAATTATAACTTTTCCACTTCAGATTTTCGTTAGTAATTTTAACACAAAATAATTAAATTATGTAATATTAGTACTCGTTTTGCAAATCTTTTATTTTTGATGAAAATGAAAATTTATAAAATTTAAGTGACTCACCGTGTAGTTTATCCTAAAGGAAATACATATCTTTAACAATATTTCATTTTGTGACATAATTAAATCTTCTTTTCAAGCTTAAGATATTATATATATATATATATATGATGTAAATGTGATAAAAGGTTGAGGCCGTGGAATTTTAAATCACATTATATGCAATGTCATGTGTGAATTCTCCCTCAAATTATTTTGGATTTTAATTCTAATCCCCATTTATTCTGCTCTAAACTTGGATATACTCTAGTTTTTAGTCCAAGTAATTTATATTGACTTTATTCTAGTTCTAATTTGATTGGCTATGTATTATTTATGATTTATGTTTGTGTTTGTAATTTTACTCGAAAACTCTTTTGAAAAAAAGATATTATATACTTCATTAAGTTTCAGACATTAATTTTCTTACGTTTTATTGTACAATTTGTATATCTTGATTTTTATAATATTATAATTTACCTGAAATAAAAAAAAATCAATAAATTAAAATTGTGAAATATAACATCTGCAAAATTTATTTATTTTATCTGAAACACGGTTATGAAGTATAATTGAAGTTGAAGAGTGAGAGATTTGAAAGGTAGAGGGGACATTGTCATAATTTTTTTATGTATGTAATCCACCACTTGAACGAATAGGATAGAGCAAGGATTGGAGGCATGTACAAAATCCGCAAGTTGTGCTAGTTGCTGACATCTTATTTGTTTTTTTTTTTAATTTATAATTATTTCATTACAATGCAGGAGTGTGGATTTGGATAAAAAAAATTCTTTGGTTCCTTAGAAAAAGAATATTCTAAACTAAAAATTTAGTGATGGTAAAAAATTCAAAACCTTGAACAAGTAAATTATAATGAAAAAAGATTGGGAGTCATAAATTTGTGACTGGTTGAACAGCCTAACCATGCCACTAGGACAACAAAACATTCCAAATCCATTAGCAGGTGATTTGATTTGTTGTTGATACGAGGGGGTCGCTTCAAATTTTAAATTTCAAATAATTGAAATCGATAACCTTACTATAATAATAAAATAAAAAAAAGTTATGTTTGTTTCAGGGGGCTATGAAAAAGATGGTAGCTCGATTAACAGTCGAAGAGAAAAAAGGAAGCAGGTTTTGGTACAAATCTATAAGAGAGAGGTTGATATCATTAGCTGCATTTTTGTTGATTTTGATTACCTTTTCTCCATGGACTTATACTTGACCCACCTTGCCATCCATCAATATCTACCAAAATAAATAAATTATGTCAATGTTGATCATTATTATCATTCCACCAATTTCATAAACTCCATGTATCCTCCTCCTTCTTATTATTAGAGGAATCTGAAACAGATGATATTGTGTATGCAGCAGATGGGAATATTTATGACATGTATGCATGCTTTGCCATTTTCTCTCATAACAAACAAAGATTCTTTTTTCTTTGCTTACATCTCATCTAAAACAAGACAATGTTGTTGGAAAATGAAACAAATAACTCTGCTAATATTATGTTCAATTCATAAAATATATATACAAGCTAAGTGGTGTGAAATTCCAGTAAACATTTCTTTTTCAAATTTATATATTTTATATGGACATTGAGGTGAAAGATGATAAAAAGGTATAGTGATTTTTACTTTTACACCAACTTTTTCTGCACAGTAAAAAACCTAGTACGTAACTGTCTAAAATGTCACCTCTTCATCGGCTGACGCTTCAAATATGCTAGAGTAAAAGAATACAACATAATTTTTTAGGTTACATTAGGCCCCATGGTCCTCTACTTTTTAAGCATTTACAATTTAGTTCCTATATTTTTATTTCAACAAATTTAGTCTTCCTATTTTTTTAAATTTAAAAATACAAGTTGACACAATTAAAATTCTTTCGTTAAATTTGGGTTTATTATAACATCATTTTTTTATTACATAGCTATTTTTACTTTAAAATATCACGTCAACAAATTTAACAATACTAATAATTAGACTTACATTTTGAAATTTAAAAAAATAATAAAAAAAATTTCAAATATGAACGTTTTAATCTTTAGTTTTAGGTTAAAATCCAGAAAGCTATGAAAATTACAAATTAGTGTCTAGAACGTGGTGACACTATTTAAGGTTATAAATAAATTCAGGAAAAATAATATGTTAATAAATAAAATTTTAAAAAGTAATAAAAAGATTATTTGATGCATAAAGGCATCAGTTAAGCAGACTATGATTATAAGAAAATTGAAAAATAGCATGATATAAAAATATTTAAAATAGGAAGGAAATAATAGAAATAGAGAAAGAGAAAGAGAAAGCAGTATGAAGAAGGAATGGGCATGTTTTTTTGGTGCAAATTTGAAAGGAAATATAAATTAGGGTAGAGGAATGAAAAAAAGAAAAGAGGAGAGATGATGGATATTTGTTGAGGGAATCTAGAATGCTGAGAGCAACACTCGTGACACAGTCAGCCCTTCAATTTATGTTTAAAGAATAAAAATAAAAATAAAAACTAAGAGACAAGAAAAGAAACAAAACCATCTGTACTACAACTCATGACTGTCCCATGCAAGACAATATGTCAGAGAATGCAAAGAAACACACCTAATTTAAATTAAGAGAAATATTATTTACCCTTGAAATCTTAAAAAGTAAAAAACTTTTTTACTCATCTTTTACATACCTTTGTACTTTCTTCATATCTTTTCTCTTTTTACTCTTTTTGGGATTTCTTCCGTCACTGGAAATTCCCACGTTCTCCGAAAGATTGCTGGCTTGTCGGCGCCGTTATGTTACTATTTCTCTCTGAACTCAGCCTGCTTATCCCAATTCCTTGTCGTTGTTGTGCCGCTCCTCCCCTCATGTTTCTAACTATTTGCCCAACCCCAAGGAAGTCCCGAGTCAATCTATCCGACCCGCCACCGCTAACATTCATACTTTGCGGCGGCGGCGGCGGTGGTTGTTCTTGTCCCATGCTACTTCTATTTGTGTAAGGGCTTTCTTGACCATGTACAGCGTCATAGCCACTTCCGAAAATGGGGGAATTTCCACTGGCAATGGAGTTCATTAGTTCATGTAGATTGTTGCCAGCCGTATCTCCGAAAATGGCGCCGAAGTTGGAGGTTTTGGTTCCGGTTGAAGAAGAGTTTGCAAAGGTTCTTAGAAGGGAATCGTCGTTGGTGTTTTTGTTGCTTGAAGTAGAGCCCATTTGAGCAGCCTTTTGAAGCAATGCGGTGGCTGACATTTGGGGCACCATGTTATTGTTTTGAACCGATGAGCTGAAGAGAGAAGGGATGTTGGAAGTCATTTGATCACTCATTAAGTTGTTGGAGAAGAGGTTGGAGGCGTTGTTGGTCCCACCATTGCCGCCGTTTTCATTGTTGAAATTATCAGACATGAGCAAACCCGAAGATGTTAAATTATAATCGCCAGCACAACCATTGTTGCCACTGTTGGAAAGGAAGCTAAGGTTGAAGAGATTGGCAGCCGAAGAAGCGTTGCTTGCGTTGTTGTTGTTGTTGTTGTTGTCGTCGTCGGGAGGAAACTGCATTAATCCTTGGAATGGTTTGCTGTTTCCCAACAACCCATGCTGGGATTGATGTTCTTGGTTGAAAATCTGATTAGATTCTTCCATGACGAAACCCATGGCCTGTTGTTGAGGTCGAAACGATGATGATGAAGAAGAACCCATTGATGGAGGAAGAAGATGATCAAATTGGGAACTCCTTGAAGCCCCACCACCACCAAGTTTGAGGATGTCAGCCGCAGTTTGATTATTATTCGGGTCTTGAATGGATGAAATTTGGGTTCCAACTTGAGATAACCCTAAGCCCATATAATTGCTAGTTCCGTACAAATGGGTGCCAATGGAGTTTAAAGGAGGAGGGTGCCTTGCAGTTTCTTGAGCCAGTGCATCACAAAATGCTCTGTGAGTGATAAAGCTGTCACGTCTGCCAACAGTAACAAGCATTCCTTTAGATAAGCTTCAGACACGCAGTAGTAACAAGAATTTGAACACATGACTGATCTTGTCTGCCATGTTTTTAACATCAAATTATTGGGTTTTTGAATGTTTTTCCAATCAATCAATTAATTTATGGCTACTAGCTATCTAAAGAACACGAGATAAGAAATTGAAATTGAATGGATAATAACGAAATTAAATGATTTCATTATCTTAATTAATTGATTAATAAAAAATCTACCCTCATTTTTACATTTCACATATAAAAAAATTTTGGCTCAAATTTTGAGAAGAGTAAATTTAGTGTGAAATTAGTAAGTGAAAAATTGGAATTAATATCTACAACTACAAGCCCATTTCCTAAATGTTTTCTTTTTTTTAAGAAAGGAGTTTAGCTAACAAGAAGAAAGGTTATTAGAGAAGAAAATTGAAGGAACCGTAAAGCGACAAGAGAAATATATATATTAGTGAAAAGAGAGAGTAGAAGCTAGGAAATTAAACTAAAATTATCCTAAAAGACAGACAAATAATTGAAGAGAAGAGAAATAGGTCAAAAGAAATAATCAAATTGACTTAATAAACAGCCATTTCAAGAACTGGGTGCTCAATAAATGCGACTAGAGAATGTATTCAAGCAAGTGAAAAGTGATGAATCAACAACCCCAATTCGGGATTTTTAGTTGTTCAATTAATGCAGGAGTCATGGGAATATATCTGATTTTTCCAGTTATGAATATCGTTTTCTAAAACAAGAAGCTGAAAAAGCTTTCGGGTTTTCATTTCTCTCTCTTTTTTTTAATTTTTTTTTTTTGAATTCCCAAATCAATCAACTCTGGAACTATCCCTCCCATGCGCAAAATTCCCACTTAAAAAGCAACGAGATATTAGACTAGTTATTTGACTGTTTCGGCTAAATCGGCACCGGAATCAGGATAAACACGACCCGGTTTAAAAACCCGGATTGGGAGGGTAATGACGTTATCATGAAAATAGATACCTGCAAAAGCACAGACCTGAACATGTCTAGCCAACCCACAAGAGAACAAATGTAGTAACAACAACACAGCGAACTATACATGGCAAAGCATCACGTGAATAGGAAATAAAGTTAAAAATAAAAAATAAAAGAAAGAAAGAGAGAGAGGGGGCGGTTCCAAGTACAAACAAAAGATGAACTGTTTCATTTTCTTTTTTCAATTTTGGAGGTGGGTTTAAATTTGTTGTTGGATGGATTGAAACCTAGCGAACTTGTATTACCGATGGCTTTTCCTACAGATTATTCACGTGGAACCATGTTTGTTTTCTGCACTACTCACCATTTTTGACGACTTAGTTAGAACTCGAATAAATGAGAAAAAGGTTGAAGCAGATGAAGATGAAGAAGGTGAATAAAAGTGAAAGTGGGTTGTGGAGAGTACCTTGAGAAGAGAGTGCCACAGTCACATCTGTACTCTCTGGTGCCACAGGTCTTAGAATGAGCTTTCCAATCAGATTGCACGGCGTACCTCTTGGAACACTTCTCGCACTTCCATTTCTTCTCACCATGTTTTCTCGAGTAATGCTTTTTGATGCCCGTAAGGTCCCCAAGTGCCCTCGACGGGTCATGGTGGACGCATGTGGGCTCCGGGCATAGATACACCTTCTTCTTCACTTCTTTTGTTGTTTTCTGCTTTAGCTTCCATGGCAAGTTGTGTCCCCTTCTATGGAGCTGTAAATTTTGCTCCCTTTGGAACCCTTTGTTGCATACCTCGCATATGAACCTGTTTGTAGCCATTAATGTCTTGGGAGATAGTGCTACCACTTCTGCATCTGGATCTGTTTCCGTCATTTAAACAGAAAACAAAAACACCATTAATCCCCCTTGTCATTTCCACTAAAATAACCTTCAGAATTTAGGGTTTCTTCTTGTTGGAATAAGATTAAGATCAATTCTCATTACTTGAGATTTCTCACTTACATACAAATACATATATGTAGTAAAAATAAGATGAAAAAAAAAATTGGATACTTGCTTGGAGTTCCAGGTTGGTTTCTCTTTTTCTTGGGAGGCGGCGATGGATCAACCGGGCCAGTTGATGAAGTTGGTGTATGTTGTTGTTGTTGTTGTTTCGTCTGGCTTTGATTCTCTTCTCTAATTCCGAAGAAAGGCCCTGATGAAGAAGATGCAGTCGCCATCTTTAACCAAAACCTCACCTTCTTCCTCTTAATTTTATTCTTAATTTCACTTGGTTTTCTACAAATACTCAGAAATAATATCTACTCAAAAAACCCATTAATCTAACGGCAACAACACCACACTGAAAACTCATCTGCACAAGCTAAGGGGGGTTGGGGTGGATTATGGAAGGGTTTTTGAAATAAAAGAAAGTAGAAGAAGAGAGAAAAGAAAGAAAATCTAACCTATGGACATTTTGGTGCTTTTAAATGCCAAATTGTGAACAAACTGAATTGTTTTTTCCTCTCTTTATTCGGTGTCATGCATATATATCATCATCATCTCAGCCAGATTAATTTCTTTATTATTATTATTATTATTATTTATCTGATTGGCTAATTTTACTTATTTAAAAAAAAAAGAAGAAGAAAGAAAATGAAAAATGTTTAAGAGAGATGAAGAAGAAGGAGGAGGTCGGTGGACCCAATCCATTAGACGCAAAACGACATAGGATGATGCGTAAGAGCAGCATGAAGAGAACAGCTCCCCCTTTCCTTCCGTCTCGTTTATTTTCGTACTCTCACTTGCAGACAAACTTGCTACCCTCACCCCCACTGTAAATCTATTTTACTTAACCATTTCAAACTTATATCTAACTGCAATCTCTTTGCTTAGCTTCAACTTTGTCATATATAACCCCAGCATTTTATTGGAACAATTCAATTTGTGGTAGAATTTAACCACCCTCACCTTATTTTCTAATATTCTTTTTCCTCTCATAAAATGTTTTTATTATATAAATAATATTTTATTTAAACCTCACTGATTAATAGTATTATATTTTTTTTTAATTTGAAATTTAAAAATATTCAAATCTGATGTAAAATTTTAACAGAAAAAATTGTAGTGAAATGCAAAACTCCAAGTGAAAAACTAGGCACAAAATCACACGAGCAATAGATTCTAACTTTCTAGGTGAAACTAAGGGTGAGTTTGGATGAGCGGTGCGTTTACCTGCTGTTAGTGTAAAAATAGTGGTGGCGGTGAGATTAGATACTGTAGTGATACTGTAGCGTGAGACAAAAAGTAAACTAAACGCACCGTACCGCACCCAATCGCCCATCCAAACTCACCCTAAACTCTTGGGACTGATTTTTATTTTTTTATTTTTAAAGTAATTGTACTTTGTAAGTTCTTTCTTTTTTAAATGCCGAAGGATGAAGAAGACTTTCCAGTTTATCCCATTGATTCAGCTTAACTCCGGTTTTGGTTCCAATTTGGTGTGATAAAAGATGGAACAGGATGTCACATCATGAAATGAAAATGGGTATTGTCGTCATCCTCTTAAAATTTATATAAATAAATTAAGGAAACACCTAACCCAATCACTGGAGATAAACATATTTTATCAAAAATTTTAATTAAAATTATATGTTTAGTAAATGCAAATATTTGGTATATTACTAATGGTGGGGAGATAACAAGTGTATATATAGTACACTAATTTTTTTAATAATAATATATAAAATAAATGAGATATGTGATAAATTTATAATTTTACTTTTGGAGTAAAAAAAAAACATTCTCACTACACTAATTAAATACTCACATAATTAGTAAATATAAAATTGAAGGTTCATCTTTATACTTAAAATTAATAATTCATTAATCATTAACAATTTACACAAAATTTCATTAAAAAAAGGTAATTATATTTAACTATGTTTAGGTTCTGTCCAAACTCCTCTAATTTAAGTTATACTCATATTTGTATTTTATAATGATTAATTTTATTTATAATTATTTAAATTTATTGTTTTTATAATTGCTAATACAGAAATTTGTACTTGCGCTTTTCTAATAAAAACCATCATTTTAATACATTATTTCTTCTAAAAGAATCTTTTGTACATGGACAAGTTCTAAATATATATATATTTGTCAAAAAGAAAACATCAGATAATTAAAAAGAGTTGAGATGCAGAATTAATGTGGTCAAGAAGATGATATAATAAAGTGAAGGGGTGACTTGAAAGTCTTGAATAAGACAGGTTTTTTTTTTTTTAATTATAAGAAGTTATCTCATCAGTTTCATAATCCATTGAAGTTGATTTTTTTTTAATTTCACACCAATTAAAAAGAAAATATACATATTAATTTATTTGTAAAATATTTAATTAAATAAACATTTTAACTTGATTCATTAATTTTTTTTTAGCATTGTTGATTAAGGTGGATGTCTTGTGTCTTTGAGTACCCAAATTTCGTAATTGTAATATGTAGATCTCTAATCTCATAATATGCGAATGCCATATATGGATTTTGTCTTGTACTGATTTAATTCTAAATTATTGTTACTTCAACATATATTTGTAATAATAATATTATTTTATTTAAATATGAGATTTTTTTCCATGCCAGCTACTATATTTATTTATTTTCCTCAACTACTTATTAGTAATTATTTGATGAGGCTGTAATAGTATTTAGGGAGGATGATAATTATTGTAATTAATTAGTATTTAAGGCTCTACTTAATTTAAACCCCTCATATAAATGTCCCTCATCAATATGATTGATGTTTAGGAAATTAATTTAATGCTGATATATATTCTTAGTAATTTCTAAATTTTATAAAAGAGAAATAAATGTTAATAAATTTAAAGTATAGTTATTAAGTTAAATTTTTTTTTAAAATTCAATGAAAATGATTTATTAAACATAAGTATTTAAAATTATTAATTGAACAATCTATAATCAATTGGATGTTTTAGAAATTGAAAAATATATAAGGGTGTATTTAGGGAAGAGATTTCGAATTTCAAAATTTTTGAGTAATTTAAAGATGGGATTTTTGTAGCTTAATTTCCTTTTCAAAATCCACTTAAAGAGGTTATTTTTCAAAGTTCCTTATAGTTTTATTTCATTTAATACTAAAACTTTAAAATTTCTAATTTATATATAAAAAATATTTACGAATATAATGATATACATATTGAATTTTTTATATTATTTGTTTTTAATATAATTATTCTTTAACTCATAAAATTCTAATAATCTAATTTTTCTTAAAACAATTATTTATCCAAACAAATCAATTATAATTGCTGACATTTTGAATTGATGACATCTAAAATACTAGCATTTCAAAATTCTTCATCTAACCATACTCTAAGAATTTTGTTGATATATACAAATTATCAATTATTAACAGATCTCTTTGGGTATCCATTTAGCATACTATTGTAAAAAAAAAAATCTAAAAATTCTTTATGCCCATGAAAACCACATGTTTAGAACATAGACCCTTGTTTAAAAATACATATAATAAGTATTAAAATAATTACGTAGATGAGATTAAAATAAAAAAAAATTAATTTTAATTGTGAGTCAAAAAAAATTTAAATAGGTAAGCACGTCGTATTAAAAATAGTAAATGCACTCTAATTGCTTATCATGATATTGTCAATTTTTCTTGAATTGGTATAGAGTTTATTTCTGACACCAACTCAATTTATAATATTATCAATACTAAAAATTCTATCACATATACATGTGAAAATTACATTTTTAAACACACGAGTGCATATGAAAATTAAATGAATAAATAAATAATATATAAGATTTAAAACTAACAATAATACGAGTTTGTATAAAAATTCAAAATACTACCATGTTAGAATACATATATTTTGTATTAAAATAATTTTGAAAAATTATGTTGAACATAGTAAAGAGATATTACGGTAATAGTTTTACATAATTATACATTTTTTTATGTAAAAAGTTCAAATAAGGTAACAATAACGCTTTAATTAAAATGGAAAAGTTAAAAGATTTAAAATGCTTGAAGGTTTAGGTTTAAATTTTATTATTTGCTTATTTTTCTTAAGCCTTATATAAAGGTATGAAATACAAAAGCAAACTTCAAATAATACGAAGTAATGGTTTAAAATTTGATTTTTTTTATATTTCTCTTAATTAAATTGGTGTCGAATTAACTTATAATATTAACTCAGTCACATAAAAAATAGTATAAATATACACACAATGTGGGTAAAATAGTTTACGTAATAGTATTGAAGTGTACTAAAAAATTAAAACAAAACTTTGTTTAAAGTGATAAAGTTGCACTACACCAAAACAGGCTTTTAGCGGCATGTTTTGTGGCGTTTAGATGACAAACACCGCTAAAAGTCGAGCATTAGCGGCGCATGACACAAAACGCCGCTAAAGATCTAACATTAGCGGCGCTAATTATAATACGCCGCAAAAGAACATCATTAGTGGCGTTTTCAAAAAAAACGCCGTAAGAAAAACTGACAAAACGCATCGTTTGACCTTCAGGAATAGTGGCAATAGCGGCGCAATATAAAAACGCCACTATAGAGCATAATTAGCGGCGTTTATTTGTAAGCGCCGCAAAAAATGTTAGCCAAAACGCATTGTTTGTTCCCGAGGTATATTAGACTTGGTGGCGTTTATGATAAACGCCGCAATAGTATATTATTAGCGGCGTTTTTTAGTAAACGCCGCAAAATATCTTAACCAAAATGCATCGTTTGGTCTTGAGGTATATAAGAATTAGTGGCGGTTACGGAAAAACACCGCTAAAGGAGAGTATTAGAGGCGCTTTGTAAGAAATGCCGCAAATTATCTTAACCAAAATGCAGCGTTTGGTCTTAATGTATATTAGAATTAGTGGCGATTGTGGGAAAACGCCGCTATAGCACAGTATTAGCAGCGTTTTATACAAAACGCCACAAAATATCTTAACCAAAACGCATCGTTTTGTCTTGAGGTATATAAGAATTAGTGGCGGTTACGGAAAAATGCCGCTAAGGGAGAGTATTAAAGGCGCTTTGTAAGAAACGCCGCAAATTATCTTAACCAAAACGCAACGTTTGGTCTTAATGTATATTAGAATTAGTGGCGATTGTGGGAAAACGCCGCTATAGCACAGTATTAGCGGCGTTTTATACAAAACGCCGCAAAATATCTTAACCAAAACGCATCGTTTTGTCTTGAGGTATATAAGAATTAGTGGCGGTTACGGAAAAAGGCCGCTAAAGCAGAGTATTAGAGATGCTTTGTAAGAATTGCCGCAAAATATCTTAACCAAAAAGCAGCGTTTGGTCTTGATGTATATTAGAATTAGTGGCGCTTATGTAAAAACGCATGTAGGTTTGGTTTTGAGGTATAGAGTGAATAGCGGTGTTTGGTTTAGGGTATTAGGTTTTAGGGTATAATGTTTAATATTTTTGGATTAGTTTTTAAGTTTAGGGTTTACGATGTAGGTCGCTTATTTAGTATTTTCGATTTAGGGTTTGAGAGTTTGGTGATTAAGGTTCAGTGATTATTATAAGTTAAAGTTTATCGTATATGGTTTAAGGTTTTAGGGTTAATCATTATATAATGTTTTTGATTGGAGTTTTGAGTTTAGGGTTTATGATGTAGGTTTAGTGTTTTGGGTTTAGGGGCTAGGAGTTTGGGGTTTAAGGTTTGGGGTTTAGGTCGCTTTAGTCATGTTAAGAGGTTAGTGTTTAAGGCTTATAAGAGGTTAGTGTTTTAGGGTTTAGGGCTTGTGGTTTACGGTTTGCAGTTTATAATTTAATATTTACAATGCATGGTTTTAGGATTTGGGCGATTTAGGGTTTATGGTTATAAGTTTTAGGGTTTAATGACTTTTTTGGTACGAAATTAAAAAAATGACAAATACGTATTGTTTTTAAATTATTATTATGATACTAGGGTTCTAATTGATAGAAATGATTAGTTTACAAATTGACGAATGGCATATTTATATGTTATATATGATGAAAAAACAAATTATTTAATTGTTTTATTTACATATATATTAATAATTTATATATTCACTTAAAAATAGAGTATATATAAATTTAAAATTATAATACATTATTTGAATACTGTAAATAATTAATAATTTTGAATATTGATAATATTTAAATTATACACTCTTATAAAATTTATAAAATTTTAACAATTGAAAATAATAAATCTGTATAAATTTTATTAAATAATATTAATAATAATATTAATAATGTCATAATTTTAATGTATCAATTAAAAATAATGTCTAGAAGAATGTATAAAAAATATATAAAAAATGTTAATATTAGTGGCGCTTGTTCACAAAACGCCGCAAAAAAATATAAAAAAAATGAAGCAATACAGCACCGTTTCGTTGGGGAGTTAAAGATTAGTGGCGTTTTAAGTAAAACGCCGCAGAGGTTGTGAAGGTAGTGGCGTTTTAGTGTAAACGCCGCAAAAATTATAATATCGAACGATGTCGTTTTAATAGTAATAATAGGTAATTGTTACTGGCGTTTTGATTTAAAACGCCACAGAAATCTAAAATTGGCTGCGTTTTTAAGTAAATGCCGCAAAGAACATAATAAAAATTAAACGAAACGACACCGCTTCATTACGAGTTAAATTTTAGTGGCGTTTTCTTAAAAACGCCGCAAAATTTGTGAATCTAGTGGCGTTTTTTTGTTTGCGCCGCTAATTTTAAGAATATAATACGTTGCCGTTTTTTACTACTATATTGATATAAATTTAAGGCGTGGTGGCGTTTTGTAGTAAAACGCCAGAAAATATAAACATTAGCGACGCATTTTCGTAAAACGCCGGAAAGTGCACGTTTATAATTTAAGAAAACGACACCGCTTCGTTGCGGTGTTAAAATTTAGTGGCGTTTGGTTTCAAAACGCCGCAAGATTTAAAGTGATAACGACGTCGTTTTTGTCCAAAATCAGCTTCTTTCTCTTAAGTCATCGCCCCCAGCCTGATTTCTCCTATTTCTCAAAATCCCTAAACAGGCAGAGGGAAATACTCCAAGAGATCAAATCGTCGAGAAGTTTTGCCTCCGATTCATCGAGTGCTTGTTTTAGCAGCAAGGAGAAGGTTCATTTTTTGGGTTTCGGGCAAGGATACATAACCCACACAGAGAAGAAGGTGATTTTGCTGTCGGTTTTTGTTTTTGGGTATTCATTATTTAAGGTACCCTTTTCTTTATATTTTGTATTTAAAGGTTGCATTTTATTGTTTTTGTTAAATTTCTTATTTGTAATTTATTGATGACCCGTTGAATGAACTGAAATGCGAGTGTTCTCTGTGTTTAGGGTTTGTTCAGTTCGGGGCTTTCATTTCTGTTCATCGCAAGCAAGGTACTGTAATGCTTTAATTTATGTTATATTGGGAATGCGCACAATCCTTTCTTGACGGAGTTCAATGATTTTTAGGGTTCTGGGAAGTTTAGGGTCTTCTCCGTGTTTAGGGTTGGTAGTATTTTGTTTATTTTTAAAAACACATAGGATGGTATTCTGTTTTGGCAAAACAGTTAAGCAAATGACTTTGTGGATTACTTGGTATTCTGTTTTGGTAGGATTGTTTTGGCACATTACTTGGTATTATTTTTTTGGTATTCTGTTTTGGCACAGTTTCTTTAGTCTTCTCGTATTGCACATTTTCAATGTTAACCGGATGAGTTTAAGGACTTGGGTTAAGCATAAACATGAACTGAACAAAATTTGGTTCTTTGAAAACTATGTTAAGCTATGTTAAACATTTTGAATGTTAAGCATAGTTTTGAATGTTTAGCTATGTTAATCTATGTTTTGAATGTTAAACATTTCGAATGTTAAGCATATGAGTTTCTGCAATTGGTATTCTGTTTACCTATGTTGTTTAGATTAAAATTGTAAACTTTGAAAACTGAAAAAAAAAATGATGCACAGATAAACATAAACTAAACAAAAACAGTTTAGTTAAGAACTGAACAAAAAATCCATCAACTGTTTCCTATTTGCTACTGATTAACAAATTTATTCAGAAGGATTGTGGCACAAATATGTATTCAGTTTGACCTGCTGTATGTGATTTTCATTTTTTTATTTGGTTTTTTTTGTATACAATTCTGATTTGTCCTATTCCTTGTTCGTTTACTATTTATTTATTTTTTGGTTTTTATTTGGTTTGTTTGTATACAATGTTGTTTTCTTTTTTTGTATACTATTTATTTATATTTTCAGCGTATTTATATAAACATCTGAGTTGTTATAATCCGCAACAATTTCTCTCTTTATTTAACAAAGAAAAAGGTTACCGTTTTCTATAATTAAAATCGATTATAATCATTGAAGAGACTGATGAGTTTCAACTCTCTAAAATATAATTTTTTTAAGATTTAAAAATTTTTAAATTAGTAAATATAAAATTCCACGTTGACTTCTCTTAAAAAAAGATAAAAAAATTGATTTAATCCTTTTAAAATTATGAATATATTGACCATTAAAATTGTGAAATTGTACTTTTACGACACAAATTTAATTTCGGGATCCCCTAAAAAAATTCTGACTTCGCCTCTGTATATATACCATTTTTAATATATATCGTGTTTTTCTAAATTTAAAAATTAATAAAAATAAAAATATTGTAGGCGGATTTGAACTTGAACTCAACTAAAATATTGATTTATTAATTTAATATTTTTTAATTTTACTATGTACATTTTATTATTTTTGGATAAAAACTAAATTTTTCACACTTTTGAATTTAATTTTCTATCATATAAAATGACAATGTAAATTATTTAAATAAGGTTCAGTTTTTTTGTTAAGAAAAATGCCATAATACATAACTTACATATAATACACAATATGTATAACTTTTTAGATTTTCATAGTACATAACTTACATAATATTGAACTTACTTAACTTTAATAATAATTTTCACAGTACATAACGTACATAATTTTCATAACCTACATAACTTATTCAATACACAACTTACATAATTGTTTATAATACACAACTTACATAATATTGAACTTACATAATTTTCATAGTACATAACTTAAACGATATTGAACTTACATAATTTTCATAACCTACATAACTTATACAATACACAGCTTACTTAAATTTCATAATACATAGCTTACATAATATTGGAACTTACATAATTTTCATAATACATAACTTATTTAATTTTCATAATATAAAACTTACATAACTTATACAGTACACAGCTTACATAATTTTCATAATACATAACTAACATAATTCTTCATAATACAACAGTTACATAATTCTTAAAGAATTAAGAAATGGACCGGTCTTACATAACTTAAATAACTTACATAACTTACATAACCTACATAAATTAAATAACTTACATAACTTACATAACCTACATAAATTAAATAACTTACATAATACATAAAAATATATCATATCACAAATTTCTGTAATTCATTTATGGTTATAACTGGCGTTTTAACTTACCCGTGCAAATTATTGTCAACGTCAGACTTCAAGAATTAAGAAATGGACCGGTCTTGGATGAATTTCTCAAGGGTTAGCAACGGTTATCGAAATGGAGTAAAATATTTTCTAAATTTTGCATTTCAATATGCAAACCAGGAGAACATGATTCTTTGCCCGTGTAAGAACTGTGTCAACATAAACTAGCATTGTCGTGAGGTTGTATACGAGCATCTAATTGTTGATGGGTTTGTTCGGGGTTATAAACAATGGTTATTTCATGGAGAATGCCCGCCTAGTACTTCTTCTTCAACGATGGATGTATCTTACTCTGGTCCTGCTTACCATCAGTCTGATAGATGGGATGACATGGAAGGTATGTTGCAGGATGCATTTAATATGCACAATCATGGTGTCCAGTCGTTCCCAGCGGACTTTGTGGCTTCTGATGATTGTAATATTAGGAGAAATGCTTTTACCGAACCGGGAAGTAGTGTACCTCATGAAGAGCCGAATGAAGAAGCGGCGAAGTTCTACGCGCTACTTAATGACATGAACGAAGAACTGTATGAGGGATCAAAATTTTCAAAAATGTCTTTCTCTATTCGTCTTTTTCAGTTAAAATGTTTGGGAGGGTGGACCGGAAACTCGTTGACAATGCTGTTAGAGTTTTTAAAAGAAATGTTTCCGTTTGCAAAAATCCCCCAGTCATGCAAAGATATGAAGAAAATGATAAAAGACTTAGGCCTTGGGTACAACAAAATCCATAGTTGCCCAAATGACTGTATGTTGTATTGGGGCGATCGAAATGACCAACAGTGCTGTCACGTATGCGGCCAATCCCGATGGATTAGTAGAAACACAGAAGATGGGAAGGACGATGAAAATGGTGCACAGTCGAGAAAGAAGCCAGTCAAGATTTTGCGGTATTTTCCCCTGATACCAAGGCTTCAAAGGCTATTCATGTCGTCCAAGACAACGGAGTCAATGACGTGGTACCATGATGGACGAACTGATGATGAATTACTAAGGCATCCGGCAGATTCTTTGGCTTGGAAATCATTTGACAATAAATTTCTAGGCTTTGCAAGCAATCCTAGGAGTGTGAGGCTTGGGCTAGCATCTAATGGATTTAATCCTTTCAAGATCATGAGCACTGCGTACAGTACTTGGCCAATAGTGCTTGTTCCTTATAATCTGCCTCCGTGGATTTGCATGAAGCAATCTTCCCTTATCTTATCCATGATTATCCTTGGTGAGAAAGGGCCCGGGAATGATATCGACATTTATTTACAGCCACTTATTGAAGAGTTAAAACAATTATGGGCTGATGTCGAGACATACGATGTGGTGAGAAAAGAGAACTTTAATTTATGTACGGCTTTAATGTGGACCATTAATGACTTTCTCGCTTATGCCAATTTATCCGGTTGGAGCACCAAAGGTCGTTATGCGTGTCCTTGTTGTGCTGCACAAACATGTTCGCAATGGTTGTACAATGGGAATAAGTTTTCTTACATGGGGCATCGTCGGTGGTTACCGAAAAATCATAGATTTAGATTTCAGAGTTCTGTATTTGACGGCACTGAAGAGTTCAGAGAAGCTCCTTCCCAGACCAGTGACTTTGAAATCTTGTTCATGCTGGAAGATATGAATTTCATTTATGGGAAGATGAACCAACCGCCAAACACGCAGAGAAACAGAAGATCAAATGATGAAGGGGATGAAAGCTCCGACGAAGAGGACGATCCTAATGAGGCGGACTTGTGGAAAAAAAGAAGTATTTTTTTTGAGTTGCCTTATTGGGAGCATTACCTTTTACGACACAATCTTGATGTTATGCACATCGAGAAAAATGTCTGCGAGAACATTGTGGGTACAATTTTGAACGTTGACGGAAAATCAAAAGACAATCTTCAGAGTCGACTTGATTTAGTCCAAATGGGAATTCGGCCTGATCTTCATCCCAATCCACTTTCGAATGGGAAATATCGGTTGCCTCCTTCTATTTTCTCAATGTCCAAGACGGAGAAAGAACTGTTTTGCATGGTGTTGAAGGATATAAAGGTTCCAGATGCGTATGTATCAAATATATCTCGATGTGTTAGTGTTAAAGATCGAAGATTATATTCGCTAAAATCACATGACTATCACATCTTGATGCAAGATTTAATGCCAGTTGCTCTACGATGTTGTATGTCCAAGAAGGTGACATCTTGTATCATTGAACTATCCAACATAATGAAAGCCATTTGTGGCAAAGTTTTGGATGTTCAAGAACTTCAAAAGGTACAGGATCGAGCCGCTTTGACTTTATGCAACATGGAGAAAATCTTCCCACCTTCCTTCTTCACCATTATGGTTCACTTGATAATTCATCTCCCGCACGAAGCAATTCTTGGCGGACCCGTTTTCTATCGATGGATGTATCCCATAGAAAGGTGTTAAAGAAGTATTTTTAAAATTTTCCTTCATTCACCTCTATGCCTTTAGTTACAACTTTTGATAATGTTGTATATTGTGTTTAGGTTCCTATTCAAATTAAAGTCTTACTGCCGCAACAAGCGATATCCAGAAGGATCGATTGCTGAAGGCTACTTGGCAGAGGAATGTATGACCTTCTGCTTAAGATATTTGGAAGATGTCAAAACAAGTTTGAACAGACCAAATAGGAATGCTGGACTCACGGACTATAACTTAGCCGATACTTATTTGTTCCAAAGTTTTAGAGAACCAATCGGCAAAGTTGAAATTACAGAATTAGATCATTTATCGTGGGTACAAGCACATCGATATGTTCTGTTTCACCACGAATCATTGGAACACTTACGGAAGTAAGTTCTACAAATTTTATAAATATTTATCAAACTAAATATTGTTTATCTTCTAACAAAGATCACATTTTTTTAACATAGTGAGTACAAACAAATATTGAGATCTCGTTCGCGCTCCCAAAGAACACAACATCGAGATATCAATAAGTTGTTTACAGAATCTTTTTATGAATGGTTAAGCCAAACGGTATGGAGTTGGAGCTTCCGCTTGTTTGTATATAATGTTTTCTTACCACATTTTTAATTACTCAGTTTACTTTCCATTCAATAGGTTTGGAGTGGGAAGAGCGTAAACGATGAAGTTAAATGGCTCTCCCAAGGTCCAAATCGAGTGGTTAAAAGATATAGTGCGTTCCTCATCAACAGATTCAGATTTCATACAAAATATCGCGAGAGGTTAAGGAGAACGCAAAATTGTGGAATAGTTGTTAATTCTGCAATTACAAGTTATGCTAATGCTAGGGACAATAATCCTGTCGAGGGAAATGTGGAATATTTCGGACATCTTACTGACATAATTGAGTTGGATTACTACGGCAAATGAAAAGTTGTCTTATTTCGAGGTGATTGGGCCGATGTTAATACAGCTCGTGGAATCAAGCAAGATCAATTTGGTTTTACAATGGTGAACTTTGACCGATTGATTCACACAGGACAACAACTGATAAATGAGCCTTATGTATTCTCAAGTCAAGTCAAACAAGTTTTTTACTCAAAAGATCCAACTGATGAGGGTTGGTACGTTGTACTCCGTAACATCCCTAGAGACTTGTTTGACATGGGCAGTGGAAGTAGAGATAACATCGACGACAGATCAGAAACTTTTCCATTTCCAGAACAAAACTTAAACGATAATATCCCTAGTACTAGTGCACAATTTCAATGGGTTCGTCAGGATACGGATGCAGATATTTACGAATAATGATGTAGTAAGATTTTACGATTGTTTAATTATATGTAATATCATAATTTAAATCTTGGTCTTATTATATATTTCAACTATTTTATATGTGTTGTTATTGTTGTACTTAGTTATTAAGTTTACTTACATTTTATGTGTATTGCAGATAAAATGCCTAGAAGAAAAATTGTAAGGGAAAGCATTGTTCAAAATGATCCAAACTCGACAGAAATAAATAGTACTGAACAACAGACGACAATTAGATCTTCGAATGTTCCGATTACACCTGAGGATCCTACGGAAGTTCAAAGTAATTTTACATTTAATTTACATGCGTGTTGACTTATAATTGATTTATTTTTCAAATTCTTATATTATAATATACCATTTGTAGCTGAAAATGATGGGACACGTAGAGGTCGAGGACGTACGCTACTTAGAGAGTTATACGAGTTAGATCCAGTCGAGTGTGTCAAGGTATACAGAAACAATTTTGGTCAGCCTGTTGGATCAGAAGCTCGACTTTTAGCAAGATACATGGGCATTTTAGCACGAAATGCGAATATGTTGCCTATCAACTACGAGTCATGGCGTCAAATGCCCGATAGCAACAAAAACCAAGCCCTCGATAATATTAAGGTAACAAAATGTTAATGACATCTGTAATGCTTGGGAAATAGTTTCATTTATATTTACTTTATTAACTTGTGTTTTTTGTAGGCGAGGTTTGCTTTAGAGGTCTCGGATGCTTATGTAAAGAAGGCATTGGGAAAAAGATGGAGAGACAATAAAAGTACTTTGAAGAAAAATTATTATAAGACAAAAACAACCCTCGATGAGAAATTGCAAAATGTCCTGCCGGGTATGTTGAGGTACCAATAGGAAGATGCGGTTAGATTTTGGCATTCTCAGAAAGGCGAGGTACGACGTACTTCCAAAATATTGTAATTATTTTGGTTTATAGTATTTACTATTTACGTACTAAAAATTTTATAACGTAAGATCGTGAACGAGTTGGAAAAAATAGCCGGCAGCAACAAAAATTCACTCACACAGCCTGGTCGAGAAGTTTTGCATGTGTAGCTGAGGCGGAGGTATTTTTAATTTTTTAATATTCTCAAATATGTATAACTTTCTATTAAATAATATTTTTACTACTATATTGTAGGAATGGTCATCCGGTCAAAAAGTTGGACGCCTTCAACTTTTTGAAATTACACATAAGAAGAAAGATGGATCTGCTATGACTCCTGAAGCTGGTGAAATTATGGTATGTTTAATTAATACGATTTGACTTATTTTAGTTATTTATAATGTTTATTTTCTAATGTTTTAATTCATTGCTTGTAATGCGACTATTGTTGTGTTGCATATGTTTTTTAATATATATTGCGTTCCTAACTATATGATTTATTTATTAGGAAAAACTAAAGGGAAAAAAGACGGAGTACGAAGCGATTGCTTCTAGTGATAGTTCTGTTCATCTTGAAGACATTGATAACCGGATTATTGCTGAAGTTTTAGGTCCTGAAAAGTATGGTCAGGTTTGATTTCAAGGATCTTTTATCAGCCCAACCCAATATTTTAGATCCAGCTCGCACCAATAAATGGCTTCGGGGAGTCAATCTCAAGCTGAAGTTCAGAGGTTAAAAGACCAGATAACTCAGATGCAAGCGACCACATTTGAGGTTCAAAGGAAATATGAAGAACTTCAGCAACAACTTAAAGCAGATGCGGCAGCAAGGGAAGCAGATGCTACAGCGAGAGAAGCAGAGGCCACAGCGAGAGAAGCAGCAAGAGAAGCAGCGAGAGAAACAGCGATAGAAGTAGAGGTTCAAAAGAAATATGAAGAACTACAGCTACGACTTCAAAAAGATGCAGCATCGAGAGAAGCAGAGCAGAGCAAAAAGTACGACGAACTTCAACAGGAGCTTCAGACTATGATGAAGATGTTTCAGCAGTCGCAACTTCCGCCGTCATAGTGTATATTGCATAAATATTTTTATTATTTTAACTTTAAACGTTTTTGTAAAGAAAAGTATGAATTCACTTTTATTTATATCAATTAATATTATTTTAGTCATTATTATTATATAAATTTATTGTTTTTGGTTAATTTAGATCTGGTTGCTTTTGATTTGTTGTTGCAGGAGGGTTGAAAAAAACAGAAAATTTTATTTTAAAAAAATCCTAAAATTAGTGACGTTTTTTAAAAAAGCGACTCTAAAAGTCATATCAAATAGTGGCGTTTGTGAAATAAGCGCCGCTAAATAAACACTACTATTAGCGGCGTTTTTGAACAAGCGCCGCTATAGAACATTACTTTTAGCGGCGCTATCATCCAAAGCGCCGCTAAAGAACATGGTCTTTAGCGGCGTTTTATCCTAAGCGCCGCTAAAAAACATGATCTTTAGCGGCGTTTTTCTCTTAGCACCGCTAAAGAACGTGATCTTTAGCGGCGTTTTTTCATAAGCGCCGCTAAAGATCATGTTCTTTAGCGGTGTTTTTTCATAAGCGCCGCTAAAGAACATGATCTTTAGCGGCGATTATTTTCATAGCGCCGCTAAAGAACATGATCTTTAGCGGCGTTTTTTTCTGTAAGTGCCGCAAAAAGTTAGCGACATTGTCGTTAGCGGCATTTTTTGTGGCGCTTCTTTAAGCGCTGCAAATTTCTTTAGTGGCGTTAAAAAGCGCCGCTAAAGGCCTAAAAAACGCCGCTAAAAACCTGTTCTGGTGTAGTGTTGAGGTGCTATCAATGTGGGTCGCATGGGTTCAAAATTTTTTATATGTAAATTTTTAGGGTAAATTACCTATTTAATCACCCGAGTTTATTTATGTTCTTATTTTGGTCACCCATTTTATAAAGTTGTTATTTTATTCACTCCCATTAAATAAATTGTCAATTTTAGTTACTCTACCGTTAAATGCCTTTTGTCACCTGACGAAATGCTGATGTAACAATCTTTTGATCCCTTAACACTTTGCACATTTTGTCACTTTGGTTCTAATTTTTAAAAATTCAACAAATCTAACCTTTAATATTTGCACATTTTGTCAATTTAGTCTAAATTCTAAAAATTCAAAAAAATATAATTTTAAAAACTTGAAAATATATATTATTTATTATAAAAAGAAATAAAATGTTAGATGTTAAATTTATATATATATATATAATTCTTAACTTGAAATGTATGTTGAATTGAATAGCAATTACTTTTAGAAAAAGAAATTCTTATGTTTTCAGATAACAAACAAAAAATCATTTTTATTTTTTTGCTTTTGTTTTAACCCAAAACCTTCAATTACCCTAAACTCATTCTTTAAGTTAAAAGACCTTTTCAATTTCTTCAAAAGCCTCTCCTCAATTAGCAAAAAAATCAGTAAGTCAAATATTATTTTAATCCCTTTTTATAGTTTGAAACTTTCAAATTCTTCAAAAACACCCTTTTTGATTAACATGTTTTAGCTTCAAAATAATCTTGGGAAGACATGAATTTTAAACAAAATAGTTCTTGATTTTTTTCTCTGTTCAACCATGGATTTTAAAAAAAATAAGTTTATGGGTTTCAAGATATGGGTGAAATTTTAAGATAAAAATTGACAGAGGAGAGGTCGAGAAATCTATGGGTTTAGAAATTTTGGCTTCAAGAGATGAGAGGTTGAGAAAAAAATCCATAAACTTTATGCTAAATAACCAAAAAAAGAAAAAGAAAACTTAAATTTATTCAACTAGCAGAGATCAGAAGGGTTTCAAAACCATTTTTCTATTATTTTAATTAAAAGTATATTTTTAATGGCCAAAGATTATTTAAAATTTATAATGTCATTATATATATTCAATATTTTATATTTTTGAAATTGGTGACCAAAATAAGAACGCAAGTAAACTCGTGTGACGTAGTTTACCCAAAATTTTATTGGTTTTCTTAAAAATATAAAAAGAGAAAAGTATCATAGTAATAATATAATATATTTTAAATATGAAAGGGATTGTAATTTAACCTACTGAGTTGGTGTCATTTAACTCGTGACAGCAAACTCAGTAGAACACTCAATATTAGTAGAGATAGTTTTCTTAACTTGAATTATTTTTTTATAATTTGAGTTAATTGCACCAAAATCCAAAAATATGACCCTCATTCTAAATTGATCCCAAATTTCAAAAATTTTTAATTATATCCTAAAACTATTGATGTTATATCAATCGTGTCATTCATTATTAAAACCATTGATTTAATCTTTAAATGATACCTTAAATCTTATATAGCTAAATTTAAATGAAAATTTTTAAATAAATAGAACATTATCGCATAACTTTTAAAAGTAAAAACTAAAAATAAAAATGGTTTTTGTTTTTTTTTAAGTCGACAACTAATTTTTGTTTTTTTTCCAAAAATAAAAATGGTTTCGACTAGGGGTGAGCATTCGATCGAATCGAACCGAATTGAATCAAAAATTTTCGAGTTAATCGAGTTTTCGAATCTCATTTTATCATCCTAACTTTATTTGAAGTTTTCTCGAATCGAGTCGAGTGAGATGGAATTCGAATCGAATCGAATCTAATATATTTGTTCGAGTTAAATTTTAAAAAATAATTTTGGGTCCTTGTAACCATTGTCACCCATCGTAATAAAATTTGTCCACCTTAATCAAATTTTTTATTAACTTTCATCATTTCATAATTTATTTATTAATTTTTTATATATTGGTTAGCTTCTTTGCTTGCTTAGTTGTTTCAATTATCTTCAGATTCTTGTCACTATGTATTTTAGAATTGAAAAATATATTAAATGTAAAAATATGATTTTTTAATAAAAGTTATTTTAAAAATAAAATGTGAAATTGATACCAATATAAAATTTTAACACGAATATTTTATGGCATAATTAATAATTCAATTTTAATATAAATATTCAATATGACTAAACAATTCAATAATATAAATAATATAAAATGTGAAATTTAATTTAATAATATAAATAGTAGATATAAATAAAATTATTACTATTTATGTTTAGTGATTTTTTTTGGATAATTTTGATTTTTTATTTGAGAGTAAAGGGTGAGAAGTAAAAGTTTAGGGGAAAAATAAAAAGTTTTGGGGAATAAAAGTTTGAGGGAAAGTAAATAGAGGGGAGTAAAATTTTGGAGGGAAAATATTAAAAAAAAATTGGAGGGGGGAGGGTTTGGGATAGATGGGAGGTGGGATGGGAAGGGAATAAAAGTTTTAGGGGAAAAGTGGGAGAGAGTAAAAATTTTGGGGGAAAATAAAAGGTTTTAAGGGTTTTTGGGAGTAAAATTTTGAGAAAAAAATAGATGGGAGAGTAAAATTTTGGTGGGAAATGGATTTTGGGTAGATTGGGGGTTGGGAGGGGAGGGGAGTAAAAGTTTTGGGGGGAAAGTGGGAAGGAGTAAAAGTTTTGAGGGAAAAGTAAAAAGGTTTGGGAGTTTGGGGTAAAAATGTAAAATATTATAGTTTGATATTCGAATTATTCGAATTATTCGAGTTATTCGAATTCGAAAACTCAACTCGATTCGAACTCGAAATTCGAAAAAAATATTCGAGTTGATTCGAATAACTCGATTAACTCGAATAACTCGATTCGTTTAACTCGAAATTCGAATTTTTTTCGATTTTTTCGAGTCGAATCGAGTTTTGCTCACCCTTAGTTTCGACAGCTTGGCGACTCCACTGGGGACTTTTTAAAAAAATAAGAGAGTCGAGCCACAAAGTTGATTAATTTTTGTCTTATGGTCGAGAAAATATTTTTTTTAAAATTCATGAGATCCTTTTGCATTCATTATTTTCTTGCTTAATTGATCTTTGCATTATACATTACATGAGTTGAATGATTTTACCCTTTTAAGTGGGAGTAAGAAACTATTCCTTCGTGAGGTTTTCACCTCCGTATAAGATAGTGGATCGCTTTCGGAATACATTGGTACCTATGCCTTCGTGAGATTATCATCTCCGTATAGTCATAGGGAAAATGTGTTCCCCTAAACTGAACTTGATCTATATGAGCCTTTAATGGGTGAAGATCGAGGAATCTGCTGGTTCGGGTACCCTTACTTTAGAACCAAACCGCATATAATGAGCCTTAGGAGCCTACCCTAGGTAGAATCACACCGAATGCCTAGAGGTCACCCGAAAAATTGGTTTAAATTTACGATCATTTTGTTGTATTTTGTCCATTTTTGTTACGATTATAATTACTTCAATTTGTAATTACTTTATTGGTTTGAATTTTGATGTTTCTGCATATTGCATTACATAACCACTCGATCATATCCTTTTAAGTGGGAGTGAGAAGTTATTTCCTTCATGAGGTCTTCACCTCCGTGCAGGATAGCGGATTGCTTTCGGGATACATCCGTACCTATGTCTTCGTGAGATTTTCATCTCCGTGCAGCCATAGGGAAATGTATTCCCCTGAACTGAACTTGGTCCGTACGAGCTTAAAATGGGTGAGGATCAAGGAATCTGCTAGTTCAGGTACCCTTACCTTAGAGCCAAACTACATATAGTGAACCCTAGTTGCCCACCTTAGGAATAATTACACCAAACCCTAGTGGTTCTCCGAGTAGATGCTCAATTTGTTTCTTTCTTGCTTCCTTTTATTTTGCACTAACCTATTTCATTTTGTTATGGTTATGATTGCATTGCATTTTCATCATAGAAAAGAGGTGTTGATTCACGTTCAGTATCTAAATAGAGAGCTTGTCATAAGAAAATGGATTTCTTGATAAAGTGGGAGATAATATGACCGTCCAAATATAGTCCGAGAAAACGTAACGAGAGAAAGATGATGGTCTAAGGGAGGACTACGCAACTTTGCTTCGTTGCCCGAGGATTCACATTGATAAATATTATTCGAGAGTCGTCAACCTCTTAACCTTTTAAAGAGAAGCCAACGACATTACGAGGATGAATGAGCAACAATTCGCGTCCCAGATCAAGCAAAAAGGAGATAGAAGAGACACCTTTTTTGGAAAGTTTACGAGATTTTAACATCCGGATATGAAGAAAGGGATTGATGTCTTCACCTGGAGTATGAGGGCAAGGCCGTATAAATATCCATTTTATGTAAAGAGATTTGTTTTCTAGAAAAGTTGTTCTAATAGAATTGAATCAGAATCAACGCCTCTCTTCTTTTGCATTCATGGCATTCATTGCATTAGCTTTGCATTGCATCATATACATTAAATCTCACAAAATGACTCTAAAATTTTGGCAGTTATCCTAGAATATCGGTACACGAGGAAAAAACAAAGTAATGGACCAAAGATTAGAAAGACCTGAACAACTCTAAAGGGAGAGGTAGGACCAGCTACTGCTACAAGAGCGTAGCTAAGGTCCAACAAAATATGATGGACAATAAAAAATGAAGGAGTTAAAAGAAATGTTTACATCAAGGTCATACATGAAGACAACTTAAAAGGGACCTTGTTAGACATCTACCCTTATAAACTTGGGAGTGTTCTGAATAATCAGACTGCAGAAGAAATCCCTGTAGTATTTAGAGCTTACTTAGAGTAATATTCAGAACACACTTGTTGCTTTCAGCCTAGAGGCAATAAGAACTCATTTGTGAAATAGGCTAATATCTGAACGTCATTATTTTAATGAAATGCATCTTTGCGATCATTTTTGAGCCAATATTCTTTCATTCTTTACGAATAACTATTTTTTATTCTTTCATTCTATTGGATTATCTTCCAAATAAATCTTTCATTCATAATTATACTGTATAGATTCTTAAATTCATACATTCTTTGTATAATCTTTTGTACCTACAATAGGTCCCTGGATATCAACGACATGAGTGATGCTGCTACAGACTCAGAATCTCCTTTTGAGCGAGACATGTGTTTAGAGGGATCGCACGACTTTGAAGATGACATAGATTGTAGCCTATTTCTGGACTTGTTAAGGATGGTAGAACAAGTCGAGAAACGGATCTTACCCTATAAAGAATCATTGGGATACATGACTTCTCCTTATGTGGGGCATGAAGGTCATTTGGTCGATCTCACCAAAAGAATCTGATGGTTATCGATTCATCTTTGTGGTCGTCAATTACTTTACTAAATGGGTGGAAGTTTCTTCATATGCCAATGTCACAAAGTCGACAGTTAGCAAATTCGTGAAGAATCATATGTTATTATGGAACACCAAAACGATCATATCTGACAATGTACTAAATTTGAACAATAGCACAATATCAAAAGTTTGTAGTCTGTTCACGATTAATGCCATATTGCCCAAAAAAAAAGATGGCGCAAAAAAAAAGATGGCGCAAAAAAAAACTTTACCGGGGCAATGCCTTTCTCTTGGGCCCATTGCGGTTTTGCCTATTGAAGACAAGATTCTTTCTCTCTGAGTTTTCGGATCCAATTCCGATTAAAGAGGAATTTTCAAAGTTATCCATCATGGTCAAATGCGCCAAAAGCAAATGATACGAGCTCACAAAAAAGGTCCGCCCTAGAGAATTCCTTGAGAGGGACTTGGTATTGAAGAAGATCCTTCCCATATAAAAAGAACTTTATCCCAAGCTGGGAAGGACCTTATGTAGAATGCCTTATCTGGAAAAGTGTCAATTTTTATCAAAAGGGATAACAAGGACATGCCTAATCCTATGAGTTTAGATTAAATCAAAAAAATATTTCAAAAAGAAAAGAAAAGAAAAAGGAGAGGCCAAGGTGAAAATCCGCAAAGGACGCCTTGAGACCAAAGGGGATTTGAATTGAAAACCCAAAAGGGGCGGCTCAAATTTTGATCAGAATGGGACATGAGGTGATCAGAGCAGCTCAAATTTTGATCAGATTGAGGCATGTTGTGATCTTGCTATACCTGAATCAATAGGAAAGGGCAGGTGACATATTGGGACATCGACGAAGTACTGTAGATCTCCTAAACACATGTCAAACTCAGAATGGTTTTCAAAAAGTTTGTACAGAGAAGCTCAAGCTGCGATATCTAGGGCACCCAATTTTCATATTATTTATATTGAATTTGTTGTTCTTGGAATACTTCATTCTTTCCCAAGATACACATTCTCAATCAATTTCTTTGTTATCCTTATTTACTATTTTTTGATAATCTATTTCTTTCGAGCTATGCTTAGAACCAATTGTATTCTCATCCATTGTTATACCCTTTTTGCAAGCATGTTGCATTGGAATAATGATTAATGGACTAATAAAAATTTCACAAGGGAAGTTTGGTATATTACTCTAGAAGTTTCTAAATAAGACAGGAACCTGAAACAGGACTTTTGTTTAGAACGCACCATGTTTAAAGGTTGGAAATCTAAAAAGGAAGAGTCTAAATTAGGATTTTCTCTTTGGATTTTGTTGTTAAAAACATTGATTGAACAAAATGACAAAGCTTAAATAAACAAGTAAGCAATGATCACCAAACAGTAGGAAGAGGTTTCCTCGAAGAAGAAAGCCTTCATTTATGCATGAGCCTTTGGTACGATACCCTGGGAATGGTGTAAGGGACCAGAGAGATTTAGATCTTGTATCCTTGAATTGTGATAGGAGAGGATCGAGAAAAAGCCATATATTCCTACCTTTGGGTTACAGTGGGAAAATGATGGTACAAATTTTGCGCCCCAATGGATTGAACTTTGAGGTTTACAATAGGGGGCAACCTGACTAAATGTTTCTTTAGAAAAGCCAACCAAGCAAGAAGGTGTTGTAGCACATCAGTGTTAAAGCCTTAATAAACTTCGAGCAATGACAACCTAAGTGGGATCATTCTCGAAAAAACAATTATTAAAAATTATGCATTCGTGCAAACACCATTCACACATGTCTAGTTAGGAGCATTTGATTCATTTTATGCCATTCTAATCATTAGGCATAATTAGGTTCATTATACAGGTCATGTTCCCCAGAGAGCAGATCAGTGAAGATAACAGATCTTGCCTTCCTGCACCGACAGCGAAGGAGATCGAAGACACCAACCTTGCCTTCCTGGGTTGTAGCGGAGCAGGTTAAAAATAGGAGATCTTGCCTTCCTGCACTGACAACAAAGCAAATCGAAGACACTAGCCTTGCCTCCCTAGGTTGCAGCGGAGCAGGATAAAAATAGCAGATCTTGCTTTCTTGCACCGACAGCGAAGCAGATCGAAGGCACCAGCCTTGCCTCCCTGGGTTGTAGCAGAGCAGGTTAAAAATAGCAGATCTTGCCTTCCTGCACCGACAGCGAAGCAGATCGAAGACACCAGCGTTGCCTCCCTGGGTTGCAGCGGAGCAGATTAAAAATAGCAGATCTTGCCTTCCTGCACCGACAGCGAAGCAGATCAAAGACATCAGCCTTGCCTCACTGGGTTGCAGCAGAGCAGGTTAAAAATAGCAGACCTTGCCTTCCTGCACCAACAGCGAAGCAGATCGAAGACACCAGCTTTGCCTCCCTGGGTTGCAGCGCAGTAGGTTAAAAATAGCAGATCTTGCCTTTCTGCACCGACAGCGAAGCAGATCGAAGACACCAACCTTGCCTCCCTAGGTTGCAGCGGAGCAGGTTAAAAATAGCAGATCTTGCCTTACTGCACCGACAGGGAAGCAGATCGATGACCCCAACCCTATCTCCCTAGACTGTAATGGAATAGGTTGAAGATTGTAAATCCTATCTCCCTGAACAACAGTGGAGTAGGTTGAAAATAGCAGATCTTGCCTTCCTGTACTGGCAGTGAAGCAAATCAAAGACATCAGTCTTATCGCCTTGACGTTGCAATGGAAAAGATTGAAGCCACAACGACAAATCTTATTTCTCTAGTGTTGTAGCGGAGCAGATTGAAGCCACGACGACGAATCTTATCTCCTTGGTGTTAAGGCTTGGATTAGCTGAAGTGGAGTGGATTGAAGTTGTGGGCAGCGAATCCTATCTCTTTGGCATGACAGTGGAGTAGATTGAAACCACGACAGTGAATCTTACTCCTCTGGCGGTGTAGTGGAACAGATTGAAGCTACGACGACGAATCTTGTTTCCCCAACATTGCAATTTAAAAGACTGAAGATGACGAATCTTATCTCCCTGAAGTTGCAGTGGAGCAGATTAAAGCCAATAATCCTATCTCCCTGAAATTGCAGTGGAGCGGATTAAAACCACAGATTTTATCTCTCTGAAGTTGCAGTAGAGTAGATCACATCGGGTCTTATCTCCCTGAAGTTGCGGTGGAGTAGACTCAAGAAAGCAAGTCTTATCCCCCTGAAATTGCAGTGGGGCAGACTAAATAAACAAATCCTGTCTCCCTAAGTTGTAGTGGAGTGGATTAGAGTGATGGATTTTATCTCTCTAAAATTACAGTTAAGCAGATTAAAAGTTACGAGTCACCAATCCTATCTCTCCGACGTTGCGGTGGAGTGGATCGAGACACCAATTCCTATACCTCTGAAGATGCAGTAGGATGGATGTGGCTGCTTGAAGAAGAAGAGCACCAAGATCCAGTGTAACCGGGCAAAAATTGGTCATTTCTAAAGTCTTTTCTCTATTCCTATTACACGACAACGAGCAAAGAGGGGCAGCTGTAATACCCAATTTTAGCCCGGGCTCACATATGGAAACATAATCTTCAAGGATATGTAATATTAGATATGATATGCAATCTTAGATATGATTTATGCAATCTTAGAAGATATGATTTTGTAATCTGAGAGATTTAATTTGTAGATACCTTTTAATCTTAGCCGTTGATGTAATTAATCTATACCATTGGATTTTGGGAGGCTCAATTATAAATAGATGCCTCTCCCTTCATTGTAAGGGAGGGAAGTTGGGAGTAATAATAATTCTTAAGAATATTCCCTCAAATTATCTTTCTCTTGCATTTTTATTTTCTTTGCCGTGTTCAATATGGTCCTTTTGACTTCATTTATTTGTGGATTTAGGCCTAGAATTTATGTCAAAGCTCGATTTAGTCTTTTTTTATTTATTATTTATTTTTATTAAATTTGATTTTCTTGTTATTAAGTTGTTATTATTATTATTGTTGTTGTTATTATTATCATCATTATTATTATTACTATATATACACATACGCATATTGTTTACAATAATATATATACATACATTTGTTTAAAAATCTTTTATAAGCACATGCACATATTATATATATATTATTATTATTCTACTTGCATAACTTTTATATACATATATACATTTACATTTTATATACATATACATTTTTTATTTCCTAACTTTTATATGCATATATATATACTTTTATATATTTTTTACTTTGATAAATATGTATATACGTATGTTTTCTTATATTATTCTTCATAAATTTATATATATATATTTTTCTAAATTAATTAATTTTAATATATGTAATTATTATTATTTGTTTATATATATATGTAATTATCTTTTTTATAATCTATATATATGTATATACTTTTTTTATATATGTACATGTATATATTTTGTACCGTTTTTTCTCTTTATATTTTTTGTTTATTTCCTTCTTTTGTTTATCAATTTATGTTTTCATTTATATTTTAAAAGTATGTTTTTTTATTTCGCTCACTTATTTGATGCTTTGCATGTTATTGATTTATATTTATTTATTTATTTGTTTATATTATTTTTATGCCATTGTTGTAATTATTACTATTGCATTTGTTATCACGATATTTATACATACATTATAACATTACATTATCTTTTACTCGAATTTAAAAATGGAAAATTTTCAAAATAAAGATAATACTCGTATTTAGGATTTTCAAGAAAATTGAGCCCTAACGTATTGGGTTCCGATTTTCTTCGTAAAATCTAACAATCGAGGATTGTTCTTTAATCAAACAAAATAAAACTTGTCATCGGGAATTCAATGTGTTGTGTCCTAACGTATTGGATGTGACACGTTGATTTCTCGAGATAAAGATTTTTTAAAAAAATATATATAAAGGAAATATTGAATGTTTGGGATTTTAAGAAATCGTGCCCTAACGTATTGGGCTGCGATTTCTTCATAAATTTTAAACAATTAAATATTTTCTTAAATTTTATTATACGAGTTTTTTGGACCAACACATCTTGAAGAGAATAAAATGTTGTGCCCTAACGCATTGGGTGTGATATTTTTCTTTTCAAAAAGAGAAAATCTTAATAAATAATTTCATTTAACTAAGGATAGTATTTTTTTAAACTCTCGACTTTAAGACATTAATTAATCAATTTGGTACCAATTTTTGGGCGTTACGAGGGTGCTAATCCTTCCTCGTACGTAATTGACTCCCGAATCCATTTTTCTGAAACTCGTAGACCAAAGCTATTTTTTAGGTGATCCAATCACACCTTAATAAAAGATTGGTGGCGACTTCCAATTTTTGTTTTTTTTAAGTCGACAACTAATTTTTGTTTTTTTCCAAAAATAAAAATGGTTTCGACACTCAAAACTAAGATTTTTAAAACATCTTTTTTTATAATTTTCATTTTAAATTATGCCATATAAGATTTGATGTGTTGTTTAACAATTAAAATAATAATTTTGGTAACGAAAGAACCTAATTGATATGACCTTATTAGTTTAGGGATGTAATTAGAATTATTTAAAATTTATGAACTAATTTAAAATGAAGGTCATAGTTTAAGAATATTTACTGCAATTAAATCTTAAATTTTTTATATAAAGGTTTAAAATATATAATATGAATTAATGGTTTAAAATTGGGTTGCACTATTTTCCCTCTCCAACTTGGTGTAGAGTTAACTCGTGACACTAACTTAGTTATATATTTAAATAATAGTATTGACACACTTAAATAATAGTATAGATATACAAACGATGTGGGTAAACCATTTTGTGTAATGCTATTTAAATGTATAAAAAATTAAAGAAAAAACTTCAATTGAAGTGGTAAAGTTGAGGTGTTATTGACATTAGTGGCATGAGTTTATGTTTCATCATATGTAATTTTTTTATTGGTTTACTTAAAAATAAAAAAAAGACAAAAATACTCTTGCAATAATATAACTTATTTTAAATATGCAATGGTTAGTTAGTAATTTAACCTACTGAGTCGGTGTCGCTTAACTCATGACACCAAATTCAGTAAAACACTTGATATTAGTAGAAATATAAACAACATGGGTGAAACAAATTGTATAATAAGATTGAAATATATCAAAATATCAAAATAAAATTTTGATTGAAATGATAAAGAAAAGAAATTTTATAGATGCTCGTACCATAGGTTCAAATTTCAACATTTGTAATTTTTTAAAAGAAAATAAAAGGACAAATGTATCATAGTAAAAATATAACTTATTTAAAATATGTAAAGTTAATTTAGTAATTTTCTTGACTGAGTTGGTGCCAAGTTGACTTGTGACACCAACTCATCACACACTTAAAAAATAATATAAATTTAAAATATGTAATGTTATTTTAGTAATTTCCTTGACCGAGTTGGTGTCCCGTTAAATTATGATACTAACTCAATCACACACTTAAATAATAATATAGATTATGTGATTTATTTTTGGCATAATGTCAAATTTAATCTTCAATGTTTACATCTTTTGTCAATTTGGTCCTTATTCTTATTTTAAGCTAAATTTGGCCCTCGACCTTTTAAAGACAGTTAAATTTGACAATCAATCTATCAAAAAATGTCAAATTGTTGTTATTTTAACGAAAATGCTAACTAAAACGTTTAACTGACTTTTAAGTATTTTAGCCCGCATAGCAATCCGCATGTACTCCAATATGCTATTTTTTAAAAAATTTTAAATTATTTGTTGATATGGTATATAAGACAAATAAAATGTCATGTGAACATAAAGTATATATGGATTTCCATGCCAACGTCATTAAAAAATTAATGTTTTAGTTGTCATTTCCATTAAAAAAAGCAATATGACTTTTAAAAAAAAAAGATTAATAGTCAAATTTAACTAAAATAAATAAATATCAAATTAACAAAAAAAATGTAAACGTAAATACTATATTTGATATTATATCTTTATTTTTCCATAATTTTAGTTACTACAACTTTCACAAACTCATTAAATTTATATATTGTGGAGTTTTTTTGTTTAAGGAGTTAAGAGTTAGTAAATGTGAACACCAACCTATGAAATATTATATGGAGGAAATAATATCGTAGGTTTATAATTTTATTGATTAAATATTTTAATTTAGAGTTTTCAAATTAAATCTTTACTAAATAGCTCGATTAATACATATATATTCCCAAATTTATTATCCACTAATCTAAATACGTCGGAAAAAGATTTTTGCTTCTAATAATATTTTCAAATTACATTGCACAAAAATGAAAAAGAAAAATACACCATATATTTAATGTTTTGAGCCTAACTATGATTTTAAGGGGTGTTTGATTTGTCGAATATAACATTACGGCCCGCAATTTTACATTCTTGTAAAATTCCTTACCCGACCCGTTCGCGGGATCCAAGCTATAGGATGCCACGTTCGTTGTCAGAACAATTACAACTACTTACAAAACAATTTCATCATTTATGCATGCTAACAAGTATAATACATACTCATGACATGATGCACAATCATTTTTGGGTCTTATACGAGCTTACAAAAGCTCTTTTACTAACCCGAGGTCAGTTAATGGCTTAATTGAAAAGTTTTCAAAATTCATGGACTGACATCGCGACATCATGACTATCACGTTGCGACTTCATCAATTAGTAAGTGTCGTCACGACTTAAGAAAACTCGGGATCGCAATGCCATTCACTGTCGATTTAGGTTGCGACATTCAAGACTTGTTGCGATGTTACCCCCTATTTCAACAAAAATCACTTTGAAACACATTTGACACTTTCTACCAAAACATTCATACATTCATTTGTTCATTCCCAATTCAACAAGTTAGCATATCATGCAAGTTTAGGTACATAAGCTTACTAAACATCTTGAGATCAAAGAATTCAATTCTTGACATAAGTATGCCATCTTCCAACTTTGACATACCAAGTCACCACATATTTGTAAGTTTTAACACATAAGACTTATGCAAGCTTTGAAATCAATAATCAAAATGGCAATAAACATTACCAAAACTAAGCACAAGTTAGGCCATTTACCAACTTTAAGACCTTAGCTCACAAATACAACATTGACATTCACATTAGAGATGATCATTTACATAAAAAAAGACCCTATATACATGCCACATTATTAAGTACCAAAATGAACATACTTCTATCGTCTTGATGATAGTGTGATATCCACACTGATCTGGCTTTGTGAGTTCCGTAATCTAGGGGTCTACATGCAAGGAAAACAATAATAGGTAAGCATTTAAAGCTTAGTAAGTTCAAATGGAAATTACAACACTTACCTTGCTCACAGTTGAGCATGTTACTACCAAAAGATTAGGCATATATCTAGCTAAAACATGTCATATAATATCACAACAAAGTGAGCAGAATAAACATAAGTATCCATATGTGTTAGGCATTATAACATGTCCAAAAATCACCAAATTATACAAATTCATATAAGATCATCACAATTCCATATACTATCACCAATCTACTAGTTCATACCATTTCAATTTTAATCACATATCTTAACAACTTATCAAATTCGATTTGTTTCATTTTCTGATTTCAAGATTCAATTTCAACATTTTGCCTGATGGAATCCTAGTAAAATGGACTCGGACACATGATGGAACTACACTACTCCAAGATAGCTCATATAAGCATAAACTACATCACACAAAGGTACAAAAGTGCAAAGCCCGTAGGCATCAAATGTATATACGTATCCAAATACGTCCCTCCACTACAATAAGGTCTCCATAGAGACAGTGAATACTCGATGATCCGCAACAAATGTCGGATCCTAAATTAACATATCATAATCTCTTTATTGTTAACTATCTCATACACAAGCGCAATATGACCTTATTGGCATGCCAACTATATCCTAGCCTTTTACTAAGTTCACATGGGCATCAATCATCCATATTTGCATTTTCAGATCTCGTAAGTATGACATATTAATTTTCAAATACCGTCGATTGAATCTGAACATGAATTATGCATTCATTTAATGATACATTTTAAGACATTTTCCATGTTGGTAAAACAGATTTGGAAAACGCAGCGGGAAATAAATTTAACGAAAAACTAGAGTTTAATTTTTTTTCAAAACAAGATATTGCTTGTTATATCTAAAGTAGTAAACACTTACTAAAAATTGTACCTTTTCGATTCATCTAGGATGAACGCTTCGACCGAGTAGTCTTCTTCACTATCCTCAAGCTCACATCTGCCGAGTGCGGGCTCGTTTCAAATTAGAAAATTTTTCACAAAAATTACCAATGGGGTAATTTTGCAATTTCCTTAAACTTTTGAGTCAAGTTGTAAATTAGAAAAATATTTTTATAAATTTTTTGGAATAATCTATTCAGAGATTTTTCTCTCTAGACTTTTCTCTTGAATTCAAGTGTGTAAATAATGACCCAATGCTCTGTTTATATGGGGAGAGTTTAGAGAGTTTAACTATGATATTTATCAAGATAAATATTAGATTAAATTTAATATTAAATATTATTAAAATGATAGAATGTTTATCTTGTAGATAAATATTAAATTAATTTAATATTAACATAATCACTTTAATATTAAATTTAATACTTATCTTATGTTATTTTATGTTATTTTGTAAGTAATTTTTAGTTTTTTAACCATTTGCAGCTTTAAGAGATTCTGATGTTTTATTATAATATTTTGTTGGAATTATTCCTTCTCTAATGCAGTTTTGGTCCGCTCATGTATCAAAAAGGGCTATTGTTTCTAATTGAAATTCATTATTTATAACAATATTTATTTTTATTAAATATCTTTGAATAGATACTTCAGTTAGAATCATCATATATTCTTGTGTATTTTCTTCAGGTTCAGGTTCAGTTTCCGACGAACTTTTTTCTGCGGTTTCGTGTTTTAAAGACCTCATTTGTTCTTTCATTTCTTGTTGTTCTGTTTTAAGCTGAGAAAGTTCCAATTTAATCTGTTTTATTTCCAGCTGTAATTCAGAATTTGTAATTTGCCTTGGTTTTATTTTTTTCATATTTATTAAATATTATGTCTTGTATATTATACATTTGTGATTAACTAGAAATGATTTCTTTTTCTTTTTCTGGTTTATCTTTTAATAAGGATTTTAATTTCAAAAAGTATTCTCTTTTAAGCTCTAGATCTTGAATTTTATCAATAACTTCAATCATAAATTTTTGATCTTTGGTTAAGATGTTAATTGAAGGTTCATTTTCATCACTAGAAGACTGAGATGTTGTATGTAATTCATCTATTTGTAATTCATTTGTTTCAGTAGATGTATAATTTTCAGAAAAAGTTGTTTCTAATAGGATTTCATTTAATTTTTGTTCTATCTCTTCATCTAAATTTAAATTATTGATTTTTCTTTTGATTTTACAATATTTTGAAATATGTCATGGTTTTCCACATCTATAACATTTTATTGTTTTATAAATTTTGTTTTCTGTTTTTTGTTATTTCTTCCATTTTTTGTATTTTCTATATTTAGGCTTTTTATAATATTCTGAAATATTCTTGCTCCTATTTTTTGGCTTTTCAGGGCAACATGTTTTTGAAGAAGAAGGTTCATTCCTGATGTCAAATTGGTGACAGAATGATCCTAATTCCTTTCTACATTGATATCTTTCTTTCTTAAGTTGTTTTTGTAATTTTAAATCTTGACAAATTTTTAATCCTTCTTTTTGGGTGAAACTAATTAGTTCACCATATGTAAGCTTTTCATATGGAACAATAACTTTGTAATTTTCTCTTATTTGATTCCTAACTTTTCTCCTAATAAAGCGGGAAGTTCTGCTAGAAATTTTTCCTTCCAAAATGGTTGTTGGCTATTAGATCTATGCATAATTCTAGTCATAAAGACATCTTTATACCATTTAAAATTGGTTAATTTTTTGCATTTTAAATTTGATAATAATTCTAAATTTCTATCTTTAAGATGAGAAGGATCTCCAATAAAGTGTTTAGAGATTGAGAAAATTAAAGTTGCTACTGCATCTTGGATTTCTCTTCCTTGTTCGTCTAAAATAATTCTATCTTGGTCATCTTTTTTTATTGCTTTTAGAATTTCTTCCTGTTGGGTTTTAGTGAGTGCATGATCCCACCATCCTTTTAATTGACCAGTAAATCCAACAACTAAAAGATTAGCTATAGCATGATCACTGATTAATCCATTTTGATTTTGGGTTTTATAAACATTTGAAACCATTGTCATTTGTTGTAATAAACTAAGAATATTGTATCCAGACATTCCATCTATATTCCATTCATAGATTGTATTAGCATTGTATTTATTTTGGAAAACAGGTTTTTCTTCTATGTTAAGATCAGGTGCAGTGATTTTTGGATAATATAATCTTTTTGGTTCTTTCCAAGCCATCTTGTTAATTTGTTGTTCATCTGACTGATCCGAGTCAGATTGGGAAGATTGGTGTAATGTATTTACTGAATATTGGGTTTGTATTGGGGTATCAGGGGCAATTAATTCAAACTTGTAGCTTTCCAAAGCATTACGTCTATTTTGGATTTCTATTAGGAATTCATTTTGGGATTTTTGGAAAGTTTTTGGAATCTCATAAGGTGTGAATATTGGTTCTTTGGAACTTTTTTCGATTATCTCTTTTACTGATTCTTTCCTGATTGGTTGACTCTCTACCAGATTCTCAATATAATCTAACTGTTTTCCTATTGTATGAATATTAATATTTGTATAATTATTTTGTTCTACTATCATTTTAATATCTTTTGATGAGATCTGTTCTCCAGCATCAGGAGCCCTCATTCTTAAAGGGTTTGCTTTTATTCCTGTATTCTTGTGAAGATATTGAACTTCCATTAAAGGGGGATGTCGAGATTCAACTTTTTCTTTATTAGTCTGCCATCTAGTATTATGTCTTATTGTATTAACAGATTCTAAATAATATTCTTTAAACCATTCAAGGAATTTTATATGGACTTTATGGGTATTCATAAATCCATAATATTCTTGAAGAATGCTTTCTTTTTTATCATTATAATTTTTAAAGTAATCTTCCCTTTTTTTCTTATTTTTGTTGGAATAGAAGTGTTTTTTACACCATTCTTTATTTATTTCAAACGTTTTTTCTAAAACAAATATTTCTAAATTTTTCCTTGTCTTGCATTATTAGTCATTGATGAATATGTTTGTGACATATTAGGTGAATTTTGGGGACTCTCTTCCTGTCTGGCATAGATAGGTTGAGCTATATTTGAGGAATTATCTATTCCTTGTAAATTGGTTCTAAATGTTGTTGGGATAGAAAAGACAGAGGCTCTGGCCGTCCTAAAATCTACTGTTTGTGTTTCTGGATTTGACTCTTCTTCTATATTTAACCTCCTAAAGGCTGTGCTGGTACTTCCTATTTCGAAGGAGTAACTTGAAGGCATTCTTTGTGGCCTATTGAATTTTAATTCGACTGTGCCATCTTGGTGCTGAGAAATTTCACTTAATGAAGTGTTTCTTATGGGGGTTGGTGCCACGGGATCTGTAGCACCTTCAAGTTTCCACTTATCAGGAAGATTTATCTCATACCATTGTATTATTCTTGGGATTGTGGTATAAGATCTTGTGGTGTCTATCTCTATTAAGAGAGTTTCTCCTTTTGGGCTTTAGAGTAAAGCTTTGGTATTAAGAACAGAATACATAACTTTGAAATGGAGCCTATACACTAAATTTAATACTTCTGTACCAGGAAGCATTTTGTAGTTATGGGTATGTATTTGGAGGGTCAAAGATTGTAAAATATTTTTATCAGTCAAAGAGACCATAAAATTTGGATAACAATTAAAATGTATTGGGCCTGTACATAGGCTTGTTTCTATTGTTCCTAATAATGAGTCATTAAACATGATGTGTCTTTGGTCTCTTAAGACTACTAATATTGAAGTATTTTTAGTGGCTTCAACACTAAGAGGTTTGACTCCAACCTGGACTATTCCAAAATGGATATATTTGTATCTTTGTTCTTTGAGTTTATTAATGACGACTTTATCTAATAATTGGATAGTTTCATATTCTTTTTGAATAGGTAAACTCATTTATTTTGTTTTTATAACATAACTGCAAAAATCATTTAAATTTTCAAAAGTTATATTTTTGTAAACTTGGTTTGTTGGAACTCTTGGAAGAGTCCAATTATCAAATCTTTGGGGAATATTTTCATAATGTTCTTCTGGTTTATTAACAGTGTTGTTTGAGGTTTGGTCAGATTCTTGGGATTGATTAGAAACAAAGCTTGCAGAAGAATTGACTCTTCTAAGGAAAGAAAATATTCTTTGTTATCTTATTTCCTACAGGGGGTTCTACTACCTAGATTTCTGAATTAATTAAGTTGCCTATAGGGATACTATGTCTTTAACATGCCTAACCCATGGCTAACTGGACACTGTATCAATTCTCAGCAAAATGATAATACATTAATGAAGATAGTTAAACCAGAACTCGGAAATAATGAAAAAAAATTAAATTTTTTCTTAAACTTAGAAATACCTGCTCCTCCTTGGTTCTGATACCAGTTAGTCCCGAGGATATGAGGATCAAATTGGTAATAAGATATTTGTAATTTGAAAACTTAAGTTTGAAAACTTAATTTGAAAATTTGGAAACTTAAAATTAAATTTTGAAGAAGCTTTTTGAAAAATTTGGAGAAACAATTCAAATGGGTAAATCGAGTTCTGTCTTTCATTCTCAAACTGATAGCCTTTTATAGAGGGTTATTCTCTCTTTACATTATCTAAATCGGGAAATCATTACATTTGAAACTTTGATTAGAACTTTTCAGAAAATATATTCTCTGATTACAAAAATACAAATTATAGAACTATTCACCTGTCTTTTCTTGCAGGGAATATTTCCTGTTCACGCATTATTTTGTTGCAGGGAATCTCTCCTGTTCACACATCATTTCTTGCAGGGAATCTTTCTTGTTCACGCATCATTTCTTGCAGGGAACATTTCCTGTTCACGCATTATTTTGTTGCAGAGAATCTCTCCTATTCACACATCATTTCTTACAGGGAATCTTTCATGTTCATACATCATTTCTGGAATTATTTATTTTTGGACATGTTGATGGTTACCGAAGTGGAATCATCTGCAAGATTCACCATCTTGATTAAGGATGCTGAAGATTCATCTTCAGATTCGGAGTCCAATGAGCTTAGCATTTCAGCCATGAGTTTTTTTGTATTCTTTTTTGGTCTTGGCTTGAGCTAACATTGCACTGGCTGTCGATTTTGCTTGAAGAAATTTTACTGTGGTTTGATTCGAGGCTGCGGACTTACATAATCTTGGATTCTTGTTGAAAAAATTATCCAAATATTTTGAATCATATTTTTCATCATTAAATTTGTCCCACCATTTAGTCCTGTAGTTGCGAACTAATAATAGAATTCCAGTATGTTGGTCTTGCTCATAAGAATAATTCCATGAGACAATCCAAGAAATGCATAGTTTTGAGAAAAAATGGATTGTCCTGTAAATGTGTTTTTGATCTGGTTCCGGATGAAATTTGTCAAAGAATTTGGGCCTTAAGTTTTGAATTTTTTCTGGTAGTATCTCAAAGGGTGATGGTCCATACCAATTCCACCACTCTTGGAACCAGTTTGGGAATTTGAATTGGGTGCCATATTTGAAATATATGAGCCAAAAATGTCTCATGTGTTGGTTGTTCATTAAGAAGGCATTGTATCATGCCATTTGGTAATTCCAATATGTAAAATATGGGTAATGGTCTATTTTGGTGGTAAATTTGGCTGAGAATTTCTTTGGAGAATTTGGGTTTTCACTCCAATCTCTTGGTTGAAGAATTTTTAATATTTGGGCTGTTGAATGGGTAATAAAATTTGGATCTTTTGGATTTGTGTAATGTTTGAACAATACTGATCCAGTTTGGACTAGTATATTTTCATAATACTGTTAGGGTTTTTGAGAATCCAATGGTTTGAAATGTCATCCATTGAAAAGTTCTTTTGCAAGTATTTGTGGATGTTTTTTTGAAAATTCTTCCTCCAAAATAAGAATTTTTTCAAAATATTTGTTTGGAAATTATTTTGAAGATTTTTGTGTAGCAGTCTGTGAAGACACTACTATCTCTTTTGAAAAAAACATCTTGGAGAGAAGTCTCTTTTAAAACATTTTTAACAGATTTGGTTTTGTGTAAAACAATCTCTTTATTTTTTGAAACCTTTGCTGCTTCAGCAGCAATTTGTTTGAGAGGAGTTTCTTCTTTCATTTGTGAAAAGGCCAATGCTACTTCCGGAGATTGAGATGGGGACTCAATCCATTTTTTTATTTGAGAACCAATTTCATTTGGATCTTGTGCATCTTGAATTATTGTATTTTTGGAGGATTTTGACGATGATGATGATTTCTCATGTTCTTCATAGTAAATTTCATACCATGACTTAATTGGTTTTGAGGTGATTTGGGTTTTGGATAATTATTCTATTTTCCCTTTTCTTTTGTCTCGAAGTTTGGGGGGCTTTTTTGAAGAAACTCTCTGGTGAGAAAATCAGGCAAAGAATTAGTTTCTCCTTTGATGTATTCAATATCAAAATCAAATATGCTCAAGATTTCTTGCCATATTGTAAAAATCTGTTTTGAGGCAATGTTTTGAACATTTTTTTGTAAAACTTCTTTTGCTGATTTGCAATCGATTCGTAAAAGAAATTTTTGATTTAATAAATCACTTTGGAATTTTGTAATGCACAAAACAATTGATAAAATTTCTTTTTTAATGGTACTATAATTTTACTGAGTAGGATTCCAGTGTCTGGAAGTAAACTGGACTATTTGGTCTTTTCCTCCTTTAACTTGTTTTAGGATCCCACCATATCCTATTTCAGAAGCATCTGTCTCAACTATCTTGGGGGCATTTGGATCAGCTAAATATAAACAAGGAAGATTAGTGATTTGGTTTTTTGATTTGGGTGATAATATTGGTATGGTTATTTGTCTAAGGTTGTGGATTCTTTTTGAGCCTATCATATAACGGTTTACATAATTTGCTAAGACCTGGATAAAAGTCTATGACATAATTGAGGCTTCCTAAGAACCTTTGTAATTGGACATTATCAAAAATTTGGTCTAGGAATTTGCTAGCAAACTCTATAGATCGTTCTATTGGGGTAATGGTTCCTTGGATAATATAATGACCTAAAAACCTTACTTTGGTTTGGAACAAACTTATTTTGGATCTAGAAACTACTAAACCATTATTTCTTATGACTTTTATAAAGATCGATATACGTTTGAAGTGTTTTTAAATTTTCTGAAAATACTAATACGTCATCGATGTATACTATTGTGAATTGAGAGTATTGGTAAAAAATATCATTCATTATTCTTTAAAACTCAGATGGCGCATTTTTTAACCCAAAAGGCATTACATTCCATTCATATTGTCCAAATGGTACGGTAAATGCTGTTTTATATCTTTCTTCTTCTTTTATTTGGATATTGAAATAATATTATTTTTGGAATAATTAATCTGAAATCAAATTCTTTGGTAGAGTCCCAATAAGAGTGTAATTCTTCCACTGCTCAACCACCGACAACCAACTGCCGCTGGCCACCAGGACGCCGCTGTCGCAGCCACCAGCACCACCATGTCCGGTGTTGCACCTTACAGCACTCCGAGCCAGTTCAACTACTGCCAGTTCGGTCTGAGCCAATGACGACTCGACCGGTCCGGTCTAGCTAGTAGTTGGACCGCCAACTCAATTTCACATATCGGACCTGATTCGACCTTTTTGGGTCTTGATTTCGATTTTGGGCTCCCGGGCCAATTTATGATCTCAAGTCCAATTTTTAAGTTCAATTACCCATTAGGCCAATTGTCTGACTTGAAAATTAACTTCCAAAAATATCATATTAATTTTAATTGGTTTGATTAATTTGATTTTACTTGATCAAAATTAATTTTTCCAAAAATCGCTTAGATTTTCCAAATTAATTTTTAAATAAATTTCTTTAATCAAATTCTCTAGTTGAACAATTCTCACGACCACCTAATTCAATTCAACATTGAATAAATCGACTCAATTAAATTATTCCCAAAGTCGTAGAATTTTCTTCTGATTCAAATGCAATCCGATCGAGTTTTTGCTGAGCTAGCGAAGGGACCAACTAGACATATACAATTAGACTCTAGTGATTGCAATTAAGTCCAGAAGCATTGTTTCGATAATTCGCAATTACTTAATTATGGAGTCAGTCCACAAGAAGTACCATGATTAAAAACTCCTTATTGTATACTCTTTACAATAACAATTCATCCAATTGCTTTGACCAATAACCTCGTCATGTGTGTTACCCTCATATGATATCCTTGATTCCTTTGAGTTAAATCCATTCACTCAATACAATCCAATTTTATCTTATTGTCACCATTGTGTCTTCTTAATGATTTATATGATCACTGCCAACAAATGAATATGATAAATCGCTCATTCAAGAACAAGCAATCGTGGCCACGTTCCATATTTATCAATCCACACAATGTCAATGAGAGGATATCATTAACTCTTTAATTGAGCTATGAATTCCACTGTTGCTAGTACAGTCATGTCATACACAAGTCATATACCCAACATACCGACTATGATCTCGATCATCTTTAAAGCATAAGCCTTCACTTATATCAAAGCACATGAGTTGCATACGCATGGTCAGTAACTAACTCAAGATTTAGGTAAATCACATCATGAATGTACAAGTGAATTAATTCACAAACGGGATCAGGATTAATTCATCTTGGGTCTAGTCCAATATATCATTCTACCAATGAATACATCTATGTCTCTACTCATGGAGTCAACTGCTCCGATAGCCAAGACTAGCCATCTCCCCATTTGGAACTGTAGACGATATAATAATCCTTCGCAATATTTCAATAAAACGCTCACTTTGATTCTTTTACGGGATTAGCTACTGAAGTAAATTGTCTAAATATTTAGTATATGTTTACAAAATAAACTATAGATTTTGTATTACAAATCCAAAATGAATCGTAATTACAATTTCATAACTACACGTAAGTCTTATTATACAACTAATCATACATAAAATTGACACTACTTCAATAAACAAGCAACAAAATTATTGTGCATCATAATTACGTTGAAATCATTCCAATTTACAATATATACAATATTAAGTTAAAAAACATTTCCAGTTTATAAATTCGTAAATCAACAACATACAAACAATATAATACAGAATGTTGGAACCTACATTCCATACTTAAGAAAAATAGGGTGTGTAAGTGGTGATTTAATATAGATAGTGAAAGTGGGCATTTCGGATGATATTATGATAAGTAACAGAAAAATAAAACATACGATAATTATTTATGTAGTTCGATTTCTTTATTTCTGTAGAGCCTAATATAATGAGATAAATGTACTATTTTTTAACTCAATACAACATGTGAATATTTTCAATATTAAAACTTTAATCAGAAAAAAGAAGAAGTAATATTTTCAAAATTAAAACCAAATTGGACCTTCTTTTATGGAAGCTTGAACTATGAAAAGAGCATCCAAGGCAAAAGCCCATTAAGCGCCGTAAAACCACACCCTTTAAATTTCTCCAAATTGGAGTAAACATGCAATCAATTGATGTAATATGAATTTAGGTCTGAATCTCCAAACATATAAACTTTATAACGAGGGATACATATCATAGTAGTTTTAATGATTCAATTATTGAATTTATTGATATAATTGTAATTGTCAGTAAACTTTCGAACTAATTTGATATATATATCATATCGATCTAAAATACTCTATATGTTAATATATATTCAACGATTAATTTTTTTTACATAAAACAAATAGTTAGAAGTTTTAAATTTATATTAAATTGGATATGCATGATCTACATGAATAGATCGTAAAATATAACAGTGGAATCATTAAAATATTAATTATATAAATAGTTATGTGCCAATGGTCCTTTGGTGGTTCTTATGGACAATCTGTATCAAGTGGCTGAAAACGGATATCCCTCATTTGGGTGGCATGAGGTATGCAAATGATGAGAGGTATGCGGGTGGCAGGTTATTGACCAACCGGGTGATCACTACAAATGGTACAAAATAGAAGACCATTCATAGATGCCTTCTAAATTGCTTCTCATATTGCCATGTGTCTAAATTAAGGTAAAAATATAATAAATAAATAAAAAAGGATGATAACTAAAAATTTCAATTTATTAATCTTAAAACTTTCGCTAACTAATTTGCAAGACGAAGACATGATTTAATACAACAGTTGAGGTTGCAGTTTGTGGATAAGGAAAGATATTGCAAAATAATGTGGAGACGCAAATCAGAATATTTATTAGATGCCATCCATGGATGAACTGAATTAAGTTTGGGCATATAATTTGATTGAGCAACTATACAAAAAAATATGAATATTGGAGATGTTTTGTTTTTCTTCTTATTTTTATTCCTTTGTCTTGTGGTCCTTTCCACATCCTTACTTGTTTTTAACGCTTATAACTTCTGATGGCATTTTGTTTAGCCTGATTAAGACAAATACTAATTTATGTTGCTGTTCAACATATGACTAATTTAAAAAATTATAGAGTTCAAATAACATATGACCTAAGTGTGTATGGAATTATATATTAAGTTATCAATCGAGTTAATGTCACAAATCAATTGAGCACCAACTTGTGACACAAATTCAATTAGGTAATGACTAAAATATCATTATTTTACAAAGTGAAATAAACTATTTTAGGGTGTTTTTGTCCTTTTACATCTTTTATATTAAAAAGTTAGAGAAATAAATTTTCCAATTAAAACTACATTTATTTTTATATTAATTTTTTATAAATATATTTGTTGCATAATTCCGCTCTCCACCCATATATATTTATAATTAAATAATTAATTTAAATTTTGGAGTCCTCATTGTTGGAAGAACTTTACCTGAATTCACTTCGAATTTTGTAATTAAATCTCATATTTATAGCTCTAGTTATTCAAACTTGAGCTCTAACCTCAGGTACAAATTCAAGGGCTAACCGAATAGATGGAGGTGGAATCAAAATCCATTTTAATTCCAATGAACTCCTTTGGGGAAGAAGATCCTTTTCCATCTCTTAGATTTGCCTTTTTAGTGTTAATTTCAATTTAAATTGCTTAATTAATTTCAAAACCCTACCAAACGATTTACCTAGTCCCAAGGCCGAAAGAAGAGGCCCCATCATAGGAGAACCCTTAAAACAGTGAGCTTTTACGTGACAATGACAAATATATATCATATACTCAGAAACCGTGGGAAATAAAGGGAAAGGAAGCTTCTTGGAAAGCTCAAATAAAGCCATTGATGTACTTAAATGTCAAACCAAGACAAGGTTTGGAACAATGATGACAATAGTTAGAAAAAGGTTGTGTTATGTATGTCCCATGCTTTCATGCACGCACCAGGAAGCATCCATCCACCACTGCCATGCAACTTTCCTCCTGCGTAAAGGAAACTACGTTCTCACACAAGAACAAATTGAATAATAAGCAAAATAATGTCAGATTTTATTTAGAAATTCTTCTCACTTGTTGTTTTGTGATAAAAGTAACTTAAAGAAAATTACATTTGAATCTTTACACACATGCTAAATTCAATTACCACAACTTAATACTTATTGTTAGTGCAACAAGTCGCTGATCTTAGCAACTGAGACTTGTTTTGCATCTTTTGACTTGTAATATACGACTATTTTTTTTCAATATTTTATGTAGTGTGAAATATTTAGTACATAATCCATTGAAAGATGTTATTGAAAAATATCTCGTTTGATTGAGGTGAAATTTCTATAAATATTAGATATATGTGTATCATATTAGCTTTATTCAAAAACATCAAAAAACATTTGACAACCGCAACTCAAATTCATACTACACTTGAGGCGGTGAACACTCTTAACCATCATACCATCACTAGTATACAACAAAAAATAGTGAGGGTTTTAAAAACAAATATAAATTTATTTGGTTAAAAATAAATATTAATTATAATTGTTAAACATAAATAAATACAAAAGCACCCAAAATCAAAAATGAAAATTCAAAATCCAAAATCTAAAACTTAAAGTAAAAAAAGAAGAAGTATAAATTATATTTAATTATGTTTAAATAAAGTTAATGTTAAGCCTTTCAATATTTTTTATTTTACACCATTAATGATGTGTTATCTTATAATTATTAAGTAACGGTGCATGAGACTTATTTACTAATAGCGTATCATATATTAATCCTTAATACATTAGATTTAGTAGTAAGAGTATTGTGTTGTATAGTACATAAACTTGGATTCTGTATCAATATATTACATTTATCACTTTAAACCAGTGACAACATTTCCAGAACATTAATTTCAATACAACATTTTCACTAGAACTGGAAACAAACCCATAATGTTCTTCAATGAAACATGTTTATGACCATTATATCAAAAGTCTAAAACCACCAAATCAAGGAGAGACAGAAAATTGAAGAAAGGGGAATAAGAAAAGGACCAGAACTTGAACAAGTGCAGCTTCCAAAAGAAACTTCATCCATTGCTAAACCTAGAAAAATCACTGATGGGTCCAATGGGCCTTTACTCGATTCCTTCATCTTACATTGATATATTCAAGGCCTAAAAACGATGAGCCACCTCCATGGCTCCCCTCTAAAATTCTAAGACGGGAATAACAATACCATTCGATTTTAATATATACATATTTATCTTAAAATTTCATTGCTTTGAATCGAATTTTTATTGAAAAATATCTTTTATGAAATTTTTTAAATTTATTTTTTTATTAATTTTAAAATAATTTAATTTAATTTATTTATTTAGTGTCAACAAGCACCATTAATGTGACAAATCGATATCCGACTCGATCGTCAGGTTTGAGTTACACAATGTCACATTTGTTGTCGGCGTAACTACAATCAAATTACGAGTAAATTTCACCATTAAATAATTAATTTCAATTAAAACGTGTAAGCCTTACTGTTGGGGATAAACCCGATTAAGTAACGAACAAGTAAAATAACAAAGAAATTGAAAAGATTGAATACAAATATTTTACGTGAAAAAATCCCTCCGAAGAGGATAAAAAACCACAAGTAAAGATAAATTCACTATAATGGCAAAAACGAAGAGTAGAAAGGTGGAGATAAAAACTAAACCCGAAAATAAGAACCCTCCAAACTTAAACACAAAATTCCTTAAAAGCTAATACCTAAATGTGTAATGGGTTAAATCTTTCTAGGGTAGAAAAGTATCTATTTATAGACTAAATTCGTAGGTCAAATAATATTAAAATAATCTGCACTAATCAGAGTTCGACTAAGACAAATAATCATAATTTAATTGGAAGAAGAAAATCGAGAAAATTGCATGCCACGTTTCCACGTCGCGATGTCCCCTGTCGTATTGTCGCGACATCGTTTCTACTTCTCCTCTGTTTTCGTCGTTATGATGTCACATGGCTTCTCATCACGACGTTGTTCTCTATTTGTACCTAAATTTGACTGAAATGCAAGACATACTCCACAAATCTCTACCTTGACTCATATTTCTATAATGTCTTCTTTTCCAAAGCTCGCCATGGGCCTATCTCAAACTATGTAGAATATTAACTAAGTCGAAGTTGTGCTTGAATTTTGAAGCTGGAAGACTTCTAGCCTTCGACTTATACATTGCAAAATCAAAACTGACACAGGTCTGATTTCCATGGACACAGTGCCCTATATTTTCAAAATTTGTACCCAAAAAAGAACCTCTCTTATATAAAAAGGTCATACATTTTTCCCTTCTATGATCAAATTGTCACCGCTTCAAACAAGTCCGACATGGTCTGACTAGCTTTCAAGTTTGTACTATGTTACTTTTCATTTAGTTTATATATATAATTTATAGCAAATAAAGAATTAAATATATTATACTAGAATATAAATATTAAAAATATAATAAGTAATACTTTAAAAATAAAAAAATATGAATGAGCCTAAATGAGTGTAGATTAACTATTTACAAATATGAACAAGTTTCAATAAAATTTGAAGTTCATATTTAGGTATAGGTTGGACTTTGTCAATTAATAATGTGCATAAACTTGACCAGAATTTAATCCGACTTGATGCATGAACAACTTAAATTGAAATAAAATTTCAACTAGTGAGTCTCGCTCTTTTTCAAAATTTATTTTTTGAATCGAATAATTTTTACTTAAGTTGGAATAGAAAAATTAAATCAATGAAAACAATGGTTAAAAACTTAACTATTAGATTAACTCAATATTTGGTACTTTTATTTTTCTATTCTATAAAAAAAGTGGTTATGAATTGAGTTATTTTATTTTTATTATAACTATTATTTATTAATAAAGAATTTAAAAATAAATTAAAATTTGAATGAAGGTTGTATTTTTTATAGAAGTAAAAAAAAAAAAAAAGGTGATGCGGGTAGAGAATTAAGGAAGTCACCACCGATTATTAAAATTATATAAAGAGCATCCATGACCGTCGGGGTTTTTACATTGGCATGAAGATGAAGAGCCTTCCTGAAAATGGGTCTGTCACCTCCTTGCCTTTCTATCATCAACATACTTTTGATAAATATAGGAGGCAAAAGCACAGAGAGCCAGCAATTACCTTCACACCATCTTGTCATGGAAACCCAAAGACTACGTTGGAGAAGAGAGATGAGATAACAAAAAGCCAAGCCCACAACACACACACCACATACTTGCCACGTTACACCTGTCCAAACCAATGTGTACACATAACAAATTGTTCCTCATAATTATTTGTACTACAAAATTTAAGAAAAAAAGTTTTTAGATTTTACAAATAGATTTAAGATATAGTAAAATATTAAAAAAATACATTAAGATTATGAAATAAAAAAAGATAAATTATAAAAATAGTCACTTTTGTTTGTTTCATATTACATTTTAGACATTTATGTTTGAAATGCTACGTTTTAGTCACTTACGTTATCATTTTGTTATGAAATGGTCACTCTACTGTTAAACTCTATAATATCTTCCTAACAGCGGTCCTACGTGGCAGTCCAAATGGGTTTTAAATGCCAACTTGGATGTTCTACGTGGCAATCCAAATTAAATTTATTTAATAAAAAACCTATTTTCATCCCAGTAACTAGACATCTAACTTAGCATTTAAAACTCATTTGGACTATCATGTAGGACTGTCATTAGGGAGGTAACGGAGTTTAGCAGTAGAGTGATCACTTCTGAACAAAACGATAATGTAAGTGACTAGCTAAAACGTAACATTTCAAACATAAGTGACTAAAATGTAATATGAGTCAAACAAAAATGATTATTTTTATAGTTTACCCAATAAAAAAATACACCATCAGTGTATAAAATACTAACCTATATATAAATTTAATATTTTTATTTTTATTTTTTAGATGATATTTCTAATTTCATATTTTCTAAAAATTTATTTTTAAAATATAAAATATTTTGATGCAAACCAATTTGTAACATATATTTTAAAACATTATTTTTAAAAATATATAGTTAAAATTGAATTAATTTTAAATATATATATTTCCTATTATTTCTCTATTTATTCTACACATATATTTATATTGTGGATGTACATAAACTATAAGTTTATTAGTTAAAAAAAATTTAATTAGTTTTACGATCATGATTTGTGGCGAATAGAATATAAAATTTAAGTTCAAAATTAAATATTCCTCAAAATAATGTTTATTATTCGCCCAATAATTAGAAGTGCACATTATTATTGTCAAGTTATATTTATAACAAAATAAATTTTTTAACCATCAAACCTACATAAAGGAGTTACTAAGTTAGTAATACAAGACAAAAGTCAATTAATTAAATAAAGCATATTTAACCTCGGTGCACTAATGTGGTGGTTAAGCCGAATACAAAAAAAGAGAATATACTTAATAATTTTTTCATCATCCAACTTTACAAAAATAAAATCATTTTTGTGACCCTTAAACTTCTATTATTTGTCAAATCACCCAAAAATAGATGGAAAGTTCCACATTTGTTGACTTTGCCGATGAAGCATACACGTGGATCGCCATGTGATTACCATGTTAGTAATTAATTAATTAAAAAATTTTAAAAATAAAATTTATTAAATTATTAAAAAAGAATACAAATTATAAAAAAATATTTTTAATTTTTAAAAATTAATTAATTGTTAACGTGGCATGCACATAACAATCCATATGTATGTTGCATCAACAAAGTTAACAAATGTTAATTATTTTTCATTTTTTTGGGTGATTGAACAATCAATATAAGTTTAAGGGTTAAAAGAGACGACAAATTAGAGTGCTAAAATAGCTTTTGTTTTTGGTGCAAAAAAAATCATTATGCTTTTTCACCTATATCATGATTCATGGGTGTGATATAAGTTAATATATAATTGTACATTAATTATTTGAACCACAAGAGTTGAGTGACATGGTTAGGGGTGAGCATTCGATCGAATCGAATATTGATCGAGTTTTCAAATCTCATTTTATCATCTTAACTTTATTTGAAGTTTTCTCGAATCCAGTCGAGTGAGATGGAATTCGAATCGAATCGAATTAAATATATTTGTTCGAGTTAAATTTTAAAAAATGATTTTGGGTCCTTGTAACCATTGTCACCCATCGTAATAAAATTTGTTCACCTTAATCAAAATTTTTATTAACTTTCATCACTTCATAATTTATTTATTAATTTTTTATATACTGGTTAGCTTCTTTGCTTACTTAGTTGTTTAAATTATCTTCAGATTCTTGTCACTATGTATTTTAGAATTAAAAAATATATTAAATGTAAAAATATGATTTTTTAATAAAAGTAATTTTAAAAATAAAATGTGAAATTGATACCAATATAAAATTTTAACACGAATCTTTTATGGCATAATTAATAATTCAATTTTAATATAAATATTCAATAGGACTAAACAATTCAATAATATAAATAATATAAAATGTGAAATTTAATTTAATAATATAAATAGTAGATATAAATAAAATTATTATTATTTATGTTTAGTGATTTTTTTTGTTGGATAATTTTGATTTTTTATTTGAGAGTAAAGGGTGAGAAGTAAAAGTTTAGGGGAAAAATAAAAAGTTTTGGGGAATAAAAGTTTGGCTAATTTACCAAAAAAAGCCAATTTTTTTTATAAAATTACCGAAATGGGCCGGTTTTTTAATTATTTACCGGAATGGGCCATTTTCCCCGAAATCGCGTCCACGTCAGCGCGATGTCAGGGGACGTGACAGGAGGTCGCGTCCACGTCAGAGCGACCTGCTGACATGGACGCGACCTCCTGTCACGTAGCGCGGTACGGGGGACGAGATTTTGACGCTGATTTTACGTTTACGTTTTATGGCTTTTAGGGTTTAGGGTGCAGGCTTTTTAGGAGTTAGGGGTCCCGGAAAATTTTTTTTCGAGTTAACGTATCTGGTTAAATAGTGGGAAATTGCTTCTACCAGGATGCTATTTAAAAAGAAATTGTGAAATAGTGGCCTCGTGGACGCGATTTCGCTAAATAATTTTTTTTTGACGTTTTCTGAGCAAATAGTATAAAATCGCTGATACCAGAATGCTATATGAGAAGAAATTGTGAAATCGCGCCCTCGTGGACGCGATTTCGCTACAGTTGGTCATGTAGGAAATAATTTTTTTGACGTTTCTAAGCAAATAGTGTCAAATCGCGCCCTCGTGGACGCGATTTTTCTACAGTAGCAAGTTTGGGCTGAGGCTATAAATTAGGCAGAAAATGTTCTTAGAATGCATAACTCACAGCAGAAACATTTTAGAGAGGCTAAGAAAGTTAGAGTTTCAAAATGAGTGAACGTATTAGTGTTGTTATTTACTACGATGGTGAGGTTTGCCACACCGAGAATGGTGTTGTTTTTTTGTCGGAGAATACGGTGCGACTGTCATTTAGCCAAAACATAGATTTGACAGAACTCCGTAAAAGAATTAGGCGTAAAATCTTCGGAACCACGCCAATGAAAGTTCTGTCAATGACGTATCGATTTTGTTCTTCTGTTGATCCGGTGACATATGACTCGTTTGACATAAAAGGTGCTCGTAGCTTGGAGGCAATGGTGCAGACTCATCTTGCTAGCGGAGCAACTTATATTAAGTTATATGTACAATTTACGTCGCCAACTGATGTACTTCCGTCCGGTGTTCGAGATGTATACACGACCCTTGACCGACACTCGGTTAGCGTGTTACAAAATATGGAACAGCCCATGTTCGGTAGCGGTGTCGAATGCACATCCCCCCCAAGACACTCTGTCGGTGGATGGGACATGTACGTCTGTGGCTCGACGTTTGACGCTGGAAATACGAGCTGGGGAACTGCATCAAGTTCTACTGGATGGCAATCTACATCCAATTGGGGACGTTATCAAATGCCCAGAAGAAGGGATGACGTACTACCTATGACATCAACCGGTGAGGGGACGTCGTACGCTGTAGATGATTTTGGGTTAGAAGGTGACTCCGATGTGGATCCACCTCGAGAGCCCGGGCCGGATGGTGCAGAGGTGGGATTATTTTCTGAACCGGAGCCTATTCCAATAGAAGGTGAAGATGGTGATATGAGTGCAGATGATGAAGAAAATTCACAATTCAGAGCATATTCACCTCCAGCCCACATGCATAATATCGATCTATCAGCAGATGATGCGTTAGAGTTTCCAGATCTACCACACCGGGTGCGCAATCGTACAAGTTCGGGGGTAGATCTTGGTGAACTTGAAGTTGGTAATCAGTTTACCAATAAGGATAGTTTTATTGGTGCTTTGAAACAGCATAGCATCAAAAACGGCGTTAATTACCACGTCGTTAAATTAAAATCTGATAAGTTTGAGGCGAAGTGTGCGGTGCAAGACGGCACATGTTCATGGAAAATCGTCGCCTCGTTAAGGAAGAGGACAGGGTTGTGGGAGATCAAAAAGTACAAAGGTCCACATACATGTGCTGCAAGTACAGTATTGAATATGTTTTTAATTATAATTTTATTTTCCAATGTTGCATTACTTAATGTACTCCCTCCCTATGTAGGTGTTTCAGAAGATCATCCGAAAATGGATTCAGCTATGTTGGCTAGCTTGATACTGCCCACGATAAAAGCAGATCCTTGGACTTCAGTGCCGGTGATAATTGCCAATATCCGTAGCCAAATGGGGTACACGCCCTCTTACCGTAAGGCTTGGATAGCTAAGCAAAAGGCATTGGAGAAGATGCATAGTGGGTGGGACGCCTCATATAATGAAATATGGCAATGGTGTCAGGTGCTAGAGAGATACGTCCCAGGTGCCATCACAGACCTTGAAACGGAACATGCGTACTATAACGGCTGATTGCTACGTGGATGCCAAGTGTTAAAATGCCTATTTTGGACCTTTAAGCAATGCCGAGACGTATTTTCGTACCGCAAGCCGTTGGTACAAATTGACGGTACCTTCATGTTCGGTAGGTACACTCATCGGCTATTGGTTGCAGTGGCACAGGACGGCGGTGGGAGAATTCTTCCAATTGCATATGCAATAACACCGGGGGAGTCGTCTGATGACTGGGATTTCTTTCTCTCTAGGTTAAGGAGGCATGTGTGCCCCCAACCTGATATCTGTGTTATTTCAGATCGGGGCGCCGGTATACTAGCTACATTTGATCGAGAAGGAAGCTTGTGGCAGTGTACACACCATAGATATTGCCTGAGACACGTTGCTTCGAACTACTACAGGCAATATCCATCTAAGACGGAACGACGACAAGTGACCAACATGGGTATTTACTGTATAACTGTATTATTTCGTTTGTCAAATTGAATTAGTTTTATTGGTAGAAGGGGTATAAAATATTCGCTATGTTCTTATATTGGTAGGGTATGAAATGAATAAAGATCGTTTTCACGAAATGTTGGCAATCTTGCGATCCCAAAACAGAGAAGGGGCGGACTACCTTTGCAACATACGTTTCGAACAGTGGGCACAAGCATATGACGGAGGCCTACGATATGGCCATATGACGTCGAACCTGGCAGAATGCATTAATTCTGTTCTTAAAGGAACGCGCCATCTACAGATAACAGCGGTTGTGCGAGAGACATATTTCCGTTTGGCGGCGCTATTTCCAAAGCGAGCAGCAACTTATGCAGGCCAGATGCAGGGTGGGCATGTATGGTGCAGCAAGGTAGTTCAAGAAATTAACAAGGCGAAGGCGAGGGCAAATATCATGCACGCTGTGTGTCACGATCGAGACAATTTATGGTTTCGCGTGACGGAGTTCGACATACCGCACCAAGGCGTTGTTGGCGGGCAATATCGTGTAGACTTGCGAAACAGGACCTGTGACTGTGGGAAGTTCGATGCACTTCGTTATCCATGCGCTCATGTTATTACAGCCTGTTAGAAACTCCGTCTGGATTCGCTGAGTTATGTGGACGAAGTGTACAAATTAGAAAACATGTACAACGTATGGAGACACGTTTTCCCACCGGTCCCAGATGAATGTAAGTGGCCACCCGTATCTGTTGCTCCTTTTAAGCTGTTACCGGATAGAGAATTGCATCACAAGCCGAAGGGTCGACCTTTCTCCACTAGAATACGGAACAATATGGATATCTGAGAAACAGCCAGTCAACAGAAGTTGTGCGGATGGTGTAAGAACCCAGGCCATACAAGTCGATCATGCCCTAATCGCAATAGTTGAATGTAATTATAGAAGAAATTACCTTTTATTCAATTATTAATTGATAATTGTATTAATTGTTGGTAAAATTATCAAATTACTACAATTTCTTAAATGTTAGTACCAGTCAAAACATTTTACGAAATTCAACATTATGTAAAACTACAATTTCTTAAATGGTTAGTAAGATTATCAAATCCGCTGAGTTATGTTAGGGTTTTTACATTAATTAAATTAGGTTAGGGTTAGGGATTTCAAATAAAATGATAAATCAGGGTAAGAGTTTTTAATTAAATTAGGTTAGGGTTAGGGATTTTAATTAAAATAGGTTAGGGTTAGGGTTTTCATGTAAAATAGGTTAAGGTTGGGGTTTTTAATTAAATTAGGTTAGGTTAGGGATTTCAATTAAATTAGGTTAGGGTTAGGGTTTTTAAATAAATTAAATTAGCTTAGGGTTTTTAATTAAGTTATGTTAGGGTTTTTAATTAAGTTATGTTAGGATTTTTAATTAAATTAGGTTAGGGTTTTTAATTAAATTAGGTTAGGGTTAGGGTTTTTAATTAAGTAGGGTTAGGGTTTTTAATTAAATTATGTTAGGGTTTTTAATTTAATTAAGTTAGGTTAGGTTTTTTAATTAAGTTATGTTAGGGTTTTTAATTAAATCAGGTTAGGGTTTTTAATTAAATTAGGTTAGGGTTAGAGTTTTTAATTAAGTAGGGTTAGAGTTTTTAATTAAGTTATGTTAGGGTTTTTAATTAAGTTATGTTAGGGTTTTTAATTAAATTAGGTTAGGGTTTTTAATTAAATTAGATTAGGGTTAGGGTTTTTAATTAAGTAGGGTTAGGGTTTTTAATTTAATTAAGTTAGGTTAGGTTTTTTAATTAAGTTATGTTAGGGTTTTTTAATTAAATTAGGTTAGGGTTTTTAATTAAATTAGGTTAGGGTTAGGGTTTTTAATTAAGTAGGGTTAGGGTTTTTAATTAAATTAGGTTAGGGTTTTTAATTAAATTAGGTTAGGGTTAGAGTTTTTAATTAAGTAGGGTTAGAGTTTTTAATTAAGTTATGTTAGGGTTTTTAATTAAGTTATGTTAGGGTTTTTAATTAAATTAGGTTAGAGTTTTTAATTAAATTAGGTTAGGGTTAGGGTTTTTAATTAAGTAGGGTTAGGGTTTTTAATTTAATTAAGTTAGGTTAGGGTTTTTAATTAAGTTATGTTAGGGTTTTTAATTAAATTAGGTTAGAGTTTTTAATTAAATTAGGTTAGGGTTAGGGTTTTTAATTAAGTAGGGTTAGGGTTTTTAATTTAATTAAGTTAGGTTAGGGTTTTTAATTAAGTTATGTTAGGGTTTTTAATTAAATTAGGTTAGAGTTTTTAATTAAATTAGGTTAGGGTTAGGGTTTTTAATTAAGTAGGGTTAGGGTTTTTAATTTAATTAAGTTAGGTTAGGGTTTTTAATTTAATTAAGTTAGGTTAGGGTTTTTAATTAAGTTATGTTAGGGTTTTTAATTAAATTAGGTTAGGTTTTTAATTAAATTAGGTTAGGGTTAGGGTTAGGGTTTTTAATTAAGTAGGGTTAGGGTTTTTAATTAAGTTATGTTAGGGTTTTTAATTTAATTAAGTTAGATTAGGTTTTTTAATTAAGTTATGTTAGGGTTTTTAATTAAATTAGGTTAGGGTTTTTAATTAAATTAGGTTAGGGTTAGGGTTTTTAATCAAATAATGTCAAAATAACTCGGAAAAAATTCTATGTGTATTACATCGTCATAAACTTCTATTTCATTATATCAAATGATAAATTTTAATACGGTAATCAATGTCTATGACCGGGGGATTCGGTTCCACATGGCGGGGGTCGACGGTTACGCGCTGGATTCCTCCTTCCTCTAGCTTCCGGCGGCGGTTGTTCTTCCTCGGGTGGTGATTGTTGTTCTTCCGGTTCGGCATCTGCTTGTCGGACTTGGGACGATGATCCACCTTCAAAGAATAGTGTATGTGGAGGTGTTTTGCATCATGAACGGTGACGGAGTTTGAAAGCCATGCGTTGCTGGCGATTGGTAAAAAGGAGAGCTCCCCGACGGCCCCCTTGAGACCCCTCCTGCGCCGATGGCCTAGTTATCGGTGGTCCGCTCGGCATTACAGGAAATGGAGCTGATCCGGGCATTTGGCTCCAACCTGCCATAGGATTCGGAAAAGGATACATGTACGGGTTAGGGTACATATAAGGGCTAGGAAACATACCTGGCATCATAGGGAAAGGTGAATGCGTGGGTATCATCTGTTGAATTGCTGCGCCAGGTGACTGCGTCGGTGCTCTAGTTGGGACGGTGATTGCATGGTCGCTGATGATGAACCGGGTGAATGTCTGGGCCTCGTTGAGGGCTACCCTCGTAGTCTTGTCCTTGGATTTTGAGGCCCGCGCCTCCTTCCGCAGTATTTGGCTCCGCATGGCCAGGTGATTCGATATGGTATTTTCTGATTTTCCCACATTTCTATGTACACTGACCAGTATAACGGCCAATCCATACCTAATAGCCGAAGGTCGATTTTGTGGTGCTCGTCAAACTCCTCAGGGTCCGCAGGGATCGGTTGTCTACATCCAAATTGTCGTAGGACTCTGTCTGTCTGGTGGGGCTCCACGGTTGCATAGTTGATCAACACTACTTTCACGTGCCAAGCGTTTGGATTTTGTAAAAACTCTTCTGAGATTACTGCCCGGACTGTCGGATCCTCGTATGGTGTCCATTGAAACTACATGAACATGATAGAAATATTACATATATACATAATACTAAATACTAAATATCAATCCACTAGCGAATGTATGGAAATATCTATTTGCAATAATACTTACTTCTGCTTCCGACCGTTGCTCCAATAGAAGCCATATATCTTCAAGTTCAGTCGGTAATCCACGATAACTTGCCGGATGGTTCCACCTAATTAAATAAATTTTTAGCATTCTTTTATTCTTACAAAATCTACATAACAATTTCAAAATGTAATATAAAATTTACCTCGTTACGAGTGGGAATGTATATGGGTGGTTCACTCGAGGACGTAGAAATGGAAAGCGAAACCGTGCCCATGATTGCAGTAGTGACAGGCAACCTCCGATTTTTGCTCTCCTCGATTTGGTCGCCCCGCACATCTCCCGATATAATGTTGCCAAGACGGCAGACCCCCAACTAAATTCACCGGCTGCTCTAAAATCAACGAGTTTTAGCAGCCACCTTAGATGTACACGGCTCCGTGATGTGTCGGCCATGAGATAGCCTCCAATTATTTGAAGAATGTATGATCGAGCATATCGGATTCTTTCAATCTCGGTTGAATTTTCATTCAGACCGGGGAAGGTGGCACGTAACCAGCCCATCTCCACCTTACTTCCATCCATTTTATTCGGAACGGCGCCCAAAAGCTTGTAGCACACCGCCTCCCAATTGCTAGATTGGACAGACCCGGTCACTGGGTGCCCATCCACCGGTAATCCCAAATACAGATGGACATCTTCTAGAGTGATAGTGCACTCTCCACATGGAAGATGAAATGTGTGCGTCTCAGGTCTCCACCTCTCGATCAACGCACTGATCAGTTTTGGCTCCAACTTGCATCCCCGGCTTACCATCGTCACGTGCCAAAATCCCGCTTCCCGCAGGTAGTTCTCTACTAACGGTGATGGAGGAGCATGCATATTCCAAATATTGCATTCCAATACCTGATCTTCAGCCTTTTATAACAAAAAATAAATTAATAAATATCTAAAAATACATAAATAAAAATATCTTAAATAAAATTTAAAATTTAAATTTAATACTTACCATGTTCATTTGCTCCACCGATATGTGATTCCTATCAAGACGAATCAATGATCCGGCCATTGTTGAAAATATTAAAAATTTTAAAATTATTTAAAAAAATAAAAAATTTTAAAATTTTCTTAAAAAAGTGAAATTTAATGGAAAAAGAAATTTAATATGGATTTGGAGATTTTTTGAAGGAAATTGAGAGGATTTTGGAAGGAATTTGAGAGTTTGAGAGAATTTTGGAAGGGAATTGAGAGAATTTTTGAAGGAAATTGATATTGAATTTGTTTGTGAAAATAAAAGGGGTGGGGGGTTTATATAGTAAAAAAAAATTTGACCGTTGGGGGGGCAACGGTCAATTTTTTGACCGTTGGGCACTGTTCACGCGTGCATCCACATCGCGTCCACGTCAGCGAGACCTGCTGACGTAGACGCGACCTCCTGTCACGTCCCCTGACATCGCGCTGACGTGGACGCGATTTCGGGGAAAATGGCCCATTCCAGTAAATAATTAAAAAACCGGCCCATTTCGATAATTTTATAAAAAAATTGGCTTTTTTTGGTAAATTAGCCTAAAAGTTTGAGGGAAAGTAAATAGAGGGGAGTAAAATTTTGGAGGGAAAATATTTAAAAAATATGGAGGGGGAGGGTTTGGGATAGATGGAAGGTGGGATGGGAAGGGAATAAAAGTTTTAGGGGAAAAGTGGGAGGGAGTAAAAATTTGGGGGAAAAATAAAAGGTTTTGAGGGTTTTTGGGAGTAAAATTTTGAGAAAAAATAAATGGGATAGTAAAATTTTGGTGGGAAATGGATTTTGGGTAGATTGGGGGGTTGGGAGGGGAGGGAAGTAAAAGTTTTGGGGGAAAAGTGAGAAGGAGTAAAAGTTTTGAGGGAAAAGTAAAAAGGTTTGGGAGTTTGGGGTAAAAATGTAAAATATTATAGTTTGATATTCGAATTATTCGAGTTATTCGAATTCGAAAACTCAACTCGATTCGAACTCGAAATTCAAAAAAAAAATTGAGTTGATTCAAATAACTCGATTAACTTGAATAACTCGATTCATTTAACTTGAAATTTGAATTTTTTTTCGATTTTTTCGAGTCGAATCGAGTTTTGCTCACCCCTAGACATGGTAAAAGTCTCTCTTACCTTAATCAGTGGTCAAAGGTTTGATCCTCATTTTTGGTATAGAGCAATTTTAAAATTTGCAGCCCACACCTAGGGGTGAGTATTCGATCGAATCGAGTCAAAAAATTTCGAGTTGAGTTGAGTTAACGAATCATATTATTTATACTCAATGTTGCATTTACATGAACCGATTATTTAACTAGTAAACAAAGTATAAAACTAAACAATATAATGGTTTTGCCTTATAACTTAATGGTTTTGACTTTTAACTTTAGAAGAGGTAAACATTTATAAAAATGGCGTAATTTTGCCTTCTCTTATTCGAATTTTTGGATAACTCGAATTGTGTAATTCATATTCGAGTTAAATCAAAAAACTTAATTTTTTATTCGAGTTGATCCAAATAACTTGAACTATTTAATTCAGAATTTAAAAAATTTATCAAGTTTTTCAAATCAAATCGGATTTTGTTCACCCCTATCCACGCCTACCCTTTTAATGGATTGACAAAACGCGAATGATTATTACTGAATTCGGTTTAGTGAAAATACCTTGGGAACAAAAAAAAGGGCAAATAACCAAAAAAGGCCGGTTTTTTTTCAAAATTTACCGGAATGGGCCGGTTTTTTAATTATTTACCGGAATGGGCCATTTTCCGCGAAATCGCGTCCACGTCAGCTCGATGTCAGGGTACGAGCAGGAAATCGCGTCCACGTCAGCGCGATTTGCTGACGTGGAAGGAAATCGCTCCCTCTAGGACGCGATTTGCTGACGTGGCATGAACAGTGTGTTTTTAGCTTGGAAAACTTTGAAAGGCCATAACTTTTGGCTCGGTTGTCCGATTGAGACGAATTTTTTTTTATTTCAAATAACTTTTCGAGATCTACTCGCTGGCAAAAGGCGGTTTGCCGAAGTTTTAGTCAAAAAAGATCCTTTTTTGCCCCTAAATTTTGATTTTTTCGGTTTAAAATTGAATTTTGAAACATTCAAATCGTTATTTTCCTCATTTATTTGAAGTAAACACCGGATCTTTTTTTACAGAATTGTCGTATATCATCCTGTTATAGGTATAAGTCAGCTCATTCCACTTTTGAGAAGTTCCCTAAAATTTTCCATTTTATTCAATTTAGTCCCTAAAACCTAAATAGTCATATTTTCAAATCTAAGCTTCGTTTTTCAATTCAAATTCAATTTCATCCTTCCATAACATTCAAATATTCTTAAATACAAAAATTTCATGCTAATTTTGAAATAATTACACTTTAGTCCCTATACTCGTAACTAACAAATTATACTTTACAAATTAGTTCCTATTCATCTCTAAGCAGTTTTCCAGCGCGTAGATCTCGAAAAGTTATTCGAAATAAAAAAAAATTTCGTCTCAATCGGAAAACCGAGCCAAAAGTTATGGCCTTTCAAAGTTTTCCAAGTTAAAAACACACTGTTCATGCCACGTCAGCAAATCGCGTCCTAGAGGGCGCGATTTCCTTCCACGTCAGTAAATTGCTCTGACGTGGACGCGATTTCCTGCGCGTACCCTGACATCGCGCTGACGTGGACGCGATTTCGCAGAAAATGGCCCATTCCGGTAAATAATTAAAAAACCGGCCCATTTCGGTAAATTTTGAAAAAAAATGGCCTTTTTTGGTTATTTGCCCAAAAAAAACTTGAATCAGCACATCTAGTTAGACCTTTAAAAACAAAAAAAGTTGCGCCTGAAACTTTTGAGCAGTTGGGTCTGACCTTCATTTCTGAAAATACAATTATTATCCAGATTGAAATCAGTTCTTCAAAATATAGGTTAAATTATGTAGGCATTACATTTATCCACACTAATGGACCAAATGATTTTGATATACTAACTCAAGCATTTGAAAGTTTACAGAAATATATGAACTTGATATCATACTGCTTTTTATTTTGAAAATTTTATATCATTATTGAAAAAATTGAACATAACCTTCAAAAATAAAAATGCCCTACCTGCTACCATAAATACATAACTTTTTTCCACCTTTTTACTTATAGTCAAGAGTGTAATCTCATTAAAATATAAAATTCAATTTTGGCCCCTCTAAAATTATGATTTAATGTTTTGAAAATTTATAAAATATCCGAATCCCAAAGAGAACATGATAATCAAGCTTCTTTTTAACAACCAGATATAATATCTTGCTTGAAAAGAAAAGAGCCGATAGGCAATGTAAGTTCAGTATCATCAAAGGAAGAAGATAGCTTGTCCCTTCATTATCTTCAGACAGTCTATAATTTAAACATTATGTGCAATTCCAATCAATCTTCTCCCTCTTCTTTAACATCCATCTTTGGAGGTGCAGGAATCGGAATGTCATAAAGGATCGAGACTGTAACATATTCACGAAAAGAGAGTAACCATTTTTGAAGGGAAAAAGTTGGACATAAAACATTATATATAGAGAGGGGAAAAAGTACCTGCAATTGCGAGGGACTCTCCAGGAGATGATAGATTGGTTCTTCAGATCCGGAGGCAATGACATGAAAGCTCTCCAGTCTTGAAGCATAAGGTTGAGGTCATGAAGCTTTCTATCCATACCAATACAGCAATTTACATGCATTGTACATACTACATTCAAGTCCCTGCTTGGTTCACAAAGCCCACCGAAATAAGCTGTATCCAAAAATCTTATCTTCAACCCTATCTTTGTGATCATTTGGTCCGACTTTATCTTATTCAGAACATCCTGGTCGTGATATCCTGGATATGTTTCCCGCGATGAATACCAGAACTTATAGAATGCTATGGAACGACTGTTAGATTTCACATAATTAAATCCCCGTTGGGACTGTTATTCATATCCTCAGGTCTCCCTAAATAATTGTCACATGATATCTGGAAATCAGCATCTGGAAAGAAGCGTGGAAATGGATCCCTAAACCACATGATATCAGCATCCTGGACAAGCATCTAAACCAATGGAAAAGGCAGTCAATATATATACATATGCAGGCAAATAGGGGTCTTACTAAGGCTCATAAAGCCTTTGATGCAAGTTTAATCTACTTCAACTAATCCTAAAAGCGACAACTTGTTTTCAAAGATCTATTCACAAAAATTGCATAATGCTTTCTTGTAGTTACTTTGTTCCGAAAATAACGTTGCAGGTTAGACATAAGGCTACACATATCAGAAGAATCATCATTCTAAAGCAGAAACATTCAAGAGAAGAACAAATTGAACAAGGCGAATACCGTGAATACGAAACTATAACCCAATTCAAGGACGGTTCGGAGAAAGTCAATCCTTCTCCACATCATCTTCAAGTATTGTGGGGTCATAAAGTATGCTTCTTGATGAAAACCAACACCTTTGGTGACAAGAGCATAGCAGTGCTTATGTACAATTCGACAACGATTATATGCCCTTTCGTCCAAAGAAACAATCACCAAATGGTCCAAAAGCTTACGGGTTCCATCTCCGAGCATAAAGCTCTCGAGGAAAAGGTCAACAATCGAACCAGTTCTTGCCCAGGCATCATTTAAAGTCGTTAAAATAACAGTATTATTCACCATGGAAGCATTTTTCAAAATTTCTTCAAGCTCCTGCGTTGGATTCTGCAGGAGAAACAACTTTATAATGTAAATATATTGAGGGACATTCATGAGATTGCTTTTGCAGCTAAGCAGCTCATCCTACAAGGACAACATTGACCTTAACTTTAGCCCCTGCAATATTTGACATGCATTCCTCCAACATCAAGAACGAGGAATCAAACAGAGCGAGTTTATAATTTCCTTAAACATAAGAAAGAATCTACATACTAACGTGACGGCCTTCTGAATTTGTAGCATTAACTAGAATCCTTACTATAACTCTATCATGCATGGATAATTTCTTTTGAAATTATCATTATACGAAAAGTTATGATCTTAATTAATCATTACATTCATATATCATTGAATTATCAAACTAACAAAACAAGGCAACTCCAATATAAGTACCGCAAATGGTGAGACTTGTGTTGGCATTGACCAGTCAATTTCATTCTTAGTTTAAATCAATAAGCATACTTAATAATATTTACTCTACTTAACAATGTGAACTAAGTGAATTGTTTTTTTTTTCAATTCGAATTAATCAGGAAATTATTCAATGGTAACTTTCAATTGATACTATTTAGAAAAATAAGAAAGGCGAAACAAAGACAATCAAAGAACTGACCGAGGAAGAGGAGTAATTGAGGAAGGGAAAATGGTAGCGAAGGAGGAGGAAGAAAAGGAACCGGACGACAAACGGTTGGAATCAGTGGCAGTGTAAAGAAGGAGAGCGGAAAGAGTGAGAACCGTAAAAACGAGAGCTGCACGGCGGATGGGCTTCGATATTTCCGGAGACATGCCGCCGGAGAATGTGCAAGGATACCGACGCCTCTCCTACCTTATATGTTAAAACCAAGACAAGCTCAACCGACAACAACTTGAACAATCACTTCACACTTTTCCATTGGTTTTTTTTTTAATTCAAAAAAAGGAAGAAGAAGCATGAAAGAGTTTGGCTGCTTCAGACTTTCCGAATTCTGACTGAGTTTAATGAAAGAAAGATACATGGTTCAAAGTTTATTCAACTTGGAAAAAGGGGCCCAACCTTATCAAATTTAGTCTCAGTTCTGATTAAAAAAATAAATAAATATATTTTTTAATCCCCGGAATAGGCGTTGAATTTTTTACAATTATTTTTTCTTTGTTTTAATATGTCACCTTTGTAAAAAGATTTAAAGTCAACCCATCAGTTTAATTTTAAATGCGATTAATTATATCTATAATATATAATATATAAATTGTTACTTAAATTGACATTAAAAAATAATTTATTAGTACTATTGTGTGATAATAATAAAACGATATTAATTATTAATTAATATAGTAATATATTTAAATAAAATTAATTAATTTGGTTAGGATAAATTAAATAGGTAGTCACTCAACTATTAAAAAATTTCATTTTAGGCATTTAGAAGAAAAAATTTACACTTTAAACACACATGAATAATTTTGGTCACTCCCGTTAAAATCATAAATATCAAGATGATTAAAAATTAATATAATAATAAATTCGGCCCTCAACTTTTACATATTAAATTGATTTAGTCATAAATTTTTTAAAAAAGAAAACTAACCCTCAAAATTACAAAGGTTCTCAAAGGCAATAAAGTACTAAAATAATGGTTATTTGGAAAGAACATTTAGATTGATAGTTATTCAATATTTTACTGTCAGTTGTTATTTACTTTTTTTTCTTTCATTATTTTTAAAATGTTAATTTATTCTCTAGGTTGTCTTCTTTAATATGTAAATATAAATTAAAAGATATATATTATTTAAAAAAATACATACAAAAAGGGGTGTTAATTAGGATATGGAAGAGTCTTAATCTAACCCGTTGCTGTCGTGTAGAAAAAGAAAAGTAATCCCCATAAATACAAATGAGATCCATCGATTTAAATATAAACTTTTTCATTCTTATATTAAATATTTATTTCTAAAAAGGAGGACGTGAAGGTAAATAAATAAAGTATTTTTAATTTTATTGCGCAAAAATAAATTATATAATTTTAACTTTTAAACCTTATTTATAAATGTGCCAACATCTCAGATGTATTTGACTGTCGATGTACAAAATAGAAAAGGCTAATTTTTCTTACTTTGAAATTATGGAATATTATACCCAATTTTCATCAACCCCAACGCTGACTAGTCTACTCGAGCCGCCTACACGTCTAACTTTTTAATAATTTAATTTTTCTATTTTTAAATTTAAAAATTTAACTTAAATTATCAACTTCCTTAAAATTCTTTTATTAGTATTTAATTTTTATTTTATTTTATCATAGTTTACTTTTAATCTTTTTCTATAGTGGCCACTGGTGCTGTTTATAAATTAGGGATATTTATAATTTAGAAAATTGTATTTTAATCCTCTTTAAATAGTAGTTAAAATATGTCGAATACATCAAAATATTAATGATTTTATTTAAATAAATAAATAATGGGAAGAAAAGAACAACAAATTAAGCATGACTGAATTTGGGTATGGATGTAGAATATTAATTGAATGAGTATGACAAGTACCTAATTCAGTTTCAATAATAACTTGGGCCATTCTCCATTTGCAGTTTACTAGTCGTAAAATGGCATTTTTATGTTCCATTCACTTTTCTTTTACTAGGAGTTAACGTTGACTTTTATAATTTTTGAATACATTAACAAAATTTCACATGTTTTACTTTTTAACCTAATTTTGTTTTTAAATCATAAACCTTTTTTCTTTTTTTACAAAAATAATTAAATTTTTTTTTACCAATTATTAATGCAAGAATATTTTTATCTTCTTTCAAATATTACCGAATCTAAAATTTTAGATGATTTTAATATAAATGTTTTATAATTCTAATTTTTTACATAAGTTTTCTCTTACTCACGCCATGGTGTTTCATAATATTTGCATACTCATCTGATATATTGGCTAATTGTGTGTAAAAATGAAAATAATATTTAATTATTTTCCATAAAAAAATCATTTTATAATGCTTTTTTAAATTGATATTAGTTTTAATTTTTTATATGAATAATATATAAACTTCTTAAATTCTATTCCAACTTTAATTATTTGTATAATATTTTATATACATTTTTATATATTCTTTCATATTTAAATTATTTTTTGAAAAAAAAACTATTTTATTAAAAAAAGATTTATAAATATAAATACTTTGAAAATTTCATGTCGTTGTTTTTTTTTTTTTGAAGAAATCATCCAGATGATTACCATTAAAGAAGGAGATTATTATATCAAAATCAGTTGGTTCATTAGTATGGATAAATGTAATGCCTACACGGTTAAAATCAATACTTTAACCAGGCAATGGCAGTTAAAATCAATACTAATAGTACTAAAATTTCAGAAATGAAGGTCAGCCCAACTGGTCAAATGATTCAGGCTCAACTTTTTTGTTTTTAATTAATGTAAATTGGTGAAAATATATATTTTCTGTATTCCGCTTAGCCATCACAGGTTGAATAGTAGAAACGTGTGTTTTTTTTTTTTGAAATCAATATATTTTTTATCGGTAGAAGTGATTAATTCTCTCGCTACAAGTGTGCTTTCCAATAATGTATACAACTAACTATTAAATTTGCTTCATTCCATTAGGTGAGGATCAAATCCTGGCTTCAAAGTTAAAGGATGAGATGAGCAATCATCACACTATACTTCATGGTTGTGAAAATATGTTTATGGTATTTACATTTAGCTCACTTATTATTGATAAATGCTTTATTTAATTAATTGAATTTTGCCTCGTATTAGCAACTTAGTAACTAGTGAGTCGAAGATAATTAGCCGAAGTCATTCGCACACTTTTTTGTGGGTTCGATCCCCTAGATACTTGCTAAAGAATTTGTTTTGCTGTAATTATAACTTGACAACGATAATGTGCAAATAGTGAACATTATTCTGAGGCTATAATCAAATATTTAATTTTGAAATTAAATTTTATATGTTATTCGCCACCTATCATGATCATAATAATTAATTAAAATATTTGGACTAATAAACTTCTAATTTACTATTACATGTAATTCCATAATATGAATATATGCATAAAATAAATAGAGGAAAATTAAATATATAAGTCTTAAAAAATAAGGTTATAAAAAAATGTTACATAGTGGTTTGCATCTCAGTATTTTATATTTTAAAAATATTTTTTTTTGTAGAAAATACGAAATTACAAATATCATCTAAAAATAAAAAATTAATTTGAGAATGAGTTCAAACTCCTTCCCTTCCACTGATTTAAGTGTTATTCTTATGTAGATATGAGATAGAATCTCCCACTTAAGACAAACACAAATATTAAAAGTAATACCATTATTCGGCTGCTTACGCTTCAGATGAGATGGTGCAGTGCCATAATTTAGTAACCCTTGCACTAATCACTTTATTTTTCTCTTGAGAATGCGAGAGCCACATTGCTTCAAATCTATACCAATGAAGAGACAATATTCTGTATTAAAAACGAGCGCTCCATGATTTGATTGGATACTAGGCTCAAGGCAAGGCAAGTTGTAAAAGGCTTTATCAATTCTTTCCCAGATTTGGTCATCACCTTTCCCGTTCAGCTGACTTTTGTCCTTTAGGGATTAGCTCAATGAGACCGCAAGTGTTAATACACTTCCTTCCAATGAGTGGTACTTTATCAACAACTTGGTTGAAATCCCCCATGAGAAACCAAGGTATATTATCAGTTAACGATTGGAAACTACAAATTTGATCCCAAACCTGCTTTCTTTTTTACAGTATAGGGTCCCATGCACACACCAGATACAACAATATCAGATTTTCATTGATAAACTGCGGGGTTACATCATAAAGGGTTATTTCTGTATTCAACTCAAAACTTTGGATATAAATATTGTAGGTTGGCTTTTCAACTTGACAAAAAAATCATTTTAACTTATTATCTCTTCTAAACTAATCCGTTGTATCCCATTTAGGTTGCAATATGTAGTGGGTTTTGATAAGAAAATCAATTTCTGGTCGTTAGGACTTTACTGAAACGTGTTTTTATTAAGAGGGAATCCAGTTCATATATAGTTTCCTTATTCAGCGAGTCAAATGGATGTCTAATTCAATTAACGTCCACAAAATATAACAATTGTAGAAAAAGCAGACCATATTCAATTTGCGGGTTGTGGTCCCAGCAAGCCAGACAAAAGCAGACTACTTAGGGCCAGTTCTTCATTACTTAAAAAAATAATTTCTGACTCCAAAAATATTTTTGAAAGAAAAGCTGTGAAGAACAAATTGCTTTTGGCTGAAATTTTTAACTTTTGAAAAGAGCTGAAAAGGAGAAGCTAAAAATTTTAGCTTTTCCTCTCTCAAAAGCACTTTTAGTACTTAATTACTTTTTCACTTCTCCAATAACATATTATTTTTCTTTTTTTTCTTGGTGTTTAATTACAATTGTGTTAAAATCATTAATTAAAAATAAAAAAATATTTTTTAAAATACTAATTACAAATATTTAAATATTTAAAATATAGTTTATATATTCTAATTAAATTTTATAAATAATTAATATTTATTGCTTAAAAATATTTACAATTTATATTTTATATATTAAAATATTAACAACAAATTATAATAATTTTTTTACTTGTACCTTTTTTCAGATTAACCTAATTTTAAATAATTCAATAAATTTAACTCTTCTATCAACTTGGTTCTTAAAACACATCTTCATCTGCCCTTGTTTTGCATTCATTCTTCTTCTCTCTTCTCCAAACTGGGAAAAAACCCCTAAATAAATTTTCTTTAATTTTTCCATAGCAATTTCTAGAATTCCAAAACATTTTTCAACTTCAAATTAAAGAAATATGGTGGTTGTGATATTTCGACGTGGGACACATTTTCCTCTATCTTCTTCAATCTATTGACTTTTCAGCTTCGCCACTCTAAAAATAAGCTCTCTTTCTAGCCTTTTTGCTGACACTCTCAACCCCACCACCAACACCGTCGTTTACATCTCTGATATTCAAGAAGCACTGGGAAATGGGTTGCTTTTATTCTCAAAAAATCGACCTGCAATGTTTTCTTTGCATAGATTTTTTTGTATATGGGTTCTTAATTTTAGTGGTACTATATGCTCTCTTTTTTTTTTATGTATCTTGTGAATTAAATTTGAGAATTTGGTTATACTTGTTGAGAATTGAGATAACAATTTTTTTGGGTGTAATTCTATGGAGGATGGTATGAGATTTACTTTCGAGTCTTAGTGTATGGTGGAATTGTGGGATTTGTTGCTTTACTTTTTGACCTTTAAAGGAAACTCATTAGTAAAATAATGTTTTTACTAAGTAACCCAAAGTTGATAAATCTATGCTTGGCCTTTAGAGCTAGGTTTATCAACTGCTATTTTTTGAAAGATGTATTTGAGGATTAAATTGGTAAAATTTATAAATATAGATAATTAAATTTGTTAAATTATTTAGAATTATGGTTAATTTGATAGAATGGTAAGTGTTGAGAATTAAAAATGTTATTCTACCAAGTAAAGTTAACTACGACATCATTTTCGTTAACAATTTAATGGAGGGTGACTAAAACAGAAACACACTAATAGTTGAGTCTAGTTTATATATATTTATATAAATCTTTAATAGTTTAATAATATGCATTGTATATATTTTTTAAAAAACTTGTAAACTTTTATATTAATAATGATTTTCATATTTTATCTTATGTTATCACATTTATATTATTTATACTGTTTATATTGTTATAAAGATACTCACAATTTTTTTTTCGTTTTTTTACTTAAATATTTTCCAAATAAAGTTTGTTTAAAAGTTATGTGAAGTTAATTTGGAGAATACAATTTTTGGTGTGAATACTGAATACCCAACACCCATGAAAAGAGAAATTCAAATAGGGAGTCAGGCTTTGGACATTGAATCTACGGGTATCGAGTTTCATTTTAATATTATAACTGCCTTCTAAGTCCAACTCTGGACCTCCACTCTCACTAATATCAAATTGAGTTTAATATTTTTACCATTTTTCTTTCTTATTTTACATATCATACAAAATAGTTTTAAAAAACTTCCTATGTGGTATGACAATTTTTTTTTGGCAAGTGGATAGTCTCATTGATAAATATTCTTATATTAAATTATTATGGCCCGACTGTAACACCCCTAACCTGTATCCATCACCGGAATAAGGTTATGGAGCATTACCGAGAAACTGTAACTTAAAAACTTTCATTCTTAAACATTTCATATATCATAGCATAATTCATTCAAACACATGCATAACGTTCCTTATTCGAGCCCTCGGGGCCTTAGAATCACTTTAGAAACAATTTGGGACTAAATCAGAAACATTTATAATTTCATAGAAAAAGATAGAATTTTTCAAACTATAGGGTTCACACGGTCGTGTGGCTTACACGGCTAAGACACACGCCTGTGTCTCAGGCCCTGTAACATTTGAAATAGGGATACATGGCCGTGTTCCAGCCCGTGTCTATGCCTGTGTAACTCACTGACTTGTGCCACATGACCAAGCCACACGTCTGTGTGCTAGGCCGTGTAACTAGCTTACTTGAAACCTTTAGAACACGCTTGTGTCTTAGGCCGTGTGGATAAGAAAATGACCACTTCCAAGCCATTTCTTTCACCCTTTCAAGCATAAACCTACAAAAAATTTGTACATGTATACAAAGCTTTTAAACATACTCAAATTATGCAAAGAATAACTAATCTCCATACCAAATGTTCATACAACCAATATGCCAAAAGGCACCTCAATCATCAAGAATCAAACTTATATATATATACATGAGCATATTTGTTCAAACCTTAACTATACATACCTAATTTATCTCAATACTATTTCCATGCTATATAAAAAATAATCTCACCACATTTGACCATATTTATACCATTTACCAACTGACTTGCTTCCATACCAATACATAATACAATTGACACATACCAACCTTACCATATTAGGCATACCATATTTCAATCATGCATATCTATTTAAGACTTTTCCAAAGCATACCATGTCTTGGCCATATTGAGATCGATACAACACATACCAAATTTGATTATTTTTAAACATGCATAAAATTGACCATATTAACCATAACCAACAAGATATCAATAGTACCTTAAGCACCTCAAATCCAATGCAACATTTCATGCCATAATTATCAACCAAAATGACATACATATACCAAACTCATCATTTAAACATTAGACATAGTCTACCTATACATGTCATTATAACCTTAACCAAGACATCAAAATCTACCGATATAATCGTTGGATAGTGTGATAGATCTCCGACGAGCTTCCAACTCGATCGAGCTGTAAAGTAAGGGATAAACAACTACGTAAGCAATGAATGCTTAGTAAGTTAGTACAAACTTTAAACATAATATTGCAATTCAATAATAAACTTAAATAACAACATCAATTAACTAATTAATATATTTATTCATAACATAGGTAAATTCAACCATAACATACGTAATTGCTCATATATAAGTACATTATTCAACTCATCAACCCCTTTTTCATCATATCACATTTCAATTATGAACTTATCGTTTCATTTGTATAATACCAGACATAAGCATATACATCAATCATAATCTCAAGCTCGACATAAGCCTAATCACCATCATCAATACACAAGTTAATGCATTTATGTATATAACTTATTTGGGGTCAATCACATGATAAACCATTTTATAAGAAATTACACCTTTTGAATCTTACCACCTTTTCATGAACATAAGCATATTTCCATTTAACCAATTACCATTTCAATGTATATCATTAATATTAAACATGATATAATGCAACCAAAAGCTTACCACAAACCTAAGCATTGTCCACAATCTCAACTGATGAATTCATTTATGTTCAGGTCAATATTCAATAAATAACAAATCTTTCAAATTCATTAAACAAATTACATTACCGAGATTTTTCATACGAAGAACGACTTACAGGTAAGAGTACATTGTTAATAGAAGCTCATAAGAACTGGTCCTCCTGAACACGCTAACAGAAGCTCATAAGAGTTGAATAGAAACTCAAAAGAGCTTAACAGAAGCTCAAATGAGCTAAACATAAACTCGTAAGAGGTGAACAGAAGCTCGTAAGAGGTGATCCACCCGAATCACGCCAAATAGAAAGTATAACATGAGAGTTCGCAACAAATGTTGAACCTCAGTTTACTTGGGTAATATGTCGATATCTCCCTCCAATACCATCTCTACTTCAAACCCCCGTAATTCACCAAAACACGAATGTACTCTAATCTCGTGTTCAATCCAAATCGAGTATCAATATCAATAATATATAACAATTTACTATTCATTATCACAATTAAAAATAAATATATAAATTGTTCAATGATAATCTACTCAATAATTCATTTTGATATTAAATTCTAAATCGTACTGTAACACCCCTAACCCGAATCTGTCGCTGAAACAGGGTTACAGAGCATTACTAGAGTTTACAAATTAATTATCAAACATTTCATTTCATCTAGCATTCATATTAGAAACCAATCAAAGTCATACATATTGCCCCTTAAACGAACCCTCGAGGCTCAATATTTACTCATTAGAAACAAATAGGGACTAAGTCGAAAACTCAAAAATTATTTTGAAAATATTTAAAATTTTCAACACTGCAAGGGTCATACGGTTTAGAGATACACCAATGTCTCAGGCCATGTGAGCATTCGAAATAGGGGCACACGGCTATTTCTTAGCCCGTGTCCGTGCCCGTGTGAGTATACTAACTTGGGTCACACGGTCAAGTCACACATCCATGTGCTAGACCGTGTGAGCATTTTGTTTTGTCCAAATTTAAGATACAGGGGACACACGGCCGTGTCACCTGGCCGTGTGTCACACATGGTTGAGATGCACGCCCGTGTCTCTGCCCATATAGACAAAAATAGACCATTTTACAAGTCATATTTCTTACCAAATTCTATGTCAATTTACAATCAACATTACACATATCAACAAGCCATAATTAGACATCCAAAACAAGCTAAAATAAGTGGCTAAACTCAACAAATTACATATAGGCCATCATTAAACAAAATACCTATACATGCCATTATAACCAAAATCAAAACACTCGAAAGTACCGATAGAACCGATGGATAGTGTGATACAACTTCGACAAGCTTCCAACCCAATCGAGCTTTCGATAATCTGAAAAGTAAAGGAAAACAAATACATAAGCAATGAATGCTTAGTAAGCTCGTGTAAGCTTTAATCATAGTACTTTTTTTCAAATATGAAATTTATATATATCAAGAATAATCCAATATTAATGCCACAATACTCATGAATTTATATGTAACAACTCACTAAGCGAATAAATCTACAGTATCACTTATACATATTATTCCTAGAATGGTAGGATTTTAAACAACTTTAACTTTTTCTAAAATTTCTTTATTTTCATTTGCATTTCTTTACTTTTCACACTCATTCCATATGCATAACACACCATTCATAAGCATATTATTCAACCATAGCTACAAGCTAGTGCATTTAAACATAGACCTTTTTCGAATTAATCAAATGATAATTCATTTCATAAGAAATTGCATAACTTAAACCTTACCACTCTTTCATAAGCACAAGAATATTTTCATTTGAACACTTACCATTTCAATGCATCTTGTAATTAAATATATCACCATTCAACCAGAAATTTGGCACTTGCTTAAGCGTCAAACAACAACTCTTATTAGCGTACTTGAACATATTTCATATAATTTCAACATCAATAACCTTATTATCTCAACATGTCACACTTGAATTTATTACTCATCTTAACTTACATAATTTTCATGTATCAACATATCAAGATATTGATATATATATACATTTCATGATACATATCATCTTTTACTATTTCTTCATATACATATATATCATCCAAGACAACTCCCGATAACTTACCATTCGAAGAACGACTTACGGATATGAGTACATCGTTTTCAGAATCCCGAAGGCTAAATAGAAGCTCATGAGAGCTAAACGGAAACCCATAAGGGTTGAACAAAAGCTTGTAAGAGCTGAACGAAAACCTATAAGAGTTAAACTGAAGCTCAAAAGAGCTGAACGAAAACCCATTAGGGTTGAATGGAAACTCATATGAGTTAATAGAAGCTCGTAAGAGCTAAATGAAAAGTAAACATGAAAGTTCGCAACAAATGTTGAACCTCAATTTACTTGGGTACATTTGCCGTTAATTCATCATTTGCATATATCGCCAATTCATCCTTTGCATATACCGTCAATTCATCCTTTGCATATACCGTCAATTCATCCTTTACCACAAAACGATTGTACTCAATCCCGCGTTCCACTCATTTTGAGCATTCAATTCAAATTTCATATTTTAACAATAATTTTATTTTCAACAATAGATATGAATAAATACATAACACTATTCATAAATTTAATAAATAAATATTAAAGTTTAACCATACAAATTTACCTGAATTTAATTGTAATAATTGCCAGAGTTTAGTGACTATTCCGCTAATTTTCCTTTTTCACGAGTATTTACGGAATCTTGATCTAAAATATAAAATTACTCATTCATTAGCATATATTTCAGTTCCAATTTATTTCACAATTTATACCCTTCAATTTTTATATTTACACAATTACCCCAACTTTTACAAATTTTACAATTTAGTCCATTAATTAGTTAATCTATTAAATCAACTAATTTTTCTCAATTAATAATTTATCCACATATTCTAGGCTATCATACAGCCCTTAGAAAACAAAAATTTAATACCAAACCTTAATATTTTAATATTTTCACAATTTGATACTAACATTAATATTTAACAAAATCATTTTATAATATCATCATACAATAAAATTAAAGCTCTAAACCCACTTGATATTAATAATTTCTTTCAATATATTAATTTAGACAATATAAAAATTCATTTAATGCAATTTGGTCATTTTTGACATTTTCACAAAATTGCCTCTAAAGTTTTACTTTTATTCAATTTAGTCCCTGAGCCTAAAACATGCAAATCAACCATTTTTAATGTAAACCGATGCTATCTGAATATTTATATATAAATATATATATTTCTCCTCTTCATCTCCATTCCACATCCTTAATATATATATTTGTTAGAATCTTTAGCTTCTAGTATATAACATGCTTATATGTTCGTATCAAAGCTGTCCACTTAAGTCATAGTCACTAAATTATTTATATCTTGAGCTATATAATTTTAAATTAATATCCGCTTGATGTTTTTGAAACTATACTCAAATATATTTCTACCATAAAAATTTCTGAATTTATAATTTAACCAATAAGTACAGTAAAATTTTCAAATTTATCCCTGTTCTGCTATTTGACAGCTTTGACTTTTCTTTACTGAAAATCAATTATCTCTTAGTACAGGGTTTGGATGATGTTTCCATTTGTTTCTATTAAAAATAGACTCATTAATAATTTAAACATATAAATTTAAACCCCTAATTTTTTTTTACAATTTTTTATAATTTTCCAAATTTAGAATAACAGAAGCTCGTGAGAGCTAAACGGAAAGTAAACAAGAAAGTTCGCAACAAATGCTGAACCTCAGTTTACTTGGGTACATTTACCGTCAATTCATCCTTTGCATATACCGTCAATTCATCCTTTGCATTTTACCGTCAATTCATCCTTTGCATATACCGTCAATTCATCATTTGCCACAGAACGATTGTACTCAATCCCGCGTTCCACTCAGTTTGAGCATTCAATTAAATTTCATATTTTAACAATAACTTTATTTTCAACAATAGATATGAATAAATACATAATACCATTCATCGATTTAATAAATAAACATTAAAGTTTAACCATACGAACTTACCTGAATTAAATTGTAATAATTGCAGGAGTTCAGGGACTATTACGCTAATTTTCCTTTTTCACGAGTATCTATAGAATCTTGATCTAAAATATAAAATTACTCATTCATTAGCATATATTTCAGTTCCAATTTATTTCACAATTTATACCGTTTAATTTTTTAAATTTACAAAATTACCCTAGCTTTTATAATTTTATAATTTAGCCCTTTAATTAGTTAATCTATCAAATCAAAATTTTCTTAGTTAATAATTTATCCAAATATTCTAAGCTATCATACAACCCTTAATAAAACAAAAATTTAATACCAAACCCTAATATTTTAACTATTTTCACAGTTTTCACAATTTAATAAACCTATGCTAGCTGAAAATTCATATATATTTTTCCTCCTCCTCGTCTCCATTCCACATCCTTAATGTATATATAATTCCACTATTTACTTATATGTTCATATCAAAGCTGTCCACTTGAGTTATAGTCACTAAATTATTTATATCTTAAGCTACATAATTCTAAATTAAGATCCACTTGATGTTTTTGAAACTAGAGTCAAATATATTTCTACCATAAAAATTTCAGAATTTATAATTTAACCAATAAGTACAGTAAAATATTCAAATTTATCCCTATTCTACTGTTTGACAGCTTCGACCTTTCTTTACTAAAAATTAATTATCTCTTAGTACGGAGTTTGGATGATGTTTCTGTTTGTTTCTCTTGAAAATATACTCATTAATAATTTAAACCCTTAATTATTTTTTTACAATATTTGATGATTTTCCAAAGTCAGAACAGGGGAACCCGAAATCAATCTGACCTTGTCTCACAAAAATTCATATATCTCATAATATGAAATTATTTTGCTTACAACGTTTCTTTTATGTAAAACTAAACTCAATAGGATTTAATTTAATACTTTAATTAACCTCTAATTCAATTTCTAAAATTTTTGGTGAATTTTCAGAGTCAGACTACTGTTGCTGCCCAAAATTGTTTTAGTGCAAAATTTTGATAACCAAGTTTATAACACCCTCATTTCCTTTCTCTACAATATTTCCCATCACTTCCTTTTATTTCCTTTCACTAACATATCAAGAACAAAGAACCTTATATAAGAAAACTCTACTTTAACATCATTTTCATGCTTTTTCAATAATATCAAACTTAAAAATATATTAAAATCTTGATGTTCTTACCTTGTCCTATTGATTTCAATCTTTAACTTGATTTTCTCTCTCCTCCATCTTCTATTTCTTGAATCTAACTTGATATTCTAGCTCCCTATAGTCTCCTTATTATTTTTCTCTTTTGGTAGCTATGAAAATTCTTTTTATTTCTAAATGAAAATGGTGAATTTTTGGTAAAAGGACCAAATTGTAAAGAAAAGAAAATTTTTTTTTTCTCTTCTCACGTTGGTTGAATGGAAAGATAAAGAGAATTCTAACATCATCATTACTCTTCAAAATTATCTTCCTTTCTAAATAACCATTTTGCTCCTTCTGATTCTTCAAAATTCCTCCATTGACTCATCACTTATTTTGGTAAAATTTGATTTAACCCCTCATACTTTTTCCACTTATTCAATTTGGTCGTAATTCATCCATTTTTCTTAATTTCTAGATCATTCCACCCTTAAAATATTTTCACTATTGGTCCTTCAACTTTTTTCATATTTACACTTTAACCCCTTAAATTTTGAGTATTTACTCCTGGGCCACAAAAATTTTCTCACCTTTAAGATTTAGTCCTTTCTTGAATTAAAATATCATAATATACTTCCCAAACAGATTTTGTTGACATAACTCAAAATTCCCCTTTTTATCACTTTATTTCCTTATTTTATTATATCAAGAACAATATTTCACTTTCTTACTGTAGTAACTTTCGAGGTATTACAACACATGGACAAGGGCATGGCTGTGTTATTATGTTTTAGGAGGTGAATGGTGTACATGGCATTAGTGAGTTACATGGCCGTGTGACTCCAGCTTACACGGTCCAGGACATGGCCTTGTGACTGTTGTTTGAAATTTTGCATTTAGGTCCACACGACTTTATTCTGCTACACGACTTGTCGACATAAGCATGTGACCCTATTATACACGACTTCAGTTTGTGATACGGTTTGGATTCAAGGTTGTGTTGTCTGACTTCACACGGCCCCAGCTTATCACAGGGCCTGACAATACTGTCATGTGACCCTGTTTTACAAAATTTTCCCACTTTTTGTTAAGTTTTTATTTAAGTCCCTATTTGGTTTCGGTTCAATTTAAGAGCTTCTATAAGCTCGATTTAAGTTTGAATTTGTATGATATCCATGTTTGTTTGAATGTTTAAGATTTGAGGCATGATTTATCATATTGTTGAATTTAATTCATATGTTCCTATATTGTTATTTGTTGTAGCATCCCTTAACTCTAATCCGGCGACGGAGACGGGTAAAAGGTGTTACACAAATACTATTAGATTTTATATACCTATATATTTATATAACTACTGTAACACCCCTTACCCGTATCCAACACCGGAATAGGGTACGAGGCATTACCAAAACACATACACTTGTAGACGTATTTAACCAAGTTATAAAATTTCATCTAAATTAAAACTTTCAAAATTATTAACATGCTTTTATAATTCTTCATAATATATATAATATAACATTTCCTGCCATCCACAATCTCAAATAATGAATTTATCCAATCTAGCTCAATATCAGATGTCAACTTATACTTTAACATTTAGCTTCAATTGTACTACAAATACTTGTCAAATTAAGGATCGTCTTACGGATTTGAATACATCATTTGCTTGGTGCCACGATTTGCTTGAATATTTCACATTGCTATAACTCAGTATGGTTTTCTTCACGGAAATACCATACCTACTTTTCACAACTCAGTATGGTTTTCTTTACCAAAATACCATACCTACTTTTCACAACTCAATATGGTTTTCTTTACCGAAACACCATACCTACTTTTAACAACTCAGTATGGTTTTCTTCACGGAAATACCATACCTACTTTTCACAACTCAGTATGGTTTTCTTCACTAAAACACCATACCTACTTTTCATAACTCAGTATGGTTTTCTTCACCGAAACACCATACCTACTTTTCACACTTTGCCATGGATCCACCATGGACTTATCCGTCAATTCGTCGTTGGTTGCCAAACATGTGTACTCAATCCTGCGTATCCCTTAATTTGAACTAACAATCTCATCTTCTTCTCATTTTTACCATAATCATAATTCAGTAACAATATACGAATTTATACAATATATCATTTCCACATTAACAATTAATCATAAAAATTCAGCCATATGAACTTACTTTTCATTATCTTTCCACACTCGTTTTCTATGCACATCACTCAAGATATAAACACATCATTCAACCATAGTCGCAAGCTAGTGTATTTAAACATAACTCTTTTTGGAACTAACCACACGATAAACCATTTCAATGCATAACTTATAAATTTAACGTGACATAATCTAGCCACTACTTGGCCAAAGCCTAAGCATATACACTAAATATGTTAGCCAAATACACGTATAGCATAAGCATTATAAGCATGGATGAGCACAACATTTATTCATGTATCAGGCTTACCAACATGTGTTAATTCATAAGCCATTCATGACATTATTTCATGCCAAATCATATACCGAATACACCATACACACATACTATGAAACTTTTATTTTCACACATGAGCTTAAACCATGACCAATAATGCACAAATATAAGCATCATTTCTATTTCATCATTTATCAATTAAAATCAAGCATATGACCAATTTTACACAAATCATTCATATATTTCTCAATTTTCCTCCTCCTCCTCTCCATTCCACATCCTTAATGTGTATAACACTTAAACAACATTAGTTATAATTTCACTATTCACTCACATGTATATTCAAAACTGTTTATCCGAGTCAGAGTCACTAAATTATTTTTATCCGGAGCTACAGAGCTTCAAATTAAGATCCGTTAATTTTCCCTGAAACTAGACTCACATATCCATAAAATTTTCAGAATTTTTGGTTCAGCCAAATAGTACAGTTTATTCTTTAAAGTTTCCCCTGTTTCGCTGTCTAACAGTTCCGACCACTCTTCACTAAAAATTAATCATCTCATTGTACATAATTCGGATGATGTTTTCGTTTGTTTCTTCTAAAAATAGACTCATTAAGGATTCTAACCATATAAATTATAACTCATAATAATTTTTTTACAATTTTTAATGATTTTCCAAAATCAGAACAGGGGAACCCGAATTCATTCTGACCTTGTCTCACAAAATCTATTATATCTCATGATTTACAATTCCATTGCATATACCGTTTCTTTTATAAGAAACTAGACTCAATAAGATTTAGTTTCATATTTTATTCATCCTCTAATTCAATCTCTACAATTTTTGGTGATTTTTCAAAGTTAGACTACTGCTGCTGCCCAAAACTGCTTTAGTGCAAAATGTTGATTTCCATTTTGCGCCAAATTTCACAGTTTATACAATTCGGTCCTTTCTCAATTAACCCCTCAATTAATCTAATTTTCTCAATTAATACTTTACCTAGACATTATAAGTTGTTACACAACTATTGAAATTCAGAATTTCCACATATAACTCTATCTTCAAACTCTTTTACTATTAGGTCCCAAACATTCACTTTCTATTCAATTCTTTCAATAAAATCAGCATATGAACAATTTAAAGCTCTAATTTCATGCTAAACCATCATATAATTTCAGCACATATTCATATCAACTTTCAACTTCTTTCATAAAATCAAAAACTAATGAATTTAACAAGTGAGCCTAGTTGTAAAAGTCATAAAAATACAAAAATTTCAAGAAATAGTCAAGAATTGAACTTACTTGTAATAAAAATATGAAGAACCAGCTTGAAGAAGCCCTTCCATGGTGTTTTAGCTGATGAGAATTTAGAAAAATGAAGAGAAATCTAGATAATTCCACTTTGGTCCTAACTTTATTAAGCAAATTTTGCAATATTCCAATTTTGCCCTTAATTCTTCTTACTTTCTTGCTGATTTCATGCCTTTACCGTCCAGCCCAAATAGACCTTGGGTCTATTTTCCTTTTAAGCCCTCTTCCTTTTATCATTTAAGCTATTTAATCATTTCCCAAAATTTTGCATTTGTTACAATTTAGTCCTTTTTGTTCAATTAATTGTCGGAACTTTAAAATTTCTTAACGAAACTTTAAAACTAACTTTTTAACACTCCAAAAATATTTATAAAAATATTTATGGCTCGGTTTAAAATCCCCGAGGTCTTGATACCTTATTTTGATTCTAATTATTTTAATATTTATTTCTAGTGCACTATTCACTATTTCAAAAAATTTTCTAACTTCACATTTAACTTATACTTACTAAATTAATAATATTTTCTACCCATTTTTCGAATTTAGTGATCTCGAATCACCGTTCTGACACCTCTGAAAATTTAGGCCATTACAATTTTTTTCTCGACTGTTTTGTGGTCCCGAAACCACTGTTCCGACTAGGCCTAAAATTAGACTATTACAACTACTGTATTTGGTACGTTTTCTGTAACATCCCACGCTTGACCGATCGTTGGATCTGGGTATGGAGCTTTTCCCGTTATTTAGCTAAAACAATAAAACAATTTCTTTAAACATAAAAAACATCCAAACTTTATAAAATAACATGGATCTGTAGACATGCAAACAATTTCTAGATAGAAGTTTCCTTCCTATCCAGCATCCAAATGAAAGCCCTACTGAACCGTTCTTACAACAACTTCTTTCTATCTGGTAAAACTTAAAGAAAGGTTTAAGAGTTTACAAGCAAACAACTTAGCACATAATCTTATTAAGTTAATTTGAACTTACGAATGTACTGCATTGTATACAATGTTAATGGATGACATGAGGGTTGTGTGCAAGGATCAAGCCAGACACCACTAGGCTCACGCGAGTGACGTTTTAACTGTATCATGCATATAGAGGGACACTCTTAGAGGCCATGCCTTGGGGTTAAATAAGTGAATGTTTATCAAAGTTTTAAATTCCAAGTCACAATATATCAATACAGATAGATTTTTTGTGTTAGAAAGATGTTTCAAAGAAAAAATTTATATTGACTTTTTAATTGAAATAATTGATAATAGTAGCTATTTGGACTAACTAATATAATTATACAAGTAGAGGATTAAATTAAATTAAATCAAATTAATATATAAAAATATAATAATAGAGATATAAAATTGAAATTTAATAATTTATAAGAAAAAAAAATAGTTGATAGGCGTGATGCGGGCATCCTCATAGTAAGACTTCTTTAGTATATAATTTATAGATTGAAAGAAATTACGTAAATGGATGAGCATCCCATCTCACTCAGTGATGATGGAAATATAGAAACCATATTTTCCTTTTACCAAGAAAAAATGGTTAATTCTTTTTATTTTAAATTAAAATACAAATGCTTTAGGGCAATGTCGAATTTGGGAAGGGTGGTGGCGTGGATGTAAAGAAAAGAGGATGGAAACTCATCTGACATGTTTAACAACTAAAATAGATATGCGCAGGTCCATATTATTTGAATAAATTTAAATTATGTTTGTAACAGCTTAGTTTTAGCTTAATCGGAACAGTGATTTTAGGACCACAAATTTAAGTTAGAAAAATATTTTAATATTATTTTTAGTGTCTACAACATGTTAATTTATATGTGTGAAAATTTCATAAATTAATTTTATCGTTTGTGTGCTGATTTGTGAAAAAGGATTTAATTGTAGAAAATGCAAAAGTTATGTGTCATTTGTTAAAGTGCCGAATTGACATGGCTTTTTAAGTATGAGGTCCTTATGATGCAATTGGACCATTGAATTAATGCATGGACAAGTAAGGACATTAGTTAGTGAGATTTTAATGTTATATGACTGAGGCTAAAATGGTAATTGTTGTATTACTATGTATTAAATAAAATAAAACATGAAAATGGCCATGCTTGTTCTTTATTTTTGGCTGAATGTTGAGAAAAGAAATAAGCTTTTGAGCTTTTAGGTATTCGGCACTTTGGAGCTCAAAATTAGGTATGTTTCTTGTTTGGTTTTTGATAATTTTTACGTTTTTAAGATCGTTGCTTTGTATATTACCTAGCCCATGTTTTAATTTTTGGAATTGATGATGATTTTGAGAAGTGCCATTGTTGATAATGTGATGAAATTGTTGTTTGATGATGAAAAATAAATTTTTGATGTTAGATTATTATGTTTAATTAAGTGATTTTTTAGTAAAAATGTGTACTAAAGATTAAATTCTGAATTTTGTAAATTGAGGGGTCAAAATATGAAATAAATGATAGAAATGGGTGGCTAGGGACCTTAGGTAGATTCAGCCTAACTAGAGTGGGTTGAAATTTTGAATATTTTGAGTTGTTTTGAAATAGGGACTAAATTGAAAAAAGTGAAATGTTAGGGGCGAAAATAAAAATTGCCCATTTATGTGTTTTTGAATAAATTTGAACGAATATATGACTAAATAAGTCAAATTTGTATTGAATTAGATCAAGAAAAGAAGAAATCAGATTTAGAACGGGGGAAATCAAAAGTGGTCGAGTAGTCGTCTCGTTTCATTTATTTTTGTCCAAGGTAAGTTCGTAAGTAAATTATTGAAGTTAAATTTAGTGTATTTATTTTATGTATAGCTGAATCTAAATGTGTATATGTACACTATAATGCCGAATTGTATTTGACAATTTATGATTAATTGCGAGTTTAAATTGATTGATTATGATATTTGAAAGCCGTACGAACTACAGAAATGCTAAACTGTGACATCGTGTAAGACCACGTCTGGGACATTGGCCTCGATTTGAGATTTACGTGTAAGACCATGTCTGGGACATTGGCGTCATATGTGATTACGTGTAAGACCCTGTCTGAGACAGTGGCATAGTTATTTGATTACATATAAGGCCACGTCTGGGACGTTGGCATTGTACGAGCTTTTTGAGCCAATCGAGTATCTTTTCTTTGAATTTGCAAGGTATAACAGGAAATCATTTGGTAATAAACCGAATGTGAGTTTAAATTCAACAATTCAGGTATGTTTAAGTTATACAAAATTGGATGTAAAGGTAAGTAGTATGTATAATATGAAAATATGAATTAATCGTATAAATATGATCATATATGTATGTGTACATGATTAGTAGAATTCGGCCTACTGGTGTAAATCTTATGAGTTTCTTTGAAAATTATGTACTTACAACTTACTAAGCTATTTAAGCTTACTTTGTGTCTGTTCATTCATTTCTTTTATAGATTTTGGAAGCTAGTTACGAGCTCAGGGATCTTCAAGGAAGTCCGTCACACTATCGACCTCCACCTCGGTATTTTGAAAGTTCGAAATTTTGAACATATGGCATGTATAGGCTAGCATTTGTTTTGTGTAGTCATGAAGTGTATCTATATATTTAGCCATGCAAAAATGGCTTAGTTTTGATTTAAATACTTACGAGTATTCGGTTATGATAATGGTTTAATAGTAAAGTAAATTTCATGGTATTTATATATGTTAGGTACCTTGTTAAATAGCTGGAATATACTGTTAAAGTTTATGTGTATATATATATGGATAGAATTTGAATCTAATTTAAAAAACAAGTGATTTATATATATATTTTGAAATGTTGGTTATAATTTGGTTGCTAATTGTAAGAAATGGACATGTTCATTAACGGTATGGTTGATTGTTTTATTTAGATCTAAATGACGAAAAGGAAGGTTTGATTTGGATTGTAATGGTTAAATATGCTTATATATATATACTTGAATGATTGATTTTAGGTACAACTCAAGATAAGAAAAAAAATGGCATGAATTATGGGGTTAGATGTGATGATTGATTATGTGATATGGTTTTGGTTGTGTGTATATATATTAAGCTTGTGATTTAGGTAGTAATTAGATGTTTTAAGTATATAATATGGTTCAAGTTTTCATGGTCATATGAGCACAATATGATAGTGAGAAAATAGGTACATTCTTTTTTGTAATATAGTTGATGTACTTGCAAAATACGTTTATAAATAGGTAACCAGAAACTATATACATGATTATATGTTATAGTTGCTAATGTAAGGGTTGATAGATAATATTAGTTGGTCTATTTGTGCATGATTTAGGTGTGGTTAATTCCTTAAGTGCTTTTGGACCTTAAGTCGTGTATAAGCTTGAATGGAGAAATGAACTAAAGTGTTTAAATTATGTGAAGTACTTTGAATGCTATTGGGATGTTGTTGCGCATAATATTGGAGTAATTTATTTTGTAAAGCATGAGTATATTGAATGGTTATGAGACATGTCTATATAAATGACAAATGGTTATGAGACATGTCTATATAAATGACAATGTGTTATTATTCATGATATGGATTTGAGAAAATTTTTGATGTATTGATTTATATCAGTTTTATGAATTAATGTATGATTAACTTTTACTTAGCTATATATATACATATGTATAAATATGACTAGTATAAATATTCGTATCTGAAATTGAGTTGGTAATACCTCGTGACCCTAATTCGGCGACGGATATGGGCTAGGGGTGTTACAATGTTGATTGTATAATTTAATTTTTATTTGAATTCAATTATTTAATTTATCCATTCAATTAAATAATAAAAAAGTTAAATTAATCTTAAGTCATTTTTTACTTTTTGAGAAATTTCATTTACTGTAAATAGTAATTTATACAATTTATTTTTCATTCGTTGTTTTGTCCATTCATTCCCAATGCTTATTATGCAATCTTTTCAAAGTTATATTGAGCTAACGAAGGAACTGATCAAACATATATAATTAGGGCTTAAATAATTTGTAATTAAGTTTCGACTCTTCATATATTAATTACAACATTATTTGTTCATGAAGTCAATATACTAAAAGTATCATGACTGATCTTTTTTTATATACCAGTATGAAAGCTACTTATGTTAAGATTTTGTCAAATGACATCATATGTGTACACTCAGAGGATATCCATGATTCCTTTAGATTAAATTCGTTCACCTAATTCGATCCATTTTATCTCATGATCACCACTGTATATTTATGCGATGAAAATGATCATTACTCATACTAGTAATGATTAATCAATTGTCTTAAACAAAATAATTATGGTCATGTTTCATTTTCATAATTCATACAACACCAATGAGAGAATATCGTTCACTCTTTTAATCGAGCTATGAATTTTACTATTGTGAGTGAAGCCATGTCATGCACAAGTTATGCACTCAACATACCAACTTTTGGCTCTCTACCACGAAAGCACATGTTTTCAATACATCAAAGTACATAAGTTACGCACACGTGGTCATACGCTTATCCAAGATTTAGGTAAGTCATACCATGAATGTCAGAAGCAAATAAATCCATAAATAGATCTAGGATAAATTTAACTTGACTCTTGTTAGATGTATTGTCAATCCAAGAAATTACATCTATACCTCCATCTTTAGGAATCAATCCAAATTCAATAGGTAAAATAAGCTATATCCTCAATTAGACTTTTAGGCGACATAACAATCTTAACATGAATCATTTGTTCAATCAATTTCCATAGATTATGGATAATTTAGATTTTCTATTAATATAAGTTGTTTTCTTGCATTATAATCTGACCATATAATGCAACTTAATATTAGTTAAAATTTACATAACTAGTGAACCAATATTTACTTATTCATTTTGTTTTACTTGCAAAAGTAATTGAGAATAAACATAAAAAGAATATTAAATAATATGTGGTAGTTTTTTTTAGTCAATCACTTTGAAAAATTACAAATAGACTATAATGAAATCATTGTACTATTGATCTAGAGTTGAATAATACGTTGCTAGTAATTATTCCCAAGGTCTCGAGTCCTAAAAGTTTCTTTCAATTTCACTCTATCAATCTATACTTTGTTCTATATAAATTGATTATGAAAATTATTGCTAACCATTTTAAAATGATCATTCTTAAGATTATTGCATAGGAGTAGGCTAGATTTATTCCTAGAAGGAATATTACTGACAATATCCTTATAGCGTAGGAAGTGATTCATTCTATGAAGGGCAGACATACTAATGTGCAATGGATGGTTGTTAAAATTGATTTGGAGAAAGCCTATGATGGTGTGTGTCAAGAATTCATTGGTGCCTCTCTCCAAGCTTTAGGTACACTAGACTTTCTTAAATGAGTAATTATGTAACACCTAGTTACTCGAATTAACTTGGGATTTTGGGAAAACTAGGATTTAATTGAACAGACTAAGAAATTGTCAAGCTCTGGTGGGAGATTAGAAAATTTAGTGGCTAAAATGCGAATAGTTGGATATCAATTTTGGTCTGATTGGGATGGAACTGGTTGGTTCCAAAGTGGGAGGCAAAATGATTAAGAATGGATGGTGGATATGGCCGATGAAGACCGTGCCTGAGGAGTATATATATCTTAAGTGAAGGCAGAATTTTATGATTTCGGTTGATAGATTTTCTTCTCTCCTTAGCATCTTCTTCTTCAGTCGTCCTGAAGAAAAAAGAGGATGCGGATAAGGGGGCTCTACATGTGGCGGTAAAGGAGTGAGTTTAAGGTTGGTAATGGGGATATGGAGAAGCTGGTAAGTCACATTATATTCCTTTGTGATTAGGTATTGAAGAAAGAAGTAGAATAAGACTATTAAAACTTTTATATAATTTAATATTTCTGAGTTTTTAAGAATCTACACTATGGGCTTAACCACAACATGGTTGTTATGTTTAGTCGCCAGGACAAAGGAGGCTTTAGTGTTTGGACTAGCTAAGTTGTCAAGGATAAGAAAACAAGGTGAGTATCTGCACTTGGTTTTTTTATTGCTAAATGCTGCTATGAGAAATTTCCATGTTTATGCTGCTCATATTAATAGATGAACAATGAATAATTATCTAGGGTAGTGCATTGTATAATGATATCTAGCATGATATGCATGATTAGTGTATGCATGGTGAAAGGGGAGACTAACAATGGGTTAGACAAAGTAAAGAAAGGGAAAATGGGTGATTCTGTCAGATATCGCCATACGATATTGCAAAGTGTAAACCATGATGGATGAAACTCTGGGCCTTGTAGAGGGGACACTATAGTGTTCGAGCATCAATGTATAAGATGGTGAAATTAAGGGATGGATGGAATAATAAGGGAAGATTAAAGATAATGGCTAGGCCACGAGTTCGAGAGAAAGCTATACACCAAAAATGAGTACGACCATAGTTGAAAGATGTTATGACATCATGATGGAAATGTGCAAGACCATGGTTGAAAAGACACTATGGCATCATGGTAAACAAGACCGAGACCATAACTGAAAGAAGTTATGACATCCTTTGATAGTCTTCCGAGACAATAAACATAGTTGGAAGATGTTATAGCATCAGATAAGGATTTGATGATAGATTAAGTAAGACATTAGTTGAGAGATGTTATGACATCATACATAGTCTGTTGGGACATTAAATATGGAGTAGTTTGTCGGGACATTAAACACAGGGTAGTTTGCTAGGACGTTGAATATGGAAGCTGGGGTGTGCAAGGTCAAGTTCGGCTATGGCAACGAGTAAAGGTCCGTTAGGACAAAGAACCCGGAAGTAGTCAGCATGAGGAAAAGAAAATTTAGGCATAGCTCAAGTAGAGAGTAATGGGGTGGGTGAAAATGGTATGCTTGGAAACTAGGTACGAGCTCTCAAGTTTGGCTAATAAGCCAAGATTGATGATGACCATGAGATGTTCAAGCGGAACCTAAAACTAAGAATCCACAGGTAAGATGAGGCATTTAATGCATGGTAGGTCCACTAAGGACCACTAGAAAACATTGATTGCCCAAATGGTCAAGTAGAGAAATTTAATGTTATATTTTCCCTCACTTATATTAGGTATGCAAAAGAGTTTCAAGCAAATTAACCTCGAGGATACAATGAAGCCGATGACTATTTATATTTGGCACTGACTAGAATAGTTTACTAAGCACTAAGCAATGTATAACAAGAAACTCAATTTCTACAAAGAACTTCTATAATAATACTTTATAGAATAATTTAATAATATTGAAAGAATGGAGGAATGATAGAAAGAACATTAGAACTTTTCGGTGTGATTTCTAAATGAAATATCATTCCTATTTATAGGAATTTTCATGTCTCTTCATAAATACAACTTTCAATAGGTGTCTTTTCTGAATAATAATTTTTTTAAAAAGACACATAATTAATCGTTTGATATTATAACTATTCAACTAATATTGTTTGAATAGTTATAATTCTTTTTAAAAAATCAAGTGATATAACTCTTGACCAATTACCAAAAGATTTATCTTTTGATTAATTACACCCATTCATTTATAGCTATTGGATCAATATAAATATTTGAAAATGTTCCAACAATCTCCCCTGCAGTTTTAAAGTATTTCAGTTCTACAACCCTCTATTATCCATAATTATAGAAATTTATCCTCAATTTTAATATATTTACATTTTAGTCCTTATGTTCAAAATTAATAATTAAACTTTACAAACTAGTCCTTTTTCATATCTAAGCTTAAAATCTAACCAAATAACACCAATAAATTCAAGAATTCACCAGGAAACATTTTGAAACTTTGGCAGTTTCTAAAAATAAAACACCAGATAGCTAAATCGAGCTACCACGATCTTAAAAACATAAAAATTACAATAAAAAGACTTGTATACTTACCTATTTTGAAGGACCGGATTCTAAACTCAAAACCCCAATTTTTCCTTCTTGTTTTCGTGGAGAAGACAAGTGGAGAATGAAGAAATAATGTATTTTTTCTTTTCAGTTTTTACTTATATACATAGTTTTATACTTATTTAATCTAATTTAATTAGTTAATTATAAAATTAATTAATCAATTATCATTTGACATTATTGGAACGGTTCAATTGCTCAATTGGTCCTTCAATTAATTATAATTTCATAGAGATTAACTTTTACCTTTTTTACAATTTAGACATTATACCTTATTTAGTCACTAATTCAGAAAAATTACTTATTAAAAATTTAATTCACCTATATAATAACTCCGTAAAGGGCTCAATTTATGAAAACAAGGTCCCGATACATTATTTTCTAACACCACTGACTTTAGGGTCATTACACTTGTACCTTAATAAATTATTAATTCAATAAAATTTCTAAACCAAAATTCAATATAATTAAAAAACTCGTAAATATTAAATAATAATATTTATAAACTTATTCGTTAGAAATGGGGTTTTGAAACCATCATTTTCCAAAACCACTGAGAATTGGGTTGTGACAAGACCAGCCAAAAGGGTTCGTTGTCATCGTATCTTTTTTTCTTTAGCATGGAATGAATTAGACTCAATATTCATGTTGCGATTAATAATGACAAGTGGTGCCCTATTTGGCTCTCTCGATCAGGTTTGGCTTTATCACTCCTCTTATGTAGATGATTTAGTCATTTTTTGTAAAGTAGACATGCAACACGCTTGTCTACTTAAAGAAATATTAGAGAATTTCTGTGTTTTTTCTGGCCATCGAGTTAATGCTTTGAAAACTAATATTTTGTGTTATTGCAACACGCTGAGTCCTTTTGACTATACTCAGTTATTACATGCAGTCCATGATGAAACATAAGGGAATTTGTGAGGAGATAGAGTGTATGGTTTGACAATTTATTTGGGGTTCCTAGAATGGTAAAAGGAAGATGGCTCAGTTAGTTGGGAATCTGTTTGTCAACCTCGCTCATGTGGTGGTCTTGATTTTAGGCAGTTGAGGGATCAAAACACCTCTTTTATGTTGAAACTTGACTATAATATAGCCTCAACATCCAATGCCTTATGGTTCGTGTCTTACGCTCGAAGTATAGTATAAAGGAGGAAAAAATAGAGATTGGATTCTGGGGTACAATCGTTATTTGGGGCAGTGTTCAGTCTCTGATGCCGAATTATGAGGTAGTCTGGATGGTCTGGTTCTTTTTTAAGGCAGCGGGTAACAGAGGGTGATGATTCAAATTGATTTCTTAGAGGTGGTCATGGTTCTCCAATACACTCCATTGGTAGCATCGAGTTCTACTTTGATCAGGCCATCAACTTTTGATGCATGTCACCTATAGGTGTTCAATGATCCTCCTAGAGAAACGATAGTAATCATTTACTTTGATAAAGCAAGTGGTGTTTTTGCTCAATTTAATATAATTTAATTCAATTGTTTTGTTTCTTTACACACACATAAAAAAAAAGGAATTTTATTATCAATTGATTGTCATATTTTGTGTTAATTACTTTTATGAGTAATTCACTTTTTTCTCCAAAACATTATTAATTTTATTTTATGGATAATTATTTTGTTCACTGTCAATAACATAAAAAAACTCCACAAACAAATTTAAAATAATACTAAATATCCTTTTGATTTATTTAATTATTATTTTATTATACGTTAAAAATAAATAACTCTATTCTAAACCCATTTGTGAAGTACTTTTACTCCAACGAAAATGAATAGAATAATAATCCTTGTTTTATTTTGAAAAATATGGCCTTAGACTTCAATATGTCAAAAATTCTTATCTATCTGTCTGCTTTTGATTTGTGAATTGTTTAGCATTTAATATGGTTGAGATGAGTTGATTGGTTGATTATTTTTGGAATGAGAAGGAAACTAGACCATATGCCTAGCCAAAGAAATATTAATTGATAAAATAAGAAGGGAAGTGTGAAAGCGCGTTTAATTGACCACACTTTCGCATTCTCTCCAAAAATAGTTTATTTCCTTAAATTTAAAAAATGATATATTTTTTCGGAATTTAACATCCTTGGCATATAAATATATGGTTAGAGGTATAGTTGTGTGTATATTAATATATATTATTAAAACTAACAAATTAAATTATAAAAATAAATGATATTAATACATGTTAGTATCATAATAAAAAGAAAACAAGAGCTATTTATTGACTAATCAACGACAACAACTGCATGTGCAGTGCAGCTGGTTTGGATGTCAAAGTTTTATTTGAATATATCCATCTTCTTGTGAGACGCGTAAGACTCGTTCATTTATTAAATTTGACGTTGAGACTTTTTCCGAAGCAATGGAAAAAACCAATCACAAAATCATTTAATTTGAGTGAAATAAAATTTTGATTTTTTATGGCAACTTCATTTATTGGGTTGCAGCTTTACACCTCAATTTCAATTATACTTTTTAGGCCAACTTGGAAAGCTATTAATAAAATTAATCTGAAGGGAGGATACCTTTATATATATATATTAAAGAAAGATAAAAATATAAAATAACCCAAATCATTCTAAAAAGAAAACATTACCCAAATCAAATTATTTTTTTATTTTTTATTTTTATTTTTTGCGCAATGAGAGGAAAGATCCCATACCTGGGAAACCGGGAATGAGCCATATTTGAAACAAGCACTATGGGTTCATGTGTACGACCCGGACCCACCGTCTAAACAGCTTGGCGCTGGTATCCTTTGACATCTAGGCCGACAAGCCCTGAGCTTCCCTATAAATACCATTTGCCAATCCAACCCTCCTTCACCAAGCAACAACAACAGCATTAGCCTTCCACTAATATCTTCCATCTCTCTTTGAGTTCTCCAACACATCAAATCATGGTGTTATCTAAGACAGCATCTGAAACTGATGTCTCAGTTCACTCCACTTTTGCCTCTCGTTATGTCCGAACCTCACTGCCCAGGTTCAAAATGCCAGAAAACTCCATACCAAAAGAGGCTGCGTATCAGATCATCAATGATGAACTGATGCTTGATGGCAACCCAAGGTTGAACCTTGCCTCTTTTGTTACTACATGGATGGAGCCTGAATGTGATAAGCTTATAATGGACTCCATTAACAAGAACTACGTTGACATGGATGAATACCCTGTCACCACTGAGCTTCAGGTACATATGTATATAGATCTCAACTTTTTCTCATTTCTTCTTTAGATTTCATTTGTATGAACAAGAGACCCAAAAGATGTTCTTGTTTTTGCCCCTATATATCAAGAAAAAATTTTAAGTCTAAACACTTGAATGGTCAGTTTTACCATTGTAATCTATGAATGAAACATGATCCGAATGGTTGATTTTGATGCAGAATCGTTGTGTGAACATTATAGCACATCTTTTCAACGCACCATTGGGAGAGTCAGAGGCAGCAGTTGGTGTGGGAACAGTTGGGTCATCGGAGGCAATCATGTTGGCTGGCCTTGCTTTCAAGAGAAAATGGCAAAACAAGCGTAAGGCTGAAGGCAAACCATATGACAAGCCCAATATCGTGACTGGAGCCAATGTTCAGGTTTGCTGGGAGAAATTTGCAAGGTACTTTGAAGTGGAGTTGAAAGAAGTGAAGCTTAGAGAAGGGTACTATGTGATGGATCCTGTCAAAGCAGTGGAAATGGTTGATGAAAACACCATCTGTGTAGCTGCAATCTTGGGTTCAACCCTCAATGGAGAATTTGAAGATGTCAAGCTTCTAAACGATCTTTTAATTAAAAAGAACAAAGAAACTGGGTAAACATATCATATCTTTTTCCAGAGACCTAAACTTGATAATAATCTGAAATTTGAGGTGCTAAGTTTCATATATTAATCACCTTTTTTTAAATCTCTTTGTGCAGATGGGATACCCCAATTCATGTTGATGCAGCTAGTGGTGGATTTATTGCGCCATTTTTGTACCCAGAACTTGAGTGGGACTTTAGGCTCCCCCTTGTGAAGAGTATTAATGTTAGTGGGCATAAATATGGTCTTGTTTATGCTGGAATTGGTTGGGTTATCTGGAGGAGCAAAGAAGACTTGCCTGAAGAACTCATTTTCCACATTAACTATCTTGGAGCTGATCAACCAACTTTCACTCTCAATTTCTCTAAAGGTCACTTTTCCAATCCAATTTCCTTCATTCGCAAACTAACCACACTTTTGTTTTTGCCCAGTTCCAATATGTATATATATATCTCTAAACCAACACTGAAATTGTGTTATGTTTGTCTGCAGGTTCTAGCCAAGTCATTGCTCAGTACTACCAACTAATCCGTTTGGGATATGAGGTGAGAACCTATTTAAGGCCTTTAACTTTAAAATCTATTCAATTTTGTCAGATGATCTGCTGTTATACATACATATATATACATTTACAGAGAGATTTAAGCCCCATACTTGTGATAGAGAGATTTAAGTTCCTATGATATGCATATAGAGACTTGAGCCTAATTCATTTTATAGAGCAATACTATGCAAGTTTGGTGCGAGCTTGCACAAATTAAATCTAGTAGTAATATGATAAAGCGTGTTTGAATTACAGGGATACAGAAATGTGATGGAGAACTGTCATGAAAACGCCATAGTCCTTAAAGAAGGATTGGAGAAAACAGGGCGTTTTAACATCGTGTCAAAGGACAATGGGGTTCCACTGGTGGCCTTCTCCCTCAAAGACAACAAGCGCCATGACGAGTTCGAGATATCGGAGATGTTGCGTCGCTTCGGTTGGATCGTGCCAGCCTACACCATGCCAGCCGATGCACAGCACATCACTGTGCTCCGTGTTGTGATCAGGGAGGACTTCTCCCGCACCTTAGCCGAGCGTCTCGTCATTGACATCCAAAAAGTGCTCCATGAGCTCGATACCCTCCCTGCAAAGGTCAATGCCAAACTGGCTATGGCTGAAGAAGAGGAGGCCAAAAGTGGCACCGTCGTCAAGAAGACTGCTATTGAGACCCAAAGGGAAGTTGCTGCTTTCTGGAAGAAATATGTCAGTGAGAGAAAAATTAACAAGAACAAAATTTGTTAGAATTTGTTTTCTAACCCCCCCCCCCCGGCCCCGCTTCCCTTTTTCCTTTTAATTTTTAGTTTTTGTTTCTCGCCATGTTTGTTTTCCCCATTTTTTTCAAGCTTCAGCATGTTGAGGAAACTAGCTTAAAGACTACCAATGAATGCATTTGAATCGAACCTTTCGTGTACAATTCTATTTTATTTTGGAATTCTGAATCTCATTAAGAGATTTAGACTTCAATAAAGTTAATGTGATGTTGAGGTATTTATGCATTAATAGAATATTTTTATATTATATTACATTTTAATTAATTTTTTCATTTTTTGAACTTTAATTATATTTTTATATTTGGGTCTGAATTTGTCAATTAATGGGTTTGAATTTTTTTTTTTGTGCAAGTTAGTTCTTGAACTTCGCTAGTGTTCCCTAATTAAGAGCTAAACTTTTTTTTGTCCAAGTTAGTTCATGACTTAATAATTGTTTTCACATTGGGGTTTAAACTTTTTTTGGGTCTAAATTAATTCTTGATATTTCTTTGAAAACCCTAAAGTTTAGGCCCAATATGTAATAATTTATCAAGTCCAGGGACTATTTTGCGAAAGTTGTGATTTAGCCCTATACTTTAACTGGTCATTTTTAATCCATGTGCTTTTCGAATTATAAAATTCAGTCCTCTTGTAACACCCTATACCTGACCCAATCACTAGGTCCAAGTTATGGGATGTCATATTCGTTGCCAGAGCAACTACAATTAATTTCATATGCAATGCAACTATTTATACCTGTAAATAAGTATATACACATCCATAATATGATACATAATCATTTTCAAGTCTTATACAAGCTTATGAAAGCTTTTCTGCTAACCCGAAGTCAAATTAGGACCAAATTATAAAGTTTGTAAAATATCGGGTTGATGTCGCGACTTTAAGGTTCCTCGCGACGCAACTTACAGAATAGGTCTTGTTGCAACGTGATTATCTGTTTGCAAATGATCCAAAATGGTGCCAACTTGCAAATCACATTACCATTCACTTTTCCAACCAAAACAAACCAAATCACATTACCATTCACTTTTCCAACCAAAACACATCTCCAATAGGTTCAAATCTAAACAATAATGCCTTTTATATATATATATTTGCAATACAACCTTTTCATCATTTCCATTCAATAAATAAGCTAATTTCATGATGCTAACCATTTAAAACATTTGACATATATACATACTCAAATAAGCCATAAACATAGCATCGTTTCATGCATTTCTAACCTAGTGACAAACTCAAATAGACAGTCCAACCATTTGACCATTTCCAAGATGCCAATTCTAGCTTCAAATATGAACATGATCATATATTATACCAAAAAAAATACTCAATCTAAGTACATGACATATGTTTAACAAAACTGGACTATACAAACTTTGTTGAGTTGAAGATCACTGGCTGGATGTTGGAATCACTTATTGTAACCTCAAGATTCACCTATACCTGTGCACAGAATAAACAAATTGTACGTTGAGCAATAAAGCTCAATGGTACTTCCATGATTCAAGTCAATTAAGCAATTACAACATTATACATATATATATACATATAACATCCTTTATGAACATCTATTAATCAACCAAAACATTTATCATTCATGTATCAAAATCAAGATTATACACGAATTCAATTAACTAAATCATAACCTTCATCATAAAAATAAATGTAGCATATACTAACAATTCAATTCCAAACCGAATCCATTGATTCTTCATGTTTTCATATTGGCCCTCCAGGCTTGTATAACCAGTTCGCATGATCTATCACATGCTATCGATATTCATATATCACAATTCATCTTTGTATCACCAAATCATATTATCAATCCAATTTGTGTATCATTTATTCAATTTATACTTTATATCCCTATTAACTTGACTCAGACTTAAACGGATACGCAGATTCCAACCAACACACCAATTTGGCACCCAATGTCACATCGAAACGCCTGGAGTATATAGATTCCACCCAGTGCTCATTGGTATAACCGAAGTAAAAGTTGTGCCCAAAACTCATCAAAACATCCGAAGGAAAATGCACCCAACGCTCATCGACATATAATCGACGTAACCTATACTCAATCTATTCTATGATATGCTAACTATATTCAACTCTGTCCGAACAATTAATAGGGTAACCAATTTTCCAATTTCATCATATAGTTTAATTTAATATTCCATCTTTCTCAATTCATTATCATATCATATAACACATTTCAATTCAATTCAATTCATATCAAATATCATATATCAATTAAGTAATTCTACTTTCTATTCTATTCATTTCAGTCCACTATCTCTATATTCAATCTTAATCATAGCAATTCAATTCAAACGACCATTATCAACTCACCTCAATACCACATTATGCAAAATATCATGAATATGCAATACTTAGATTGATCTTGAATCATAGAAATACAAACCAAAATAACACGTCACTCGTTGTCGGCTTTCGTTTTTCCTTTTCCTTTCAACGATCCAACGTCATCTTTAGCTATGAATGATAATTCAACAAATAAAAAATATCAAATTTCATCCAATTTATGTTCAAATACAAAGCCAAACATATTTTTTTATTTTATTCAATTTAGTCCCTAAACTCAGGATTTGGATAACTTTCGATATATAACTTCGGATTAAAATCCAATTTCACATTTACTCATTAGGGGCCTATACTTTCTATTCCTAACATAATTTCATAAGATTTTTTCATTTTATTTAATTTGGTCCCTAATGTAACAAAGTTAACGACTAAGCTTATTAAGCTTTACAATTTAGTCATTTTCATAATTTAAGCTTAATTTTTTATCAATCTCAAGTCTAATTCTTCATTTTCTCAACAATGGGAACTTATCAAAATTTCAACAATTGAACAAATTGATACATGGTCTAGCTAAATCAAGCTTACATGATCATAAATCTATAAAAATCAAAGAAAAATGGCTTAAGGACTTGCTTGAATTTTTAGTCGAATGTTAAAGGGTTTCGAAGCTTTCTTATTTCTTTTGGATATGGAGGACGGTGGTTGAAGGATGAACATGATGACTTTTTCATCTTTCTCCACTAAATTTTACTTATATGATTAGATTAGTTTATTAATTAAACTTAATTAATTATTTTAATCTTAGTTAATTATTCATTTATCATCAATTAATTAATTCTAATGAAATCCACCACCATCATCCACTAATATATATTTTAAATAGGTTTATTAACCATTTCAATCCCTTGGATAATTTCTATCTAGGTCCCTAAGCCTTTTCCTACTTAAAACTTTATAGTTATTAGCCTTTTACAATTTAGTCCCTAAGCCTTAATTAACCACTTTTTCAGCTAAACTACTTAACTGAACTTCCATATATTTTTATACTAACTTCATAATTATTCCTATTTAATATTTATGGACTCGGTTTACAGAAATGAGATTTTGAAATCTCATTTTCTGACACCACTAGAAACTGGGTTGTTATACCTCACCAAACTATAAATGTTAAATTCAGTAAGTTCTACTATGTCCAAAATTTGATGCAACTAATATTTTGTCATATGTCTAACACCATGTCAACTTGTTATTTCTAGATACTACTCACAAAAAATCCAATTAATGGATTAACAACAGTTATTTGCGTCAAGATTGAAATTTCAAAATTCAAAAAGTATAAGGACTTGGAATGATCCAATTGGATAATATGGACTAAGCCTACAACTGTATGTATAGTACAAAACTAGTAATTGAATTTAACCAAATCGATTTAATTGCTACCGTCTAAGTTAGGACTAAAATTTCAAAATTTGAAAAATACAAGGACTAAAATTAACAAAATAAAAAAATTATAAGAACTAAATTGATCAAATTAAAGTATAATGATTAAAAATCCATAACTTTCACAAAGTGCGGGGACTACTTACAAGTTTACCTTGATTTAATTGAGTGGTATTTAATATAAAATTGAACATCACTTGCAATCTTTCATTATCCTATTGGCATAAATGTTTAGTATATAATTAAACATATGCCTAGATTACAAAGGTTGATATCTTATCACTTCAATTTTTCACAATAACTAAATGCTAATATTATTTAATTTAATAATTTAGGCTTAGTTTTTAACTGTTGTTGTAGTTGAAATGTGTTTTTGAAAAGAGTTGTGAGAAAATATTATGAAAAAGTGTGGTTTGTTAATTTCAAATGTTTTCCATTATTGTAAAAAATGATCGTGGAAAGTTAAAATTTTTGTTTTTAGACATGATGTTGGAAAGTAAAATTTTAGTTCAACCATTTAAATTAATATAATGATACATGAAATATAAATTTTAAATACCTTTTAAGTAATTAGTATAAATTATTTTTAAAATTAATGGTACACAAAATATTCTAAAATTTTAAGTATAATGATAAATGATATTTAAATAATTTAAGGGTAAACTACACCCAAGGTCACTAAACTATTAATAAGTTTACATTTTGGCCACTAAACTTCAAAAAGTTACAAAATGATCACTGAACTATTCAAAAGTGTTCATTTAAGTAACTAAACTATTTGAAAGCTTTTATTTAAGTCACTGAGTTGTTAAGGTTATTTTTAAAAAAAGTAAGACTAGTGAGCTCCAAGCGACGATTCGACGATTAGTACGACAGATTAGTACCCATTGACGAGTAGAAGAACATACCTTAGATCCAAGTTGATTTGATAGTCAGTGTTGGAGACTGAAGAAGAAAACTGTTTGGATTTTGATTTGTGAATCCGTAACCTTTGTTTTATGAAAAAAGAATTGAACTGTAGAAGAGAAAGGAGTGAGAGCTTTCAGTTGATGCAGGTTGATACATGCATGGATGGGGGTGAAATTTATTAAATTCCAATCACCAAAGCTGCCAATTTTCAGGCTTGAGAAATCAGCAAACTTGCGACGACTTTTTGGATGGGATCTTGGCATTTCTGGGTTGAGATGACTGCATGGAGTTTGAATATCTATCTCTTAGATCCGAAACGCATTTTGAATCACTCGATTTTGAGTTCAAGAACTCAAGTTATGACCGTTTAAGTGAAGACTGCACGAGCAGAATTTCTGAACGGGATTATGATGGGAATTACAAATTTCGGGCTTTTAATTCGAGTTTAAATCATATTGGGTTCAGATTTTAGGCTTAATTTTTATTACGAATTTTTTATAATTATAAAGTATTTTAAGTTATTTAGGAGTTTTATGTTAATAAGAAAGTTTAGTTTAAAACTATTTCTTGTTTAGATTAAATTAGAGTTCTAGTATACTTAAGAGTTTTATTTAGATTTATTATGTAAAAATTCATTTTGATTTTTATAATTATGTAAAATTCTTGACTCATTGTTGGAAATTCTTATGGATGACCATGCATATTAAAAGTAAGTTACAAGTTATTTTTTACTTGAACACTCATGTGCCTAATATTTCTTTGTCTAGTGTTGATGGTTTGTTTTTAAAGAAGAGATACTTGATCCATGCTGATTTGGGATATCAAAATCATATCTTTGATTCTGGAGATAGTTTTGGCGCACAAGAAAGCTTAGGTAAGTATTTTATTTATTTTATTTATTCTAATCCCTTTTCTTTCTATGCAGCTAAAGATTTGAGGACACATCTTTTTTAGGACGGGGGGAATGATGTGAGTCTCAAGTCACAATTTCAGACCCATGAATATGATAGGTTCACACTACCTGAAGGCCTAACAACAATGTCAAAGGTTAAGCAAATCAAATCAGGATTCGATCAAAAACAAGATTCGAGGACGAATCTTTTTCAGGAAAGGGAGAATGATACATGCACGGATGGGGTGAAATTTATTAAATTTCAATCACTAAAGCTGCCAAATTTCAGGCTTAGGAAATTAGCAGACTTGCGATGACTTTTTGGATGGGATCCTGACATTTTTGGGTTAAGATGTCTCATGGCGTTTGAAGATCTATCTTTTAGCTTCGAAACGCATTTTGAATCACTTGATTTTGAGTTCGAGAGCTCAAATTATGACCGTTTTAGTGAATGCTGCGCGAGTAGAATTTCTAAACAAGATTATGACGGGAATTACAAATTTCAGGCTTTTGATTCGAGTTTAAATCATATTGGGTTTGAATTTTAGGCTTAATTTTTATTATATATGAGCTCAATATTATATTTATTAGTTCTTATTATTATTTTATTATTTTATTTCAAATTTCTTATAATTATGAAGTATTTTAAGTTATTTAGGAGTTTTATGTTAACAAAAAAGTTTAGTTTAAAACTACTTCTTGTTTAGATTAAATTAGAGTTCTAGTATATTTAAGAGTTTTATTTAGATTTATTTAACTAGCTTATATATAGGCTTTTGCATTGTACACAATTCATACAATTCATTATTATTCAACTTCTTTTTTGAGTTTATAAATTCTCTTTGAGTTTTCTTTTCTTAAGAATTTCTCTTGAGGTTCTTTTAGAAGAGTTTTAACAATCTTTTTAGATTGTGGGGATCATCTTCAAACTTTTTCTTACCAAGTTTTCTATCTTGGAAGGGAAATTAAAGCCGCTTGAAGGGGGCCATGGATTCTTAGTGTTTCCAAGGCTTCTTAGGACTTCCACATGCCACGTTCTATCTTTCCATTTATCTTCTTTATTCACTTCCTTATTATTCTAAATTTTAATTTATTATTTTATTTTAGGTATTTATTTTAATTGTTTTGTCTGTTTTGGATTCAATTTCGTTTCAGGTTGTGTCAAAATCTAAGTTTCTTTCTAAACATCTAGAGCCCTAAGTCAAATTTGCGACTTTGACAAACTTTACGATCCGCTTCCACATTCATCCACATCATTCTTTATCACAGGTGGTGCAAATAGAAAATGTCATACAACAATGATTTTAACAACTCGATGATTTAGATGAAAACTTTAGAATAGTTCAGTGATCATTTTGTAACTCTTTAAAGTTGAATGATCAAGACGTAAACATACTAGTAGTTTAGTGGCTTTTGGTGTAGTTTATCCATAATTTAATACAATGATACATAAAATATAAAAAATCTAAAATTTTATATACATTTTAAATATTAGGATAAATAAGGGTATTTTGATAATTCCACTTCAAAATGCAAAAGTCAAAAGCCAAAAGTAAATTTTTTATACAAAACCTAGAGCTACTAATAATCCCTTCTCAACTTTTAAATAGAAGTATAAAGCGTATTTAAGTGCGCTTAAATCAACATCCTCTTACTCAATGATACTACTTAAACTAAAACTCAATTAGCAAAAACCAAAAACCAGAATCACTTAAATCTCAATTTTTGCGTTTAAGTAGAAAAACACTTTCAAATAGTACTTTTAACTAAAGCGAAATGTTGTTCATTCTTTTTAAGATTGAAAAGTTCTTTTGAAATGGGGCTTATTACAATTTATTAACCATAACTTAATCAATGAATTTAGTTATGGTCTGTTTGAAAATTTAGATTTCAATTATTTTGTAAATGGTAAGAATGTAATGAATAAATTTGTTGAGATTGAATCTAATAAATATTAAAAATATATATATGAATTTGTTAAATCAAAAAATATTTTAAGATTTTTAAATCATTATTTTAATAAATTCATAAATTTAAAAAATAATAATAAACATTATATTTTAGAATAATTTACCACTCAATTTATACTATTTTTAAAATTTAAATCCAAATTACTAAATATTAGCTCTGCTGCCCTGAAATATTCGTGAAGGTGAGATTGGATGTAATAAAGACTAGAAGGAAATTATTACCCTTGGCTCACTTGATCGATGGGCACCACTAACATATACAATAGTGGATCAAATTATTGAATGACGCCAAAGTCTCCATGTTCACACTAATTTTTCATGCCACCTACCCTAAGGCAATATAAAGAAGGGAAGAACATTCTTATAATGAACCAGAATCTATGAAAATTAGCAATCGATCGGCAATCCTTTTATATAGTGGAAGCATTTAAAATTGGTTAAAAAATAATTACATTTTGAATAAACTAAGGAGGAAAACGATGATGATGATGAATCCGCAAGATTGTCTTCCACAATCTACCACAACCAACCCACTAAAACCCAAATCCCACCACCCCACAGTCCTTTTTTTTAGTATTATATATGTTGCAACGTTGGTATGTATTAGGCATTCATTGTTTGAATTTTCTGCAAATTGGGTGTTGAAAAGTTTGTTTAGCAGAGATGGGTTTTAGCTTGAAAGCTTATTTCCTTGTTGCACTGGTTGTGTTTGATATAAGTTGCATGGTGTTCATTAAGGATGTTGAAGCAGCTGGGGAGTGTGGACAGACTCCAATTAGGTCTGCTGCGGTAAGTTTAAGCCCATGCTTAGGAGCGGCTGGGAACGCAAAGGCAAAAGTTCCGCCTGCTTGCTGCTCCAAGGTTGGTGCCTTACTTAAGGCTTCTCCGAGGTGCCTTTGTGCTATTTTATTATCACCATTGGCAAAGCAGGCTGGAATCAAGCCTGGGATTGCCATTGGCATTCCTAAAAGATGTAACATTAGGAACAGGCAAGCTGGAAAAAAATGTGGAAGTAAGTAGCCCTCCTCTTTTGGTCTTTTTAACTTTTATCTTTAATTTAGGTAAACAAGATCGAGACAAAGTTGAAAATATTGATATTTGAATTGCATTTGATTTTTACGTTATGAATCAATTTAACTAATTTTTGAGTTTTAAATAAATTTATAATGCATTTGGGGTAAAGAGAGATGATGGGGATCTTTGTGACTTTGTGGTGGGATTCCGAGCTTAAGCCTCTAAGGTATTTGCATAAGCCTTCTAATCCCTCTAAAGCAAAACTCCGTAGACTAAAATCTACTTCTCATCTGCCCAAAAGTCCTTTTAAGAAGCTGTCATTTTGCTCTAAAATGAAATGCGTTCTCCTTTACTTTTTAATGAAAAGTGCTTTTTTAACTAAAAGCTCATCTCAGCCGGGTTGAAGAACGGACCCTAAAATGAGTGGGCTTGACACCATTACCCATACCCACTGACACTGATTAACGTCTTATTTATATTGGTGAATGTACCTAAGAGGTCCTTCTATAATAGGGACTTGATCAAAATAGTCTTTCTACTATTAAATAGATCAATTTAATCCATGTACTATTAAAAGAAAATCAAATAAGGCCAAATTGGAATAGAGCTAACATTTCCTGATTGAAAAATATCACTTACTGTTTGACAGAGTTAATGTTTATAAAATTTTTAAGGTTATGTAAATATTTTTTTGTATAAATTGATCTGCAATTGAAAGATAATATTCAAGATATTTTTTATACAGTAATGTTAATTGTGTTGTAATTTGGACTTATTTAATTCTTTTTAACATTATAAGGACTAAATTTATTCATTTAATAATAGAGGGACTAATTTAATCTAATTCCTATATTATAGAGACCTCCCTAGTTCATTAAGCTATTTATATCTATACTTTTTAAAAAAAATTATATAAAATCTAAAAGAATTTACACATGTGGTTAGATGGAGATCTCTAAAACTTCAACTTTGTCATTTCAATTAAGTCTCATTTCTTACATAATACTTTTATAAATATAGATTTTACATAACTGTGACATAATCTAGTATTAAGAAAAATGAATAAAAAACCCTCAAACTTTATAATTTTATTAAAGTTTGTACACTTTTATTAGACTCGTATAATAATGTTATTTACTATTGCACCCAATAATTGTTGGGGAACAAACGGTCTGGATCCTAGACATAAACAGAAAAATGGACATGAAGGATGCCCAAAATAATTTGATGCGTATTTAAACTAAACCTTACTCTAAATAAATATTTTATTTAATATAATAGCTTATATGGGCTTATTTAAGAAAAGTAATAAAGGTCAGAGGCCATTATAACAATTCAACCGAAAGAAAAATGTAACTAATGCATTATTAATATCAATTAAACTCTGAAATAAACTAAGCCTTAATAGATGTTTAAGAAATGAAAAAAATTAAATCAAGCTTTCTTCCTCAGTTGTTTTACTCGATGAGCTACCAAGGAAACTGAATCTTAAGGCTAACAAATACAGTTTTTGTGGGATTTTGCAGGCTACACAGTCCCATGAGACAAACTAATACCTTATACAAGAAGAGAAGAGAGAGCTAATAAATAAACAAGTGCAGCATTGCATTTGCATGGTCATTGCTGATTCATCCTTCCAAAGCAATTGTTTATGTCTTTTTTAATGTAATCTTCAGCAGCTAAGTTACATTATCATCTTAATTGAGCAAATGCTATTTTTATGCTCACTTTCCATTATGTTAGTATTATTTCAAAAATAATTTCTCTTTCTCTCTCACTACCGATTTGTATTTGATATCTATTAATGTTCCTGACTTAGACAAAACTGTCCAAAGCCCAAGCTATTTATCTGACTCAAAAAGTTTGACCCATCTCAACCAGGCCTTACACAAATTCTTTTACAATTCAAAGCTAATTTATCTAAAAACGCTGAAAAAAAATCAATTCAGAAATTAGTCCTTTTTTTTTTCTTGTTGAAAATTTATCGATTTATGTTGTTTTTTAAGGAAAAAAAAATGCGTCCTACAATGCGCGATTAAAATAACCAAGTGTTATATACCGGCTAATGTTTTTATTTGAATTGAAGTCCCAATAGGACAACTTGTTAAAGTAAATGAAAGTAATGCATGCTTGAAGCATGATATAGTGTGGAGGTGGGTGCTCTTGAAGAGACTTGAGACATAACTTATTATAAAACTCAAGAAAAAATTCAAGTACCTGGAACTGAACATGATGAAAATAAAGAGATCTAAATAAGTTACGTCAATACAAGAAAATATGGAATCGAAATGAAAATTTTGTTGACAATGTTCTTACTTATAATATTTCTATTGAAATAGCAAAAGAAAATGAAGACATTGAGCCTAAATCTATTAAGGAATCTAAAAATAGAAAAGATTGGTCAAATTGAAAAGGTGCAATTTAAGTAGAAATGAAGTCACTCGCTAAACGTGAGATTTTTGGACCCCTAGTCCAAACATATAAAGATATAAAGCTAGCAGGATATAAATGAGTATTTGTGTGAAAACAAAATGAGAAAAATGAAGTTTTAAGATATACAGCATGACTTGTAGCAAATTGATTTTCGCAAACGCCCGACATTGATTATGAAAATACATACTCTCCTGCTGTGGATGTAATCATGTTTAGATATCTTATTAGTCTGACAGTGAGTGAAAAACTTGACATGCAACTAATAGATGTTGTTACAACCTATTTGTATAGCTCACTTAATAGTGAAATTTATATGAAAATCTCTTAAGAATTTAAAATCTTAGAAGGATTTAGAGTTTCCTAGGAAAATTATTCGATCAGATTAAAGAAATCCTTACATGGATTAAATCAATTTGGACTTATGTGGCACAATCTTAGTGGATATTTGTTGAAAGAAGGTTATGAAAATGTTCTAATTTGTCCATATGTTTTTATATAAAAAAAATTTGGATTAAATTTTGTGATAACTGTTGTTTATGTTGACGATTTAAATATTATTAGAACTCCTAAAAAGCTTCAAAATATAGTAAATTATTTAAAGAAAGATTTTGAGATGAAAGATCCTGGAAAAACAAAGTTCTGTCTCGCCCTGTAGATCGAACATTTAAAGGATGGAATTCATGTCCATCGATTAGCTTAAATAGAAAAGATCTTAAAGAAATTTGACACAGATAAAGCACATCCAGTAAATATCGTAGTGGTTGTAAGATCACTAAATGTGAATAAAGACCCATTTCGTCTTTACGAAAATGATGAAAAGTTTATTAGTCTTGAAGTACCATATCTAAGTGCCATAGGGGAATTGATGTATCTTGCAAAGAACACCCAACCTAATATAGCATTCGATGTGAACATGTTAGCAAGATTTAGTTCATCACCAACACATAGACATTGGAATGAAATTAAACATGTATTTAGATATCTTAGAGGAACCATTTCAATGCGAATATTTTATTCAAGTGATTCAAGATCTCTATTAGTTGACTTTAGTTGTTGTCTCTTCAAATCATGCAGGAATAATTGTAATGCATGAGACAAGTTGAGAGTGTGTTTGGCTAAGGTTGTTGACCTAACATATATAGAAGATATGTGATTTACTTTTGCAAAGAAATATGCCAACTATCATATATGAAGATAATGCAACATGTATAGCCCAATTGAAGGGTGGTTACATCAAATGTGACATAACGAAACATATTTTACCAAAATTATTCTTCACCCATGATCTTGAGAGGAAGACGATATAGAACTTCAATAAATTCGTTTTAGTAATAATGTGACTGATACTTTTACCGAAACATTGCCAACCACAACGTTTGAAAGACTATATACAAGATTGGAATGCATTGACTCAAAGATATATTGTGATGTTGCCATTAGGAGGAGTCTAAAACACGTTGTACTTTTTTCCTTTAATAGGAAAATCAAAATTTTGTCACATTGGGTTTTCCTAGTAAAGGTTTTTAACGAAGCAGCTTGTAATAGGAGATAGTGCTATCTTTTCCTTCATTAGGTTTTTATCCCACAAGGTTTTTCCTAATAAGATTTTAACGAGGCGCATTTTCGTTAATGGATATCGAAGGGGGAGTGTTGTAAATCCATTGATAAATGGATGTCCATATAACTCCCAAAACCCCCAAAATTCATTTTCTTGTACTTGAAAATTTTATAAGGTGCCTTAATCAATGTTGTTTGAACCAGATCAGACCAGCCAGTTAGATCGGGAATCGGTCTGGAAAATGGTAGGAACCAATATGAATCGGTTGAACCAACTAAAAACCGATGGTTGGACCAACTAAAAACCAGTTAAACTAGGGGTTTTTTTAAAATTTTTAATAATTTTTAATTAAACCGGTTAGATTGATGAACCAGTGATTTGACCGGTGGCCGTTTAAAAAATATTGGCGGTATAAATAGAGGACAAATATAAATTGTTTTTGTAGCCAAGTGAAAGTTATATCTTCCTTTCGTTTTTCTACTTTTTTCTCAATTATTCATTTTATAATTCTCTCAACTTATAATACATATATATTTCTTCGTTTAAATCGCAGTCAGAATATACTTTTTTTGAGAAAAGTTAATTATTTATTCTTAATTATTTCAATGATTATTTACGGAACATGTTGATTTAAATGAAAATGGAAGCATACAGACACTAGAAAAATAATTAACACGCAATAATACACAGACATGTTAAAATTCATATAATGCAAATGATCACCGTATCGATATGGTTAAAATATATTGCCAGTCCCTGTATTTTCTAAAAATTTAAGATTTAATTATTTTTACTTACAAAGTAAAAAATTACGTTTTGAATGTAAAAAAAATATAAATTCAATTATTAACTTTGTTAGCATTTTCCTGTTAAAATTTATAAATTTAACATATTGGTTAGGCTATTTTTATATGATTTAACATATGATTAATGAGAAAGAAATGTCAAAGTGACAAGTTTTGATGAAAACTACAAAAGGCGTTGATAATCAGACTAGGGTTTTTAATTAAAAAAGTAAGGGTTTAAATTTGAACTGTTAAAATATAGGAATTAAATATCGACTTCTGTAAGAGTGTAGGGACTAAACACCTTGTTTTAACCTGTCCATATTCTTCACACGGTTTTGAGACGCGGAAATAAACGTACAAGGGCAGTACGAAAACACGGAGCATCAGACCTCTCCTGCCCTCATCGAATCAAAGCAATAGAACTTAGAGCTATAGGGCTCATTTATATGTTGGGCTTTCCATTTTTATTGGGTCTTAAGCCCATTAAAACCCATTGACATTTTCTCATTTAATTTAATGTTAAAAGAAAAACAATATAATATAATTTTTGTGTAAATCTGTTTATAATTTAAAAATTTGAAACTATTTTATATGATATCACCAGTAATCTATAAATAAATAACAAATTTTTTTTCCTAAAAATAGAAAAAGAAAAAGAAAAAGAAAATACTTTTTAAGTTTTAAAATAATAATAGATAAAATTGATTTTATGTCCTATTAATAATGTTAGAGTTCTGACCCAAATTCTTATTAAAATAAAATACAAGTGACAAGATAGGGGGATCCATGAGGGCGAAGCCCGCAGCCCATCGTGAATCTCCAATAAGCAAGATACTGGACTAGGGTCGTAACTGGGGGTGTGGGGGCTCCGGCCCTTCGATACGGTACAGGCTACACAAGAAGAATCTGTATAAAAGTTTACTTCCTCTGTTTGATATTGATTTGAATAAGGTATTTCAACCTTACTAGATTACTTCTATTAAATGTTGATTAGAATAAGGTTTTGCTAAACCTATAAATAGACATAATCTATACTCATTGTAATCATTCGAATTCAACATAGTAAATTTCTTTCTCCTCTGCCCATGGTTTTTTCTCGAAAGAGTTTCACGTAAAATCTGTGTGTTCTATTTTTCTTTCTTTTCTTTGCGATACATTGCCATTATCGACATTTTATTTTAACAAATTCATTAAAACTTTTTCATGGGGATAGATTTAGGATTTGATTCCAATGGAAGAATTTTAAATATAATCCATAAATAAAAAATAATTTGTTACTTCTTAAATGTTAATATAATCTACTTGTAAAAAAAATATAAATTGAAGTACCTTAAGATATAACACAATTTCATGTTAGGCATCCTAAGCTATACTCTTTAATTTTTGTTAAATTGAAGTCATCGATGAAAGAATTGATCGAAAATTATTGAGTTATGTCCTTCTAGATATATGCCATCAATTAAGTCAAAAGAAAATCATCATCCATTTCATTTTGGAACATTGTCTTCACAATGTAGTAAACACTAGAAGAGTTCGTACAATATGACTAATTCTATCAATAAGAGGATAACCTTTGACTCTATTTTTTTGTATTTGCTAACACTTGACATAACTCTGCAATCATTGACAGTTTCTTTAATTCTAAGTTCTAATAGATATTAAGTTCGCTCCAATTGAATCTTCAAATGTTGCTTTTCCATATCCATAAAACCAAGTGGATAAATTATTCACTAGGTTGCAAATATCTTCAACGCAAAAAAAAAATTAAATTCAACTCGCTGGTCCAAAGCACAGCTAAGTGCCAACAACTCCAATACATTATCTCTAAAGCACAAATTAATTTCTTGTAATAGCAAATCTATAACAGAAATGAATGTATCAAATTGATAGTGATGCTCAATTGTAAGGCTATCTCTCTTGTAATAGCAAATCTATAACAGAAATGAATGTATCAAATTGATAGTGATGCTCAATTGTAAGGCTATCTCTTTGATTGCGAAACTGATGTCCATTGTTACCAATATACTTGGGAGATTTTGGAGGAGTAGATTAATATGGCCCAAATTATTGTAAGCTCAACGAACTTCATCGTATTAATTAGGAAGATATTTCCATATTTAATTTTCAAATTCTTAAATCACGCTTCATGGAAGAAACATCAAAGTAGGGCAAAACTAGGGAGGGGCCGGTAGGGGCCCCAGTCCCCTCTAAAGTGGAAAAATTCACTTTTAGCCCTTTATAATTTATAAAAATTTTAAATTAGTAATGGTAAAATTGTGCTCCCCTCAAAAAAATGATAAAATTTGATTTAATTCTTTAAAAATTATAAAGATATATACTATTAAAATGGTAAAATTACATTTTTACTATTGTAAAAATAGACATCTTAATTCTGCCCCCTCCAAAATGGCTTTTTTTCCTGATTAAAGTCATTTATTTCACCTTTAAGAGCCTTACAAGGATATTTAGAAGCTTAGGAAGAATTAAGATGAGATTGTTCATCGCTAGTCACATGAGGTTTTGAAGTTGACAGTTCATTATCACTCTCAAACTCCCTTTTCTTGATAAAAGATTCAACTTTTTTTTTATTGTTCATAGTCATATAACCTAAAATAACAAATTAAGCAAAATCATTCAACAATTCTATTGTATTAAAATTGAATCAATTATTCAATGAAGCTAACGTAAGAAACATTGAGTGTTAATCTTCAAAGATGATGATTTCACTTCAAGATAGATTATAGATTATAGATTACTTACTTAAAAATCCTCAAAGATGATAACTTCACTTCAAGTGTTAATCTTCGTATCCATATACTGTGTATGTTTAATTGATGTCTTTTCTTTTATATTTTTTAAAATTATTTTTTAAAGGTGAGAGTGTGGAGACAGGTCTAATGGAGTAAACCATTGATAACATATTCATATCCCTAGCTTAGGGAAAAGAAATGAAAAATTTTGTTTAAAAAATATTAAAATCATGTATAAACATGGGCCTAATACTTAAAAAGTAAAATGTAATTATTGGACTATAAAACATAATTTTATGTTAGTATAAAACTCCGGTGAGGAAAAATCTCTAGCACACGAACGGAACTTGAACAGCAACTAAAGAAATAGAATGAGGCTTCAAGGCGTGTATCAAGCCACTATCTTTAAGGTTATATTCGCCCCCACCTATATTTGGTGTGCAAAAGACTTTTAGGCAAATTAACCTCGAGGATACAATGAAGCTGATGACTATTTGCGTTTTGCACTGACGAGAATAGCCCACTAAACACCAAGTAATGGATAACAAGAAACTCAATTTCTACAAAGGATTTCTACAGTAATACTTTATAGAATAATCTAATAATATTAGAAAATGAAGAAAGGAAAAATAGAATGTTAGAATTTTTTGGTGTGATTTACAAATGAAATCTCATTCCTATTTATACGAAATTTCATGTCTATTAATAGAGACGTCTTTCAATAGGTGTCTTTTCTGAATAATAATGTCTTTAAAAAAATACATAATTATTCATTTAATATTATAACTATTCAAACAATATTGTTTGAATAGTTATAATTCTTTTTCAAAAATAAAATGATATAACTTTTTACCAATGACGAAACAAAAGGTTTATCTTTTGATTAATTACACTAATTCATTTATAGTTATTGGAATACTATAAATATTTAAAAATGTTCCAAACAATCTCCCCCATTTTCAAAATATTTTAGATTTGATATTATTGGAAATAAATTTGCATAAATGAAGGTGTCTTACGATTGAACCTTGACATAGTGAAAACATGTTAAAGTTAATCGAAATTGCATGGTAGACTAAGCTTTGAACCAGCTATTCCATTTGATTAATCGAACACACCTAACACAATGATTTCAACATCGGTCAATGCATAGTATCCAGGGACACTTTTATGGCCATGTGTCAGTGTCTTCTTTTCATGAGTGTTGTCAGAGCCAAGCCCTTGAGCTCCTAGAAGCGGCCACACTTCCACTCACATAGGTAGATCCCATCAAGAGTGTTCCCATAATTATAACGCTCTAACATATTTATGTTATGGGTCTATTAAGAGTACATTACTCATCCTTCCTTTATCATTACAGGTACCTATCACTTCAATCTTAGGATGGATTTATTTATAGTGCTAACAGTCACATACTAATGATGTACTTTGTCTCATTAAACTTAAGACTTAAAGCTATACCAAGCATTGAGTCGAGTTTCCATCATGGATGACTCGAATTAATGGGATTGAGTCTCATCCCTTTTGAGGTATTGTTGACTACATCTTTAGCAAGACTTTTTGTCAAAGGATCCGGCAAATTTTCACTTGACCTCACATAATTAATATTGATCACTCCATCAGAGGTTATTTGTCGAACATAGCTATGTCTTAATCTAATGTGTCTAGACTTTCCATTATATACTTGGCTATATGCCTTTGCTAGAGTAGCCTCACTATCATAACAGATAGAAATAGGTGAAATTGGCTTAGGCCATAAGGTACATCATAAATCAAATTTCTTAACCATTTTGCTTCTTTACATGCAACAGTTAATGCAATAAATTCTCCTACCATAGTGGAATCAGTAATACATGTTTGTTTTTTGGAACCCCAAGAAATGGCTCCTCCACCAAGAATGAAGATCCATCCACTAGTAGATGCATGATCTCCCAAACTTGTAATCCAACTAGCATCTGAGTATCCTTCTAAAATTGAACGATATCTATTATAACACAATCCATAGTTAATAGTTTTCTTTAAGTACCTAAGTAATCTATTCAAAGCTTGCTAATGCAAACTACTTGGATTACTTGTGTACCTACTCAGTTCCCAACAACATATGTAATATATGGTTTTGTACAAGTTATTATTTACATAAGACAACCAATTATACTTGCATATTTCAATTGATCAATTTTCCTACCAACATTAGATACTAATTTTATTTGAGGATCCATGGGTGTAGATGCTGGTATATAGTTGAAAAGATCAAGCCTTTTAAGCACATTTTCAATGTAATGTGATTGTGATAAAGCTATAGTGCTTTCATCTCGGGTTATTTTAATTCCAAGAATAATATCTACTACACCCATATCATTCATAGCAAAGTTTTTTAACAAGAATTTCTTTGTGTTTTCTATTTGTTCCAAATTCGTGCCAAAAATGTGCATCTCATCTATATATAAGCAAATTATGACATCTTTTCCATTTTCAAATTTGCTATATATGCACTTATCGGATTCATTTATTTTATAGCCATTAGCTAAATTAACCTTGTCAAACGTTTGGTGTCATTGCTTTGGTGTTTGTTTTAAGTCCATATAAAGATTTAACAAGCTTACATACCTTATGCTCCTGTCCTGGAACAACAAATCCTTCCGATTGCTCCATGTACACTTTCTCTTCCAATTCACCATTTAAAAATGAAATTTTAACATCCATTTGATGAAAAACTAAATTATATATTGAGATAAGTGATATTAAGAGTCTAATTGTACAATTCTTGCTACTGGAGCATAGGTATTGAAGTAATTAATACCTTATTTTTGTGTAAAACATTTGGCTACCAACATTGCTTTAAATTTATCAATAGTTCCATTGACCTTCATTTTCCTTTTGAAGATTCATTTACAACCTATTGGTTTGGAACCCGGTGGAAGATCAACTAAGATCCAACTTTGATTTTCCATTATTGAATCTATCTCATCATTTATTACTTCTTTCCAAAAATTAGAGTCTTGAGATTTCATTGCCTCTTCAAATGTAATAGGAGCAAATTCTGTATTATAACAATAAGATATATTATTGCATACACTTTCATCTTTTTATTCTACAAGAAACATAATGAAATCTGGTCCAAAATCTTTGACCTTTTTAATCCTTTTACTTCTTTTTAATTCTTGAAAAAATTCATCATTATTATCAACTTGTTCCAATGAAATATCATTATTATTTGAAGAATGAATCAATTTTTATGGCTGTAATTGTCTTAAAATAGCATTAAATCTATTTTCATAAAAAATAACATCTCTTGATTCAATTACCATGAACCTATATGCCTTGCTATTATGTGCATATCCTATAAATATGCATTCAATTTCTCTTTCAACTAACTTTTTACGTTTAGGTGTTGGAACTTTGACAATAGCTCTACAGCCCAAACCTTCAAATAATTCAGGTTTGGTTTCTTTTTCTTCCATTGTTCATAGGGGGTTATTTTAGTTTTCTTATTAGGAACTCTATTCAACATATGACAAGCTATTAGAACAACTTCTCCCCAAAAACCTAGTCCAAGACCTGTATATGATAACATTGAATTTACCATTTCAGTCAAGACTTTATTTTTCCTTTCAGCTACACCGTTTTGTTGTGGTGTATAAAGGGCTGAAACTTGATGGACAATTCTAGTGGATTCAAAATAACTTGGATTATAGTATTCTCCGTATCTATTCGATCTTAAGCACTTGATAAATGATTTGCATTGAAGTTTAACTTCAGATTTATGAACTTTAAATTTATCAAGCGTTTTGTGATAACCCGAAATATGGCCTAATCGGAATAGTGGTTTTGTAACCACAAATCCGAAGTGAAATAGTTTAATTTTATAAATTTTTATTAGTTACTGATTGATTGAAATATTGTGTGAAAATATGAATAGAAAATTTTAATGATTTAGTGCCTAATTGAATTTTTAGGACTAAATTGAGAAAAATACAAAGTGTGTCTAATTAGTGATTAAATGACTTAATTGAATTATTGCATGAAATTGGAAGTGTTTATGTGGCAATTAGACCATAAATTAGTGTTATGGACACAAAAGGGTATTTCTAGAAAAATATCTAAGTAATGGGTCAAGGGCATTTTGTCCAAATTGAATAAAAGACAAAATAAATATGAAAACAAGTGTTCATCTTCTTAAAAAGTTGAAGCTTTCTGCCGAAATTTTCATGTTACCATAGCTAGGGTTCTTGATTTTTCTAAACTCAATTGTAAGTGATTTCTTGCCCCGTTTTTAATTATTTTCGTATTTCTATGCTTATTGGTGCTTGAATTTCATGTTTCTACTATTTAATTTAAATGAAATTAAAGTTTAAAAATTGACCCATTCATGATATAATTGTAAATTTATTAGTGATGTTAGATAATGAATGTTTGAAGTGTTAATTACAAGTTTTACTAGATGAATTTTGATGAAAATGTTGAAAAAGGGCTAAATTGTGAAAGATGGTAAAGTGTGCATAAAGTTGTGATTTTGTGAAATTGAGGGCTGTTATGAGCATGAAATATGATTTAGTGAAGTTTGAAATTTAAAAATTTAGTGAATTTTATTTTTACGAGCTTTGGGACAAAAGTGAAATTTTTGAAAAGTTATGGGGAAAAATGTAAATTTGCCAAAATATTGTGTATGAATTGTATTTGAATGGAATATTGATAAAATGTATTAAATTGTGTTAATATAGATCAAGAAAGAGGAAATAGTGGAAGTGATTGGGGAAAAGAGAAAGTTATCGACTAAATTATAAAAATAGTCGTTTTGCATCCGAGGTAAGTTACGTGTAAATAATAGTTATATTTTTATAAATTGTGAATTATATTTGATATGTGAATTAATATTGAATGTGGAAGGAAAATTGTTCATGAATTATTCAAGTGTTAAAGTGTTGAAAATAAAGTGTTAAGTGTAAATTCCCGGTTGAACTTAGGAATATTAGTGGATACAATTGACATGTCACTAGAGATCAGTGTTACAGTGTTACAGTGAGTCCTGGGTGCTGGGTGATCTAGCATGTGTTGCAGACACCTGACAGCGTGTGTGAGCAGGCCCGTGGACATTTCCAGTGTTATTGATCAGTGGTAGCTTCGGCTACGTTTTAGTGGTAGCTTCGGCTACATAACAGTGGTAGCTTCAGCTACATTTCAGTGGTAGCTTCGGCTACATAACAGTGGTAGCTTCGGATACATATCAGTGTTGCACTTATGTGCTAAATCTCTACGTGTCTGTGTATATTCCGAGTGTTCAACGGGATTAATAATGAGTTAAAGTGAATATGAAATGAAGTGTGTATGCAGATACAATTGAAAGAATGAGCATAGTGATAAAGGTTAAGTGTGAAAATGTATATGTAAGTGAATTGGTAAGATTGTGCATGTATAAGTGATTGAAATTGCTAAGAAATATTTTGATTAGTTATATGTTAAAAGTGTTAATTATTAAATGAGTAATTATTATTTACATGTAACTTACTAAGCTATTAGTAGCTTACACCTTTCTTCTTTTCCTTTGTTTTATAGTGATTTGAACTTGATCGAATTGGGGATCGTCGGAGCTCGTATCACACTATCATAATCATCTCGGTATTATGTGCTTTTCAAAATGTTTAAACTATGGCATGTATAGAGTCTTAATCATTTTGAGTATGTTCATATGATATGGCTAAGATTAGCTATTGAAATGGTTAGTAAAGATTATGTTTTGGTATTATGTATGTGTAAATGGTAGCTAATACAAAGAAGCAGTTTCTTTGACAGCAGCAGTGACGTGAATGTGAAAAATCACCATAAATAGTAGAAATGGAATTAGAGAGTGAATTATATATGGAATTAAATCTTATCAAGTCTATTTTTATATGAAAGAAACGGTGTAGGCAAAGGAATTCTGTATTTTGAGATATTTGAATTTTAGTGAGACAGGGTCAGAATGATTTTTGAAGTCTGCTGTTCTGACTTTGGAAAATCATTATAAATTGTACAGAAAGAATTATGGGTCATAATATATATGCATAGATTTCTTAGTGAATCTATTTTCAAAAGAAATAAACTATAACCTTATATGAATTCTGTGCAATGAGATAATTTATTTTTAGTGCCAAGAGGTCAGACCTGTCGAGCTGTGAAACAGGGGATACTTTAATGGATAAACTGTACTAATTGGATAAGTCAAAAATTCTTAAAATTTTATGGTAAGTAGGAATATGAGTCTAGTTTCAGGGAAAATTTACGGATTTAAATTTTGAGTCTCGTAACTCGAGCTATAATTAAATTAGTGACAGTCACGCAGGTGGACAGTTTTGTTGTGAACAGTGAATTTAATTTTAAAAGCAAATTTTTATGCTCTGAATTGGTAAGTTAAATAGGATGACATCTCGTACTCAATTCCGGTGACGGTCTCGGGTAAGGGGTGTTACACGTTTCATCTTTTGAATGCAATAAATATACATAGCAATATCTAGAGCAATCATCAATAAACGTAACAAAATATTTCTTTCCACCTAATGTAGGATTATTATGTATGTCACACATAAATCAGTATGTATCAAATCAAGCAACGTTGTTTTCCTTTTAACCTTAGGGAAAGAGTTTCTGTAATTTTAGTCAACATACATGTATTACATTTTTCAATATTATTATTAAATATGGAAATTAAATCTATACATGTATTGCATTTTTTAATATTATTATTAAAAATAGGAATTAAATCTAACTTATGCATGTAATTCAGTTTTACATAATTTAAATGACCTAATCTATAATGCCATAAACAATGAGACTCAACCATATAAGAAGATATAATATTTTTATTCTTATTAATAATATTGAGTTTGAACATGCTCTTATACATATATCTTTTCCCTACAAAAATTCCTCGCTTAGACAAAATAAATTTATCTATCTCAAAAACAAGTTTGAAAGCAAACTTATTCAACTGACTTTCAGACACTAAATTCTTCCTAACTTCTGGTACATAAAGTACATTATTCAAGGTTAAAACCTTTCTAGAAGTGAGTTGTAGTTCAACAGACCCTTTGCCTTTGATTGTTGCAGTGGAAGAATTTCTTATGTATAAGACATTATCATTTTCACATTGTGTGAACTTTGTGCACATGTTTTTATCTTTGCACACATATTTGGTTGCTCCAATATCAATCCACCATGCATTATCATCTTGTGCCATATTAATTTCAGATATCATTACAACGAACTTTTTGTTATTATCAGCCTTAGAAGATGATTTCTTCTTTAAAAATCAACATTCATTCTTGAATTGTCCCGGCTCAACATAATGATTACATGAGCCATTTTTTTTCTTTTTGAACTTAGGTGTTTTATCAGTTTGTTTGAACTTTCTCTTGGATGGTTTAGTAGTCTGTACTTCCTCCATAACATGCACTTTGGCATTTTCAGATATTAGGTTCTGATATGTCTTTCAATATTCTTCTTCAATACGAAGATGATTTACCAAAGCCTCAAGTTTCCTCTTTCTTATGTTTTAGACTTCTTTTAAAGTCTTTCCAATATGGAGGAAGTTTGTCTATTATGGAGGATACAATAATTATTTCATCCATTTTCATATCATATTTCTTAAATGGATTAAGCATTTTTTCAATATCACGAAATTGTTCCATAACCTAACGACCATCAACCATTTGATAATTATTAAAACGACTAACAATAAATTTCTTACTTGTAGCATCTTCGGTCATGTATCTTGTCTCCGATTTGTCTTATAATTTCTTAAAAGTTACCTCATTCCGGTAGGTGTCGAATAAACCATCGGATAAATCATTCAATATGTAACCTATGCACATGTAATCAACAGTGTCCCATTTTTGCCTTTCTCGAGTTGTAGCAACAGATTTGTTTTCATTCTCTTCTAGTCTTGAAGTATCCAAAGCATAAGCAATCTTCAAAGTAGTTAATAAGAAGTGCATCTTTTTCTGCCATCGTCAGAAATTGCCATCATCAAATCGATCAAGTTTGACCAAGTTGGAAGCCAACTCCCTTAGTGTTCCACTTTCATGTGTTGTAGTATTCATCATGAAATATAACCTTAAAATTGTTAGTACAAAACTTCAGTGAGGAAAAATCTCAAACAGAAGAACGAAACTTGAACATCAAATGAAAAAATAGGATAAGACTCCAAGGCATGTATCAAGCCACTATCTTATATTCACTCTCGATAATTGACACATAAATCCGAGGCCAATAGAGATGAATTTTTAAGAAGTGAGGGTGAATTAATATATATGTGTGTGTGAATTTGAAAATCTTGGGGGACCACCTTGTGCCCCCTAGATCCATCATTGTCCTTTCAAAATAATCATGATGTACTAAAAATAATAAACAACATTATATATATAATCAACATCTTTATATCGCTTATAACATAAGTGCCCACCATACATGATTCATCAATTGATACTCAAATTTTTATGAAAGAAATTGTAAGGAGCTGTAGAAGCCAACATAACATGAATGCACCTGAAAAAGAAGTTATAGGAAGCATAGGTTATATCACAGGTTGAATAGATTACTTGCAAAGTAAATAATATGTACACGACAAAAAGCCAAAGTTGCATGAAGCTACAGAATGATAACAAAGCGGATTATGAGAAGCTGTAGGGAGTTAGAAGAAACTAAACTTGATATGAAGATTGCATTCTTGGGCCTATGAAATTTAGGTTATAGAATCACGGCTATAAAGTAATAGTTGTAGAATCGTGGTGTCATAGAATTGTCACAACATAATTTATGTTGCAAAATCGCCGCCAAAGAATCTTGGTTGTAAAATTATGAGTAGAGTAAGATTATGAGTTGTACATGACAAAAACCCAAAGTTTTAAGGAGCTAAGAGGAGTCAGAGGACACTAACATCATATACTTGTAGAAAGTTACAAACATACAGAAGTTATAGAAAATTGCAAAGAACTATTGAGAGATAAAAGATATCTGCATCATTAAATTACAGAGGTTGCTGAGCAGAGATGAGTACCAAAATAGCTTAGAGAAAAAAAAAACACAATGTATCTGGTCAAAGAATTTAATCACAGACAATGTCAATAATTGAGGTTAATTTTTTGAAAAATTAAATTTAATTAATGGATGTGATTTAAAAAAAATTGATAATCAATTAATTTAATTAGGTTATTTGAATGTTATTTTAGTTATCAATTTGAAATTTGTCCTTTTTATTTGTTTTAGACTCTTAGTATGCATTAATTTTATATTTCGTAGTTTTTAATTTGATAATTTTTGTTTGGTTAAACAAAATCGATAAAATTATACGAAATTATTTTAGTTTCGTTAATTGTTAATTAGATCTGATCATGGGTTGTGCTACCTGGTTAAAAAGGTCTGCCCGAAAAGTTGAAGATTTGGGTAAAATCATAGGCTTGAAAAATGGGCTTAGGCAAAAAATAAGGCTTGTTTAAAAAATGGGTTGGGCCTCGAGTAAGGCTTTTTGGCCCGAGCCCGGTCCAACCTAGCTCGAATTGCAAAAAAGAAGATGATGATGTTGTTTTTTTGTTGTTTTCTTGTTGTTCTTTACTATTTTGCTACTATTTTCTTGTTGTTTATTCACTAGTTTGTTATCGTTTCACTATTATTTTGTTATTGTTTGGATATTGTATATTTCTTGTTTTTTTGTTAATTTTGTTACTATTTTAGATGTATTTGTTTGTTAAATTGTACTTATCTTAGTTATTTAAGTATACATATTTTTTTAATTTAATTTCAATTTATTGGGAAACATTTATTTTAATATTTTTATTATTTTTTATGTATTATATTTTTTAAAATTATATAAAAATAATAATATAAAAAATTTAATACGGGCAAGCCGGGCCGGGTCTGAGTTTTAATAATTTTATCAAGGCTGGATTTGAGCAAAATTTTAAGTTCATTTTTCGAACTGGTCTGAGCCTAGGAAACGAGTCATAGATTTTAATGACTTGTCTCAACCCATAAACACCACTACCGTTAATGTATTTAAAACTTTGATAAATTTTGCTTTAAAAAATTGATAAATTTGATTGATGAAAGTTTGGTTAGAGATTCAAGATCCCTACTAATTCCATTAAAAATTAGACGTTTTTTTCTTACAATTATGTAATTAAACAGGTAAAAATATTTTGAAAAGTCTGAAATATTTAAAACCTTCCAATTAACTTCTGGTTCTGATAAAGTGTGAGAGAGAATTTGAGAAGGACAATTGCCTGCAAGTAACCATTTCAACTATGGCACTGAAAAACATGGTGTTCTTTTTGGTATTATTTTTATTTTATAAAGCATACAAATGCAATGAAAAGTGAAAACGACATTCCTTTCCCTAACATTGAATTTGGGTTGAATGGTTGCTTCCTATTTTCTAGCTGAAATCAATGGTCCCGATAAATGTAAATCCCAAACTCAATAATCCTTTCTTCCTTCATTTCAACATGCTTTGCTCCTTTTTAAACTAACATAAATTTATATTTTTTTTCCAATTAATTCTACATATTCTTCTTCTTTTAAGATGGATAATAATTGGATTATATAAAATTTAATAATTTTTATACAATTAATATTTTAATAATCTAACCATCATATTTTATTCTTTGTTCATATAAATTTGGTAAAAATTAAAAGTTTCTAATTATTTATTTTATGTAAAAAAATTCAATTGTTAAATATTAATATAGTCCATAGATATCAAATCGATTCAAAATTTTACATACATGATAAATACAAATGTAATAATAAATTTAACGGTTGGATTGTTAAAAATTACAAATGAGTATAAAACTACTTTAATTTTACATAAGAGTAAATGGATCCCTCCTCATAAAAAAATCTTAAATTATTCTTTAAAATTTTAATTTTAATTTTTTTATAAAACAAAATAATAAATTCTTTAACTTTATAATTTTATTAATCTCGATTAAAGTAACGTGCCCAAACTTAAATCAATATTTTCTATAATATAATACCTTATTGGTAACTATTGAAATCGAAAGATAAAAAGGGATTCCTTAATTACAATATAGAATAAACTTCTCTCTTCTTTTTTTCATGAAAACATTTCTCGCTTAAGAGATTTTTTTACCTGATTCGATTTTAAAGTGGAATCATAAGTCTAATCTAGGAATATGATCTCATATAATTCATATATAATTAGGCTAGTGACTAGTGAGGTATAACTCTTAAGATAAAAACGTAGCAATCTAAAGGATAATCTACTGATTTCCCAGTCTAATGATGGAGTTGAGCAATTGAATCCCATAATTTCATGTAATAAAAACAGTGGGGAAAACTTTCTTTGGGATAGGGGCAAGGGAGATCATAGGTGAAGAAAAGTGGCAATTACGAAGCTAAAAATTTCGAATACATCTCTAGTGAAAACATACACTGATACACATGGTATCCTTGTGCGGATGTAGGAAAGATAGAGGGAATCCCAAAGCGTGATCATTGTTTGTCATATGGGAATCATTTCACTGCATTCCATTAAATTGCACCATCTACCTTTTTCCGTTAAATCAATTCAGGAACTGTTTACAAATACCGCCAAAGCAAAGCAAAGAAAAAAGCTCAACATGTACATCCAAAAACCAAGAGATTCAAGCGCTGACTTACAACCTTTTACTTCCATGGCGTGAATAAATTTATATAATCACTCTCCTTCCCCCTCTGTTGTGGCTGACGACATATAACTCATTGCAAGCGAGGTTTCATCAGCTGCAGGAACCGCTGCCATTGATGTTATGAATCGATTCCTACAAGCTTGACAAGTGATCTGCATGATGGTTGCAGTTATCTTCTTTGTGGCTTGATGTTTCAACACTAGAGCTTTCTCAAGTTCATTTTCCGCTTGTTGCTTTATCCTCTTAGCACTTGCAAACTCAAGCTCAGCCATCTCAATCTCCCTTTTCGCTTCCTCTCTAGCCTTTTCAGCATGTGTTTTCTCCCTCATGGCTAACTTCAGCTGCTCACTTGCAAACTCTTTCAACCTAGTCGCTTCCATTGCTGTTTCACGCCCATTACCTTCAGTTGACCCTATAGATAGTTTTAAAAGACTCGCGCTATCCGAGTTCCTCCATGACCACAAGTGAGTGCTTGATGATGGTAGAAGCTGAAGTTCAAGAGTCCCAGTTGATTTTGGTATCGGCAATGGTGGGGATAAGCTAAAGTTTGCATCGATCGACGGAGTGGTGCTTGAAGTCAGTCGAGAGTACTGCAACGCCTGGAATTGATGTTGAACTCCTCTAACACTGCAAATATCTTGGTGCTCAATGAAACTCTCCACCCTGAAACGACAAAGAACAAAAAGAATGATTTCGAAAAGAGAGCATGCTCAACGAGGATTTTGATTCTTCATGGTGTTTTTGGACTTTCGATAATAGTAATGTCCAGGAAGCAATTGTAGTCTAGTTCATGTAGGGTTAGAGGGGAGAAATAAATACTAAATTAAACAAAAGAAATGAACTGGGGTCTGGGGTCTTTGTGTGTCTGCAATTTGAAACACGAGGTCATTTTGAACTTTAGATGGAATCAAACACGAGGTCATTTTGAACTGTAGATGGAATCAGTAAATTATTCATTTTTTTTATTACATAGATTTGATATAGTACTTTCAGGAAAGGATTACGAAAGAATAGTTAACAGTATAAAACTTCAAAGAAAAAAAATAAAACAAATAAAGAATCTTGCGGGGGAGGGGGGAGTTTCTTTATTAGGATAAGCTTTTACGAGTATTTTTAGGGTTTGAATCAGAAAGGAAAGAAAAAAAAGAACTTTTTTTTTTGGGGGGGGGGGGTTCAACAGACCAACCTGGAAAAAACACGGCCACAGTCACAGGAATGACCTTTGGTACCACAAGTCTTGAGATGAGCCTTATAATCAGACTGAACAGCATAGCCTTTAAAGCACTTATCACAAACCCACTGTTTGTTAAGGCTATGCTTTCTTCTGAAATGCTTCTTTATCCCAACCAGATCTCCCAGGGCATGGCAAGGGTTGTGGTGCAAGCAACTTGGCTCGGGGCACACATATACCTTCTTCTTCACCACCTCTTGTGTTTCACTTTTCACCAACTTCCATGGCACTTTGTGCCTTCTCCTATGCATTTGAAGGTTCTGGTCTCGTTGAAACCCTTGGTTGCAGATCTCACATACATACCTGTCCGATTCAAGCAATGTTTGCGGAGATAAAGAAACCACTTCTGCTTCTGGATCTATATATTAAAAATGAAGATCGACACTATAATTAAGAAAACAAATTAAAAACACCCCAGAAAGAAAGGGTATTAATTCTACACACATAAGGTTTAGTATATACCTGGGGTACCGGGTGGCTTTCTTTTTCTTTTGCCATTATCAAGAGGAGTGAGACTGAGAAGATCAGAGGAGAATGGAAGTGCAGAAACAGTAGCAGTTTTATCCAACATATTAATGCTCTTGATGTTCGATCCTTTTGATGGAATAATTATGGAGTTTATCTATATATGTTGGTGGATTGAATTGAAGTTTAAGAGAATCAATCAATCAACCCTTTTAGCTTCAGTTTTACTGGTAACAGGAAAATGGGCCGAGAAAGAAAGAAGATGAAAAGCTACTACTCATACCTGCTATCAGCTTTCTTAATGATTTTTTTTTTCTTTGATTGATCCAGGTAAGGTTGAGGAGAGTTTTAACGGATAAATATAAAAGAAATCAATATTTTATTTTATTTTTATCTTAATAAAAATAAAGGATAGGGAATTTCTTGTTTTTATTTCTTAAGTTTCTACGGATTTTAGTTTTTATTAAAAGAACTTAAAAATAACAAAACTAAAATTAGTTCAATAATGAAATAATCTTATATATGTGAAGTGCAGGCCACACATCTCTTGCTCTTTGCCTTTATGGAAAAGAGATCATTTCATTTGTTTAATTAAGCAAAACTGGTTTTTCAAACAATTGAGAAAACTCTTGTTAATAAACAATTAACACATAATCAAATAATAATAAATACTTAAATTAGTTTCAATCCAATTCTAATAATTTTTTTAAATTGCTCGACTCAATTTTTATCGATTTACTTTACTTTTTATTTTATGATACTGGTTGAATTATCGAACTTGTTAATTTCTGGTTTAACCACATCAACTAATATATTAATTAAGTTTAAATTTTATGAATAAAAAATCATATTGAAAAAAAATTGTTTTTTGTTTATGAATTTAGCCCCATTCAATTCTGAATTTAATTGTGAAACTATCGAATATTAATATGGCTGATTCAATCCTTTCCCCAACTTTTCAACTTTGCAGTCAACATTTGCTATTCCTTCATAATAACTCTTTTGTTCAATAAAGGGCAAAAATAATTAAAAAGAAAGGATGGGAATCTTAATAATTGGCTTCTTTTTTTTAACTTGTAATTAATGTTTCTCTTTTTTCTTTTTTATTGTTTTTAGACTCTTTTATCCTTAATAAATTATCATTGTCTTTAGGGGAAAAAAACTTAACAGTTTTAAAAGGTAGTGAGATTTTCGTATTAAAATATGGTAGATCAAGAAATTTGTTGAGGCCAGAAGTTTGTAAAATGTTGTTCATGAAAGCATATACATTCCTCAATAAATTTAGTATTATTTTCAATGGAGATTTTATCTCTCAATTTAATTAAAATTCGAATGTTTGGAAAGACGACAAGTTTACAGAATGCGAGATAAAACCTTTATTGACAACAATTTCAACTCATCAAGGGATTCATTGGTGTCAGATGGATGACACTTTATATATTTCTTTTGATAAAATTAGCTTCTCCTCAACAAAATTAAAAGAAACAAAATCTTTAAATGTTATGATATTCTTTTATCTGAATTTGAGTTGAAAATAAAAAAATTATATTGATAAAATTCATTATTTAAATCATAATAAATATTTACAAATTTATTTTTGATAAATTATATTTTTTTCTTGAAGCTTATAGTTTGCATTTTGGAATAATAGAAAGATTGTAGTGTTACAATTTAAAATTTAAACAAGTCGAATATATGAATTAATTGAACAAAGTGTATGTTCAATAAAATTATAATTATGCATGATTTTTATTCGATAAAGTTAGAATCGAACATGACATTTGCAGGTAAGTAAAGTAAGACGATGAACAGTCAAAATGTATACTTGGAATTTAAGAAATTACAACTTCAAACTCAACTAATCTTTCTTTATTGGTGGTCTTCTTTAATTTAGACCTGACAACACTAATGAATTAGCTCTCAACAAAAACACGTAATTCATATCTTTGACAAAAGGGTTATTCCAAGTGAGATAAAACAGTTTCACCTTATAAAAGTTGTCACACCAGAAATTCTTTAAATACAGAACTTTAGGGGTTAAATTGAAAAAGATCAAAAGCTAGCAATCTCTATTAAAAAATTAAGAAAAATTAGGAATGAAATGGAATATGGTTGAAAACCAATCTTGGTCCAGTTAAGATATAACCAGTTGATCTCTTAGTGGGAGACAAAATAATTATGGATGAATAGTTAATTTACAGTTGGAGACCACATAGGACGAATTATAAATAGCTGAGCAATGAATCCTCAGATGGATTCCTCTTAGTCTTTTTCATTCTTTCCTCTTCTTCATCTTCTATCTCCGAGGAAGCAATGGTATTAAGAAGCTCTGCATGGAGCGACGATTGTGAGGTTTAAGTCAAGAAAGTAGAGAAACCAATAAGTTGGTAAGGTTCTGAGCCCTTCAGTGTATGTAAGACTTAGGAAAACAAAGTTAAGAGTTTCTAGAAACCATTTTAAGGATTCTGCATGTTTCTGGAAAACTAAGTTTTAGACTGGGATTACTAAGTTTAACCCATGAATTGGTTGATGTGCTTAGCTGCCAAGAGAATGGAAGTTCTGGTGTTCAGAAAGGCTAATCAGGGGGAGAGGCAAAGAAGTATCAGGTGAGTTTCTGTACTCAAACCCAAAACTTCCAAAGTATGATGCATGTTTTCCTAAGTTTTGAGTATCCGTCATTTTAGTTTAGTATGCATGATAAGGGGAAATATAAAAAAAGGGATTAGAAGAAGTTAGAAATGAGAAAAAGGAACGATTCTGTTAGATACCACCATATGGTATTGCTAAATGCAAACTATGAGGAGCGAAGCTCCAGGCTTTACGGAGGGAGCACTGTGCTGTTCGAGCATTAAGGTATGGGAATGGCAAAATGGATGGAATGTGACGGGGAGGGTGAATAAAAGATCATGGCTAGGCCATGGAACCAATCGGAGGGTATACACCTAAAATGAGTAAGACCATATGATACGGGGTTGCGCGCGGACCAAGATCGAGTTGCCAAGTCACGAGAAACTCCTACGAAAACCCTAAACAATTAGATCTGAAACGAAACAGAAAAATTAAAAGATTAGAACTTTGAATTTCCAGATCTGAAATAAAATCCCCAAATCAGCAAAGAATCAAATTGAGAATAGAAATAAGTGTTAGGGTTCTTGAAACCCTCAAGGAGATTGTGATTCTGCCCAATTGAACACCAAGATAGTTTTTCCCAAATTTCGACAATCTAATTTCACCCAAAAAGAGTATGGAAAAACCCTAGAAATTGGGGATTTTTGGGCTGATTCCTTAAGATAGAAAAAGGCTGAAAACACAATAAGAACAGAAAATAGATTAGATAATGATTCAGCACAAGTAGAAATAAAGAAAGAATTGACAGTAAGAAATTGAAAGATAAGTCCTAAGAAGCCTTGAAATCTCGAAAGATCTCACAACTCCCTTCAAACGGCTCTAATCTCCCCTCCAAAGAATATCAATGGCAAGAAGAAGGTTGAAGATGGCTCCCACAATCAAAAAGATTGTTAAAACAACTTCTAAAGAAAACTCAAGAGAAAATCCTTGAAGAACTCAAAGAAAATTCTGCTCTCAACAAATCTGAAATTTTAATAATAATGATAAGTGTTTAACAAGGTGGATAGCCATGCCTTTAAATAGGCCTTATAACTAGTCCTAATCTAATTAGAAAACTAAAATAAAAAAAACTCCTAATTATTTTAATATGGAAATTCGGTCAAAGGTCATTTTATCTGGGACTCTTGGACTAAATATTGACATAAAAATTTAAACTAAGTAAATAAATAAATAAATAAATAAAAATAAAACTTTACAACTTGGGCCACTTTGACAATTTGGCCTGATTTTCAACTAAGTATGGATGGATTTCTTGATTGGGCTGGGAATTTGCTTATTGGGCCTCGCCTTCAAGAATTTGGGCTTTTGTGACTCGTATCATTCCCCCCTTCCTCAAAAAGATTCGTCCTCGAATCTGAAAAATCAAATGAACTCGACTTTCCTCTATCGAACGGGACTAATGGCAATTGAGTCCACTGAGAAGAATAGCCATGAGATAGTAAATAGTAACGGAAATAAGCTTGTAGTCCAATCATAAGCATAATAGAACAGGTATAACGCATGTGAATGGACAGATTCAGATTACCATGTAAACAATCTAATTTACTCACCACTGCCTCGTCAAATATTTGAAACAAAGATGGACATGTTTTAAGGCATTCAGTCGTCTCACATTGTTCCCACAAACCATGAATAAATTGCGAGTAATAAATCAAATGGTAAACATAATCGTCACAAGTAGGTATTTGAAAAGATTCACATGGTTCACAGAGTTGCATAATCATACCATGCATTAATCGACGGTCTATAGATTCACTCACACATGCATTATCAAAAACAAGAATCTTTTTATCAACCATCAAAACAGATAGATCATCAATAAATAAAATAGGACAGTCAAGCACGTTTCGATCTAAGTGTTCATCAACACGATCTTTATCACTATCCGAGGAGTACAAAAGTGTTTCAAAGGTTTCAAGCATCTTACCTCGATAAGCAGAAGAATAAGGGTCGATTTTACCTTTTTCATTTAAAACAAACCTTCGCTCATCGGGGGCATAGTGTAGTCGAATCTCCGTTGTTGAGTTAACCTTTGTCAAATGGAACTCAAACTTCATGTACAACCACATAAACTGTTTAAGGCACGAATATAAATTGAAAACAAATTTGGAAAATTTCGTTACTTTATTCTCCAAAACAGATTTGGACAAATTCAAGGATTTTACACAAGGTAAATCAAGAGAATAACAAATCACGCTTCTTTTCGTAATGACTTTATCAACCACAATCGAAGAGTAACAATTAATCGGATCAAAATGAGGGGATCTTTTAAGAACTAAGTCACCAAAAGTTTTATCAATAATTTTCAAATCTGCACTGGACTCGGTTTCTAAAATTTCCTTACCTCGCTTACCTTCGGGATCATGTAGTGTGATTTCATCTTTGCCTAAGTTGATCGTATGAAAGCGTCTTTCATTTGAGAGGTATTGAAGTTGAAAGTTATCTTTCGATCTTTCGGGAACCTGAAAAGTAGCAACACAAGAAAAATTCATATCTTGGTTAGTGGAAACATTCCTCACTACCCTTTCCACGTCTTTTTCTTTTGTTTCTTTTTCTAATTCATTTTCTCTTCTTTCTTCAATTCCTTTTTCACTCTCAATCTCTTTTTGCTCTTTTTCATTCTCTTTTTCTTTTTCCTCACTTGTTTTAACAGAATTTTTCAGTTTGATTTGGTCCTCATGGACTTTTTCCGGAGTGAGCGGCACTAAGGTGAGTTTCTTTCCTTGATGCTTGAAAGAATACCTATTGGTACGACCATCGTGAGTGACTTTTCGATCCAGTTGCCATGGTTCTCCTAGCAACAAATGGCAGGCTTGAATAGGCATTACGTCGCACACAACTTCGTCTTGATACTTACCGATAGAAAAGGCGATGCGCACTTGTTGAGTGACCCTAAATTGGCCTTCGTTGCTAAGCCCTTGTAGTTGATAAGGTTGTGGATGCTTGGTAGTGGTTAAGCAAAGCTTTTCCACCATCGTCGTGCTGGCTATGTTTGAGCAACTTTCACCATCAATAATAACTCTACAAAGCTTACCTTGTACATGGCAGCGAGTATGAAAGAGATGTTCTCGTTGCTGCTCGCTCTTTGGTTTTGCCAAAGATGATTGTCCACGATCATGAAAATCATCATCCATTCTAGGGACACGTTGAGGGCTGCACCTATGGGGCTGGTTATCCCTATCTTCCTTAATTGGATCTCGATATTGATGTTTTTGATTCACTCGTACCTCATTCAAAGTAGTATTCAATGCTTGAAGTGTAGCATTTATTTGTGTGATTGCAGCAGTATGTCCGTCTAACTGTTGTTGGACTTTCATAAGTGCATCATTATTATCACCTTTAGACATCTTCAAAACTGTAAAAAATAAACACTCAACACTCAAAAATAAAAGTTAGCAAACCTCACCATTAATCACTCAAAAAGAAAAATCAAATTCTCAATGAGGTCGAATTCAATCTTGTGAGTTCTTTATCAGAGTTTATATCAACCAATTAGAGAGTGTGAACCAAACTACCAAAGAATCCTAATTTGCACTAGGATGCCAAAAACTGACGAGACACCAAGTGATTCGTGTTGCACCGAGGAAGGATTGTGCACACGTTTAAATCCTACTAACACAAGAAACAAGAAGGTGTTAGATATTGTAAAAGGAGAATAAAAAGCAAACAAATGAAAACCTACAGCTAAGAATCAATAAAAATTGCTGAAAACAGAAAACCCGAAAAACTGCGGAGTAACTTGACAACTTCGTTTAAGGTGTTCCCGATCTCCAAAAATCACGAAATTAAATCTGGAGTGTCCTTATATATTGAATTTTCGATCTGGAAATTTTGGGCACCAAATTCAACCCGCTGAATCTGTTTTTAAATTTTTATTGAATTTCGTATTTTTTGATTTTTTTGACTTTTTTGACTGATTTTTTTGCGGGAATAATTTTTTTATATTCAAGCACAGTGCCAAAAACATGTATGTAAAATTTCAGATCAATAGGACAACGTTTACCCACTCAAATGAATTTTTTTTGAATAATTTTTCTGGGTAAAACTGTTGTTTATGCTTTAAAAAATAGAGATCAGTTTAGAAATCAACCAAGAACACCCAAAACGCCCAAAATCTGATACCAAATGATACGGGGTTGCGCGCGGACCAAGATCGAGTTGCCAAGTCACGAGAAACTCCTACGAAAACCCTAAACAATTAGATCTGAAACGAAACAGAAAAATTAAAAGATTAGAACTTTGAATTTCCAGATCTGAAATAAAATCCCCAAATCAGCAAAGAATCAAATTGAGAATAGAAATAAGTGTTAGGGTTCTTGAAACCCTCAAGGAGATTGTGATTCTGCCCAATTGAACACCAAGATAGTTTTTCCCAAATTTCGACAATCTAATTTCACCCAAAAAGAGTATGGAAAAACCCTAGAAATTGGGGATTTTTGGGCTGATTCCTTAAGATAGAAAAAGGCTGAAAACACAATAAGAACAGAAAATAGATTAGATAATGATTCAGCACAAGTAGAAATAAAGAAAGAATTGACAGTAAGAAATTGAAAGATAAGTCCTAAGAAGCCTTGAAATCTCGAAAGATCTCACAACTCCCTTCAAACGGCTCTAATCTCCCCTCCAAAGAATATCAATGGCAAGAAGAAGGTTGAAGATGGCTCCCACAATCAAAAAGATTGTTAAAACAACTTCTAAAGAAAACTCAAGAGAAAATCCTTGAAGAACTCAAAGAAAATTCTGCTCTCAACAAATCTGAAATTTTAATAATAATGATAAGTGTTTAACAAGGTGGATAGCCATGCCTTTAAATAGGCCTTATAACTAGTCCTAATCTAATTAGAAAACTAAAATAAAAAAAACTCCTAATTATTTTAATATGGAAATTCGGTCAAAGGTCATTTTATCTGGGACTCTTGGACTGAATATTGACATAAAAATTTAAACTAAGTAAATAAATAAATAAATAAATAAAAATAAAAATAAAACTTTACAACTTGGGCCACTTTGACAATTTGGCCTGATTTTCAACTAAGTATGGATGGATTTCTTGATTGGGCTGGGAATTTGCTTATTGGGCCTCGCCTTCAAGAATTTGGGCTTTTGTGACTCGTATCACCATAGTTGAAAGACACTATGACATCATGATTAAGATAAGTAAGACCATAGCTGAAAGATGCTATGACATCGTGATATAAATGAGTAAAATCATGGCTGAAAGACGCTTTAACATCCTAGTAATCCGTCGGGATGGTAAACATGGGGCTAAATTGTATAAGACCATAGCTGAAAGATGTTATGGCATCATAGATAGTCCGACGGAACATTAAACAGGAAGTAGTCCGACAAGACGTTAAACATGGGGTAGTCTGATAGGATGTTAAACACAAGGTAGTCCAATAGGACGTTAAACACGAGATAGTCTGACGAGACATTAAATAAGGAGTACTCTATTGGGACAGTAAACACAAGAGTATTGAGGTGTAAGACCAAAGCCTCGACTATGGCAACCAATGGAGCCCACTAGGATGTTAAAATGAGGTACACTTTGTAAGACTGTGGCTCGACTATGGCAACGAAGATAGTCCACTGAGGCAGTAAACATGGTTGGGCAACTAGGAAGAAAATCGTGGAAGGATATTGCGAATTGGGAAAAATGGGTTAGAAGGAAAGTCATTCCAACCCCTCCACTTTTCAAGCCTTCACTTTATGGCACTAAGTTAAATTTAGCAAAGTCATCTCAATCCCTCTTCCTACTATCAAGGGTCAGCCATGGGAAGATAAAATCAAGTCTCATCCATGCTATTTTATCCACCTCAAACTTGTATAAATAACCACCCTTCTTGCATTTCATTTTATGACTCATTCACTCACCATTTATCCTTTCTTCTCGTCCATCTTCTTCTATTTGCTCTCCAATTTTTGATTTTTTCTCTTAAAAAAGAGTCGTGCAAATCCTTTGAGCAGTAGCAATCAACATCTTAAAGGCCCTTGGCAAGCAAAACAATGCAGAAGAAAAAAGGGATGCACACTAGTCTGACCCTAGAGAACACTAGATTTGTTTTCTAGTTTCCTTCTCTTATTTCTTTTTAATTTCTTTTGAGATTATAAACATGAATGCTAATTGTTTTGATACTTTCGATTTAATTAAAATGACTTAAATTGTGTTTTTGTTAGATTGATCAAATTATGCCCAGTTAAAAATATTAAAATTATGTTTGTGATGTTATGGGCCTTGGTAATTTGTTTATTTAGATAGAATCATGCTTATGTTATTCTTGCATTATCATTGTAAGATTGGAATTGAATTAATTATTTAATCGGATTGAAATTATAATTAATTGATAAACTATCTAAATGGTGCATGTTTGATCTTCTTAAGTATAAAATTAGATTAAATGAGTAATAGTATTAAACAATATTATTGCCTTGCATAACCTAAAATTTATTTTGATTAAATTTGTTTCAGTATAGAAATATATTGTTACTTCACTCTGTCTTATTCCTACTTATGATAATTAATATTAATTAATTAAACATAGACATATGCTAGAAAGATTAATTAATTTTAATGAGTATGTTTGCATCGGTTAACAAAGGACCAAGTTGCTATGGAATTATCTGTAACATATCATAAATATTGTTTTAATTAATAATTCTAAGTTAAATAATAAAATTAATCTAACACATCTATGTAATATTGATTAGATTTGTTAAAGATTTGCTTTCACCTTGTGTTTTTAATTTAATTTAATTTGTTACTTAGTTAATTTTTTGTCTAGGTAATAGCTTACTTTCCTCAAAATATTTTTCTTGTACCAATTTGCGTAAGTATATCTTTCATAAATATTTGCTTGTTCAGTCTCTATGGAAACGATAACTCGATATACTTATCACTTTATTACTTGTCACGATTGAGTACACTTGCACATTCATTCATTCATTCCTACTGCATGACTCATTTGGATGCTTTTGATGATCTGTACTAAGATTGCTTAAATATTTGCCCAGCATCCCAACAATATACTCAATATCCAGACATGTTCAAACTTTTGTATACATTAGGCTCTCCACTGTTAAAGCATTGGAAATATTTTTCACTTCCTTAATCTCAACATCACTATTAAGGCATTAATCGAGACTGAACTTGTCTTTTTTAGCAACAAGGGTATCGCTTAGTTTGCAATCTTACAGGCTAGATCTCTTTAATACATTTTGGGTATAGACCATTTGTGATAATTTAAGGATACCTTGAGAGAAATCTTTTGTCTTGAAATCCCTAAAATAAAATTTATATTACCAAGATTTTTCATCTTGAAATTTCTAGTTAAAAATTTTTTGGTTTCATGTAACATGCCTATATTGTTATTAGCAAGTAGTATGTCGTCAATATATAAAACCAAAAAAATACTTACTTTCACTAAAATTGTGGTATATACAAAATCATCAACCAAATTCATTTCAAAATTGAATGAGAAAATCATTTGGTTGAATTTGTAATGCCTTTGATGAGAAGATTTCTTAAGCCTGTAGATAATTTTTTTAAAATTTGTAAACCATTAAATTTGTATCACTAGAAACAAAGTTTTTATTTATATATTGCACTATATAAATCATCTTATCAATGTTTCCACATTGAAAAACATAGTTTGACATCCATTTGTTAAATCTCATGATCAAAATATAGCACTAAAGTCATTATAATCTCAAAAGAGTCTTTCGATGCCCAATCATGTTCAGTATAGTCAAATCCCCAGTGACAATGGGAAAATGCCTTAGGATTTGCTACAACATTTTCTCTAGGATTAAGATTCTTTAGTCATAAGAATCTAATAGGTAATAAAGTTTGTTTGTGGTTGGAGGATAATCAATGTTAGTGGAGGATGTATTTTATGTATGGGTTGGTGACTAGGGGTGGCTTCATTGGGATTTGCCATCGTAATCTTAGAAATCTGAAGGTTGCGTAGTAAGTCCACACTCAGTGCATCAATTGTTGATGTATTATATGTTGGGAAAAGAGAAGAGTAAAAGAGAGGAGAAATAAGATTTGGTGAGTGATGGAAGGTGTAACAACCCGGTTTTAGTTAAATCGGAACAGTGATTTTGGAACCACAAATCCGAGGTTAGAAAATTATTTTAATATTATTTTTGGTATTTACAGCATGTGAATATATATGTGTGAAAGTTTCGCATAGAAATTTTACCGTTTGAATGCTTAATTCGATAAAAAGGACTAAATCGTGTAAAACGTAAAAGTTGTGTTCTATAAGTAAAGGTGTCTAATAGCTATAAAACATTATAGTAAAGGTCATTAAGTGGTAAATAGGTCATTTATGAGTTAGTGGAATGTCATGGCTTGATAAACTTGTAAATTGAAATAATTTTAAAGGTTAAATAAGTAATTAAGTAAATAAAGACAAAATTTAGTAAAATAAAGCCAAGTATCATCTTTTATGTTCTTTCTTCAGCCGAATAGCCAAGAAAAAGAAGCTATTTTTGTTCTTTAGGGTTCGGCACACACATAGCTTGATTAAGATCAAGAAAAAAAGAAATCGAATTTAGATCGAGGGAAATCGGAAGTTGACGAGTAGTTGATTCGATCCGTTCGTTTCCGTACGAGGTAAGTTCATAAGTAAATAATTGTTTTTTGAATTCAAACGTATGTGTTTTATAAATTGCCGAATTGATTTGTATATGGAAATATATACATTGCCAAATTGATTTATATATAGATGTATATATAGCCGAATTGATTTGTATATGGATATACGTTGCCGAATTGATTTGTACATGTATATATATTGTAATGACCAAAAATTCATGGGCATCAAAAAAGTACATTATCGGGCCTCCGTCTTAGTAAACCGAGTCCGTAAATAATTATTAGGAGTAATTGTGAGTTTAGTAGTATGTTTAAATAGGCTTTAATTAAGTGAAATTAGCTCAACTTAGAGAAAATAGTAAAAATGACTAAATTGAATTAGGGGTAAAGTTTAATTATAGATTAAAATAAAATAAAGGGGATTAAATAGGAAATTATGCCTATTTCATTAGGTGAGGCTGCAAATGGGAAGACCTTTTTATTATTATTATGTAATATATATATAAATATTATTATGGTTTTATATTAAAATAGTGACAAATGTATTGTAGTGATTATAAACATGTGTAAAATACATGAAAATACACTTGTAATATATTTGTATATTTTCTTAAATAATAAGCAAAAGATATTTATTAGTTATTATTATATTATAAAATAAAATAAATAAAGACAAGTGTAAGGTGATGATAAAATACAAGTGTTTTATTATATTATTATATTATATATAAAGTAAAGTAAAGAAAGAAAACAGCGGAAATAGAAACAGAATAGGGGACGAAACAAAAAGCAAAGAAAAAGAGAAAAGAAAAGAAGTAGTTTAGGGTTTTTAAGGTTCAATTTCAAATTGGTAAGTCAAATTAAATTCTTTTTTTGAAATTTTTGAGCTTTTATGAACCTAGAACAAAATATTATTAAGTATATGCTGAAAATTTTGGAAGTTATTAGATTTTTAAACATTAATTTTGCTAGGTGAAAGTGTGAATTAGAAATTGAATTAATAAAATTTCTAATTAGAATTGGGAGATGTATTAAATTGTAAAATAAGTTATAAATTTTATATAATAAGGAACAAAATTGCAAGAATTTCAAAATTAGGAATTTATGATAAAAATTAGATAGTTAAGTTTAAAATTAGTTGACATTGAGTAGAAATGAGGTATGAATTGAGATAGAAAAATAAATGAATCTATTTAGGATTAAATTGAAATTGGGATGAAAGTAAAATAGAAATTCAAGTATTAGTATATTGTATTAATGATTATGGAAATTATCTTAATTTTTCGTAGCTAATATCGCACCCGAGGCATCCATGAAGAAAGGAAAAGAAAAAGTGGACGAGGAGTAGACACGAGAAGCACGGTTTTTATTACTATAATTCAAATTATTTATTATTAAATGTTATATTTAAATTTATATGTATGGTAAGTAAAATATAAGGTAAGTATTATTATTAAGTTGAAATAAATTCAATTGAATGAAGAATTTGTGTGGAGTTGAAATGAATATTGACTTGAAAATGGAAAAGTGAATTTTGAATTGAATTGTGATTAAAAGTGAAAAAGTGAAATTGAATTGAAATGTGAAATTGGAGACCCTATTAACTAATCGGGCTGAGTCGGATATAGTTGGCATGCCATAGGATTGGAAGAGTTCAGGGATATTTCCACCTCGAGTCGATGAGACACTGGGTGTCACTATATTTCTTCGGATAGATTCAATGAGGTACTGGGTACCAAATTTCTTCGACTTTGCCGATGAAACACTGGGTGTCAACTATAGCTTCGAACTAACCCATGAGGCACTGGGTGCCATACTAGAGTGTTTGGTTGGATCCGTGTATCCGTTAAAGTCTGAGTTTTGTTAATAGGGTAAATAATGAAATGATAAACCGAATGAGTTGATCAATAAAGCTACTGAAATGAGAAGAAAAATTTAAATTGTGAATTGAAATGTGATATGAGATTGAGGAATGAACCTAAGGTTCATGATGTGTCCAAGTTCAAATTGTGGATATATGATATAATTGATGAATTGTTATTGTTGAAATATGAAATTTGAATTTAAATTTATATGTATGACTTTTGCATTACATGTTTATTATTATTATAATTTGAATTATGGTAATACCACTGAGTATAAAATACTCAGGGTACGGTTGTTTCCGTGCGCAGGTCGGTAGAAGTCAAGAGTCCTGGTCCAGCATCCGAACAATCCCGACTCCAGCATAAAGATTTTGGTGATGTTTTCTTCCTTTAAATGAAAGTGGCATGTACATAGGGATTATAATAGTTATTTTGATATGTTATATAATTTTGTTGTAAAGAAAGATATTTGGTGTTTTGATGATTAAATTAGTAAAATGGTAGAAATTATTTATGGCATTGGTATTGAATTGAAATGGCTTGAATAGTTTATGAACTAATTAGAAATGATAATAGGGTTTTCATTAATTAAGTTGTTAAGTCAATATGTCAAGTATGATTTAAGTATATTTGAGTATATAAATGCATTGGTTGAAATACTATGATTGGTTTGGTTGCGATTTGAAATTTGCAGAGAAGGTTCAATATTTATAAAGAGGTTATATTGAAAATTTAAAAAAAAACAAAAAAGAATGAAGCCAATTAGTACAAATTTATATGAATTTATGATTCTTTTATATATGTTCGTTATTTATCTAAGAATTATTTCTAAATTGTCCGAGATGTCCGGTAATGCCTCGTAACCCTGTTCCAGTGACAGTTTGGGGTTAGGGGGTATTACATATATTGCCGAAATGATTTGTATATGTTCACATATATATTGCAGAATTGATTTGGATATGGATATACATTACTGAATTGATTTGTATATGGATATACATTGCCGAATTGATTTGTACATGTATATATATTGCCGAAATGATTTGTATATGTTTACATATATATATTGCCGAATTCATTTGAGCACAGGATGACTGGTTTCGTGTATGAATTGATTTAATTACGAAGTCAAAAGCTCTAAATTAACCTTAGGAAATGTACAGGATATTGATGTCATGATACTAGGACTTCCAAGGTGTGATTTCGTATAAGACCATGTCCGAGACATTGGCATCAAAGTGAGAAAATATATAAGACCATGTCTGGGACATTGGCATCGTATATGATTCCTATAAGACCCTGTCTGGGACAGTGACATCGTATATGATTCCTATAAGACCCTGTCTGGGACAGTGACATCGATATACGCTAACATGTAAGACCATATCCGGGATATGGCATTGTACGAGCTTTATATGATTTTCGTACGTTCTTAACAATTCTGAATGTGAATTTGAGCTAAATAGTTAAGGTATGTGTGAAGTTATATGTTCATGAAATATTAAGGTAAGTTTAGTACTTAATGTGATAATATGAATTTATATGAGTTATTTAAATTTATATGTGTTTGAGATTTATTTGAATTCGACCTAGTTGAATTGAGTTATAAATATCATTGAGATGATTTATTTGCTTATGGCTTACTAAGCTTCCAAAGTTTACTTTGTGCATCATTCCATTGTTTTATAGATATATAAAGCTAGTTCGAACTCGGGGATCATCAAGGAATATCGTCACACTATCAATCGCCATTTCGGTATTTTGAAAGCTTGATATTATGACATATGGCATGTATAGACTATGACTAATTTTGAATTATATATAAGTTGCCATACGAAATGACTTGTTAGAAACACTAATTATTATGTATATTCGGTCAAGTTATAAGCTCTTTTGGGAAGTATGCTTCGAGGTATATATGTATGATAATGTTTGGTTATAAGTTTCGGCTTAAGTAATGATTTAGTTGGTGGATGTGTTTTGTTATAATGTAATATGATTCGATGTATGCTAGTTGGTTCGAAATTTGAATAGTAGAATGGTTATGACTTGGTTAAATTTCAGAGTATGAATTGTATTGTGAAATTGGTTTGCACGGAAAAGAAGTATGGTTTGTATATGAGATATGATTAGTAGGCATGAATTGTAATAAATGACTGTGTTAGACTGTGATGTGTTAGGTAATGCCTCATAACCTTAATCCGACGATGGATACAGGTTAGGGGTGTTACATTTTAATTGGTATCAGAGCTACGGTTTAATTGATTCTAGGACTAAAGTAGTGTGTGAGAGTTTAGCTATACATGCCATATTTATATATTGCGATAGTGAGATGAATTCCTAAGAATTCAAAATGTGTTTTCGTAAAGCAAATGGATCTCGATCGAGCGGTAGCTGACAATGTTGAAAGTAATGCACCGGCTCCCACTCAAGGGGCAGTGCAATCTGATTCTAGAGTTGTTGCTAATAGCCACGAATGAGAGGCAAAGCAAGTATTTTTTCCAAATGATGAATGAGTGGTATTGATCTGATAAATTCCAGCTGCTCAACATCCTCCACCCCGCAAGTTCCTGTAGCTCCCCAAGGTATCGATCTGATATGCTCGAGTAAGCCACCTGCCGATAAGATTCATAAATATGGGGTCGAATATTTCAGAGCTACTGTTGATGATGATGATGCTGAGAGAGCTGAGTTCTGGTTGGATAACACTATCCGAGTGTTTGATGAATTATCTTGCACTCCCGATGAATGCATTAAGTGTGTTGTTTCATTGCTTAGAGGTATCGCGTACCATTGGTGGAATACCTTAGTATCTATGATTCCTAAGAAACGTGTTACTTGGGAGTTCTTTCAGACTGAATTTCAGAAAAAATATATCAGTCAGAGATTTATAGATCAGAAATGTAAAGAATTTCTCAAGTTGAAACAAGGTCGCATGACAGTGACAGAATATGAGAGGGAATTTGTGAGACTCAGCAGATATACCCGGGAATGTGTATCGACTGAAGAAATAATATGTAAAAGGTTCGATGAGGTTTTAAATGAAGACATCGAGTTATTAGTCGGGATTCTGAAAATCAAAGAGTTTGTGGTACTTGTCGAGCAAGCATGCAAAGCTGAAGAACTCGGGAAAGAGAAAAGAAAAACTGACTTTGAAGCTAGAGATTCACGAAAAATATCATCTAGTAAGTCATTTCAGTCAACATCAAAGAAGTTCCGAGATGATTTTAGCCGTTCAAGGGCTACTGTTGGTTATTCTAAACGAGATCGAGACAGACCGTCTATGAGTTTGAAAGTGACCTCAATAGCTAGTGTTGGTAACATCAGACCTAATCGACCCGAGTGCAAAAATTATGGTAAACGTCATCCCGATGATTGTAGATTGAATGATCGGGCCTGTTTTAAATGTAGATCGTTAGATAATTTCATTCGTGATTGTCTCGAGTTGGTTGAAAATGACACTATACAGAATACGAGACCAAGTAACACGGTAGCTAGAGGTAGACCACCCAGAAACATGGGTAATGTGAGTAGTAGCCAGAAGGGAACTAAAGACACTACTATTAGATCTGAAGCTCACGCACCTGCTAGAGCTTATGCTATTCGCGCTCACGAAGAAGCTTCATCTCCAGATGTTATTACTGATACTTTCACTCTTTATGAAACTACTGTAATTACATTGATAGATCCAGGATCAACTCATTTTTATATATGTATGAGATTAGTATCTAGTAAGACTTTGCCTGTAGAGTCTACTGAATTTGTGATTAGAGTATCAAACTCTTTAGGCAAGTATGTATTGGTAGATAAAGTGTGCAAGAACTGTCCGTTGATGATACAATATTTTTGTTTTCCGACCGATCTGATGTTGTTACCATTTGATGAATTTGATATAATTTTGGGTATGGATTGGCTAACGTTACATTATGCGATTGTAAACTGCAAAAGAAAGATGACCGATTTGAGATGTCAAAATAATGAGATTATTCTGATTGAGTTGGATGATCTGAATGGATTGCCGGCTGTGATTTCGTCAATGAAAGCTCAGAGTTATCTGAGAAAAGGGTATAAAACTTACTTTGCTTATGCTCTTGATACAAAAGTGACTGAAAAGAAGATTGAATCTGTGTTAGTTGTGTGTGAATATCCAGATGCATTTCCTGAAGAGCTACCTGGATTACCACCGATTTGAGAAGTTGAATTTGGTATTAAACTAGTGTCGGCAACTACTCCGATATCAATAACTCCATTTAGAATGGCTCCGACCGAGTTAAAAGAATTAAAATCTCTGTTGCAAGAATTAATTGATAGAGGATTTGCAAGACCGAGTTTCTCTCTTTGGGGTACTCTAGTATTATTTGTGAAAAAGAAAGACAGAACTATGAGAATGTGCATTGATTATAGACAGCTCAATAAAGTGACAATCAATAACAAGTATCCTCTGCCCAGAATAAATGATTTGTTTGATCAGTTGAAAGGGGCTACTGTGTTCTCAAAAATAGATCTAAGATCTGGTTACTATCAGTTGCGAGTAAAAGAATCCGATGTGTCAAAAACCACTTTCCGAACGAGGTACGGATATTATGAATTTTTAGTTATGCCTTTCGGATTAACGAATGCTCCTGCAGTCTTTATGGACTTGATGAACCGAATTTTAAGACCGTACTTAGACCAATTTGTTGTCATATTTATTGATGATATATTGATTTACTCACGAGATGAAACTGAGCGTCGAGCATTTGAGAATCATGTTGCAGACTCTGTGAGATAAACAATTATTTGCAAAGTTCAGTAAATGTGAATTCTAGTTACGAGAAGTTGGTTTTCTAGGACATATAGTGTCAGCATTGGGTATAATAGTTGATTCGAGCAAAATTTCTGCAATAATGGATTGGAAACCTCCGAGAAATGTATCCAAAGTTCGTAGCTTTCTGGGACTCGTAGGCTATTATAGACGATTTGTGAAAGGCTTCTCAATGATTGTGATTCCGTTAACGAGATTGCTTCAGAAAGATGTAAAATTTGAATGGTCCGAGAAGTGCAAGAAAAGTTTCGATCAGTTGAAAGCCCCATTAACTGAAGCTCCAGTGTTAGTACAGCTAGAATCGAGTAAAGAATTTGTGATCTATAGTGATGTATCGTTGAATGGCCTGGGTTGTGTTTTGATGCAGGAAGGCAAAGTCATAGCTTATTCCTTGAGACAATTGAAGCCGCATGAAAAGAATTATTCGACACACGATTTAGAGTTAGCAGCCATTGTGTTTGCATTGAAGATTTGGCACCATTATTTGTTCGGTGAGAAATGTCATGTGTATTCTGATCACAAGAGTTTGAAATATCTAATGACTTAGAGAGATTTGAATTTGTGACAACAAAGATGGTTAGAGTTGCTAAAAGATTATGAGTTAGTAATTGACTATCATCCGAAAAAAGCAAATGTTGTTGTTGATGCATTAAGCCAGAAGCCAGAAATCTTTGTTTGCTCTACGTCCAATGAATACTCAGTTGATTCTATCTGACGATGGCTCGGTTGTAGCTGAGTTGCAAGCGAGACCGTTGTTTTTGTAGCAGATTTGTGAAGCTCAGAAAGTTGATAATGAAATATTAGCAAAACGAGCTCAATTTGATTCAAACCCTGATTCAAAGTTTCAAGTTTATTCCGATGATTGTTTAAGATTTAGAGGTCGATTATGTGTTTTGAGAAATTTAGAGTTGATTCAGATGATTTTGAGTGACGCACATAGTAGTCGTTTATCTGTTCATCTGGGAAGTACGAACATGTATAATGATTTGAAACAGCTTTATTGGTGGCATGGCATGAAACGTGATATTTCGGAATTTGTTTCGAAATGTTTAATCTGTCAGCAAGTTAAAGCTGAGCATCAGGTACCGTCTGGGTTACTGCAGCCGATTATGATTCCCGAGTAGAAATGGAACAGAATCACAATGGATTTTGTATCGGGTTTTCCTCTGTCGCCGAGTAAGAAAGATGCGATCTGGGTAATTGTCGATAGACTGACTAAGTCGGCTCATTTTATTCTGGTATGCATGGATTATTCACTTGATAAGTTAGCTGAGCTATATATCTATCAGGTTGTTGAGGTTGCACGGAGTACATATGTCCATTGTTTCAGATAGAGATCCGAGATTCACATCGCATTTTTAGAAAAATTTGCAAGATGCATTGGGTACAAAGCTGCACTTTAGTACTGCTTTTCATCCGCAGACAGATGGTCAACCTGAGCGAGTTATACAGATACTCGAGGATATGTTGAGATGTTGCATTCTTGAGTTTGAAAGTACGTGGGAAAAATTTTGTCGTTGATTGAATTTGCGTATAACAATAATTTCCAATCGAGTATAAAGATGGCACCATACGAAGCTCTATACAGCCGTAAGTGTCAAACACCATTGTATTGGACTTAGTTAAGTGAGAATAAGATTCACGGGGTTGATCTAATTAGAGAGACAGAGGAAAAAGTGAAATTAATTCGTGATAGTTTGAAAGTGGTGTTAGATCGACAGAAATTTTATGTATATTTGAAACGGAAAGATATTGAGTTTCAGATCGGGGATAAAGTGTTTTTAAAAGTGCACCGTGGAAGAAAATAATTTGATTCAGTCGTAAAGGTAAATTAAGTCCGAGATTTATCAGACCGTATGAAATCATTGAACGAGTTGGACCAGTGGCTTATCAGTTAGCATTACCATCTGGATTAGAAAGGATACATAATGTATTTCATGTGTCGATGCTTCGATGATATCGATCCTACCCTTCATATGTTATTTCACCGACCAAAGTTGAGATTCAATTAAATTTATCATATAGTGAAGAACCGATCCGAATTCTAACTTGTGGGATCAAAAAGTTAAGAAATAAGAAAATTGCATTAGTGAAAGTATTATGGCACTGACACGGGGTAGAAGAAGCTTCGTGAGAACTCGAGGATGCTATGAGAAAGCAATATCCAAACCTATTCACTAGTAAGATTTTCGGGGACGAAAATCCCTAAAAGGGGGAGAGTTGTAACAACCCGATTTTAGCTAAATTAAAACAGTGGTTTCAGAACCACAAATATGAGGTCAAAAAATTATTTTAATATTATTTTTGGTATTTACAGCATGTGAATATATATGTGTGAAAGTTTCGTAAAGAAATTTTACCGTTTGAATGCTTAATTCGGTAAAAAGGACTAAATCGCGTAAAGCGTAAAAATTGTGTTCTATAAGTAAAGGTGTCTAATAGCTATTGAACATTATAGTAAAGGTCATTAAGTGGTAAATAGGTCATTTATGATATAGTGGAATGTCATGGCTTGGTAAACTTGTAAATTGAAATAACTTTAAAGGTTAAATAAGTAATTAAGTAAATAAAGAAAAAATTTAGTAAAATAAAGCCAAGTATAATCTTTTATGTTCTTTCTTCAGCCGAATAGCCAAGAAAAAGAAGCTATTTTTGTTCATTAGGGTTCGACACACACATAGCTTGATTAAGATCAAGAAAGAAAGAAATCAGATTTAGATCGGGGGAAATCGAAAGTTGACGAGTAGTTGACTTGATCCATTCGTTTCCGTACGAAGTAAGTTCATAAGTAAATAAATATTTTTGAATTCAAACGTATGTGTTTTATATATTGTCGAATTGATTTGTATATGGAAATACATACATTGCCGAATTTATTTATATATAGATGTATATATAGCCGAATTGATTTGTATATGGATATACATTGCTGAATTGATTTGTATATGGATAGACATTGCCGAATTGATTTGTACATGTATATACATTGCCGAATTGATTTGTATATGTTCACATATATATTGCCGAATTGATTTGTATATGGATATACATTGCCGAATTGATTTGTACATGTATATATATTGCTGAAATGATTTGTATATGTTTACATATATTTTGTCGAATTGATTTGAGCATAGGATGACTGGTTTCATGTATGAATTGATTTAATTACAAAGTCGAAAGCTCCGAATGAACCTTAGGAAATGTACAGGATATTGATGTCATGATACTAGGACTTTTGAGGTGTGATTTTGTGTAAGACCATGTCTGGGACATTGGCATCAAAGTGAGAAAATGTATAAGACCATGTCTGGGACATTGGCATCGTATATGATTCCTATAAGACCCTGTCTGGGACAGTGACATCGATATATGCTAACATGTAAGACCATATCCGGGATATGGAATTGTACGAGCTTTATATGATTTTCGTGCGTTCTTAACAATTCCGAATGTGAATTTGAGCTAAATGGTTAAGGTATGTGTGAAGTTATATGTTCATGAAATATTAAGGTAAGTTTAGTACTTAATGTGATAATATGAATTTATATGAGTTATTTAAACGTATATGTGTTTGAGATTTATTTGAATTCGACCTAGTTGAATTGAATTATAAATATCATTGAGATGATTTATTTGCTTATGGCTTACTAAGCTTCCAAAGCTTACTTTGTGCATCCTTCTATTGTTTTATAGATATATAAAGCTAGCTCAAACTTGGGGATCGTCAAGGAATATCGTCACACTATCAATCGCCATTTTGGTATTTTGAAAGCTTGATATTATGACATATGTCATGTATAGACTATGGCTAATTTTGAATTGTATATAAGTTGTCATGCGAAATGGCTTGTTAGAGATACTAATTATTATGTATATTCGGTCATGTTATAAGCTCATTTGGGAAGTATGTTTCGAGGTATATATGTATGATAATGTTTGGTTATAAGTTTCGGCTTAAGTAATGATTTAGTTGGTGGATGTGTTTTGTTATAATGTAATATGATTCGATGTATGCTAGTTGGTTCGAAATTTGAATAGTAAAATGGTTATGACTTGGTTAAATTGCAGAGTATGAATTGTATTGTGAAATTGGTTTGCACGGAAAAGAAGTATGGTTTGTATACGAGATATGGTTAGTAGACATGAATTATAATAAATGACTGTGTTAGATTGTGATGTGTTAGGTAATACCTCGTAACCCTAATTCGGCGATGGATACAGGTTAAGGGTGTTACAGAAGGTTCACACAAGGAAGTGTTGAGAGTCTAACACTGAGAATGTCAGAACTCCCTTCTCCCAGTGAATAGAGACTATATATACGTACTCCTAAACAAATGTCTTCTCTTTGGTGTTCATGAAACAAGTCATGAGATATTGTTGACACGTGTACTAGTGTATATCTCTTAAGCCATGTCTCACCTTACCAAGCCCTTGCAATTTACATGGTGGCAAGTGGCGTATGAAACATGACGGGGTTTTGTCATTGATGAGGTTTTGAGACTTTAGAAGATGGACACTTAATAAGATCCATGATGAAGCGAAATAACAACATTAAACTATATATTGCAGTTCATTTTAAATTTTTAATTCATTAAGACTTACGATTTTTTTAAAGAAAATTGATATTATTTTTTTTATAGAGATACTAATTATCAAATTGATTTTATCAATTTATATCGCAATCAATTTTAATATTTTATTTACATAATTGATAATAATAATATAATAACAACGCTTTTGCATTCTATATCGTTGGTAAAGTACTAAAACCTTTAAAAAGAATATCTCTACATGCATCAAACTCTTGCATTCTATAATGAGAAGGTTAAGAATAGTTTAAAAATTGTATAAAAAATTAGGATCTATTTGATTTCAAGAAATATAAGTCATTTTCATGTTTTATAGAAAGGGAAAAAACACTAAAAATAAAATTTGTGAAAATTACAAAACAATAAAATTTATTTTCATTGTTTTTATTAAAAATGATTGGCAAAACTGAAAAATACCTAAGTTTTTAACTTTAAATTTAATGAATAAATTAATTATGATTCAAATGTTCAACAAATTTTAGATATTGAATTTTTTACCCAGGACAAAATCCATATAAATGTCGGAACTTTCTAATTTTATTTATCATATTTTTATGGGATAATGACATTAGTCCTTTAACATTTGGAATGTGTTAACTCCGACAAATGATGTTAATTTCTGAGCTGTCGAACACGTGGCCCGTATAATTGTCTTTTTTAAATTAAACCAGGGACCTCGGATTATATTTACCTTAAAGTCTTTTAAGTAAAAAGGAAAAATCTAATCCTTCTGTATCCTAAATTTACTTATCCCCTTTTTTCTTCTAAGCTTACTTATACTCTTCCCTTTATTGTTTGTCATTTTTTCTGGGCTTATATAAACTAACCCTTCTTCAATTTTCTAAAACAATAACCTAGTTATATATAAACCAAAATTAAAAGAAACCCAGAAATTGGAAAAAGATTCATCTTCTTCATCTCAACTGCATATCATTAAATTGAAAACCATAACTCGTCAAGCAGTCCACTAGCATTACAGGAAAAAAAATGCTAAAATAAAAGAATATTCACAATAATCTTTAACATACTTAATCTAAAATAACTGCTTCAACAATTTAATTAATTAAAAATCTAAAAAGTCGAGACATATAGCAAGAGGGGAGAACATCTTTTTTTCGTTCCTTGGATTTGCTTGCGATACGGCCCCCTTTGGAAATCTTAATGGTGAAGAGCTTCTTCAAACAAATGAGAAGACATAGACCGAAATAGGGCTGTAAATGAACCGAGCTTGAACGAATAAATATTTGTTCATGTTCTTTTGTTTATTTTTAAGCTTATTCATGTTCAGTTGGTGTTCGTTAAGAATTTTAAATTTTTGTTCATGTTCGTTTATTTAAAATATGTGTGTTCATGTTCGATTGTTTAATGTTCACAAACATGTTCATTTAACTTAATTGAACATGTTCACAAACAATGTTAATAAATAATAAACAAATAAACAAACAATAAATACATACATACATGCACACACATATATTGTTTAGATATAAAATAGTCAAACATAAATATTAATAATTATAGTATAAATGAAAAAAATACAAGCCAAGATAATTTTATTAATATATATTAATGGAATTTTTATAAGAAAATATCATTAATAAATAAACGAGTCATAAACGAGTCAATAAACAAGCTTATAAACGAGCTTGTTCATGAACATAAACAAAAGGAACACACCGTTGTTCGTGTTTGTTCGTTTATTAAACGAATGTAAAAATTTTGTTCATACTCGTTTATTTAACTTAATAAACGAACATAAACGAATGTTATACGAACGGTTCATGAATAGTTCATCAAACGTTCTGTTCATTTACACCCCTAGACTGAAACAAGTCTAGTCGGACCGCCAACGTTGGAGATCAAAACAAACTTCTGTTTCTATCTCTAAGCAAGATTTAAAGGATTTGTGGTCTGTTCCTGTGAAACAAAGCCAACTTTAAGGAAGGGGAAGCTATAGGCTTCAGTTTGGTGTCAGAATTCGACTGGAAACGATGCCAAAGAGGGGTTGACAACGACAAAAAGCAACTGGGATAGAGAGAACCATGTCTGTCTTAGTTAGGGATGGCAATCTAACTGGGCGGAAGTAAATATCATTAAACCACCATTTACCACTGCTTCACAGTTGATATGTTTTATTCCACCGTTTGCTCCACTCTAATATAAAATTTTGAAAATCATTACCAATTTCATGGATGTTTGATACATCCATTCTCAATTTACTCCTACTTTGTTTAGCTTCAATTTAATTTTTATTACTTATTTTTAATTTTTTTATTTTTTTAAAATCAATAGAATATTTAAATATAATTCTTCAAAAACATATTTAAACATAAAATATATTATTTTTTATATTTTGCTATTATATTTTTATCCTTTTAATAGCTTATATATAGAATAATAAAATGATAATTTTATATAGTTATGCAAGTTAAGGTGGAGCAAGCAATTATTATGTCGGGAAAAAAGTTTACCTCCACCCTGTATCTATTTTTTAGAAAAAATCTCCGAATAAGGTTGATTTGAAATTGATCAAGTGGTTATGATTTTGTTATTCCTAGTTTTAGTCTGGAAAAAGAAATCATGGGTTGTGTTATTGAGGAGAAAAGAATACTGGAGAGAAAAATCAGTTTATTTAGGTGAAAGAAAAAATCATGAAAGAAGCTGTTGGGAGGTTTAATGATGGTGATGATGGTAGGAGTGATCGGTGTAAAAATGGAGAAGATGAGGAGCTTTGTTAATTTTTTGGGTTCATTTTCTTCAATTAAAAATATTAGTGGCCTTTTTCTTTTTTGGGTTAAATATATTGAAAGGGTTATTTATTTTTAAGTCACTCATGTTAGAAAAAAAACCGAAAAAAGGGACATGTGTCATCATATAATTGAGCCACGTGTTTTAATGGACAAAAATTAACACCATTAGTAAGAGGTACCGTATTAATGAATGAAGAGATATTAAAATCAATATTTTGAAAGTTTAAATACCACATTAGAAGATTTATTAAAGTTTAAGTACCAAATATGCCATTCTCTCTATTTTTATTATAGGAAAATAGGTATTTGAAATTATTATTTTTTGGTGTTTTTCAATTTAAAAAAATAATATTGAGAAAATAAAAATGATTTCAAAAACCGAATAAATTTGTAATTTTCTGAGTATCCTAATACTAACATGCATGGAGAGAGGATTGGAAGGAAAATGGTTAATGCCCCCCTTGTCTATTGCACTGAAGAACCTGAGGCCTTTTGTCTGCTTTATTTTTGTTTGGTATCGAAAGATCGGTACCTTCAGTATAAAGAGTTGACAGACAATCAAACAAATTAATAATAATCCAACAAAAAATAATGATGGTACAGTTTTTCTTTGACCTTTCTAACTTCATAGAAATTATTTTTAAATATTAATTAAGGGCTTAATAAATTTTTAATTTTGCTCGTAGAATTAAAAACAACTCAGTGATTAATTAAAATATAGCTTATTTTTTAATTTAATACTAAAGAATTTAAAAGAATTGAGGACATGAAAAAAGAAAGAAAGTAGTAACATCGAAAATAATATGTTAAAAAAGAATAAATTAAAATGCTATTCTTTAAAATAATTTTATACAATTCTAGTGGATATTTAAATAGATTTTTTAGAACTTTTAAAAATTAAAAATTTATATATCTAGTTATTTTAATTTTAAAATTTAAATTAAATAATATATATTTTATGATAATTTTTAAATTTAATGAAATGCTTAAAAATAAATTTTAAATTTAAATTAATTTATAATGTTATTTTTTTTATAAATCTAATGATTACAAATTTAAATATTAAATAAATAATATTTATCACAATGATATCCATGTTTGTACAAAGAGTAAGGTTAGATATCCATGTGTTTGGACAACTTCTCACACAGCGTTACTTGAGCATCTAATAATCATGAAAGTAGTGTGATATATATGCTAAAAAAGTATTGATTAATAACTGTCGTGAATTGGAACTTTGTTTGATGTTTTCTTTATTAATGTATGTATGAATAATATGCTTTTAAGTTAATTATTTGCATATAGAAATGGTTAGAATGTATTAAGTCACCATTGAGCTTGTAAAAACTCAGGGTACGTTTGGTTCCCTGTAATTGAATAGAGCTGTAATGGAATAGAGCTGTAATAAGTAATTCAATTATTTGGTTTAATGGAATAGAGCTGTAATAGTATTTTTGTGTTTGGTTGAATGGAATGATGTTGTAATAGCATAAGGAAAAAAACTAAAATGACTAGAATACGCTTAGCAAAATTTTTTTAAGTAGATGATTATTGTTATTAAATTTTAATAAGATTATTATTAAAAATAATTTAATAAAAATAATAAATAATTTAACCATATTTTAACATAATTATTATTAAATATAATTTAATAAAATAATATATAATTTAATAAAATTCTTAATATAATTATTATATGAATTGAAAAATCATAATATATAATACTATAAAAATAATATATAATCTACTTAATTATTTTTAAATTGCAATACATATTTAATGTGCTAAAATATCATTAGTGAAACAAATAATTTAATTATTCTACAATAAAAAACAAAATATTAGAAGTAATAAATAACTTGAGAATTATATTTCATATCCAAACATAATATTCATATATTAACAAAAAGTTACATGATTTCATTAGTTTATATGTCATAATCCATATGTTATAAAATTTTACAACATCAAAAAGTTACAACATTGTATTATCCAATGTTAACCGATAGTAATGCCATCATTGGGTTAGAAGCTTTTTCAGTAGCATTCATTGTTGCATTCTGAGAATCGGACTGTGGGATAACAGAGAAAGAAACAATCATACCTGCATGAAGGGCAAAAAATTCTTAGAATAAGGCTAAAGTAACCTAAATCTGATAAAACATGAAGAACATACATAAAGTGCCAAAAGAACGCTCCACTAAGACCAGCTGTAAAATGAAATCTCACATGAATTTTTGAAAGTCAACAAGATGCTTACTTATTAGTTGGAAAATGAGGATTCCATTGATGTACTAGTTTTCTACAATTAGTAGTTTATTTGGCATGTAATTTAAACGTGAATCATGTCACAGATTCGCCGGCTTTTATTTTCTAGAATTTGTCACTTTCTTAAAAGGTTGTTTAGTATGGTAGAAAAATTACTCTATTGTGTTAAGCTAAAATATTTGCAAGAACAAAGTAGCTAAATGAAAATTTATATAAAGCAAACTGGTATTGTCTTAACAAAAGTTTCACTCTTTAAGGAACTTGCATAGATCGTTTATGTTCTAAAAGAACTTTTTATCGAACAGTTGCATTCAATATGAAAAGGGTGAAGGATACTCACAGTTCCTTAAATACAGGAATGTCAACATGGCTTAGTTCGACACAAAGGAATCTTTCTCCCCGTTTTAAAACCCTGAGAGAGAGAGATGGGCACCAACATTATAGACACTATTGTCGAAATCATTTTTTTGAAAAACAAAAAAAAAGTTTAGTTGTCGACTTATTTAAAATGAAAATTGGAGTCGCCACCGATCTTTTATTGTGGTGTGATCGGATCACCTTGAAAATAATTTTAGGTCTGCGAATTTTGAGAAAAACAGGTTCGGGAGTTGGTTACGCACGAGGAATGGTTAGCACCCTCGTAACGCCCAAAATTGGTACCGAATCGATTGTTTAATGTCTTAATGTCAAAATTTTGAAAAGATTTTAAAATACGATCCTTTTATTTTGAATAAAATGAATTGGAAGATAAAGCTCATTTATTTTAAAGAAATAAATTGTTACACTCAGTAAATTAGAGTGCAACATTTCAAATTCTCGAAATTAAGCTTATCCTTTGATTTTTAAAACCTATGCATTTTGAGAAGGATATCCGATTATTTGGGTCAAATGAGAAAATCAAAACCCAGTAAGTTAGGGTTCGATTTCACAAAATTCCTAAATATCAAACATTGCCTTTATTTTTAAAATCCTCGTCTCGAGAAAATAACATGTCATATCCAATGTGTTAGGACACTGTAATAACCAATATTTGCCCGATCCGTTGCTCAAATAAAATAACAGTCCAAATACATAGGCCCAAGTGGCCCAACCAAATTTAAACCCACTTTGCCTAGACCATGGCCCAATCACGAAGCAGCCCAACAAGAAAAATCAGAAACGAAAAACTCCTAGGGTTTTCAGAAATTCCCAGCGCCGCAGCAACCGTACCACGCCTCCACGTGCTGCGCCACGTCCCCAGCTCGTACAGCCTCCGTACTTGTAAAACGAACAACAGCACTAGACAGAGAAAAGAGGCAAAAACAAAAAAGGGGGTTTTGGGGTATTTTTTTCTTTTTACAAAAAGATCGCAAAATCTGTAAAAGGGGGATTCACGCATATTGTATGGTGAGATACAAGAAATCAATAAAAAAAAAGAAAAAGGTTTTCTCTTTTTTTAGACTCGGTTCTTGCTCCGATTGCTTTGATTTCTTTTTCCGTTTTGTTATTGATGATATACAAGCATACATGTATAAGAAATAAAAAAGGAAAAGGAAGGAGGGGGGAACTCATACCTGGTAACGTCTTCGGATTCGCGCGAGGAGGAGCTAAAAAGCCCCTAGGGGTGCAGCTCCGACCACCGCTGATGGTGTAACCGCGGCGAGAGCAACGGATCCTTGAGTGGCGCGAAAGCTAGGGTCAGAAACCCTAACAGAGGTTTAGGATTTTTTTTTTCTGTTGCAAATGTTTTTTTTACAGAAAATTTAGTTTAAATAATAACCCGGAACGGCGCCGTTTAGAAGCCTCAGACTCGCGCGGTGACCCGACCCGAGGGAAGGATCCGCGCGTTTTGGGTCTGATGGGTTTATTGCGCAATAAGCCCTTCCGCATTTCTTTTTCGTTTCAATCCGGTTTTTATTTGTTTTTAATTGTTCTCTCATATTTAGTTCCAATTTCAATTGGGTCCATGATTAAACGACATCGTTTTCATTGATTGGGTTTGAAGGCCTGGTTTTGTGCGTCTAAATTGCAGCAATGGTCCCCTTGATGTGCAATGGTTCTCGATTTAGTCGTCTCCACACTTATTTCAAAGTCGTCCCTGAGATTTTGTTTTATTTTTGAAATTGTCCTTGTCTTCTTTTAATTTATAATGCTATTATTATTGTTGTTGTTGTTGTTATTACTATTAATATAGGTATTGTTATCGTGTTGGTTTTTATCTATTTATTTACTTTTATTTTAGATTATTTTATTTTATTATGTATTATTATATAATGCTTTTATCATGTATCATTTTATATATTTTCTATGTTAATCTAATATGATATATATATATATGTATTTTTGTGATCTTATTTTATAATACTTTTTAACCCATTTATATGCCTTTGTGTTTTAAGGATTTATAATATTTGGTGCAATACTATTATATAAATATAGATATACAATTTATATTAGACCATTTTTATCGTACATATACGTATATATAATTTATATTTTGAAACCCTATTTTATTATATTTTATGTCTCTATATACATCATTATATGTTTATTATTCTTTATATTAAACCTTTCATTTCACTTATATATTTTTAAAACCAATATGTATTATTCTTTCTTCCTTGTTATTTTTATCTCTTAAAATAGATTGATAATTCATTTAATTTTTGAATGTTGTATGACCGAGATTATCGTTGCCATTTTTGTTCAAATTTATCCATTGCTTGTTCATATTATTTGATAATTTATCGTTCACTAGCATGTATCGTAATTTACGAATTATCATTTTGAATTATGCACTACCATTCAATTGTATTACATTTGTTTGGAAAAACATTGAAATCGTTTTGCAAATAAACCTTCAAAATGCTCGGTATCCAAAATTCTCGAGAGGATTGTGCCTTAACTTACTAGGCTTCAATTCTCCTTGTTGAATTTAAATAACCGAATACCCCTTTTTCAATTTGAACATAGAAATTTTAAAATAAAAAGCTCATTCTCGAGAATTCGATACGTGGTGTCCTAATGCATTGGATATGACATATTGCTTTCTCGAGACGAGGATTTTTTCAAACAAATAAATAAAGGCAATATTTGGTGTTTAGGAATTTTAAAAAAATTGAAACCTAACTTATTGGATTCTAATTTCTCGATTAACCTAAATAACCAAATATCCTTCTCAAAACATGTGAATTTTTAAAATTTTAAAAGACGAATCTAACTTCAAAGATTGAACTATTGCACCCTAACTTACTGAGTGCGACAATTTATTTCTTTGAAATGAGTAGGGCCTATTATTCAATTCGATTATTCAGGCTTTTATTTCGTGGGATTGTATTCTAAAATCTTTTCAAAATTTCGACATTAAGACATTAAACAATCAATTCGGTACCAATTTTGGGCGTCACAAGGGTGCTAACCCTTCCTCGTGCGTAACCGACCCCCGAACCTGTTTTCTCAAAATTCGCAGACCTAAAATTATTTTCAAGGTGATCCGATCACACCACAATAAAAGATCGATGGCGACTCCCATTTTCATTTTCAAAGTCGACTCCTATTTTTCAAAAATTTGAAAATGGTTTTGACAGACACAACGTGACGAATTCCCGAGAATGAGTTTTTATTTAAAATTTGTATGTTTGAAAAAGAAAATCAATTATTTAGATTCGACGAGGAAAATTGGAACCCAATACGTTAGGGCTCAATTCTCTCGAGGATTCCAAACTTCGGGTATTTTGAAGATTTTTGAATAGATTGGTTTTAATACTTAAATGATATGACACATAACCTTTTAAGCGAATAAAATGCAATAGAATAATAATGTACAATGCGAATTAATTATTCGTAAATTTGAATATACACTAACGAATACAAACCATCAATTAATACAAACAAGGAATACCGTAAATATAAGAGTAGTGATTATATGTAAATATTAACATTTAAAAGCTAATGAATTAAAAATCAATAATATACATATAAGTAGCTTAAAAATATTAAAAGGGTATAAAAAATAGTTATAATAATATAAAAAACCATATATTCATAGAATAAAAATATGAATTATTATCATATAATAATAATTTATATAAAAATATATATAATAATAATGTATGAAGATACTACCATATAGTTGTTTAGAATGCAAAAATGTAAAAGAAAATCTTAAAAATAAATACATTGTAGAATGAGATTAAAAAATACATATCAATTATATTAAACATATATAAAAATATATACACACTAAAAAAATAGTACATGATAAATCTAAATAATGATATGATAAGTTTAAATAGTACTTATGATAATTTTAAATTATAGTATGATATTAAAATAAAACTAATGATAAATTTAAAACAATGTTAAGATTAAACATTAAATAATACTAGATCTTAAAAAAATATATCAAAAATAAGAACTAATTAGATTTAAAATTAAATTAATAAAAACTAAATTAGAAATAAAACATAATTTAAAGAAGAAAAAGAAAAGACAAGAAAAAATAATAATAATGTAATTAAAGAGAATATGAAACAATAATAATAGTTAAAATCATTACATTAAGATTAAACAAAAATTTGAAAGGGCGAATTTAAAATCTATTTAAAATACAAGGACTAATGTAGCAATTAATACGCAAGATTAAAACACTCAGATCCAATTGATAAAACGACATCGTTCGCTCGTGGATTCGATTGGAATCCGAACCAAACATAAGGCAACAATTAAAAACTTAAGAAAAACCAAATTGAAATGAAAACAAAATGCGGAGGGATTCAGTGCGCAAATAGCCCCTTAGACCCAAGACGCGCGGATCCTTCCCTCGGGTCGGGTCACCGCGCGGGTCGCAGGCCCTTAAACGGCGCCGTATTATGCCCAGCATAAATGCCCTGTTTACCTAATCAGCAGCCCCTTTTCATTTTAAAACAAAAGTTAAAAAAAAAAACCCTAGGCCCTCTCATGCCTAGATGCGCCGCTCGAGGGTTCCGTCACTCTCGCCGCGATTACACCGACAACGGTGATCGGAGCTGCACCCCTAGGGGATTTTTAGCTGCTTCTCGCGCGGATCTGAAGGCGCAACCAGGTAACCCTCTCCTTTCCTTCTCTTTATTTACTATCAATCGATCGAAAATAAACAAAAAATCAAACGAAAAGCAACGAAAAAAAAGGAAAATGACTCTAATCACCTTTTTTTCTTTTGTATTGATTTTTTTGATACAGTATCCTTCTATTTTACATTGTTGTATTTGGCTTTATAGCCGAATCGGAAAAATAATGAAGACCAAAAAATCCCCCTATTTTTCTCTCTCTTTTCTGTTTTTCTATTTCTTTTTTGCTGCTTCTGTTGCTCGTTTGTTTGTTGCTTGTGTGCAGGTACGACGTATGGTGTCAGATACGTAGCACGTAGCGAAGGCCAGCTGTACGGGGCGTGCGTGGCGTGGGAGAACAACGCTGGAGGTTGCGGCTGCGGCACTCGTGCCAGGGCTAAATACCTAGGGTTTTCTGTTAACTGTCTTTGGGTCATTGGGCCATTGGGTGTTTAGGCTAGTTGGGCTTAATGGGCTGGGGATATGTATTTAGGTTTGGTTTGTATTTTGGGTCTAATGAGTTTTTGTAATTTTGGATATTAATTTACGGGACTTTTATATTTTATTTGTGCTTTTGGGCCCGGGCAAAAATGGGCTCTTACAAACCATATTCAGCCATGGAACAATCTGTGCCACTGCATGGAAGTAGGTCCACTTTCAAGGACATACTATTATGAGTGTTATTACTCACATTGCCCAAATTAATCATCCAACCAATAGAACTACAACAGCTAGCCTAATTCTTTTTTCACTTTTGCAGTTCTTATATTTTCCCGTAACCTCACCATATTTATTGTTTGCCGGTGTTTATGCTTTATCCACTACAAGAAATGCACATATACTTCGTTCAACAAAAAAAGCCTAACTGTTCCACCAGCTATATCAAGATGTTTTATTCCTAGAAATGGGCTCAGTTTGGAAACCAATCTGATAAATTGGGCAGAAGACGTAAAGTAGATGATAAAAGTGAAATAATAAGAACAAAAAGGCATACAAAATCCAACCTATCCTTCCACAGTCTATGTAGTCCACCACTCATAAAGTCATTCATGAGATCATAGTTTGAAGCAACATTGCTAGAGACTTTACCAATCATTTGGCTTTTCTCTTCTTCTCGTACTTCTTTAAACCCTGAAAACATAACACTAGTAAAATTCATAATGAATGTGACACAAGGGAGGTTGTAGGAATTCAGATACATGTATAGGGTGAAGTATTTGAGATTTGAGCATTAAGAGCAAAGAAAATCGCATATATGCATCTGGTATATGGATACGAAATATGCATAGTTGGCCTTTTTGTGATAAGAAATAGCTACTTCCGAAACCTATACTTCCATGGTTTTCACATCAGCCATCTATTTTCCAATTTGTGTGCTACAAAATATAGTGTCATATTTCCATCTAAAGTGAAGTTGCCTACAGTAATTTAGATCTTCATGTTTCAAGGCACAAACAAAACCACATAAAGCCTCTGGGAAGAACCGCAAAGGTATTGATGAAGACATTGAAAACATGCATAAAGATATGCTAAGCATTTCAAATATATTGATGAGCAAAATTGAATAAATAAATCAAATAAGCAAGAATCAATATTTCATTTTTTTTCTTTTATTTTATTTATTTTTCTGTAGAGAAAGAAAGAAGCAGACAAATACCAAAACTTGTGGCATGTGAATGTAACAGAGAAGTAGAACACAGCTTGGGCAAAATTCGACTGCTGAGATTCTTAGTTACCAGCCTGAGAGCCATTCCGCTACAACGATTGCCCACAAAAAGGCTCACATTCACTTTCTACTTACAATAGTATGATCTATATTACCCGGATTCTTCATTTTCTCCAAAGAAAACATGGGATATAAAAATGAAAAATAACTTATACAAAATTCAGCAGAGAAAATCAAACAAATTTATCCAAGAAAAAGTAAAAAGAGAATGTGAAGAATAACCTGATTTCACTGTGTCAATTTGTAAGGAGAAACAAAACCCCCAGGCCCCAACAGATTCCGATCGTGACTGAAAATGGTGAAGACAGAGATGGCGTTGGATATTGGCGAAATGGCCAAAGGAATAACGAAAATCACTGATAAGAGTGGGAGCTTTTTTGGGTAAAATGGAAACGAGACCTGTATTCCTTGAGTATTCAGTGGTGATGAAACGGAATAAAAATGCCCCTATTCCATGCTTAAACACGTAATAGAATAGGCCCGTAATAAGGTTTAGAGTTTAGGGTTTAGGCCTGTAATAGACATTTCATTGAACCAAATTATGGTTTTTAGTGGACCCACAGAATTGGATTGTAATGATATTACACCCAACCAAACATGCTATCAATGTTTCAAATTGTTTTCCGAACATAAGTAAAGCATGAAATTTTTTGTTCACAACAACTTGTCTTGAAGTTTTCACCCAACTTTAATTTTGTAAAAGCTTTTTTGAATTCATTTCTGTTAAGGGATTTACTTAGGACCACTAGAGGTTTTAAAATTTGATTTGATTTGTTTTCATAATGCTTTTGGCCACATTGGCATGGTTTTAAGTTAAACTATTATTTTGATTCATTTTTTTTATTTTTGGTTGATTATATATAAAGATTCAAATGTTTTAAAGTTTATAGTATGTACGTGGTTAGGAATAGACGTTTAAAACTACCAAATATGTTATAATTTGCAGAAATTGATTATGGTGAAAGCGTGTCGGTGTATTGAGCATGCAATGGTAATTAAAATGTGTTGGTACCACGTTGGTAGTGAAATTAATTTATTTAGGCATCGGTTCTAATTCATAAGTTGTTAGTTTAGTTATGTTCTTTAATAATTTTTATTTGGATAGGTGAATTTTGTATACGTTGTTGTTTGATATGTTTAGAACGCGTTATAGATGTGTTATGATGTGTTAAATATGTTGAATATATATTTAGTAGTATTTTAGGACAATTTGACATGTTTGTGTTGTGTTTTGTGTAATTTTTGTATTTTTTTGAATTTATTTTTGTAATTTTGGGCACCATGTCTCGAGATAGGACGAATAAATTATATTAAGCATGCATTCCGATGTGCATGTCTTGAGATAAAGTGGGCTATGTCTCGAGACATGGCTCATGTCTCGAAACATTCAAAGTCAGTAATCAAACTTCATTCCAAGTGTCCATCTTAAGAAATTATCAATTGACCTAGGTATTAAAATAGTACCTTGTTTTTTAAATTTGTACCTCTAATTGATGTTTTTAGACTCATTTAAGCTCAAATCTTGTTTGTGGTGATATTTGGGTGCTTGAAACTTTAATTTACATATTTATAACTCAAGTTTTATATGAATTATTTGTACGAATGATTGATCAAGTAACTCCTACGACCAATGTAATGTTTCATAATCAAACTCGGCCTCCAGATAGAGTATGAGGTGTTGCAGAAATAATTAATTTGGTGAAAGCTTTTCAAACGCACACTGAGATTCTAAACTACATAGCATTACTAGACAAGATCCAAAGAGCATTAATAGACAAGATCCAAAGAGAAGCTCAGCAGTCTAGTATAACAAGAGTAGATTGGTTCCATTAGAGTTCACAACTTGTATAACTTGGAAGAAAGGAATCAGAAGGATTGAAGTTGCCTACATAATTCTTCATAGAGGAGAAGGCATAATAGCAATCCTCTGCATCACTTTATAATTTGAAGATTTTCTACGGGCAAAACTTCACATAATGAGAGAAGCATTTTGGCAGGTCGATAGAAGTGGCATTAGAATTGGCACCTAGTTCGTCCTAACAAGAAGCTGCGAGCCCTTCTATGGAGTACATTGTTCAATTGGAAATATCAACCTCTTGTGGAGGACATCAAGAGGTTAAACACTGAAGCAACAATACTAGCATGGAATCAAATGCATGAAGACTACTTCAAAGAAACTATGAAGTGGTTAAAGTTTAGTTATTGGTTCCCCTTGATTAGTTAATTGCTTGTATTGGTGCCAAATAATAATAATGATGATAATAAAGGAGTTCGACCTTTTATTACCATCAGAAAGGAAAGCACGTTGTTGTTTCAGCTCCCCATATATTCCCTCTAAAATTCCATTACCATGAACAAATATAAAATTAAAACATGAAGAAAAGAAGCTTTGAGTAGGACAATTTGAGTTCCTACGCTCACCCTTTGGCCTTCTTCCCCAGCTGCATCAATGCAATGCATTTGGATAGGTAGAGCTACAAGCAAAAGCAAAAATCAATCTTAAAACGTTGGTCTTGCTAACTGCATTTGAATCCATTTACTTGTTTGACTGAAAGCAACTTGTTAATCTGTTCCAACATCCTATCACCTCTTTTTCAAGTGGTTGTTCGAGGGTACCTTGAAATCTGCTAGCTCACTAAGCTCTTGAAATGCATCCACGAGATTTTGGAGCCTTGCAACGAACTCAATCAAGAGTGAAGTGAATGTTGCTAAAGATAAAGAGCTAGCACTTTGATATATTTTGGATTCCCGACGTTGGGGCAGCAATGCATCTGCAGTAAACGAGAGACAGGGCCACGACAGTTTATGCATTGTACTCTCGGGTATAACTACATCCGAAGGGTCCACTGAAATATCGCTTAGGGATTTCATGTTCAGGTTATGCTCAACATCTTTAGCTTCTTCTTCATGTTCCTTGTTATGCAGTGGGGTTGCCCAGGTTTCCGAATTCACTAGAAGGTATGATTTGTCATCTATCTTCATTTGCAAATCCTCGCCAGCCTCGTGAACTTCCCTCAGTATGTCTCCGGGGCTTAACTTTTCCATCTTTTCAACCTTCGCTCCCAGCTCACGCAGCACTTTAGCCCCTTCATTACCGACCCTCTTAATCTCCACAGCAAAAACTTGTCTCTTCTCTGGTGATGCCTGAATTTCTGAAAGCATACATCCATGCATTGCCATCACCATGAATGCACAATGTCTCAATGCACCACTTACTTTGACATAGTTTCTCCATGGGTAGTTGAATGATTTATAAGGACCATGTGGTGGCTCCCATGAGGCAAAATTTAGCTGGGGAAAAAAATAAAAATTAGTCAAAGCAACTCCAACATTCATGGAGACCAAGGCATATAAGAACATACTAGAGTCTCCTCCTGACATGAAGATTGCACAACTGATCTGTAGGCACTATATAATGGATCATCAGATGCTTGGTATGTAAGAATGTTAGAAGAGATCCTCTCATATTCAACACATTGCAGGTACCCATTAACACACCCTAGAAAAAGATATGATTTATCAGTTTAGCACAGTAGTTCAAAATTCCATAGTGAAGCACTAGTTGAAACGTAAAGCTAACCTTCCAAGGAAGAAGCCGCATTCTTGAAATTTTTTACCACCAATTTATGTAAATCCTCCCCTGACCAGATGGGGTATATACATATGTTTATAATCATAGACAAGCCAGCACCAAAGAAGATATGCAACAATCGAAAAACAGCTGTGTGGATGAAATTCCTTGAGTTGTTTCCAGACACCAGCACAATACAAAATGTCAACAAGAATACCCGAAAACCGTATTCATACGGTTTCACGCGAGGGTACAATTTGCAGTAGCTTGAAATAAATCCTAATGCAGAATAAAATATTTTTACAGAGTTGATTGAATACAGTATAAAAGAATTCTCATGTGTAAACATTCATATATAGTATTATCTCCAACCTGTTATGAAAATGCTTATCAAAATAACAATTTCTTCGTACTCTCCAGACTTTATTGATAGTTCTGCAATGCCTAAAGCAATGGCTCCAGCAGATAAAGTCCCTATCGCTCGATTGATCCCTTTGCTGAGTGTTGCACCTAGGATATACGAATTGGTTTCACTATATCAACATCTGTTAAAAATAGCAGGCAATGTGGATTGGCATAACGCTCGACTAATATAATATACCTACGCTGAACTCGAAAACCAAGACAACGGTAAGGATTGCCCACACAGAATACTGACTGACACCCCTTAGAGGCTCTTTGAAAAGCATAAGCAATGATACAACCGTTAGTGAAAGCCCCATTTTCATAGCAAAGAAAACCTTACGGGGATCTGATCGACCCATTTTATATAACTTGGCAGACACCTGTTGAAAACCATTCCAAAAGTTATCAGTGGAACCACAACATGATCGAAAACACCCGCTTTTAGCTCCCTCTTCAGCACCACCTAATCCCGAACACCCTTTCTTTGAAAGCAACCTTTCTTTACTCTCCGTACTCCGCAAAAAAGACCCGCTTTCCATTTTTGCATCAATAGATCAAAAAATCTCTTCTCTATGTATTATATATTCAACTTAATGAATCAGATGAAATTATATGTACAAGTACAACAATCTCCAAGAGCATACACTAGATGTGGTGAATATGTGCTTGATCTAACGTGAGAATAGTATTATTATTATTATTGATGATGATTCATTTGATTGAAGGGGAAAGGGAGATGTAAAACAACTATCCAAAATAGAAATTATGAAAGAGTCAGAATGGATTGGCAAGAGAGAGGAGGAAGGGCTTCAAGGCTCAAAATCACCTCCCTCCACGCGTCACCAGCCACGTGATTCTTAATTAAATAACAAATTGCTTGGATAAGTAGTTGACTGTGATGAGTGAAAACCATCCATCAAAACTGATCAAAAACTATTGTCCCCTGTTTTATGTTCATTTGTCATTTGGCAAATTGCATTATATCTTGCACGAGGTTCTATCTTGAAACCTCAGAGGCTCAGACAGTAAACCCCAATACAGATATTGGCTTCACTTTGCTTAACTCATCAACTTTAAATTTGCTACTAATTGATGCATGTTTTCTTGGTGCTTCAAGATATGTTTTCGTCATTAGGCATGTGAGAATTGACAAGGCTTGTTAATCTAATAACGATATGGTCCAAATAACCAGATCCATGTCATTTTTCTTTAATCTATTCTCGGTTTATAATCTATAACCATAATCGGGGACACCAATGTTTGTAATTCCTTTTTCTTATCTAGAGCTAAAGTAGAAGAAAAGAACGGCTTGGAGTCATCGAGCCTTTTGCTTACTTCACATACAAATCTGCTAAAGTCTCGTTTTCTTGCATCCTATCTCGATAGCCAACATTTGTAACTTTGATTACTTCAGTATACTAGTTCTCTCATGTGTTGTCTTGAGCCTTAGAATTTTTATTTGCATGTTTCTCCTCTTCACTCATCCAAGTAACCTCTGGCTTTAGAATTTTTACACCATCAATATTATCAGAAATTCAGAATTGAGCGTTATGTCTCCTCATCCATAGGCTTAATGAAGGCTTTCATCTTAATTTTCCATCAAATTCATCCAAGGTGTCTTGTTACCAAAAAAAAGAAAACCTTTAATCTTGAGCAATACTCAACAAAAGGATCACCATTTAGTGCGTCAAATGTCAGCAATATTCTTAGAATCGGACAGATGATTGACCCGATCAGACTACAAATTTCTAGTTTAAAATTTCTGATTCAACCGGTCCAATATCATCTTCATAATAAAAATCTACTATAATATTATTTAAAATAAATTAAATATTATTTCAAATAAAAAATATGTTAGTAGCTAACTGATAGCTATATTCTACCATTTGTTTAACTTATTATTTCCCCTTTCAAGGTGAGCCATAAATACACAACAACATGTTGGATTTTTCAGCAAGAAAAATAGCAAAAACGAATGAAGCAAAAAGAGAAGAACAAAGAATGATAACTCAGCAAAAAATTTGTAACTGAAAGTCATGTAATTTTCATTCAAATTTTGAATATATGGGAGTTACAAATAATTTGACAGTTAGCTACTAATTTAACTGCCCTTACTTAATACATACTAAAAAAATGCAACTTGCTTACAAAAGAAAGCTGATATAACAGCTATTACATCAAAATGAATCAGTCAATCTATCCTACTAACTTAGCCATCATATTACAAAAGATTTGGACAAAGTTGCATAGGAATAAAACATTCAAAATGTGATCCTCCACTCGAACCAGCTCCATTGTTTCACTTTAAAACAGTATAGCAGCTCAACTTGTACAATTTGCTGTTGCTGGTCTTTTGCTGCACTGCAGGCCACAGGTTCAACACTCCTCCTTGGACTGTATGCAACAAACACCAATCTCTGCTTTCAAAACATTAAATCTGTTGGCTCCTAATGGCTTTGTTAAAATGTCAGCTAACTGAGTTTCTGAACTGCAATGGACTAAGCTAACCTCCCTCGATTGCTCAGCTTCTCTAACAAAATGGAATTTAATTTTGAAGTGTTTAGTCTTACCATGGAAGATTGGATTTTTTGCTATGGCCACAGCTGATTGATTATCCACCCTGATTTCAGTAGGTTGAGCTTGACTTTTATTCAAATCATTTAAAATCTTTCTAAGCCAAATGGCTTGATTAACTGCTACTGCAGCTGAGATATACTCTGCCTCTGCTGTGGATTGTGCAACAGTTTGTTGCTTCTTTGAGCTCCAGCTAAAAACACTTGAGCCTAAAGTAAAGAAGTAACCTGAAGTGCTCCTCATATCATCAACTGACCCTGCCCAATCACTATCAGAGTAGCCAACAAGTTTCAGCTCCTTTGTCTTCTAAAACTTCATACCAGAATCGATGGTTCCTTTGACATACCTTAACACCCTTTTTGCTGCCTTTAAATGAGCCATATTACTGCAATACATAAACCTTGAAAGAAGACTGACAGCATAGACAATGTCTGGTCTAGTTGCTGTCAAATAGAGTAGGCAGCCAATTAAACTTCTATAAGCTTTTTCATCTACTCGATCATGCTCACTGGTACTTGACAACTTCTACCCCAATGCAACAGGTGTAGTAACTGGTTTGCATTTCAGCATGCAAAATTTCTCCAACACCTTGGATGCAAATGTTTGCTGACTTATGAAAATACCATCACTCCCTTGTTTTATTTCTATGCCAAGAAAATAGGTCATCAAACCAAGATCAGTCATTTTAAAGACTTCTTGCATCTGCTTCTTAAAGTCTTCTATAAGTTCATCTTTGCAGCCAATGACCAGCAGATCATCAACATACAAGGAAACAATTAACAAAGTTTCCTTCTGATCATTCTTAACATAAAGTGTAGGCTCACTGACACTTTCTATGAACCCGAGCCTTGCTAAATAGCCATCAATCCTTTCATACCAGGCTCTTGAAGCCTGTTTTAGGCCATACAAGGCCTTTTTCAACTTGTAAACCTTCTATTCTTCACCACAGACCTTAAAACCTTCAGGTTGCTCTATGAAAATTTCTTCATTAAGAAAGCCATTTAGAAAGGCTGACTTAACATCTAAATGGTGTACCTTCCAGTGCTTTTGAGCTGCCAAAGCAAGCAGCAGTCTGATAGTGTCCAACCTTGCAACAGGTGTAAAAGTCTCAGAAAAATCAACCCCTTGCTACTGACTATAACCTTTAACAACCAATCTGGCTTTATGTATATTCAGAGAGCCATCTGCTTTGCTCTTTATTCTATAGACCCATTTCACACCTATGATTTTTCTATTTTCAGGTATATTAACAAGCTCCCAAGTGTCATTCTTCTGAATCATTCTGAACTCAGCTTCCATAGTATCTTGCCAGCTTCTTTCTCTTACAGCTTCATCATAGCATGAAGGTTCTACCAGTGTTACAGCACATCTTTCATAGATGTTTGCTAATGTTCTGATGCCTCGAACAGGTTCATCATCATAACTATATTCAATTACTGCTTCATTTTTAGCTTGCTGCAAATCAATGCCATTCTGATCTACCTAAGGCAAATTTGCTTCAATTCCATCTCATTTTCAGCTATTTGCTTCACTGAATTTGACATCTCTGCTCACTACAACCTTCTTGGTCAATGGATCAAAAACTTTATATCCCTTATTTACACTGCTATAGCCAACAAACACCCCTGGCATGGACATCCTATCCAACTTGGTTCTTTCCTCCTCAGGTACTAGCACATAGCATAGGCAACCAAACACCTTCAAATGTGAGACAGATGGTTTCTGTCCAAACCAGGGCTTCAAAGGGTGTTTTACCCTTAACTGCACTAGTTGGTAGCCTATTCAATAGGTAAACAGCTGTATTCACAGCTTCAGCCCAAAAAATGTTAGGCATTTTAGCCTCGCACAACAGACACCTAGCCATGTCAAGGACTCTTCTCTTTTTTCTTTCACAGACACCATTTTGCTGTGGTGTATACACAGTGGTTAACTGATGTTGAATTCCAGCATCATCACATAATTTTTGAAACTTCTGAGATACATACTCAGATCTATTGTCAGACCACAAACATTTCAGTTTGCAATTAGCTTGATTTTTAACCAAAGCTTTAAATTTACAGAAAGAATCATAAACATCTGACTTATGCTTCAAAAAATTTACCCAACAGAACCTTGAATAATCATCAATGAAGAGTACAAAGTACCTGCTGCCATTTAAAGAGGTAGTTTTCATAGGTCCGCAGATGTCTGTATGAACAAGCTGAAGCTTTCCTTATGTTCTCCAGGCCTTGTTGACTGGAAAGGGTAATCTGGTCTGCTTGCCTAGCTGACAGACCTCACACACAACTTCCCTTGATCCAATTTTGGACATATCACTGACCAAATTCATCTTTTGCAACAAGCTCAAAGAATTGTAGTTTACATGTCCCAGCCTCCTGTGCCACAAGTCTGTTTCATCAGACTGAGATGCATATGCCCTTGCCTGCAGTTGATTCACATCCACAATGAAGGTTCTGTCTTGCATAGCCACTGTAGTTAACACTTCACCAGCAGCATTTTTGATCAAGCAGTTCCTGCCTTCAAAAATTAGAGAGTAGCCCTTCTCTAATAGCTGGCCAACACTCAACAAGTTTTGGTCAATGTCAGGTACATAGAGAACCTCTGAAATGGTTTTATTACCTGACTTAGTGCTTATCAAAGCCTTGCCTTTGCCTTTTTCCTCCAGCAGCTCACCATTACCAATTTTGACTTTGGACTTGAATGTGGTGTCAAGCTCCTTGAATATACTCTTCTCAGAAGCCATATGGTGGGTACATCCACTGTCAATCAGCCGTATTTTGCTAACTTTGCTCGAGCTTGCAAAGCATGATGCTGAAAAAACATGCTCTTCTTGTGTTTCAACTTCTTCTGCAGCTTGAGCTTGGTTTTGATACTGTTGTTGTGCTTTTGATTTGTTTTTACAGACCTTTTCAATGTGGCCAAATTGCTTGCAGGCTCTACATTGAATATCTAGTCTGTACCAGCATTATTTCTCAAAATGAGTAGTCTTATTGTAATGGACACAAGGTGGGAACTTCTTTCTGGCAGGCTCTCTCTTCTTCTTCTCAGTCCAAGGCTTTTTGCCTTTGGCATTCGTGTTTGAACTTGAGCTTTCTCTATTTCTAGCCTGAAAAGCTTCTTCATAGTGATCTTCCTGCCTATTTGCCCTTCTCTGCTCTTGAGCATAAAGAGCATTTATAAGCTCTGTTAAAGGGATTTTTGACAAGTCCCTTGAATCTTCCAGAAAAGAAATTTTTGCTTCATACTTCTCTAGCAAGGTTGTTATGACTTTCTCAACCACTCTTTGGTCACTAAATTCTTCCTCAAGTAGACTTATATTGTTGACAGTAGCCATAATTCTGTCAGCATACTTCTTAATGGTTTCTGAGTCCTTCATCTTCAGATTCGTAAAGTCTCTTCTCAAGTTGATCAGCTACTGTTGCTTGGTCTTGTCAGACCCTTGAAACTCCTCCTTGAGTTTATCCCAGGCCTACTTTGGAGTGTCACAGGCCATTATCCTTGTGAAAATAACATCAGAAACTCCACTTTAAAGGCACGACATAGCCTTGTACTTCTTGGCACAATCTTCACTATGCTGCCTAATCTGAGCTATAGTCAGGTTGGCCCTCAGTGGTGGTGGCTCAGTGTCATTGAGAACAACATTCCACAGGTTATGTGCTTCCAGGTATGTCCTTATTTTCACTGCCCAAATGTTGTAATTTTCTCTAGCAAAGACAGGTGGAGGAGGTGGTGTAAAACTCATTTTTCAGCAGCCAAAAAAAATAACATCTGCTTCTTTTGTTCTAAGCACAACTTGCTTAATGACAGTGTACAACAAAGGCCCTCAGAAACTGAAAGCTCTCGATACCATTTGTTGGATTTTTCAGCAAGAAAAATAACAAAAACGAATGAAGCAAAAAGAGAAAAACAAAGAATGATAACTCAGCAAAAAATTTGTAACTGAAAGTCATGTAATTTTCATTCAAATTTTGAATTATGGGAGTTACAAACAATTTGACAGTTACCTACTAATTTAACTGCCCTTACTTAATACATACTAAAAAAATACAACTAGCTTACGAAAGAAAGTTGATATAACAGCTATTACATCAAAATGAATCAGTCAATCTATCCTACTAACTTAGCCGTCATATTACAAAAGATTTGGACAAAGTTGCATAGGAATAAAACATTCAAAATGTGATCCTTCACTTTAAAACAGTATAGCAGCTCAACTTGTACAATTTGCTGCTGTTGGTCTTTTGCTGCACTGCAGGCCACAGGTTCAACACAACAACACTCTTCAATTTTCAAAGTTTTATATTATTATTTTTTTAATAAAAAGTCATTAAAACTTTTCATTTACATTTTTTGATTTGTTCAATTCTTAATGTTCTCTTTAGTTTTTAGTTTTCTATTTTTCCTTTGGTTCAAAGTTGTTTAAAACAAAATAGCAGTGGATGGATACACTGGCAAGCCAAGAACCACTGATCTGAAGTAGACGAGGGCGAGCAGGGAGAGGCCAATACTATAGAGGCAAGGACGAAGCCAGAAAATTTTTAGGGGGCCAAATGAAATTTTAATTTTTAATAGTCTATATCTTTATAATTTGTAAATGATTAAATTTAATTTTTATAATTTTAGAGGGTCAAAGTAAAATTTTACTTTTTCTAATTTAAATTTTTAAAATATTTAAATAGTAATTTTCTATTTTAGGGAGGACAAGACCTGACAACCCCCTAGATTCACTTCTGTATAGAGGGTTGAGTGTTGATGGTGAGTGAGTTTTTATTTTTATTTTTTTTTACTTTCTGTATTCTTCAGATTTAGAGATGTTGAGAAGGGTAGAAACATAGGCTAGGGCTCTCTTTTTTTTCATTTGTTTTAACAAAATTGGGTTGGGCTAGTTTAGAGTTTTTGAAAGTGGGTGTTTTTTTTCTATCCGACCTAATCTAATTTGGTCCTATTATGTAAAAACTAGTTGAATCGATTTTTTATTGGTTCTTTCCAATCAATGGTTTGCGATTCAATCGTGGTTCTTGTCGGTTCATGGCCAAAACAGTTTTTATCACACAACAAACCAGACTATTAACCGATTTCTAATCTAATCAATCCGATTGATTGATTCGATCCGGTCCAATTCGATCTGGTTTCAACAACATTGAGTGTCAAACTTCAATACAAAAAGAAATAATATTTATTTTTGCTTGGCAGATACAAGTTCAAATATAAAGTAAGTTACAATTGAACTATTTGATTACTATAGGTAAAAATGGAGACAGAACACCAAAAACATTTTTACAATGTTTAAATACCTCATACGCCTACGAGTCCTAAAGAGTCAATCCACTATACTTCGATGAGTACAAATTATGATTTAAATCTTACTCACCAAATAACAACCTCACTCCTATACTATAAATAAGATTCTCTTCTTTTAAGGCTTTCTGCCTTGAAAGCTTAAGTGTAAATAGGTGACTCACTTTAGTTTACTTACACTTTAATGTTAGAACATTTTCAAAATATATATAGTATTCCAATAATTGCAAATGAAAAGTTTTAAGTAACCAAAAGTTATAACTCTTGGTTATCATCTAAGAGTTTTCACTATTCAAAAGTAACGAGTCATGTTTCTTGTTACTAAAAGTTATGTTACTTGATTATTAATAAAAAAATTTATGATTATTCAAGTAATATGTAATGAATAATTATGTTCATTCTTAATAGATGTGACTATACAAATAGACATCGATTATATAGTCATATCTCTATGAAAAGACATGAGAACTATAAATAAGAGTGGAATTTAATTTACATGGTATATTATCATATACCATGACACACCAAAATATTAAGAAACAAATATTTCTTTATTTTCCTCCATATTCTAATATTCAAATATTATCCTGTAAAGAATTGCTACAAAAGTTCTTTATAAAATTTGATACTCTTGTTATGGTCAACTTAAGCCTCTAACATTACGGCAACTCAACAAAATCCACTCGTTTCGAATTCTGAATCAAGCCAGCACTGGCACATGTGACTTGGTTATATAAGTGAAAAAGGTATGACTATTTTAAGCAAAATAGGCCTTCTTATAGGCACCATAGTTGGAAAGTTAAATTTCTGCAAGCATTGCATTTATGGGAAGCAGACCCGAGTTAACTTTGATACGCCAGTGCATAAGATTAAAGGGGCTCTCAATTATATTCATTTCGATTTATGGGGTCTACTCCATTCATCTCCAAAGGAAGTAGCAAATATCTTCTAACTTTTATTGACAACCACTCTAGGAAAGTTTGGGTTTATTTCTTAAAACATAAGAATGAAGTCTTCGGGATCTTCAAACAGTGGAAGACTTTGTTGGAAAAATAGATTGGGAAGTCTGTAAAGTGATTCAGAACAGATAATGGGCTCAAATTCTATCCAACTGAGCTTAACAATTTTTTCAAACGAAAAGGGATTAAAAGACAACCCCGCAGCAAAATGGTATAGCTAAATAGATGAACAAAACATTACTTGACAAAACCCGATATATGCTTTCCAATGCAGGTTTAGAAAATGAGTTTTGGCCCAAAGTGGTTAATCTCGCAAGCTACTTGGTGAGCCAATCTCTGCATCGAGTTTTGGAAGAAAAGATTCCCGAAGAGATTTTCTCCGGTAAATCTCCTAATTGCTTTAATCTTAAAGTATTCGGATGTTTTGCATATGCTCGAGTTAGTCAGGGAACGCTTGAACCAAGAACGGTAAAGTGTATCCTTTTGGGTTTCGTAGCCGGGATAAAAGGTTACAAGCTATGGTGCCTAGAAACAAGTAAGATCATAGTCAGTAAAAATGTTACGTTTGATGAAACATTAATGATTTTGTCCAAAATGGGGTCCTTAGGTTATAACAACACCGAAAAGTCGAGTGTTTCGAGTAAGGTGAAGTTGGAGACCAAAATAGACGGTGACATCACGATGTCACAAAGCTCGGCGTCGCAACGATGCGACAAATAGAGGCGATGTTCCGATGAGGAAAATTGACTTGTCACAACATTAGGTAGAATTTCCAAAACCGACATTTTTTCAATGCAACAGAAGGGTTTTGAGGCTTCTCCATCTCAACTGGAGACCCAAACATCTCAAATTCGAGATTAGAAGTTAGCCCCAGACAAAAAGAGAGATATTAAATCGCCAAAAAATACTATGAAGGAAATCTTGTGGCATATGCTCTAGTGTAGTAGAGAGCATCGACTCAATTGATCCTTCAAATTATTCATAGTTAGTTCATGCTTCTAATTCTAGTAAGTGGCTTGTTGCCATGGAAGAAGAGATGGAGTCTCTTCATAAGAACGATACATGGAAACTTGTTGAACCACCCACCGAAAAGAAAATCGTCGGTTGCAAGTGTGTGTTTAAAAATAAGGAAGGCTCGGGTCAAGGTAACACGAGATATAAGGTAAAATTGGTCGCAAAGAGCTACAGTCAACTAGAGTGAGTTGATTTTCATGATGTTTTCTCTCCAATTGTGAAGCATACGTCCATTTGAGCACTGTTAGCTCTTGTTGCATTATACAATCTAAAATTGGAGCATTATATGTGAAAATTGCATTCCTTCATGGGGACTTAGATGAGGACATTTACATGCAGCTGACCGGAGGCTTTAAGATCGAAGATCATGTTTGTCTTATTCAAAAATCATTATACGACCTGAAATAGTCTCCTCAACAGTGGTACACAAATTTAATTCTTTCATGTTAGGGATTGGTTTTGTTCAAAGTAAGTACAATAGTTGTGTTTATCTACAACATTTAGATGATGGATCACTTATCTATTTACCACTTTATGTTGATGATATGTGAATTATGGCTAAAGATCCATCCAAGATTGAACGACTTAAAACCATGCTTAACTCTAAATTTGAGATGAAGGATCTCGGTGCGACTAAGAAAATCTTAAAATGGAAATTTCGAGAGATCAATGCTCCAGAAAGTTATTTCTATCACAAAAAGGATACATCGAAAGGATTCTCGAACAATTTAGAATGCAAGATTCTAAACCAGTTAGTACTCCCTTAGCTGCCCTCTTCAAACTTTTGACTTTAGACTCACTAAAAACCAAAGACAAAGAAAGTACATGTCTTTTGTTCCTTACTTTAGCACGGTCGAAAACATAATGTATGCAATGGTTTGTACTCGTCCCAATATTTCACATGTTATTAGTGTAGTAAGTAGGTATATGGTCAAACCCGACAAATTACATTGGCAAGTTTTTAAGTGGATACTGTGATATTTAAGAGGGACTTCAAGTACTTGTTTAGAATTTGGAAGATGTTCAAAAGGTCTAATCGACTATATAGACTCAAATTATGCCAGAGACTTAGATAAAAAAAGATTTCTTACAGGTTATCTATTCACCTTCAAAAATTGCACTATTAGTTAGAAAGCCACCATTCAGGCTATTGTGGCTCTATCGACTACCGAAGCTAAATATATGGCTATCACAAAGGCTGTAAAAGAAGTCATTTGGTTGAGACATCTATTTGAGGAGCTAGTTGATAAAAACGAAAAGATTGTCATATATTGTGATAGTCAAAGTGTCATACATCTCATGAAAAGCCAGATGCATCACTAAAGAACAAAACATACAGATATTTAGTACCATTTTTTCAGGAAGTGATTGCTCAAGAAGATGTTTAGATTCTCAAAATCAGCACAGAGAATAACCTAACGAACATGATGACAAAGAATTTTCCAATTTCCAAGTTCAAGCATTACCTAAACTTGGTGAATATTCGACAAAGATTGAGTTAGGCCTCTGGCGAGGCTCGGCAAAGAAGGCGTTTTGGAAATACGAGTCAAGGTGGAGACTTGTGGAGTGTGCTTCACATTTTTTGCCAAAACAGATTTGATGTCCCGATGAGGAAGAAGCACTGTCTCGACAACACGACCACCTGTGTCACGACGAGAAGATTTGCCACGTCCCAAAGAGGCAGCAGCCATGTCACGACGTGGCAACATGTTCCAAAGCTTATTGGTCTTCTTCTCCCAGTTAAACTCTGATTTCTTTCCCTATTTAAACTCTGACTATTATAGGGATGTTTTAGTCAAATTTTTGTACCAAATTCAACCTATAAATAGGCCTTATAGAAATCCTAGAAAGGTTGAGAATAACACAACAAAATTAAGAGAGTTTGTAGGAATTTCTGGAAAACTTTATAATTTGAGTTCGAGGCTTATTTGTTTCTCCATCTTGTACTCCATTTTTTCAGTTTTTTTTCATTTTAGTGAAGTTTTTCCTTGCCCGTGGTTTTTTATCCTCTTTGGAAAGGGTTTTTCACATTAAATATTTGTGTCCAATTTTCTCATTTTTCGTTTGTGTTCATTGCATAATTCAGGTTCAACCCCAAAATATACTATATTAATTTTAAAAATCATGGCAACAAACTTTCCTATATCATTAGCTTTAAAAGAAGTGTTCTGCTTTAAAAATTGGCATTCGTTCTTGAAATGTTCAGTCTTACCACAATGGTGGCATGAACCCTTTTGTTTATTCTTGAACTTAAGTACTCTAGCAGTATATTTGAACTTTTTATTGGATGGTATAGCAGCTTGCCCTTACTCCATAACATGTACTTTGACATTTTCAAAATATAGGTTCTAATCTTACTTTTTGTATTCTTCTTCAATTCAAAGATGATTTTCCAAAGCCTCAAGAGATATACATGCTCTTTCTTATATTTTAGATTTCTTTTAAAATCTTTCCAGGATGAATGAAGTTTGTTTATAATGGAGGATACAACAATCATTTCATTCATTGTCATGTTATATTGTTTAATTTGATTGAACATTTTTTTCAATTTCACAAAATTGTTTTGTAACAAAATGACCATCAATCATGTGAAAATTATTGAAACAACTAACAAGAACGTTCTTACTTGTAGCGTCTTCAATCATGTACATTGTTTCCAATTTGTCTAATAGTTCTTTATCGATGGTCTCATTCTGGTAGGTGTCCAATAAACCATTAGATAAATCATTCAATATGTGGCTTATGCACATGTAATCAACATTGTCACATTTTTCTTTTCTCGAGTTGTAGCAATAGATTCATTTTCATTCTCTTTCAATTTAGGAGTATCTAAAACATAAGCAATCTTCAAAGTTGTTAGTAAGAAGTGCATCTTTTTCTACCATCGCCAAAAATTGTCAACCATCACACTGATCAACCTTGGCAAAGTTAGAGGCTAACTCCCTTAGTGTTTCACTTTCATGTGTAGAAGTAGTCATCATAAAAATGAATAGAACCTTAAAATTGTTAGCGCAAAACTTTTAAGTTGTCGATAAAGAAAATCTCGAGGACATGAACAGAGCACAAACAATTACTTGAACAGAAAAATCAATAAAAAGGTCAAGGCTCCAAAGTGTATATCAAGCCAATATTTTTAAAATTCTATTCGCCTACACCTATTCTTAGTGTTTTGAAGCAATGAACCTCAATTATTATTTGTGTTTTGGACTAACGAAAATAACCCAATAAATATTGGGTTGAGTATAATAAGAAAAATAGTTTCTTTGTAAAACAATCTAAGAGTGGTAAAATATGGAAGAAGAATAGATTATCATTAGGCTTAAAACAAACACCTTTCCCTAATAAATCATTGTTTGAATCTTGCTAAGTCTCCTTATTGCTGTCTGACCCCATAAAGTCATTCTACGTACTATTTGGGCTTGCACAACCGTCATTAACTCCTTGAATGCGGTCCCACTCAATCTATGATTTTGGTCCAAAGATTCAGCCATCATAATTACTTTATAGTAGAAAATTCAATTTTCTTAGCATTAAACTAAAGAATACCGTGCTCCTTACTTGAATTTACATTTGAGTTTATATGACCCTCGTTCAACAGCTTTCTCTTATTTTGATCTCATTCAAGGCTTGGCTAAAAATACAATTGTTATACCATCTAATCATCTTACTCCTATCTAATGTTATAGATTATTCTTTTTAATAACTCAAGAAAATAAAATTATTAAAAATTAAAAGTGTTCATAAATTAAGCAAGCAATAAATTCAATATATTTTGGGTTAAGCTTGAATTTATATTTTTACTTTAAGCCAATTTAACTCAACTCATTTTATTACTTAAAATATAATTATATACTAATATTTACATTTTTATAACTAAATTTAAATAAAAATATTTTGTATTACTTTTTGAACAGTAAAATAAATCAATTGAACTGACCTAAGCCTTCTTAGCTTAAAATGACCTAAGCCTGCTTAGCTAAAGCCTAATTTTTTTTTAAAAAACCAAACATTTACCTAATTCAGCATATGAACAGCTCTATGTTTACCATTTTCTCCAAAAATTTGGATTTCTGTCCAAGACATATTTTTTCTTTTAAAATCAAACCAAATTCATTTCAGCCATTTGATTCATTGTTTTAAACAATAATTAAAAATTATTATTGTATATTGACGTTTTTTCATTTATTTCAAAATAAAGTATTTATTTTTATATAATAAAAATTTAAGCTAATCAAAAGTAACAATAAAAATCGGTTCAACTCTGTTTGAAAATTTACAAGTGTTAACTCACGAATCGAACATCAAACCAAATAGATTTAATTTATTACTCAAACCAAAATCACACCAAAACCAATTCAAATTCAATAAAAGAAGGAACCAAATACTAAAGCTGGCCTCAGGCTTTCATCAAAACGTTTGGAAACCAGTCATTTCCTGCTTAGATGCACTGATATAATCCGTTATGATTATGGAATTTTGTAAGCAGTATTAAACCCATAATCAGTTTTCCCCGTTAAACGTGATCTTTAACTTTTAACAGAAAATGGGTTAACTTCTTTCAAAGGAAATGATTCAGTGTCAAAGCAACATCTTACAGTGTTTCTGACTTTTCATTTTGCTTAAAATACTCGTATCCAACATCCCCATCAAACACATACTTAAGCACGAGTACAGAGATATAATTCTAAAGACCCCTAAAGATACAAAGACAACAACAACAACAAAAAACCACTTCAAAAAGATTAAATATATACTTGCGCCAGAATCTAACACTCGTACCCAAATTCAAGTAACAAGACAGCATGGGACAATCCAGTTAAACTTAGACAAAAAGCATTTCCACCAAGAAAAGAAAACATATCTGTTTAACCTTTTCAGGCAATATAATGTTACAGGTTACCAAAAGGGAATATACCAGAGATGTAGTTGTCACCTGTGGGTAAAGGAGAGCGAGGAATTTGTCCTAAAAATTAAGGGGTAAGCTTATAAGCTTTTATCCTTCTCTCCCTGATTTCTGAGATCTAAACAGAGGGTAGCTTACCTTGAAACCGAGCAGGAGCCCGAAATCCAAAGAAAGCAGTGACTTAGTCCTTGTAGGAGCTTTGAGTTCGTTTGGACAAAACTCATCTTGAATGGATTTTTATTTATTCTACAAGTGAAATACAAAGGGCAACAACCATGCCAGATGCTAGTGATAGTAACTGCACTGCAGTATTTTTCAATGTTGTTTTGCCATTGTTATTCATTTCTGCAAGCACTCCAGCAACAGCAATGTATATAAATCCACCAGCTGTAAACCCCTGCGAGAAAGGGGGAAAAAAGAAACAAAAAACTGTGAACTTCAGGCCATAACCATCAAAACTAACTTAACGAACATGACTCCTAGGTTGCTGTATTACCTCAATCAAAGATGACTGTCCAGGATCTTGTCCCCAAAGCAAAGCCTATAAAAAGAAAAAAGTTTGTAACTACTCTGCCTATCATTTGAGGTAATAATTGCACTAGCTGCAGAGAATACAGACCATTGCAGTTCCTGCTAGAGCCACCAGTGCTGAAAGGAAGTTGAAGAACAGAGCTTTGGAAACACTGAACCCAGATCTTACCAGTATACCGAAATCACCAACCTGCACAGAGGAATAAACCAAGCCATTGAATTGATATATATGAGGATACCCAAAGCAAAAATTCAAACCACGCCTTTTAAAAGAAAGTTCATATTGTGCTTCCATTTTATCACGTTAGGATAGTTTTCATGGTTCAGTCATGCATTATAAGGGACGGTTTTTGTGTGCCTGTGTGTGGATGCTTGCATGATGGGAATGGTTTGGAGGGGTTAGTAGAGAAGGTAATGTGGTTTTCTTGTCAATCAAGACAAACCAAAGAGCCTAAATGTTGTGGATGCTTTTGAGGCCAAACCTAAGTCAGGAAAGGCCATTACTTTCAGGTCTCTAATAAAGGCTTAGGGTTTTGGATTGCATTTTGTTTCAATTGATTTCTTTCCTTAAATTTCTTGATTGCAATTTTATTTGATTTCTACCTTTTCTAGAATAGGTTTCATATTTATGTAATAAGACTGATCCTTAGTTAAAGCGATGTATAGAATAATAAAAGCTAAACAAAACTTTTATCAAAAACTCTATAAAGATCTAGGTCTCTCTTTAGTCTCTAATGACTCTTAAGGTTTCAGTCTCCCTTTAATGAGTTTGAAATGTCAACAACAATGTCATTCCAAAAATCAAGATTAGGGGCAGACAATTGACTTCAACTTCCCTATCAATCACCCTGTGACACAAAATTGTTCAAGTACTTATAACTACCTGGCGTCAAAGCCGACCACTATGATCAATGACATACAAGCATTATTTCAAGAACACCAAACACTTACAAATCCTAGGCAGAGGCTAAGTTTATCAACTTAAAAAAATTGCATAAACAATCACGTGCAACAAATGACATCACAAATCCTGGAGCAGATGAAAACACTAATTTTTTACTCTGTGCAAATCAACAATTGGGAACGGTGACACAAGTACAACCTGACTACACCAAGCACCTTTCCCACCAACTGTTAGAGGAGGTGCAACACCACCACCGTGGGGTGAGGTGGTTCAACCAATTGGAGTTGTTCCCAAGTACACAAAATTAGATGTTCCTACTTTTGATGGGTCAGAAAATCCATTGATTTGGCTGCATCGGAGTGAACAGTTCTTCGAAGACCAACACACCAATGAGGTAGATAAGTTTGGCAGCCTTCCATATGCTAGGTGAGGCACAACTTGGATATTATTAGATTAAGCTGGAGGGGCATGTGATGAACCGGTTAGAATTCCACAATAATTGTTCCCTACATTTTGGTCCTCTAGTAGGAAGTAACCCGTTGGGATATTTGGTTAGTTCGAAACAGATAGGAACCATAGAGCTGTATTAACGACTATAACAGGAAAAAATTAGCATAGGCTAGTCATACATTCGGGTAGACCAATATGACGGGTTATTCATGTTGAATTTGATGATTGCATTCAATTGGTCCATATGCACAATCTCCCTGACTTAGCCAAGGCTATGAGCCTCGCTAGAGCCTTTGAACAGAAGCAGCAAATGCTAGAGTTCAAGAATAAACATAGAGGAACTTGGCATGGCAATGAGGGCAATTTTATTTCTCCTGCAAATATGACAGTCTTGACATCCCAAATTTCTGAGAGCAGCAATACATTAGGAGGAACTACTGAAGCAAATTCGGTAAATTTATCTACCCCATTTATTAAAAAATCAAGGGCAAAAATGGCAGAAAGAAGGGCAAAAGGCTTACGTTAAAATTGTGATGAACTGTACACAATTAAGCATAAAGATAAGAAACTCTTTTGGCTAGAATTAGCTTATTTGAATGAAGTACAACCAGAAATTGAAATTGAGACTAAGTCTTATTTATATCGTCAAGTTTATTAGACTTCAAGCTTGAGAACAAACTCTTTCTACAGGAAAGGAGGTAATGTTGTGGATGCTCAAGTGGCCGAACCTATGTTAGGAAAAGCCATTTAGTTTTGGTTCTTTAATTAGGGCTTGAGATTTTAGGTTGTGAGTTTGTTTCAATTGATTTCTTTCCTAGGTTTCTTTATTGTGATTTTACTTGATTTCTTTCCTTTCTAGAATAGGTTTACTGTTTATGTAATAAGGCCAGTATGGAATAATAAAACCTAAGCAATTCTTTTATCAAAACCCTAAGAGATCTGGATCTCTCTCTAACGAGTCCTGAGGTTTCAATCCCCTCTGAGGAGTCCAAACTGTCAACCACAATAGATCATTCAAGAAATCGAGATAAGGGCAAGGCAGATGACTTTGGCTTCCCTGTGACATGATTCTGTGCGCGTATTCATAACACTACTTTTCTTTTCTAGAATTCACAGAGCGCCATCGAATCAAATCTCACAGTGAACCTGAACTGTGAGAACTAACAGAATAACCTCAATGCCCTTTTTTGTGCCTATGCAGAAGATAGGGCTAGAACCCTAGACCTGCTAGAAGTCTCAACCCTAAGGGGTGGGTTAGTCGGTGGCGCGAAGCCAATTGACCTCCTAGCAGCTTTCTATGGTTGTTTGCCATTTAACTAACTCCTGAAAGTTCAATTCATTCCCTAAGCTTCAACATGGTAATTATTAGTTCAAAACTCGATGGATTTCTCAAATATCAAATAGACCATATTCAAATGCGGCTTCTGAATTTAATAGTTGCCACAATTTAGGAAGATTAAAGTCTTGACCTCGGAATGCTAAATGACATCTCGCATTCCCGAGCTAAAGAGGGTAGCCATCAGGGGAGAAGCTAGGAATTTTTATTAGGGGGGAGGGAGGGCCAAGATAAGATTATAAAATTTGGGGGACAAAGCTAAAAATTTTGTATTAAAAATGCTTAAATTAAATTATTAATTTTTCAAAAGGACCAAAATTATGATTTTTCCATTTAATCATAAGTTAAAAAGGACTAAATTGAATCTTGTAATTTTAGAGAGGGACTATAAATGCAATTATCTCATTGAGCCAAGGGAGGGCCAAGGCCCCTGCCTGCCCCGCTTTGGCTACACCCCTGGTAGCCATGGAAAAGAATGTATATGGCTAAACCTCAATGCTCAAAAACCATCTTGGCACGTCAATCAATGATGCCATGCCAAAACAAAGCAGAAGATTCAATTATCAGTAGCATTCTGCTCGGTAGTAGATAAAAGTTGCCATGGTCCATTGACACAAAGATAGTCAAGGCATGGAAACCATTCGGATGCAGCACCGCATGAATAATATCATATTCTAACACGTTTGATTTTCAAACTTTCTTCCCATTTTCCATATTACAAGCATATTACCTAATATCACTGTTAACTTCAAGTTGTAAGGACATCTTTTTTGTTGTTAGAGAGTGAGTTAAGGACATTTTTAGAATGACATATATCATGCTCATCAAATCATAAAAGAACTCAAACCTCTTGGGGAAGCTCGTGTGCAAGCAAAAATAAAGTTCTGGACCACCCACCAACAGATCCATGAAGCAAAAATGCACTTCCCAAAGCCATCCCATCAGTAAAATTGTGCTGCAATAGTAGAACACCGAAAAGAACTGTTATTCAAGGACAAGAACATTAGGTTTTGCAAATACACAACAAAAAAAATACTTACAACACCATCAGAGAAGAGATTAAGATAGCCAAACATCAAGTTCGATTGTGAATGAGAAGTTTCCTTTAGTGCCGAGGTTTTAACACTATTTGCAGAGCCATCTGCAAAACCGATATCTGATTTACCATCATTGGTACCAGCAGAACTCTTTATCTGTCAGATAAAATATGTTAGATGATGTTGAACATGTATTTATGTATTTCAAACTAATTTACAATGTTGTCATCAGAACTCTTCAAGTGTTCTACATCTCACTGTTGTCACTTTTTTTCAAGTTCAATCTTTTCTTTCAAAAATAAGGTTTAAGGAATTCAGTTTCCAAAATGGGAAGAATATCTTTACAGGTAACAAATGTTATATATATGATACAAAACATATCTACACCTCATGCAGTGCAACCCAGTTCTGCTCCCAGAATTTGTAATAATGCCATAGCTAGAAAATATGTATACACAGTCTCAGTTGTATGAAATCTGTTAGTACAAAAGACCTCCAGCGTAAAAATTCGAAGACTACCTTACTGATTTCAGGCTGAGATACATTATCTGCATTCAAAGAGTCGTCCGGTGTGTCACCTACTGGTTGCGAACTGTTTCTGTGCGCAGCATCTTCATCCTTTTTTTTCAAATTTTTATTGCTTTTGTGATGATGGTGGTGATGACCATGGCTCCATCTACTAGCCCCTCCAGAGTTTTCTTCAACATATCTGACCAACTTTTCGACAATAAGAAATAGTACTATCCCAGCTGTGACATACAGAAAGACCATGACACAACCACCCAAAATAAGGTCAAGCAAAATGAAGGGGGGAAAAAGAAGAGAGGGAAAGAGAGAGATGGTCTTTTATGAAGTCATTTGAAACAAAATACATGCATACCCACAAAGTATTACTGCACCACCTATTCCAAAGCAAATAAACACCACTTCCACTCTCTAAATTACAGATTCCACAGGATATTATGCAACACCAAAGTTCAGAAGATTCCAAATGACAGGTTTTCAAAACAAACTCTAGCTCAGGGGAAGGCCATAATGCAATCTCTCCAACAAATCTAGCTATAAAAAAAATTCTCATCGGGCTTTCAGCCTGTCACCAAATAATTAGTTGGCACACCCAAGTATATTTGGCTCAATGGTAGGTGCCTGTATACTCTTTGGAGTTCGGTTCAGGTTTCCCCTTCTCCATCAATAGAAAAGGGTTATCCGACTTCAAGAGAAGCCTACATCTCCATGACGTAAAATCCATCAATCATGCAGGGACAAAATTGTTTAAGTTCTTCACTTCCATTTATTTATTTTCTTCTTTTGGGGATTTCACTTAGAATTTCTGTAATTTCATGTAGACACCCAATCCCATCTATTCCTTAACCGCAAGCACATAGTGCCAAGGTTCTTACACTATACCTCTTAAAACTTCGTATCAAACAATCAAAATTCTCAAAACAAAATGTTGACCTCATTTAGGCTTAGTAGCTACCAAACAGTCTAGTATGAACAAAACCTAGGTTCAAACACAGGCACTTCCCCCAAAATCTTTCTTGATTTACAGGAAAAAAAAGCATGGGATGGCAGAATGTCAGTATTTGTGCAAATGGTCAACGAAAGATTAATCAACTTCAGGAGAAACAAGCAACTGATAATGTTTCTCAACTTTTTATTTTTTCTTTTCCCTTCCTTTTATAATAGAGTATGATCCAGATCAAAAGTAATTTCAAATCCACATCTCAAACTAGGCGCCAAAACATGCTAGAACAGTATAGCTCCAGAGATGATTTCTCCTTTGAAATGATTCGATATTTAGTTTTTGTTGTAAACTTTATTGCATTAGCTGCTTAAATTACTCATAGACAAATAACATACTTGTAACCACAATCTCTATGTTTATCCTACCAAACAAGTTACAAGCATCTCTTGTAAAATATGTGCATGAGTTTCATACCTCAAAGCAGGCAAGAGGGAGATGCAACCCATAAAGTAAATAATATATTGGGGAGGGGGGGGATTATGAGAAAAGTAACACTAAGAAACAAGCTTAATTTATCACTATTCAGCTCCAACTCAACTGCAATAGAGATCAGCAAACTTCACAAGAAATAATTCAGGATTGCCATATTGTCAAAAATATATATCTGGAAAACACCCTTCCTGTTAGTATTTCACTCATGCATTTTCTTATGATAAAATATTAAATAATTAAGAGGAAATAATGGATAGCAATTAGCATCCATAGGCCAAGCCAAGCCCCATTTTTTTAGAAGTATTAAAATACAAAATATAAATACTAAGGCTCCGCTTGGTTTCTGAAAATATTTTCTATTTTCATTTTCCATTTTCAGAAAACAGTTTTCATTTTCTACTTTTTGAATATTGAAGAACATGTTTAGTAAAGAGAAATGAAAAATCATTTTTAATAATGAAAACATGTTTGGTAACTATTTTTCTCTAGCAAAAATAAAATAAAAAATTTTAAATTTATATGAATTCAAACTAGGCTATTAGATTTAATATTGGAAAAAATTTAGAAAAAAAGAATATTTTGCATTTATATGGATTTGAACCGGAGTCAATTCATCAAAAGTTAAAAACATTTTTTATCATTTTCAATTTTACAAAGCATTTTTAGGGAAAACAATGAAAATAACTTTTTATTGTTTTCTAATTCACATATTTTCAGTTTCATTTTCATTTTTAAAAATTTCAACAAAACATGTTTTCTTTAATGTTTTCCATTTTCCAAGAAAACAAAAACGAAAATGGCCTCTATTTCCTAAAACCAAACAAAGGCTAAGTTTTTAAATTTTAAAAATATATTTTAGAATAAAAAATTAAATAGAAAACAATTTTTTTTAACAAAATAGAGTGTTAAAACCGTGTCCAAGGTCCAAACTGCAAGCCGAACTATGTATACAAGAGCATCTCTAGCAAATCAAGCCAATTTCAAGAGACTCATGTCATAGAAGAAGTGATCTACCTAGGAAAATGAAAGGAGATAGAATCAACTTGATCATTCTTGCATGCTTATTTATAAATCAACTAGGTAGAGTAGATAAGGAATGCCAGATATCTCTTCTAACATCAAGGAGCAAAATTCAGCCATTTCTTTCCTCAATTTATTCTTACATTAATTGCTTAAAACAACCAACAAAGTCCATTTCCTAGAATGTGTGGCAAAGATTCAGGGTGCATTTGGATAGACACCTAGTAATAGGATTTGAGTACAATTGCTTGTAATTACACACAAATCTAACTATCCTATGGCTTTCCAAACACACTCGAACATAATTTAAGTTATTTTTATATAATAATATTACTTTAATTTTAATACATCTATTTTTTAAAATATAATTATATGTTATTTTACTAAACTAGTCTAAATAATTTGAAAATTTTATCATACATTTTGACCCACTAAATGTTTAACTAAATTACATAGTATTTATTATAAATTATTTATACTAATTTTAACTAAATTACGTTACATTAATTATTTGTACTTGACCAAGGACAAATCGAAGATAACAAGAAGCATCCGTTTAATGTTAGAGAGGGAGTCCAACACATATTAAATGCTAGAGTAATTAGATAAATTTGTATAAAATGTTTTTTTTCTTGTTAATTTTATTAGTAGTTATATTGCCAAATTATTTTTGGACTAACATATTTCATAAAAAGATTGGATTTTAAATTTTGTTACTTATTTAGAGAATGCTTTCTCAAATATTATTGATAATTTAATAATTCTCTTTTTTTAGAATTTAAAATTATGTAAATTTGTAATTACAAATACTATGATTTGATTTTGGATTTTGTTACTTGTTTAGAGTTTTTTTCATCAAGTATTATTGATAACTTTTTATAAGTAATATTCTTTTTTTGAATTTAAAATTAAGCAGTTATGTAATTACAATTTATATTACAAAACATGACAAAGTAATTACGATTAATTACACACTCTATCAGCCAAACACATCTAGAAAATTAGAATTCCTTGTAATTACAAGAGGGTATAATAACTACCCTAGTAATTACACATTCATCTATTTACTCTGAAATGCCCAAACATACCCTTATTAAGGTTCGCAAGCAAAGACAAATGAACACATTGAGCATATCCTAAATATGTAATACTCACTGTCATATCTACTTAAGTCAAACTCCTATTGAAACTAACACTTTTACCAAGCCTCATTTCTTTTCAACGTAGCAACTAACTTTCAACGGAATTCCTTCAACATTATACAAGTCTAACTGCTTGAGAAAACATAGAACATTTAGATCATCTATCTATGATATGCACTCAAAATTTTAATTAGTGATATTGAACAAGAAATTTTTTACATCACAGCAGATATAAAAAAATGATATGACTAGCCTAACAACAAGTTCCCCCATATTCATATATATACACACACAAACACACTTTCCTAATATTTTGCTACTTACCAAGAACAGACAAGCCCACAGAAAGATCCTTTAAAGAGTGTGCATGCGTATTATCATGCCCAGTATGAGTATGATGTGCATGATCCCCGTGGTCATCATGTGAGTGGGAGTGTGCACCGCCTGCAAATGGTTTATTAGTAAGTGACTTATCTACTAGCACAATTCAACCAACAAACCACAGTACAAACTGCACTTACAAAAATTTAGTCAACTTGTTTGGCAACAGAATTTTATATTTGACCATTCTTTTTAATAAGGTTAATAAAATCGACAAGGAGATAAAGAAAGAAAAGAAAGCCTAAAAATGATGCTTTCGTTACCCATCTCTCTATAATTTCACAAATTCCATAGGATCACATCATGATTTTCATGAGAAGAAGAATTTTTGATGCATCACTAATATGACTACACACCTTGGGAGCCCCAAACTAAAGCTGAAGAAACTTAGGTCCATACATCTACTTAGGCTACTCAGGAGTTACAGCTCCAGTAGTAGTTGCAGTTTTAGGCTTTTTTGTTAGGTTGGGGAAATAAAGTAACTTGCAGTTGCATGAACAAACCGAAGTCATGGTCCATTGGGAACATGTTTTGAGTGAAGTCATATTAAGGAGCCTTCAATCTTTGATTATTTTACATTTTCCCCCATTTCCCGAATCCAAAATGCAAAAATCCCTTTGTCAGCAACTATCTAACATCATTACAACCTCTAAAGCATGCATGATGTATATGGTTCCAGAAGGCAAGCAGTAGCCTGGAAGTTCAAATAGCAGCCCTGTAATGGAACACCCAAAACCACCTAATGGCTTGCAAATGGAATTAAATTCTGTGGCCTCCCTTGTCAAGACATACTCAACCACGTACAAAATGTAAATGCAAAGTAAACATCTTATTGATTGCTAGGAAATTGAAACACATGGATTATATTGATCCTAGAACTAGAACTAAAATTCCTGCATTAAAACCTCAAATATACCACAAAATTCATGGCTTATTACTAAGTTGAACAATCATAAGTTTATACATGATCAAAATTATACCAAAAGAATGCGGCAACTGGTGCAGAAAAGCATCTCCCAACATAGCTCCTGCCTGTAATATCCAGGTACAACAAAACGTAGAAAACTAGTTGAGAGAGAGTGCTTTGAATAATGAACTCTAAATACTGCTCAAACCCAAAACTAAGCAACAGTTCGATCAAGTACTCAACAGATGCTATCTTGACAATATTTACTTACAAATTCACATGTCAAATGAAAGGTTTAAAGAATCTAACCCCAAATAAAGCCAATGAATCAACAACTGCCTTGGAAGGTTTTCCTTGTACTGCAATAACATTATCAAGGAAAACATCTTAACATGGAAAAAAAAAGCAATAATCAATTCAGCAGAAAATAAAGCTGATGTGAAGGCCAAATATGTAAATAGTTATGCTTCAAGAATTAACTTACTAAATATCACGGGTAAAATAATCAGGCAAACAAGAGAAGCCAAGCTTACTAAGAGTGAACAGCCCAATGCGCGTAACCAAAGGCCTGTCAAAAACAAAAAAGTCCAAAGAATGCTCAAACCCCATATCAGAACTGCATCAATTATATGAACTTGAGACATGTTGATAAGAACATAATAAATGGATATAGCAGCATCCAGAGGAGTGCAGGAATTCCAACACAACAAGCAATCAGAGTGGAAAAAACAAAATCCAAGAGCATCATACCAATATCAGCATTAAATTCAATGGTTGGTAACCAAAGATTTTCTGATTTAACACCTTCGAGACCATTTTAGGAGTAGAATTCAACCAAGTCTACCAGTTCAGTAAAAGAATGAAGTTTCTGAAATCCATAATAGATATTTATGCAAATTCTTCTCCAATTAATTTAGCCAGAACGCCAAATAAAAGGATAAGTGTAGGGAGCAAGAGCCAATTTACCTAACACACTTAAGCTCACATGATGCAAAGATATGTTCCACTATATTGTAGCATTAGATTATCACAACACATGGCCTACTTTAAGAGAATTATACCTTCACAGTAAGAGCTAAAGCAAGGGGGAATTCCGCTCAACATTTGCTGGAAAACAGTTCAGACACTTTGCCTCAGGGACAAATGGCTAAATGATAAGTGTTAGAAGCTTATATTATGTGTGATTAAACCCAAAATGCCAAGCAGGTTCAAGCACTATAAGGAGGCAGGCCTCACCCATCCAACCAGCAGCCATATGGCGGATGCTTAAACACAAAACCCATAGCAACTAATTGATACAACATTAAACCAGCTACAGACTAGACCTTCACTATTGACTTTCTGGCTACAAGTCACACTAGCTGAATAAAATGCAATAGGCCAGTAAGATCTATTTTAGAAGGGGCAACTCTGCCCATCTCAAGTAAAATTTCACTCTTAAATTTTGATTGAAACTGATAACCTAATCTCATAAATCTCAACTTTTTAAGCAATCACATTCAGTCACACTAAACCTTCAATGACTACATAAAGTGTCCGTCCTACTTCCAAAATATATCTAGATAAGCGGATACACATGGCTTGTTATATCAGTGGATAACTATAATCAGGGCTGATTTTAAGTCGATAAAATGAACAACTCAGATTTCAAAGAAAGGCTTTTCCCTCAGAACTAATGTCAAACTCCAGAAAGCTTCACCTTTTCCACTGAAACTCAACTTAAAAAGACATTAATATATTGCAAAATGGACTTAAAACGTAAATTCCATCAAAATCACCTAAACTGGAGATGTTTTGATGATGATGATCGTGATCGTGATCGTGATCATCTAGATAGGGCCCAAATCCGTAAATTTTCATATCTTCCTCCTCAGCCAACTCCTCCGGCAACATCATCTTCTTCTTCTCCTGCTCCTCCACATGGCGGTGGTGATGATGATGGTCATGCCCATGTCCATGATCACAATGATGATGATGCCCATGGTCACCATGCGCCGGCGACATACCGAGCTCACTCCCGAAACACAGATCCAAACTCACCAAAACCAAAACCACCATAAAAAAGATCGGTGTTTTCTCGAACACCATTTTCTTTCCTTCCAAATAAAACAAAAAAGAAAAATACCCTTTTTATTGGCTTGATGTGAAATTGAAAGCAAATGACAAAGAGTTTTGATGGGGAAGCGAAAGAGAAAAATTGAAAACAGCAAGAAAGGGGGGGGGAACCAAACTAAGAACGGCGTTTGCAAGCGCCTTCAATGGTTATGAAACAAACAATGACTAAAAAAACCAGGATTACGGCTACTATGATGCCGAAGGTAACCACATCCATCTTTCGTGTACCACTTAGCTTACTATTTTTGCAAGAACATATTAAATATTTTAATTAAATTTCCGACTGGCAAAATTAAAATGAAATTAATTTGAAGAGGGTAATTGATAAATACAAATCTTTCTTATTTTCTTTTTACAACTTTCATTCATTCTCCTGAGCAATTATTATTAGTACGACATATTAATATTATAATTATAAACGGTAAATAGGTTTCCTTATCTGAGTCATGAATATGATTCGTAAATTAAGGTCATTTTACTAAACTAGTCCAAAAAAATATTATATTTATAAAAATAACTCAAGTTTAAAAACAATCACCAAAATAACCTAAAAGTAACAGTAAAATTGGGTTGTGGCCTGTAAATGCCCGGAATCCACTCGTATTTTGCACCCATGATTGCTTAATAATTGTGTCAGACTTAAAAAAAATAAATTTTTTGAGTTTTGGTCTGTCAATGACCGGAACCTATGTATTTTTTTTAAATTGTATAATACTGATATACGAAAAAGGGAAAAAAGAAAAACAAAAAAAAAATTTGGATGCTGGCCTGTCAATGGCCGGCACCCAATACAATTTAAAAAAAAATTTGTGTCAGAGTCAGATATCAATATACGAAAAAAATAAAAAAATTTTGTGCTGGCCTGTCAATGGCCGGCACCCAGTACAATTTAAAAAAAATTCTTTTTTTTCGTATTAGAACTAGATATCAGTATACGAAAAAAATTAAAAAAAAAATTTTGGGTGTTGTCCTGTCAATGGCCGGCACCCAGTACAATTTAAAAAAAAATTCTTTTTTTTCATGTCAGAATCAGATATTAGTATACGAAAAAAATTTTAAAAAAAAATTTTGGTTGCTGGCCTGTCAATGGCCGGCACCCAGTACAAATTAAAAAAAATTCTTTTTTTTCGTGTCAAAATCAGATATCAGTATACGAAAAAAATAAAAAAAAATTTGGGTGCTGGCCTATCAATGGCCGGCACCTAGTAAAATTTAAAAAAAAATCTTTTTTTTCGTGTCAGAATCAGATATCAGTTTACGAAAAAATTAAAAAAAAAATTTGGGTGCTGGCCTGTCAATGGTCGGCACCCAGTATAAATTAAAAAAAATTCTCTTTTTTTTCATGTCAGAATCAGATATCAGTATACGAAAAAAATTAAAAAAAAAATTGGGTGCTGGCCTGTCAATGGCCGGCACCCAGTACAAATTAAAAAAAATTCTCTTTTTTTTTCGTGTCAGAATCAAATATCAGTATACGAAAAAAATAAACATAATTATATGTAAACGATAACACAACGGTAACATATAGAATTTATCAACGGTAACATATCTTTTTCAAATTTTCATTAATTTAATCTAACCTTACATAAATTGTTCTATTAAAATATTTATATAGAGAGCTAATAACCGTTAATAAATTCTATATGTTACCATTGTGTTATTGTTTATATATAATTATGTTTATTTTTTTCGTATACTGATATCTGATTCTGACACAAAAAAAAGACATTTTTTTTAATTTGTACTGGGTGCCGGCCATTGACAGGCCAGCACCCCAAAAAAAATTTTTATTTTTTTCGTATATTGATATCTGATTCTGACACGAAAAAAAAAATTTAATTGTACTGGGTGCCGGCCATTGACAGGCCAGCACTCAAAAAAATTTTTTTATTTTTTTCGTATACTGATATCTGATTCTGACACAAAAAAAATTTTAATTTGTACTGGTGCCGGCCATTGACAGGCCAGCACCAAAAAAAATTTTAATTTTTTTCGTATACTGATATCTGATTCTAACGCGAAAAAAAAAGAAAAAAATTTTAAATTGTACTGGGTGCCGGCCATTGACAGGCCAGCACCCAAAAAAAATTTTTTTATTTTTTTCGTATACTGATATCTAACTCTGACACAAAAAAAAATTTAAATTGTACTGGGTGCCGGCCATTAACAGGCCAGCACCCAAAAAACAATTTTTTTTGTTTTTCTTTTTTTCCCTTTTTCATATATCAGTATTATACAATTTAAAAAAATACATGTGTTTCGGCCATTGACAGGCCAAAACCCAAAAAATTAATTTTTGTAAGTCTGACACAATTATTAGGCAATCATGGGTGTAAAATACGAGTGGATTTTACTGTTTCTTTTAGGTTATTTTGGTGATTGTTTTTAAACCTGGGCTATTTTTGTAAATATAATATTTTTTTGGACTAGTTTGGTAAAATGGCCGTAAATTAATTTTTAGGGGCTTTTATTTTCATCCCTTAAAAGGAAATTTTAATTAAGGATTAGTATTTTGTTTTTATTTTTTTTATTTTAAAAATAATCTTAAAAATTTATCATGTGTATCTTTTTTTTAATACTTATTTTATTAATATTATGTGCTATAATAAATGGGCTAAATTTGAGAAAAAAGCTGATTAAAAAAAAGTAGAATTTTAGGTCGTTTTCTGAGATATTTAGGGAAATAGATAGATTTTAGAAAGAAAAAGTGAAAATGTCTCTAGTAAGACGCGTTTTCTGCTAATGTGACTGAAAGCGTGTCCTCCGGCCATGTCAGCTGAAAACATGCCCTGGTAGACATGCTTTAGTCTAGCATGGCAGGATAGCACGTCCTATAGAGCGCGTTTTCAGCAACGATAAAATCACAATAGTCACAAAACTCCAACAGCTATAAAACGATTAATTTATTTGCTATACAAACCTTATCTATTTTCTCCATTTTGCATTCAAATCAAATTCTCTCAATTCTCTCAAGTTTTTAGTTCTCAATTTTTTATTAATTTTCTCTAAATTTCTTGTTGTTTTAATTTTCTATTTCATATTTCATTCGTTTTAATTTATTTTTATAATGACAAATACTCTTATTTGTTTCAGTGACAACCACATTTCCAGCATCCAATTTCAAATGGTAAGAAAATTTTTTTATTTTTTAAAATTTTAATTAAGTTCATTATTAAGTTGTTAACATTATTAAATTTATTTTTTTATATTCAAACCGAAGATCAGATTTTGAAGACGTACATACACAATCTATCAACGAGGGCACCACGTGTAATTGAACAATACTTGCAGGAAGCAAGATTCTTGTATGTGTCTCGTATGCTAGGGGGTGTAGATTAGATCCCACATTTATCAGCACGTTGGTGGAAAGATGGAGACCTGAGATACACACATTTCATCTTCCATGCGTGAGTGTACAATCACATTCGAAAACATAACTTTACAACTCGGTTTACTAGTGAATGAGCCAGTCATTACGGGATCAATGGTCATTGGCAGTTGGAGCGACATTTGCAAGCAACTATTAGGCAAGGTGTCGAACAAGTTTTTTTGGTAGCTGAATAGAGATGAAATGGTTGGAAGATAATTTCATTTATCTCGATGAAATGGTTCTGAGGTTATTCGGTAGTGCCTGATAAATCTTGAAATATGGTATATTTAAGATAGCTACTAAAACCAGTCGTGTTGGCCACATAGTACTGAGAGATGTGCCGGGCGACACAACCACAAAAAATTAAAATTGGAGGTTGCATACTCCTTCTGTAGTCATGGGCATGGTATCGGCTACCATTTTTACATCCCCGAGTCGACGCCCCTTATACTTTCTCACTTATAACAAGGTAAAATCCATTTAATAATAGAGTTATCATAATATTTTTTTCCCTTATTATATTTTTAAATAACATATTATTTGAATTAGTGGGACAATCGCGTAAGTCATGTAGGACTAGCAGAGGAGCTCGAAGATATCTGGCTACTGTTAGATCAACGATCAAAAGCCGAGCTTAGTTTTTAAAATTTTCAATTATATAATATTTACCTAAGGATTTGAAATTTAATATTATGTAGATAATAAAATTTATTATTTTGTATTATAGTTTGAATGCATGTATATGTCGATCCGAGAATTCAAGCATACATCTAGTCTAAATTTTTTGTTAGTCCCAATATATGTCATGTGAAGTGTCATTGATAGTTTACACGACAATGGAGATGCACAAATCTAATCGAGTGATGCACCAATTCGGGGTTAGGCAAAGTATTCCACCGTCACCCTAAGACATTGAAGCACTGCACAATGTCCATTTGCGGGGGAGAATCGACAAAGATTAACCTAAATTTCACGGGCAATATATTAACATTTGAGAGCATAGGTACAATTTCATATCTAGCCACAAACCATTTCTTGCCTAGGAATTAGCGACCTCTCCAGACTACATGTCATGGTTCAGACATCACGGTAAGCCATATCTTCTGTTAGAGGAGGCAAGGACTAGGCAACATCGTACTAGGAGGCTAAGACGACACCACATCAATCCTAGGTTAAGAGTGTATGCCTCGATGGTGTCATCATCAACTCCAACCCAACACAAGGCACCGAGAGTTGCACCATCCCCTCGTCAACATGATTCATATTATTTTGGTGATGCTTTCACTAGCCCTATTATTTTTACACAAGCACCACACTATGCACCACTATACCCTGTTTCAACACCATCTACAAGTTTTTTCACTACCTCTATCACCGACACTATATTACACGCTAATATCGACAACAACACCGACATATCCGTCACCTCCAACAATTTTAACATTTAATCTGCAATCGGGTTATGCGACACCATACACTTATCTGTCAATAGTGTCACAAACACCCTTAGTGTCACTTTCTACCGAGGTGGTTCATCTTCGCAACGACTTGTTAGTGGAACGCAAGACATACAATGGCAATATAGGAGGACACCACACTCAACCACAGAGGAAAGAGATAAAGATGGAGATAAAGCTCGAGGTAAAGACGAAGACAATGAATATGAGGAGCTAGAACCCTAACTTTTATAAATAACTCCATCTCGCAACCGACACCCACTAGGTTATGGCACACATTCAGCCCGACAACATTGATGATTTCGTAAAATTTTTGTCATGTAAATCATCATTTAGTTTATTAACTTTTAATTTGTATTGAATTAATTTTTTTCATCCATAATGTATTTGATATCAATAATGTATACTTTCCTTTTATAATCTACGAATTTTGTAACATAGAAGTTTACTTCATACTTGACGTTGTACTGCTTCACCGCAGCGGTCTTCTATGGGAAAAACTCCATGCCAACTTGTAAACCACCGACATTTAATGAAGAACTCGCACAATCCGGTCTTTTATAAGGGAGCTCTAGAAATTCTAACACACCTTTAGCATCAAGGTCGACATTATGCATGTAGGTTGGAGGTGCATATGGCTTGAAATCTGGATGGGTTCCTCCAGTATTGGTTGGACCTTCATCGTTGGAACCACCATCTTCTGGTTCAGTAGGAACTAGCTCTGGTTCAAAAAATAACGCAAATTCTGAACTATCCGGCTCGGACTCCCAGATTAGATCGTTATCAAATTTAGATCCCTCTTCGTTATCAACCTCAGTTGCATGTCTAAGGTTGAATGCCCCTTCGCCGATCCAATTTATAAGGGGTACATCATCCCTTCTTTTGTACCTTTAGTTACAACCAAAGTCACTTACAAATTACTCACTGGTATAACTTAATAACATACTCGTATAAGTGTTTCTGACGTAGAATATCGATGCTTGCAAGTTGAAATCAAAAATACTAACAGAATGTCGTGTCGGGGTGTTGAAGTTACGATTACCAACAAACCCTGACTACTAACGGACTGTGTGTCAAAGTTGAAATCGAGGGTTGAAACTAATGAATGTCTTCTCATTGATGATTCTAAGATTTCAAAATGAGAGCTTTGCAATAATGTTGTGAACCCACCACACAACCGTGTGGTTGGACTTTTAGCTTCATATTTCGTTTCAGCATTAACTGGAACTGTTGTCGAACTTGGACCACCTTAGTCAACGTCAAAAAACTTCGCTTATAACTCTAGTATAACTGATCCACTAGAGCAATGCGTCTCGAACATCACCTTGATCGTCTTGTCGCTTTTAAGCTCAAATATTCCGTACCTAACGGGGTCCACTATCACTAGATATCTATATTTCAAGCTTGAAATTCTCTTTTAGCTTGAACTCCCCACTTTCCACCTAATTCTTGACTAAAGCTCCAACAATTTATAGTCTAGTTGAAAGCCATTTCCGTTGCTTAGGCTGATGCAAAAATGACCCCAATATCGACATTACAAATTTCACCATCATAATAAATAATGGCTTTAATTCGTCCACTATTCTTCAACCAAATAACTTGTTTCACATGTTTAAAACGAAAACATTATGTAAAAAAGAAGAGCACTAATTATCCAATAACAACAACCACAAAACTTACTTGGTCGAATTTAATGTGCTGGGTTGATTTTTTAGCTATTTAACGTAAATAATCTTATCCTTACGTAAATCTCCTTATACCGATAGTCTATTCGAAATTTCATTACAGAAGGTCTGCTGAAAAAGCAGGTTTAGGAAACGCAGCCAAAATAAGTTTAAGGGAAAAACCAGAATTTTAAGATTTTTTTCCAAAAACAAGAATTTAGTTGTGATATTTAAAGTAATAAACACTTAATCAAATTTGTACCTTTTTTATTCGTCTAGGATGAACGCTTCAACCGAGTAGTTTTCTCTGTTATCCACAATATCACGCCTATTGAGTGTGATCTATCTTTGAATAAAAAAATCACAAAATTACTAGTATGGTAATTTCACTGTAACACCCCTAACCCTCATTCGTTACCGGAATAGGGTTACGAAGCATTACCAAACTTTACAATTTAAATACGGACATTTCCCAACTTTTGTTACACATATTAAGAATCAATTATATAACACTCATATTGTCATTTAGATGGACCTTCTAGGCCCAATATTCACCTTAGAAGTGAATCGAAACTAAACTGGGTATTCAGGGAATTTTCCCCAAAATTTTAAAAATTTTCATAGAAGTAGGGGACACATGCCCATATCTCTGCCAATGTGAGTGAAAATAGGTCATTTTACTAGCCATATTTTTCACCCCATTTTGTGTCTATCAACAATCAACATTACATATATCAACAAGCCATAATTAGACATTCAACACAAGCCAAAATAAATGGCTAAACTCAACACACTATATATAAGCCATCATTAAACAAAATACCTATACATGTCATTATAACCAAAATAAAAATATTCGAAAATACCGATAGAACCAATGGATAGTGTAATATATCTCCGACAAGCTTCCAACCCAATCGAGCTTCCGATAATCTGAAAAGTAGAAGAAAACAAATACATAAGTAATGAATGCTTAGTAAGCTCGTATAAACTTTAATCATAATACTTTATTTTCAAATATGAAATTTATACTTATCAAGAATAATCTAATATTGCTACCACAATACTCATGAAGTTATATTTAACAATTCACTAAGTGAATAAATCTACAGTATCACTTATACATAATATTCCTAGCATAATAGGATTTTAAACAACTTTAACTCTTCCAAAATTTCTTTATTTTCATTTGCGTTTCTCTACTTTCCACACTCATTCCATATGCATAGCACACCAGTCAGAAGCATATCATTCAACCATAGATACAAGCTAGTGCATTTAAACATAGACCTTTTTTGAATTAATCACACGATAACTCATTTTATAAGAAATTGCATAACTAAAAACTTACCACTCTTTCATGAGCACAAGTATATTTTCATTTGAGCACTTACCCTTTCAACGCATCATATAATAAACATATTACCATTTGACCAGTAACGTGGCACTTGCCTAAGCGTCAACAACAACACTTGTTAGCATACTTGAACATATTTCATATAAATTCAACATTGATAAACTTATTTTATCAACGTATCACACTTGAGTTTATTGCTCATCACAACTTACATAATTTTCATGTATCAACATACCAAGATATTAATATATATACGTATCATGACACATGTCATTCTCTTACTGTTTCTTCATATACATATATCATCCAAAAATAACTCATGTTATTTTACCATTCGAAGAACGACTTACGAATATGAGTACATCGTTTTCAGAATCCCGAAGGCTGAACAAAAGCTCATGAGAGCTAAACAAAAAGTAAACACATAAGTTCGCAACAAATATTGAACCTCGGTTTACTTGGGTAATTTGCTGTCAATTCATCCTTTACATTCGTAGTGCCATAACCCAGTTATTGTCTTATCATTAGAATGACATAGTCTAGCTATGATCTTACATATAAACACTGCCATGATCTAACCAAGGTCTTACGTTCATAGTGTCATAACCCAGTTATGGTCTTATCTGTCAATTCATCCTTTGCCATAAAACGATTGTACCCAATCCCACGTTCAATCCAAACTGAGTATTAAATTCGATAATATATTTCCAATAATAATTCAATTCCAATAATAGAACACACATATATATATATAATATCCATCATCAAATAACATTCACTTTAATCAAAATTATACAGAATATAGTTCATACGAACTTACCAGGCTAAATTTCAGAAATACCAATATATATGGTCATTTTGGTATTTTTCTATTTCCCTCGATTTTCTACCTGATCTTGATTTAAATTAATATTTCATTCAATTTATTAATTTAAATAATAAAAAAATTCATTTTATGCCATTTGGTCCTTTTTCACATTTATACAAAATTGCCCCTAAAATTTTACTTTTATTCAATTTAGTCCTTGAGCCCAAATCATACAAATTAACCATTTTTAATGCAAACTCATTCTACAATAATATTCATGGCATTCAATACAGCCCAATTTTGCAATAATTTCACAACAAAACCTTGTATTTTTACTATTTCAAAAAATTAGTCCCTAATCGAAAAATTCATCAAAATTACTTAATAAAATACTTTTAAATATCAACCAACATCTCAAATTCATCATTTAATAACTAAAATCATATATATTCATCAATAGAAACATTCAAAATCTTCAACAAAATAAAAAACTAGAGTAATATTTAGTTGGACCTAATTGTAACAATCTTAAAAACATAAAAATTATAAAAAAAATTGAGTAAGAATTGAACTCACATGAAGAAAAATTGAAGAACCAGCTCAAGAAGCTCTCTCATGTCTGTTTTTGAACCGAAAATTGGGAGAAAAATAAAGAATTGCCTAGAAACTTTCTAATTTCACTTTTATTTTATTTTAATTTCAATTTAATTACAATTTTGCCATTAATGGCTTTATTTTATTTTTTTCCAGGTTATGCCGCCTCAACTTTTCATTTAGGTATAATTTCTATTTAGGTCCTTCTTTATTTATTAATCAAGCTATTTAGTCACATTATTATAATTAGTAAGTTATGCACCTTTTTCAGTTTAGTTCTTTTTAATTAATTAACTGTCGAAACGTTAAAATTTTTCAACAAAACTTTAATAATACCTTAATGACACTCCGTAAATATTTTTATAAATATTTACGGCTTGGTTTATAGAAACGAGATCCCGATATCTCATTTTCTAAAACCACCTAAACTAGGGTTTTATCACTCGAATCTAATAATTCATTATAAGACATAAATTACTAATTCAAATTTTTTTAAACCATATTTGACTTCTAAATATTAAATAATAAAATTTACGAGCTTACTCACCGGATTTGGTGGCCTCGAACCACTGTTTCTGACATCACTGATAATCGGGATATTACATTCACAATTTCTTTAAACTTTTAACTCAAGTTGTAAATAAGAAAAATGTCTCTAGAAATCTTCTAAAATAATTTCTTCAGAAAATTTTCTCTCTACAATTTTCTCGTAAATTCAAGTCCGTGTCAAATAAGAACCCACTGCTCTTTTTATATTGGGAGAGTTTAGAAAGTTCAACTAAGATCAAACTTAATTAATTTAATATTAAATCTATTAAATTATTAGAATATTTATCTACAAGATAAATATTAAATTAAGTTTAATATTAAGATTAGCACTTTCATATTAAATTAATAAAATACTATCAAGATAAATTTTAAATTAAATTTAATATTAAATTTATAATAATATTATTATTTTTAGAATAATTAATCTGAAATCAAATTATTCAATAGATTCTAGTAGTAGTGTAATTCTTCCACTGCTCAACCACCGAAGAACCACTGTTGCCGACCATTTGTCTGCCATTGAAATGCCATCGTCGCAACCGTTGGCACTGTCATGTCCGGTGGTGTCAACGCAGATGCGACACCCTCACGGCACCCCAAGTTTGTTCGAGCGTTGCCGGTTCGATCCGAGTCAGTGATGGCCTGACTGGCTCGATCCAATCGCTGGTTAGACCGTCAACCCGATTTTATATACTGGGCTTAATTTCACATATCTTTCAGTTTTTGGTTCTCGGTTCCAATTTTCAATCTCAGGTCCAATTTTCAAGTTCAATTACCTATTAGGCCAATTGTCTGACTTGAAAATTAATTTCCAAAAATACCATATTTATTTTAATTAATTTGATTAATTTAATTTTACTTGATCAAAATTAAATTTTCTAAAAATCACTAGATAATTCTTTAATCAAATTTTCTAGTTAAGCAATTCTCACGATTGACTAATTCAATTCCACATTGAATAAATCAACTCAATTAAATTATTTTCAAAGTCGTAAATTTTTTTTATTCAAATGCAATCCAATCAAGCTTTTGTTGAGCTAGTAGAAGGACCAATCGGACATATACAATTAGGCTCAAGTAATTGCAATTATGTTCATAAGGATGGTTCCAATAATTTTCAATTTACTTAATCATGAAGTTAGTCCACAAGAAGTATCTTGATTGAAAAGTCCTTAACGTATACTCTTTACAAAAGCAATTCATCCAATTGTTTTGTCCAATGATCTTGTCATGTGTGTATTACTCTCATATGATATCCTTGATTTTTTTGAGTTAAATTTCATTCACTCAATACAATCATATTTTATCTTACTGTCACCATTGTGTCTTCTTAATTATTAATATGATCATTATCAACTAATAACTGTGATAATTGCTCGTTCGAGAAGAAACAACCCGTGGCCATGTTTTATATTTATCAATCCACCTAGTGCCAATGAGAGGATATTGTTAACTTTTTAATCTAGCTATGAATTCTATTGTTGTTAATAAATTCATGTCATAAACAAGTCATGTACCCAACATACCGGTTATCGGCTCGATCATCTCCTCCACTTATATCAAAGCACATGAGTTACATATACATGATCAGTGACTAACTTAGGATTTAGGTAAGCCATACCATGAACGTCACAAGTGAATTAATTCACAAACAGATTCAGAATTAATTCAACTTGGGTCTAGTCCAATGTATCATTATTTCAATGAGTACATTTATGTCTCTACTCGTTGCGTCAACTACACCAATAGCTAAAACTAGCAATCTCTCTAATTGGAATTGTAGATGTCATAATCCTTCTATGTATTTGAATCAAATGCTCACTTTGATTCTTTTATGGGATTACAAACTCATTTAGATTATCTACTGAAGTAAGTTATCTTTATCATAATGTAAACGTTTTTACAATGCCACTTATCATCAGCTTAAACTTAGACAATCAATGAGCTAATATTTGCTTGTCATAATTTCATTATGTATGCAAAATATGGAAAACGGAAACACAAAAGATGTAATAGTGAAATGTGAATTTAACTTTATTTTATTTATCCATCGTTCAAATACATAGAAAACAATTATATATTAACTACAATATGAACACATTTCCCAACACTTTCGGTTCCTATGACAGCCATTTCAGCTGAAAACGCATTCTACAAGGCACTTTCAATGAACATTTCTGCCATCTCAGCTGAAAATGCATCCTGTGGGGCACATTTTCCCCTCCCATTTTCAACCCCCACCCCAACCAGCGAAAACTTTCCAAAATCCCAAGATAATTTTTTAACATCCCGAGATAATTTCCGATTCGTCTGTTACATCTTTTTTTTTCAATTCTTGCCCACCCATCCCAGGATAGTTTTTCAAACATCTAGACAATCCCGAGATAAATTTAGATTCATCTGTTACATCTTTTTTTTTCAATTCTTGCCCACCCAGTTGTCTATATAAAATGAGTTTTTGCTCCTCCTACTCCATAAACTCTCTTGGCCACCACCCCTCAACCCTAAAAGATTCTCTCTTAAATTTTTTTGTTGGGTATTTTTTCGATGAAAATATTTATTTGTGTTTGAGAGAGACAATGTGCTAGCTTTAAGGTGTGTTTGAGTTTACGATGATGCAGTAGCGCTTGGGAACCCATACATTTCATCTGTCGTGTCGAGATAGAACTATTGCGTTAGAAGCCCATCACATTACAACTCAGGCTCGGACTTCGCAATGCTTATACGGTTATAGGTTGAAGTATAACTAGGGCTACTACTTAACAGATGTTAATCTGCGATCACAGGTTGGAGTATAACCTGGGAGTCTAGTTGACAGTGGTTATGCGATCACGGGCTCAAGTTCCACCTCACCAGAAGAGGATAGTTTGTAAACCCGATACATAAGTTTGAGATCATAATTATAAAGATAAACTAATGAGCTGTCCAATATAATCACCTTAATCTTTTTCTTCATCTCCACTAAAAACGGTATCATTAACCTCCAACTTCCTTAAAACTTGTAATGGAGTTAGGGGTAAGAGAACCTATTAGTGTCACGGACATAGGATTTTCGCCTCACAATCCGTGCAGCCTTAGGCAGTTTCTTGCTTCCAAAAATGCCTAAGTTAGCCTAACTCCCACAAGTTAATGATTTAATCGAACTCCCCCTTTAAAAACAACACAAATGAAAGCAACTAGAAGATCAAACAAAGATGAACGAAGAACAAAATAAGAACAAGCCACAGAATATCAAGAACACAAGAGAGAAAGAAGTTTGAGTGAATACTCTTAAGAACTCTTATTACTCCTCAAAACTCAAGTGATTTACAAATGAGGGAAGAGACCTTTATTTATAGTAAAGCCTCCCCAAATCCAACGGTACAGATCAAGTACATCAACGGCTAAGACCGAAAGGTATCTACAAATAAAATCTCTAAGATTACAAAATCATATCTTCTAAGATTACATATCATATTTACGATTGTATATCCTCGAAGATTATGTTTCTATATGTGACAAGCTTGTAGATGGGCCTTCAATCTCTTCAACCAATGGGTCAGTCTGATCGGGCCAAATGACCTCATTCCCACTTGATGGATCACACGAATGTGTCATGGTTGCGGGCTCCCATGCGCAACTCATGACATTCTCTCCCACCGAATCTAGCGACGCCCTCGTCGCGTCCTCCGCATGGTAACGATCTATCTTTTCTTAAAATTGCCATAAGGCTTCAGCGGGTTCCCAACTTGTCTCACTATCGGGAAATCCCTTCCATCGGACTAGGTATTCATGTCGCGATCGATAGTACTTCCGTCTGATCACACGATCCCCCTTGATGTTTTCAACTTTTCTCTCATAGGTGCTTGTTTGGACTCGTTTCGTTTTGGGTCTTCTCCATTTTCATGGAATGGCTTAAGCATACTCACATGGAATACTGGATGGAGTTTGAGTTTTTCAGGCAACTCAAGCTTGTAGGCCACCTTGCCTACCTTTTTCACAACTCGAAACGGCCCCTCATAACATCGCACAAGCCCTTTATGCAACCCATTGTATCGCAAAATTAGGTGCAGTTTAGAAAGGACGGAGTCACCAACCTGATATTGCACATCCCTTCGATTCTCATCCGCCCACTTCTTATTGCGCTTACTTGCCTTGTGAAGCAAGACCTAGCCAAATCATTTTGCTTTCCCCAATCTCTCGCAAATCGATAAACTACTGGATTCGGTCCCGCATAACGAGTCGCAACAGCATTGGGTGTAAGTGGCTGTTGTCCTGTCACTATCTCGAACGGACTCTGGTTTGTTGCCTCACTTCTTTGCAAATTGTAAGAAAATTGAGCCACATCAAGTAACTTTGGCTAGTCCCTTTGCGTGGCACTGACATAGTGCCGAAGATACATCTCCAACAACGCATTCACTCGTTCAGTTTGCCCATCAGTTTGTGAATGCATGCCGGTTGAAAAGTTCAAGTTCGAGCCTATTAACTTGAACAACTCTGTCCAGAATCGGTCCATGAATCGCCCATATCAATCGCTGATGATAGACTGTGGCACTCCCCAATACTTCACCACATGTCTAAGAAACAAGCGAGCAGCCTCCTCAGCAGGACACTCCTTGGTTGCGGGGATAAAAGTTGCATACTTCGAAAACCTGTCCACCATAACAAAAATGCTTGCAAATCCATCAGATTTAGGCAAACTTACAATAAAGTCCATGGATAAACTCTCCCATAGGCGCTCCGGAATAGGTAAAGGTTGTAGCAACCCAGCAGGAGCCTTTAACTTGATTTTATCTTATTGGTACACCAAACAATTTTTCACATAAGTCTTCACATCGTCACCCATATGAGGTCAATAAAATCGATCCTCCAAGGGAGCCAAAGTGCGATGTATGCCCGGATGGCCAGCCCATCTTGAATCATGACATTCCTTCATGACTTCTTTTCGCAGGTTCCTATGTTGGGGCACATATAAACGGTGTCCTTGAGTGTATAGTAATTCTCCATCGAGCCAAAATCGCCTCGTTTTTCCCTCATTGGCAAGCTCAATCAAATTTTTGGCCGTGTGATCGTGGGACAACCCTTCTTGAATGCGCTCCAATAAGGGACTATTAGGTTGGATTATTGTTGCAAATTACATCTTTCGGCTAAACGCGTCAGCCACAGTGTTGGCACTCCCCGGCTTCTACTCCATGCTAAAATCAAACTCCGCTAGGAAAACCTACCAACGAGCCTGTTTGGGGGACAACTTTTTCTGGGTTAGGAAATAACTGTTTGCAACATTATCAGTGAATACCACAAACCTGGAACCCAGCAAATAGTGCCTCCATGTGTGCAAACAATGTACCACAACAGTCATCTCTTTTTCTTAGACCGTGTATCTTCGTTCTGTCTCATTAAGTTTTCGACTCTTGAAAGCAATTGGATACCCCACTTGCATCAATACTCCCCCAATTGCATAGTCTGAAACATCTGTACGTACCTCATACGCCTTTGAAAAGTCCGGTAAAGCAAGTACAGGTTCACTCATCATTGCTTACTTTACTTGGTCAAAGGTTTTTCCCCACCGAGAATCCCAGTCCCATACTTTACCCTTTTTCAACAAGTCCGTCAAGGGTGCAGTGATATTAGAGTAGCCTTCAATGAAACGTCGATAATAGTTTGCTAACCTAAGAAAGGACCGCAACTCTATTACCTTGGTTGGTGGCTCCCAATCGGCAATTGCTCAAACTTTGCTTGCATCCATTCGGATCGTGCCACCTCCCACAATATGGCCTAGAAATGGTACCTCTCGTTGGGCAAATGAGCATTTTTCTTCTTTGACATACAATTTATTTTTCCGGAGAACTTGGAATACCTCCCTCAAATGTCCTACGTGCTCCTCAAGCGTCTTACTATACACTACAATGTCATCAAGATAAACAACCATAAAGCGATCTAAGAAGGGTTGCAATACCTTATTCATTAGGGTGCAAAACGTGGTTGGAGCATTTGTCAATCTGAACGGCATCACCCGAAATTCAAAAGATTCGTACCGAGTCACACAGGCTATTTTGGGCTCATCCCCTTCGCTACTCTCACTTGGTGGTACTCTGATCGCAAATCCAACTTAGTAAACCATCTCACGCTACCAAGTTGATCGAACAAATCTGTAATAGGAGGAATGGGATACTTGTTCTTCACAATGATCTTGTTTAAGGCCCTATAGTCAATGCACAATCTTAAGGACCCATCATGCTTCTTTTGGAATAATACTGGCGCACCAAATGGGGCTTTGGAAGGTCTGATGAACCCGACATCTAAAAGCTCCCTTAAGTACTTCCATAATTCCTCCAACTTAGACGGAGACATTCGATATGGTGCTCTTGCTGGCGGCTCAGTATTGGGCAACAACTCGATCTTGTGATCCACCTCCCTCTTAGGTGGTAATGTCTTGGGCAACTCTAAGGGCATAACATCTTGAAATGACTGCAGCAGTTGCTTCACTTCCTTTGGAATTTCCCCCTCAGACTTCTCCTCCACATTGGCCCTTAAGGTGGCTAAATAGGAGACTTCGTTTCTACGCACTCCTTTGGCAAATTGGATTGCCAACAATGTTTTCCCTTCTATGCTTCCCGTTCTTTTCATTCGCACCATATATCGATGGTTTGAATCGGAGATCGTCATATAATTCTCGGAAGAATGACTATCCGCATTGAGTCGGTCAAGCAAGCTCAATCCTACCATAAAATCATAATCATCAAGTGGGATTACCTTAATGGTTGCCTTGTCGGTCCACTCACCAAACCTAAGTTCCACTTCTTTAGCCACACCCGTTATAGGAATACTTTCTGAGTTCACCATTTTGATTCGTCCCGAATCTTCCTCCATTATGAGACCGAGTTCCTTTTCCATCTCTTTGGATATAAACAAATCGGACGCACCGGTATCAACAAGGGCATTAAATCTTCTGCCCGCCACAATGATATCCACAAATATCAGCCCATTACTTACCTTATCTTCGACACTACCCAATATCATACCAAGACTTTTGGTGTCATTATCGGCCTCTTCGCGCGCTTCCATGGCATTGAAAGTGACTTTCTTTGGACAAACCCTCATTCTGTGTGGACCTTGACAAAGATAGCACTTCAATGGCCCTTTCTTATCCTATGGTCTACCTTAGTAGTCCTTGTGGCTTCGCCATTCTTTTCTATTTGATCTTTGTCTCCCTCACCATTGCCTTTGGGTCTCAGCTTAGGCTTGGAAGCATCACTATTGTCAAAATTTCTCCCCCAAACATCGTAGAAGTTTTCTGCCTCGGCCATAACTACGGTCAAATTAGTGATACCTAGGCGACGCAACTCTTATTTAACCCACATTTTCAGTCCATCCTCAAACCAATAAAATGCTTCCTTCTCATTCAAGTCTAAAATCTGAAGCATCAACTCACTGAATTCACGAACGTACTCTCGAATGGTGCTTTGTTGCGTAAGCCGACGTAACTTAGCACGAGCCTCCTTTTCAGCATGCTGCGGATAAAACTGCTTCTTTAACTCTTTTTGGAACTCCTCCCAAGTCCCAATAGCCATTCCTCCACGTTTCTCATCCGTGGACCTACTTCACCACCATAAAAGAGCAACATCAGTAAAGTAAATCGAAGTAGTGTTTACCTTGGTGGCATCATCCTCAATGTCTGTTGCTCGAAAATATTACTCCAATTCTCATAGGAAGTTATCCACTTCTCTCGTGGACCTAGCCCCCTTGAACTTCTCAGGTTTTGGAACATCCACATGACGTTGCTTAGGTCCCGAAGCTAACATCCCACTTCCTAGAGCAGCTTTATAGATTGTGAGCTCCCCCTTAAGCTCAGCAATCTCCTCTTTCATGGCAGTTACCAGGGCCTCAAGAGCTTCGTCCCTTACCGTCAACTTGTCCGAAGTGGACCTAAGAGTGTCCAGCACAAATTCTTTACTGTCTTCTCTCAGTTCCTCCATACGGGTCAAGACCACTTTGAGTGTCTCCCTCATGTCACCAATAGGCTCCTCGAGATTGACCACTCGATTTTCTAAGCTCGACAACATGGCCCTCAATCGACTAGCCTTTCTAGCCCTCTCACGGGTCTCCATTGGCTCATTCTCACCAACTTCTTTCAACATCCTTCAAGAGTGCTTTCGTAAGACTGGCTCTGATACCAACTATCACGGAATTTGAATTTTCGCCTCACAATCCGTGCGGCCTTAGGCAGTTTCTTACTTCCAAAAATGCCTAAGTCAGTCTAACTCCCACAAGTTAAGGATTCACTCGAACTCCCCCTTTAAAAATAACACAAACGAAAGTAACTAAAAGATCAAACAAAGATGAGTGAAGAACGAAACAAGAACAAGCCACAGAATATCAAGAACACAAGAGAGAAAGAATTTTGAGTGAATACTCTCAAGAACTCTTATTACTCCTCAAAACTCAAGTGATTTACAAATGAGGGGAGAGGCCTCTATTTATAGTAGAGCCTCCCCAAATCCAACGGTACAGATCAAGTACATCAACGGCTAAGACCGAAAGGTATCTACAAATCAAATCTCAAAGATTACAAAATTATATCTTCTAAGATTACACATTATATCTACGATTGTATATCCTTGAAGATTATGTTTCCATATGTGACAAGCTTGTAGATAGGCCTTCAATCTCTTCAAGCAATCGGTCAGTCTGATCGGGCCAAATGACCTCCATCCCACTTGATGGATCGCACGAATGTGTCATGGTTGCGGGCTCCCATGCGCAACCCATGACATTAGAGCGTGCTTTCAACCACATAAGTTAAAAACGTGTCCAGCAGGATGCATTTTCATTTTTTCTCTCCAAAATTGGCCTATTTCCTTACATGTCACAGAAACCAGCCTAAATCTCTAATTTTTTTTTAAAAAGATATTTTTTTTATAAAATTTAGCTTATGGTGGTTATATCTTTGGCTTATTCAATTTTAATGACACTTATTGCAAGTATTTCTGACAATAGTTGAAGTATTTGCCACACTAATTTTATTTGAAATAAATTTTCACCAAGACAAAGGGCTTTGTTAGAAATTTCACATAAATGAGTGTAAAAGTTAAAAAAGAAAAGTTTATTCTTCATTCATTCCTAAAAATTCAAACTTGGAAGTAAGGATGTGAGGTTTGGACATGTAGACTGATGTATTTCTTGAATGTTGATTTTAGAGAATTACCTGAACATCTTTAGTGAATTCACACAGAGAAAAAATTTTGAATTATTCAATGACAACATAATTGCATATTACATTAAGAGCTTTTTAATTCCAAATTGGCAACCCTTTTCTTCCTCAATATTGTAGTTACTTTTTTGTCTTGTCTTAGGAATCACTAGAGTTGTAAAGCCCCAAAAATGTATATTATTTGTTTGTAAAAATATGATATAAATATTTTTCTGCTCCAGTGGTTAAGTGTTCTAGGTGTGTGTATGAGATCCCAAGTTTAAGTCATGCCTTTGGCGAAATTTTGGATTTTTTTCTAATTAAAGCTTTATCCTAGTTCAGTGGGCTTAAGTTTAATTATTTGTAAAATCATATTAGAATGAGCTTGCTGGTTCAAGTGGTAAGGGAGTTGGAGTGTTGGAGGTTCTGTGTTCGAAACTCTGTACGAGCGAAAATGTTAATCTTTTTACTCGGTTTCCTGGAAAAGTTGTGCAGAAGATGGATTCTGAGTAGTGGATTGTTAGTGAGTAGTTAATTGAGAGAAGATAGGGGAGTTGGGATTTGGGGAGCTACCAGGATTATTTTTGTTTCTCTCTCTTTCTCTCCAGAATTCTGACGTCAGCTTTCTTCTTCACTATTCTTCTTCGATTTTTCGCGGCTTCCTATTGGATTTTTAGCAGTCAATCATCGCTCTTGCGTTTGTGACCCTTTTTCATCTGGTAAGTGATCTCTTTTGGCATTCTTCCTTTGATTTGGAATCTAGCAATGTTAGTTTATGGTACTTAATCGATGCATCCTATGTTTATGAGAAGATCAAGGGGTTGGGGTTTCCCAGTCGGTGCTTTAAACGTGCGGATTAACGTTGCTCGTCCTAAAGTAAGATTTTAGTCGATTTAAGTGGGTTGTCCATCACTTTTGATTACATTTAATGTCATTCTAAGTGTTTGATTTCGGGTTCATTTGGTCAATTTTAGGTATTGGAGTGCTCGGGAGTGTTTTTGCAACGAAATAAAACCAGGTGTGTACCCGGAACACAAAAATAAGAGATTCGGCGAAAAGCCGAAATTACTTGCTGTTTAGACAACAGCAGTAGGCTAACTTTGAAAAATCACCATAATTTGTGAAAAATGAATTAGAGGATTAGAAAAATATGGGATTAAATATATTTGAGTCTAGTTTCTCATAGAAGAAACGAAGTAGCAAAATAATTTCATATTATGGGATATTTGAATTTTAGTGAGATAGGATTAGAATGATTTCAGAATCCTCTGTCCTAACTTTGGAAAATTATTAAAAATTGTATAAAAATAATTATAGAATATAATTTATATTTTTAAAATTCTGAATGAGTCTATTTTTAAGAGAAACAAACGGGAACATCATCCAAATTCTGTACGAAAAGATAATTAAGTTTTAGTGCAGAAAGGTCAAAACTATCAGACAACAAAATAGGGGAAACTTTAAAGAATAAACTGTACTTACTGGCTAAACCAAAAATTCTAAAAATTTTATGATAAGAAGATATGTGAGTATAGTTTCAGTGAAATTTTGCGGATCTTAATTCAAAATTCTGTAGCTTAAGATACAAATAATTTAGTAACAGTGACTCAAGTAGACAGCTTTGAAGGATCATATAAGTAAATAGTGGACATATGGATAATTATCTAGTACAGGTTACAATAAAATGGATCACGAGGCCAATGCCAATTTGGGCCATGCGGGTCACACGAGCGTGTGGACCCGCACGGGCGAACATCATGGGCTTGTAGGCTCATTTTCACTATTTTATTGCTAAGGTTGCACGGGTCGCCTGAGTCAACTGTGGACCTACTATAGGGTCGGTAAGCTTACCTAGACCCCTAATTGACTGAAATCACTGTATGACTGATATGATTAAGCCTGATGATGTCCCACTGATTTGATATTGTATACCCTGTTTACATGCATGATATTATGTTATAGCATGTCATATATGTATATTGCATTGCATTTGGTTAGGGGATTATAATGTTTGGAGGAAGTGTACTGAAAGGCCTCGAGCCTAATTTACTGGCAGCTTAGCTGCAAACTACTGTCTAGTGCCGCATTCGGTACTACTTAGAGTGTAGGGATGGGTGGGTTGATTATATCCCCACATGGAATGTAGGGTAGAGGCTGGATGGGTAGAATTTTTGTGACTGCATATTTGTTACTGCTACTAATGCTGTGATGGGCTAAAGCCCTACTGCATGACTGTTTTTTTACTGAGATGGGCTAAGGCCCAAACTGGACTGATACTAATACTGAAAAGAGCTTAAACTCAGACTGTAATTATCTGTTTACTATTTGTTCATTTGTATGGGGATTACACACTGTGTTTACGTAAACTCACCCCCTTTTATTTAATCTATACAGGTAATCCCCAGATTTAGGCAGATCGGTGAGCAGAGGACTCAGTGATGGCCACACGACTTCTTTTACACTGTTTACTACCTATTTATGATTTTACTTTAGTTGGGGATATTTTGCTGTAATTGTGGCTTTTACGAATTTTGGTTTAAAATTTGGATTTTATACGGTTTTATGATTTAAATCTGTTAATGTTAGGTAAAACTTGGGTTTCAAATGAAATTAATGTTTTATCAAAATACCACGAATAAGCAAACTATTTAAAAGCTTCCGCAATAAAAAAAACGTTTTGAAATTGAATAACGATTCGTAAATGAATAATGTTTTGAAAACGAACGACACGATTTAAAGTTAACATAAGATAATAAAAAAATTGTGAAATAGAAAAGAAGATTCAGCGACGACATATTTTTTCGAAAAACACTACCATGTGACATCGTCAGATTCAGCCATTACGTCTAGGCCGGGTTTAAAGTGTTACAAGAGTAATAAATGTAAGTTAAGTCCAAACATTGCCTTTCATCAATTGACTTGATAAAATCCTCCTATTCGATTTCCAATAGGTATAATTTGCCACTCAATTCAACAAGGGTGGATGTTTGATGGTGCTACCTTCCACGCCTTCATGGATGTAAACTAGACTCTAGATTTCACCAAATACATTTGGGGTCAAGCTCTTATACCAATTGAAAGTGCACACATCTGATTTGTATGAAACTATTTTAATGAACTGTCAAAATAGATATTATAATAGTTGTTTCAATACTGAGTTTCGAGAATTAAGAACAGTGAAATATAAGTAAAGAATGAACAAAAAGGAATCCATGAAATCGATTATGCAATTCAGTTCAACAACCTAAATCTATAAAGCATTACCTGGAGAATAAATCCAATACGCAGACTTTCACAATATAACCTTAGATAACCAATCCAATCTACCTAAGCTCACCAAAGATTATTGTACCCTCAAAGTTGCACAATTTCTGTGTACTCACTCTCCACTCAAACAACCCTTCCCGGAAAAGGAAATAATCAATTAAACAAAAAGTGAAAGTAACAAAACAATATGCTCTCAGTATATTCCAATTCAAGAAGATATTCTCACAAGATCAGTGCTTATAATAGAGGATGCCAAGCTCTTTTTATAGGCAGACTTGTACTAGTTTTAATGCATCTCAAACTCTTCAAAGTTATACTCGAAAAAATAGCAGATATTATCTTCTTAATAGAACTCTTATCTGCGTTATCATATCCCTTTATCAAGTCTTCAAAGTCAATCAGCTATCACCTTCAAAAGTTTCCAGTTTTAAAGCTCTAACCATGAAGCAAGTGATGATCTTTATAGTACAAGGACTCTTAAGAGATAAACTAGTTTCCTTGTGGCATAATGATCCTTTATTTGTTACTTTACACGTGATTAAAGATGAAAGTTATTACAAATCAAAATTGTCAACTTAAAACAAGTAACATCACTGTCATGACAAGCTGGTGAATTTAGAATTGCAACAATTTGTTTGGACAGTTCAGACAATCAATATTGTTCTAATCAACACAAGAATCATACATGAATATTCACTTCTTTTTTTAAATGAAAAGTCAAAACATAGCAGAAAAGTTAAAATGGTTTTAGGTTGATCCAATATTTTTACCTAAGCTACCTATCTAACTTCTTTAGTAAATTATATAGTTAATGCATTCATTAAATTATCAAGAAAACTTGCACAGTTTAAAATTTTGTTTTTATCATTAAAGGGATAATCAATCATCAAAATTATTTACTGTCAGTTGAGTGGAGACATACTATAAAGCTGCTTTGACTATAGAAACTATTGAAGTAATGGTCAGCATGCAGCAACCAAGACCATCGAAGGCACAACATGCAGAAGTTGCTGGTTCATCTAGTCAGCAAGCTGTTTATGTTTCATTTTGTAATTTTAAGTTAGAGTAATGTAACTTAGTTGCTTTATAACTATGTTAGGTTTATGCTTGATGTAATTTTGATGTTGATTGAGCTGATAAATCAGCTTTGTTTATTTGTTCAAGCTAATTAGCACAAGTTACTATGTGTATTAGTGGTAGTAGGTGAAGTTTAGGTCAACCTACTGTTTTGTCAAGATTGTAAACTTGTTTATGTATTGGCTTTGTGCCATTTTTGAGTTTAAGGAATGAATTCAACAAGTTTTCATCCATATGCTCTCCATTCTTAGTTTTACTTAAAAATCCATTTGAGTTTTTCTGCTTTGTTTCTCCTACAAGTCACGAGACTTGCCAAACAAGCATTCTGCTGAAGCTTGCTGCTGCTGCCTCTTGCTCCAACAGAAACCATTGGCTAGCTATGGGGCTCAAACACATGCGTAAGAATGTCCTTGACCTTTTCAACAATGTCCTCTTCTTTGTATGAGGTTACAAATTTCACTGTAAGAAAACAAAGAAAAAAAAACATTTCTTAGTGCTAAAATTTTAATAGCATAATGCTAATTCAAAAACTGAATGCCTTTGGTTTACATTATAAAATACTTTTAAGAAGAATTCAATCAAGCAATAATATCTTGGAAGTTCATTATTGGCATGACTGAAAATCTGAAATGGTCTTGGTAAAAGAAATTTTTAAAGAGTCTACAGCGCCATTTAACAAGTATCAATTCAAATTCCAGCATTTTTTTCACTTAATCTTAAGTTGCAATCTCTTTGTACCAAAAGAAACTAGTAAATTTTAATCATGCTCTAGCGGGTATATAAAATCATGATTATGCTCATACATGATCAAAATTTAATGAAGATAAGATTGTTCTATCAAATAAAGTGCCAAGATTTAAGTTCATGGTAAACTAGGTCACACGTCTTTTTATGGTGAAAGTAGACGACATTAACGAAGGGCTTTCTGTTTACATATGGCAATTTTCCATGGTAAATTTAAATGTTAAATTTAGTTGAGTTTACGCTTGAGACTGACATGCTTTTTACTCATTGGACATGAGTGAAAAGGGAGAAGGGTTGGAGTAATAATCTAAAGTATACTACATCAATGTAAATCTATAATAGGACTAACTAGTTTTAACTGTGATTAAAGCCAACTTTTTTAGTTACTGAATCTAGAAAAACAGTTGTCTCATTTTATGCAAAATTCGAAATCTAAATTCTAATGCTTGACCAATCGCCTTTCTACTTGATGGTAGATGGTATTTCACATTTGAACTTCGCTAGGTTTAAGGCCATGATCCCCTACCAAATCCCCCTCCCCTAGAATACCGCGATTCAAATGGCAGCATTAACCTAGCTATGGCCTTATTAATATGACGCCAGTATCTAATACAAGGGGACTTATTGTAGGCATGTTCATACAAATGAAACCCCTAGGCCCTAGTTACCTTATCCCTAAAAAAAGATAAACATTGAATCTGAAAATGATTTAAATACATGCGGATAAAGAATAAAAAAAACTTGTGCAGTGCACGAGAGAAAACTGAAAAATTACCCCAGGGAAGAACTGGAAATTCCCACTGTTGTTTAGGGACCGTGACCACATATGAAGCAACCTACAAAAGGCCAACAAGCAGCAGCACAAATGAACGGTTTTAGTATATTTTGTTTGGATTGGGGTGAATACCAGATATTATGCGTCTGGCACGGATATGTTTTAACTCTTTTTTTTTTCCAAATTTTTCATATATTTGAAAGATCAAGAGTAACAATGTAACATAGGTTTTATCATTTTCTTCTTAAAGCACAAAATTGAAGACTGAAAGAAAATTATTGATTTATTTTACTATGAAAACATGCCAAGATTGATGCAGCCAGAGAACGTGGAGCACTAAAAAGAAGTGATGTCTCCTCCTTTTCGTAAAGAAGATCCATCACATCCATGCATGCTTCAAAGCTCACCAACCCCCCAACCTTTGCAACTCCCCTATAAGCAAAATCCAAAAAGATTTGATACTAAGATGATAGAACTTTTCAAGTGCTTCAAATGACTAGAACTGGATACTGGAAAGGAACCAGAATATTACTTGAACTGAATAAAAAACTCCTCAAGGAATATGAAAGCTACATTTGAAATCCCAATTTCAAAATTCAACACCTATACATTAAAAAGAAAAAGAAACGGAAAACATAACAAGAAAAAGAGAAAAGATCATGTTTAGTGAATTTGATAGCTACTCAAAAAATAATAAAATATAAACAACTTATTTTAATGTTTTAATTAGTAATTCAATTCAAGTCAACCCTAATTTTAAAACAGCTTATTTAATACCTAGCCCGTATAAACCAGAACAAATAACCTTATATTAAAGCCATAGATTTTACCTGAAGGAAGACCACCTCCTGCAAAATGTTTTACTACGTTAATAAATTTATTACAAATGATACCAGATATCATTCAAAGTTTGCAATCACGAGATTATTTCAACTTTGGTTAATAATTTTTTTAAAAGTTAAATCATCAAACGAAAAGTATTGAGAGATAAATCGTAAAATTAACCATGAAGTAAATAACTTACAGCTTCCACGAAATCTCTAATGGTAAAATGCTGATCCTTAATGAATTCGTCTCCCAACGATTTTAAACATTTTACGGAGAGAGCACGAGAATCGTGTATCTACAATAACAAGCGGGGAAAAAATTACTTCTAAAAAGAAGAATAGCGAGCATGAAATCTAGAAACTCAACTTTACTTGAAATCCATATTGAAATAAGTGAAAATAACTGCAGATTGCTCTCTTCCATGGATCGTAAAAGCCAGCTTCCAATCTTATTCCTCATTTTTATTAAACTGTAAAGGAAACAAAAGAATCAAACAAAATTTAATCTTTAAGAAGAAAACAATGAAAATGAAATCGAGGAAAAAGAAGATTTACGTGGTGAGAGAAGGGAGAAATCGATCAGCGAAGAGAGATAAGGCACTGTATTTCACTATCGGAGAAGCTCGCAGTTGCTTTCAAATCACAACAGCAAAATGAAGTTAATAATGAAGTAATTTTAGCTTTGTTCTAATCTTTACAGATATAATTAATTAGATTTCTTACATGAGAAGATCGAATCAGAAACTCCACCGATTTCTTTCGGAGTGGCTCCATTTCATTGGAGGAATCAGTTTGGCGGGAGACTTCCATTTGAACAAAAGGGAACAGAGGCGGAATGGCTTCTATTGAAAGTTCAAAACCAAACCTTCAATAGAGTCTTGCAGCAAGACCGGAATGGCTTCTATTCTTCCAGCTGCTATACCGCAGTTCAATCAACCTTACAAAATAATTAAAATTATTGTTATTTTACATTTTATTAAAAATATGAATTACTATTGAGAAATTATTTCTAATTATTTAATGACATTTTAATAAAAATTTTCCATATTAACATATACTTTTGCTAATTTTTTATCTCGAGCCCGATTCCAGAACTTTAAACTTTGAATTCCTGAACTTGAACTTGAAATTCAAAACTCGAACCCTAAACTATTCAGGGTTCAAGATTCAAAGTAAAAAAGTTATCAAAATTATGTATTAATGAAATAAAAAAAATTACTGAAATGTCATTAAATAATTAAAAAGAAACCATGGATGAGGCGATGAGAAGGTCTATAAAAATTATTGTTTTATCTTAAACATTGTTTTTAATTAATTTTTTGAAATTTTAAAATTTTTTTAATATGTTTTCTTTTTCCCTATAAAATTAAACAGTTTAATATTTAAAAATGAATATTACAAAAAAAATGTATATAAAAAAAAGTCTATGTGAGGTAGTTTATACACCACTGCATTTGACGCACCAATATATGTTGCATTATTATTGCGAGTTTAAGAAAAATATAATAAATTACCATAAACACAAATCATTAAGGAAAATCTTAACGTAGAATCTTGAAGAAATATTTAAGAATTTCCTACAAGGTAGATTTTTAGAAGAATTTATATTCTGAGCAATGATTGATAGCGCAATGATATAAACATATAATGGGCAATCATGTTCAAGAAATTTGTTAATCTAATAATTAAATAATCAAACGAGTGGATGAAGTTCAGAAAAATATATTTATTGTAAAGGAGTTGTATGAATTATATAACAAATATAGTCCTACAACATTATTTTTTTATGTAATTTGATTTTGTAAATTTGATCAATAAATTAAAATAAACGTATCTTTTATATATTAGATTTTTTGCATAAATTTTTCGTTTTTAAAAAATGAAATGAAATGAAAGTAAAGAAAGAAATTATCATTATCAGAATTATTATTTATTTTACATCCTTATATTTTCAATCATTTTAATTTATAATTAATTTATTTATTTTATCTAATTATTTAATATCTTATTTTTTTAATTTTCATCACTTTTAAAATTTTAATTATTTTTCAAAATTAATATTTTTTTATTATAAATTAGATCAATCCTAATTTAATTAGTAAAAATATTTTTTTTGAAATTGTATTAATATATATTTTATAATGAATTAAAAATATATACATCAAAATTATGCACAACACACACAGGATATTAGAAACTAGTATTATTATTCTAAAAAAAAAACGAGAAACTAATATTATTGAAGTGCCAGAATAGCCCAAGTGATAGTAGATGGGCAGAGGCCAAGACAAGAGGTTTTAAACCCACTTCCCTAAATATCAAAATAAAATTCTGTACTGGATCTAAAAGCAGAAGTGGTGAAGGTCACCTTTCACTTAAGCCTCAGTCATTAGTGTGTAGATCCCCCATTTCCGCCGGAAATAAGAGTTAAAACAAAAGGAGGTAAAAGAAAACCGTTTAATCGCAACAAAAAAAGGAGCACAAGCTCCCTGAGTTGCATACTATTCATGTGAGGTTTGGCGTCCAACTTCAACATCAGACCGGATTTCAAAAGTTGCATAGTCAAGATAGTGTATTTGATTTTGCATTGATTTTGTCTGATGCATACAGTTTTATTAATAAATTAACAGTGTTAATACAGAGATATCAACTTATTAATTGACAGAACATAAATTCAGTAACTAATTAGGTCAAAAAAAACTTAGAACCTAATTAAATACAAATCAACAAGTTGAAGACCAAATTATATATTATCCAAGTAAACACATTTAAAATTCAAAATAAACATCTAAATAAATTAGAAAGAAACAAAAACGTGTACGTTACACGCGGTTCATTTAGGCCCTAGTTGCAATTTGCAATGTCTTTGATGACACCTATTTAAGCAGAGAAAAAAAACGCAGGACTTGGAAGTTTTAGAGCAGATTCTCTTTGGAAGACTGAAACAACTGTACTCTACTCTACTCAACTCAACTCAACTCAACTCAGCGCCATCTTTGCTCTATTTTCTCACCACAAGAAAAATGGCAGCTAATATTATAACCCAATCATCTCTGCTTCAACCAAAACCCGCACTTTCTGCTAAAACCCTTCAAATCCCATCTCTGCATCGCTTATCCGGCCTCCCTCCTCCATCAAGTTTGTTTCTCTCTCTTTTTTTGGATCTTTTGTTGGTGTAAAAACTATCAAATGATTTATTCGTTGGTTTTACAGGGGTTGGTTTTTTGCTGGAAAAGAAAACGGGGATTGTTGGAAAAGCTGTATTAACATCGGCTGTATCGGACTCAACCTCGTCAGTTTTGGAGAACAAGAAAAACAGCAAGAATCCCATTGTCGTCATTGACAATTACGACAGTTTCACTTACAATCTTTGCCAGGTTTACTTGATTGCTTTTTAATTTTTTTTTATCATTTTCTTTGGTTAATCTGTTGCTTTCTTTCAGTTTTGTTTATGGTTTAAGACTTATTCTGAATTGATGTTTGGTTGGTTACAAATCTGTTGGAAAACAATAGAAAACAAAATAACAGGATATGATTATTGTACTTGCATGTGAGATTATGTATCTTGATTGATAGGGAAGACTTGATAATTTAATTGAAGTTAAGAAACCCGATTAAACGCAGTATAATAGGAAGAAAATGTCGTGCTTAGATTTGTTTCTTCTGATAAGAAGGTAAGATACATGCATACATTCATATGTATGCATGTATGTATATGGTCTAGAGAAAATTTATTGTTTTTGCTATAATTCTCCAGTTCTTTCTTTGCGAGGGAAGGATTCAGATTTCAATTGAGGTGCTTAATCATAAATGTAACATTTTTATGGCTATGATTGTCAAATGAAAGCAAATGTGAAGAAATATGATATATAAAAAGTGATATTCCTGCTGAATAATCTTATGGTGGGAGGAGTCCAATAGCATCTTTGATACCAGTGGTTACTCGGTTTGATGATATTGACCTATGAAAGTTAATAGCAGGCGACAATTTTTTATATTTATGGTACAGCAAATTCTTTGATCAGAGATTATTACCATGCGATCAAAAGCGATTTGTCTCCCGACAAGAATAACCACTGAGAAACTGTCCATTAGGGAATACAGTGACATCTGGCATTGAATATAGGGAATTGACTTCATTTGGCTCTTATCTTTCCCCGTTTAAGCAGCAGACAGGGCAGATTTGATTGTCGCCTTAATTAAAGATTTTTCTGGCACCAAATGCTTTATTCTTCTTTATTCTAAAGTTTTATATTTTGTATGATTAATCTCTTACTACTTTCCGAGTTGTATTCTTGACTACGAGCAGAATGTCCTCTCAATTTACCTGTAATTTTGTAGTATATTGGAGAGCTTGGATGTTACTTCGAGGTTTTTCGAAATGACGAATTAACTGTAGAAGACTTAAAAATGTAAGAATTAACCTTTTGACAAGAGCGACATTGTTTATTAATTTAGCTGTGTTACATGATAATCTCTCAGGTGGTTAAAGGTTATTTTATTAACAAATCTCTAAAGATTTGGTTCAATAAATGACAACTTTTTCTTTATATTGTAGGAAAAACCCTAGGGGAGTGCTTATCTCTCCTGGTCCAGGTAATAGTTTGCTATATAACATTTTAAACTATAAACAAATGAGGCATAAGAACCTGTCATATTTAAGCATGTTATACACTTTATATCCTTTTTATAGGAACACCCCAAGATTCCGGAATATCACTGCAGACTGTTTTGGAACTCGGACCTACTGTACCTTTGTTTGGTGTTTGTATGGGTTTGCAGTGCATTGGTGAGGCTTTTGGAGGTGAGTGTTCTAGGATGCGATAAGTTATTTTTATTCCCTTTTTTTTTTACATTATGTCAATGTTTATTCTAAGAAAGTTAGATTGGAGATTAATTCTTATTTGTAAATGTTTATCTCGGAACCTCAGCTGCTTGCTGGTGGGATTTTAAAATAATCTGTTTGACTTCATTGCGAAATGCAGGAAAGATAGTGCGGTCTCCCTATGGTGTTATGCATGGCAAAAGTTCTCCTGTATATTATGACGAAAAGGGGGAAGACGGTTTGTTAACTGGATTGTCAAAGTATATATTACTTCTTCAGACATGATTTCCCTTTTAAAATTCTTCGCGTGCTTAATTTATGTGCCATCTTTGGTCAAACTATCAATTTGCTCACTTTTCTTTTTCTTGAGATCTCTTTTACCTTTTTTAGGATCAATTTTCCTTAACAGCATTTTTCTCATAATAAATTTCAACCTTGAGGAAATTTTATGTACTTTATAGGCAAAATAGTAGACAAGGCATCAAGATCATCCTCAAAGGAAAAAGAAGCGGGAGGAAGAGATAAAAGGCTTAAGAATCCGATGGGTAGGATAGTCTGGACAAATAAAATCTATGAATATTCTAGTTTTAACTTCAAAGAGTTTCAAATTCCACTATTTCTTCCAGTACCTCTCTAATAACATAATCTTAGGATTTGAAAGATTCAAGTATATTTGTTATTATCTTTTAGGGGAGTCATGTCATATGCCTTCGTCTAAGACATGGTTTTTGATCTTGGTGTCTACTTTTTTTTACCCTTTTGCTCAAATGAACATATTCTTGGATCTTCATATAGCTCCAACTATTTACTTTTTTTCCTTTGAAACAATGTCAACTCGTGCTCACCAAAGCCAACTAAACAGCTTTCTTAATTACCAGCCAATCATCGGCTCATGTCTACTAGTTCAAAGTGGTGAGGTTCATGCTCAAATACATCACGATTTGCATAGTATCCAAAATCACAATGCTCCCAATTTAGTTGATAATATTCCTGATTTAGTTCTTCTCTGCCGTAACTCATAAGAGCTCACCATCACAACATTCTCATTGGAAAACTTCACCTTTTTCCCTTCATTTGTTAGCATTTTTTTTATCATCATCGATCCAAGATTGCTGCTCAACCAACCATCTATTTTGCAGGGGCCTAATGATCTTAGGATTTGAAAGATTCAAATATATTTGTTATTATCTTTTATCCTAGTTTTGAATTATTGTTTTATCTTATCTTTATTCTAAATGTAATCATTTAGAATTTTTCCCAAGATTGTTGCTCAAGATTGTTGTTTTCCCATCAATCCTTAGCATTTTTCTTGTCATCATTGATCCAAGATTGCTGCTCAACTAACTATCAAATTTGCAGGGTTCTAATGATCTTAGGATTTGAAAGATTCAAATATATTTGTTATTATCTTTTATCCTAGCTTTGAATTGTTGTTTTATCTTATCTTTATTCTAAATGTAATCATTTAGAATTTTTCCCAAGATTGTTGGTCAAGATTGTTGTTTTCCCATCAATCCTTAGCATTTTTCTTGTCATCATTGATCCAAGATTGTTGCTCAACCAACCAGTAATCTTGCGCTTAGGATTTGAAAGATTCAAATATATTTGTTATCATCTTTTATCCTAGTTTTGAATTATTGTTTTATCTATCTTTATTTTAAATGTATTATCTTTACCTCTTGTGGAGTCATTTCATAAGCCTCCCTTTACTTCTATATGAGATAAACAATCTTGACTCCTTGACAAAAGCAGTTTAGAGCCTCTAAGCTTTTCTTTCATCAATGTTTTAGATCTCTGGTTCAACTGTTTAGGACTCAAAAAGGTCAATGGAGCTCTTTATATAGCACGTTAGATATGTTGTTCATGCAATACCGCATGCTGCACATAACATGCATAGTTAAATAATATGTACTTATTGTTTTCCTATATTATTTGTGGCCATTGAAATAACGAGAGATATAAAAGAAATCTGATCTTCATTAAAACCTCATATAGCAAAAGGAATGTGTGAAAGGTAAGGAACAGCATTTATTTATTACTAAATTTTATGTTTGTCATGAAAATCATCATGCTGCTTCCTGGCCTTGGTCTAGCATTATAGGTATGAGATTGGCAAGGCAAGGCAAGGGGTGTTTGAGAGTGGGGAGTCAATAAAGCTACAGACAAAGAAGGCCAATCATTAAAGTTCATATAGTGTCTTTAGAGTGTAAATGAGACACTAGTACTTGCAAGCTATTTGAGTTTGACTCAAAAAAATTTTGAGCTCGATTTGGTAATTTTTGAGCCGAGCTCAAGCAGCTCGAGTTAATCGAGCTGAATTCGAGCTTAGTAATACTTGACTCGAACAGCTCGCGAGCCTTATCGAACTTTTCATATTTTTATATTATTAAATTATGTTATTGCCCTTAGTATATATTATTAACCCTAAGCTTAATTATTGAGTCGAGCTCGAGTTCGAGCTTGAGTACAAAAATTGGTAAACAAGCTTAATCGAGCTCGAGCTCAAGTGGCTCGATTATATCTCGAGCTTAAAAATAGATGTTCAATCGAGCTCAAGCCGAGTATTGAGCTTTGAATTTCAAATCGAGCAAAAGCTCAGCTTGACAGTATTCGGGATCGCCTCGGCTTGATTACACCTCTAATTGAGCATTTTGCACTGCTCATATTAAGAAAATAATCATCACAAATAGCTCCTCACTGTGTCCCCTAGTGCCCATATGAATGTAATGCATTGATCAAAACCTACCTTTTCTTTTATGTTATTATCCTTTTTTGCTAGACACTTGTGAAGCATCTGTCAAATTACTTTATAAGTTAAAACAATTTCCAAGTTATTTTCATTAATTACACCATGTTATTCTCTGTTCTTACTATTATTGCACCTTTCCAGCCCTTTCAATGCCGGCAGATATCACAGCCTCGTGATTGAAAAGGACAGTTTCCCTGAGGAAGCACTTGAGGTTACTGCTTGGACAGAAGATGGACTGATAATGGCTGCTAGGCACAAAGTTTATAAGCATCTGCAGGTAAGATTGCCTTCTCTTTTACTTGTAACAAGTTAGCACTATGATTTGCTGAATTAGAAGGTCTGCCTTCCATCAATTTGGTTACTAAACAGGTTGGCTGGTCAGAATTTATTTGCTGCAATAGAACCGATTTCTTCATTTAAATTAGTTGCAGTCATAACTGCAAAAAATTACTGTGATTAAACTGTAACTACCCTGTGTCTAGAATAATTGGAGTATGTTATTGGTCTAATTATGAATTTCATTCTTCTACTTTATGAAAACTGAAAAGTTAAGTCTCTTTATTTTAATTTGTCAATTTTTGGTCCTCATACTTCTATGAAAACTAAAAAAGTTAGTCTAATTAGATAATACTACTTAACCTTGTCATTAACTTGCTAACCAAAAACTCAAAAATTTATATGTGAAGAATTAGTTAAATCAGCATTTCAACGATTTATGTGCTACAAATTAACAAAAATCGGCAATTTAAGTTCTGGTGTTTACTTACAACTGGACTAACATTCTAGTCTTTCTAAAGTACAAGAATCAAATTCTGACAAATTTAAGTAGAGGGACTAACTTCTCGGTTTTCATAAAGTAGAGGGATGGTATTCAGAATTAGACCTATATTATTCTGTATGATAACCTAGGTATAAATTCCCAATTTGCTCTCATTCTTCAATTTTTTTTTTTGAAGCATTCGTGTTCGAAAGACATGAATATGGGAATGTAGGAAATGTAACCATAACCCTGTTAAATACATATCCGTATCTGGCATTCATATCTGAGTTAAAGTAACAGCCTGTGAGCATAATTTATCTTGGAGAATCATAGTATTGGAACTATGTAATTGATTTAAGAATGCTTGAATCAGAGTCTTGAATTCTTATCCTTTCTGCAATGTGTTCTAATCTTCTGTGTTTTTTTTTTAAGTTTATCAAGTGATATTTGATACCAAACATTTGTCTTTGGTATTGAATTTTTAATGATGTCATGTTGTGCATGTTGAGCATTTGCACCTTTTAAACTTTACGAGAACTATTAGTACTAAAATGCTAAATTAACTACCTGTTTAATGTTAAGAAATCAAATTAATTTCCGTTTTTTAGGCTTCTCTTCCTTTTATTTCTCTCAAATTCTCTTCCTTCTCTCTTTGTCTTCAGCGTCCTCTCATAACAATGTCACCACCCTTTTCCTTTTCTGTTCGGGACAGTTATATTCCTCTCCAATAAAGGCCCTTTTTTTTCATCAGTTCCATTCATATCCTCTTTGTTATTGTGCCTTGGTGAAGCCCTAAAAGGTGTCAACATATACCAGGTCTTCATGCCTGTCACAAGTTTCTGTATTTATCCAAAAGTTCATGTAGTAAAGGCTAGTTCTCATCTCCTTAGTGTCCTCTGTTCCAACAAAACCCCAAAAATTATCTTTAATGCCATAATGGGAATGATCTTTACAATTTCAGTGCCTTAAAAATAACACCATCAACACCCGTGTTTTCAGCGTACATGGAAACTAGCATAACTATTTTTACATCTTCAACCCCCCATCGCTACTAGGATTTTTGTTGCCTACCTAACCTCGTTTTCACAAGACAGCCAATAACGTTGTTTACAATTATATCTTCACATCTTCCACCAACATTCCAAATGTTATTGCCAATATCATGTGCATTTCATCGTCCAATTTTAGCATATGCTGGTGTCATTCTATTTTGAATGCCATATTACCATCTAAAAAGGCACTGGGAAAACAAACACTTTTAAATGCGTTCAAGCCACCCAAAAGATGCCATCAAGAATCTATAAATTGATTAAATCTACGTTTTAGTGTATTCTTGTATCAACACCATCTTATGAAAGAAGAAACTCCGTACAAACTTGGCCCTTTGTGGCTGTGGTAAAACATGTAAACTCCAACAGGCTTCCTTGGATATGATACTTTTATACTATGTTGCTACGACTCTTCATTTTGATTGGAGTATCCTTGTTTGACACGTGTATCAAACACCTAATTGGACATGGATATGGGGGTATGATTCTCCAAATATATGAAAAAAGGAAAAATTAAGTATACCCGTGTCTTATCAATATCTGATACTCACCCTTGGATCCAAGTAGCATAGCTTTTAATTTATGTCTTCCCTGATTGTTATGGTTTTTTGCTGCTTACCATGTCTTTTGAATCTTTAAGATAACTGTTTTTATCAGATATTTTGATTATTTTTGGTTCTTCTACGTTCTTTGCTAATTAACTTTGATGTACAAATTGATTGAAACCTGTAGGGTGTTCAATTCCATCCAGAGAGCATCATAACCTCTGAAGGAAAAACAATTGTTCGGAATTTCATCAAACTAATCGAGAGAAAGGAGGTGACAGGAACCAAGAATTAGAGGTCTTCTTCTGCATATAGAAATACTTGAGTTGTGAATGTCGCATATCAGCATGGCAACATAACCTGGAATCCTTTCTCCATTTCCTTTTCTTTCAGTCATATAAGTGTAGAACTTGAAACTCGGTGGCTTCATATTCATGTTTTGAAAAAATTTCAGAATGCATCTCCTTTTCTTTGTGGAAATCATCTTCCAGATGTCTATGCTTTTGGACTATCATTTATGTTTCTTACAGTTCCTTTTTTTTAGGAAAAAATAAAATAGAAGAAAAGAAAATCTTAGTCAGCCACTTCTTATCGATCTTAGTATTATATGAATAACTCGCTATTTGCTCCAACTAACAATCATTAACTTACACCTGAAATAAAGTGTTTGAAACTTAAATATAATAATTAAACCATTTCTTATTGATTTTGAGTTAATTTAAGATCTGCCATTTTTCTGAATTCATTTTGAAAACTTAAACAACAAATCAGAAAACTTAGAAACTGTTTCAGACTACAGAGATATAGCAAAAGAGAGCAAATCTTACAACTAGAAATGAACAATTCCAAAAATCAGAAATTGTGTTCTTTTATCGAGCGTCAGCTGATGTAAACGAATCTGCAAACCCGGAAGGCAGGCCTGTTATACTGGTCTGTGTAGTGCCTGCACTATCTAGCAATGACGAAGAGTCATCCAAATTGCTATTCTCAAATACTTGCCATTTTTTCATTGCTTGTGGTAATGTCAGTTCAAGGTTGACCCCATATACCGAATTGGGAGTTTCTGGTTTCCATAGCTCGGCTAGCGATGACAACACATTGACCACATGACTCATATCCGGCCTCTGGTAGGGCTCCCTTGCACAGCAGTGGCAAGCTAGTTCGGACACTGTTCTAATACTGGTAAGTTTTCCATCATCGAGATGAATGGTTTTGTCGATGACCTTCTGGAATGTGTCATTGTTTATGTACTTCCGACGAAACCATGTCACAAGGTGCAAACTCTCCTCAGGCTGAGTTTCATCTAGCGCCTTACGGCCTGAGATCAACTCCATGAGGATCACACCAAAACTAAATACATCCACCTTCGTGGTCACGCGTCCGGTAACTGTCAAAGTGTGAGCAATGTCAGTTCTAATGCTTTAGCTTTGTAAATTTGAAGCCTCAATGGAAGTAAAACAAACTAACAGAATATGAAAAGGAAAAAAAAAAGGACAACGTGCAGGCATTTACAATCACAAAATGAAAGAAAAACTAAACATGTTACCTGCATACTCCGGTGCCATATACCCAAACGTTCCTGCAAGTCTTGTTTCAATTGACTGTTTACCATCAGCTGGAGCTAGACGAACCAAGCCGAAATCTGCAACTTTGGCACGCATATCATCTCCAAGAAGAATATTTGATGGCTTAAGGTCTCGATGAATGAAACTCTGTTGTGCCAGTCCGTGTAGATACTCAACACCTCGAGCCACATCAAGTGCAATTGTAAGTCGTTGAGTCCATTCAAGTGGTTTCAACCCTTCATCCTTCCAGTTGAATAGGTGCCTACTAAGGGTCCCTTGAGGCATGTATTCATAAACTAGAAGCCTCTCATTTCCATCCAAGCAATACCCGAGATTTGCAACCAAATGGCGATGACGAACCTTACTAAAAACCGCAATCTCTGACTTAAACTCGGCCAAACCCTTGGCACTTATAACACCAGATTCCATCCTTTTCACGGCAATCTTTGTCCCATCATGCAATTCCCCTTTGTAAACTATTCCAAAACCACCTCTTCCCAATACGTTTTCATCACTGAAATTACTTGTAACGTTCTTCAAAACTTGAATTGAGATCGCCATGCAACCAGACTCAACCATGTGAACATCAGTAGGTCCACTGCTTGCCTTGCTGAAAGTCTCACTTGGACCAGTGATACTTGATCTGGAAACAGTTATCTTAACTCCTTGGTCACTGGAGTGATGACGATGAACGCGTACAGCAGTCAGACTTTGTACCTTACTAGTATACTTTCGTGTTCCGGCACACAAACAGATAACCGAACCAAGAAGACTCAAGCCACCAACAACACCAATCATAGAACCCAAAACTGTGCCTTTATTGGATTTCTTTTCACCATTTCTAGTAGAAATGCCAGCACTCTCTCCACCAGGGGACCTGGCTTCTGGTGTAGGGGCCTTATCTTTTCCGATATCATGGTTTCCAGCAGTAACTACATCGACATTATCCCTAAAAGATGGTATTTTCCCATAGAGCCGATTGTTCGAAACATCTAATAGAGCGAGATTCGGCAATGAAGCGAGCTCCATAGGAATGACGCCGGTAAGATTATTATCTGAAAGATCCAATGTTTTTAATGAAGTAAGCATCGAAAAGTTGCTAGAGATCGTACCGGTAAGCCCCTTTCTTGCGAAAAGAAGGGAAACAATGTTTTCTTGAGCACATACAATGCCAAGCCAATTATCACAAGGATCGTTCCCTTTCCATTCATCAGCAAAATTATGCGGATAATTAACAGATTGGAGGATCGATAACAATACATCAACACGGTGATCGCAAGCAACATTGGGATCATCCAAGCAAAATCTATTACTACCAGCATTCATATCAACAATCACATTATCAGCAAATTGAGGGGTTGACCCTTGAAGTTCATTATTAGTCAAATTCACAATATAAAGCGACTTTAAATTAACCAAAGACAATGGAACAATACCAGTGAAGTGATTATCTCTTAAACTCAAGTTCCTCAACTGAGTTAACATTGAAAAATCAGGTAAAGGACCTGAAAACTTGTTCTCATGTAACCATACCTCTGTCAAAGAAGACATGTTTTGAATCACTTCAATTGTGCCATTCAAACTTTGCCCATTTACCCATAAAGACTGAATCATTGAACCAGAGAACTCAGCAGGCAATTCTCCTTCAAGTTTGTTTAAAGCCAAATGAAGTTCAGTCAAGGATGGGAAAGTTTCAGGGTCAAAAAAACCTGGGAATTTTCCTTTGATATTGGCATTGTTGGCTGAGAAAGTTTTCAAAGAAGTTGCTTCCTTTAAGCTCACTGGGATCTCCCATGGTTCAAAAGGGTTGTTGTCAAGGTGAAGAGAAGTCAATGATGTTAAACCGGTGAAGAAATCTGAAGGGAAAGATGAGAAATTGTTGTTGTGGAAGTTAGCTTCTTGCAACTGGATTAAACCAGCAAGGCTTGGGATTGGACCATTGATTTGGTTGTTCATTACTTCAAAGATGGTGAGCTGAGTCAGGTTCTTGAGCTCAGGAGGAAGGGTTCCACCAATATTTTTGCTCGGTATTTGGATCCTAGTGACCCTATTCTCTTGACATTCCACTTTAGCCCACTGACAAGGGTCAGGGTCAGACCAGTCAAGTGAAGGTGGGATCTTTAAGCTTTTTTTAAGCTTTTCCATGGCTGACAAGTCCGGGCTTGGTTGAGAACAGACCTTCAAAGTGAAGAAGCAAATGACTGAAAGAAAACGTAAAACAAGACAACCGAGAGAATGGGGTTTCTTCATTGTAGTTCTTCTTTGTTTTTCGTGAGAAAAAAGAGAGAGAAAGTGAGGGGGATTTGGAAGGAATGTTGCCAGCTTTATGTTACTATTGAGATAAATGGTTTTCTTCCAGGGTTTACGGTGGCATTGATGATGATTTAGGATAGGATCAACTAAATTCAAAAGGATAGACGTAAGAAGAAAGAAAAGAGAAAGGTGATTGAGAGAGTGAAACGGCGGGGAATGAGGAAAATGACAAAAGGTTCGATACTTTTTTTTTTTTGTGAATTAGTTGTTATTTAATTTCATATTTCTGATTGTTAATAATTAATTCAGTTAATAAATTGGGGTATTGTGAAATAAAATATAAGTTCAGGTGGGAAAAAAAGTTCAAGTGTCATTTAAGTATTTTTGGATAAGTTTAGGGGTAAATTACATATTAACCCATGATAAAATAATCAAAATTTTTTGAAGTTTGGGGAAACTATACCCCAAGTTACTAAATTATTAGTAAGTTTAAGTTTAGATCACTCAACTTTAAAAAGTTACAAAATGGTCACTAAATTATTTAAAAAAATTTATTTAAGTTACTAGATAGTTAAAAACATTGCTATATAGCCTTCATTATTTGCACCGTCTGTTCAAATTGAAAGTTTTTTTTCCCTTTTTCTTCTACAAATTAATTTTTCTTCATAAAACAGTTTTAAAAGTTACAAATTTGCTAATCAAAATCCAAAAAAATTCTTCGATCTTTAACATTGGCTATTAGATTGAGTTGGATCTAAAGTATATTCTTCTATTCATTGATGGGAATCAATCCATCTTACCGATTTTCAAACTTTTTATTAAATAATTTTTAAAGAAGAATAATTAAAATATAAATTTACTAATGATTTTACTCCTAAAATTTTTACTTTTTTACTAGACTTGAAAATTCTGAACTTTAATTAACATTTTGGAAAGTGTTGCTTTTGTTCCAAGCCTGTGTTTGGTTCCTGAGAGAGGGAAAGCAAATTAGTTTGCACATGCAAATGGTCCTACCGTAACTACCATAAAAGGTACATAAAAGGTGAAAATCCCTCTCCGTTCTCTCCTTTTCTCAAAAGGATCTCCTATTGGACAAAATAAAATTGCTGTTATTTTAGAAAAAAAAAATTGAAAGCATATATATTTTTAGGTGATTGGATCTTAGAGGTCTTCTAGGACGTAATTAAATTAGTCTGTTAGTTATTAAATGAATCAATTAGTCACTATACTAATAAAAAAATTAAATAAAGTCAAATTGAAATAGAATTAGCATTTACTGTTCAAATATATACACTAAACTTTATCACATGAATAAAAGTATTTTACATTAAAAATTGTATTTATAAAATTATTCAACAAATGATTATTGGTGGAATGGTAAAATATTTCTATGTGATCTTGCTAGTCTTATATTTTATTCCCAAATCATCTTTTTCATGTTTTATTTGAAATATTATATAAAAGTACTAAAAGATAAAATTACCCGCTTAACCTATAAATTAGTGCTTAAACTATACCATTTTTCCTATTTTAATACATATTTCTTCATTAAAAGTGATACCAAAACTATTATTTCTCCCAAATTAGTACTTTCGTTAATCCAATTATGATTCAAACACGTTAAAAGTTGTAGTTTAAAAAGATAGCCAATTAAAAATCTCCATGTCTAAAAAAAAGGGAAAAAAAGTATTGTTTTCCCTTTTTATGAATGTATATATATATTTCTTTGTTCTCTTTTCTCTCACTGTGAGATCCTTGTTCTCTTTTTTCTCACTGTGAGATCCTTGTCAAAATGTGAGTATTTTAGGCTTTATGATTTTGACAAAGGTTTTTTAGAATTGGTCTAATGGTTGAAGCACTCAAGCCATCGATTTTCAATTCAATCAAACGAATTATTTAAAAAATTAATAAAATAAATAAAAATAATGAAAATTGGTTCAATCGGTTCAACCAGGTCAACCCCTCTATCTAGATTGATACCCTAACTGGTTCTCGGTCCAATTGGTCTGACATGATAGTTCGATCCAATTCTGAAATTATTGGTTTTGATCAATGAAAAAAATTTCAATCTTATTAGGTTGAGCAAACAAGCGGTGCAATTTGAAAACAGAATTAATCATCAACATCTCCACTTCGGAGGACGAATTTTGAGCATTGTTCGCATTGCGAAACATTATAAAGGAAGAAGAAAGAAAATGAAAATGAAAACATTTTTTTTTAAAAAGTATTTTTTTTAAAAGTACTTGATGTGGCAATCTATTATGGATTGAAACTTTTTTTAATGGATATAAAGTTTATAAAATGAGTAACGAAATAATAGTTTAAATATAACTTGTGATTAAAAAAGAAAATTTAGGTCCCAACTCAGGTAAAAGAGTATAGTTTAGGTACTAATTTGTAACTTAAACATTTCTTTTTAATTACACTTGACTAACGGTTGGACTAATGGAGATACCAACTTAGGAAAAAAACTAGTTTAAAATTTAGATACTAAAATGAGAAAAATGGTATAGCTTAAGTATCAAGTTGTGGGTTAAACTATTATAATAATACTAATTTTAAAGATATTTTAATAATTTCATAATTAAATTTATATCAGATCAATTCATAATACCAACTTAATCATTCATTATATATATAAAAGAGTAAACATTATGATTGAAATGTCAAATTTCAATTTGAATCTTGACTGAGCTTCAATCATGATTTAGGTAGGCCTTAAGTACTTTTAAATCGGCCGCTTACATTATTATATGTGATGAGATAAATGGAATGGTTGGTTGGATTTAAATTGCTCCAATTTATGATAATATATAAAATTGTTAAAGTTTAGGTAAACTCACAAATGTCTAATTCTAGTATTCAACATTTGTATTTTTTTATCTAAATTTATTTTATTAGCAATATTAATTTTTAAAAACAACTATTGGACAATTATGCATGGATATATACATATTTTAGAATTTGATTATTTTTTGAATTTTATATTTATTATTTTAAGTTTCTTTTTGTCCACTCATATTAGATTACGTGATACCTACAACATCGAATAAGAAAATATATATTATGAGAAATTATACGTAACACCCTCTTAAAATATCAGATGAAATTTTTTTTATTAATATCTTAAAATTACGTGCTCAAACTCTGATCTTGTAGTTTTTTTTTTTAAAGATTTTACATAAACTATTAAGATATAAATATCTTTATAATAATATTTGTTATTTGCTAAAAATGATATTTTAGTCATTTTTTAACTGAATTGGTGCCTAATTAACTTATGACACCAACTCGACCAAAAATTTTATTATAGTAAAGATTCTTACATACATGTACATATATATGTATGGGTCGTCACAAATATATTATTATATCTGTTCAAACTGAAAAAAGAATTCTTTAAAATTATTTAAGTTTGTATAATAAAATAATCTTAAAACTCAATTTTTTTTCCACAAAATTAGTTCATGATTAATAGAATCACTTTTAAAAACTATTATTAAAAATTTTAAACTCAATTTGTAGTACTAAACTTTTTTTAAAAAAAGAAGTATAAATACAGAACCTTTATTTTTTTTCCCTAAAAAATATGAATCTCTCAATTAATATTACTTTTTTTTTTTTGGTGTGATCAAATATTCCCTATATCCATTTTACTGTAAATAGAAATTAATCCTTTTATTTACTTAGATAATCCATTTTATCCATAAATTAAGGAGAATGAAATAAAAGTTTCTACTAATTTGACTGTTAAAACTAATTAGCAATTAGCAGTTATCGTGATTTGATTTATTAAATTCACATTATTGCCATTTATATAAATTAGATATTTATTTAGTAGTTGGAAAATGAAGTAATTTGTTTGTGTATGGTCACATGTGCTCATTTACTTTTGTTTTAATACTACATGTTTAATTAATGAGAAATCATAAACGAGTAAATTGCACTTTTAATCATCTATCTTTAGTTAAATTTTATTTTGGTCACTTTTCATAACTATATTTTGATCATTGAAGTTTTTTTTTGGCTAGAAAGGCAAAACTTGTATTTCATATAAGAAAACTTTATACAAACAGACATCTGTAATCTCTCATGTACAACATCCTTACGCAGACCGACATGTAACAAGATTTTAGAATACCTTACATGAAACTATAGATTCCTCATTTCTTTATCGTTCTCCTTCTATCCTAATATAAGAAAAAAAAAATACTAATTCCACCGCTCTCAAATTTTAATTCCATGCATGCTTTAGACCAGATGCATCCAGTTCACTCACAAGTCAAGATCACTTTTCTCGACTTCATTACAAGAGGGCAAATTGGAGAGCTTTTAACCTTTTCTTTTACAAAGACGTAGGCAGCAGTAGGTGAGAACAAGTCCTAAAAAGAAAGCCTTAATTTTACTAGGTACCTTTAGAGACCATATCTCTTCCTATACATTCATATCAAATCTATTTGCATCATTTCCATAATAACTCTCCTTTAATGCAAAGTACCTTGATTTCAGTGTACTCTCCATTCTTACAATCTGGCCACATTAGCACATCTCCCTCCCCCCCCCCCCACTAAAGCTAATAGGAATATCCAATGTTGCCTCCTTGGCTTTTTTATTAGTCATTTCTCAATATGTTCACATTTTATTATTGAAGTACTTGATTGATAAAAGGTAAATCTTTTTTGATTCTTGCTTAGTGTTTTTTTAGCCATTAAGCTTTAAAATATAACTATAAATACAAACCGAGTGTTGAATTTGTAAGATACTTCTTTTTGAGATTTGAAAACTCAATAACAAAGCTTTTACAACAAAATTCATAAAAATCAGAACCCCATTTTCGAACAAAAGATCCTAAGTCTCCAGATAGAATCAAATCATCCCCTTTGTAAAGATCTATACAAACAGATGGGGATGCAGTTTCCTGGGGTAGTATACAAATACTCTTGACTCTAATTGCCCGAACATGCATGCATGTTTGCTTTCGATGCAGTCCAGAATTCTCGGGAGCTCCAGGAAACCATATGCAGTGTTTTTAAAACCAAAATGCACCAGATGGATTGGGAAAATTTCGCTGAAAAAGTCCAACCAGCTTTTGGTTTTGTTGACTTTTCCAATGATGGTGCAAGGTGTTTGACTACAATTCCGACATTGGTTTGGCTTTGAAGAACTTGGCTACTGCCTGGTAGAGATTTTCTTCCTCGAAGGGCTTCGAGACATATCCATCCATCCCACATTTCAGGCACTCATCATAGGTGGCATGTATTACATCGGCTGTCATGGCTAATATCGGGACATGCCACTTCCCTTTCCGGGCAGACTCTTCATCTATGCTGCCACCGTTGATCTGTTCATTTGCTTGGCTCTCCATCTTTCGTATCCGACGAGTTGCCTCAAACCTGAAATAAAACTTAATGTTATTATGATGACATAGCACTAGATAAGACTTCTCCTTTTTCTTTCTTTTCAATATCCTGATTGTTGACTTCTTACCACAAAAGATATGATAATACATAATTACGTACCCGTCCATTTCCGGCATCTGAATGTCCATGAAGCAAGCATCAAAATAGTGTGGAATCTGAAGCAGTTTTAGTGCAGCTTTTCCACTGTCGGCACATTCTACAGCAGCTCCAAACTTCTTCAATGCACCAGCAGCAACTCTCCGATTTACCATATTGTCATCGACTACTAATATTTTCTTCCTGTAAAGTAGACTCCGAAGGACCAAGGACCCATTCAACATATCTTTTCCTGCCTGCCTCTTCTTCCCTATCCCAAGCACCTGTTGAAGACATGCAGCCACCATACTTGCCCTCACTGGTTTCATAATTGTAGTATCTGAAAAACCAGCCGCCTTTGCTTTCTCAAGCTCAGCATTCGTAATATTCGTCGCAAGAAGAATCATCTTAGGCAACTTAAACACATGTCCATTCTGCTTCCGATCCAACATCCCTAAACTCAAACCGCCATCCTCGCCAGAAAGCCATGAATCCTTCTCAACAAGAATTATATCCGGCTGGTTTTTAGTTCTGCAATATTCAATGAAGCAATTAGCTTTTAAAAATTATATTGGTCCCCTCCCCCCCAAATGATCCATAGTATTTGGCCTTCTTACAGCAATTTGATGGTTGGTTTCAATTTCTAAAACCATCTCTTACATTTTTATCGTTCATTATAAGCAAAAAACAAGTATTTCATGTCATAAAAGTGCCATGCATTCAGTGTCGCATTCTGCTTGGTAACCTTTTTTTCAACTTCTAAATGATGAAAAACATCTCTAATATTTCCCTAAAATAGTGTCTTTCCCAGGAAAAGTCCACTCTAACCCAGCAAAAATGTTGGAAAACAATTGAATCATCAAGTAAATGATGGCCACTATGAAAATTCCCGAAATATAAGACGTAATTGAATTTATGAATAACCTTCCAAATGATAATAATTCTAAACCAGAAATCGACTTACCCACATGAAGAGACGTTTTTCCCACATGCAGAAGCTGCCATCTTTACACTACTTCCAACTTCAACCAGCATACCGAGCCTCTTCAAGTGGTATCGGGTTACAGCAGCTCTAACTGGTTTCCCGTCAACTACTATTGCTTTCAATCCTTGGAAACTGGAAGGAAGATCTTCGGTATTGGATTTTTTGGTATCACTAAATGAAGCTTTTTTACATCTCCCGAAGGCTGCAGTAAATGAGAATGTGCTTCCAACTTGTGGCCGGCTAACAAAGCTTATGTGACCACCCATTAGCTCAACCAAACACTTGGTAATGCTCAAGCCTATACCTGTCCCACCGTAATTTCTCGAAGTCGAACTATCTGCCTGCATAAATGGCATGAAAACCCTATCCTGGGCAATTAAAGGGATCCCAATACCTGTATCTTCCACAGATACCATCAAAGTGACATTCTGAGAAGTTTCACCAGCAAGTGGCATGTTTATCGAGGCATTATATCGCGATTCTTCATCAGCAACTAAATACTTGAAGGAATCCCAACTGTTGCGCTCATCCGCTGCTTCATAACCACTTAAGGTTTTGAACTGGTGCGCACTTGATACCAGCACACCTTCATCTGATCCTCCATTCAAACAAGTTTCAGCTTTTGCCTCTGCCATGGGCTTCGAGTTTTCTGCTAGATGAACTTTAACAAATATGTGTCCCCGTTCTGTAAACTGTCAAACATACAATTTAAACGACTCAATTAATGCAAATTGATCCAAGAAAAAAACAACTAAACAAAATTTCTTTTTGGATAAGATCAAAAACCTCAACCAATTAGGTATATAAGAACCCCAAGAAAAGGGGCATGGTGAAAATTAACATATGCTTAAGTTACTCAGAATTGGGTGGGAGTGTCAGATAAGGGTCTGTGTTTGACATGGGTATGTACAATGTTTCCAAGTTTTTCTATGTATTTTGAGGGTCCTTAGGGGGTTGAATACTTATATCTGGATATGTGTCGGACATGAGTCCTTCAAGAAAAATGGAAAGTCAGAACAACAGACATATACTACCTAACGAGTGTTAAACAAATAAAGATAAAGCAACCCACTTACTTTAACAGAGTTCCCAACAAGATTCGTAATAATCTGTCTAAATCTTCCTGGATCCCCCATAACCATTTCCGGAACTTTATCCGAAACAAAGACTGCCAGCTACGGTTCCCAAACAATTACAACGCATTTGAGTCATCATATGCATCAGGAACATCACCATTTATTGAAGTCAACAATCCATCGAACCGAGAAAAGAAAGCAGGAAAAAAGAAGACATTGAGTTAGTTCAAGCATTATAAACCATAAGGTTTTTCCGTTACCAGTCAGATATACCCTATAAGCCTATAGCCTATAGGAACCAAACAACCCAAAAAATGAAGTATTAGATTTTCCATTAATTTTATCCAGACTTACCTCAACACCTTTGTTTCTAGACTTCTCAGAAAATAAAGAGAGCACATCATCTAGGATAGATCGAAGATCAAAGGGGACAGTTTCCATCTCCAACTTTCCAGCTTCAATTTTTGCCCGGTCAAGCACCTCATTTATCAATGTTATCAGTGCCTTTCCACAGACTTGAGCAGTCTGAGCGTAATCCCTTTGAGTTGAACTTAAATCCGTATCTAAAAGCAAAGCAAGCATCCCTGAAACCATTCAAAAAGCCATTGGAACATTGATGATTGAAATCAGTTAATGCCCTCAAATGTATGCTTCATCAAGAATAACTTAAGGAGATACACAGAACATACCAAGGATGCCATTCATGGGAGTCCTAATTTCATGAGAAACTGTTGCCAGAAACTGCATCAAGAACAAATCATAATTAGTTTTAGCTCGGAATCGGTAGTCAACAAAGTGTTGATAGATGTATTTTGAAAGACATACCTGTGATTTGGCAACATCTGCAGCTTCTGCTCGAACCTTCAGTTCTTGCATTTCGTGGAAATCATCTTCGACTTTAACAATGTGTATTGCGGCACCATATAAGATATAACCAACTAATAAGCAGATAACAAAGAATAAGAAAGCGGTGGTGAGTGCTGTCCACGATGTTGGTGCCTTCTGATGATATCTGCTCAAAAATGGCGACTAGTAAGCACTTCTAAAAACAACTGCTTTCGTTCTGCGAATCTTGTGAATAAGTAGCTGGTCATACACTTACCTACATATCATTGTATGCTTCCTGAATGGATCTCCGAAATCGAGCTTACTTTCATGCAACAAAGCCAAGTCACCATCTTGATTTTGGTGACCATACATGATCAGGTGATCAGAAGAGTTAGTAACATCATACACATTCACTAGTATCGCCTGATTTCCAGCAAGTTGCCCGAGCAGATTCTCAACAAGGGACTCCACATCGAAGGCTCCACCAAGGTATCTGTGTTCAGTTACAAGTTTATTTTTAATGCACAAGAAAATCTACTATACACGTAAAAACATGAATAAACCGCAGCAATTAGCCCAGTTAATGCATAAGGCATCCATGTTCATCCAGACTCCCAGAGGCAAAAAGAAGATCAAGATTTCTAGGCGTCTACTAAACAAAGAACAGTTGCTTTTCAATTTGACCAATGAACGTCAAAAGCATTTCAATTATCCCAGTTTATGCGATGCATAAGGCACTCATAAACTATCTTTTGTTGCTTTTCAATTTGACCAATGAATTTCAAAATTACGTTGAAGAATGCACCAACTCTAGTAGGCAAAGCTTACAAACACAACCAAGCACAAATAAGTTTCAAAAAGACAGAACTTTCATTTCCAATTTGAAATATAGGGAGTAGGACTTACCCAGCAGTTGCTCCAATGCGCTCTGCCACAGTTGGCCTCAGTGGGAGCTTGGATTTGTAGACAGGGAACGTCAAAACAACACCAAGATGATGAGAACCAAGAAGCCTGAAGGGTCTAGTTAGGACGGCTTTCCCGGAAGCCCCAGCCCTTAAGATGTTTTCTCGGTCTTCCTGTGCAATGCAACACGGGCAATGCCAATACTGATTTTAAACATCAGAGTAAGGTAAAGCTTAGAACTTATAAGCAGATTGTGGATAATAAATGGCATACCTCCCCTGACATCATATCAAGTGATTCGATATAAGATACAGTTTCTTGAGAGAATATCACCGGAGCATATTCATCTCGAATTGGAGAAGGTTCCCTCCGCATTGTTTTTATTGTCCAGCCATGCTGCCTCTCAAATTCCTCCCTCTTTGAATGCACTACTCTTTCTGCATAGGCCACCCCACTAAGCAATGGCCTCTCAAATGCAGTTCTTGCAGTGTACTCAGCAAAAGTCTCCTGCATTTATTGCAAAAAAAAAAGAAAGAATAAAACACCAAAGTGCACAATCAGAAAAAGCAATGATCAAAGATGCCATTTTTTGATATTGTAAAACTCATACAGATATGAACTAGAAAAACAAATCACCATCGTTGACCCAAAAAAAAAACAATTCACCGTCAAAAAACAGAAGAAAACACCCCAAAGTGCACAATCAGAAAGAGAAACTATCCAAGATGCCATTTTTTTATATTGTAAAAATCAGGCAAATGATGAACTAGAAAACAAGTTCACAATCTAGGATTTCCAAGAAACTATGAGATCAACCAGACCAAGCTCTAGAAAGGGGCTTTTCTTTCCTAACAAAATACAACAGATATAGAACTTTGATTCAAATAGAAACATATAAATTTCCAAATTCAAGAACAAGAAGGCTCAACCTGATCAATAGCAGATGGATTCTTGTAGTAATGAAAAGTGGAAATAAGGATGGCCAAGGCATGAACATGGTTAACGCTAACACTGAATTGATCTTGCAACATCCTTGCCCTCTCATCACACATGCTACTCAATACTTCCTTCCTCCTTACTTTGTTGTCAGCATCCATCTTTTTGTAGATCCAAGTGCTCAAAAAAGCCATCACCATTACCCAAAGCAAAAGAAATTTTGGTAACCAAGCTCTGTTAGCCTGAATAAATGTGTACCCTCTTTTGGTCCCCATTTGTTCATTCACTTTGACAGCCACCGAGTGGTGCTGGTGCTGGCTCTGTTGCAACTTTAGACCCATTAGTAAAAGCGCTACACAAATATCTGAACTTGTTCTTCTTCTTCCTCTTCTTCTTCTTCTTTCTTTGATACCCACTTCATATCTGAGCTAGAAAAAGCCCCCAATAAAACATGCATACACTATATATAAGGGTCAATAAATACCTTCTTTTTTTTTTCCTGAAACAAGGAGAAAAGATACTAGTTAAGCTAAAACTCCATGTTATTTATCACCATAACAATGTTTTGTGCGATTCAAGGACAAAAGGAATTTGGTGGGAAAAAAACAATACAAGCTTGAACAAAGAAATGAGTCGGAAAAATTAATTGAAAAATACAACTAGAGAAGAGATGGGAGACCCAGAACTCGAAAAAGAGAACTTTTCAATTCTCAGAAAGAAGCAAGCATGACTCTCAAAAGATGCAAAGACAGCTCAAATTCCAAAGATTTCTCATTATCTCTCACTACAAAATAATGGGTTCTTTTTCTATTTTCTGTTGCCATATAATAAAAAAAAAAAGGATTTCACAGAGAAACAGCACTAATCATGTTCTCTCCAAGTGTGGAAGTGTTGGTTTAGTTTTAAGAGAACAAAGACAAAGAAGAGCACGTTTACAGTTCACTGTTTTTCTTCGATATTAAAATCAAAATCTACAAATTGACCAGCAAACACTCACAGCAAAGCACAACAGAGCAAAGACCAAGGAAGACAAAAAAGAAAAAATGAAAGATAAAGTTGAAGACCTTTGGAGGAAGAAATGGGGTCAATTGAAATGGTATAACAGGCACAGGTCATTGAATAATAGTAAAATATTTGTATAAACTACATGGTACCAAGTTTTTCTTTGGTCGTCCTTTGATCGGTGCAGTCTGCAGTGGGGTTCCCTTTTTTTATTAAAAATTGATATTAATTTAATTTCAGAACAATTATTTAATGTTTCCAACTTTCTTCATTGCTTTTTAAAGCCAAAACTGAATCGAATTTTTTGGATTTTTTGCAGATACGCTGTTGTCTCCCTCTAAGACAAAGCCTATATTAAATATTTAAAGCCAACCACCCCTTCTCTCTTTTCCGTTTTATTTTTCTATCATAATGTAAATTTTAAGCTAATGGTATTTCTTAACTTTGGTTGACAAGCAGTTTGAAACTGACAAGTGAAGTTTGTATCTAATTTCATATTTAATATAATCTATTATTTATTTTTTCATAGTTTTATATTTAATGTAAATGTATAAATCACTCGTAGTGATTTTTGTCATTACCTTCTTCTTTTTTAAAGGATGTGAATACCTTGTTAAATTTTTTATTGTTAAGGTTAAAATATATCATCAGTTGCTATACTTTTGATAATTTTTAAGATTTAATCTTTATACGTAAAAATTTAAAAATAAGTCATATTTTTTATTTGAAATTTTCGATTCATTCATTAGAATTGTAAGTATTTTCTGTTAAAATTTGTCAACTTAAATTTTTGATTAGTTGACAAAATCTACCAACAACGATAATGTTTAAACCAAAATTTTTAAATTAAAAAATAAAAAAATAAATTTTTAACTTTTTAAATATAAAAATAAATTCTCAAATTCTATATAAATACAAACATCAACAACATTTTTTAAAAATGATTTGCATTTATCTTTTTAAGGAGTTTAACAAATGTTGATCATGTATTATATATAAATTTTTATTTTAATGAGATCTTAGGTTCATTGTTCATACTAATAATGTATAAAATTACGTGTCAGTTCTTTCGATTGAAATTTATTTTTTATTTTAATTTAATTTTCATTATACATGACTAGATTTATTTTAGTATAATTTTTTTATTATATTCTACTAAAAATTAAGATATATAACTACTCATAGTCTCTTCTCAACTCATAAATAAGGAGATAATGCATTTCAATATACTCGAATCCATATCCTCCTACATTGACAACCATATCTATATCAATTGAATTAAAACTCAATCAATAAATATAAATAATTATTTGATATATGCAATTGAATTTTTTTTATAAGAACAGTAAGAAAATAGTTACATATCCTTAACTAATACGAAACAATAAAAATAAATAAACTATAATAAAATATTTTAATTTCTACATGTAAAATTTTTAAAAAAAAATTACCATTAATATATTAAAAATATATGGCATCCTTTAAACTAAAAGTAAAAAGGAATATGATGAATATTACACAATAATTTAGAAATGAAAAAAAATATTGAGATGTTAAATGTTATTGGAGGAAGGGGGGTTACCTTCAACATGTGATTTGATTGTGTTTTTGATTTCTTTAAAATATAAAACTATGGCTCTGCTTTTTCTATTCTTTCTCTCTCTAACGTGTATGAGATCGTAGAGATAAAAAAACATATAAAAATCATTACTATATATATATGATGCAAAATATAAATACAGTTTTTTTTTTTAAATGGCTTAACTCAACGCATAAATAAAAATATTATAATAAATAAAATAAATTTAAAGAGATTTCGGAGGGTCTAAAAATCAGCATCACATATCTTTTAGAAAATGACCTGCGACAAGCCACGGATCTTATTCCCTTCATTGATTTGACATCAGTACCCTGCCCTTTATCACTCTATTTTCCACTTTACCCTTTTGCATTTTAGACTTTTCCTTATAGGCGACCTGACCAATAGAGGAAATTTGGTAAGTAGTTCCTCATATTATTTTTGAAATTGAGAGTTTAGCTTAATTGCTGATTATTCTTTCTAATAAAATTTGCTTCCTATGTTGAATAATTAATAAGAATCAATAGTTTAATTGTCTATATGTAATAAATAAGTAAATATCAATCGTTTAAGTTTATGGATTTTTAATTAGTTAAATTTTAATAAATTAAAAAAAATAATTTAGATTCTGAATTATATTAATTAAAAAAATTAAAGAAAAATTGTTTTAGGGGTTAAGGATTACATATCAGCTTTTGTATTTATTCCGACTCAGATTAAATTGTACAATTGTTATTTGATTTTAATTGTATAACATATTTAATAAAATATTTTGATGATACTTAATATCAATGTCATTTTTATATTATCTAAATATTTTTAATTTGTTAAATAATTATTATATAATCAATTTTTAAATATTTTAAAATTTTAAAATAAATTATTAAGAAAAATGGGAAATAAAAAAAAAACACGTTCCGTTTGTTATGGTTTATCAATGAGGGGCAACTAAAAAATGTGCTTTCCAAATACATTTAACCTATACAGGCATAAAATCTTTAATTTAATTTAATTAGTGAAATTATTAAGTGAATGATATTTAATTTTTAATAAATAACGACTCATTAAATTTAATTTGTATATTTAAGTTTATTTTGTTCTTTGAAGATAATTTACTGACTTAAATGATATTTCAGATTGTAATGATAAGAAATATTTCATATTTTAAATTTACTTTTATCATAATGAAAATAGATTTTTCATCCTGGGTCTCATAAATTTTGATACTTTAACGAAAAAATAATGAAATTCTCTTCTTTTTCCCCATAGTTTTCAAGTAAAATAAAGTTAAACAGATTAACGAAATTCAAGGCTTTGATTTCTTAATTTATTAACTTTTAAAAGATAGGATAAACTATAAAAATACTCATTTTTGTTTGCCTCAAGTTACATTTTAGTCACTTATGTTTGAAATGTTACGTTTTAATCACTTACGTTATCGTTTTGTTACAAAGTGATCACTCTACCGTTAAACTCCGTTACCCCCCTAACGACAATCCTATGTGGCAGTCCAAATGAATTTTAAATATCAACTTGGATGTCCAGTTGCTAGGATGAAAATAAGTTTTTAATTAAATAAATTTAATTTAGACTGTCACATATGACATCAAATTTGGCATTTAAAACCCATTTGGACTGCCACGTAGGACCGCTGTTAGGGAGGTAATAGAGCTTAACGGAGGAGTAACCACTTCGTAGCAAAACGATAACGTAAGTGACTAAAATGTAATATTTCAAACATTAGTGACTAAAATGTAATTTGAAGCAAACAAAAGTGACTACTTTTGTAGTTTACCCTAAAAAATAACATTTAATAAATTTTAAAAAGAGTTACTAATGAATTATTTTTTATTCTAACTTAACATCTTTATTTTAAAAAATAAGTTGTTATACAAAAATTAAGAAAACAATAGTAATAAGTAAAAGGTAGATGGAAGGTATCGGGAACTTTTTTTTCATTTTTCATTTTTCAATTTCACTTACAATGAGCTTTATTTGTAAGCTCCTTTACATTCAATGAAGTAAAAAAAGTATACAATCTCTCATTGTACGTTGTCTTGTTAAAAATCTTTACCAAAAAATTCTAATGGAACAATATCATGGTTAAAAGAAAATAGTGTAACATACTTTGGACTCCCTCTAATGATGATGTCACTTAACATTTTTGAGACAGGGCATTCCAATTTTGTATATCAGCCTTTCAAATGTTGTGGTTGGTAATATCATGCTAAACATATCTACTAAATTATCACTAAAACTAATATGTTAAATTTCAATATCACCTTTCTTTTCAAGATCATGAGTGAAAAATAATTTTAGTGAAATATGTGTTGTTCTATCTCCTTTAATGTATCCTCCCTTTAATTGAGCTATATATGTTGCATTATCTTCATATAAGATGGTTGGTGCATTTTCCTGTAGACATAAATTACACATATTCTGGATATGTTAAGTCATTAGCCTTAGCCAAATACACTCTCAGCTAGACCTATTTATGAGTCGAGCTACCCACTAGGCCTGAAGGCTCACTTGAAAATTGGGAGGGTTTAGGCAAAAATATTTGACTTGAAAATGGACTTGGACAAAAAAAATTAGGCCCGTTTAAATATATGGGTCGGGCTCGGGCTTGAACATTCAAGGCCTAAGCTTGGCCCGACCCGACCCGATTTTAAGTTTATAATATTTTATATTATATTATTTTCATATATTATGTAATTTATAATACTACTCTAATGTAAACATTAAAATAATGTTAAGATGACTATATAAAAATATATTAAATATTATTTAAAACAATATAAATAATTTATAAAAAATAAAAAATTTTAATACGGGCCAGACTAAAATGGGTTTGGGTTAATCTTTTGTAAATATGGGTAGTAGACCTGTCCATGGGCCCGGGCCCGGCCCGGCCCAAAATATGGGCCTAAAATTTTGCCCATGCCCGGCCCGAGAAAAATATCATAAGCCCGAGCCCGGCCCGACCCGGCCCATTTTTTAATAAACATTAAAAATTTATTTTAAAAATAATAAAAATAAAAATATTTTAAAAGTATTTTAAAATTAAAAAATAAAAATAAAAAATATATATTTATTATATTCGGGCTGGGCTGGGTCGGGCCGGGCCCGGGCCCGGGCCAAAAAAGTGGTGCCCGAGGCCCGGCCCATTTTTTAAACGGGCCTCGTTTTTTTGTCCAAGCCCATATTTCGGGCCTCCCATATTTCAAGCGGGCCGTCGGGCCGGGCCGGGCCGCCCGGCCCATGGACAGGTCTAATAGGCTTGAGTAAAATTTTAGGCTCATATTTTGGGTTGGATAAGGCTTGGACAATCATAAAGTATGTTAATATCATGCTTAAACTCAACTTAAACCCAGCCCAACATTGCCCATGAACACCTCTACTCTCGGCTAGCCTCATGCATTACAATTATTTCTACATTATTTTGTAACACCCCTATACCCGGTTCAACCCAAAGAACCTGATATAGGAATATTACATTTGGTGTCAAAGTGATTTTGGCTAATCACTAATATATTTGAACATTAAAAAAAATTATAACTTATATTTTAGTCCCTACTACTTGGAACACACTTGATCTTCCTAAGTTCATTCAATTCTATTCAAAATTTTGAAACATACCCTCTTGGCACTTGGAGATGTGATGTGATGGATGCTCACAACCTCAATTACAACTCTTCAAAATCACTGTACCTAATCTGCGCACGGAAAACAAAACCATACGCTGAGTAAAAACTCAGTGGTATTTCTATAATTTGAATATTTAAAAGACAAAATAATATAATAGACATAATTAAATTATAAGGACATATTAATGTCTAGTATCATAATTATCATTTTTCATTTATTAAACAATATCTTAATTCACACATTTGCTATATAAATGGTTATTCACATATCAAACCATATTTATTCGTACGATGGCATCAGTCATGCAATACTCAATTCATGAATACATCATTTCATACCATACTCAATTCATGAGTATATAACTCATATATTTCATATATTGCCAACATATTTCATATTCTATTTTCAATTTACTATATCACTTCCATTTCTCATACCATGCAATTTCAATATCAATTATAGAATTTTATTATTTATTTATCCCTATTAACACTACTCGGACTTGGACGGATACACGGATCCCACCAACACACCAATTTGGCACCCAATGCCTCATCAGATAATTCGAAGTAGTAAATTGACACCCAGTGTCTCATCGGTTAAACCAAAGTAAATAGGCACCCAGTGCCTCATCGACTCAAAGTCGAAGAAATCCCTAAACTCTTCCAATCTTATGGCACGCCATCTATTCCGGCTCAGCCCGATACAGTTAATAGGGTTTCAATTCGCTTTTCAAATGCAACAAATATCCAATATTCAAATTTCACATTAATATTCATTTCAATTCAAATAATCAATATATTCATAATATATATAAATTCAATCCATTCAATCAACTTTTAATTCAATTCAATGTCAAAGTGTCGAATACTCACCTCAACACTTACCATACGTATTAAATAAAAAACAACAACAATTAATAACTAGTTTTGGATTATAGAAATACAAACTAGAAATTCTGAGCTATTCCTCGTCGACTTTATCTTTCCCCTTTTTGGTCGAGGGTTCCGGTACGACGCTAGCTACAGAATTAAAACAATTAAAATTCATCAATACAACATAATTCAATTTTAGATTGAATATTTTAATTTTTACTCAATATTTGCCTAATTTTCAATTTAGTCCCTAAACCGAGACTAACTTTATTTCTTCATATTTAATTCTATATTTTCATTCAATTTCCACTTTAAACTAAATTTAACTCCTTATTGTCACTTAATCCCTAAATTTCAAAATTTCACAATTTAGTCCATATTACTCAAAATTTACAATTTATTCTACAATTCAATCATTTTTCATTTCTAACTTAAAAATCTATCAATTTAATCCCTAATACTAAAATTATTCAACATAGACAACACTTAAAAAGTCAATAATTTCTAAAATTTCGACATGGGACGGGTAGTACACACAGAGATTCCAAAAACATAAAAATTACAAGAAAAGAGACTAGATTGACTAACCAATTGAACTTGGAACTTTGAAACCCCTAGCCTTGTCTTTCTCATTTCTTTCTTTCCCTTTTTTCTTTTTCTTTCTTTCTTCTTTTTGTTTCGTTTTGCTTTGTTTCTTTTTAATTCATTCTTTTATTATTTTGTTTTATTATACATTAATATGTTATTGTATAATATAATATATATAATTAAAACTGAAGATTTATTTTATAATATATATAATAAATTCACAAATAATCTACCTTATGCCGCCTTATTTTAAGATAATGGCATAATTGCTTATTTAGTCCCTTTAATTTTTCTTTAATCTATAATTCAACTTCCACCCTTTATACAATTTAATCCTTATACCTAATTACTTTTAATTCATGCAAATTCACTTAACCAAAACATAACTACACAACTAGCTTCGTAAATATTTTTAAAAATCTGATTTACGAAAATGGAGTTCCGAAAATATATTTCTAACACCCGCGACTATCAGGTCGTTACAATTCTACCCTCTAAATAAATTATGTCCTTAAAATTTACCTGAAAAGAGGTGAGGGTACTGAGATCTCATAGTTTCTTCCGGTTCCCAAGTCGTTTCTTCAACACTATAATTACGCCATAATAATTTCACTAACGGAACTCGCTTATTACGCAATTCTTTCACTTCTCGTGCCAAAATTTCAATTGGTCCTTCTCCGTACGACAAATCAGGTTGAATTTCAATATCCTCTATCGAAATAACATGAGATGGATCTGATCGATATCTTCTAAGCATTAAAACGTGAAAAATATCATGTATTTTCTGCAATTCCGTAGGCAAAGCTAAATGATATGCAACTGGACCCACTCTTTTCGTGATCTCATACGGTCTAATAAAACGAGGACTCAGTTTCCTGTTTTGACCAAATCTCAAAATTTTCTTCTAAGGCGGAATTTTAAGAAATACTTTATCGCCAACAAAATAGTCAATATCTCGACATTTTAAATCTGCATATGATTTCTGTCTATCAAAAGTTGTCTTCAATCTATCTCAATTTTTCTTAACAATGTCTTCTGTTTCTTGAATTAATTTCAGCCCGATCATTCTTCTTTCACTCAGTTCCATCCAACAGACAGGTGATCGACACCTACGACCATATAAAGCTTCATACGGAGCCATTTGAATACTTGATTGAAAACTATTGTTGTATACAAATTCAGCCAAAGATAAGTAACACTCCCAATCTGATTCAAAATCAATAACACAAGTACGAAGCATGTCTTCCAAAATCTGAGTAACACGCTTATATTGTTCATTAGTCTGTAGGTGAAAAACTGTGCTAAAATTAAGTCGCGTACCAAGAGATTCGTGCAATTGTTTCCAAAATCTCGAAGTGAACCGTGGATCTTGAGCAGAGATTATCAACATAGGAACACCATGCAATCTCACAATTTCTTGAATATAAACTTCAACAAGCTTTTGAAGTGACCAATCAGTCCTGACCGCAATGAAATAAGCCGATTTCGTAAGTCGATCAACAATCACCCAAATAGCATTTTTCTTACTTATCGATAAAGGTAACCCCGTTACAAAATCCATTCAGGAATATAAATAAGCTGAAGTAATCCGGTGGGAACTTGATGTTCTGCCTTAACTCGCTGACAAGTTAAACATTTAGCCACATATCGATCACATCTCTTTTTATTCTTGGCCACCAATAAGATTCTCACAAATTACGATACATTTTTGTTCCTCCAGGATGCAAAGCAAAAGGACTATCATGAGCTTCGCAAAATATCAACTATTTCAATTCAGAAACATCCAGAATGCAAATTCGGTTACGAAATCTCAAGCAACCATAATAATCAATGCTGAAATTTTCTAATATACCATTCTAAACAATTTCACTTTTCTTCGCCAACTTTTCATCTTCTAACTGTGTTGACTTGATCCGATCAAACATCACTGGTTTGATTTTTAGTTCAGCTAATAGGCTTCCATCGTCATTGATACGGAATTGGGCAAACATTGCTTGTAATTCAATTGCTGCTTTCCTACTCAACGCATCAATTACAACATTAGCTTTACCAGGGTGGTAATCAATAACACAATCAAAATCTTTCAGAAGTTCTATCCAATGACGCTGTCTCAAATTCAATTCCTTTTGAGATAAGAGGTATTTGAGACTCTTATGATCGGTATAAATATAACACTTTTCACCATACATATAGTGCCTCCAAATCTTTAGAGCAAAAACCACAATAGCTAGCTCTAAATTGCGTGTCAGATAATTGCGTTCATGTATTTTTAGCTGACGAGATGCATAAGTAATCACTTTCCTGTCTTGCATCAAAACACAACTAAAACCGCTCAAGGAAGCATCACTATAAACGAAAAAACCCTTTCCATAATATGATCATCTAGAGCAAAAATATCTTCATTATCACTATTTTCATGTACTTGAACCTCTTCTGGGGTTCTCTGATCAATTATGTCTTTGGCCTCTTTTTGGGCACTCGCATCTATAATATGATCATCTAGAGCATTTACTCCTTTCTTTTTACAAGGATTATTATATTTAGAACTAATTGGTCTACCACGCTTCAAGCAGGGCTTACTTTTATTTGCATTAGCAGATTGTCCTACAAGGACATCAATTTTTATTGGAGCAATTTCAGTTGGTATGTGAGATTTAGTAACTTTTTTTAGGTCAGTAAATGCATCTAGCAACTAATTTGCAATATTTTGCAAATGTATTATCTTTTGAGTTTCTAGTTCTCATTGGTTTGTTCAATGATCTAAATGAGATTATGATGATGCATCCATGTAATTTCCTTTACCAATTGTTTTCTTTCTCCCCCTCAAGTTGGGAATATTGTTTCATCAAAATGGTAATAGACAAACTATGTCGTAATCATGTCATTGGTTTAAGATTCTTAATCATAGAAGGGGATTCATACTTAACATATATTCCCAGCCTCCTTTGAGAACTCATCTTTGTGCATTGTGCTAGAGCAATTGGAACATATACCGCACATCTAAAAATCCTAGGATAGGAAATATTTGGCTCCTGGCCAAAAGCCAATTGCAATGAGGATAATTTATGATAACTAATTGGTTTAATGCATGCAAGTGTTATAGCATGTAAAACAACATATCCCCATTTAATAAATGATTCAACTAGACCATTTTGTGTATGAACATGAGCAACAAGACTTTCAATTGTTATTCCAATAGGCATACAATAGTCATTGAAAACTTGAGATGTGAACTCGCCAACATTATTAAGACAAATTGTCTTGATTGTATAATCTGAAAATTGTGCCCTTAATTTAGTAACTCATGTAAGTAATCTTACAAAGGCTTGGTTGTGAGTTGATAATAGACACACATGTGACCATCTAGTAGATTTATCTATTAAAATCATAAAATATCTAAATGGTCCACATGATAGATGAATAGACCCACATATATCACATTGAATACATTTCAAAAATGCAAATGATTCTATCCCAATCTTATTTGGTGATGCTCTAGTAATTAATTTTCCTTGAGAACAAGCAACACATGAGAATTCCTTGAATTGAAGAATCTTTTGTTTCTTCAATGGATGACCATGTGAAATCTCAATTATTTTTTACATCATTGATGATCCGGGATGGCCTAATCGATCATGCCAACTAGTAAATGCATTTGAATCAATAAACTTATGGTTTACTATAGCATGTGTTTCAATTGTACTAATAGTTGTATAGTACAAACTTGAAAATAAGGCATGTAATTTTTCTAAAACACATTTCTTTTCAAATATAATTGTTATAAATTGCAAATACTTAATACTTTTCTCATTTATAGTCTCAATATGATATCCATTTCGATAGATATATTTGAAACTTAACAAATTTCTCCAGGACTTTGATGAAAATAGTGCATCATTTATAATAAATATTGTCCACTGGGGTAATAATATCGTAGCGGTTCCAGAGCCTTCAATTAATTTTGCATTACCAGATATAATGTTGACATTTTCATTGCTTGTAGTTAAATGAGGAATTTTTTTCCTATATTTAAGTATAGTATGTGTTGTAGCACTGTTTGCTAGACATGTGTCTTCATTTTTTTTTATCTTGGTTTCAACCAAAAGATCCAAATTCTTCATTAAAACAAAATACATCATAAGAGATATTGTAAACACTCAAAAATTATAATAGAAACACACTAAAAGTACACTAGAAGCAAAATATAATATAGCAACTCAAGGATAAAACAAGAATGAAAATATAAGATATTAGAGTGAGAAGTGATACCTAGAAATTTGATCAGCTTTGTTCTTTTTCTATCGATTAACACTAAAAACCTAATGACGATTTATAAGTCTTAATAGTTAAAATGACATATTTTAAATTTGTTAATAATTGTACGTAGGATCAAACTTTACTTTCTATATAATATCAATCAAAAAAGATAATCGTACTGATAACGTGTTATAAAAAAGTTAAAAAAATAATAGTAAAAAGTAAAAGATAAATGAAAGGTAGGAGAGAAATTTTCTGATATTCCAATTTCAGTTATAAGTAAATGATCTTCTTAAATTTCATTGAAATATTTAAGTTAATAAATGAATTAAAGAGTTTTATGTCATGAATTTAATAAAAGTTTAATGGGTTATAAACATTACAACATTAAAAAAGAATCAAGTATATGTATATGTATATGTATATGTCTATACTAAGCTGGCTCTGATTTGAATGAATCAATTTGTTAGATTTACGTATTAGGAATTTTTAAAAAAATTATAGTAGGTGTATCAATTTTTAAAGAAAATAAAATTTTGTTTCCGCTTCGTCGTCTCTGGTTGTAGGGAGGATATTTTTAAATTTTAGTTTATTTATTTTTAATCACTCGACATTTTATTAAATTTTTTTTCATAAACAAGAGTAGATTAATTAAAACAAGGTTCAATATATGGGAATCAACAGCAATAATAGAAAAGTTAGGAGTTTCTAAATAAATAATGGTGTTTCCATTTATGTCAGCAGTAGATCTAATTTATTTAGTGTCTTGTCGAGCCAGAATGTCAATGTTACGATTCTCTTCACCAAAAAGGCTTAAGCCTTAAGGCTTCTGGATTCTGAATTTATTTCTTATTTCAGTTCTTGCGAATTAGAGTCATCAAAATCACAGAACAGATTCCGAATTTTCCCCAAAAAGCCCTAAACACAAGAAAATACTTTCAAAAAAACAAAAGGTGAACTCTCTCTCACACACATTTTGGTTTCGAATTTGGAAAGGAGGAAGAGAAAACATAAAAAAATTCATCAACATGTAAAAGAAAGCTTAAAGCATAATTTCCCACTAAATTGTATATATTTTAAATTTTGGTTTTTTTTAGCTCAATTTGGTATGTTAAGTTACATTTAATTTAATGATGTTAACAAAAATTGACTGACATGTGTTTATTAGAATGCACTTGGTACTTTCACCAAATCAAGTGTGATTTGTGGCATCTGTGTAGATAAATATTATTATTTATATATAAACTCTATTTTAGAAAATGGTAAAAGTATATAAATATAAATTCTATAAAAATAAAAAAACCAAACTTTTATAAAATTAGGTTTAATACACATTTTAGCCCTTGAAGTAGAGGTGATCATGGATTGGGCTACCCGGCCCAGCCCGCCCGAAAAATGGTAGGGTTCGGGTAAAAATATATACCCAAAATATGAGTTTGGGCAAAAAATGAGGCCCGTTTTGGGTGAAACTTTTTTGCCCGGGCCTGGCCCGGCCCGAATTATATATTAAATAATATTTTTTTTTATTTTTAATCAAATATATATTATATATATTAAATATGGGCCGAACCGGGCTCGAGCTTAACAATTTTCTCTCGGGCTAGACTTGAACAAATTTTTAGGCCCATATTTCGGGTCGGGTCAGGCCTAAAACCCGAACCTAAGATTTTGTTTGGGCCCGGCCCGAACCCGACCCAGCCCGGCTCATGATCACCTCTACTTTGAAATATACCACTTATTAAATTAGGTTTATAAAATTTTATAAAACTAAACTTTCGAACATTAAAAATTAACGATTGAAATATCTAATGATCACCTCATGATCACATTGACTAGAGCTTAGATATGGTCTCTTGGAATGATATCACATTTATAATTTAATTAATCGGAATTTATAAATGGTAGATAAATTTGGATAAGTTTTTTTAATTATTTAAATAATAAAAAATAATATTATTTCAAATCAATAATATTTTTAATTATTTCAAATAGTTTTTACTATCTCAAGACAAATTATTTGTCTCAAGACCAAAATCTTAAAAACTATTGTTGAATGTTTGACCATTCTAAAAAACATTGGTACAAAATAAAAAGAGCATATGCATAATGATAAATGAAGAACGCTTACTCCATAAATTAAATACGGAACCAAGTCAAATAAACATGTTGTCAGTAACACTAGTAAAGTACTAAAAATTGATATATTTTAAAATATTAAAAAATTGACATAAAAATTATTCAATCATTATTAAAATATAATTTTTATAAAAAATGATTGCAGTACTATATACAATTTTTATATCAATTTTTTAATATTTTAAATATGGTTAGAAATGATATACTTTATTCTAAGATATAATAATTTTACTAGTTTTTAAATTTTTAAATAATTATTTATAATATTTTATGGTTTATAATCATTTTTATAATTTTTTTACAATAGTTTACAATTTCTAATAATTTTTAAAAGATTAAATCATTTTTTTATTTTTAGGAGGAGCCAAAATACAAATTTACCATTACTAATTTATTTTTTTATAAATTATGAAGAGTCTAAATAAAAAAAATGATTTTAAAGGGTTAGAGCCCGCATATATATATATACTAGACAAATTGCAATAAATTTTTTTTTTGCTTAACCAATAAGATGAATTGCAAGCTATTCTATTTTTTTTCATCTTGGCACTTAAATTATTTTTTCTTAAATTGATACTTCTGCTAATTAAACATTAAATCTATTTTAAAAGAAGCTTAAGCCACAAATTATTTGCACAAATGGAAATTTATTGGTAAAATGATGTACTTTAAGTACTACTTTATGGATTAAGTATTGAATGTTTAATTATTTTTTAAAAATTCCTATTAAATTTATTATATATTTTTAATTTCAATACAGATGAATGCAACATGCTTATGTTCTAACCGGTCGAAAATGCCATGTTATACATTTTAGTAAGCGCCACATGTTAATCCACTTTTTCAACCCCAATACATTGAATCGATTAACAAAATAACACTTTGAGTATCAATTTAGTTGAAAAGAAAAAAGGTATAGTGTAGGGCTAAATCAGTCTTTAAATCTAAAAGGAATGATGATAGATGGAACAACAATGAACGGCCCAAAGCATACTTTACTGTTCAAAATAATATTTAAAAATCAAGTCATTTATGTTAAAGGTTAATCTAATATGAACCCGTGTATTGACATGATAACCAGAGTGTTTACTTTCCTATACTTTTACTGTTTCAGGTATGGTTTGAGTTTAAGTTGCGCTAATTATATTACTATTAGAGTTTTGTCTCCCTCCTGTAATTCACCAAAAAAATTAATATAATATTTTTAGACAGCCAAAAATAATGTTAAATATACCTTAAATTTATATATATGTATATTATTATAGTTAAATTTAAACACAATTTTATTATTAAACAACAAATTTTATAGACATTAAATATTAATGATTAATATGTAGTTTGTTCCATGAACTTATTTGAAAGCATTTAGTTGGTAGCTGAAATTTTATTTTAGATCTAATCTGTATCTGAACTTATATTTCGTCACCTAGGTTGTTACCTCTATACTAACACCGTTAGTTTATGCTGATGTAGCACAGATAGCCGATCTCTTGATGATGCGAGGCAACCTCTTAATATAACATGAGAAAAATATATAATTAAAAATTAAAAAAAACACTTCTAAAAATATATATAAATTAATAAGAGAAAGCATAATTTTTTTCGCATAAAAAATCTAGACTAAAATTTATAATTTTATTAATTTATTTATTTTAAATATTTTTTATTTATTTTAAATTAATGTTCGTCACATACTATATTGTAAAGTTACTATATGTCACCATTAGATTACGGCGAAGAAATCAACCTGAATAACAGAATATAAATTTAAATACTAATTAGATTAAAAAAATTTAAATACCAACTAAATATTTTTAAACAATTTTAGAAGATAAACTACGTATTAAAGCAAATATTAATTTAAACCAGCCTAAATTCATAAACTAAAGTGCAAAATCTGACCCTTGGTGTAATGAAAGGACAAGGGACTCTAAAGATATGTAGCAGTAGAATAGCTTTGGGTTTCCTTTACTTATTTAGGCTTCTCCCTCAATTCTACTCTTTTTTCTTTTTCCTTTCCTATGTAAAACATTGCCCACTCGGTGTGTGGGTGTGTGGTGCTATGGGAGTGCCAGTGAAACCTCTCCCCAAAATAATGCCTAAAGTGTTTATGGGTAGGTTGAAGTCGAGTTTAGGATAATATTGACATGTTTTATGTTTGTTTAAGTTTGGGTTAGATTTAAATATATATTTATATTACTTTTAATTTAACATTTAATAATTTTATATATTTTTTATTTATTGAAAATTTATATATAGCAATTTTAACATTTGTTAATGTTTACATTATAGTAGTATATAATACTACTATAGATTTAATTTTTATGTGTTATAAAATATATAATATATAAAAATAACATAATATAAAATATTAAAAACTTTAAAAATGGACCGGGCCAAGCTCGGGCCTTGAATGTTTAAGCCCGAACCTGACCCATATTTTAAAAGGTCTAATTTTTTCTGAAGCCCATTTTTAGGCCAAATATTTTTATACAAACCCTTTTAAATTTTGAGGGGGCCTTTGGGCTTCGGCGAGTAGCCTGACCCATGAACAAGTCTACCTAGAACTATCCATAACTCATCCTCAACTTTTAAATAGGAGGATAAACGTGTTTTAGCGCACTCGAACTTACGTCCTCCTGCACTAGCAATAAGGCAGATGTCAACTGAGCTAATACTTAGTCGGCTCTCCCTAAAATAAGCTTAAGAAAGCGATAAAAAAGTCGATTGAGTCTTAATTTAATTAACACTGTTGTTGTTAAAGTAGTTTTACAATGTGGAGTTTAAGCATGCTTAAATGCATTTAATTAGTTTGGGATTTGGGAACTTTAAAAAAATTTAAGAAATGTATAAAGAAAAGGGGCTTAACCAACAAATTGGTACATAAATTATATTTTTTCATTTTGGTACTTAAACTTTTTTTTAGTCACAAGTAATACCTAAAATTTTTTTTCTCAAGTTCGTACCTCTATTAGTTCAAACATCAATCAAACCGTTACGTCAATTTTTTTTTAAAAAGGCTTAACCCACAAATTAGTTCCTAAACTATATCATTTTCTTAAGTTGGTATCTAAACTTTTTCTGTCATTAGTGGTACCTAAACTATTTCTTCATTACCATTTTTACATCAAAATATTATATTGATTAAAAAAATTCCAGCTAATAATATACCTAAACTATATTATACTATATTGATTAAAAAATTCCAGTCAAACCGTTAACGTCAATTTTAAAAAAAAATGCTTAACCCACAAATTAGTATCTAAATTATATCATTTTTCTTAAGTTGATACCTAAACTTTTTTTGTCACAAGTGGTACTAAACTATTTTTCATTACTAATTTTACATCAAAATATTATATTGATTAAAGAAATTTCAGCTAATAATAAACTGTTACATTATATAAACTTTTAAAAAATAATTTTTAAATTCCTTTATTTTCTTTTACATTATTTTTTTTCACAAAGCCAACAATGCTCAAAATTTGTCCTCTCGAGGTTGAGGCGTTAGCAATTAATTTTGTTTTCAAACTTCACTGACTACTCGTTCGACCTGACAGGATCAAAAAAGTTTTTTCATTGATCAAAACTAGTGTTTTCAAAGATAAGGGTTGAATGGATTGACTCGCAAACTGATGGTCCGATACTGATCGGTTGAATTGAGCTAAAAACCCAGTTGAATTGGTTTTTCTCTATTTTAAATCTATTTTATAAATTTTTAATAATTGATTTGATCAAATTGTACGAACCAATCAAACTAAGAACTAGTAGCCTGATTGATTCGACCATTGATTAGGTTTCGAAAACCATTATCAAAATTATAAATCCCAAAATGTTCTGTAAAAAAAGCATAAAAGGAGAGGAAGAAGGAATATATATACAACCTAACCTATATTTGATATTGTAATATATTGTTTTATTTTTATAATTTTTATCACATAAAAATTAAACTTATAATAAAATTTAATGTTATAATGTCAATATTAAAAAAAATGTTAAGTTGTATATATTTAAAATTTTAATAAAAGAAAAACACATAAAATTATTGTATAATAAATTAAAAGTAGCATGAATTATTATTATTTTTTATTTTTAAGAAAAATAAGGACATACTTAAATTGGGTTTAGACTTTATCAATCATTTACAAATTTAAGTATACCAGACTTAAACAAAGAAGAAAAAATTGTTAACGCCATAAAATAACTTGAAACCCAATCTCAATTCTCATCCAACCCACCAACAACGCTAATCGCAGTTGCTCCCTCATGTATATATAAAAGCACCATTTTATCTTTATAAAAAAAAAAAAGTGTTCCTTCTAACAGGTATTTTCTTAAAATAATTCATTAAGAAATTTCTATATAAGTTAATCTTAATTTGCTCTTATAATTCCATAATGTGAGAAAGGAAATAAATCACTTCAATATTCTTGGATAACAAATTGAGACATGGCATATGGCGTATTGCCCAATTGGCCATCTAGGGTTTGTTAAATTTATTTCCATAAAAAAAAAGTTAGATTTGTGATGGGTGTCGAATCCACCAATATAAACCTACACCTAATTTTGCAAATTTAAGCAGTATAGGGAGTAGGGGCGATCCCTCAGAGACTGGGTTTACTGCAAATTGTTGCTCTCTTGACCAAATTTATGTCGGGGCAGTTGTCGTGCCCAAAAAATTTGGGGAGGATAAAATCGAAAACCTAGAACCTGAAATAAATAAATAAAATGCGTAAAAAGTAAAAGCCAAAAATAAATAATAAAAAGCAGTTAAATAAATCTGAAGAAAATTTAATTAAAATAAGCTCAGCTTTAGGCACGAATTTTTCCTCGTCTTTGAACCGATCCTCAAAATTAGATGAACTCCTCTTTTCCAATAAGCTAGTTATAGCTATCAATGACGCCTCAGACACCAACTCTTCCTTGTGTAAATTAGTTATGGAGCGTCCAATAACTAACCCTTACCAATCGAACAACCATGAAACGTTCGTGATTTAGAACTCCGGCAGCTTTGCGTTCTAAAAGAACCTAACTCGAACCAATGCCCTCAACCGCGTGGGACATTTAAATCTGGCTACTACTTCCCTTGACGGAACCAAACAACAATCTCCACTTGGCACGCCAATGTGTTCACAGAAAACCGATTAGAAACGTTCCTTTCGGAATTCCAACTGTACGTCTAACCACACTAAATCAAACGACGTCTTTTTTGACTTAATGTTGATCTGACTTTGTGAGTTGACAAAATCATACTCTTAATCAAGAGAAATAATAAGTATTGGAATTTTAGGAGTTAATTTGCTCGGGTTCGTAACTCATGGATCTTGACGAGGCTAACTTCAACCTAAAGCTGAAAATGGATTTAGTTGACTAAGGTTTGGGACATGTTGGTATTGGTCATAATTGGAGAATGTTTGAATAAATGAAAAAGAAATGAAATAAATGGGTGAAGGTGACGCAAGATTTGGGTGCTAAAGCTAGAAACTAATAGATGGAAAAATATAAGGAATTGTTTTCAGCAACTAAATTTGCAAAAAGGAAAGAAAAGCTTGAATTGCAAAAGAAATAAGTTTGATTGAAAACTTGATTAATGACTTCGTTCAAGACTTGATGATAAAAATGAATAAAGTAGTCCACTATTTATACTAGTAACTTTGCTAAATTAAGAGCCAACTAGTATAGAAAATCAAGGAATAAAATATTAAAAATCCCTACATAATCTCCTACTAAGTCAACAAAAATTTCAGCTAATTAATCTTGGAAAAATTCTGCTTTGGCCCTCCTTCTTTGCTCCTTTCTTCAAACTAGCCCAATTGTTTTCTTTTTCTTCTATTTAGCCCCAAATTGCACCCATGCACAAAATTCAACAAAAACATGGAAAAATTAGTGGTGCACTCTCATAAATTACCCAATTTAATTACATAAAATATGTAACTTTAGCATTTAATCAATGTGTCAAACATGTATGGCCCAATTGCTCTTGTGAATGAACTTAAAATCGAAGATGAGTACCGGTTTGGCCGGTAATCAAACAAGTATGGATTCGACAGCATAGAAAGCATGGTAAGGATTAAGGAAGCAGAAGTAACGATGTTTCAAAGCACGAAGAGAAGCTGAGAGTTGCATGATGATTCGGGTGAAATGTGAAAAGTTCGAAGAAGAGTATGCGGACAATTTCTCGAGTCGAGAAAAGACGAAGGAAGAAAATGGAAGAAGTAAAAGTTTTGGAACATTCACATTGTGATTATTACACATTATATATTTTTTAACTAAATATTAAACACGCAAATAAATTTTCAAATTTTAGAACTTTAAATCTTAATAAAAACCAACTAAAATCAAATTGCTCATTGTTGATTCTATATTTGAAAGAAAAATGCCAAAAAGAATAAAATAAAATAAAAACACCGCATGCTCAGGTGTGTTTGAATGTATTCCATCATGTTTTTGACAATATTAGGTCAAGTTAAACAACTGAATCATAAATTATAAATATAAATAAATAAATAAATTATGCTTGCTATTATCATAACAATAAAAGAATCGAAACTGATCAAAGTTTGGTGCAACAAAAGAAAGTACTCTCAATATCAGCACCGAAGCACCAAAGGAAAATAAAAAAAGCAGTGTTGGAAATGGTTGATGGAAGGATAAAGGGGAAATATGGAAATGCTTAGGCCACAAATTACTGTTGGGACCATAGAGATTTTAAATTGCAAAAGCCAAAATGCCATTTGCCAATGAGTCACGGCAACTTGTACTGGTTGGTTTCCCTTTTCGACATTATTTCCATCTTCATTATGTCGGTCAAATCTATAAAATATCTCTATTAATAGGTATACACATCTTTACTCAGTTTCTTTTCAATATAATAATATTCATAGCGATGTTTTCCTTTAATTTTTCGATTTTTACATATTTAGAAGATTATATATTTATGTTGTTGATGTAGGGTAAAGCAAAGGTGGTTTTTAAGTCATTGTATGGTGCCTGAAGATAGAGAAAATCAAGAATAGTAATATTAGGACGAAGGGTGTAATGCAGAGGGTTGCCTGTACTTTTTTTAGACATGTCTTGGGGAGGCTTCAATGTCTAAGTCAATGTTTGAGCACGGCGCACATGTAACTCTCGGCTTGTTACGTGTTCTGCTTCATCGGTTCTTTAGTTTTGCTCCAATAATTTATATTTGAAAATGGGGGACGAAGAAAAACATGTTTAGGAGAAGTTGGAAGTTGCTCCAGCCTTAGCAAATTAATGTGGAGTCTAGATGGACGGTTGAGTACGGTACGGTGTGTTTAATTATTGTCGAAATCACTTTTTTTTGAAAAATCAAAAATTTTGTTATCGACTTATTAAAAATGAAAATGGAGAGCCGCCACCGATCTTTTATTAAGGTGTGATCGATTCACCATTAAAAATAAATTTTAGGTCTGCGAGATTTGAGAAAATAGGTCCGGGAGTCGGTTACGCACGAGGAAGGGTTAGCACCCTCGTAACGCCCAAAATTGGTACCAAATCATTGTTTAATGTCTTAGTGTCAAAACTTTGAAAAGATTTTAAAATACGATTCTTTGAAAAAAAATTTTGAGTAAAATGAATTGGACGATGAGATTTACTTATTTCAAAGAAATAAATCGTCACACTCAGTAAGTTAAAGTGCAACACTTTAAATCCTCAAAATTAAATTTATCTCTTGACTTTTAAAACCTATGTATTTTGAGAAGGATATCCGATTATTTAGGTCAATCGAGAAATCAAAACCCAGTAAGTTAGGGTTCAATTTCTTAAAATTCCTAAACACCAAATATTGCCTTTATTTATTTGTTAGAAAAAATTCTCGTCTCGAGAAAGCAATACGTCATATCCAATGCGTTAGGACACCACGTATCGAATTCTCGAGAATGAGCTTTTTATTTGGAATTTCTAAGTTTAAATTGAAAAAGGGATATTCGGTTATATAAATCATCAAGGAGAATTGAAGCCCAGTAAGTTAGGGCACAATCCTCTCGAGAATCTTGGATACCGAGTATTTGAAAACTTATGGATAAGTCGATTTCGATATTTAAACCAAATACAACTCTTTAGACGAAATAAAAATGTGAATGAACGATAAATCAGACCACGAGGTGCTAATTCGCAAGCTAAAACGTATAATAACGAACGACAAACAATCAATAAGTACAAGTGAGCAATACAAAACACACGAATTCCATGATTTCATATCACATATTATACAAATATTAACGACAACATTAAAAATTGAATTGGAGGTTAATATAATGATATAAAAACAGTACCATACATATAACAATAATTTAGCGTAAGTTAATGAGAAGATATAAAATAATATTATATCAGAGTTTATTTATATGAAGAACAATTAAAAATCGATGAAATATAAAGGAGAATTTTTTAAATAAAATGAAATACGTTAAAGATATGTACAAGTAAATAATAATAATAATACTAATCTTCTAAGTAATAATGCATAATAATTTTAGAATAATAATACACAATAACTTCAAAAATATGAATACATGATACAAGATGAAAAAAATAATAATGCATCATAAGTTTAAAATAATAATATGTAGTAAACTCAAAATATAGTACATAATCATATGATAACTCTTATGTTGAAGTATAAATATTAAAAATAATATTAGATTTAAAATTACCTACATTTAAATAATAATGGGATAATAAATATTTAAGAAAAGAAAATATAAAACAACTTAATAAGGGTCAAATTTTAATTTAAAGCAGAATTAAAGGTAACAAATGGAAATAAATCAAAATGCGGGGGCTGAAACGAGATATGCGAATAACAGGGGGACCAAAAGGGAAATATTCTCGTCCCTCAAAACGCGGCACTTTAGCGTGGATTAAAATGAAACAAAAATGAAATAAGAGATTAAATTCGAAAATAAATAAAAGTACTGGATTGAAGCGCCCTTGAAAAGTGGAGGGACCATTTGTGCAAATAAGCCATTGAGATGAAACGCGCGGATCCTTCCCTCGGGTCGGGTCACCGCGCGGGTAATGGCCAATACGACACCATTTTGGAGCCACTGAGTCTAACCCCAAACGGTGCCGTTTCGAATACCTCCAAATCTCACTCTAAACCCTAAATCAGAAAAACCAAGTTACTTTCCTTTTCTTTTCAGAACAATCAGCAAACCTATGCCCCGTCTCTTCTTATCCGCCGCTTTTAGCCCAGAAACCCTTGCCGAACTCCAATCACGGCAAAGGAGACAAGGATTCCACGGCGAAAAATGAAGGTAATCCCTTTTCTTTTCTCTTTTAGTATGGAAAATAGAAAGAAGCAAAGAAAAATAATAGAGAAAATGCAGAGAAAAAAAAAGAAATAAATAAACAAAAAAATCGTGAATCCTTCTCAAATCTGATTTTTTATTCAGTATGTGTGTCCGAAAAAGAGGGATACAAGGGGTTTTTGTTCTTATAGCCTCTTTCGGCCAAATAAACTAATCAAGAAAACCAACTGAGCCTGAAAATAAAAATAAAAATCAAAAGAAAATCCCATTCATTTCTATTTTCTGCCGTGTTTTTGTTTGCGTTTGCAGGTACATCATACAGCGTCAGGGGGTGTGGCGCGTACGGAGGAGTGGACGTGGTGGTGGCGCACGTGGTGGTGGCGCACGTGTGATGGAAGGCTCTGGTGGCTGCGGCGCTGAAGGCTCGTTGTGGCTGCTAGGGTTTCGGCGTTTAGGGAATGTTTTGGGCTAGGTTAGGGCTGGATTAGGCTTTGGGCTAGGCTAGTGTTTGGGCCATTGGGCCCGTGTTTGTAATGGACATTTAGAAAAAAATGGACTGCTGTCATATATTTTTTTTAAATTGTTTTTAATTTGGTTTTATTTTTTTGGGTTTAGGCCGGGCAAAATTTGGGCATTACAATTATTATAGTATCTAATCTTATCGCCACCATTATTTTTACAGTCTTAACATCAACACCGAGTGTCCGATTATGACTATCTATATATTTAAAGAATTAGCTGTTACAAATTTTGAATGTACAAATCCAAAAAAATAAGAATTGAGTATGAATTTCACATGATTTGGTTTTTTTTTACTACTTCCATAAAAATAATTCAGTATCAAGGTTACTATACCTTTATATGATTGTCGTTTGTTTCTGATTTGGGCGTATTGTGTAGGGTATTCCATCATCATAGCCATAGGCGGCATTGGTTACTTGCCACAAGACCATCACAAATTTAGTAATGACTTAATTTATCAATTATTTAAACTTTGACCACTGGCTGATTTCCCTTAATTATATATGTGAAAGGAAAGCTTCTAACTATACAATCAACATCCTCTCAAAGTCTTTGTTCATCTGCACGATAAAATATCTAATAATAAAAAGTTCAATTTTATACTTAAAAGGTTTTTTTGTCCATTAATTACTTGAACTTTATTTTTTAATTTAAATTGGTATTTATGACTTTTTTAGTTCAAATTAATATTTACAATAAATGATTTATTTTAACCGATTTAAATTATAAAACCAAAATCAATTACCAATTTAAACCAAAAATATTAAATTTATGTACCTAATTAAACAAAAAAAAACGAAAATACCAAATTAAACCATGAAACAAAGTTCAAATACCAAAATATATTTTACCCAATAAAAACTTCCACCCAGATTTCAAGTCAAGCATCACACAGTTCCCCCATAAATGGATTAATAAATATATTAAAATTTTTGTAACCAAGCAAATCCATAGTCAAAAAGTCTTACGTTTTACCAAGTCAATCCATTCAAAGCCGCCATTAATACTCGACTTTAACTCTGTTCATTCTATAAAGAAACTATCTCCAATTTCTCCATTAACAAAGCAGCCATTGAAACACCATGTCTTTGCTTTTCTTCTTCTTCTATTTCTTGGCTCTCTTCCTCTGTAACCTTCCGCCATTGTTGTCTCAGCAAGACCAATCATTCAATTTCTCGGATTTCCCATGGACTCCATCTCAAAACAAGTTTCTTATCTCCTCAAACAAAGTCTTCGCTGCTGGGTTTAAGTCAATAGGTTCTTCTGCAAATCTCTACACTTTCTCTGTTTGGTATTACAACATATCTGGAAATAACACCCTTGTTTGGTCGGCTAATGATGATTCTCCGCTGACCCGAAATTCGTCTCTTGTGATCGGGGACAATGGCGAGCTTCGTTTAATAAACTCTTCGGGCCAAAACTTGTTGCCGGGGCAGCCATCAGCGACTGGTAATCGGAATTCGACGAGGCTGGTATTGGAAGATGGGGGAAATCTGACTTATGGGAATTGGCAGAGTTTCAATTTTCCAACCGATACCATCTTACCCAACCAGACGATGAAAACAAATGGGACGACTATTCGTTCACATAACGATAAATTCATCTTCCAGAACAGCAAAAGCCTTGTTTTCAATTCATCTCAATACTGGGCCACTGATAATCCGTTTCTGAGACTGGAATCAAGTGGGAAAGTGGTTCAAGCTAATGGGGCGACTTTGGTTTCTTCCGATTTCGGCGAACCCAATCGTTTACGAAGACTGAAATTGGATTCCGATGGAAATCTCAGGATTTACAGCTTTGATTTGAGATCCGGTAAGTGGGAAATCGTCTGGTTAGCCGTTCAAGAAATCTGCACCGTTCATGGAACTTGCGGGCCTAACGCTATTTGTATGAACGATGCAACGAACTCGGATTCAACATCTTGCGTATGCCCGCCGGCATTCAAGAAAAAATCGGGTGATAATTCTTCATGCGAGATCAAAATCCCGCTGGGGGAAAACACCAAGTTTCTTCAGCTGGATTACGTTAATTTCTCTGGCGGCGCAGATCAAAGTAATCTCAAGGTTCAAAATTTCTCCATGTGTCGATCCAGATGCTTGGCAAATCCAAATTGTTTGGGATTTGCGTTCAAACTTGATGGAAACGGCTACTGTGTGCTCCAGATTGATCGGTTGTTGTTCGGGTATTGGTCTCCGGGGACGGAGGCCGCATTCTACTTGCGCGTCGATAAATCCGAGACAGAACTATCCGAGTTCAGAGGCATGACGAGCTTGTTAGAAACGACATGTCCCGTGACTATAAGCCTTCCTTTACCGCCTGAAGAATCCGATACAACGACGAGGAATTTAGTGATAATATGTACCCTTTTCGCTGCTGAGCTTATATCTGGGATTTTTTTCTTTTGGGGGTTCCTGAAAAAGTACATCAAGTATCGAGACATGGCTCGAACGTTCGGACTCGAGTTCTTGCCTGCAGGCGGGCCTAAACGATTCACCTACGCTGAGCTGAAAGCAGCGACAAATGACTTCTCGAATCTTATTGGGAAAGGAGGGTTTGGCGATGTTTATAAAGGGGAATTACCTGATCACCGCGTTGTTGCGGTGAAGTGCTTGAAGAATGTGGCCGGTGGGGATGGGGAGTTTTGGGCAGAGGTTACCATCATCGCTCGAATGCACCATCTAAACCTGGTCAGGTTGTGGGGTTTTTGTGCCGAGAAAGGCCAACGAATCTTGGTGTATGAGTTTGTCCCAAATGGTTCACTCGACAAGTACATCTTTCGATCCACTCCAGTCCCCTCTAATGAATCGTTGGCCCAAGTCCCCAATGCCCCTATTCTTGATTGGAACATCCGATACAGGATCGCCCTCGGGGTGGCAAGATCGGTTGCATATTTACATGAAGAATGCTTAGAATGGGTGTTACATTGCGACATAAAGCCTGAAAACATACTTTTGGGGGATGATTTTTGCCCCAAGATATCTGATTTCGGGCTAGCAAAGCTGCGAAAAAAGGAGGACATGGTTAGCATGTCGCGTATACGGGGGACTCGAGGTTATATGGCACCAGAGTGGGTGAAAATGGATCCAATAACACCGAAAGCCGACGTTTATAGCTTTGGGATGGTGTTGCTAGAGCTGGTGAGTGGGGTTCGAAACTTTGATATGCAAGACTCATTGTTGGATAATAGTGAAGATTGGTATTTCCCAAGGTGGGCATTCGACAAAGTGTTTAAAGAAATGAAAGTGGAAGATATTTTGGACCGTCAAATTAAGCATTGTTTCGACAATCGAATGCATTTGGAGTTGGTGGATCGAATGGTAAAGACGGCTCTTTGGTGCCTACAAGATAGGCCAGAGGCTAGACCATCAATGGGGAAGGTTGCTAAGATGTTGGAAGGGACTGTGGAAATTACGGAACCTAAAAAACCCACAATCTTTTACTTGGTAGACGAATGAGACTTTAGGTGTTTTTTTGAAAGAGTATTCGTCTCTCACATCTAAGGCTATAGTAGGTGGATATCAAAATCTTAAAATAATATATATTTAATTGTTTATATTTGTATCTGCTCTAAATTTATTGTGGATAATAATTAGAATATATATTAAATCTTAAAATAATAGATATTTGTATCTTGTACATAATCATATATGTGTATAGGGATATATTCATCAAAAAACAAAAATCAATATATCCCTATTGAAAATAAACTTATATTAACGGGTGAAAGCAGAAAATATTTTTAGGGGTCAAAATTAAATTTTAATTTTTACGATAATAAAAATACAAATTCACAATTTAAATAACCTATACTTTATAATTTTTAAAGGATTAAATTGAATTTTTATCATTTTTAGAGAGGGCCAAAGTATAATTTTACCTCTACTAATTTAAAATTTTAAAAAATTTAAAGAGCCTAAATAAATATTTTTCCATTTTAGGGGGTTGGGCCCTGCTTATATTCAATATTTACACTTAAGTTTAAGTATCAAACTAAGCTTTGACAATAGATTCAAGTATTTAATTGAGACAAAAAAAATTATATATCAAGTTAAACATTGAAACTAAATTATGAAAAGAGTGAACTATCAAAATAGTCATTTCTATTTACCTCAGGTTACATTTTAGTTATTTATGTTTGAAATGTTACGTTTTAATGACTTACATTAACATGTTGTAATATTTTAGTAACTGACTTACATTAACATGTTGTAATATTTTAGTAACTGAGTCGTTAATTGCTGTTAACAATATAACGGTAACCTGACATGGCCCATTAAATCATAATTTCAAATAAAAATTTTAGGTTAAATTATACAATTGGTCCCGATATTTTTTCGTTTGGTCGATTTACTTTTTTTCTTTTATGTTCTTTTAACTTTTCTTTTTTTTCTATTCTCTTATGCTTCTCCCTTTGTTTTCCTCCTTTCTCCATCTCTTTAACATAGTTTTTCTATGTTTTTCATTTGTTAAAACTTTTTTATATTTATGAAAAAACATAGAAAAAGTACATTAAAAGAAATGGAGAAGGGAGGAAAAACAGAGAGAGAAAGAGAAGAGAATAGAAAATAAAGAAAAAAAGAGAGGAAAGTTCAAAGAATATAAAAGAAAAAAAATTAAATGGTTCAAAACGAAAAAAAGGGACAAATTGTATAATTTAACTTTTTTTTTGTGAAATGATAATTTAACGTGCCACGTCAGTGTATCGTTACACTGTTAACGGCAATTAACGTTCAGTTACTAAAATGCTACAACATGATAATGTAAGTGACAAAAACATAACATTTCAAACATAAGTGACTAAAATATAATATGAGACAAGCAAAAATGACTATTTTAATAGTTTACCCTTAAGAAAAACCAAATAATAAGTTAACGAGAATGCAGTGTAGTAGAAGATAATTATGAATAAAAGTATTGAATAGGGCAAACTTTTTCAAATCATACAACAATAACATACACGAGGGCCTGGGCATTCGGCTATACGACATGTTATTAATGTTATATTCACACCTTCCTTTTTCTTCCCATTCAAATCACCAACTCTTCTGTTCTTGCCTAAAACATATTGAAAATATAAATAAAACCCAATATTAAATAAAATTAGACATCTTAAATTTATTTTAAACTTCATATAAAAATTTATTTTATAAATTCATCTTTTGAAACAAATGCGAAAATGATAATAAAATATATGGAAAAAAAACATACATTCATAAAGATCCAAGTTGTCAGCAAATATAATGCATAAAAGAATGAGATAACTTGAAAGAAATTTGGTATTTGCCATTGTATGAAATGAAATTTTGATAGTAATTATGTTGAGAACTTGGGTTTATATATATATATATGCGGTTTTTGTTTTTTTCAGAGTGGCAGAGTCAAGGGGGTTGGCAAGGGCTTTGGCTCCTTTAAAATAGAAAATTTCTCATTTAAGCCTTTTATAATTTATAAAATTTTAAATTGTGAATAGTAAATTATATTTTGGCTCCCAAAAAATGATAAAAATTTAATTTAATCTTTTAAAAATTATAAAGATATAGACTATTAAAATTGTAAAATTGTATTTTATTATCATAAAAATATACAATTTAATTCCGACCCTCAAAAAATTTTTCTAGCTTTGCAAGCAACTTTTTTTTTATTAAAGTGGATATGATTTTTCACTAATATGAAAGAATTATTGTATTCGTATCTGCTTAAGATCTTGGGTTTATACATATGGCACTTAATCTTTTAAGGGTTTCTTTTGGAAAGGGGAATATGAATTTTTACTAATAAGGAAAAATTATTTTGAACCTTTTTTAAGTTTTTATAGTTTTCACCCATCTATACTATTATTTAAATTTTTTATTGAGTTGGTGTCATCAAATTTTAATTTAGTTAAATAAATTATGAAAATATCATTTAATTATAAATAAATTATATCATTTTAAGGGTACTTTTGTCTTTTTATTATTTTAATAAAATCAATGGACATATCTCAAAACTATACGTGAATTATGGTTTAATGTGTAATTGTATACATGAACTTTGATTTTGTGCAATTTTATACATGAAATTTTGATTTGATCTAACTCTTGTAAATTATTAACACAATTATTCATATAACATTATTTTATGTTTATATATTGCATATGTAAATAATTATATTTATTCAATATAAAAATAAATTGATGTATTTATTTCTTTACATGTGCATCATTAAATCAAAATTAAAGTTTCAAATATACATTTGAACCACGATTAAAGTTTTATGTGTATAATTGCACCAAACTAAAGTTCATATATACAGTTGCACATTAAATCAAAATTCATGTATAATTTTGATATTTATCCTTAAAATCAATATAAATTTTGCATATGTTGAAATTTGAACTCATGCCACTAGCATCTATAAAATATTTTTTATCACTTCAACAAAAAAAAAATATTTTGATATTTTTATACATTTTCAATGTTGTTACATAAATTGTTTGTTTAACTATACTATTAAATTTGTACGTGTTAGGATTTGAACTAAGGCCACTAGCACCTATAAAATCCTTTTCTTTTTTCTTTTTTTTTTAAATTTCATCAAAAGCTTTATTTTGATACTTTAAGCTCTTGGTTGAGTTGGTGTGACGAGTTAATCGGATACTAAACTATCCTTATATATTTGAAAAAAATTATATCTTACAAATGTTACTTTTGTCTTTCTCTTCATTTTTAGTAAAAATGAGTATAAATTTTGCATATGTTAGACATTTGAACACATGTCACTAACATTTATAAAATGTTCTCTTTACCACTTTAACCAAAGTTTTATTTTCGTAAATTTAAACATTTCAATGTTATTACATAATTTGTTACGCGAAATTTAAACTCATTTTTTATTTAAATTCCGTAAGTATTGCATATGTGTTGCTATTATTATTAGTTTCGAACATTACATTTTATTAATTATTGTATGTTATTTTTAAACTGTGTTCTAAATAAGTAGTTTCCACGTGCATACGTTGTGATAGAATTTCTAGTACTTTTTTAAGATCTTAGTTTATATATAGCTTTGGATTAATTATTTTGAATCTAAATTTCTTCGTCAATATGAAAAAATTAAAGGCATAATGTCAGATTTAGCTCTTAATGTTTATATCTTTTGTCAATTGGGTCATTATTTTTTCTTTTGGAGCTAAATTTGGTTGTTAATATTTCAAAAAGAGTTAAATCGCTTTTTAACAGAAATATTGACTAAAATATTAAAATTTTAACGATGTTGGTATGACACCAGCGTAGCAATCCACATATACTTTATGCTAACATAACACTATTTGTCTTATATATATCATGTCAACAAATAATTTAAAATTTATAAAAAAATATTCAAAATTTATAACTATAAATTATAAAAATTCAAAAAATATTAGCATAGAGTACATGTGGATTGTCATGCAGACTAAAATGTTTAAAAATTTAAAGTTTTAGTCAGTATTTTCGTTAAAAAACTCTCAATTTCACTCTTTTTAAAAGTTTATGATTAAATTTGACTCCTTTTAAAATGTAGAGTGCCAACTTTAACTAAAAAAAAGAATAAGGGTAAAATTGACAAAATATATAAGCATTAAGGTTAAATTTGATATTATGTCAAAATTAAATTCTTATATATGTATAACACTTTTTTATGAAAGCGGAATTTTGGTTATTTTGAAGTTGAAAGTTAATCGAACAGCTGAATATATTTAATATAATTGTACTTTTCATGAATGTAAATCTTTTAATAGATATGAAACCTCTAAATATGGTTTAACAGTTGAAAGTTTCTTTTACGTTAAACAACTATAAATAGTTAGAATTTTTTTAATTTACTACAAAATTTAAGTACATGATCTTAATAAATAGAAAATGAAATGTGGTTATTAGATTATTAAAATATTGATCATACAAAAAGGTATGTAAATATATGCATATTTTATACCTATATAAATGAATTCCTTCCCTATATATGCATATTGTAACGGGCCAATTTTATCCGGCATGAATAAAATAAAGCAAACCAAAAATAAAAAAAATAAAGTCCAAAATAAGAACAGTCCATTTACAACAAATATAGCCCAATATACTACAAGCCCAGTGGCCCAAAACACTTAAAAATTTTTAGAAAGTTAGAAACCCTAGGGTTTCCTGTATAGCCATAGGGAAATGTATTCCCCTGAACTGAACTCGGTTCGTATGAGCCTATAATGGGTGAGGATAAAGGAATCTGCAGGTTCAAGTACCTTTACTTTAGAACCAAACCACATATAATGAGCCCTAAGAACCTATCCTATGTAGAGCCACTGTAACACCTCTAACCCTTATCCGTCGTCAGATTAGGGTTACGATGCATTACTAAATAAGATACAACTTTCAAACAATTCCGAATTGTATATAATCATAATTATATTTAAACAAACATGTCACAAAGCCATACAAGAAAATGTACATTAAAATCTTAAATAAGAATCATGAATTATCACATCGATTCAATAAAAATTCCTGAGTAATTAAATTCCTTATGTTCAGCTGTTCACATCAATTTATATTCACACTTTGCCAGTTACCATGTACTCTATTCGACTAACCTATTTAAACTCATTTAAAAGACAAATATACATCATTATAAAAGAACAAAGCTTACGCCTGAACTCTTAATGAGCCATTTCCAAATAACCATATTTCAATATCATCACCAGGCTAAGAAATACATGTTCGGTCATTATAACACATTACCTATAACATATTTATACTTTATTGACATTCATCAATTCGCATACTTATCAATTTAAATATGAACATCAAGCTGAATCATATAATCACTTATATTTTCAAACCAAACATATTTTAAAAGCACCACATGAATTTACGATATTTCTAAATACCTAATTATTACATAGCATAATTAAAATTCAACTAACATGTCAAAACTCATAATTAAATATCACCTTAATAATTCATTCGATTGCAAGCTCAATTCATGCTCCAATATAATCAATTTCAAATATAAAAATTATACACATCAAATATCCATTCAAAATCACATAAACTCAACTTAAACAAAATGATCATGGATAACTCATTTTTATTTTCTTTTAAAAAAAAACAAACCGAACCTGTATAACCAAGATACATCCAAACATATTATCAATACAACCCGAATCAAGCTATCCTACACTTCCAAAATTTATAAACATGCAACTCAATTAATTACTAATTCCATACATTCCACTCATATTATATATATATCATCTCATTCACCATATTATCAACAAAACATAGCTACCGTATATTACATATAAATAAGCCATAGCCAAAATTATAAAATTAAACACTTAAGAACCCATAAGACAAAAACCAAAACAAATACTAATGATTAAAGACAAGCCATTTTTCGCATGGCTATATACATACAAGTTCCAAAATCAATTATTTTATCCAGACTATACATGCCATAAGCTCAAAATTTAACTTAGTAAAATATCGAAGAAAACAGTCGATAGTGTGATAGGCTTGCTGATGATCCCCGAGCTCGTAACACGATTCTAAAATATATAAAACCGAGGTAAACAAAAACACACATAATAAGCTATTAAAGCTTAGTAAGTCATAAGCAGAAATTCATATATATATTTTTATATTAATACTTATTCCATCATTAAGTTAAAATAAACCAAAGATCCTAATATTTTGTATCATATAACGCTTTAAATAAAATCACATTAAATTTTCATATAAACAAACCATATGGCCAAATACACATAAATATTTAGCAAAGCCAAATATTCAATAAATCATTATGCCAAAATATGTTTATACTCAAATGGTTTACTCATACTCTATATTTCATTTGAAACTATTATCAATTTAAAAATAATCAACCTACCTTAACACTAATTAAGCAAATGGCTAACACATACCTGAACAATTTAGCTTTCTTAACACCTTTATTTGCTTTTACTATTGCTCACATAAGATTTATAGAACATAGAGCCTTGTATAAAACACCGGCATAAAGCCTGCTAGGCACAAAGCCTGATACATTTCACCGGCACAAAGCCTGCTAGACATAAAGTCTGAATTAATTCACCGGCATCAAGCCTGCTAGGCATTAAGCCTGAAAATCTCAAATACAAAGATGATCTTTCGTATAATTTACAACATTAAAATTCAGTTCAAAGAATTTGTAACCTATATTCGAACCATACACATATGTATGTAAAATTCATAAATTAAATTCAGCTCAAGAACTTTATAACCTATATTTGAATCACACATATATATAAAATTCGTACATTAATTTCAGCTCAAGAACTTTAAAATATATATATATTCGAACCGTATGTATATATATATTTCATAATATTAAGTTCAACTCAAAGAACTTGTATCATACATTCAACTATATATATATAATTCATAACTTTAAATTCAACTCATGAAATTAAATCTTACATTCGAACTACATATCCATGTAAATTCTACTATTAGTTTCATATCATTGAACTTAAAGCATACTTTAATTAATATACATGTAATTTATACCATTAATTTTAACCTCCCAAAATCAATTTCTATGTTCGGCTTTCACATAGAAAAATCATCAAGTTTTATTCAATTTATATACTTTTAGTACCAGCTTACTAAATGTATGATAGATATATTTATATAAATTCCAATTTAATAACATTTAAATTGCTATTAGACTTACCTCGGATATCGACAAACACAGTCGACTACTTTTGACTTCCCCCGATCCAATTCCGTTTTCTTCGTTTCTCGATCTAAACATATTAAAAATTAACTCTTTTATTCAATAATTTTATTCAATTTATATACTTTTAGTACCAGCTTACTAAATGTATGATAGATATATTTATATAAATTCCAATTTAATAACATTTAAATTGCTATTAGACTTACCTCGGATATCGACAAACACAGTCGACTACTCGACTACTTTTAACTTCCCCCGATCCAATTCCGTTTTCTTCGTTTCTCGATCTAAACATATTAAAAATTAACTCTTTTATTCAATAATTCATTTAGTTTAGTCCAAAAAAAACAAATGGGCAAATTACCAATTTGCCCCTGACATTTCACACTTTTTACAATTTAGTCTCTATTTCAAAAAAATATAAAATTAACAAACTTTCATTGTACCATAGCTTAGCCGAATATTCAATAAGCGTGCATGACATATATTTTACATTTTAGTCCCTCAATTTACACTTTTCTTAATTTAGTCCTTAATACACATTTTTATTAAAATTACTAATTAAAACATGAAAAATCTAACAACATATATTTATTTTCCATCATCTAACAACAAAAACAACAAGCTCTCTTCAATGGCATATCACAAAATACACAACCAATTCAAAAATTCAAGCATGGGCTTTAAAGATAACTTAGCAACGATATCAAAAACGTAAAAATTATCAAAAATTAAAACAAAACTAACCTTAAATTAAGCTTGTAAATTGGCCGAACCTAGCTTATGATTTTCTCTTTTTGTTTTCTTTAGTTTTGGTCATAAGAAGATGAAGAATAATGAATTATATTTTGATATAATTTAACATATATTAACATATTACTAGTTTACTTATTTAACCTTTGTTTATAAATTTATATACCTTATAATACAAGGTCATTCTTGACCAATACCACCCACTTACTTAATAGTGGGCTAATAACCTATTAAGGACTCCATATTAAAAAGGCATTAGCAATTTAACACTTTACACATTAACTAGCCTTTTTATTTTTTTACGCGATCAAGTCCTTTTTCTTTAATTAAGCACTCAAACCATAATATTAATTCACGAAACTTCCACACATGCAAATTCACACATAATAAACACCAAATAAAATACTAAAATATTTTTCAGACTCGGATGTGTGGTCCCGAAACCACTATTCCGATTAGAGTCAAAACCGGGTTGTTACAACCACACCAAACCTTTAATGGTCACCCGATTAGGTGCTCTATTTATTTCTTATTTCTTGCTTCAAATTCTAGTTTGTATGAAATATACTGACTTGTTTCGTTTTGTTTTGGCTGTGATTGCATTGCATTTTCATCATAGAAAAGGGTGTTGATTCACGTTCAGTGCTAAATAGAGAGCTTGTCATGGAAAAAGAATTTCTTGATAAAGTGGAGGACAATGTGGCCGTTCGAATATGATCTGAGAAGACATAACAAGAAAAGCGTGACAACCTGATGGAGGGATACATGTCAGAATTATGGGATTTCACTCGCATCAATGTGACTCAAAATAATCTCCAAGAGTTGAAAGAGGTATAGGACCAATGGGATGACGAAACCAAACAACTATTCTACTGTAACTTTGGTGATTTACCTTATTTACTCAATGGCAAGGTGGATAAACACTTGTTTCGAGCTTTAGCTCAATATTGGAATCTCACCTACAACTGCTTTACTTTTGGGAAAGTAGATTTGGTGCCTACTGTGGAGGAGTACACAACTTTACTTCGTTGCCCGAGGATTTAAGTCGACAAAGCTTATTCTAGAGCCGTCAATGTCCCGGCTTTCTTAAAGAAGCTAATGAGCATTACGGGGATGAGTGAGCAATGGGTCACAGCTCGGATTAAGCAAAAAGGAGATAGTAAATGTATCCCTTGGAAAAGTTTGCGAGATTTGATATTGGCACGTCCGGACACGAAGAAAAGGGTCGATGTCTTCGCCTTGAGTATCTACAGGTTAGTAATCTACCCCAAAGCACTAAGGCACATAGATGAGGCAGTTTCAGATCTATTTGACTGACTTGACAAAAAGGTCACGCTCGTCCCAGCAATTTTGGCTGAAACTTTCATGTAACATCCATAACCCGTATCCGTCGCCGGAATAGGGTTACAAGGCATTACCATATAAAACACAGCTCAAAATAGTCAATTTACACATGCTTTAAAATCCCACCATTCGAAACATATATACTTCTTACTCATATCATTCAAAAATCAAATTATAAGATAACTCATCACATTACAAATTCCATGCGCATACATTAAGACATCCAAGCATTTTTTTTACTTCTTAAGCTGAATATCAAACATATTAATTCATACTTCTATTCATGTGCATAAAACCAAACAATCCATATCGCTCAGCTTATTGTCCATCAGAAAATGCAGCATAATCAATTTCACTAAATAGTCACGTTTAGCATATAAACATCTTAGCCACAAATGCATTTAACCTTATCAAATATGCACTATTTTTTTTAAAAACTCAACTAATAAGACATACATGCCTAACTTCCCGTTTAAGTACAAAACATTTGTATGCTTTGCCATTCATCTTATCTTCTATTCGGCTAGCAAACTAACCATACAATTTACACCCAATTCGCATGCTAATTATTAAGCCTAAAATACATATAAAACCAATTCATACTTTACTCACTTGACTAACATTAGCCATTTTCCAAGTACTTTAGCCGATTCAAAACGTGCCAATTCCATACAGTATAAATCATGTCAAAATTTCATATACACACCCAAATCAATTTATTATATATATCTAGTCATGCAAATTAACTTCTATATAACATTTAAATCACATGCAACCTTTGCCATCCTATATTAAGCCTAAATAGTCAAATTTGTAACACCCCTAACCCGTATCTGTCGCCAGATTAGGGTTACGAGGTATTAATAGACATAGCACAATTGAATACAATTAAAACAAAGTTTTAATTCACAAAGTGATTTAAAGAAATAAATATATTTTACTAAATAAAAAAAATAACTAATTATACATAGTGAACCATTCAGTTTAAAACAAAATGACATCTCATATTAAACAGTCAAAATTTATCTGAGTATGTTCGAATATAAATATTTATACATATATATATTTATGCAACATATATTAAACCTATGTTTTCATGTTTGCGAGTTACAAGTATATATGTCTATATCGATTATCAAATCCTATAAATATAAGTATATGTACTATCATCTCTTAATTTACTAAAGGAAATTTGGTTTGTCTTATGATCTTCAAATAAATATATTTATACTTCATAAAATACACCAACCAAACATGCAAAGTCAAACATCATTTTAATCTCAAAATATTCTAAACCACAAAGCCAAATTTTCACCTATCAAGTTTATATATAAATACCAAAACCGCATATACATATTCATAATTATTTATACAAAAACCATTTACAAAAGTTTTTCATTTCATTACCTTATAACAATGCATTTCATATCCCATTTTAAATATATATATACTATCATATAAATTCAACCTTTAGTCCTATGAATTTAGCTTCCCATTTGTATAACCTTGATCAAACTCAATTCCAACAACTAAAACATTTATATAATTGAACATTCATTCAATCTGCTTATAATATATTAGTAAAACATTTCCAAAATTTCGCATATATACTTCCATTTATATGCATAATATATATCTATATATATCTATATATATATTCATCTGGAACTAACTCTAACAAACCACACAACCATGCATAAATATAATATGTCTCGTATAATACTAAACCTCAACCAAAATATGCATAATTATTCACTAGCATATAGCCTGTTAGGCTTGAAGCCTGACTTAGAACACCGGCATTAAGCCTGCTAGACATTAAGTCTGAAAAATTTACCGGCATTAGGCCTGCTAGACACAAAACCTGAATATCACAAATACGAAGATAATTCCTCATATAATTCTTACTAGCAATACACATGTTCGAAACATTTATGTATAATTCATGTAAACATTAACCTCACTTCAAGAAATTTGCAAACCATGTTCGAATTATATAGGTATTTAAAATTCATACTTTTAATTCAACTCAAGTAATTGTATATACATTTATATCCATTCGAACCACACACATTCATATATATAAAGTTCATACCTTAAATTTATTTCAAGAATTTATATATATACATACACCTATACTTGAACCTCACACATTTACATGTATGTTTTTCACATCTTTAATTCAACTCGAAAACTTATACTTGTATATATGTATATATATATATTCAAAACTCACATATACAATATAACATACATACCTTTAAATCAATTCCAAAAATTTATACAAGTATATATATATCCGGACCTTATATATATATAACTTCCATACTTCAACTAAATTCAAGAACCTATATGTGTATACATATATATTCGAACAATATATATATCATTCACACTTTAATTAAATTCATTCTATATACTTTTTATCACAACTCATTAAGAATACAATAAATATACACGTATATATGCTGATTTAATAACATTAAATTGCTAATAGACTTACCTCGGAAGTGTAAAATCGAAACCGGACGATTAGTCGATAACTTTAGCTTTTCTCCGATCCAACTCCGATTTCTTTGGTTCTTGATCTAAATATATTCAAAATGAGCTAGTTTAAATATTATTACATTCAATTTAGTCCAAAAACACATAAATGGGCAAATTACCATTTTGCCCTTGACATTTACACTTTTTGCAATTTAGTCCCTGTTGCATAAAACACAAAATACACAAAATTTGTCCACACCATACAAGGGCCGAATGTTCCTAGTGTTTAGACAAGTCCACACATTTTATTTATTTCATATTTTAGTCCCTCAAAATTTTAATTTCACAATTTAGCCCTAAATTCTCAATTTCACCAAAAATTCAAAGACAAAACATGTTAATCTTTCACATATCTTACATATTTAATCATCAACTATCACAAAGCTCAAACATTCATCAATGGCATATCACAAAATCAACACCAAATTCAAAAATTAAAGCATGGGTCTTGTAGTACACAAAGTAACGATCTCAAAAACGTAAAAATTATCAAAAATCGAAACAAAACTAACCTTAATCAAGCTATGAAAGTGCCGAACTTTAGAAAGCCATAGTTGAGTTTCTTTTTGCTTAACATTCGGCTTGGAGAAATATATGTCTATTTACTTAATTAACCTTACTTACTAAATATAAAATATATATACATTAAGGTTAGTCTTGACTTTAACCGTCCACTATCTATATAGTGGTTAAATTGCACCTTTAAGCCTCCCGATTTAAAAGACAACAACAATTAGATGCTTTTAAATTAAATCCCTAAATTTTTATTTTACGCGATTAAGCCATTTTTATCAAATTCAGCACTCAAACGATCAAATTTTCATACGAGATTTTCACAATTAGTAATTCACATACTGCAAATACCAAAAACAAATTTAAAAAATTTTTCTGACTCGGATTTGTGGTCCCGAAACCACTTTATCCGATTAGGCTCAAAATCAGGCTGTTACAAAATCACAATAATGACATAAACATTTTATAAACTTAAAAGAACACATACAATGCAAATATTTCATACTTACAATAATAAGTCAATTACCATAATCGATCATACCACTATGTATACATATTGCACATTTTGTAATTCAAGCATTAAAACCATTAGTCTTTTACATACCGAATTATCAAATAACTTATCAACCGAATATGTATATAATAATATATCAATTTCCATTTTCAATCCATTTCACCAATGTACTCATGCCATTACAAATTTACTCAAATTAACCATTTAAATTTACCAAATATTCATAGCATAACATAGTCCACACATAATGAATACAACCAAATTCAAAATTAACATATAACTAAATACTTAACTACATGATTTGATCACCAATGCCGAATCACAAACTAGATTATGACCATCACCTCTATTTACATCACATAAATCGAAATAACCATTATTTCATCTTCAATATATATCTTATTTTACCTATTTAATCAAGCCAAATCTCAATACCATTCCATCACACAAATTAGACCATAATTCATGCTTACAAATTAAGCTAATACATGACTAAAAATCACTATCATTAGCATCATTAACAAACCATAACCATAACACATCCATCATCCATATCAAGCTTACCAAAATAAAATAATTATAAACCATATATATATCATTACGCCTTACCAAATTCATATACCAAGCATACCCCACACCTTTACTATGACCAAAATTGCTTAAACCTTGGATCATTAGCATTAGATCAAGCCATTTTCGCATGGCTAAATATATATACAAAAACTAAATTAAAACTAGCCTATACATGCCACATAACTAAAAACTCAAAGCTTTAATTTACCGAAGCGATAACCGGATAGTGTGATGACGACTCCAACGACTTCTAACCCGAGCAAGTCTTTGAAACTCTAAAAATATAGGAAAAACACACAGAGTAAGCTATTACAGCTTAGCAAGTCATGAGCAATTAGATAACTTAACAACATTTAATTAGTTACAACAAAATAAAATAATGTTTTCCATATTCATATCCATTTCCATAATCGAAAAATACATTTATCAAACACATACTATACATCAAATCCATATTTAACCGAATACACATAAGTTTAACATTTGGCCGAATATATATATAATGTCATTCACATGTGCAGCTCTCATTTTTAACCTCATTATTACATATCAATTTTGACCGGATATAAACTACATTATCAACTCATTTTTAACCAAATTAAATTATACTAGCATAATCACATTTAACCTCAAGCTTAACGTTTCATATAAAACTTGTGTTTTCTTAAGTAAATCTTATCTTAACCGAATGTATATGTATATATATTCAAAGTGTCATTCAATTCAAAGACATAATATCATTATATATTCGAATATATCTTTACACACGTATACATATAATTTTGAATCAAAATATAACATCATATGCATATACATAACATATGGCCGAATATACTTCACCAATGTACATATGCTCATATTAGTAACTTATATAATTTGTATCACATACCAACTGGCCAACTTACCTTATTTTTAAATAGGTAGTCAAGTAACACATACCTGATCGTTTTAGCTCGTTTTACACCTTCGATCACAACTTATCATTGCCCGTTGAACCATTCGGAATTTAATAGGATACTCGGATAATCACATATATCGAACAATGCCAATGCCCCAGACGTGGTCTTACATGCTATCTCATATCGATGCCACTGTCCTAGACAAGGTCTTATACGAATCAAATACGATGCCAATGTCCTAGACATGGTCTTACACGTAATCACATATATCGATGCCATCATCCCAGACGTGGTCTTACACGAGAACACATATCGGAAATCCTATGTCATGACATATGTATCCTAGCTATTCTTAAGGTTCGTACGGGGCTTTCGGACGTCGTAACTCGATCGAAACGAATTCATAAACATAGCTTCCAAGCTTATTTTCATTTGGTTAACACATGTATAATTTCACATATTTCCTTTCAGAATATAAAATTCATATTTAATTAAACTAAACAATATATATTTGCTTATAGACTTACCTCGGATATCGACGGGTATATAGAACGACTATTCAACTACTATTTTTTTCCCCGATCCAAGTCCGATTTCTTTTTTTCTTGATCTATACAATTTCAAATTAAGCTCATTTAAACACAATTTCATTCAATTTAATCCAAAAACACATAAATGAGAAAGTTACTATTTTACCCCTAACATTTTATACTTTTTACAATTTAGTCTGATTTGCATAAAACACAAAACATACAAAATTTACACATACCAAGCTTTGGCTGAATATTCATTATGCCCATACAAGCCCAAAAATTCATTTATTTCACATTTTAGTCCCTCAATTTATTATTTTTGCAATTTAGCCCTAATTACTCAAATTCATCAAAATTTCCAATACAAAACATACTAACCCAAAACATATCTTCAATAATTCATCATCAAACATCACAAAACACAATTATTCATCAATGGCATAACTCAAAATATTCATCAAAATCAGAAATTGAAGCATGGGTCGGGTAGTATTTGAAGCAACGATCTAAAAAACGTAAAAATTATCAAAAACTGAAACAAAACTAACCTTGAATTAGCTCCAAGAATGGTCGAATGTATGAACTTCTTCTTTTTTTTCTTAGTATTTTCGGCTAGTTTATGGGCAAAATGAATGACCACTTTCATTTTATTATATTATAACATATAATATATTAAATCATTTACGTAATTAACCTTTAATAATAAATATAAAACCTTTATATAAATAAGTCAAAACTGTCCACTAACTTAAATTATGGCCAAATTTCAACTTAAACACTCCATGTTAAAAAGACAAATGCAATTCGGCCCTTGAACATTAAACCACCAAATTTTTATTTTACGCGATTAAGCCCTTTTATTAAATCGAACATCTAAACGATAAAAATTTTAAACAAAATTTTAGCACATACTAATTCAAACATTATAAACACCAAAAATAATTTTAAAATACTTTTTTCTGACTCGGATTCGTGGTCCTGAAACCATCATTTCGATTAGGATCAAAATCGGGCTGTTACATTTCAGATCTTTGAGTGCATGCCGGAGAGTGGGCGAAGGAAGATTTATCGGGTGTGCACAACTCTTGCTATCTTGGTTTCACAGCCACTTTTGGAAAGTAGAAAAGGTTTTTGAGCATTCTCCGAGAATTACTCTTCGCTGAAAGAATCCATAGCTATATCAAGGCGAGAAGACATTTCGGAGGAGAAATGGATGACAATTCTCTAGAGTCTCCAAGATGAAGACGTTGAATGGAGAGCTCCTTAGATGATCCCTAATGGTATTCTGTATCGATTTGAAGACTTCGATTGAGCCCCTCTACTCGGGATATGGGGAGCTATTGGATATGCTAATCTACTTACGTTGAGGTAGTATAGATCGAGGCAGTTCATACTGATAACGCAAGGGTTGGTTCAGTGTGAGTTTGCATACAAGGGTGACAATTACAAGAAGAAGGTTCGTGAAATATCAAACGCTTGGATTCAAACTCATAGAATAAAAAGATTTTTCACAAATCTCATGATAACCCTCGAATATGATTAGTGGTGGGGTAAAAGAGTCAATGACAATGTCCCCATGTCAAGTTAAGAAAACACTCGGCCAATGGAAGAACATCTACAAGTGATCCCGTCTGAGCTAGAAATCATAAAGTAAAACTTTGAAAAGAGAAGTTCAAAACTGGGGAAAAAGATAGAACAATTGAAAGAAGAAAAGATGCAGCTAGGATTAGACGTCGACGTTCAGAAGTTAGAGGTCGAAAAGATGAGAAAAGGAAAGAACAAGGCTGAGGAAGACTTAAACAGTCTAAAAAAATATTATAAGAAGTTGCGTTTGTCGATAAAGACTACTGGGTTGGGAAAAACATCAGAACAATGGCGACAACAGATTAAAGAAGAAAAGATTAGAGCCGATCAATGGGAAAAGAAATTCTAAGATGCTTGAGTTCAAGAAGAGGCTCCAGAAAAGAGTTTGTTAGAAAGCTGAAATGAAACGGTTGGATTAAAAGCCTGGGTAGCAAATTAGAAAGGTCGCTTCATCAGTATTGTAGTCGCAACTCCGCAATTGAGTTGAAAGCAAACCTAAACAAGATTGAAGAGCTAAAGGGAAAGATAGAAGAACTCGAAACCGCACTGTAAAATTACGAACTTCGAGTTGAGCTTCCTGAAACAAACAATAAACACTGGAAAGAGCAACTCCAACGCTCTCAAGGTCAGGTTAAGGATAGATATCACATCATGGGCGAAACTACGAATCAAGTACGGGATGTGGTCGATCATTTGCAAGCCCTAGCAGTTCAAGCTAACATGCTGAGCTTAAAATATGAATCAGAATCAGATCGAGGCCGGGAATTAGCCTAGCTCCTTAGGAAAGTTAAGGCTTTGAGTATTAGGGCAAGTTCGTATATGTAAAATATCCGTTTTATGTAAAGAAATTTGTTTTCTAGTAAAGTTTTTCTGATAGAATTAAATTAGAATCAATGCCTCTTTTTGCATTCATTTCATACATCAACATTACATTTCATCATATGCATTAAATTCCATAAAAAGACCCTAATTAATCGAAATTATGACAGTTACCCTAGAAACCAATAAGAATCTACCAATTGAATATCGTTACGGTACCTGCAGTAAGACCAACGTAATGGATCAAAGATTAGAGAGATTAGAACAGATTCAAAAGGACATGCAAGATCAGTTGTAAGCGCAACTGGAGGAACAATTAGCTAAAGTACAACAAGACATGAGGGATCAAATACAAGAATCCCAACGAAGTATGATAAGCCAGTTGACACAGTTGCTGGCCTACCCCTAGGCTTTACCCCGGTAAATGTCTAAGCCCAACCAGAAACATATCCACGAAGGGTACCCGTTACCATAAGACTTCAACCATATCAAGCCGGTACCTCAGCACCGGTTAATTACCCGACGGGTTCAAGTTCCAACCCCGGGGATAATCTTACCAACCCAGTAATTCCCGATTTGGACTGTTGACACCATTTTTTTGATGAAAAACGGGGTCGACTTGGGTTTTGAAAAATGAAAACGAAAACGGGAGTTGCCACTGATCCTTTTTGATGAGGTATGATCGGATCACCTCAAAAAGTAGTTGTTTTTAATAAACGATTTAATTTTATTAAAACAATGATTTTGGTCCACGAAATTCAGAAAAACGGGTTTGGGAGTCGGTTACGCACGAGGAAGGATTAGCACCCTCGATACGCCCAAAATTGGTACCTAGTTGATTACTTAATGTCTTAATGTCGAAAAACTGAAAACTTTAGAAATATGTAAAATACGATCCTAAAAAAAACTCGGATAACATGGATTGAAATTCAAGAGGATATTTGGCTATTCGGTCAATCGAGAAATCGAAACTCAGCACATTAGGGCACGTTTCTCGGATTTCCAAATGCAAAACATTGCCTTATTTTGAAATTTTTTTTAAAAGGATATTTAGCCATTTGGTTGAATGAGAAAAATTGACACCCAGCACCTTAGGGCATGTTTTCTCGAATTTCCCAAACGCAAAACATTACCTTATTTTAAAATTTTTAAAAGGATATTAAGCCATTTGGTTGAACGAGAAAAATCGACACCCAGCACCTTAGGGCATGTTTTCTCGAATTTTCCAAACGCAAAACATTGCCTTATTTTAAAAAAATTTCCTCTTTTTCGAAGTATGGTGTTAACATACATAATGGAACAATAAATATGATGATGTGAACAAAGATAATATGAACAAAAAAGAATAACAATAAAAAAAATCATGTATATATCATAACAAATAAATAAATAAATAAATAAAAATAAACTAAAACATAAAAATGGACATATGAATAAATACATAAATGAACATAAAAGATAATAAAGGAAAATAGATGAAAATTATAAAATATGAACATGTGTATGTACATACATACTTATGTAGCAAGCATCAAATATAAGAAGTATATATTGGTACATATATGAGTCATAAAGTAAAGAGTATATACAAGATATGTATTTTAAAAATACAAAGAGTAAGTAAATATATATATATAAACGTGAATGTAAGCAGGTATGTATAACTATTATAAAATATGAAAATATATGTGTGAGTATAAGAAAAATATGTATGCGAATTATAAAAAATAAAGTAAGATGAAAAATATATACATATAAAAATATACATATTTTAATACGTAAAATATATATGAGTATGTATTTACGCATTCGTGAGAAAAATATGGATATACGTATATATAGATATGTGTATAAAAATGAGAATTTATATATTAAATAAGTTAGAAAAAAATATATGTACGTGTATATATATATAAACAATTATAATGATAATAATATAATAAAACACATATATCTAAAATTTCATAAGTAAATATAAATAAAAACATAACAATAAAACTACTAATAATACTTATAATAATAGTAAATATAATAATAATAATAAAAGATGATAATATATTAAAATAATGAAGAAAATAATAAAAATGCTGAAAAAGGGCTAAATCGAAATAAAAGCAAAAAATACGGGGCGAAATCGAAATAAAAAAGACAAAAGGGACTAAATTATGACGCGCGCCGAAAGAGGGGGGACCAAAACTACAAATAAACCAAAGCCCCCAAAATGCAGCGCTGCAGTGGATCGTATTGTAACAAAGATAAAATTACGGGGCTAAATTAAAAAATAAAAGAAAATAGTTAAAAGAGGCCGAATTGAAGTGCGCTGCAGGGTCGAGGGACTGCGTGCGCAATTATACCCTTTAAAGAAAACACGCGGATCCTCCCCCAGGATCGGGTCACCGCGCGGGTCAGGGGTGCCTTAAACGGCGTCGTTTTGTTTAGGGTATTTAAATCCAATTTCCTTCAAAAAAAAACATTTCAACCGACCCTTAAAAAAATTTCAAAAACCCCATACTTTCCTCTCAAAAGTCTGACTTTTGGGGTTCTAAACCCCCCGTTGCGCCGACCGTCGGCCCACCGCACTATCACCGCGCCAGCGTTACGTCGGCCACCATTCAAAAAGGGTAAAAAAATTATTTTTTTTGTATTTTCCGTAAATATAAACTATTTTTTTTATATATGTATGTATATATGTATAAAAATAAGATAAACAAGTATGAAAAGAGAAGAGATGTGAAAATGAAAAAATCACCTTTGATTTTTGTTTTTATTTCTGTGCAAATGTTACAAAAAGAAAAAAAAGCCCCCCCTTTTCGTGACAAAAAATGGCTTTTTATATAGCCTTCTACACATATTTCCTTTTTGCTCTATTCTTGCTGCTTGCGTGTGGTTCTTTGTTTTGCAGGTGGAGCAGGTGGTGGCATGCGTGCGGCGCGGTGGCAGGGAGTTGGTGGCTGAAGACCCTAGGTGTGACGCACCTAGGGTTGCTGCTACTTGCTCTTTTTTCTTTTCTGAACATGGGCTAGGGTTAGGTAGATTGGGTTTGGGCTTGTTGGGCTATTTTGATTTGGGTTAAACTATTAATTGATTTGGGTTGTGGTGTTTGGGTTTGTTTTGGGCTGTTTGGGTTGAATTTGTTTTGGGTTTGCTTGTTGGGCCGGGTAAAATTGGGTCTGTACATGGACGACATGACTGAAATGGATAGGGCAAAGATTGAATTGCCAAAACAACTAGAAGATCGGTGCAAGTGGTTAGAAGAGAAATTCAAAGCTATGGAGAATGCCGATTACCTTTGCGGGGTTGATGCTAAGGAGTTGAGCTTAGTCCCTGATCTAGTGCTCCCACCAAAATTCAAAACTCTAGAATTTGAAAAATATAATGGGACTAGTTGTCCTAAAGCCTATATCACAATGTTTAGTAGAAGAATGACGGGATACGTCAATAATGACCAACTGTTAATCCACTGCTTCTAGGATAGTTTGATCGAGTCGACCGCCAAGTGGTACAACCAGCTAAGCCGTGCCAAAATTAGTTCATGGAAAGATTTGGTACAGACTTTCATGAAACAATACAACCATGTGACTGACATGACACCCGACAGAATTACGCTGTAAAACATGGAAAAGAAGCAAAGTGAAATCTTCAGGTAGTACGCTTAGAGATGGAAGGAGGTGACAATGTAAGTTCAGCCACCTCTTTTGGAGAAAGAAACGACAATGCTTTTCATAAATACTCTTAAAGCCCCGTTCATTAACCATATATTGGGAAGTGTTACCAAAAGCTTCTCAGATATAGTAATGTCTGGAGAAATGATTGAAAATGTAGTAAGTAATGGGAAAATAGAAGCAGGGGAAAACGGCAAAAGATCAGTCCCGAGAAAGAAGAAAAATGAAGTGAACACCGCGAGCGTGTATAATAAAAGCTATTCAAAATCGGTTACTGTGGGCCAACCAAGGACCGTGACCACCAGCCACCAAGGCCCTTCGTGGCAAGAATCCAACTAAAGACCAAACATGGAATAACTCTAGATCACACCCATCCCGATGACATATAGGGAGTTATATCAGAACTTGTTCGATGCGCATGTGGTATCCCCGTTTTATTTAAAACCCATGCAACCTCCGTTCACAAAATGGTACGATGTGAATGCTCAATGTAAGTACCACTCAGGAATAACGGGACACTCAATTGAAAACTACACCGCATTTAAAAAGCTGATTGAAAGGTTCATCAAGATAGGGATCGTAAGGTTTGATGATCCATCATGACCTAATGTGGCAGGAAATATGTTACCCAGTCATTCAAATCAAGGGGTAAACGCAATAATTGAGAATAGAGAAAAGATGACCAAAACTGATGTGGTGGAAGTAAAAACCCTACTAAAATGGGTTTCGCAAAAGATGATAAACGTAAGATTAATCGTTTAAGATTCAGAGGAGTTACCTAAAGAAGCGAGGAGTTACTATGAGTTCAACGCTGAAGAAGGTCATGAAATTCAGGAGAGCGCTGAATTCAAAACTTTGTTAAAAAATCTAATAGATAACAAAGAGTTGGAATTTTTGAAGAGGTCAAAGGCCTGGAAGGAATGTTGGGAAATTTGAGCATCAACGCCCTATCTGAAAGAAGAATTGGGGAAGAAAACCTATCAGACGTTCGTCCTTATATCCCCGGAAGTGTTTTGAACAATTGGACTGCGGAAGAGATCCCTATAATTTTTAGAACTAATTCAGAGTAATGATTCAAAACGCACTTATTGCTCTAAGCCTGGGAGCATAAAAATCCTTTTGTGCAATAGGCATAGGTCCAATATCTTTATTTCAATAAAATGCATCTTTGTGTCTCATTTTGGTAAATATTATTTTATTTCTTCCATTTCATCATACTCATACCATACAAATAATTATTCTTAGAATCATTTGTTCTCTAGGTCTTGCTTCGTTCCTATAATAGGTATCTAGATATCAATGATATAAGCGACACTGCCACTGACTCAGGGTCTCCTTTTGAGCAAGATATGTATCCGGAGGAACCTTAGGACTTTGAAGATGATCAAAATTGTAACATATCTCCTGATTTGTTAAGGATGGTAGAACAAGATGATAAAAAAATCCTACATTACAAAGAGTTAGTAGAAATTGTGAGCTTAGGAGAAGAAAAAGAGGTGGAGATCGAAGCTTGCATCAGCGTAGAGACAAAGTGAGACCTCATTGAGTTACTCCAAGAATTCAAAGATGTCTTTGCATGGTCATATCAAGATATGCCTAGGCTAAGTATTGATATCGTGGTACACCGGCTCCCCATAAAGGAAAAGTGTAAGCTAGCTCAACAGAAGCTCTGAAGGATAAGGCCCAACGTCTTGATGAAAATAAAAGAAGAGGTCAAGAAGCAATTCGGCACTGGTTTCTTACAAGTGGTTAAATACATAGAATGGGTAGTCAATATTGTCCTCGTCCCTAAAAAAGATGGGAAAGTATAAATGTGTGTAGACTACAAGGATTTACACAAAGCCATCCTAAAAGATAATTTCTCACTGCCTCATATCGACACCTTAGTGGACAATACGGTAGGTTATTCACTTTTCTCCTTTATGGATGGCTTCTCCGGATACAACTAGACAAATATGCATCCTGAAGATATAGAAAAGACCACATTCGTAACCATGTAGGGAATATTTTGCTATAAAGTTATGCCATTTGGACTAAAAAATACGGGAGCAACATATCAAAGAGCCATGGTAACTTTGTTTCATGATGTAATGCACAAAGAAATTGAGGTTTATGTCGATGATATGATTGCAAAGTCCCGACCAGAAAAGGAGCATGTACAAGTCTTGAGAAAATTATTCTTAAGATTGAGAAAATTGCATCTGAAGCTCAATTCAGCAAAATGTACCTTCGGGGCTAGGTCAAAAAATTGCTAGGATTTGTAGTCAATGAAAAGGGGATCGAGATCGACCGAGATAAAGTTAAGGCTATACTAGAGTTGCGTTCTCCGTACACTCAAAAAGAAGTTCGAGGTTTTTTAGGAAGACTAAATTACATCACTCGATTTATTTCACAACTAACTAAGAAATGCAACCCCATATTCCGTCTCCTTAAGAAGCACAATCCAGGTGTATGGGATGAAGAGTGCCAGAAAACTTTTGACAAGGTAAAACATTACCTGTCTAATGCCCCAGTGCTGATGCCACCTAGTCTAGATAAGCCGCTGATACTGGACTTAGTAGTATTTGGAAATTCGCTAGGATACGTGCTCGACCAACATGATGAGTCAGGAAAGAAAGAAAGAGCGATATACTACCTTAGCAAGAAGTTCATTGAATAAGAAACAAGATACTCACCGATCGAAAAGTTGTGTTGTGCTTTAATCTGGACAACTCGAAGGCTGAGACAATACATGTTGTACCATACAACTTGGCTAATCTAAAAAGTAGACCCTCTAAAGTACATGATGGAGTCAACTACTCTGAATGGAAGAATGGTCCGATAGCAAATTTTGCTTTCTGAATTTGATATAATTTATGTGAACTAGAAGGCAATAAAATGGAGTACAATAGCAGATTTTCTAGCCAGTAGAGCTCTAGAAAAGTACGAGCCTTTGAACTTTGATTTCCCAAACGAAGATATGATATATGTTGCGACCATTGAAGAAGATGCTTAGGAAGGATATCCTTGGAAAATAAATTTTGACAAAGTGTCAAATGCTATAGGTAGTAGAATTGAGGTAGTCTTGGTATCCCCAAACAAATATCATTATCCCTTTACTAGTAAATTAGATTTTGATTGTACAAATAATATGGCTGAATACGAAGTATGTATCATGGGTATCCGCACAGCCATAGAACGTAAGATCAAAGTACTAGAGGTATATGGAGATCCTGTACTAGTGATATATCAACTCAAATGTGAAAGGGAGACGAGAGACCCCAAATTGATCAATTATTGAAGGCTAGTTCTTGAGCTAATTGATGAGTTTGATGCAATCACCTTCTGCTACCTCCCGCAAGATAAAAATCAAATGGTTGATGCCCTAGCTAAATTAGCTTCCATGGTCAAAGTGAACAAACAAGAAGATGTAAATCCTATCCAGATGAGTATTTATGAGACTCTGGCTTATTGTTACAACATCGAAGACGAAGAAAATGATGATCACCCTTGGTACCATAATATACTGCGACATGTGAAGAATCGTGAATACCCTAACCAAGCTACTAAGAATGATAAAAGGATGTTGAGAAGACTGACCAGTGACTATGTCTTAGATGGGGAGATCCTATACAAAAGACAAAAGGATCAAGTGCTACTAAGATATGTGGACACTGTTGAGGCTAAGAAAATTTTGGAAGAAGTCCATGAGGACGTTCGCGGAACGCATGCTAATCGTTTTACAACGGCCAGACAAATCATGAGATTTGGGTATTATTGGTCCACCACGGAAGGGGATTGTATCAATTATGCCAAGAGATGCCATAAGTGCCAAATTTGTGGAGACAAAATTCATGTACCTCCTTCACCTCTTCATGTTATGACTTATCCATGACCTTTCTCTATGTGGGGCATGAATGTCATTGGGCCGATCTCACCAAAAACTTCTAATAGACATCAATTCATCTTCGTAGTCATTGATTACTTCACCAAGAGGGTAGAGGTCATTTCTTACGCCAATGTCACAAAGTGAGTAGTCAGCAAATTCTTGAAGAAAGAGATCATATGTCGATATAGGATGCCAGAAAGGATTATATCTGACAATGCATTGAACTTGAACAACAACACTATACTGGAGGTCTATAGTTAATTCAAGATCAAACACCGCAACTCGTCACCATATCGTTCGAAAATGAATAGTGCGATGGAGGCGACCAATAAGAACATTAAGAAGATCATGGGGAAAATGACTGGGACTTATAAAGATTGGTATGAAAAATTACCATTTGCCCTCTACGCTTATCAAACGTCTGTCAGGACCTCTGTAACCCCCCAAACCCGGTCTAAACGTTATGACCGAATCTGACGATGTCACATTGTAACACCCTTTTCCCGCATTTGACGCCGGAATAGGGTACGAGGTATTACTAGAAGACATACATTTGCATACGTATTAAACCGAGTTAAAAAATTTCATCCGAATTAAAACTTTTAAATTATTAACGTGCTTTTATAATTTTTTACAACATATCCTCGAAATATTATATTCATAACAAATAGGGCCTACGAGACCCAATATTTACTCATGTAATTCAAAGCTTCATTTTCATTTCATTCAATTCACAATTTCTCATGTTCACAATTCAAATCAATTTCTCTATCCAATATATATATTTCAATCATCTAAGAATATAATTCAAGTTACACGAACTTACCATGCTAAATTACAGAAATACCAAAATTTAGGGACATTTTGGTAATTTTCTATTTTCCTCGAATTTTCACCCAATCTTAATATAAATTAATATTTCATTCAATTTATTAATTTAAATAATAATAAAATTCATATCATGCAATTTGGTCACTTTTTGACATCTTTACCAATTTACCCTTAAAATATTACTTTTATTCAATTTAGTCCTTGAACCTAAAACATGCAAATTGACCATTTTTAATGAGAACTCATGCTAGTTGAAATCATTTATTTTCCTCCCCCTCCTCTCCATTCCACATCCTTAATGTATAATATGCTTATATGTTAATTCAAAGTTGTCCACTTGAGTCATAGTCACTAAATTATTTATATCTTGAGCTACGGAACTCAAAATTAAGATCTGCTAAATTCTTATGAAACTAGACTCACATATATTCTTACCATAATATTTTCAGAATTTTTGGTTTAGCCAATAAGTACCGTTTATTCTTTAAAGATTCCCTTGTTTCACTGTTTGACAGTTCCGACCCCTCTTCACTAAAAATTAATTATATCTTTGTACAAAATTTTGATGATGTTTTTGTCTATTTTTATTGAAAATATACTCATTCTAGATTTTAAACATATAAATTTAAGCCTCTAATTATTTTTATTCAATTTTTGATGATTTTCCAAAATCAGAACAGGGGAACCCGAATTCATTCTGATCTTGTCTTACAAAATTTATCATATCTCATGATTTACAATTCCATTACTTACACAATTTCTTTTATGAGAAACTAGACTTAATAAGATTTAATTCCATTTTTATTCATACTCTAATTCTATTTCCACAATTTATGGTGATTTTTAAAATTTAACCTACTGCTGCTGTCCAAAACTGTTTTAGTGCAAAATGTTGATTACTAGGTGTATAACTCCCTTATTCCCTTTCTCTATAATATTTCCTATCACTTTCACTTATTTCTCTTCACCAATATATCAAGAACTTAAGACCTTATATAAGAAAACTCTACTATAACATTATTTCCATGCTTTTTCAATAATATCAAACTTAAAAATATATTGAAATCTTGATTTTCTCTTATTCCCTTATTCTATTGATTTCAATCTTTAACTTGATTTTCTCTCTCCTCTAGCTTCTATTTCTTGACTCTAACTTGATATTCTATCTCCCCATTGTCTCCTTATCAATTTTCTCTCTTGGTGGCTATGAAAATTTCTTTGATTTCTAAGTGAAAATGATGAATTTTTTGTGGGAGGACCAAATTGTAAAGAAAGGAAAAATTCTTTCTTTTCCTCTCTTCTCATGCTGGTTTCATGGAAAATATGATGATTTTTTCATCATCTTTCATCCCTTTTATATTAATCATTTAATAATAAAATAATACTAAAAATCTTAATAAAATATTAACTAAATAACATTTATCTATTTAATTAATTAAAAATATCACAAACATAATCATTACCTTCTATAATTCTCTCTCTATTTGACCATTTTGCCCTTTATAATCTTTTGAAATTCCATCCTTGAGTCATCACTTAATTTGGTCAAATTACAATTTAGTCCCTCAAAATTCTTCACCTTTTCAATTTGGTCCTAATTCATCCATTTTTCCTAGTTTCTAGATTATTCCACTCTTAAAATATTTACACTATTGGTCCTTCAACTTTTTCGTATTTACACTTTTACCCCTCAAATTTTGAGTATTTACTCTGGGCAACAAAACTTTTCTCACTTTTGCAATTTAATCCTTTCTTAAATTAATATGTCATAATATACTTCCCAATGTTGACATAACTCAATATTACCCTTTTTATCACTTTATTTCCTTATTTTACTATATTAAGGATATTACCTTACTTTCTTAAAGCAATAATTTTCGGGGTATTACAACCTCCACCGGGGCAACGCCTTTCTCATTGGTTTATGAAATGGAAGTAGTTTTTCCCATTGAAGTCGAAGTTCCTTTTCTCCAAGTTTTAGCGGAATTGAAGTTAGATGAAGTAGAATGGATCCAATCCCGATATGATCAGTAAAATTTGATTGAGGAGAAGAGGATAAAAGGTATACATAATGGTCAGATGTACCAAAAGTGAATGATGCGAGCTTATAAAAAAAAAGGTTCATCCTAGAGAATTCCATGAGAGGGACCTAGTATTGAAAAAAATCTTGCTCATACAAAAGGATTTCAGAGGGAAATGGATGCCGAATTGGGAAGGACCTTATGTGGTAAAAAAAACATTTTCTAGAGGAGCGCTGATTTTGATTGAGATGGATGGTAAAAACTTGTCTAATCCTATGAATTCGGACTCAGTCAAGAAATACTTCACCTAAAAAAAAGAGAGGCCAAGGCGAAAACTCGTAAAGGACGCCTTGAGACCAAAGGGGTTTTGAATTGAAAGCCCAAGAAAGGGCAGCTCAAATTTGGATTGAACATGTGACGGCCGGGTCTTCTCAGAGGGAAGAATGTTACATCTTGGGTATCAACGAAGTACTCTAGATCTCCTAAACACATATCAGGCTCAAAAGGGTCCTTAAGAAATTAGTGCGGAGAAGCTCATGCTACAATATCTGGGGCACCTAGTTTCATCTTATTCATTTTGTATTTTAGCAACGTTTGCTATTTTGATTAATCTATTCAATTCAAGCTTTCCTCCCAATAAATTTCAAACTTGTCCATTGTTACAATCTTTTTCAAGTATTTTTCATTGAAATAACGATTAATAAACTAATAATATTCAAGTAAAAGGATTTCTTGCATATTGTTCTGAAAGTTTTCTAAATAGTACAAGGACCTAAAATAGAACCACTAGTCAGAACTAACCAAATCTAAGAGTTGGAAAGGTTTGGGAATGAATAGTTTAAATTATGATTATTTCCTTGGGTTTTTTGAACAAGAAGACAGGGTAATGCGTCAGTGATAAAACCTTGATGAACAACGAGCAATGTCAACCTAAGCATTAAAAGGGTATCATTCTTGAAAAAAATGACATTCTGCATTCATGCAAACATCATTTATACACATCTAGTTAGGAGCATTTGATTCATTTTGATCATGACATTCTAATCGCTTGGCATAAATATCGGTCCATGAAATGGATTCTAGAGGTCGCGTTCCCTAGAGAATGGTGTAACAATTCAGTGAAGCAACAAATCCTATACCCCTGAAGTCGCAGTGGGACGGATTGAAGTCATCGTGGTGAATCTTATCTCCCTGAAGTTGCAGTGGAGCAGATTAAAGCTACAAATCTTATCTCCCTAAAGTTGTAGTGGAGCAGATTAAAACAACAAATCTTATCTCCCTGAAGTTGCAGTGCAGTAGATTGAAGATAACAAATCTTATTTTCATGAAGTTGCAGTGGAACAGATTAAAGCTACAAGTTACAAACCTTATCTCCCTGAAGTTGTAGTGGAGTAGATTGAAAATAGAAAATCTTATTTCCCTGAAGTTGCAGTGAAGCAGATTGAAGATAGCAAATCTTATCTCCCTGAAGTTGTAATGGAGCAGATTGAAGATAGTGAATTTTATCTCCTTAAAGTTACAGTGGAACAGATTAAAGCTATAAGTTACAAATCTTATCTCCCTGAAGTTCTAGTAGAGCAGATTGAAGACAGTGAATCTTATCTCCCTCAAGTTGCAGTGGAGCAGATTGAAGTTACAAATCTCATCTCCCTGAAGTTGCAATGGAGTAGATTGAAGATAACGAATCTTATCACCCTGAAGTTGCAGTGGAGCAGATTGAAGACATCGAATCTTATTTCCCTAAAGTTGCAGTGGAACAGATTAAAGCTACAAGTTACTAATCTTATCCCCCTAAAGTTGCAGTGCAGTAGATTGAAGCAACAAATCCTATACCTTTAAAGTTGCAGTGGGTTAGAACGGGGCTTCTTGAAAAAGAGAAGCACCAAAGGAGTCGAGATTCAGCGAGACCAGACAAAATTGGCCCTTTTAAAGTCTTTGCTCCATTCCCATTACACATCAACGAGCAAAGAGGGGCAGTTGTAACAGGTCAATTTTATTCGGCTCGAATAAAATAATGCAAACCAAAAATAAAAAAATAAAGTCCAAAATAAAAACAATCCATTTACAACAAATATGACCCAATATACTACAAGCCCAGTGGCCCAAAACACTGAAAAATTTTCAGAAAGCTAGAAACCCTAAGGTTTCTAGCGCCGCTGCCCTTTTGCCACGTCAGCGCTCCTCGTCTCGAGGCCTGACACCCTTTCTGCCGTCATTTTACCAGAGTAGCAAAAGGTCTGCCCTTCTTTCCTCCGTTGACCTCGCCAATGCCTACAAAAAAAGATAAAGAAAGAAGATAGAAAAAGCAAAAGAATAGTTTCAGAAACAACAATGAAACAGGGAGAAATAAAGACAAATAATATGTATAAACGACTATAAAAAGTCGGATCCACAATGTAATTTTTTACTGAGAAGAGAAATAAAAAACAGAATTAAAAAAATTTCAAAAGGTGATTTTTTTCTTTTATTTTTTACGAATTTATTTTACAAAAAAAAAAGAAAACAAAAAATAAAAATAAAAAAGGATGAAAACCTACTTGGTTCTTCATGTTCTACCACCGTGAGTGACCGAGGACCGTCATCTCTGAAGAAAGATGGCATTTTTCGGATGAAAGGGTTTTCGAAACCTAGACAACCAAAAGGTTCTTTAGGGATTTCTGCTATTTTGGCATTTTAAAAAAAAACCTCAAATCTGGATTTGGGAGGGTTGAAAGGATAAAATGAGTTTTTATTGTGATTTTCGACCACCCGAAATGGCGAAGCCCCTCGCCGAACCTGATGGTCGGACATGGGGAGACTGGAGAGAAAAATGAGGGGGTTTTCAATTTTTTTTAATTGAAGGAAGAAATGATTTTTTGAATTTTTTTTGGTTTAAATAGGCGGTCTAAATGGCGCCGTTTTGGGCCGATTTTCAGACGTCAAAACGACGTCGTTTTGAGACGACCTGTGGCTCGACCCAATCCATCCCCTAGGAACTGCGTGTTTTCACCTGGAGGGGATATTTATGCTTTCGGTCCTTTCGCTTTTATGGCCAGTTTCAATTTATTCCTGTTTCTTTTTTCTTTTTTTAAATTTTACCCTGTGATTTTGATTTTGTGTCGTTTCAGTCTATCATAAAACGACGCGTTTGAGGGACTAGGAATAATTTTCCATCCAGTCCCCGTCCCTTTTCGCGCATTTTATTTTGGCCCTTCATTCTGCCTTTTCTTTTTTTCTTTTACAATTTATCCCTTAACTTTGTCTAAATTGTGACTTGACCCTTATTTATTTAATTTCAACCCTTTATAGATTATATATATTATTTTATTATTTATTTATCTATTTAGTATCTTTTACCCTTTTTTATATATTTAAAGATTATAATGTTTATATTTTCTATATTTACGCACTTGTTGTTCGTATTATTTTTATTCTTAATATCATTTTATTACTATTATTTATTTATTTATCCATTTATTTATTATTTGCTTTTTTTATATTTAAATAAGATTGTTATATTTTTCTATTTGTACATTTTTACTCATTTAGTATTATTATTGTTATTATATTATGTTTTATCTTATTTTAATACATTTTTATTTCTTTTATTTTTATTACCTTATTTATTTTATTACTAATGCCATCAATTAATATTCTTATTATTGTTATAATTATATTGATTTTATTATAGCATTCCTTTATTTATTATTTCTCATTCTAGTGTTCTACCCATGTAGTTTTACTTTATTATCATTATATCATATGCTATATTTAAACATATTTTTCTGTTTTCATACTATGCTCGAATAAATTAAATATATATCATCTTATGTATTACATTCGTTTTTTCGCGCGATGCATAAAAAAAGAAATTTTTTAAACCGAAGCAAATGATCATTATTTTGGAATTAGAAAAGTCGTGTTCCTAACTTACAGAATATGACCTCCTTCTAAAACCTAGATAGTCGAATATTTACTTTTTTTTAAAAAAAGAGAGATTTAAGTAATGATCAATCAGCGTATATTCTCGTTTTCGAGGATTTAAGACATTGTGTCCTAACTTACGGGACATGATCCTTCCTTCTCGATTAACTTGAAATAAGCCCTTTTCATGAAAATTAATTTAGTAATGCCTTAATACAAAAAGGGATCATATTTTAAATTCTTTTCAAATTTTTAATTCTCGACAGTAAGACATCAAGTAATCAACTAGGTACCAATTTTGGGCATCACGAGGGTGCTAATCCTTCCTCGTGCGTAACCGACTCCCGGACTCATTTTCTGGATTTTTGTAGACTGAAAATCGTTTTTAATAAATCAAACCTTTTATTAAAACGACCAAATTACGAGGTGATCCGATCACACCTCCTAAAAGTGATTGGTGGCGACTCCCATTTTCACCAAAAGTCGATTTGAAAAAAAAAGATTCGACACATATATTATAGCATAGAAGCATATAAATTACTTTGTTAACCAAATACGTGAAAATTATAATTCTTTATAATTACAAGAAAGTGTAATTACTATACTAATAACCCTTAATCTTAATTTTAATTTTAACCTCAACGTAAACAACGGTGTAATACTAATATATGAGTGAGAAAGAATACAAAATTATAATAGTTTTCATATTTACCAAACATTTTCTACTATTTATATAAAGTAAAAAATGCTAAATAATTATAAATTAAAAATTTTAAAAATATTGTCAATTAATAGAAAATGATAAATATGGAATCATTTTATTTATCCATTTTATGAATTTATTGAAATTAATACAAAATAGATGAGATTATTAATAAGAGCAAATCTTTTCACAATCAGCCTGTACATTAAAACATCTGAAATCAAGTTTTGCAATACAACAATAATAATTATGTAACCCATTGCAAAGCAATCTCCGGCATGGTGACAATGTTATCGCATCGCTCTGAATTTTCTTCCCATTTTCTTCAAACCAATCCATATCATTTTCGGTACCTGCAAGTTTTCTTGTTTTACCTACAAAATTAAACATCCAATATATAATTATTTTTCTAATGAAATAATATATATATGATACGAATATATATATTTTTATTTTTATTGAGGAGTGAGAAATGTGATTTTTCTATTAATTTGAACCTGAAACCTCATATAAATTATGCCAAGCATGTTATATACTTACATTCGTAAAGATTCAAGTTTTCAGCAAAGATAATATATAAGAGAGTTAGACAAATAGAAAAGAACTTGAAATTTGCCATTATATCAATAGACAAAACGATGGTATGATTCAAATTGAGAATTTGGGTTTTCATATATATATATATAGATACATCTTAAGCTTATTATTTTTGCAATGACCTGATAGTTACGGGAATCAAAAAGTATATTTTTGGGTCTCCGTTTTCGTAAAATGGATTCGTAAATATTTATTAAAAATATTTATGAAGCTAGTTGTGTAGTTAATTAGGTTTTGGTTAGGTGAATTTGTATGAATTAAGGGTAATTAGGTATAAGGATTAAATTGCATAAAGAGTGAAACTTGAATTATAGATTAAAGAAAAGTAAAAGTACTAAAGAAGCAATTAATTCTTATTTCAACAAGTGTATGGCAAAAGTATTACATGTGTAAAAATAATATACATATGTATATATTAATAAAATATGTATTACTTAATATTTAAGTATATATATAATATAATAATAAAGTAAATATAATCAAATAAATAAGTAAATGAAATAAAGAAAGAAAGAAAGAAAAAAAGAATTGAAAGAACAAAGCAAAAACGAAACAGAGAAGGAAAGAAAGAAAAAGGAAAGAAAAGGAGAAAGAAGGAGAATTAGGATTTCAAGGGTTCAAAACTCAATTGCTAACGTTGTACCGGAAATATCGACTAAGAAGGGAAAAGATAAAGTCAACGAGAAGTAGCTCGGAAATTCTGGTTTGTATTTCTATAATCCAAATTTAATTATTAATTGTTGTATTTTGATTTAATGTTTATGGTAAGTGATTGAGGTGAGTAATTAGCATTTTGATATTGAATTGAATTTATATGAATTTGTGATTAATGTGAAATTTGAATATTGGATATTTGTTGCATTTGAAAAGTAAATTGAAACCCTATTAATTGTATCGGGTTGAGTTGGATATAGATGGCATGCCATAGGATTGGAAGAGTTCAGAGATTACTTCGACTTCAAGTCGATGAGACACATGGTGTCAATTTATTACTTCGGATTAATTCGATGAGGCACTAGGTGCCAATTTACTTCGGTTTAGCCGATGAGACATTGGGTTTCAAATTATTATTTCAAATTATCCGATGAGGTACTGGGTACCAAACTAGTGTGTTTTGGTTGGATCCGTGTATCCGTTCGAGTCTGAGTCGTGTTAATAGGGGTAATTAAATGAAATGGTACTATGATTGGTATTGGAAAACATTGAATGTGAAATGAAAATGAGACACATGGATTGTGTATCATATTGTGAAAAGCTATTTGAGATAGCAAATGATGAGAATTGAATATGTTATGAATGATTTGTTATGAACTGATTAATTGAATAGCTATTGTTATTGTATGATTAAATTTGCATGTTATATTAATTTTACTTTTAAATATTCGGATTATAGAAATACCACTGAGTTTATACTCAGCGTATGGTTTTGTTTTCCGTGCGCAGGTTAGGAACTTGATTTTGATTGCTGATTCAGCATCCATCAACGATCCCGATCTCAAACGCGATGATCTATATTTCTTTTGTGTCAGCATGTACCTAGGGTGTCTAAATGTTAATTATTTTGTGGTTTAGTTGTAAATAAGATTATAATTTTAATGTTGGTTGATATATATATATATAAGCATATGTTTGTGTTTGAAGCTTTAATATGGTATGTCAAATTGATGTTTAAGTGTTCATGATGTAGGTAAAATTTGATTGAAATTGGCATGATTATAAATTTGATTTGAATGATGTTTAAATTATTATGTTTTGATAATATAAATGTGGAATCTATGAGGGAATTTTGGTTAGGCATTTAAGTTGATTGTTTTGATATGTTTCTAAGGTAATGCTCAGGTAATTTCACACGGGCAGAGACACGGTGTGTGTCTCAGTCGTGTGTAACACACGGCCTAGCACACGGGCGTGCGACTTGGCCGTGTGAGCCCTACACCTTAATATAGCAAGTCAGTATGCTTACACGGCCTAGCACACAGGCGTGTGACTTGGCCGTGTGACCCAAGTCAGTATGCACCTAAGTTTGAACACGAGCTGGGACGCGGCCGTGTGCCCCTATTTCGAATGCCCACATGGTCTGGCCACACGGGCGTGTGTCCCCTATTTCTTTGAAATTTTTTTGATGTTTTCGAAAAATTCTCTAAGTACCCGGTTTAGTCCCGGTTTATTTCTAAAACATATTTTAGGCCTCGAGGGCTCATATAAGGGACCATATGATTTGTTTACAATATATTTGTTAAACGATACGTAATGTTCGTATTTGATCTGAAATGTCCGGTAATACTTCATAACCCTGTTTCGGCGACGGATAAAGGTTAGGGGTGTTACAATTTTTTATTCTAAAGCCGAAATTTTCATCAATATGGAAACAAATACTTTTAAGATTTCGTGTTTCCATTTGCATTAATTATTTCGAACTTGGACTTTTCATTCATATGGAAACATTAACTTATTCTTTCCTTTTTAAAAATCTTATAAAATCTTTTTGAGGATCTTTGTTCTAAATTTTTTCCTATAAAGTGAAGCTTGTAAATACATATAACTCTTTAGTTATTAGTTTAAATATGAAGGTTTGAACAATATTTGAAGGGTTTGAACAAAAATAAAGCTTAAAAATAATTTTAGATAATAATATTAAATCTATTTAAAATATGGGTTGAATTTTACTTCAATAATCAAGGCTCAATTTTTTCCATTTTCATTTTTTATAATATGTTGAAAAATTTATTGTTCTTTTTTCTCTATCGTCTTGCTATCCCAAGGAGTGCTGCTATCGTCGATTCTGTTGGCTTCTCTAATCATGGTGAGAGACGTTTAATTCCTTTCATCTCCTTTTCCCCACTGTACGGGTCACTGTTCTTTTTTTGTTCTTGTTTCCCATCTTTCGCCCAATTCAGTTTGTGGAATAGTTACTTTTTGTTAGGATATTATTTTGTGATATTAAATAATATTATCTCTTAGCAATTTGATTCCTAATGGGATATTATAAGATATTATTATGAGATATTATCTTTTAGCAATTTGATTCCTATGTAACTACTACTGTATAGATATATATATCCTTGAGATCTATCAATAAAAGTCAAGAGATGACCCTATTCTTGTCATGACATTTGACGAAGGTTTTTAACACAATTTTTTTTTCTCTTTCATCATTCTAAATGGCTGGTAGTGAGACTTCTCCTCCACCACCACCACCACCTAAAATTGAACATAAACTCTCCATTTTTCTTGGATCCTGAAGATTGACCGAATGACTTTATTACTATTATTCGATTAAAACTCGACAATTTTAATGATTGGGGTTATGCTATTCGTGTTGCTCTATCTTCTCGGCGCAAATTTGGATTTCTTGACAGTACCATTATAGATCTTGTTTCCTCTCACTCGAAGGATGATTGGGTTACCATCCATTGTATGCTTGTGTCTTGGATTCTCAATACTATTAATTCGAAGGTAAGATCAATGATTTCCAATTATGATAATGTGAAAATTTTGTGGGATGATTTACATGAATATTTTTCTGTTATCAATGGTTCACGTATTTAATAATTAAAAGAAGATATTAGTCATTGTGAGCAAACCAAGACTGTGAGAGTTTCAATTTATTTCAGTAAATTAAAGGTTTTGTGCGATGAATTAGATAATCATGAACCTTTGATTTGTTGCAAGTGTGGACAATGTTTATGTAACTTAGGGAAGGCGCATGGACAACGTCGTGAGCATGACCGACTTCATCAAATTTCTTCTTGGTCTCTATTCTGATTATTATGCCCAGAATAGGTCTACACTGCTTTCCCAATATCCTTTGCCTTCCTTGAATCGAACATTCCAACAAATTACTCAAGAGGAACACATACATAGCATTACATAGGTCAAGGAAGAGAAGCCCAAAATTCTGGGCTTTGCGGTGAACACAGAGGGTCGTAACAAAAGCCGGGCTGATCTTATTGATAAGTCGACCTTGTTGTGCACTCATTGCCATCGCAAGGGGCATGAGGTGGTTACCTGTTTTGACTTACATGGCCGCCCAATTTGGTGGCTCGAGAAGTATGGGAAGTCGGAGATGAAAAGTGATGGCCATAGTGGCAAGACAAGTGTCGCATCTTCCACGTAACGAGTTTCTTGTGGCAAAGGTAGTGTGTGAGCCAACGCTACTGCCGTTGATACCAACCATAGAGCAACACTAGCGCAGAACACAATAGGGGCGACACTTCCTAGTTTTACTGTTGAGCAATGGTAATCTCTTTTGGCGGTGTTCGGTAATAAACAATCAAACTCGGTTGAATGGTAAGTCCAAGAATAATTGGATTATTGATATTGAGTGTTCAAATCATGTTACGAGTGATCTTATGTGTTTGGCGAAATTCGAAAAACCATGATGAACACATAACCAAGATGAACAAAATGAACTAAATCAAGAAAACCAAGTGAGAGGTTGGGGCGTGACGTCTTAGCTAAACAAATAGTGACATCGGAGTGTTGGGGCATTGTTGCAATGCGCATCAAAGTGAAATTCATTTTTGTTGTATTTTTGTGATCAAAATAATCAAGTTGGTACACATGTTGATACTTTTATTCACCCTATTCATAAAACATTAGACTATCAACAGATCTATTATGAATTAGGTAAAGAATGGCTAAAAGAGTGGACTAACTCTTCAAAGGTGTTGACAGGTTTGTTTGGAAGCATAATTGTTCGAGATTAATTTTTTTTGTTAATAGTGCATATGAACATTTATGGCAAACATACTATGGTAATGACACGACTCAAGGTTTTGGATTTAATTAGACTAAATTATGGAGCATAAAGATCCCTTTTAGGGTATGCGTGTTTATTTTGAAGTGCTACAATAATTTCTTACCCTCGAGCATTAAATTGAGGAAACAATCTATTTAGGTAAATGAAAAATATACACATATTACAAAGTGAAGTTTGTGTACACGGCAGTCAGTCCAAAGACGTGCTGTAACATTAAATGGATTGAACGACAAAGTTAGCTGCTAACTAGAGAATCTACTCTACTCTAGCTGCTCATGATTAAAAATTATTTTGTTACCCAAAATTCCTCCAACCACCGAAAAAATAACCCCAATAGAACCGATAGTTTGTTAAAAGAAATTATGTGTAGAAGGTGATTTCTCCAAGGTTGTCACTTGCACCAATAGCACGTGAGATGTTGAAAAACTGAAAGGGATAAGATAACAGTTAGTCCTTAAATTTAGTATTTTTTTCAATTTGATCCCTAAATTTTTTATTGGTTCACATTAGTCCTTAAACTTGACATTTTCTCTAGTTTTGGTCCATGTGATGATGTGGTGCTCTAAGATTGTGCCACATCATCACATAAAAAAATATAATTTTTTTCTAAAATATTTAGGTGATAATGTGACATAATCTCAAAGTGTCACGACCAAAACTGAGAAAAGTTGTCAAGTTTAGAGTCTAATGTGTGTATCATATCATTTTTTGTTTATATACTGTATGCACGAATAATTATATTTATCTAATATAAAAATAAATTGATATATTTATTTATTCAAATGCGTGTGGTTGAATCAAAATTAAAGTTTAATATATATATTTGAACCACAATCAAAATTTTATATGTATAATTATATCAAAATAAATTATGTATCAAATTGCAAACCAGATTAAATTTTATGTCTAATTTTGAGATTTGTCCATAAAATGATGGAACACATTTCTGTAAACTTCGAATTTCCGGTAACAACCCACTTAGCTCCAATTTGGCCCAAAACAAATCATCCGAATCTAATTTTGAAATCTTGAGTATAAATTTTATATCAATTTTATTATAATTATTATTAGTTCTGGATTTCCCTCAGGTGCTTTTTGTGTAACGACTAACCATGGCGTTGAGATCGTCAGGTAGTCGAAAGCTCTCTTTCGAGATTTTAAGCAAGAATAAATATTTAGAAGGAGGAGGCCCATCTTTAATTTACCAATCGAGTTCAGATCCATTCCAATCCCAAAACGGCGGTAATCCCTCCCGCCATAATCGCAAGAAGAAGAAACATAAGAAGAGAAAGGATTCTACGACTGACCTCCCGATTATCGCGGAAGATCTGGTCGACAAACAGCGCGGGAGCAGTGGCGGCAGCGTCTTGGCTGAGTCGAAATCGGAGAACTATGGGAGCAGAGACAATGGAAACGTTAACAGGATCAGTTACGTTGGTGGCGGGAGCGTCGTGGTTCTGGAGGAGAGCGTGTGCCAGAATGTCTGTGGTTTTGGAGAATTGAGGCAGAGGAATGTAAATGGAGTGGTCGCTGGCGGAGGGGATGATATGGAGACCGTGGCAGCAAGGGCGGACGAGAGTGTTGTTGAGGTGAGTAGTTCGAAGGAGCCGTTTCCGCCAGTGGCGCCTCAGTCAATGGCCAATGGGAATGTGGTGAATAGGCTGAAAACATCTGAGTCGCTGGATTGGAAACGGGTCATGGCAGAGGATCCTAACTGTGAGTTTTTTTCGCAATTCCATTCTTTTATGAGTTCCTTTGGTTTCGAAATTGACGAGAATCTATTTTGGTGTATGGAACATAATAGAAACGTAACTAAGAAACAAGTATAAATAAACTGTTCAAAGAAGATTTTTTTTCCTGATAAGCTGCGCAAAGATGGTTTTAATCATTACTTCCTGCCCAATTCAATAAAACAGTTATTATAATTTTATAAATGATGGTGGGTGATGGTAGAGTGTCAATCATATATCAGCATTAGCAGTTATTAAAATGGTCTTGGTTGATGTTGTAGAGACTGAGAAAAGAGATTGCTATGGAGCACAAATTGTAATCTTTTGGAGAAACAAATGTAACTCATTAAAGCGGTTCAATGAGTTAAAGAGCTTTTTAGAGCTCCTGGTCTGATGTCCATCAAACCTCTTCACAAACCATAGTTGAGTCAAACGGAGGAAATCATGCAGCAGACCTGAAGTAGTTTCTGATTGAGGCTCACTTGTATTAATGTATGTTATCAAAATGGTCGCAATCATAATTCTGCAAAACATGAAAGAGAATGCTACTTATGCATGCATTATAGGTAGAGTTTGGCATGCTGTAAAAAAAAGCCTTTGCTTTTCTTTTGTTGTAAGTTGCAACCCCTGTTTTTTGTCTTTGTCTCTTTGATTCAAAGGGAGCCTAAAGGTGCTGGCAGAAGCATGTACCGGTTGTTGAATGGTTGACTATCATATTTTTATATCTCCTTATCTTTTGATTCTCTGAGCGATGCTCCTGATGTTGGATCCAGAAAGTTATGAATGCTGACATACAGTCTAAATTCTTTGTGGAACTTTCCTTAGAAAGATGTCCTCTTTTTTTATTAACTGAGGATTCTGACCTTGAGTTAGGTTTCTTGGGGAAAAATTAGGGAAACTGACAATTATATATTTCTATAAATACATTCTGTGGTTTCTTTCAGTTATATGTTGTGGAAATGTAAGTTTAAGATCTACTCTTGTTTTGGTCCTTGGCTTGTCAGATCTTTATACTGTGGATAAATCGCCATTAAAATATTTTTTGGACGAAATGCATTATGGAAATTCATTGCGGAACACTACAACACTTGGTAGTGAGAAAGAACGAGAAAGAGTATATGACACCATCTTCCGCTTGCCATGGAGATGTGAAGTGGTAATCTTAGCTCTCCTTTTTTGAATTTTAATAGAGATAAAAGAAAATGGAGAAAACAAATAGATGGGTTTTGTTGTTAATTTTCTACCTGTATCTTTATGGATAGTAAGTTTCCTTACACTTCTTATTCAGTCTTTCTTTGATTTAAATTTTACCCCATTTGATTACTTAAATAAGATTGAATTGCGTGAATTGAAAATAAATGTCTACTCTATTTTTTAGAACGCTGAAATAATGGTGTACTACTGGTCGATTGCTTAATCTTCAATTTATGTTCTGGTAGCTTTACTTTTTGAAACATTCTCAAGTGTAGTAACATTATTTCAGCTAATATCTGTTGGATTCTTCATCTGCTTCGATTCATTTCTGTCCTTGTTAACTATCATGCCAACAAGGGTTCTGATTACGTTTTGGAGGCTCCTGACTACAAGGTTAGCTATCATTTTAAGATGTATATGCACATACATACTTTTGCTACATATGATTTGTTGGAAATGCATGCATGGAAATGTACAACTGAAATATATGCAAATAGATGAGCATTATTGGGTTGGTTGATTAATCTTACTACACCTCGTTACTCATTTAAAATGATTTGGATTCCCCATTCCTGTACCAAAATTGTGTCATACAGTTCTGCATTTTCTCTTTTCTGCTCATGCTTGAAAGAGTATAACTATTCCCTTAAATTATGACTCATCCTTTAATTTGAAAGCTTCGCTTTTCTTAAAGACAGTCCTCATAATCATTCTTTTTTTTTTCTTAATTGGGTTATTAGAACTCTGATCCATGCATATATTTAATACTTCCTCTTACTTTTCCTGATTATTCTTTTTATTTTGTTGAGAAAACCACTTTATTCAAATAATAATTATGCTTCAGCAGATATCAGTGTAGATTCTGGCTTGTGATTTCTGGACATTGTGTAGCCCAAAGTGTAGTATTGTGATAGTAGGTGCTAAAATTGGAAACCTGAAAATTTTCAGGGTGTTTTTTTTAATGGTAGGCAGAAATAAATTTAAATGACCCCCGTCCCCCCCCCCCAAAAAAAAAGAAAAAAGAAAAAAGAGAAAGGTGGTGAAATTAGGGTGTTTAATTCTATTTTGGAACATAGCGCAGTTATTGTAACTTGTAATGATTGCAAAATAACCTAACCATGTTTGTGGCAGGCAGTTCAAATGGCCTTCTGCAGCAGAACTGTGTGATTTTGGCTGCTTTCTTGTTCTGGCCTGTGGAGTCATTGTCTTGGGTCGAACAGGTATATCTGCCCTATCACTGCTTGCATGTTTGTAATATAAAATCATTAACATATTGTGTTATTGCTGCTTCTTAAGACTTTGAGGCATAATTAGTGCTCTTCCACAAGTGGACCAAGAGTTGAACCAGTGGTACTGATTTATTAAGCGGTGTTCTTTTCTAATTTTTAGTTTTGGCTTCCCAGATATCAGCCTGATATATCACATGATTCGCGGTCAAGGAACAATCAAACTCTATGTGGTTTACAATGTGTGGGAGGTGAGAATGAACAGCCGAACCTGATTTTTACTTATTTTTAAATTACTTTGAGGGGTTTAGGATATGCATTTAAGGGCACAGACCAGAGGTTACAATAAACCAAGCAATGAACTGTCTGAGATTTCGGTACTTAATGGATTTAGGGGCTGACTTTGATGAATATGTTGGTTAGAAATTTTTTTTGGGGGGGGGGGAGTTCTTTTCTTCCACTTATAGGTTAAAATTTTGCATAAAAGCAGAGAGGGAAAAAAGTGGAAACATATGGGAAAAGCTTTTGGAATTTCTCTCCTAAGATTTTTAATTGAATTTCATCATCAACAGGGTGCAAAAGAACTTCTTCAAGCAGACTTTCTTTGTTAGTAATAGAATTTTCAGATCTCACAGTCTAGTAATGCTAGAATCAAACAAACTCAACAAGTGCTATTAGAGGTGTTTACACTATTGGACTGTGGTGGTGTTTATAATTGGAGTCCACTTTGGTTTTTCTAACTTCAGGAGACACTAACAAGTGCTACTTGTTGAGAATTAAATATTGCTTGTTTCATATATTGAAAAATGAGAAATTTTAGCTCCCAGCCTTTTAATCATTAAGCTCCATAATTGAAATTTGTCTGCACAATTGCTTATTTCTTATATTCTTCCATGCTGTTAATCAAACTATTTAAAGTTGGGAGTTGGAACATTTCTTTTCTGAGGGAGAAGTATAGAAGAATATCTCAAAGGAAAGAGATTAAGGTCATGGATTCAAAGTTTGCTTAGTATGCTGCTTAAATAAATTCTATGCTTTTGGAATTTGTTGTTTATTTTCATCACAGTAAAATAATTACTAGTATGTTATTTTCAAAGAGTCATATGAAGGTTTTCTAAAGTAAGATTAGAAAGTCTTTTAGAGTTTCTTTTTTCTTTTTATTTTCGTTTTTTTTTTGGGAGGGTGGGGGGATTTTTATGATTGTTAGGTGGTATCTAGGGTTTCATTCATTTTGTATTTTATAACTAGCACGTGTTCCTCTAGTATTCATTTTATTCTACCACCATTAGCTATATCTTTTCACAATATCTAGCTGAATTTTCTATACATTATTTCTTGTGTCCACATACAGATATTCGATAAATTATGCCAAAGATTCGGTGGAGATGTGTTAGAAACGCTATTTAATTCTGCAGAAGGACTAGCTAATTGCTCTCAGGAAAACATGGGATTCTGGATTCGCAGATTTGTTTCTGACCAAGCATTGACCATGGCTTTCTCAAATATCCTTATGCTCAAGCACTGTTCTCTATCTCACTTTCTCCCCTCTTCATAAATATTCTTGTTCTATTTGTTTCCTTGACTATTATTACTTCTTCATTCTTTTATTTTATTAGCTCAGGCAATTACTTTATCGACTTGCATCGTCGCTCATAATAATGCACTATTTGCTTTGTTGGTATCCAATAACTTTGCTGAGATAAAGAGCAATGTCTTCAAGCGCTTTAGCAGGGATAACATCCACAGTCTGGCATACTCAGGTGAGTTGCCCTTTGCACATTTCTTTTTATGGTAATTGTGTGTTGTTATTGATGATGTTTTGGATTCTTGTGGAATTTAAAGTATGAATGGAGCTAGTGTAATGTTTGTCAGATGATGATGTTTTTTTGATTCATGGGAAATGTTGTAGATGGTTTCCTATTAAAGTCATTTTGAAAGTTATGAAACCAGAATCCAAGTTATGGCCATGGTCTTTAATGTTCCATATACCTGATAATATCTCATATCTATCATGGTTGTCATATTTGGCTTGCTTTGCTTTAGGCTGTATCTTTTTTTATATTTATTTTTCTATAAAGTACATGTATTCTTTTTTGGCAGCTTAGTTGAAATTTACCGCTTTACACTCTCTTCTTTCCCTTTTTCAATACCTTTCATTCTCTTTCCATCCTTTCCATCCAATTTTATTGTTGACTTCTCTTCCTTTTTTGGTATATTTTTTTTGACTCCTTGTGTTCTACCTTGTTTGTTGCTGCAAACTGCCTTATTCCCTTCCTGTGAGAGATAGTGTTTTTAGAAGGTATTTATGAATACTTCAGGGGAAGGCGATGGACTCCTCACCGATTTTAATCTTTATTCTTGAAACCTATCTTACATGATGGTTAGGATTTTTCTTACTGGCCATTGTGATTGAGTATGCTTGAAAATGCACATATCTTTTGAAAATATTGAGCTGCCAAGCTGATTGAAATATCAGTTAGAAAGCACAAGAAGTAACTGCAGAATGCACACGTCGTATACCTGTATCAGTTAGTATGTAACAACAAACTTGAACTATTAAAATACATGTGCGTGCGCACACACACACACACACACATATATCATTTCGTTTCCATGTTTCCTTTTTGTTGATACCAAAATAACAATGTTTCCTTTTTGTGGTATGGCTAATTGCTGTGGTTTTATCTTTTTTTTCAAATATAAACTATTGAATTATTTTACCTCTCAGACTCGGTAGAGAGATTCCACATTTCAGCATGTCTCTTATTCGTTTTAGCTCAAAATATTTTGGAAGCAGAAGGTCCTTGGTTTGAAAGTTTTCTATTTGTAAGTCACTGTATAAAATCATGGTACTTTATGTTTTAAGATATTTTCTTATCAGAATACTTTAGAGAATTTTCTATAGTTTGCTCATATGTCATGTATGAACTGAATTCTGCAGAACGCGTTTGTGGTTTTTGTTTGTGAAATGTTAATTGATATCATAAAGCATTCATTCCTAGCCAAATTCAATGATATAAAACCCATTGCATACTCCGAGTTTCTCGAAGATTTATGCAAGCAGGTACGCGCTTCTGTAGCTAATGTCTGCTGATCATTTCCCCTGAAACTGTCATTTTGGCAACTAAAACTGCCCTCGTATATAATTTCGTCTGTCATACTTGTCTTCTTCCATTTTTCTTTCTGTAGATTAGCTTCTTTATTTATAAAAGAAGGAAAAAAGTAAAAGAAAAAGATCATTCTTTAGTTGCTTTAACAATCTTGTATTAATAAAATTTTAAAGTTAATCAATGTCAACATTTTCAGACCTTGAATATACAAACTGAAGATTGCAAGAAAAATCTCACTTTTGTACCTCTTGCACCAGCTTGCGTGGTAAGTGCCTGTTATGTTTTGTTCAGTTGTTTATCTTTACATTGTTTTCTCGTATGGCTTTTCTTTTGCAGTTCTTTTTTCTTCTCGTTTTAATGTTAAATGAAAAGGTTTCTCCATGATTACATATTCTTCCCTAAACACACTCTGATGGCATAATAACGTTTGAAAGTAGAGCCCAATTTTTCAAATATTAAGGGAAAACCTGACAGATATTCACCAGCTAACCATATTACGAATTACTTATTGTTTTGTGTTTTTTTGGTGTTTTTAAGGTAATTCGAGTGTTGACTCCGGTGTATGCAGCTCACCTTCCCTGCAGTCCTCTGGCATGGAGATTCTTTCGGATCCTTGTATTGATTTCCATGACCTATATCATGCTCACAAGCTTAAAAGTGATGATCGGTATGGGACTACAAAAACATGCAACCTGGTATGTCAGTAGGTGTCGTAAAAGGAAACATCATCTCGATTGATTTGATTCAAAAATGGTGGCCCGTTACCTGTTGCATGCATATGGTTGTTTTGGGTTCAGCACTTATCAATCAATCATATAATAAATGCAACAAGAAGATGGAGGTTTCAGAATGAGAGTGGTAGCAGGACATAGCATATGATATCGCGATCTGACTACCGACGAGTATACTGATTCTTTTGTAGAGAAGATGTTCAGTTGCTGGGTTCAGGGAGTTAGTCTTTTGATATGATTGAAGGTTTAAGTATTCCAACTCCTCTTTAATCTTATGCTGCTGCTGCATTTCTTGCATTTACATTGCTTCTTCTTCTTCTTCTTTTTTTTTTTTTTGTGTGTAGTGAGGAAGGGGATGGTGAAAATAGAAATAAAAATTATTTGTATAGTTTTAACTAATTTTTGGCTCCTAATGCCTTGTTGGCCCTAATCTTCTAACTAGTGCCACGTTTCCACTTTGTAGTTGACTGTTTAAAGTCCAGTTAATAAAATAAAATTTTAAGTTGAATTATATATGAACTTACAAAAGTTTAAATATTGAAAAAAAGAACTAAATTAAAAATATCTAAACTTGAAAAGTATGTTAAAATGATGATTTAGTTCGCAAAATCTAAAACTAATCTAATTAACTCCAACACTCAAATCGAAAGAAAACATAAATTCTGAAAAAAAAATGTAAGATGAAAATGATACTTAAAAATAGAAATAACCAAACCTAAAACTGCCTAACGTCCCCATTTGCCTCGGACTAAGATTCGAGCCGTCAATTTAGATAAAGGGAATTTTTATAAGTTTTGATTTTAGATATCGAAAATATAAAAAAAAAAAATTGCATTTTGGTTACCAATGATCTATCCAATTTTAGTAGGCTTTTATTTTTATCACTTGTTTTATCTTTTTAACTTTTTATGTTTTCTAGAATTAGTTTTAATTATTCTCAACAAAGGAGAACACCTGGAATTTTACAAAAGATTACCTAAGTTTTTATAGAAGATTTTTAGTTTTTTATACGAAAAGTCATTTTATTTTTTTAAATAAATTTTATTTTTCAATAAAAAAGAGAACTTATGTTTCTACAGGGAAAAATCATTTTGTCTCTTTAATTTCATTTTTTTTAGAATTAATTTTAGTTTTTTCTCATAAAAAAAGAAAAACTATAGTTTTATCTCAGTAGTTGAATAACTCAATTCTTTGTAAATATTCAGATTTTTTAAAAAATATAATAAAATTAGTTCTAAAAAAAGGTATAAGTATCATGAAAACCTACAAAAGTTAGGTGACTAAAATGAGTGTAAAATAACATTGCATAACATCAAATTAACGGCAGATGATTAAAATGAAAACTGTTGTTAACAAAAGTGGCCAAGATGTAATTTTTTTTATTTTCAATGCCCAAAATGAAATTTATGAAAGTTTAATAACTAACTATGTATTTTACCTTTTAGACATTAAGTCGAATGTCATAAGTTATAGTTTAGTCCCTTTTTAGAAGCAAAGTAAATCTTATGAATAATCAACTTAGTTATGAGAGTATTTTTTATTTGTCATTCAACTATAAAAAAATTCAATTTAGCCATTAATATTTTCAAATTTTAATTTTTGATCATTTTGCCATTAAACCTTTAGTGGAAGGCTGACGTGGCCCTTTTGATTTACATAATTACAAATTTAACTCTCAAATATTTATATATTATATCAAATTGGTTATAATTCTAAAAAATCAATAAATTTAGGGGTAAATTTGTAACAGTCTAATTTTTAGTGATGTCAGAAATAGTGGTTCGAGACCACCAAATCCGAAAAATAAGCTCGTAAATTTTTATTATTTAATATTTATGAGCCAAATGTGATTTTTAAAATATTTTTGAATTAGTAATTTGTGTATTATAAGGTTTTATTAGGTTAAGTGATGTAGAAAAGAGGTATCGAGATCTCAGTCCTATAAACCGAGCCGTAAATATTTTTATAAATATTTACGAGTGTCATTAAGGTAGTATTAAAGTTTTGTTAGAAAATTTTAACATTTTGGTAGTTAATTAATTAAAAAGGACTAAATTGAAAAAGGTGCAAAGCTTGCTAATTAAAGAAATAGTAATTAAATAGCCTAAATAGTAAATAAAGGAGGACTAAAAGGGAATTGGACCCACATGGGATGGCTGAGGCGGCATAAGCATAGAAATAAGGGCAAAATTGTAAATTTTGCCAAATTTAAGTGAAATAAAAGGGAAATTGAAATTCTAGACATTTTCATCATCATTTTTCAGTTCTAAAACATTCATTGAAGAGGGTTTAAACTGGTTTTTCAATATTTTCTTCATGTAAGTTTAATTCTTGCTCTTTCCTTGAAATTTTTATGTTTTGGGACTTTTACAATTAGGTCCAACTAACCATTTCATTAGTTTTTGATTTTTTTGAAAGTTTTGGAAGATACCATTGATAAGTTTATATTATTTTAGTTATTAGATGATGAAATTGATATGTTGATGGATATTTAAAGGTATTTTATTAAAGGATTTTGGATGAAATCATGATTGAGGGATTAAATTGAAAAGTTGCTGAATTCATGGAAAATTTTGAAATTTCATGGAATTCATGCGCTGCTATTGATATATATATATGAAAATATCTAGGCTTGGAATAATTATTTAAATTGCATGAATTTCATTTTTCGAGCCTAAGGATGAAATCGTCATTAATTAAAAGTATAGGGGCAAAATGGTAATTTTGCCTAAGATGTGACTTGGATTGAATTGAATGTAAATTGTATTAAATTGATGTTAAATTTACTCGTATAGATCCTAATAGATCAAAAATGAAGTTAGATCGTGGAAAAGAAAAAGTATCGGATTAGTAGTTTACAAGTCACGAACAATTGTTAAGGTAAGTTCGTGTACCTTAATTGTGTAATATTTATAAGCTTATATTGAGTGTTGAATATGTAAATTGTGTAAATGTCATATATGTGTATGTAATTGATCTCATAACTGAAAATCCCTGATAAATAAATAAGTCCTGTTTGGATTATTAGATTCGATTGATACAGGGTTCTATTTCCCGAAATGGCAGTGCCTCTGCATATGTTGCGAACATATTGTAGCTCGAAAGAACGTCCCGTTACAAGCCCTTTCAAGCTTCTCGTTATAGTGTTCTTGCGAGCTTCTCGTTAAATGCTCTTCAGAGCATCTCGATCAGTTGTGACCCTACATGTCTTATGGGCACACCGCAGCTCTTATGAGCGTCCCGTTATATAACTCTTCGTGAGCTTCCCGATTAAAGGCTCTTTGTGAGCTTCCTGTTAGTGCTCGCTTGAACTTCCCGTTATATGGCTATCCGGCGTTACCCGTTAATTGCTCTTTGGAGCTACCCATTATAGACTCTTTGTGAGCTTCCCGTTATAGTGCTTGAAAGAGAGCTTTCTGTTTAAGTGCTCATAAAAGCATTCCCGAATATGAATTGACGAATTTATAGTATTGTACACTTCAGGTGTACTACCCAAGTATCATTCGAGATTTCAAATGATTCAACGGGTAAAATTTTGACATGAGAACATGTGAAATCAAAATGAAACTATTATCTGTATATGCATGAAATACTTGGAAACTCGATACCTGATGAGCTTATCCTTATTCTTGTTATTCACATGAAATACATGACTAACATGTTTGTTGAGGTTATATGTGTTAAGCTAATTGTCAAATTGCTTTGTATGTATTATGCATGTTTATTATATAAGTAAATGAATGGTAAGTTAATTTCCCGTTATACGAACTTACTAAGCATTAACTGCTTACTCTGTCTTATTTCCTCTGCTTTATAGTACTCGGAGGCTCGTAAAGGTTGGAAGCTGGTCGGAGCTACATCACACTATCTCACAAACTTTTTGGTATATATATAAATAGTAAACTAATTTTAGTAATAATGGCATGTATAGGTTAAATGTTACCATTAATGGCAATTTAATGTTGGTTGAAATTAGCCATTGGAATGCCTATTAAATGACATGTTTTGATATGTAAATAGTTTTGATATGCTTGATGAGTATGTTTAAAGAGTTGAATGAGGAAAATCATATAAGTATATTGGATATTAGTTTGTGATAGAGTATTTGGTAAAACATGTTTATAAGTATTAGGCTATCTTGGTAAGTTGGACATTTGATCATAGGTATTAATATGTCATGCATAAGACTTGAATTTGGCTAGGTTTAAATGTCTTGAATTGGCTCTTGAATGTGTTTAAATGTTTATATAGGTGGAATGTAAAATTGGGTGAAGAATAAGGCTTGGAAATGGCCTTATTTTGTCCACATAGGTAGAGACACGGGCATGTGTCTCAGCCGTGTGTGGCACACGGCCTAGCACATAGGCGTGTGTTCTGGCCATGTGTCCCCTGTATCTTAAAATTTAAAACAGAATGCTCAAAATTGATCTCACGGCTTGGCACACAGGCGTGTGGCTTGGCCGTGTCACCCCTGCACTTAAATGTATTGCAAGTCAGAGAGTTACACGGGCTAGGGACACGGTCGTGTGCCCTACTTCAAATATCACACGGCCTAAAACACGGGTGTGTCACTTGGCTGGGTGAGCCACACGGGCATGTGCCCCTTGCACCTTGGAAAATTTTGAAATTTCGCGAAAAATTCTCTGAGTTTTTGATTTAGTCTCGACTTGTTTCTAATGTATGTTTTGGGCCTCGAGGGCTCATATAAGAGACAATATGATAAATTTATGACTAATCTCTGATATGAATGTAAAGTAATATGAAATATTTGAGTCTGATCAGTAAAGCCTGGTAATGCTCTTAAACCCTGTTCCGGCGACGGATACTAGTTAGGGGTGTTACAAAATTACACCCATGGTCACTCTAAATTTTTTTCCTCAATTTAGTCATTCTAATTAAGATAATTGTTCAAAGTAGTCATTGCCATTAAAACTTTCGTCAATTCACCAACGACTTACTAACGTGGGACATTAGCCCATTGAGTGACTGATGAATTTTTTAAAAACTTTTGATTGAATTTTTTAATGGATCCAACATGTCACAGTTGTCTTGGGTTCAGCTTCAGAAAAGGCTTTTCCATCCCTCCAAAAAAAAAAAGCGAGAGAAGAGAAAGAAAAAAAATATTTTGGCCTAATTATAGAGAGGTATCCAAATTTAATCAAAAGTCAAAATATGTCACATGTCAGTCACTCAATATGTAATATCCCCAAGACCTCATTGGTTGAAAATAATATAAGATAGATTTTTAGTGAAATAAGATATAAAGAAAGTAAATGATAAGGGGTGTTAGAGAAAAATGAAACAAGAAGTATGTTGTGAAATATTAATTTGAGTTAGGGATTAAATCGTAAAATATGAAAAGTTTAGTGGTTATAAATATTTAAAATGTGAGAGGTTAAAGTATAAATATAAAAAAGTTGAAGGCCTAATAGTGCAGAATCTTAAGGGTGAAAGGGTCTATACAATAAGGAAAATGGATGAATAAGGACCAAATTGAACAAATAAAGAAATGAGAAGGATTAAATTGAAAATTTTACCAAAAATATGTCATGAAAATGATGGAATTGTAGAAAAAGTACAAGGGTAAAATAGTTATTTCCTAAATAAGATAATTATAAGAAAATATCATGGATATGGACAAATTTGGGCCATTGGATTAAATTAAAAAGTAAAAAAAAATTATGGCCACTGGAATGAAATCATTAAAACTTAGATTGTTTTATTAATTAATAATATTTTATTAAAGATATTTTGATATAAAAATGGAGAAAATTCTCCATTTCTCCATGCTTCAATCGTCCAACACCAATATAAATAGGAGAAGAGTTTTGCTTTTTATGCAATTTAGTCCCTTACCAAGAAATCTCACTATTTCACCCGAAATTCTTGGAAATTTCAATAAACAATGAAGAGAAAAGAGGAAATAGAGTTCCTAGAGAGCATGTTCATCACTTTAGAAGCGAGAAATAGGTAGATGAAACTGAAAAAGATTAAAAGAAAATAGAAGGATAGTGAGGATGATGAGAAAGAAATGGAAGTAAGGAAAAAGGGAAGAAACTCTTGACAAAAAAGGAAAATTTTCATACAAAACCATACTTGTATGCAATAAGTTGAATTAAATATGTTGTGAATAAAATGTATGAAATGTGTATTTTAATCTAAATTCTTGAAATAGAAAGTATGTAATAAAACATGACATGTAGAATTTTGAAATTCTAAGCTTTCAAGTAAGTGATAATATAACGTGTGTTGTGAAAAACATTAAGATTAAGAAATGAGCATCTTGTCCATACATAAATATGAGTGATTAAATTGAATAGAAATCGAATGTATAATGACTATGTATGATTAAATAAAAGTAATGTAAAGAACCTTTTCTGATTTCAGACAAAGATTAGCCTCAGCTCCGACAATTGTTGTCCAGTAATTCTGAATCTTTTGTTTCATTTCATGCTTTCAGAAGTTTATTATTGATATTTAGTTTTTTTAAAAGCTAATATAATGTATTACAAATAATATAAATATATTTCTTGGGTTTCATTTTTTTATGTTTTTTTTTTATAAAATTTTAGAATTTTTATCAAAAAGTTTTAACAATATTCCATTTAAAAATATTTCTACTTATTATTTTTTGAATTTTTTTTAAAATTAAGACTAAATTGATCACCAAGAGTTAAATTTATTAAATTTTTAAAAAATTATGATCAAATTGATAGAATGTGAATAATACAGTTAAAACCATGCAAACGAATGGAATTTGATGATTTGTGAAGCATATTTAATTGTATTGATTGTACATATTTAAAAAAAGGCTTTGGACAAGGAAATAAAAATTGGGTTGCAAAGTAGGTTTGAAGAAAGACGAATGCAAAGTTGTTAGATAAACAAAATCACTTAGAAGTACAAATCCGCATAGTTGCAGAAGAAGAAAAAAAGGAAGAGAATATAAATGAATGTATCGAGCAGTTGCGCAAAGAGTTTGTCCAGAAGCATTGATTGCAATCAAGAAGAATTTTGGGGACTTCCTTTTTAGCTCTTTAAGTAGGTCCTTTGACCCTATTAATGGAGAAGGCCAAAGCATGAGAGGGTTGGAAAAAGGTTGTCCACGCAGAAGAACTGTGTTTAATTATTTGTTTTTTTTAAATAACTCATTTAAATTGACATAAAGAGGAGATTTTATATATAATTATTTGTTTTTTTTAAATAACTCATTTAAATTGACATAAAGAGGAGATTTTATATAGATGTGTATATTAATAATTTTTGTCTTTAAAAATGGATGACATATCTTTATTTCATTAGTTCTTAAAAATTAAAGTTTTTAGGGTCATTATATATAATATATGTAAACTCAACAATAAGAATCGAATCCATACTCAAAACCTTTTTGAAGGTTACACTCAAAATTTTTTTACAATCTCTCAATTTAAGGTTAAGTTATTATTGTTGTTATGTAAAAATGCTTTTAAAAAATTGTATTTGGAAAAATATGGTGAGAAAGTGCTGTAAAAAGTGTGATTTATTAATTTAATGTGTTTAGCATTATTGAAAAAAATTGTTGTTGAAAGTCAAAATGTTCGTATTAAAGTTAAAAAATTCATGTAATAACTAGTGTTAATAGTTCCACAATAACAATTATTATTAAAGTTTCAACTACATTAGTAGTCATTCAACTATGATTTTTTTTTTAGTTATCCAATTATCTTATACTTTTGGGTAATTCTATTTTTACGTTAGTCAGCTGTCAGCTGGTCACAAAAAATAAAATTGAATAGTTAAACAATTATTTTGTAACTTTTCATAATTGGATGATTAAAAAAGAAAAAAAATCATAATTAGATCATATTTATTGTACTTTACCTTTAAAATTAAATAAAATGATATTTATATAATTTAATTTAATTATTTAAGTCATAGATAGTAGTAATATTATAACAATTATTATTTATGCAATTTAAAAAAATTAATATGAGTGATAATATTTTCACATCCCAAACCCCTAAACCCAAAAGTCAATACACTTGAAAAGCTTGGCTCTAAAAGCATTTTTTCAAAAATTAAAGTGATTTCGTATTTTTATATAATTAATATTTTAATAATTAAATTTTTGTTTATTAAATTTTCATTCAAAAAATTATACAAAAATAAATAAGTTGAACAATTTAATCATATAAAAATATTATTTAAAGATGCAAAAACTTTTTAATTTTACATTTTTCATCCAAAAACAAAGTGATTTTAATATTAAGGAAGTTTCCTCAAAACATGTAGTCTAAACAATTTAAATTTAAAATTAATGAAAACATAAATATATTTATAATAGAATTTATCACTTGAAGCTGGTATCAATTATAGATATAGATGAAATGGCTTATGTCTATCAATTGGTAGTCAAAGTCAGAGAATAAGAGGGTGGGTAGGTCACTTCATTTTCTTTAGCACCAATTACTGACAAAATTTTCTCTTTCCATTTCTGTTTCAATAACTTTTACTGCACATTCCTCATTTTACTCTTTCCGCGTTCTCGACTCTCTTCTTCTTTTCCCACCATCTCTTCCTTTCCTTTCTCTATATTTCTTCATAACAGAACACCATTCATCACTCATCATATTTATATTAATCAGTCTCACAGCAAAGAAATGGTGAGTCTATTCTTCCATCACTAACTGTTGCTGTCTCCTTTTATATTGTTTTTTTTTATTTGATGTTAGTTTTTCTCTCATGGCTGGTTCCCAGGAAAATTTAGATTTTTGAGTATTGTATTCATTGCATCACTGATATTCTCAGGAAAAGAACAGGCAGTAAAGCTTCTTGGGTTAATATATATGGTTTTTGCTGAAACTTTTTACTTTTTCATGAATTCAACAACTTTATAGTTGGTGTCGAAATTAATATGTTTCCCAGATTGTGTATTGATTGCATCGTTGCGTATCCTTGGAATTTGAGTAATTATTAAAGCAGCAAAACTTGGAATGAATTGTTATTTGTAGGTGGGCTGCGGGATATACATAAAGAAGGAAAGAGATTGGGTTAGAAGCCTTGTGGAAAGCGAGTTCTTTGGGGTTTGTGTTGAACATCAAAACCTGAGAAAAAATGAGAAAAACGTGTTTTGCATCCATTGTAGTATTGGGTTTTGCAGGCATTGTAAGGCTCACACTCACCATCCCTCCTTTCAGATTTGCAAATATGTCTATCAAGATGTTGTTCGTCTTCAAGAAATCCACAAACTTCTCGACTGTTCGAAAATTCAGGTTTTATTTCTCTTTTTTATTTGTCATAGCTACCTGGGTGATTATGGTCATCTCTATAATTATTTCCCAATTTTAATTTTTTATAATTCCCACAAAAATCTGGGTCTGGTTGAATCATGTGACAGACATACAAAATCAATGGTGAGAAAGCTGTACATTTGAATCCTCGGCCTCAAGGTAAAGATGCCAAGCCATGTACAAAATCAAAAACTGGTGCTGCTTGTGAAATTTGTGGAAGATACCTTCAAGACCCTCCTAATCGTTTTTGTTCCATTGCATGCAAGGTAATTTCACTTTTAATTCTCCGACTGACATAAGTAATAAAGTGACCAATGCCTGAATCCGAGTAATTAATAATATTGAAATGGTCAGGTAACGGCCGTTGATTTGAAGCCTAAAGACCCAAGTCATAAACTGGAGTTGCCAATACAAGAGCTTCCAGATAAACTTTCCTGGAAACACAGTCAAAATGCAGAAACAAACTCGGAAGAAAAGCAATCCACCATCTCGTCAACCGATGTTTCGGAGGAGATGAAACCATGTTTAAGCACAAGTTTAAAGCCTAGGAAACGAATGACCAAAAGAAAAGGCATTGCCCATAGATCTCCTCTCACTTGATACTCAAACAACAGAAATCCATAGCTATATAACAGTTGATATATAGGTAGAATTTCAACTGCATTTTTAAATTATTCCTCCTCAGATATTGTACAGTATAGGATAGAAAATGGATGAAATGTTAGATTGTGAAGCATTATTTTAAGTTCCATTTTGAATATTTTTATGTACCACTTTTTAACAGATCTTGTTTTCATGTTCTTTTTAAATCCCAAACATGATTTAATTATCTTAGTCATGTTTTAATTAGTATTATATATTAAGCATGGGTTGTAATGGACCAACTGCTTGTCTGGATCTTTGTCGGTATAAGGACTGGTGTTTATGTCTCATATCTGTTTTTGGGACCATCTCCTTTGATTGTGGCAGCATATTTATTTATAAATATACACCTCTAGTTTTTTTTTTAATATAAGTAATTAAAATAAAAAATCAAATAACATAAAAACCTTAAATTTTAAACAATTCTTATTACAATCCACTGTCTAGAAACTCAAATTTTTTTTAAAAAATTGATTGCATAAAAATAAAAAATATTAACTTCTGGAAAAAAATAAAATTATTAAAAGTTGTAAAAGAAATAAATTTTGAAAAATTAATTATTAAAAACTTATTTAATTAAAGTTAAATTAAGCTGGAAAATATAGTAGATATAGATATTTTGTTATCTTTAAAATTTAATGATATGACACTATTTTATTGATTCCTAAAAATTATACTTTTTAGAATATACTAATATGAATTATTCCTTAATAAAATATATGAAAATTATTTTTTTAATTTGTACTTCAATTTCAAATAAAAAATCATTTATTGTATTAGAAAAAAATTTAAAATATTAAATTTGTTGATAATAAATGATATATATATTTAGAACTATCTATTTTTTTTCAACATTTAAATAATAAGATAAATATTTTTTAGTGCGTTTGAATAATACATGCTTTACTCACGATATCTTACCTTAACAATAATATTAATATTAATTAAATCTAATAAATAATATTTTTTAAACAGTCAAATTATTTCCAGTCTCCTATACAGCAACAAACAGAGTATTGTATGAATGGATCAGGGTTGATAGATTTGAATCACGAAAATATGATATGAAATCTGTGGCATAAGTGGTGGTGGACCCGCACGTTATTATGATTATTTTTATTATAATAAAAAAAATAAAATTATAGATGAAAAGAAAATGTTCCCGTAAAAATAAGGTGTGAGAATGAGGTCTCAAAGGGGTGGGTTGCAAAATTATTCACTTATGAAGTGAGTCACATAATGTTATTATTTTCATTTTTTTAAAATAAGATTTAGATGTTATCTAGAAATTAAACTTGTTAATTAAAATTTTTACCCCTTTCAACATCTTTACTCTTTTGACCATAAAGTCCAAAAAGGAAGTTAATAAACAAGAAGAAATTGGAGATAAAAATGCAGAGCCTTTAATCTCAAAAAATAATATAAAAAGATAGAGAAAAGGAAGGCTTGAAAGTAATTTGTTATATGGGATCAATATGTTAAATTAATTCCACTAAAACTAATGTAACTATGAAACTACAAGCAACCATTCGTCTAGGAAGCTTTGCCTTTTTTTTGTTTTTCTCTTAAACCTAAAAATATCTGAAAAAAATAAAACCTAGAAATATGAAGTGGGAAAATATTTCATCAGTCCCTGTTCCACGTAACAACAACGTGTCAATTTCTGATACATTCTAACACGGAGTGCCAAAAGACAAGATGGGAAAGAGTACAGGTATTAAAATAACAAATTAAAAGTACAGATGCCACATTGATAAATTTGTCAAAGTACAGGGGTGAAACTTTCTATTATCCCACTATAAAATATGAAAAAGAAAATTACAACCAGTTTTAAAAGAAAAGAAAATTAAATATTGATAAATAAAACTTGGAATCTCAGCCCATTTCCGGGGAAAGGCTGATTATTATCCGTTTTCTTACCGTTGAAAGTTAAAACTCAACGCGTTTTACGCTCATAAAGACGCTTTTGCCCCTATCTCTATCACAATCCGATTCCATCCAAGCTACATTTTTCCATTGATATCGTAGGTTTCTTTGTGAATCTTCTTCTTGGGAATTCTTTCTCCAATCATGTCGGTGAGTTTATTTCTTTACCTTCTTTTCTTCTTCTTCTTTTTTTAAATGTTTTTGATGAATGGTGACCCTTTGTTTAGTTAGATCCAACAGCTTATTCTTTATGGGGTGTTAAAAAAAAAAGGACTTACTGAAAGAGAATTGTGGGTTTTGCTGTGTTTGGTTGCTGGGAAAGTATAGGAAAAATGAGACCGTAAATGCTGGGATTATATTGTAGTTCTTCGGGTTTTTAGACTCCACCTTCGTGGGTTATGAAAACAACTTCGATACAAAGATTCAGTTGGAGATACTTCCTTTAGTTTTTTTTTCTTTTTCTTTTTCTTTTTGAAGCAAAACTTGGAGCTTATGAACTGTTATTGAAAAATCATGAATTGCCCTGTGAAAATTGTAATTTTGATGTTTTTAACCAAAAAAAGATCGTAGGTTTTCCTCTTATGTTGTATGACATTGGAGTTTGATGATCATTTTATAATTACTTGTGTGGATTTGCCTTACATTTCATGCTATTTCTAGTTTATGAATCTTGTTTTATAGTTTTTAATGCAATGTTTGAAACATGATTCGTTGATATATGATTTAATTACAATTGATGTTTTGTTTCCAAGCATTATAAGCATATTCAGCATTGTTTCTGTTGATGTGGCAATGACTAGTGAGCATTTTCCTTTGGTAAATTGTTATCTGTATTCCGCTTTTACTTGCCATCTATATTACTCCGACTCCGGTGCATTGGATATGGGCATATTCAATTGTTTAAAGTTTTTCCATATATTTGGAGGATCCTTGGAGGGTTATATGCCCTTACCATATCCAAATATGCATCGGATACTGTATACTTTAAGAAAAATGAAGAGCCAGGCAATGTAGCTTTCCGTGAATCCTCTGGTTGAATATCTTACAATTGTAATTGTGAACCTGGTTTTTGTTTATGTTTGTGGTGTTCGTTTAGTATATCGATGTCCATCATACCTGTCCCATGCTATTTAGCTCAATATTTCATTTTTTGCCAAGTAGAGCTTCTCTCTTTTACACCTTACTGATTGTGGCATATGCAGGTCACCTTGGATCATATGGATCTCTGTCTTGGAGCAGTACCATGTACAAATGCTACAACGAACTGGATGATCAATGTTTCGGATGTGAGGAAAAAACGTTTTTATTTTTTTTTCTGTTGGTGCAATTAACAATAGAGCTCTGTTGATTATTATTTCCTATAGTTAAACCTCTTTTAGACTTCTAAATTAGATATTTATATTTGCAGCTTTTTTATAATAGCATTTAGTATCGAAAAATCCATGAATTTTTGCCTTCTCGCACACTATTTTTGGGTTGAGAAGAGTATAAATTAACTTAACTTTTATCTCTTTGTTTTTCGAAAGATTTTATACATATCATAACAAGTTTTATCTTGAAATTTTTTGATGAGTATGACTCTTATGATATCCACTGGCCGTAGAACTCGAAAACAAAGCAAGCAGGTTCATATTTTAGCTATATGTTTATTTAATTGCAAATTAAGGTATCAAAAGGTTGAGTTGTGAAATTAAGATACTTGAATCAATTCAAAATGTAACAAACATCAAAACCTGCTTGTGACGTATTCGAACTTTATCACTAGTATATAGGAATAATAATCAGAAATTCTAAAAGCAGTGATCCTTGTTATAAAATGCAAGCATAATTTGTCTGCTCTTGTGTTCTGTACAGATAAGAACAGTTAAGGTCAGTAATATCTCACCATCTGCTTCAGAGAGGGATATCAAAGAATTCTTTTGTTTCTCTGGTGACATTCAGTATGTTGAAATGCGAAGGTGAGTACCGTCGATTGGAGTGCAACTGAGTTGTTTCGGGAAGTGGTGCTTAAGATTGTGAGGAATTTTGCAGGGAGACTGGAAATGCTCAAGTCGCTTATGTTACCTTCAAAGAGTCGCAAGGAGCGGATACAGCAATGCTGTTGACTGTATGTTAATCAGTGAGATTAAACTTGATGGTATCGGACGACAAAAGCTAAATTGTTTTGACTCTTCATTTTTTTCTTGAAATATTCATGTCCAACACATATCCAGACATGGGAATCGAGAAATGATTTTCAGATGACTCTCCAAATTCATTAAAATTTTGGCAAAATTAAGCATATCCATGTCAAACACATAACAATATTCGACAGTCTCTTTGAGTCTAAGTAACATAGGGTAAAAGCGTTACCAAAGGCACTGAGATATCTTGAGATATTAGCTTTAATGCTTTATGAATTTTGAATTGATAGGAAACTTGAAACATCTGGAAATAAATTAATAATGTTTTTGCATGGTCAAACCTATTCGAAGACATCTTTCAAAAAGAGAAATCGGAAGCGAAGAATCAAACTTGACTCAAAGTTTAAAGGTCCGTTCTTTGCAAACTTATATCAACTTTGTCTTTGTTGTATCTTAAAAGGTAAGGGGGTTCTTGTGAGAGAATCACTATCCGAGTCCTAATGGTAAAACCTCGAATATGCAGCTGTACATGCTTGCTTTCTACTTATTTGAATTGAGTGCTCATTTTGATTAATTCAACTTATTCGTTGATTCAGGGAGCTACAATAATTGACTTTTCCGTCAATATCTCACCGGCTGAGGATTATGAGCTACCCCCCAGAGCTCTCCAATCTAACGTGGTATAGTTCCTCCTTTAAACTGTATCATACAGCTTTTATCTCTATAGGATGATTGATGCAGTACAACACTTCACATGACATGCATCAGTGAGAAAAATACCTATATTTAGTTGTCTCAATATGTTTATAACCCTTCTATTGTGCGTGCTTTTAGCTTGTGGAAAAATGCCAGAGTCTATGTTTTGTTTTTGGATGCATATATTAGTTATGCCAGTAGCTACTTACTTCCAGATACTATTATAGCAAATGCATGATCACTCGTATTTCAAAACTGTTGCTTTGATTCTTTATCATATTGAACACATATTTATGAGAACACAACAACTAATTCTTTTGCTCTCGCTCGAGCAGTCTTATTTGTATTTTTGTGCTTATATCTATTTGCAAGTCATGTTTTTCTCAAGCATTCATTAGAATTTGATGGAAAGAAATGACTGCATTTTCGCTGTCTTATGCTTAAATCATCATTTTACGGTTATCTTTATGAAGGAGAAAAAGCCAGATGCTACGGATTCTAATGTGAATAAGGCTGAAGATATGATGAGCACGATGCTGGCCAAAGGTTTTATCTTGGGAAAGGATGCTATCAGCAGGGCAAAGGCATTTGATGAACGGCATCACTTGATTGCAAATGCCTCTGCTGCAGTCACTTCAATTGATGAGAAAATGGGTCTGCGTGAAAAGTTTACCATCGGGACAACCGTTGTAAATGAAAAGATGCGAGAGATGGACGAGCGGTTCCAAGTGTCCGAAATGACGAAATCTGCATTGACTGTTGCTGAGCTTAAGGCAAGTAGTGCAGGAACAGCCATCATGAGCAACCCTTATGTATCCACAGGAGCTTCGTGGCTTTCAAATGCATTCAGTGTAGTTGCGAGGGCCGCAGAGGACGTGAGCATGTTGGCAAGGGAGAAGGTCGAAAAGTCTGAGGCAGAAAAAAAGGACATTATTTACAAGGAGAGAACAGGGATCATCAATGACTTTGCTCATCTCCATCTCGATGAAACTTCATCACCAAGCCTATGATAGTTCCGACTTGTTGATTCAACCGATAGCAAACTGTATGGAATGATATGATTGCTTTTGAATTTTTTCAATTTTCCCTTTAATGCCTTGATTCTTTCCATCCTTGCTTGTTGTACAATACATTGTTACAAGGGGTTATAATTGATTCAAATAAATTTTAAATATAGAGTTTGTGTAAAATATTTTATTATTTGTCTTTTATTCTTTGGTACATATTTGTTGTTCTTCTTTTGAAAAGCTTTTAATAATAATAGTAATAATCAATTGATTATTATCCTTTTAATAAATGATTAATTACATTTTTTCACTTTTAATGAGATGGATTCGTTTTTCAAAAAGGGTTTATTTGTATTTATTTATTTTCTTACTTCTTAAATATGATGCATGTTCTTTGAACTTCATTCCATTGAATTTATCAAATAATTTTGTTAAAGTATAGATATAGTTTTTAACTTCTTATTTATTTGCCTTAGTTTATATTCACATGGGATTGAACCCTATACCCAAGGGATTGACCCCCATTTTAAGAGGTCCATCATTTATGTTTTGGTCAACTTTTGGTAGCTTTCAGAACGTATATAAAAAGCGGGAAAATATTTTCAAATAGAAAAAAAATGGTTAATTTCTCATTGACAAGTTAATTTTTATTTTTAAAAAAACGCCAAACATTGTAAAACTATATTTCGAAATCGAAATCGAAATTATTTTAGTTTTTCTTTCCTTAAAGAAAAACACCAAGTCGATTTTAATGATTATGTTGGAACAGTCATAACTTAAAAAAAAAAAAAAACTCGTCTTATATAACTATATGAATTCTCTTAAATTTATTCTAATTAATTTTAATTAAGTTTAAATTTAGTTATTCAATTAAGTGCTTTTAGTAGTTCCTTCTATGGATATGTTATAAAAAAAAAAATCTGTCTTCCTTATGTTTAGTATTACAAATCTTTTTCAACATACTGATTATACTTACTATTCCTGCACATGCAGAAAAAAAAAATCACATTCGCTTCGGCTACAATTACTTACAACTTAAGACTGATGTCCTTCAACTATCCTAATCTTATTATTCCGGTGAGGTTAAGGTGGCGGTGGGGGCAAATTTAGTAACCTGTAATCGGTGGTTTGATAAGGCTTTGCTGACGTCTTGTAACCCGCCTTCCCACGTGATGGAGGAACGAGGGTAATAGCAAATGATGTTGGGATTCCTTTCTTTTGCCACTATGCTACCTTATATACTGTACCAACCAGTCCAAGCTCTGTTTAGTCAACATTATCAGTAAATTTTAATGTAATGAAATCAGTGATAAATATGAAGCAGAGCAGCAACATTTTTAGGCATTATAACGATGTAATAGAAGATTATCTTTTATAGCAATACTATTCCATTGTGTATTACTAGTCTTACCTTCATGCATTCAGGCAAATCATTATCTTTGGTTCTCATATGAATCTGCAATAAACACAGGTAAAAGTTATGTGAATCTTTGACACTTTTTATTGACAACATCAGAACATAAGGACGTTTTCGCATGAATTTGGATACCATATAATATATATACGATTAATTCAGGTCAAGGAGTCATTTATGCTGTGTTTTTTACCTCAATGACTTGGTGATACGGTCCATGTTGATTGCTATCCATGGAAGCCATGATGACGACACCAGCGGCAACAGTTGAAGGCCAATAACGTAGCTGTTCATGGTCTGACAATGCAAGCACTGCCAGGTACTTGGCCCTTTTTTCAACATCTGCATCGGCCTTGGCTGCTTTCAGATAGAACCTAAGGATGATTTTTTGTAGATAAAATCTTGGTTCAGCACTTGTATAATGTTGTCTAGGATCTTTCATTAGAACAAAATAATAATAAAAAGAAGTGTACCATAAGAAGTTATAGATGGTAGGCAGGAAACATTGGAAGTTGAGAACCTCCATCACCAGCCATTCCATGGCCACCACTTCATTTCTGCTGTACTTGTTGGTTCCTATGTAAATAGTCCTTTGCCGCACACTGACATAGATAATTAGCCACAAGTTCACATTAGCCAAAACCCCTCTTTTTTTGCCAAAAGCTAGGTTCGTGGAAAGAGTGAATGGAACTTAGCTTATAACCTGTTGTAAGGCTGATTTTCTTCGATTCTGGTGGCCAATGCAAGGCAGGCTATTCCAACGATCTGAAGACTCCTTTTATTTCTGAAGAACCCTTTGCTTAAGAATCTGTCAAGCAAGCAAACGCCAAGGAAAATTGTCTCCTGCTGAAACTCCTTTGCAGTACATTGCTGCTTATTCATAATTAGCAAACACGAATCATCTTTAACAACAGATTATCATTAAACAAGTTTACAATATAAAATATACATTAAGTCACGCTACAGTCTAGTTTATAACAAAGACAGCCATAACAAAAAAAAAACCTTCATACATCGTCTATTACGTGGAATTGCTTTAAGAATCGAAAATCGAATTCCAATGCTTTTTGATCTTTTCTTTCTCTATTAGAACTTCAAACCATCTAACTCACCATCTTGATATAAAAGGACGTCAGCAACAGAGAATCGGGTTTAGCTCAAAACGACGAGTTGTTGGACGCTTTGATTAAGCCCATTGAACGAGTTTGATTTTACACACAAGTCTCATTCGGTTACAAGCTAATTTGGGTGAATACGCTCGCTTTAGCACCGAAATTACTTGTCACTGTAAGTGAGAGCAGTCTATCACCCAACGGTTCAAACAAGATAAGATAGCCTTGGCCAAAGCGAAGCAATCCAAGGAAAGCAAACTAACTGTAGATTATTCGAGTAACGACTCAACTTTCATGAACGTAATGAGTGGTAGTATGTCTTTTCATGGACTAAAATGGTGATGTGTCGCAATTTGATTCAATTACACAGGGCTCGTGAAAAATCGTCAATGCAAAGAACATCTAAATGTACTTCTTTGCTTTGATTCAAGCTTATTTTCAAACGTGTTCAGAAAAATTAACCAAAAAAAATGACTGACCTCAACAATCCAGCGGATCATGAAAGAACGTTGCTGGAGAATAAGATCGCCGTAGTCAGTCATGAATCGGTATTCCTCGGCATAATCATGCAAATAAACTTGTCGTCTCTCTCTGTCCCTCAACCTTTTGTAACTCTCCTCGTCTTCCTCATTTTCAAATCTCGCCAACTTAAAAACAAAAAAAAAGAACACAAATCATTAAATTAATTCAAATAAAAAATTCAACATATAACTGTAAAAAAGACTTGAGTAGACTTATTACTGTAGAATTAAGTTGACGCTCATCTTCAGCGTGCGAAGTAAATTTAGGATCTAAATGAGAGGATGATCTGGAGAATTGTTGTTTGAACTCGAGAAAAAGAGAGTAAGTGGCTGAAGTAGGAGAGTCATTTGTTGATTTCTCAGAGAATTGGCTTCCGGAATCATAAGATAGTAAAGGAGTATAATCTGAAAAATCTAAATCCGATGTTTCAGGGAAAAAATCTGATTGCAACTCAGAGAACACGGTCTCGTGACTCGATGAGTAATCAGATACGAGTACGACTTCTTCCAATGAGAACTGTTCATTGCAAGCGAGATGTGAAGAATCTAAACCGGAGAAGCTCTTCGGCTTTTGGTCCACAACGGACTCCGAGTTCGAAACTGTGAAATTGGCGTCCACGACGTCTTTTACATTCTCTTTGATTGCAGCGTCTGAATTCGAAGTTGAGGAGTATTCAAAGCCGGAAGTCACAGAAACGAGGTCGTTTTCTTTATTCTCCGACGAGAGTTTTGAGATTTCATGAGGAATCAGCTCGACGCCGGAAATGTCAGATTGCGTAGCCGCTCCAAGAGAAGCAGAAACCGCGTCGTTTTTCTCAGTTTTCTCCAAATCTTGGCTTGCCTTTCTCAACTTAGAACTTCGTTTCCCAAAGGCAAGAAAATCAGTACCAGAATTCGATTCGACGCATGAAGATTCACTCACTTCAGCAGCTTGTTCATGTCCTTTGGCTTCTAGCTCCTTCTTGTAATACGATCTGGTGATCCTCCTAAACTTTGACTCTCCAATTCCTTCATTTCCTAAATTCTTCTTAGCTTTAGCTACACAGCCACCTTTGATTTCAGCGAACTTCCTCTTCTTTTGATTAGAAACACTGCATGAATCGCAAGAAACATCAACAACGTCGAAGTTGGAGCAAGAACCGGAATCAACGGAGAGATCAATGGTTTGGTTTTGGATAACAAAAGAAGCGATCTGAGAACGTCCTCGCCGAGGTCGCTTCGAACGGAGTTTCTTAATTATGAATATGGACGACGTTGCAGCCAGTGGCAGTGCCTCTGGTTCCATTATCTTTTGGTTCTTCGTTGATTTGATATTCAATTTCATTTCCAGTGATTTTGCTTAAAATTTGATTTAGGATTTTTGAAAAAGAAGTTTTGTTTGGAAATAGGTGTTTGAATTAAGCAAAAGGTGGCGAAGGTGAAGTTGAAGCTATTCGGTTATGGACGTTGTGGGGGGCGTAGTGGGACTGGGACTGGTACTGGTACTGGTACGGGGGACTACTGCGTGATAGATTTTTTATATGCTGTGTGCGGCCTTACGCTAGTACCCATGAAGATGCATTTATACTAATGCTTTAATTAAATTGTTTTGCCTAAACACAGGCCTTTTCCCTCTTTTTTGGCCATTAAGAAGTCACTGCCTGTTAGCTGTTACTCATCTTTAATCATTGAGCTCCTTCTTCAAACTCAACTGAACTAATAGTATCTTTTATTATGTTCAATTTCTGATGTGCAGGATCCATAAGTATGGCAAGCACAGAGTATACTTTTAAACACTCATGAGAGATTTTCTTCCATAGAAACTCTATTTTCAAGTAAGAAGAGACGAGAGAGGTTTAGAAGGCCATAGTTTTATAAAACATGGATTTTATTTCAAGGCTAATTCTTATTTTACAACTGACACTTCTTCATCCTTATATAGAGGAGGAGGATTGAGATAAGCAGATAAGAAAGAATTTGCTTTTACATCACTCATTAAAGTAAATAACATGACTCAGCATACTTTTCAAAAGTAAAGAGACACAATAATTTTACATTGGGATAAGCAGATAAGAAGGAATCTGCTTTTATGCTATTGTCACATCTGTGTCTGTGTCATAGTCTGTATCAATATCAAAGGTGATATTCAATTCTTCAATTTTCTGCCTTTTCTTTTCACGGGCTCTGTAACACTTGAGCTCCAGCTGTTCAATTCTTTTTTCAAGGTCATCTGGTGGTATCACATCATCATTATTGCATCTGGGAAGTAGTGGATCTTTTGGAGTACTTGGTCCCTCTTCATGTGTATCCTTCCAGACATGTGTGTCTTCAATTATTTGACTGCAGTGCATGGGATAATCTTGAGACCATTCTTTTGGATCTGGTATATTAGACCAATATTCTTCTAGGGCCTTTTCAATGGATGGATTTGCTCTGATACCAATAGGGAGCAGGTGAGTGAGAAGCAAGAGATTAACGATTTATAACAGCAGGTATGCTATGTCTAAACACAGGCCTTTTCCCTCTTTTTTGGCCATTAACAAGGCACTGCCTGTTAGCTGTTAATCATCTTTAATCACTGAGCTCCTTCTTCAAACTCAACTGAACTAATAGTATCTTTTATCATGTTCAATTTCTGATGTGCAGGATCCATAAGTATGGCAAGCACAGAGCATACTTTTAAACACTCATGAGAGATTTTCTTCCATAGAAACTCTACTTTCAAGTAAGAAGAGACGAGAGAGGTTTAGAAGGCTATAGTTTTATAAAACACACGGATTTTATTTCAAGGCTAATTCTTATTTTACAACTGACACTTCTCCATCCTTATATAGAGGAGGAGGATTGAGATAAGCAGATAAGAAAGAATCTGCTTTTACATCACTCATTAAAGTAAATAACATGACTCAGCATACTTTTCAAAAGTAAAGAGACACAATAATTTTACATTGGGATAAGCAAATAAGAAGGAATCTGCTTTTATGCTATTGTCACATCTGTGTCTGTGTCATAGTTTGTATCAATATCAGAGGTGATATTCAATTCTTCAATTTTCTGCCTTTTCTTTTCACGGGCTCTGTAACACTTGAGCTCCAGCTGTTCAATTCTTTTTTCAAGGTCATCTGGTGGTATCACATCATCATTATTGCATCTGGGAAGTAGTGGAGCTTTTGGAGTACTTGGTCCCTCTTCATGTGTATCCTTCCAGACATGTGTGTCTTCAATTATTTGACTGCAGTGCATGGGATAATCTTGAGACCATTCTTTTGGATCTGGTATATTGGACAAATATTCTTCTAGGGCCTTTTCAATGGATGGATTTGCTGAAATATCCCATGGGGCTTGTAAATTTCCTGAAGGCCATATTTTTGAAGGAATGACCTTATTGAGTTGGCACAAATATTTCTGTAAGTGTTTCAAGTCAGCTGGATTTTCATAAACCTCCTTAAAATATGTTTTGTGGATCCATGAGCTTGGAAGAGAGGCTAGTTGAGTTGCTGATCCATTCTGCATAAAATACTGAGGCTTATAGAAAATAATGACTATCTATTGAACACAAGTATTTTTAAGAAATTCGAACATGAGCATGTCTGCCCAATATTCCAAAGGATAGAACCATTTGAGAAAAGTTGCTAGGTTCCTCATTTCAGGAGTCTCTTCATTGTGGATTGCTAGGGTTAGGAAATGTTAGAGATCATGGATAAAAACTCAATTCCTATGTGAAAGAGATGAGTTAAGTACCAGAACATCCACTTTAATTCCTCTAGGAATTCTCCAAACTGGAATTTGATTGGGTTTATGAAGGGGTATTTAGGATGAAGACCTAAAGGTTTAAGAAATAATCCTCCAAAATTCCTAAAGACATCTAACTGATAAGCAAGCATCATGTTCATGGCTTCTTTATGGAATCTTTTTTCTAGAATCAAAGCTAGAACTTCAGGAGGATGTTCAGGGTGAGAATTTGGGTTACATGGAAGGGAAAAAGGTGAAGGTGGCTGTTGATATTGTTTCTTTTTTCCCTTTGAAGAAGAAGGTTGGAACATAAAGACTTCAACGGGTTTTGGAGTTTGGACTTGGGCTGAATTTTCAGGTAATCTGGTAAGGATATCTGCAAGAACATTATCCTTGCCTTTAATGTGCACAACATCAAAGGAAAATCTGGAAAACCACTCTGCCCATCTGAAGAGTTGAGAATGTGGAACTTCCTTCTGCTTGAATTTGAGCATTTTTGGAAAAGATGACATATCCATTTCAACAAGAAAATGATATCCTGTTAAGTGAAACTGGAATTTGGTGATTCCATATTTTACAGCAAGAATCTCTTTGAAAGTGGAGTGATAATGGATTTCTGCATCTGTGAATCTTCCACTCTTATATCCGCAAAGTCGTCTTTTTCCATTTTTTTCTTCAAAAAGTATTGCTCCCCAATATTTATCACTTGCATCAGTCTGCAAGATTCTTTTGTCACTGAATGGGATTTGTAACGGTGGTAAGTGCGTTATTTTTTCCTTGATCTGTTGAACAGCCTTTGTCCAATCAGTCTGCAAGATTCTTTTGTCACTGAATGGGATTTGTAACGGTGGCAAGTGCGCTGTTTTTTCCTTGATCTGTTGAACAGCCTTTGTCTGTTTGGACTTCCATGGAGGTGGATCTTTTTTGAGCATTTTTCTCAGAGGATTTGTTAATTTGGCTATCTTGGGAACAAAATCCCTAAGATAATTAACTATCCCGAGAAATTGTTGAACTTACTTCTGGGTGAGGTTTTTGTCAGGAAATTTTTTCAATTCTTCTGCAATGTTCAGACTTGGTTGATATCTTCCATCTTTAATGATCATTCCAAGAAACTCAATCTCCTGCTTGTTGATCTGCATTTTCTTTTCAGAGAGCATTATTCCAAAATCAAGAATAATTTGCTTGAATTTGTTGAGGAGAATGACATGATCATGCTCATCAGGGCTGTAAAGAAGAATATCATCAATGTATATCAGAGCTTGATCCATGATAGGCTGAAAGATTTTGATCATAGCCTTTTAGAATTTTGAAGGGGCTGTCTTGAGTCCAAAGGGCATTACAGTCCACTGGTAGTGTTTATTTGGAATACAAAAACCAGTTTTGGGCCTGTCTTCTGGTTCTATACCCAATTGCCAAAATCCTACTTTGAGATCAAATTTTGAAAAGATTTGGGCCTTTGCAAGACTTGAGAATAGGCAATTTCTGTTGGGTAAAAGGAATTTATCATCTTGAAGAAAATGATTGAGAGGTTGGTAATTGATTACCAATCTTAGCTTTCCACGAGCTTGCTCAGATCTTTTGTTGACATAGAATGCTTCACATGCCTATTGTGAGTCTGAGGCTTCTATCAATCCTTCTGTTTGCAATTGTTGACATTCTTGTTCAGCTAGCTTGAGATGATCTGGATTCATTCCAACATGACTAGCCTTTGTAGGATTGATGTCTTCATTTTTCTTGAAAGGAAGTTTGATGAAGAATCCTGAATTCTTCCATAAAGGATGATTGCATTTTTTCAAGAAATCTGAGTGAGAGTCTGCACATGTCTTTTGTTTCAGTTCTTCAACAACTTCTTGAATTTTGTCAGCATCGATTGAGAATAGCCTGGGAATTGGTACATAAGGCTTGAACATTTTTTTGTACCTTATTCCATCTGGGAGAATTCTTAATTGTTTGGCTTTAAGATATAAATCAAAACCAACAATAAGATATTTTCCAGGAAGTTTTGATCCCAGTATTGTAGTGGTAATGGAACAGGTGGGGAAAAACTGGATCCTGATATGCTTGCTTTTCAGGTTTGTTGTGAAAACCTTTCCTGATGCTGAACTGAAATATCTGGTATGGGGCTCCCAGTATTCTTCTGGCAGAATTTCTGGATTCATGATAGATTCTGCAGCTCCAGTATCAATGAAGGCGATTACAGTAATAGGTTTACTGTATTTGCTCGTATAGATGGAAACTGGAATGTGAGGAGCTGTAATCTCTGTGGAAGCAACTTGAGGAATAGTGGAAACAGAGTTACAATTCATTAATGGCTGGACCATCAATGATTCTGATGAGGAGTAATCTGAGTCTTCTGAGTCGCTGTATGCAAAACTTTGGATTGCACAGATTGATTGGTCATTTGGCTCATCATCAATAGAGAATAAAGATTCTATATCATCTTCATCAGTTATCTTGATTCCTGATTTCTGCTGGATTTGCTTGATCATCTTTGCTCCTTTTTTGTTTTTTGGGCAGTTTTTCGCAAAGTGACCTTTTTTGTTGCAAATGTAACACCTCGTGGATTTTTCTTTGTTGGAAAATTTTTTCTTCCTTTTGAGGTATCTCCATTGGTACTTCTTTCTGGGAATCTTTTTTGAAGACTTTCTTTCCTTCTGAAAATGCTTCTTCTTCCTTGTAGGACAGTAACACGATTTTTCTTCCTTGTTGCATTTGATCTTGAGATGCGAGTCAGTACAGGCTTTGTCAATTCTTTTATCTCCATGAAGATAATCCTTGAAAACCTTTCTTCGATTGCAAATATCTTCGAGAGCAATGAAAGTTTCTTGTTGGATTTCTCCCATAGTCAGATTAAGAACATTCTTGTTTTGCCTGTAGAGGTTCTGATTGATCGCAACTTGAATAGGATCTGGAAGAGATGCAACCACTACTTGCTTAAGGCTTGGCTCCGATCCAAGGGCATAGAAAAGTTTCATCATAGCATAAAAATGCTTAGATAAATCTCTCTTTTGATAAGAGCAGCATTTTCTTTTGAAGAATTCCCTTCTTTTGAGTGTTATCAGATCTTCAGGATTACCAATAAGGATTACCAATAAAGTAACTATGGATAATCCTTATAGCTTGGGAAAAGTCTGTTAACACCAAAAATTGTAATTGATCTGCTTGAGTGACTGAATTCCACCAATCTTTTAGCATTACTGTAAATCTTGAAACAAATTCAGACAGGATGTTATAATGGCTTTCTTCTGTAAGTCTTCTAGTATCAAACCACAAATGAAATTCTTGTAATCTTGCTGGCCATTTGGAAATTGGAATATCATCTAAAGTGAAAACCATCTTTGTTGTGGAGACATACGGTGCTGATCTCGCATTTGATGGTTCTCCTGCTTCAGTCATTTCTTCATCTGATACTTCTTCAATTTTTACACCAGGAGCGACCAAAACTTCTGGTAAATCTGATTGATTGTCATCAATTTCTTCCTGTGAGAAAGGATTGGATCGTTCTTCAATTGATTCTGACTCATTGGTGCTTTCTGATTCTCTTGAGAAAGATTCTGAATCTTCTTCTTCTGGATCAGGATCAAAATCTGGGATTAGAGTTGTCTCTGATTCATGTCGTTCAGCTACAGATATCTTTGGCAGTATCTTATGACTGTAATCCTTTAAAAACCCTGTTAAGGGATTAGAAGGATTTTGTTCATTGATCATCAGAGATTTTGATATCTACTTTGGTGGTGGAGATGTTGGTGGTGAATAAAATTGGCTTTCTTCATCATCATCTTGTTTTTCCACTGGTCTTTTGCCTCGAGCTTTCTCCCTTCTTTTTTCTTCTTCACCTTTTTTCTTTTCTTCTTTCTTCTGAGCCTTGATTTGTTGTAGCAATTCACTGATTGTTGTTTTCTTCTTTGGCTCTGGAGGAGGGAAAATAAGTGATTGTGTTCCAGTATATCGAGGGCTATCAGTTTGTCTTATTGATGGGAAAAGTTCAATCCCATTTCTTGCTGGTTGTGGTGGTGGCAGTTTCCCGTTTTCTTTCAGATATTTTATCTGATCTTTGAGGTTTTGAATTTCTTTCTCTTTGGGCAAGATGAGAAAAGAAATCATGTCCTAAGGCAGCTGGTTCATGAGCAACTTTTTTAAGTCTCTTCTAGAAGATCTTAATAAGGTTCTTGATCATCTCAGAGTTTTCATCTGTTGTTTTTTCGATCTTTGAAACCTTATTATCGATCTGACAGACTTTATGATCAATCTTTTTGATTGCAGCATTCTGGGCTACAGCGTTTTCTGACTGCCAGTTCAAGGTGGCTTCTGCTGCTGCTATCTTGACTTGTTTTCCTTCCGCATCTGTCTGAAGTTTTGAAGAAATTTTTGGCACATGAAGATATTCATTTTTTGTGAATTCTTCAAGTGGCGGAAATTCTTGATCATAAGGAGAAGTTGATGTATACATGTAAATTTCTGGAGAGACTGGAACAACTGGAACTTTCATTTCTTGGCTGCATGTCATAGACTGGCTATTTTTCTGGACCCATTTATTGATTCTTTTGTAACATGGCTGCTTCAGAGATTTGGCTAGCCATTTTTGATCAGGGTCTGTTTTTGGAGGAGATGGTGGAGGAGTTTAAGATAGATTTTGGGCTTTAGGGGGTTGTGGTCTTTTTGCAGAGTAGTCCACAAGATAAACAAATTTGCCATTATCTTCCCCTAATGGACCAATATCTGGATCTCTATTCATCCATCTTTCATAAAAGCTTGCCTGTGTTGATTTTCTACTAGACTTCTTTTTTCTGGTACGTTTAATGTCTTCATCAAGTTCCTCAAAGACATTATTTTTGCACCCTTCACAGGAACAATTTATATCCCAAGGACAATGTCCTGAGGGATCTTTAAAAAAGTATAGGGGCTTCCCATCTGACTGGAAACTCTGGATTAATGAGGCTTTTGGGCCAGATGTCACTTCTTCTGGTGTTACTGGTTGTAACATCATCTGGGTCGTAAAAACAGGAGGAGTTGGGAGCTGCTTTAAGTGGCTGTGATCAAATCTGATTTCACTGGTTCCATCAGCTTTAGTGTTGATTTGGCTTTTGGTAGATTTGATCGCCTGGTTGTGCTGGTGGATCTGCTCATAATTTGTTACCCATTTTTCTGGAAGAAGCTTTAAAAGCTCTTGTTTGGGTATCTGCTTCGGCACATGTATGCAATGAGGTTCTTCCCTTGTGTTGACAGAAATTAAAAGGGAATCATCAGATCCTTGATTTGCCAATTTGAAGGCATGATCTTGGACCCTATACACTATTTGGACCCTATACACTATTTTAGTATCTAATTCAGTTTTATTAATTAATTATAATTTCTCATCAAATTAATTTTTTAATAATATATTCAACATATTTTTTATATAAACTTTAACTTGGCATGGTTGTTTAGACTTTTCTATAAATGTAAAATTGAATTAAGGTGTTAATTTTTATATAAATTTATAATATCATTATTTCATATACTACTAGAATTTAACTTTTTTTATCTTTTATGTCTGCTCTAGGTTTTAGGTTTGAAGTTCGTGATTATTCCTCTTAGTAATGTCATTTTCAAGATTCACTTGTGTTTTCTTTAGAGGTACAATATGCAAGGAGAAAATAACATCTGATTTTAAACAAAAAAACTGAGGCAATAGGTTGTTTCGATTTTGATTTAATCAGGTGATGCGGGTTGGTCAATTTTGACTTCGATTTAATTAATTTTGACAGTTGATTCTTGATTTTTTTAATCTCGAAATCAAATTGATCGAAAAACCCAACTTATTTTATCTTATTTCTAAATCATTTAAAATATATTTATTTTTATAATATATAATAAATATATTACTATATAAATCCAGCTCAATAATTCTAAACCCAACTCAATCAAATTGACCGAATCAATATCATTTCAATTTGATAATTTTTTTAAAATTAAAATCAATTAAATTGATTTAAAAAATCGATCGAATCAACTGATGTCTCCCCTAAATATGTGATATACATCCACAATAATAATAAATTTTAAACGTTTCATCATAAACATGAAATTATCCGAAATAATAATAATTATGAGATTTAACAAATTGCTAGTTAGCCACATTCATGATCAACCTGCTGCATGGATTCAGTATTTAGACATAGCGTAATGAAAAGAAGAAAAGAAACATATAGAAATTTTATATAAATTAGACATAAGATAACAGGCAGCAAGGATGCGCGGCTATTCGAAATTTTACTTTTCTTCAAATATTTGTTTAAAACTGTGTCCGGTACATATTTGAACACCAATATAGAAATATGATTCTTCAAAGATATGAACAAAATTAAACAAAATTTGAACATAACTTGTATCAGACACATTCATATGTTCTTTCAGAAGTTCTAAGTTCTGAGATATCTGCAATTGCCATCCATTTACCAGTTGGTTCAATCTCCACTTTTTGTGATTTCCTCATAATTTTGTAGTAAAAGCTCGAAACTACAAGTTTTTTCGAAAAGAGCTCCAGAACCTGTTATCTCCATTCCCATACCAGAGTAAAGGGATCCGTCTTCATCTCGATTTCCATCATCATCATTATTCCCCCGAAAATCGTTTGCAAGAAGCTTTTCCCATGCACCATCATCGTGCAAATCCGGAGGAAGGAATGGTGTATGACTTTCATCCATAAGTGCCTTAACAAAATCAATATCCATCCAAAAATCTTTGGTTTCAGATTCATGAGGATTTTCAGAATCTATTATTGGTGTCAATACAGGCTTTGAAGTTTCGATCGTTGGTGGCTGATACCGGACTATCATATGCTCAGAAGCCACTGGTTCAGTGTCCTCTGAAACTTGTTCTAACATATTGTTTGCTTCAGTCATGCGCCAATTATTTTCTTTCGGTTGAATCAGTTGGACCAAAAATCCCGGGCTTTGCATCGCCATTATTAAGAATGACAACAACTGTTGCTGACTTTTCTCCATTCCTTGAAGACGATCCTTCAAGAGAAGCAACTTATTGTCCGCAATCTGCTGGTACTGCCCAAGTTTAACTAATTCCTGCGTAAGAGCATTCTTATCGGTCTTCAAATTTTCAACCTCATTCCACAGCCTATTATTTTCATTGTTTTCGAATGATCCAACAGAGTTCTCCGGCTGCTGTTGCTGCTGCAGAGACTTACGCTGCTCAGGTCCCTGAGAGTATTTCCGCCTAGCAATATTCTTCAGCAAGTCTTTTTGACCTCTGACAAATCCATCATTTGCAAATTCCCAACGATCGGTATCAATTTTTCTAAAACCCTGGAAAAACTTTCAAGTGTTACTACTTGTCAATGTCTTCAATAATGGTTAGTAATTCAAATAGAAAACAGCCATGCATTACACACCCCCTCCTCCCAAAAAAATTGTATTCTAATGCAACCGGACAAATATACGGGCATGTACAAAACACACGTACAAAGATGCTATAATTGCTCACTAAATCAAACTGCTTCATTTCTATCATAAGCAAATGTATCCTGAGTATCAAGATTTCTGGTTTATTAATCCACTAGTATTGCCGGTTGACAGAAATGACAAGAGGTACATAATATAGGTCAACCGTGCCTCTAATTATCTAATGATACTGCATCCATCTATGTTGCTTTGACTCTTATTATTTTTCGAAGCACCCATGTCTGGCATTCATGCCTGGCACATAACCAAACATGGGTATGGGACATAACTCTCCATGAACCCTCTAGATACGCAGAAATACTTCAGAACAAAAATTGAACACTCCCTTATCCAACACTTACGTCCAAGTAATATAGGTATAAGCTCATGTATCAGATACGAACTAAGCTGCCTACCTGCTTAGACTCAGCATAAAACATTTAAATTCAGCATTTTATGGGCTTGTGTGATTCAAAATGTCAAATTAATGCCCTAGACAGCAAAATCCCGCACAAACAGCACAACCATTAAGGATTCCATTGTTTGAAAGTTGCCCTAATCGAGAATGATTTAGTGAGAAACCTTCTAGTCCAGAAGCAATTACTTTAGTACATCATGTAAAAGTTTATTGTTCATGGTTACAACAACTATCAGTTGTAAACGAAGAAAATTCATTAGTCGACCAAGCCCAGCCTATATGTTCGGACCTTTATTTTCATATTCAATAGATTTAACTAATGAAAAGGCACCCTGAGGCTATTGAAACTCATTTGACGAATACTTCATGGTGGAACAGATCTAAAAGGGGATCCTTTATCAATCAGCAGAACATTCAAAAACAATGAGAGACCGGAAAAAACAAGAGGAAAGACCGAGATAATGTCAACCAAAATGCCAGCGGAAAAGGGGCAAAAGTAGTTAAAGACTCTGCCTCTTTTACCACCTACAACAAAGTACAAAATCAAGATGGAAAAAGTTTAACAAAGTTGCAGAAATACCTTATGATTACCTTCTAAATAATCATGAAATAAATCACTGAAAATAAACCACTGAAAAAGTATCAAGAACTTAAATCAATAAATCATTTCATTCTGATAACACAAATAAGAACCAAATAGAGCAGGAAAACACGAGGGCAGATGACTGTTGGAAAATAGCAGTTGGATAAAATAATTTCAACAGCTTTTTCTAAAATCTAACCAAAGGGGCATTAGACAACATTTAGATGTTGCTCATTGTTAGAACTGTGATATTAGCCATGAATGACACTAAAGTGCCCTATCAACACAAAGAAATTCCTAATTTCAATTATGCTTAATCACCATTTATCACTCTGCAACTCGCGAATCGCACTTCAGGGTGTATTGTCAGTGTATTCTTCCTAACAGTTAGTCTATGAACTTTTTAAAAACGGTATAGAGAATCATAATGATGATGAATACAAGGCAAGAACTTTAGAGTTCCACCGAAAGCTGACATTTACTATCTCTTTTAACATGTAGTCCTGAATTAGGCACACAATATCAGGATACAAAGCAAATAATTCCCCCTTTTGGTACCAACAAGAAATTTTACACTGTGATTTCGATTGAATCGAATCATTCCCATGAAAATGAAAGGATCAACTAACAAAACTTAGTCATAGTCAAGCTTTGTTAGGCCTAAGATAGATAAATAAATAAAGAAGTCCAACGAAGCCAACCATTTTTACTCTCATAAATCCAATCAATCAAACAAAAAAATTGAGCAAACATTCAACCTAACTGCTAGTGGTAGCGTATAGTCCTTTCCCCATCATTGCTACGTATTGAAACCAAGGCAAGAACCTCTACAAATTTAAATTCCGAAACTTGAATTCCCACTACTTAGAATATAACCCCAAGACTGCAAAGTGAACACCAAAATCAAGCTCTCACAAGCAAAGAACCGAACTCAAAACCACAAATAAAGCAATATTAACAAAATCCCAAATATTCAAAACAATAAAAATTCCAGCACAGATGTACCAAAGAACCCGATTCAGAACTCCAAGAACCCAACCACACATACACACACACAAAAAGGAAAGAAAGAAAGAAACCAATTTTGACGTGTTTTAAAAAGGAAGGAGGAGGAGGAGGAGGGTAGATGTACTGACATAAATATTGAGTTGCCTGATGAAAGAAGAGAAATTGCTGTGCTTGAAGTACTGAGGAAGCAAACGAACTGAAAATTCAGTCATATCCCAGATTACAAAGCTATCATTATTTTGGGTCCATGAAATTATTGAATTGGTAGCCTCATCATCTACCATTTCATAACATTTTCTTAGAAACGGTGCTATTGACTGACACCCAGTTTCATTGGGTTTCACCATACTGAAGTTGGGTAAGAAAAAAGAAGTTAGAACCTGAAAATAGAATGAAAATAATTAATTATAGATTGTTGTTTAAGAAAAGAGAATGAAAAGGGCGTGTTGGGGGTTTTATGAAAAAATCTTTGCTTCTTTAGAACCGCGTGAAGTTTGGAATATGCTGTGGAAAAACAACACCTCCCTCTCTCTCTCTCTCTCGTCTATTTGAAGGGGTCGCAATTGATGCAATGTACGACCAATCACCATAACTTGCGTCACCTTTTGGAGAATTGAAGGGATAACCAAGTTTCTTTGCTCTTGGCTTTGCTTTGTAATTACAGTTTCACTCCTATACTATTCCGTTCGTTTTAATCGATGAATGTCGATTCAATTTAGTGGATCGCTATTAGATCTCTCCAAAGGTGGGGGTAGTCCGCCCGGCCCGGTATTTAATTATTTTTGAATAGTGAAATGAATTTTTTGGGTGGATAAGGTCAACTAAAAAACGGGCTTGGGTATGAATTTTTTTCAGGATTGAATCGAGTCGGACACTTTTAATCGCTATTAATAAATTTTATAATTTAAAAGGATTAAATTAATTGATTTACAATATTTTTTAAATATAATTTTAAATATAATTTTCAAAAAAATTAAATATAATACTTAATCTATATAATCTATACTATATGTCTATAATATATGTATAAGCATGAGTTTGACATATTTAATAAAATTGGGTGGCAGTCAATAACATCGTCCAGTTAAGAAAAACTATTTTGTACATTAAATATAGTGTAAATATTTAATTATAATTATTTTTAAATGTCAAACCCTGTTTGAAATTGGCTCATAACTTATTGTAGTGGCTGGTTTGACCAACTGATTCTATTAACGGTTTATTTAAAAATGTTTGGTAAAACTTAACTGATAGCAAAAGCTGATATATGTAAAATGGAAAATAAATGCATGACACATTTTATTATTAAGTATTTGTTTATTTATAATACTTTAGTTTTTATTGGAGGAAATTATTGAAATAAAACGCTATTACCAATGAATTCAAATATCCATTAATTAGTGTATATTTTTAAAATTTTAAATAAACAAATTTATTAACTTCATTATTTGCAAATATTAACCTTAGAAATTGATAAATAGTAATAGTATATCAATATAATTGTAAACTATATTATTAGTGATAATTATGTCATGTTCTTAATATGTAAATTAATGATAATTATGTCACACTCCGAATAAATTTGTCAAGTAGCATATATCAATTAATATAAAGTTGCATAATAAATCATTTTACACAAGTAAATTGAAAATAAATTAAGAGTACATAAATATTCAAGAAATAGATAAATCTGACAAAATAAGTCATTTTTGAACAATCATGTGGCACAGGAAGTAATTTTTTAGCGTTTTTTGTTTTGGAGATTTTAGTTCAACAAACTCTTACAAATCTCCATTCACCAAACACTACAATTAGAAGATTTGTCTACTCAATCCTCTATTTGTGCCCAAATCAACTAAAAAAACCCAAAACTCTATTTACTAAACACCCCCAATATAGTAATATTCAATAAATAGTATGCAATAATTAGACATATTCAATAAAGTACCTTCTAATAAAAAAGGGTGCTGGTTAGGATTAATAAGTTAGAATTATACAAAAAATAATGAAACATTGAAGCAAGTTTGAAAAAACTTTTAAACCAGGGAGAATACATTTTATTTTCTATTGTATTATTAAATTAATTTTAAAATAATTTAAAATTATTAGTTAAAAATTATGATAATTTAAAAATAGAGTATATAACTCTAAACATAAAATATATATATAAAAAAATTGTGATAATTATAATTTAATTTACCATTATTAGTTAAACAATTTTGAGGTAAAAAAAGTTTTGTCAATTTTTTTAAATTATGCTCATTTTATTTAGGTAAATACTTATTATTAGAATAGAAGTCTAGTATCTTAATTACCACTTAATTAATATTAAAATTATATATCAATTAAAATTAAAATTTAGCTTTATAAATAACGTGCAAACGTTTTTGTTACATCAACACTAAAAGTGGCAACACCGATATTTTTTTTTATTTTTTAGTGCCACCTATTAATGTGGAAATAAAACTTACAAAATATGTTTTTTATAGACCCAAAGTCTCATTTTTCTTGTTTTCTTAAGTGATGTGGGATGTGGGATGTGGGATGTGGGATATGAGTATATATAGACTCATAATTTATTTGCACCTTATTCCTGGAGAATGTGAGATTGCTTACTCTTTTAACTAACAATATAAGATTAAAGGCTACACTATATTTTATAATTTTTTATTTTCATTCATTTTTTACCATGAAAATTTTATACATTACCGTATTTGTTTTATTTTTCATTTTTATAATAATGTATTAATTTATATTTAAAAATATTATTTACACTAGCAAATTTTTTTATCATTTTTTATAAATAAAAACATAATATTAAAGGATACACAAACATGTTTTATCTATAGGAATATATAGAGTATTCTAGAATATATATTAAATTGAAAATAAAAAAATACGAATGTAGAGTGTTGTATTTTTATTTTTATATTGAAATTTTATTTATTTTTAATTAGTTTTGTTGAGTTCATTTCACTTAATTCATAACCAACTTTGGAGTTTTAGTATTTGTGTACACACAAATGAAAAAGTATTATATGATCTCATAATTATCACTAATAGCCATGTTTGTTTGGTTATTATTATTATTATTATTATACTATTGTTATATAAAATAAAAGTTGGAATAAGCAACCTTCAAATTATATATTTTTTGTTAGATATTTAAATTTATTTTTTGTCAAAAAACGATCTAAACAATAATTTCATTACTATTATGGCCTATAAAAAATCTTTCAACTAATTAAGTGTTGATACATGACATTTTTAATAATATTAAAAAATTAAATTTAATTGAAATGTTATTTAATAATCTTTCACACACACAACTTCACATTTCTCTCTCCTTTTATTCATAGCACCAAACATGAGAAAATTTATTGGTGTAAGAGTAAGTAATCTCATATTGTCTAAGAACAAGTTGCAAATGAATTATGAGTCTATATATAAAAACCTGTTTTGTAAGTTTATATCGCTTAAGAAAACAAGGAAAATGAGACTTAAGTTTATATAAAAACCTGCTTTGTAAGTTTTATTTCCATATTAAGAGGTGACATCAAGAAATAAAAAAAATATTGGTGTTGACACTTTTAGGGAAATGTTTTCGTTAAAACAACTTATTCCCGTAAATTTCCCAAAAATCGGCCTAATTAAGTAATCATTTTAAAAAATTGGCATTTATGAGTATTTTAGTCGAAAAATTACCTAAGCTTGTCAAGATTAATAAATTAGAATTATATAAAAAAATTTATATAAAAAATAATGAAGCATTAAAACAATCATTCTTCAAAGAGGCAATATCGAATCATATTTGAACAACTTCAAAAAATGATCAAAGATTGTTTTAATTGATGATAATATAATATAATATTATGAGTACTCTTTAAAACCATTGATTTATCTATTTGTTATTTGTTTGGTGTTGGAGGAAAATATTTTATGGGTTTGTTTTTTTTTTTTTTAAGTCAAATTTTATTAATTATTTTTAATCACTATTCTTAAATGCATTTATTAATCTAGCGTATATGTTTTTAATATTTATCATGAACTATTATTATAATTGTTACAAATTACCGTAATTTTTTTAAAATTAATATTTACAAGTAACAATGATTTTAAATAAATTATTTAAAAATTAATTAAAAAATTAAACGCACAAAATGCAAACTAATAAAAATTAAAAGTGTGGCACGAAAATAGATTTGATAAGGAGCTTTCTAGTGGTTTAGAACGTGCTAGTGTTGAGAGCCATTTGCGGACGTTGGGTTGTCGGAGAATTTCTGCGTAGGTTTGGTAGATTTCTATTTAGTGGTGAGAGATGTCCCATTTGTAAGGACACGACTTCCTTCAAATGATTATCTTATGGTGTATGGCCAATTCAGTTAAATAAACATGACCCCAATACACAGATGATGGCTTCCACCTTTACAATGCAGCCTCTAAGAAGATTCTCTGAACAAAATTTCCCTCCAACTGGGAACATTAATTAATGCACCTACATATACTTTGAGATACAAGACCTCTAGTTGTTTAAGCTACAAAAACACCCTCAAAATTTTTTTCAACTCTCCAAAACATGATACATGTATTTTTAAATACCAAAATTAAATAAACTCAACACAAGTGAAATCCGAATCTAATTGCCTGAATGAATTTACCCCCGGCAAGATCATAAGAGCAACTCAGCGATCTGAACAGCATTGAGGGCGGCTCCCTTCCGTACTTGGTCACCACAGACAAACATGTCCAACCTATTATAAAATTTCGTATTCACATCAAAATTATCTACAAGGGAACACACACAAAAGAAATGTAGGGAAATGAGAAAATTTACCCATGATTGCCTTCTTGAGACACATCCTGGCGAATCCGGCCAACTGCAACCTCATCTTTGTTTGATACCTCCAATGGGGTTGGGAAGCGATTAGAAGTCCGATCATCGATAACTACTACCCCTGGTGCAGTTTTCAAAATTTCTCTTGCTGCGTCCTGATCAACAATTTCCAAATAAAGAATCAAGATAAAACCACTGTTATATTTATCATGAAGAAGATTTATTAGGCCAGAAAACAGTTTGTTCGTCAGTGCACAATTTCTCTACAAGATCAAAGCAATAAACAAGCTTCTAAAACCCCCGAATATTCCAAATTTAGTTTCAATGTGTAACGGATACTCTCATTTCTGTTGCAGTCTGCCCTCTTCCGTTTGATACAGACCACTATGATTAGGGATGATATAAATCAAGGTCCAAGGCCGTTCTTCTAGTACTGTACATTTTCTTATTGAAACCAACATGCTAAGATATCATACTCAAACAATAGTGGTCTCCGACAATGTGGCTTGAAAGTATGAACATGAGATGTTTCTGCCATTTCTAATTTCTCTTGTTCTAGTCATAAACTTAAAACTAAAATGATGAAAGGAAAAAAAAAAGAAAAAAAAAAGGGGGCGACAAACTCATAAATACAAGTAAAATGAGAAGAAGCCCTAAAAACAATTAACAAAGAGCTTCAAAACTTGAAAGATGATGCAATGCATGTAGAAGCACAAAACTAGCTATAATCACAAGAATAAGTCAAATGTTTGTGGCTTTTTACATTACTTTTATTTCATATACTGATGATACAATTGCAAATCTACAACTTATTAAAATATTACCTCGTCAAGGGGCTTCTCAGACTGAAGATTCACGCTCTCAGCATGAGCATGCATCACAGGCACTCGTATGCATGTAGCAGTGACTTTAACATTCATGTCGTTCTGATTAAAAAAAGGAACACAATCATGCAAATAAAACATGCCTCTCTCAGATGATTGTTCTTCACAATAGAAAATTCAAAAGAAAAGAACATATTTGATGATTTATACATACAGAACACTGATTACTTACCCAGATTTTTCTTGTCTCTTTTAACATTTTCATTTCCTCTTCGTTATATCCATTCTCAAGAACCGGAGCATTATGTGGGAACAAATTAAAGGCATACTGCATACGTGCAAGAAATAAGGGAAAACTGTAAGAAGCATGGCGAGACGAAAAGCATTTCGTACAATGTAAGAGAAATATGCATACTTGTTGTTTAAAGATATTACAAGTTGGTGGTTTCCCTTCCAAGACCTAAAATAATGCAGCAATTAACCAATTTAGAAGATTTAGTCAAACTATCACATAAAATAGGAAAGAATAAAATGAAAAGGGAAAAGAAACTGAATCAAATAACCTCACGGGTTTGAAGCTCAAGCTCATGCATAGCAGCAGCACCAGCACCACTGGCTGCTTGATATGTACTGACCACCATTCAAGTCACCTGCCACACATCATGAATAGAATCAATGTTTGAAGCATAAATTGTCGGATGTTTAAGTTGCTTGATGAGGGAACTGAAACTGGCAAAAAGCTCTAAACAATGAACAATACATATCCTACACTAAAGACTAAAAACATATAGTTTTGTTTCTCAATATCTCATGTAAATTTCACACTATAAAATACAAACGACACAAAGCATTATACCATACTAATTGAAACTCTCATTATTCATTTCTTACTTCATGTCTTCAATTTCTTAGTAGAATTCTAATTCATGCAAGTGATTCTATATATTTGGACGGTTATATTCTCATACTCATAAACGGGAAATAGGTGTAGGACATGGATATTTCAAGAAAAATGAAGATTCCCGGCATCATAGTTTTCAACTGCAACTTCTAACAATCATCCATGAAATCCAAATTAAAGCATAAAACAAACAATGCAAAACTAAATTCTATAATTAATCTACCAATCAAAAAGCTTAAATATTTAGAACACCCCCCAAAAAATGATATGAAATGAAAGTTTTTAAGTTATACCTTAGCATGGCGATGAAGAGGGGTAGCAGCCATTAAGCAGATAATAGTAGAACAGTTGGGGTTTGCAATCAAAGCACCCTTTTTATTACCAATTTTAATCCCGGCCATTGCTTCCGGATTTACTTGAGGAATAACTAATGGCACTCCATCAACCATTCGAAACGCTGAGCTATTATCTACCACGATGGCGCCTTTATCAGCCGCAATGGGACCGAACTGTTTGCTTATCGACCCACCAGCACTAAAAAGCGCAATGTCAACGTCGTCAAAGCTATCGGCGGTTAGTTCTTGGACGGTAAAGGTGCGGTCTTGGAATGAAATGGACTTCCGAGCGGAGCGTTTGGAGGCGAGAAGCTTGAGGGACCGGTAAGGGAAGTCACGGTCGGAGAGGACGGAGAGAAATTCTTGGCCGACGGCGCCAGTGACGCCCACGACGGCGATGGAGGGGCCTGATTCTTGGAAAGACATGCGGACTTTGGTGGGGCATTTGTTGGTTTGAAGTTTGGGCTTGGGGGTGGAAAGAAAACGGGGTTTGAGAGGGTGGCTGAGAGAAGCCATTGTTATGAGATCACTGAGATGTAAAAGGCAGAGACAATGGGAATGGAAAGGGTGGTAGCGGCGGCGGTTTGGAGTGATTGTACTATGCAGACTGCTGCTCTTTTTAACTTTGATTTTCTTATTGAGACATGCAACGAGTACTAATCTAATACAACAGCATAAGGGTTTTGGGTGTGTGACATCCAAGTTACAAATAAGGTTAAAGAATTTACTATTAGTGTAGATTTTAAAGGTTAAAGAACTTATGACCCACAAATTTCTTTTTATTTTTAAAGAAGTTTTCTCAACCATTATATGGGCAAATTTAGCAAAGTCTTTCACAGCCTCAATAGCCTCAATATCAAGAGAGTCCAAACAACCAATATGACTAGCACAATTTAAACTCAAATCACTCTTAAAATAATAAAAATTTTAATTATTAAGTTATCACATGGAGTTCACTAAATATTTATTTTTTCATAATAAAACATCAGAAATACTTTTTTAATTTCAACTTTATTTAATATAAATAAAATTTAACAACCTTCTTAATTGTCCAAAAACTTATAAATGGAAATACATTTTCGTCATTAAATTTTTTAGTGTTTTTCTATTTTAATAAAATAAAACGAAAACCACACTTTCATTCAAAAAGTCAAATTAATTACCCTTCCAACCAAAAGTTACATTCATTACGAGATATTTTAGAAAAAAAATAGATAATTATAAGTTAAAAATTATTAGTCAAAATAATTTTTATATTCTTTTTCATATTTGTAAGGATTAGAAATAGAGTCGCTTTATAGTTAAAAACAAACTTAAAGAACACTTAATTAGAACTTTCCTACTTTCGAAAACATCAAAATTTCAAATATGCTTGACTTTTCTAATTTTTCAGAACATTTTAAATAGAATAATGAAAACGTTTTCTTTTCCAGAATTCTCATATATTTTTATTTTCAAAATTCATTTTTTTCAACAGTGCTTGATTTTCCAACAAAATGAAAACAAAAATAATCCGAGTATCTAAAACCATTTTTGGTTCGGTAATTCTAATTAATTATAAACTTTATAAAAAAAACTTTAGAGAATTGTTGTGTCCTATTAAAAGATGTCAGTTAATATTTTTCTAACAATACGCATCATCATTATGTTCATATTCTTTCTGGTTGTATATTTTATAGCATCGTATGTTTCATTAAAGTGATTTCTATAACGTAAACAGCTATTAAACTCTAAATTAAAAAACTTCTATGCTGATGTAGCTTAAATGTTTTTGAGTTCCGAACAACCTGAAAGTTAAACGAGCCAAACCTCTAATTTCCAGTTTAACTAATTAAACCGACCAATTCAATTATAATAAACAATAAATATAATGAAGTTTATCTACCTCTCTTCTCTTTCTAATTTTCTGTTTTGAAATAAATGACCATTTCTAAGCGGAATCAAAAGTTTGCTTCTTTTTTTCTTTTTCTTTTTCTTTTTTAAAAAAGGGAAATCATGGAAATAGAAGTAGAGGGACTAAATTTAAAAAAATCTGAAAAGTACAGGCACTGAGGGGGCATATTTAAACCAGGAATAAAATACTGTTGGAATCTTCTAAGGCTCGTTGGAGCCTCCCAAGTGCATAGGAGCGTCTAAAATTTGCTCTGAACTGCACCCAATAATTTCTAACAAACTCTTACTAGATTTTGGCGAAAAGGATGAATACATATACATCTATCACTAAATCAAATTGCTCGTTTAACGTATTGAAAAGTAATACAAGGGGATGAAAGCTATAAAATCCAACGCCACATACATTAGGTAAATCAACATCAATCACAAAACTCTTCCCAAATCGAATATGAAAATGGATCTATAGGGAAATAACAAGAAAACCCCGCCCACATACCTTCAACATAGTATAATATACCACCACTGCCCCTCTATTTCAAGTTTACCCTCAAGTTCAGGGACTGTTAGTAAAATACAATCAACAGAGAAAATCATCCCACCATTGCAAGCACAAAGGGAAGGCTCCAAACAATTACCATTCAACAATACATCTAGTTTTAGATATTATACGATAAAAAATTCGGTAATGACGACAGATTCCAAGACAATAGCAGGTTCTCGTTATGCTACATGGAACAACAGTCAACATGAGTGGAAACCATGGGAGAGAAAGCAAACTTACAAATTTGGGGTAACCCAAGTTTGTTTCACTAGCTTTCACTTAGCAAAATAAAGAGTTCCTCGTCAGCAATGGCTCCCTTTTCCATAGCCCTTTCTAAAGCACTTAATCCACCCCAATCTTTAATGGTTGATCGTGCGCCTCTGCATTGTATTGTGAAATTAAAACAGTTTATCCATTTGAGATGAGATTAACAAATAAAGCAATATATTAAAAGTGATACGTAGCTCATCCTTTTATCAAGAATCAGAAGAGCAATAAATAAGGTGAATAATGCAACCTATTACCTATATAAAATAGATTTATGAAATAACTTGGTATGTGGTAAAGCATCCATCTCCAAATTTGGGGACAATATGAAATTTCATTGAAGTTAAACCAAAATTAAGCCATGAGTATTCTCACAGCTCTACCACAAACAGCTTCTCAGTTACAGGTATTATACAATTTTCTGGTCAAACTAGAACGATCAGGACCTCCAAGTGAAAGAAGGCTATATACCAAAGGAAGAATTTTAACATTAGAATTATGTAACTAATACATATTTGACGTGGGACTCGGCACACACCTGCACCACATGATGGCTCTGTCTGCCAATGAATTCTCATCAAGGTAAGTCAACACGATTTGGTATACATTATCCTTGTGCGACCAAGTTCACATGATAGTGTCTCCAGAGGGAGCTATAACATCTTCATAGTGAAGGTGTATCGAAGTCCCACACTTCATGCAAATAAACTAGAGTTGTCTTAGGCATATAAATATATAAAAGGCGAACACCCCCACATAGCCCAGTCTTTTGGGTTGAAATCCAGGCTTGTAACAAGTGGCATCAAACCACTCTGGGGGAACTGTGATGTCATAGATTGCCCAGGAGAGCTGTTCAGGGGTGTGCAGGTGTATGCCAAGTCCAACATAAGATGTGTCTACAGAAATATTGGGCATAAGTAGAGGTACGGTCACCTCACCCAATGGGTAGTCATTTGAATTGAGACCAGGCTAAAATTAATATCCATCATTTGGACTAAAGGCATGCTTCGATTGTGTCATCTATTTGTTAGAAATATCAGATTTCTTGTGGATAAGTAATTACGCAAAACATGCAGCCTACCTTCTCAGTAGATGCTTTGCCAATGGGTTGTTCCCTTCAGAAACGCAATGGTGCAAAGGAGTCCTGCCATGGAAGTCACGCATATTTATATCAGCACCAAATTGCAGCAACAGCTCAACCATCACAGGATTGCCACGTTGGCATGCCAGATGCAAAATGGAACAACCTTGTAGACAATTCCCTCGCTCATTCAAATCCTTGATTCTTGGACAGGATGATTGATCCCTTTCCTCTTTGTCACTATCAAGTGATGAGTCTTGTGTATCAACAACATGGTGATACAACTCAATGGTAAAAACATCATCAAAGGTGGTATTGACAATATTGGTGTCTGATATTGCAATTAGACGATACACTTCTCGTAAGTTATCAGCCTTAACTGCTTGCCAAATGTTAGCAGAGTTTGGAAAAACCCCAGGTTGCACTGCATCTCTGACGATTAGCAATTTCTCAACGTACTGGTTAAGAGAAGGAAAAAAGTTAGGCTTTGTATTGGAAATCACAGCATTTCTTATCAGAGGAATGCAGGAAATGAAAGACTACCTAAACAGCATGGCAATTCGCACTTATGCAAAATTGCAATAGTCTAAGGGGACAGGTGTGTATGCAAGTTCACCTGCTTTTCAGCAGTATACATGAATGCTACTGAGGGTATGAGGGGCAAAGAATCCAACATGAAATGATCTTGAACATGAGGAATAACACATAATATCCTAAAATGGTTTATTCCTTTCTTGCGTAAGAAGCCAAATAATCCATCAATCAATATGTAAAAAGGAGGTGAGTATGCAAGAAGAGGCTTCCTGCTGACTGAAAACCCAGCCAACTGCCCCTTAAATGGCACAGTGCAAGGAGAGCAGAGATGAGGCAGAATGAATAAATGCATTGTTTGTTAAGTATGAATTTTGATGCATGAACATCAAAAGAAAAAGAAATCCAACAAAATACCTTAGCATTAATGTATTTCTCTCTATGGGAAATCGGATCTTTGGCGCATGGTTTTGTTATTGATGTGCCATGAGCATTTGATTCATCCACTCTGCGAAGAATTACATTTAGCATGAAATGGAAAGCGATTTATTGTATCGCTAGGTACTAGGAAACAAATAAGCTAACAGGTCAACCATTCATTGATCATAAGTTAAACCCACTATCAGCTTTTGATTTCCTCAAATTCACTCATTTAGAACGTAACCAATTATCATGCTAACATATCCAACAAACACAATGCATCATTTTAGGAAATTTTTGGCTCACATTTTAGGGGGAAAGGGTGTGTTATAGCAAAGAGTAGGACAAAAAGAAAGGATGTGATAACTCCTACCAAATGTCATATTATACAGAATAAACAAAAACAGAATGAGGGTTTTACTTTTCCCAAAAAATATAGAACAAAGCAGAACAAAAGAGAAAAGGATATTATACAGAACATTATTTAACAAAAAAGATAAGCTTTTCCAGTTTAAAGTTCATTGTAAGAAATAGCACTACAAATTAACAAATCAGTTAGGTCGCCGCACTTTCATTTTCTTGTTAGCCTGAGGAAATCTTACCTCTCATTCTTCTGAAGCGAACCTTCCCATACAGAGTTACAGTACGCATTACCCAGAGAACGAAATAATTCCACAATTGAGGATTCCCACACTTTGACATCTAACGTCAAAGATCTCACCTGCATTGAAAAAAAATAGTATATTTTATGAATGAATCTTAAAATAAAAGAAAAGTCATGATAGAAATTCTTATCAGCTATCTCCTTATTTGTACTTTGATTCTTAAATTTTCTTATTATGCTTGTAAAAATAGCAGGTGAACTTTCATTCAACTCATAAAATTCAGAGGTTGGAGCTTTACAGCATGACTTGTATAAAATCCACCATATTTTCACAGAAAAACAACTTGTAAATCAATGACAGGAAAATCATTTGGAAATATAGAAGGTTTGACACTGTTGTCCCAATAGCCTGCTGCAGCACCCAAACGTGTAGAAAAACTACTCAAGTCAATTGCAGCGAAGGTAATTGAAAGTATAAAAGCAGGTTTGAATGTACAATATATTCTCCTAACAGATAGGTTCAACACCCAAAAATGTAGGAGATGAAGGGAAGTAAATACTTAAGGGATCATAATTTGATATTTAATTCAATTTCAACAATCTAAAATGAAAGACTTGTTACCTGGTACACCAACTGTATAGGCAGTAAAAATTAAGACATGATATATAATGCATTAAGTTCAGTTTCATGAAACCAAATGTGGAAAGTGTAATATCCAAAATAACGACAAGAATAGGAAGAAGCCTTTGCTGCTACCTAATATCCTTCAATCTCCCCACTATAGCCTATAGGAATAAATTTTCAGTAGCATAAAAGGAACTACATCAGAGCTAAAAGTAGACACTAATTTTTAGTAATATCAAAGAGCATAACCTATATGTTACTAAGAAGTCTTAAACAGGTTGAAGACCAAATATAGAATATTAACTAGAAACTGAAAACCAGCATAGCAAAATTAATAAAGAAAAGGAAAAGGGAGGTCCCTTTCTCTTTGAAGAATAAATCGCACCTTTGAAACGTGTACACCAAGATTACGGTGAACACCTGAGCATTCGATGCATAATAATATGCCAAGATTAAGAGATGCCCAGTCTGGTTCTGGAGCATTGCATTCTGCACAAACATCATTTCCAGAAATTTCTCTGAGAACAGCTGAGACAGGTTTTGCTCTGTTGCTAACTCGGTCAGTCCCTAAAGGAGGAAGGCTATTAGGTGACCTAGCATTCGAAGACACGCTGAGAGAATAATCATTATTCTCCACGTGCTTTTTTCCCGAATGCAGCCACAACAGACAACCAAATCACCATTAGTAGCAATTTAATGAGAACTGTTGCTTCAAAATCACAGAAAATGGAAAAGGAATGGCTTTAAAGGAAAAAAAACCTGCTGCCGGATACGATAATTGAAAAGAGAAGTAATAACTGCAGTTATTTTGTTAACCCAGTCCATTCTATCTGCCCCATTTTCAGCCTGCCCAGAACAGCGACAAAATGTACCAGCACAGATATCATGAGGAAAATAATACTATCTAATTCAAATATAATCGTAATGATTGTTTCACAACTAAGTTTGGACAAGGGATTCGATCCATGCTTCTTTCTCCTTTTAAGGGCACTATATCAAGCCATCGATCATCAGGAGTTCAAATTTTGGTCAATTTTAAATAGCTAAAATTAAGGTTTCATGAGAAAATTTACCATACACATAATGTCACAAACAAAAATCAAACGATAACACCAAGAAAACTAACCCCTTTTTCATACTATATACAGCTAGCTAAATGGATCATAATGCGCCTTTGATTTGCTTATACCATTTCCTTGATTAGTTCAGTAAAGTGAAGGGAAAAAAAGGAAAAAAAAAAGAAAAACCTTCAATGACCAATCAATGTCACCTGCAATGTGTATGTTTTCAGTGGAGATATGATCCTGAAGCAAAGCCGTAAATCTGTATCTTCTGCATCCATTTTTATTGTTGAAATACGAAGATCAATGGTATGGTAGCCCAAAGTTTCTTCATTAAATGATGATGACCTATTATGATTAGCACGAAATCTTGAAAATACACCACTGTTGTGTTCAGCCGAACCAGTATACTGATGGAGAGAACCCTGGGAATAAAGCAGATAAAGTAAATATCATCCCTCATCAAGATCATTTTCACTTCATTTTCTAATTGCTCTATAGTCTAACCTAAGAATCTATGCAATGCTTCTTTCATGGAACCATCTATTGATTGCAATCTACTATCTATACATTTCATGATTGTTGCATTTCAATTTCAAATTAACTCTAATATCTGCATAAGTAGACAATTTGAAAATATAAGAGAAAACACTGAATCAAACAGCCAATTAGAGGGAAAATGAACCACTTGAATATATTATATGGGTTTCATGTTGCCGATATGTACATAAAAGTCTCCTGTATAATGATATTCATTCAAACAGGAATTACAGTCTCTCCATTTTAAAGTTGAGAGTTTTTGACACACATTTTTATCACTAGAATCATGTAGAATAATAGTAATCATTCTCATTTCTCTCCAATAACCAAATGGAGAGATAAAAAAATGAGTCAAAAGAAAAACTGTATGTCTTCCCTTTTCACTTCTCCCCTGAACTTGCTATGCGAATGAGAAATAACAATCTCTCCATTTCACTTCTTTTCTCTCTATATTTTCTCAATCTGAAAGACACTGTTATAGCACAACAAAACCATATAAACACTCAACTATCTCGTCACACACCCTCAAATTTGTCAAAACAACTGATTAACAAGCAACAAGACCAAAATCCAGATACATGCTCCCATTATCCATAATCATATTTAAAAGACAACATGTTTCATGCTAAATCATTAAACTTGATCAACCAAAGACAGTAATAAAGACAATATAACATACCATTGGTTCAGTACCCTTATTCCTGTAATAGTATAAAGTTCCTTGACTATCAAGTACAAAGAACCTCCTGTTCCAGTCTCCCTCAAACTTGAAGGGCGCTTTAACAAATATCCTTGCTTGATTACCTGGACCTGCAAAATGAATGAAAAAGAAAATATTATTTCATTCTCGAGTAAAACTGTTGGTGAAATAACATGATGCCAATATGATAAAAAAAGAAAACAGAAAGATACGAAGATCAATCACTCACCTCCCCATTTGTAAAGGACTGCATGATTGCCTCTATGTTTTTGTCTGAGTTCACGCCAATAACATGAATGCCACCAGAACTTGTTGAAGGCTCAATGTTACCAGAAGCTCGTAAACTATCTATCTCGGCTTGAGTCCTGAATTCTTGAATACGTTTTTCAAGCTTATTTTTCTCAGCATTTGCTAATTCTTTTGCTTGTTGAGCATATGTCAATACCTGTTATATCAATCATATTAATTTAAATTAGAGGATATACAGGTTAAGGGCATGGAATCCCAAAGTCACCATTCTGAGATGACAAGTGTGCCTGTATTCTACACACAATCTAAGATCATCTGACAGAGATGGAAATTATGCATTTATATAACACAAACATAAATGAATACTATTGCATTCAGGAGATGAAATCTGTTTTATATGGACTTGGTAAAAAACATCAGATACAAGTATGCACCCAGATGTCTGATTTGTCTTTTGCTAAAGTTCCAGACTTATGGATTTGAACAAAAAGTGTCCAAAAATAAGATATGGTACATGGACACTTAAAAATACAAAAATATAATATTATTGGTAAATTTAAAAAAAGAAAAACCCAGAAAAGACTTCGACAAAACTCTTTTGAATTATTTGTTCTTTTACAATATAAAGACTGCATACTAGTTGGCTGACCAAAAATTGTGCTGGCGTAGTGTAAAAGTGTGACCTTGAATTGTGCCTATCTAATTTAAGTTTAAATTGTGCTGGCATAGTGTAAAAGTGTGAGCTCGAATGCACTTGGTATTTTATTACTAGGAGTTCTGAAGACCATTAAACAAAAATCTAAAAAATTTTGATTGAAGAAGTCACATTAACCTCTTATATCCTGAATCTATTGCTCTTCCTCTTATTTAACCTTTCCCTTCTTCCACTTATCATTTTATCTTTTCCCTCTCTTTATATTCTTTTCTTGTTCTACCTTTACTTCTATAGGATGTTTCTTAGATTTCTCTTTTCCTCTTACTTTATCCTTTGTGAGTGTAACTTTATTGTCAATAACTGGGTTTAATCTTATGTATTTAATGATTTTTAGTTTTATGCCAACCCAAATCCTCAAAGGCAACAAATTTTCTTAAGCCAGCAAACCCAGTATCACCTTTAGCATCCATTTTGATGTGGCTTAGGGAAGAAAACAGCAGCAATTAAAGAATTAGGGTTGAACAAACAAATAGGAAAGAAAATGGAACTCTAGAAAACTTAGGGTTATAGAAAACCTCCAAATTTTTAATTGATTCAAAGAAAATAATAAGAATAATAATAATGATAATGGCTGTAAAGCCTACAAGTTATTTATATAGGTTTTCTTTCTTGCAAATAAAATTTTATTCCTAGCCCTAGATTTAAACCCTAAAGATACTTAAAAATACTCACTGTTCAAAGTATATCTAAAACTAAATATTATAAAACTGAAATAATAAAATATTATAAAATAAAAAAAGCTCCTGCATCACTAGTTTTTTTTCTTTTTACTTCTGAATTGATAATTTGCAAGAACCGAAACAGTAAGACCACTGACTGCCAAGTCCTTTTGTTCAACACCATATAGGACTAGTTTTCAGCACTCATTTCCATTTCATTCATGTCAACACAGTAAGGTGCATTAAATAGCTGAGCCTGAATAAAAAACTATGAAATTTGTGATACAAGAATCACTAAGAAGGATAAACCATACAACTAGATGATTCTAGGATATACGATAAATTTACAAGCATTGCACAGGCAGAATATCCTTTGACAAGGTAACCCCCAAAAGAACAAACACACAAGAATACAGCTGTGCGTGTCTTGTATGTGCCAATCTATTTACGCTTTGTAACCAAAAACACTTCTAATCATATGCTTGACAAAATAAAATGGGCATGCAAACAATATCCACACTAGCCTCTAAAAGGATAAACAGTATTCAAATAATTGTATGGATTATTTATATTGATGAAAATTCTTTTCTAATTTCCAATACAGCATCCAACACTGCTGTATTCATACTTCATAGGCTCGTAGCTAATTGCAGAGCCAACTTTTCTATGGAAGAATTTCCGAAACCATTGATTCTACTTACTACATATCATTGACTTATTTTAACATCGTGGAGCACAACCATCATTAAATAATTAATTCAGCTAATGGATAGTGGCAATCAACATTTCTCCCATTTTTTCTAAATAAATAATGTAATATATTACCTGGTGAATAAATGGTTCCAACTGGCTCAATAATTCATACCCCTGCAACAAAAGCAATCAATCATATTCAGTCCACAAATGCAACATGCATAACTAGCAAAAAATAAAATAAGTCATAAAAGAAAATACAAACCAGCTTAAAATATCTAAGATGGCCATCCATAATTGCACTTATAGATTCTAGAAACTCATACTTCTTTTTTGCTTCAATATTCATTAGAGAATTTACCTGTTTTCCTTAAACCAAAAAGAAAAGTCACGAAATCGTGCATGAAATATAACGAGAATTGAACATAAATAAGCAGGGAGTTTAGCAGCCGAAGTGAACATACTAAATTGAAGCGGGTTCTTTCAAAAGCAGATTTTGAATTCTCTAGATCCTGTGAAAAACAAAATCCAACCCAACCCAGAGCACAGCCAGGTTAGTTTTATTAGGGAAAAGACAACTGCTCTCTACAGACAAGGTAGGATGTTATCATGAAAACACAAGAGATGTGGAAAATGATATGGCATTATCTGAACACATAATGCATCCATTACCAAAAAAACAAAGCTACTTTAATACAAGGGAATGATTAGTTAGTTAGGTTCCAAATTCTTGAAGAGAAAGAGGGAATGATTAGTTACTTACGGGATCTTGGAAAGAATGCTCAAGATTTGCACCTAAAATATCTAATATTTGCACCTAATATTCAAGATTTCACCTAGTGGACTCAGAGGTATTTAAAATTTTATCAATGCAGATCAGAATAAGCTATCAGATACTGGAGACAACAGAATAGATACCTAAGCAGAAAAGACCAGATTGTGTAAACATTCCATCCAGGTAACTAGAAACATACTTTTTCATATTAAGGTGAGCAAAGAGAACGAATCAAGCACATAAGTTTTCAAGAAAAAGGCATAACATCAGGATATATAGTTCAAATACAAAAGAAGTACAATTATTACAAGCTAATGTGATAGCAGATCCATAGTTCAATGATCAAGAGAAACATGTATTCTCTTTCTTTCTGATGGTACAGAAACAGTTAAATATTTACCAAATAATGGACCAGGTTCAAAATGACAGAAAAGTGAGAGAACTAGTGAAAGACAAAGAGGATACTATACGAATATCATCCCTCAGCCTTCTTTAAAACAAGTACAATAATTACATCCTGACTAAAGACTCCGTTATGAAGAGTCACTTTCCTCTTAAAGAGATGATCGATCAGCTGGTATTTTTGTATGACTGACCTGTAACAAACATGTGGGAAGTCAATAATTAAGGAAGAGCATACCTCTTCTAGCACAGCAACAACATCTCCCGGTGTGTTCTTCTTCAAAGACATGAACTTTTCACGTGCCTGGCCGTACAGAGCATTTAGCAAAAAGCATTATCTACTAAAAAAATCAAGGAACATGATGCTTTTAATGGTTTTATTATGCTTACTTGGTGATTTTTCATTAAATTTTAGAGGAAAAGCAGCTAATATTTAAGACTAATATAAATCCATCCGCATAACTTTTGAATTCACAGCACTTGTATCAGTAAATCCACTGGAGAACATTGAAGATAATAAACTAGCAACTAGTCTTTTTGCAGCAAAGAATACTCAAGAGTTTATAACACAAAAGACATTTCATCAAGTTGCTCAATCAGTTTCTCAGTTATTCATGGCTATTAGTTAGCTCTTGATTTAGAAGAATTCTGTGGTAGCACAAATAACAGTCTGCTTTTACCAAATAATTGGTTAGTTCCAAAATTTACTTCAGATGATCTCAAGGGTAAGGGGGTGAAAGAGCGAGAGAAATGGTGAAGGAGATACGAACTGTCATTAACATAAAAACCCAAAATTAACTTCATGTCAAAAAGTAAGTTACCATCATCTTCAATACCTGAGAATATCCATTCGTAGCTTTGTCAAATCGTTGACGAGACTCCTGAAAAAGACAGGAGGACAAGAGCTGTCATATAAAATTTTTTTTTGGGGGGGGGGGGCAGGAGGAATGAAGACATGAGTTTAGCTGTTGACTCTAATCTGATTAGCAAGAAAAAATCATCATAAAAAATGTTGAGCTACTTTCATAATGAATGTAATCAATATGTTTTCCCATCCGATTCAATCTCCACCCTGCACACCCACCCACCAAACTCCACCATCAGAATTTATTGTATTCTGACAAGACATCTCAACCCAAACTGCAACTATTTGGCCTCCACAATTATCAACAAGTCAATCCAAATGTTTCATCCACAACAAGTTCTTATGCAGACAGTATACAATCCCTCCTAAAAGACCATAATGTCCATGATTTGGATAAGAAACACTATCGTATGTCCTCTGTAAAAATGAAACATAATATGGCTCAATGTTTCATTCTTCTATTCATTTGAGGATCCCATTTTTCCTGACATTCTGAGTTTCATATTCCCAAGTGGATTACTCAGGTTTGTTCAAGACAGCTCCACTATCAAGACAAGAAGAAAAAGGAAAAGAGGCAAATTTAATGTAAAAAGTAAAGGAATATTCTTACTTTAAGTGCATGGATTAAAAAAACATATTTTTAGGCTAACAGCAAACTACATGGCTACGTAAGGAGGTAGGATAAAGGAAAAAGATAAGCTTCAACCCGAAACAAGGGAGATGAGAAAACATAAAACAAAACCATAGAAGTAAAAAGACCATAAAAGAGTATGTAATAAGTTGTTTATAGTGGAGGAAATATTTCAATGAGGCATGCTCCCCCCTCTAAAGTGTCTCAACTTTTCCAAACATAGCACATGAATAGACTAAAGCAAACATGACAAGTGATTAAGTTGGTTATAAAACCAAAGTGGCTTGTTTAACAAAAATCCAATGTACCTAGATCAAATTTAAAGATTCACAAGAAAACCCAAGGAAAGTGTGGCAATCATTGCCAATCCCCGGTGCAAACACATCCAATTTTCAATGCAGAATCTCAACTAGGGAGTAATCAAGTTAATCTCTTAATGACCCAGACTAAATGCGGCAAGTTAATAACAACTTCAATTCCAAATTGATGACCAAAACCACCAAATTTCGAAAAAAGGAAAAAAAAAAAAAGAGATATTAGCTAAATTATCTTCACCTTTGCATCTTGCAAATCAACAGTTGTAAAGTGCATTAGCCGATCAACTAACACATGCTCCACCTGTAATGGATATTCAAATTTCAAAATCAGAAACAAAATTGAGCATCCCAAACAAAATAAACCAAAGATAAGTTACTAATCTCTTCGGCATGTAGCATGGCATGAGGTAAAAGGTAATATTGGCTCTCCCATATAAAAATTGTTTCTGAAGTCATGCAGCGGGTGGCCTCAAGATTGTTAGCCTTCAGGCATCACATATTTAATGCTCAAAATACTATGATATTAAAGAGTAACGTAAACTAACCAGATTGAACAAAAAGACATCTCACACAAAACGTAGAATTTACAAAGTAGTTGCACATGTAGAAATTAACGTGTTAAATAGTTTTTAGAGCAAAGCTACAATCTGACCAGGTGACTCTATTTGGTAGAAGATATAATTCATAAGACCGTTTGTAATAAGGTACAGGTACCATACATAAGTGCACTTAGCATGTTTTTTAAAAGACAAACTGCAAAGGTCTTTGATTTTTATCACATGTCACCTAATTTCCTCAATAGAAGCAGGTTAAAGGAGTTGATGCCTTATATAGGCAAACCTTTTACAAATGCAAGCTTTAAAGGTCCATGATATATATCAACTAGGAGCTTATCTACGATTAAGTACGTCTTTAACACTCATGTTGGGAGTAAATCCGTGGTGATTATGACATCTGATACAAACTTTTCCCATGTAATTTCATTAAGAAATATCACAAATGGTTTATAACATCAAACAGCTTAAAAATATACACACGCATATCAATCCTTAGAGACCTATATATACCTGAGGCACCAAAACTAGGTAATCATGCACAATCAAGTCAAAAACTGAAAGGAAACTTGAGTTGCCAGAGAAAATAACATTAAGTAGAATGTTGGTAACAAACCAGATACATTCGTAATAAGCATTAATAAGACAAAGACTATGTATCCCAGCCTTATTCAATTGCAGAAGAAAGAATTGCTTTCTCTAGATGGTAAATTGATACCCACTTGTGAAAAAAGCAACTCCTTATAGCTAGCAAGCTCACGAAAGGCACTGATGAACTTGGACATGATCGGCCCTACAAAAGGAAACATTCAAACTTTCAGCTAGGTAGTTCTATCTTCAACAGCACAATTTTGAAATCAGGCACATCATCTTCTCTATTTTCATTTTACATCTTAATCTTTGATGAGTAAATTTGCGTAAGACACAAAAAAGGGGGAAAAACATTATTGGAACCTACATATGGCCATCACATAAAGAAATAGATAACCAGATCAATTAAAAAATAAAGCATCAATTAAAATTCTCAACCTCCTTGTACAAGAACAGTAGAGAAAAAAATCTCAGTCAACAAACAAGCAAGCTCCTAAGAAGCAGTTTAGTGAGAGGAAAAGCTTAACCCTTATTAGTAATTTAATGGAACAAGAGGATAATCTCCCCATCATCTTCCAGGAGGACAACTCAACCATCAGAAGAGTTTTAGCCAGCAAAAATAAAGAGTAGGAATATAACACACAATCATTGCCAGCAGCCAAAGAATGAAACAATAAATCATAGACCACTCTTTCACCATATCCTTTCCAGAAAAAAAGAAGGCTTATATACCCTCTGCCTTCTGAATTGATTAAAATCTCCTCAAGCAAAAGTTCCAGGCAGCTTTCAGACAATGATCTTGAGAGGTCCTATGGCATTCCAGACACACATCTAAATATAATATTTTACAAGCACCAGCATCAGTAAATTGTCATAGAGCATAATGCCAAATCTTCCTGGCACAACTTTTGGGGATTTTACATGGATCAGAGGGTTAGTCAATACAGAGAAGTAAAATCCTCCCAACTAATGGGTGTGTAGCTTCTTTCTACAGCTAAACCAAGCAACTAAAAAACAAAAGCTTCATTGGTCATTAGTAATGGTAGAATAGGTTCTTAGGTTTCTCCTGATCCACAAGAAAGTAAGTATTTTGTATATAAGCATCTGAAACACAGGGAAAGCTAACCTTATAGAAGCTTGTCATTACCATTGTACTCACCCATATAATTCATCCCCACGATAACATGTCTTTCTACCACATATTTCACATCGGCCACACAACCCCACAAGAAATTATTGGGATATTTTCCTAAAAGTCTAAAACCTCAACTGGATAACATAACTTCTAATCTGGAATGGGAAACATCTTTTAGTGAACTAGAATATCCTGAGATAAGCTGGAGAGCTAGATGCATCCACTTCTGATCCAATCTTGTTCAGGCTTCAGCCCCAAGAGCTCTACCTTTAAAGTTAAGAGGTCAAATATGTTGCATCATGCCTACATCAACAACTCTGAATAAGAGTACATAGTTCTAAATATGCACCAAATAATCTGCAAACTAACTTCATTTCCTAACCAATTAAATCTCCTAACTTCTTTTTTTTTTTTTTTGCCTTCATGTTTTAAATACATTATACTGTAATAAACGCAAATTAAGTGGCCAAAAAGCAATTACCATTTAATAACATTTGCTGTGCAAAATGGAAAAATAAAATTTTGTTAAATGGTATTCAGCTTTTGGCCATTGATTATACACAGTAGTTTACTTGAGAAATGTTATTTTGGCAGTCAGTAACACAGATACATGCAGAGCAAAATGCACATTTGCATTCATATCCAGTAATTAACAGAACTTGTTACACTAGAACCAAAACTTGTTAACATTAACTAGTAAGAAACAACCAGGCTGACTGGTGATGTAGTCAAAAAATTGAATAAGAGACATTGGTTACCTCCTATGGAGGCACTAAGAGGATCATCATGTCCACAACCAAATGCTTCTAAAGACTCAGCAAAGCTATTGTCTGCATTATATGCTTCTCCAAGAGCTGCTCTGCAAAGGAAACAGAGATGGAGCAAAATAAATAGATAAATACACATAAGAAGAGAGAGAGTGAGGAATCTTAGATAATTCTTGTATTTTACAACTTAGGTAACTAAAACGACCCTTGAACCTTTTTCTCATGCTTTTATTTATTGGTTTTGGGCAATAATATAACCATATACTGTTTTCTTATTACAGCTGAAATTATATAACAGTAGCAAAGAGAGAGGATAAATTCAAGGTTGGATGCTAAGGGAAATAAGACCAAATTTTTGAACCCTCGAGCTCCAAGCTTGCTAAGAAACTGATGCTTTTGCATGTAACTTTGGGCACATTCAGAATATCTTTTGGTCTATGTTACTCGAACTCGAGTGTGAGATATGTTTAATCTTCAAAAAGTTTTTGTTATATTCAGAGGTTCAGTGGAGGGTCATATTCCCATGCCCTAGTGCAAATGTGTGTCAGACATGGAGTAATTAAAGAAAAATGAGCAACATAGTTGTAAGTTATTATCGTCTGGAAGCAACAAGAGGAAATGGAAATCAATCAGAACAACCCTAATAAGAATGAAACTTACTAGTCAGAAATCATAACCTCCATAAATTATAACAGACAACAATTTAATCCAAGCATTTGTAGCAGGAGAAAATGAATAGGTGAAAATAGAAAGAGAAAAAGTGTGCATACATATATTTTCTACTTCCTTCGGTCAGTACTTGACAGCGATTTTTCAACTCATCAGCCATCGACTCCAAAGAACATACCTGTTCAATCAACAAACATAAGTTGTTTACTTTTCAGAAATAAAGAAAAACGGAACAACAAACTGCTAATCAGCAGAGATTCAACGGAAATTTTATTATTCGGTGAATGGATTTACACTCGACTGATTAACTAATGAAACAAATTTGAAAAATAAACAAAAAATAATTCTGGAATCAGAAAGGTTAAATAAAGTCGAGAAAAAGGAGAATTCTGGAGTTACCTGCTTTTGAAACATAGGAGAATCTTCTAGCTTGAGAAAAGCCGCCATTGCTAATTTCGAATCTCAATACTGCAAAATCTCAGGGTCTCAATCTCGGATCCAGAAACGAAAATCTTTGAAAGCAAAATCCTTGTCGCTGTTGAATTAAATAAATATAAAGGAAGGATATCTCATGTTTGGTATCATATCATGTGTTTGCGGGTCATGGGTCTCTATCTGGGCCTTCATATTTTGGGCTTATAACCGACTCTATATTGGGTTGGACCATCGGGTGGTTAATCATCTATAAAACACAAAACTACATTCGGTTCGCTAGAATTTGAATAGTTGTTACTCGGGAATAAAAAAAATAAGTAGTAGTATTATCTTGATTTACTTGAGTAAAACATGTATACCATTGCATTGTTTGGGGTTAGCATGGAAAAAATTCATTTGTATTTTCGTTACATATTAAATTTATAATATTTTTATAATATTATTTTTTTTAAATCATTAATAAAATAAAAAGTAATGTAATTATAAAATATTTGTAACATTCCTAAAACCCCTTTAGTCAAAAATAATATGAGATAGACTTTTAGTGAAATAAGATATAAAGAAAGTAAGGGATAAGAGATGTTAGAGAAAAATGAATAAGAATTATGTTGTGAAATATTAATTTGAGCCAGGGACTAAATCATAAAAATGAAATATGTTGTGAAAATTTTTATGATTCAAATGTAAATATTTAAAATGTGAGGGTTAAAATATAAATATGAAAAACTTGAAGGGCCAATAGTTAAAATATCTTAAGGATGGAAGGGTCCAAAAGGATTAAATTGAACAAATGAAAAAATGAGAAGGACTAAATTGTAAATTTTACCAATAAGATGTCATAGAAAGGATATTGTAGAGAAAGTATAAGGGTAAAATAACCATTGCTTAAATAAGGTAATTATGGGAAAATATATTTGGTTATGGACAAACTTGAGCCATTAGATTAAATTGAAAAATAAGAATAAATTGTGACCAATGGATTCAAATCATGACTAATAGATTTTTTATAATATTTTAATATTAATTAAGAGATTTTTTTATCGAAACATGAAGAAAATTTTTCATGCTTCATCATCCCACCGTCCATCACTAGTATAAATAGGGGAAGTTTAGCTTTTTATGCAACTTAATCCTTTATCATGAAATTCTACCGTTTCTCTCAAATTTCTTGAAAATTTCCCTAGGCATCAGGGAAGAAAAATGAAAAAGAAATCCTAGAGAGTATGTACATAAATTTAGAACAAGGAATTAGTAGATGGAAGTGGAGAAAATTTTGAAAGAAATAGAAGGATGGTCATGATTTGAAGAAGGAAAGGAAAAGAAGCAAAAATAGAAGAAATCCTTGGCAAAAGAGGTAAGTTTTCATGTTAGCTTTAATTGTATTTCAAATAATTGAGTTAATTGTGTTATGATTAGAATGCATACTATATGAATTTAAATAAAATAGTATAGTAAGTAAGTAAATTTATACAAAGCATCAAGTTTCCATGGGAAAAATAAGTGTATTTACTAAAGCAATTTTGGATAGTAGCAGTAGCTTAACTTTGAAAATTTACCAAAAATTGTAAAAATTGAATAATATGATTAATTAAATATAAAATTAAAGCTTACTGAGTCATAAAAGAAACAGTGTAAGTAGAGGAGTAGTACATTATGAGATATATGAATTTTTGTGAGACAATGTCAGAATGATTTTGGCTTCCTCTGTTCTAAATTTGAAAAATCATTATAAATTGTACAATAATTTTTAGGAAATTAAATTTATATGGATGAAATCTTAATGAATCTATTTTCAACAGAAACAAACAGTAACTTAATACGAGACTTATACTGAAAGATAATAGATTTTTAGTAAAGAAGAGTCAGAGTTGCTTAACAGCTGAATAGGGGAAGATTTGAAGAATAAACTATATTGATTGGCTTAAGTAAAAATTCTAAAGTTTTTATGGTAAAAATTTCATTGAGTCTAGTTTCAAAAACAAAAGGCAGATATTAATTTAGAATCCTCTAGAATGAGGTATAAATATTTTAGGGATTGTCACTCAAATGGACAACCTTGATAAGAATATGTGTATGTGATTAGAAAATCCTTAATTAATATCATACATAGGCATGGTAAGTTAAGAACCAATGATTTATGTATATAAAAAACATTAAGGATGTGGATTGGAGAGGAGGAGGAGGAGGAAAATAATTGAAGAATTATAATACTAAGAAATTGTTACAAATGATGGTTTTGCTAATACATAAAGGAAGTGATTATTAAAATACTAAGTAGTTGATATAAGATGAATTAAGGAGACCCTAATAGACAAATTGATTGGTAAATGTTAATAATAATGTCATGTAGAGAGGATAAACTATTTTTAGTGTAAGTCCTTTAAAGGATTTTTTTTGTAAACTGTTGATAATTGTGTTAAATTTATAAATTTGGAATTAATGGCATGTTCATAAGGTTCATTACAAAAAATCATATGTTTAAGAAATAAGTAGTTGGGTAATGATTTTTTTAGAATAATGTTGATATATTTTAAAGCTGAAATAAAAAGGGACTTAATTGTAAAACTTGATATTTGCTTAAAATTATATGAGATAATTATATGCTTAAGAATTGGTACATAAAATTAGGATTAAAGGATGTTTGGATATAATTTGGTATATGGATTGATATGGTTAAAGTTGACAAGTAAACAAAGGCTAAAAAGGGGTAAAATATGAAGGACTAAGGTGGTAAATTAACCCTGGCATAAAATAAAACATCAAATGACATTTTGGTATCGATATCAAGCTCATAGCATCGATAATCTGATGGAAATATCTATACATTGGACAAAGTATCGATACATAAGGTATTTTTCTTGAATTTTTCAACTTCGAAACTCAAAACAGTATCGATACAACACAGAGGCATTGATACCTAAGCCCATGTATCGATACATTAGTGCTAGTATCGATACTTTAGGCCTTGTTATGCATATATGTAACACCCCTAACTCATATCCATCGCTAGAATAGGGTTACGGAACATTACCATAAAAACGTAACTTAAAATCATTCATTTCAAAAACATTTCGTAAATCATATCATAGCCCAATCAAACACATGCATATTATCCCTTATTCGAGCCCTCGAGGCTTTAGAAACACTTTAAAAATGATTCGGGACTAAATCAGAAACATGTGAAACCTTAAGGAAAAACTTAGAAAAATTTAAACTACAGTGGTCACGCGGCCGTATAGCCAGGCTGTGTGACTCACACGGCTGAGACACACGCCCGTGTCGTAGGCTGTGTAACTGCCTGACTTACTACCTTTTGAAACTTACAGGGGACACACGACCGTGTTGCAAGGCCATGTGTCACACACGACTGAGACACACGCCCGTGTCTTAGGCCGTGTGGACAAGAAATAGGCCAAATCCAAGCCATTTCTTTCACCCAATTCAAGTAAACACCTACAAGTCATTTGCACACACAATCAAACATTAAAACATACCTAAAACATGCATAATAAGACCAATTCGAATGACCAAATCTCATTCAACCAATATGCCATATAATGCACCTCAAAAGCAAGCATTCAACTTAACCAAACAAATGCATAATTGGTCATCTTGCTAACATTTTATAACATACCATAATTGACTTATACCATGTCAATATAACTTACCATTTGAACCATTATTCTCATGCATTTCAAACACATATATACCTAAACTTATACATATTTTATCATAACTCATCCATATATATTTTGCTTCATTCCATACCAAGTCATACCATAATCGACCACATTGAACTACACCAACATATACCTAATTGGTCATTTTTCATACAAACACAATTAACTAAATTTCATATTCAAGCATACCTTAATTAACCATATTGTAAACATGCCAAACTTACCTCTTTGGTCATAAAATCATGCATCAAGTTAAGAATATTAACACCAACCATCAAGATACCATACATAATGATACTTATACATACCAAAACAACCACTAGATTATTTATACACAAATCCACCTATACATGCCATTATAACCTTGATCAAGACATCAGAATCTACCAATATAATCATTGGATAGTGTGATAGATCTCCGATGAGCTTCCAACCTGATCGAGCTTTCGATAATCTGTAAAGTAAGAGAAAGACAACTACGTAAACAATGAATGCTTAATAAGCTCGTAAAACATAAAACATAACTTATCACTTCAATACTATAATACATAGATTAAACATGATTCAACACTAGTACTTTAAACTTAGTATAAACCTGTTGAACACCATTCAACTCATAATTGAGTATATTTAATAAGATCACATATACTTTTCATATATAACATACTGGGATTTATAAGTCGTAATACATAATCATCAATCTTTTCATAATACTATAAACCATTCTATTTACATCCCAATTATAAACTTACCGTTTCAATTCATAATTTCATGACATAGTTCATTTAAAGCACATACCTTACTTTTCCTTTTTCATGTCTGTTAAACCAAATAAAACAACATCGGATAATTGAAACAATATTTACCGTACCAGTTATCGAAATAACACGCTAAAACAAAGCCTGTTAAGCTCAAGGCTTGATACAATTACACCAGCACAAAGCCTACTAGGCACAAAGCCCGAATATCACCTGCATAAAGCCTGCTAGACACAAAGCCCTGAATATCACCTGCACAAAGCCTGCTAGGCACAAAGCTCGAATATCACTGGCACAAAGCCTGCTAGGCATAGAGTCCAAATATCACCAGCACAAAGCCCGAATTAACGTTACGTTCCAATTTCTTAAAACATAGCTAAATGACATTTAAGATTTAACAAATAATGAAATAGTATGAAAGATTCAATACAATTAATAATAATCGTATAACGAACTTACCCGGCTAAATTGCAGAAATACTAAAGTTTAAGGGCATTTTGGTAATTTTCTATTTTTCTCGATTTTCTACCCGATCTTGATTTAAATTAAAAATTTCATTCAATTTATCAATTTAGACAGTAAAAAATGTATTTCATGCAATTTGGTCATTTTGACATTTTTACAAAATTGCCCTTAAAATTTTACTTTTATTCAATTTAGTCCATGAGCCCAAAACATGCAAATTAACCATTTTTAATGCCAAATTATAACATTCGAATATTCATGGTACCCATTTCAGCCCATATTTATAATAATTTCACATCAAATCATTGTACTTTTATTATTTTAACAATTTAGTCTCTAATAGGTAAATTCATCAAAAATCACTTAACAAAGTACTTTTAATTATCAATCAACATTCCAAATTCATCATTTAACATAAAAAAACACAAGATTCATCAATGGCAACATTCAAAATCTTTAACAGTTTTCAAATCGAAGGTACGAGCTAGCCGAATCTAGTTGCAACAATCTCAGAAACATAAAAATTACAAGAAACAGGGTTAAATCAGACTTACATGCATCCTATGAAGTTTGGCCAAAGCTTGAGCTTTCTTTCATGGAGGTTCGGCATCCAAGAAGAAGAGTGAAGAAAAATGTTGATGAATTTCATTATGTTTTAAGTTACATTTCAACTTATTTACAAATTTGCCATTAAACATATTTTATTTTATATTTTTATTCAAGTTACCGTCCAAGCATATTAATTAAGGCTAAATTACCACATAAGTCCTTTATCAATTAATAATAAAGCCATTTGGTCACTAAATGCATTAAATAACAAATTTTGCACATTTTCCAATTTAGTCATTTTTCTTTAATTAATTATCTAAACGTTAAAATTTCTTAACGGAATTTTAATACCACATTAATGACACTCTGTAAATATTTATAAAAATATTTATTTACGACTCGGTTTATAGAAACAAGGTCTCGATACCTAATTTTCTAAAACCACTTGACCTTAAGGTCATACCACTCGAACTTCATAAATCGCTTAAATTACAAAATTTATCAAATCAAAAACCTTTTTTAAAATCACATTTGACTCGTAAATAGTAAATAATAATATTTACAAACTTACTTGTCGGATTTGGTGACCCTGAAACCACTGAAATCGGGCTATTACAATATAAATGATTCAAAATGAATTTTTACTGAAAAGTTTCACTTGATTTTAAGTTGTACTTTGAAGATATGTTAAAAACATGTTCGTAGGGTTAAAATATGACCGGAAAAGGGTTCAAATAATTGAATTTAGTCAGGATTACTCTAGCACTCAAATGTGACATTCTTATATTCGACTTGGTATTCGAGTCGAGTATAGGGGTATTATAATATTTTTTAAATATTTAACTAGTTTAGAAGTAGTTATATTAATATTATTTAATTTTAAAAATATTTAATATTAAGATAATACAAAATTTTATCATGATTGAATATTAATATTAATATATTATAATTTAAATAATTTTATTAACAGTTTTTACAAATTATTTATTATATGTATTGTCAAATTAATTTGCTTTAATGTTAAATTTATTAATATTCGATATTTTGCACTTTTATATCTTTGCTATAACTTAATTAATGAAGGTAACTAACTCTTATAATATTTGAAAAATATAAATTTAATTTGATAAATGTTATTAATAGGTGTCTTTTAAAAAAAACTATATCTTAAGTTTAACAATTCAATATTTATTAATTTTAATATTATAACATTAAAAGCTAACTCATTTAAATAAAATATTAAAGTAAAGAGGTAATTTATTTAAAATCAACTTTATTATTAACACATAAAAAATTATAAAGAATAATTTCAAAGAAAAGACATGAAATAACTTTAAAAAATTAAAAGGCAGGGAGCAAAACTATATTTCATTCAAGTTATAAACAAGTATTTCAAATGGAGAATGTCATTTCTCAAAAAGTAGTATTGTGATATGACTATTTGTTAACCTCTTATTGCTATAATATATGTACATATATGATATGCCAAAAATAACTATTATTTTTTTTGGTAAATAATAAAACATTAACCAATGCTAAACTATATTAGTATTAATCTTCAGCCATCAATGTACTCATTGCACGATGGATGTCATCTTCTAGTAGACTTCTCACGTATTCCGCTGGATTTACATGGATAAATAACTATTCCATTTCGCCTCTAGCCTCTTTAGCAATACGATTAGCCATTTTGTTGTTGTCCGTCATGATCTGGCAGAATTTTACATCCCAATGTTTGAAGCACCATTCGTATATCTATTGAATTTCACTATGCTTGCTACACGTAGCTAACCCGTTCTAGATGACAGCAATCAATAAAGCATTGTCGCTTTCAATTTCCACTTGGCAGAATCCTTGTGCCCAAGCAAACTTTAATCCCTCAAACAAAGCTCGAGCTTTAACTTGAAAAATATCTGATAGTCCTATCATCATCTCAAAACCCCCCATCCAACCTCCATTTGGTCCTCTCACCACTCCCATTATGGTCGCATTTGGTCTCATTGTTGACATCGAGCTATCCACATTCACCTTAACCCATCCATTAGCTGGAAACTACCAACAACCTTTAGTCATAGAATTACAACTCCAATTATCTGAATCTCCTTTAACACCTAAAGACCTTGTCCAAGCTTCCGTCGAAGTTAACAGAGACTGACTACTACCACTTATCTATTTGAAAATGAAGTCATTTCGGCTCTTCCAAAGAAACCAACTCATATGGAAAAGAATGTAGGCCATTCACCTTTTTGGAAAGGAATGTTCCAGATAATCCATTGAATAGTTGGTAATCTAAAGAAAAAAATTCTAAAGACTTCTAGGTACAACTGATTTCCAAATTGATCTAAACTCGTTGTGGTGCTCTCACTTTCCCTGTCAGTTCATTGCTTGCAATTCTAACAGGCGTATTATTGACAAACAAGTACTTATAAGATTTCGATATGGAGAAATTTCCCCTGGATAGCCATCTCCAAGTTAGATGATCTATTCATGCATTCAATGAACGAGGTGTACATGCCAGGATATGCTCCAAAACCTATTGCAGGAATACTAAGGCTAGCCATTGTCGATCCTACATGTAACACCCCTAACCCTTATTCATCGCCGGAACAGGGTTACGGAGCATTACAAGATTTTACAGATTAAATAAACAGACATTTCGTTTAATATAACATTCATGTCAGAAACCAATCGAAATCAAACATATTATCCCTTATAAGAGCCCTCGGGGCTCAAAATACGCGTTAAAAACAAGTCGGGACTAAATCGAGTACTCAAAGAATTTTTCAAAAAACACTAAAATTTTTCAAATTTGCAGAGGTCACACGGCCAAGTGAGACACACGATTAGGAGACACATTGTAGCAGCCCGAATTTAGGGCTAGTTAGAATAGTGGTTTCGGGACCACAAATTCGACGAGAAAAAAATTATTTTCATTATATTTTTATGGTCTACGATTTCACAAAATGATTTTGTGAAAATTTCGTTCGAAAATTTTGACGTTTGGGCACTCAATTTAGTCAAAAGGACTAAATTGTAAAAAGTGCAAAAGTTGAGTTCTATATGTTAGAGGTGTCCAATTGTAATGAAATTTTAAATTGGAGGTCTTTATATGGTAATTAGACCATTGGTTAAGTTGGTGGACAAAAATGGTTATGGTTAGGCATGTTTCCAAAGTTTTTCATTAAGGGCGTTTTGGTCATTTAGTTATTAAAATGAATTAAAAACAAAATTAAAAGCCAATTTTTGTCCATCTTCAACCCCTAGGCCGAAAATTGCATGGAGAACCATGGATAGGGTTTTTCAATCTTCCAAGCTCGATTGTAAGTCCGTTCTATCCCCGTTTTTAATGATTTTTACGTTTTTAAAATCCTCGTAACAAGATTTACTTATTTTTACCATTGTTTTGAACTAGGGTTTGTGATTAAAAATTTACCCATGAATGATATGCATGTATTTTGATGTTTTATGGAAGAATATGAATGTTTGGAGTGTGATAAACGATTTGTACTAAGTAATTTTCGATGAAAATGCCTAAAAGGATTAATTTGTAAAAGTTATAAAATATGTCACAAGTGTGTGAATAAGTGAGTATTGTGGACTCCTACAATTATGAAAATGGTTCAGCTAGGCCTAAAATGCAAGGAAATTTAATAAAAATTATTTTACGAGCCTAGAGGCAAAATCGTAATTTTGTGAAACTTTAGGGGCAAAAATGTAATTTTTCCAAAGTATGATTTTTAGACTGGAATGAATAGTGTGAAGGTTATATAAGTTAAATGTATTGTTATAATTCAAGAAAGACGAGAAATTGAAATATATCGATAAAAAGAAAAGTGAGAAAAAGTGAAAAATTCCCGAATGAACCTTTGGATAAAAAGGGATACGAATGAAGTGACAGAAATAATCACATGTGTGGCATGGATTGTGTGTAGGCCACTATGTAAAAGTGAAAGTGATGGTCAGGTGTGTAGTACTATGTGCAGGCTACTACGTGTACCAGAATGATAGGTCGCATGTGTAGTACTATGTGCAGGCTACTATGCGTACCGGATAGTTTTGATCACGTGTGTAGTACTATGTGCAGGCTTCTACGTGTACCGGATGGTAATGGTCACATGTGTAGTACTATGTGCAGGCTACTATGTGAACCAAACATCATTGATTAGTAAGGTGGTTGCTATGTGCTGATTCCACCGGACATCATTGATTAATAAGGTGGTTGTTATGTGCTAAATCCACCGAGTATCTGTTATTATTTCGAAGTGTTCATCGGGAAATTGACTAAGTGTAATTGAATAATGAATATAGGTGTGGAATTGAATTGAATATCGACTTAGAAATAGAAAAGTGAATTTTGAATTGAATTGTGATTGAAAGTGAAAAAGTGAAATTATGAAAGAGTACATTTAGCAATAAAACAGTTTAGACAACAACAGTTGTGTGACTTTGAAAAATCACCAAAAATGGTGGAGGTTGAATTAAAGGCTGAATAATATATGAAATTGAATCTGAATGAGTCTATTTTTACATAAAAGAAACAGAGCAAGCAAAAGAGTTATATATTTTGAAATATTTGAAATTTAGTTAGATAGAGTTAGAATGAGTTTGGAATCCCCTGTTCCGACTTTGGAAAATTTTCAAAAATTTTAAAAAAATAATTATAGGATAAAATTTATAGTTTTAGAATCCTCAGTGAATCTATTTTCAATAGAAACAAACAGAAATAATATCTGAATTCTATACAATGAGATAATTAATTTTTAGTGAAGAGAGGTTAGAACTATCGAGCAGTAAAATAGGGAAAACTTTAAAGAATAAACTGTACTATTTGGGTAAACCAAAAATTCTGAAAATTTTATGGTAAGAATATATTGAATCTAGTTTTGGGTAAAATTTACGGATCTTAATTTGGAGTTCTGTAGCTCTGAGTAAAAATAATTTAGTGACTCTGACTCGAATAGACAACTTTGAATATACATGTGAGTGAATAGTGAAATTGTAGTTAATGTTGTTTAAGTGTGTTATACACATTAAGGATGTGAAATGGAGAGGAGGAGGAGGAAAATTGGAAGAACATATGAATTATTTGTGTATAATTAGCCATATGCTCGATTATAATCGATAAACGATTGAAAAGAAATAATGTTTATAATTGTGCATTATTAGTTATAGTTAAAGTTCATGTGAGAAAATAAAGTTTCATAGTATGTGTATGTGGTATACTTGGTATATGATTTGGTATGTAGCAATGTCAGAAATGGTTTATGAATTAACTCATGTTGATAAGTTTGATACATAAAAAAAATGTGGTGCTTATCCATGCTTATAATGCTTATACTATATGTTTATTTGGCTAGCATGTTTGGTGTGTATGCTTAGGGTTTGGCCAAGTTGTGGCTGGATTATGCCACATTAAATTTATAAAATTATGCATTGAGATGGTAAATGTCTCGATGGAAATATGCTTGTGATCATAAAAGGGTGGTAAGGTTTAAAGTTTGTAATCTTTATTAAAATGGTTTATCATGTGGTTAGTCTACAAAAAGACTAGCTTGCAACTATGATTGAGTGTAATGTTTATATCTTGTGTGACATGCATAGGAAACAAGAGTGGAAAGAAAATGAAATACTAGGTTCATGCTTGAAGTATAAAATGATGCAAAAAGGGGACGTTAAGTTAAATGGTAAATATGTATTAGTATTGAACTTAATGAAATTGAATTGTATGTGAATTAAATGGAAATTTCAAATGATATAATTTGAATTAAATGAATTATTGTGGTATTGAAATGTATATTGGATTGAGAAATTGAATTAAATCGTGAACATGAGAAATCATGAATTAAATGAAATGGAAATGAAGTATTGAATTGCATGAGTATGTATTGGGTCTCAGAAGCCCTATTTATTACAAATATAGTATTTTGAAGTTATAACATGAAGATTTATAAAAGCATGTTAAAAATTTGAAGAGTTTAAATTTGAATGAAATATTATAACTCGGTTTAACACGTTTATAAGTGTATGTGTTCTGGTAATGCCTCGTACCCTATTCCGGCGTCGAATACGGGTAAGGGGTGTTACAATGTGACATCGCCAGATTCGGTCATAACTTTTAGACCGAATTTAGGGTGTTACACACGCCCATGTCTCAGGCCGTGTAGGCATTCAAAATAGGGACACACGGCCTTGTGCGTACCTGTGTAACTCTCTAACTTAGTCACACAGCCAACTCACACGCCCGTGTGCTACGCCGTGTGAGCATACTGACTTGCATTCTTAAGAAAATATAGGGGACAAAAGGCCATGTCACTTAGCCGTGTCACACACGGTTGAGACACATGCCCATATCTCTGCCTGTGTGGACGAAAATAGGTCATTTTCCAAGCCACATTTCTCACCCAAATTGACATCAACCTAGACTCAACAAATTGCACATCATCAAGCCATAAGAAGGCATTCAGAACAAGCTAAAATCAAGTCTTAGACATGTATTATCACCACATACAACCAATATGCCCTTAGGCATGCACCTCAAATGACAACTTAAAAACATGTCAACTAAGTATCCAAACTTACCTAAATAATTACCTAACAAAGTTACCCAAGTTCACTACAATTCAAATACATACGTACATACATCACTCATACTAACATCACAATTATACCTTATTCTCATGCCAATATATAAGTTGGTTATATAAACAAAATATTATTCATAATATTTACATAAGCCAAACTTTAACCAAGACCGTAGAAAAGCCTATGCATGCAATATAAACCTTATTTAATGTTTCAAAAACTACTGAGATAAGTTGGATAGTGAGACTTGAGTGCTAATCCGATCGTCCAACCTTCTGAAAATCTACAAAGACATTAAACAATACAAATAAGCTTAATGAAGCTTAGTAAATTCGACGGGTTAAACAAAAATCTTACCGAACCTACTATAACAAGTCGAATAAATAAAATCATTCACGTCAACTCCTTGTTATTCACAACTTCAATTGATAAATACCTCAGTATTCAAATCAATACAAAAAATACATAACATGTCTTTTAAATTCATTAAATAAATCACTTTGCCAAAATTTTTCATTCGAAAAATGACTTACGGATAAGAGTACATCGTCAACAGAAGGTCATAAGAGCTGGTCCTCCAGAATACGCCAACAGAAGCTCGAAAGCTGAACAGAAGCTCGTAAGAGCTAAATAGAAAGTAAAATACGAGAGTTCGCAACAAATTCTGAACCCTAGTTTACTTGAGAAAAATGTCATTGTCTCCTTCCAATACCATCATACACAAAAATACGAATGTACTCAAATCTCACGTTCCATTCAAATCGAAATCCAATTCAATATTATAATTCCAACAATAATTCATTTCCAACAATAGAATAAATAAATAATACCATTCACTAATTTATACAAAATATTAAATTTTAACCGTACGCACTTACATGGATTGAATTGTAGTAATTGTAGAAGCTTAGGGACTATTCTGCTATTTTTTCTTTTTCACAAGTATCTATGAGATCTTGATCTAAAATATAAAATTACTCACTTATTAGCATATATTTCATTTCTGATTCACTTTACAATTAATACCCTTTTATTTTTTGAATTTACATAATCACCCTAAACTTTTGAAATCTTTGCAATTTAGTCCCTTAATTAGTTAATCTATCAAATTAACTATTTTTTCTCAATCAATAATCTATCCAAATATTCTAGGCCTTCATACAGCCCCTAATAAACCCAAAATTCACTATCAAACCCTAATATTTTAACCTTTTCACAATTTAATCCTAAAATCAATATTTAACAAAATCACTTTATAAAATCCTCACACAACATAATCAAAGCTCTAAATCCATGTTATTCATAAAAAAAAATCTAACATTTATCAATGGCAACTTCCAAAATTTTAATAAAATAAAAAACAAAGGTATGGTTTAGTTGGACCTAATTGTAACAATCTCAATAACATAAAAATTACAAGAAACGGGTAAGAATTGAACTCACATGAAGCAAAAATTAAAGAACCAGCTTAAGCTCTCTCCTATGTCTGTTTTGAACCAAAAATTGAAGAAGAAAATGTCTAGAAACTTTCCAATTCCAAATTTGTTTTATTTTAATTTCATCAAAATTACAATTTTGCCGTTGAATGACCTTATTTTATTATTTTCCTTTATTATGCCGCCTTATCTTTTAATTTAGGTTTATTTGCTTCTTAAGTCCTCCCTCATTTATTAATCAAGCCATTTAATCACTTAAATATTATAATTAACAAGTATTGTACCTTTTTTCATTTAGTCATTTTTTAATTAATTAACTATCGAAACGTTCAAATTTTTTAACGAAAATTTAATACTACCTTAATGACACTCCGTAAATATTTATAAAAATATTTACAGCTCGATTTATAGAAACGAAGTCTCAATACCTCACTTTCTAAAACCACTTGACCTAATAAGTCATTATAAAACACAAATTACCAATTCAAAAATCTTTTTAAAACCATATTTGACTTATAAATATTATTCTTTAATATTTACGAATTTACTCGTCAGATTTGGTGGCCTCGAACCACTATTTCTGACATCACTGAAGAATCGAGCTGTTACACCACACTCCCTCTATCATCATATCACAAACCCGGAGTGAGTAGAAGGGCCCCGTGCCTGATATAATAATGTCGTAGAATACCCAAATTTGGTAACCAATCATCCTTCCAAAAGTTCACCAACTTGCCATCACCCATTGCCCAATAGATCCCTTTTTCATTTCATTCCATATATTGGCTATGAAACCCCATATATAGGAGCAATTGCTTCGATGTATGTAATCTGGTAGTATTTCATGTAGTTTGTACTTATTCCTCAAAATTTAAACCCATAACTCTTCTATCTTAGCAACCAACTTATAACCTAACTTCATAAGAAATAATTTGTTTTGATCTTACAATATTCGAATGCCTAAGCTCCTATATTCCCGAGGTTTACAATAAATCTCCCTATTCACAAGTGAAGATTTCCTTTCAGAAAAGGTTGATCCCCACAAGAAACCACGAGTCAGTTTCTTAATCTCATTACAAACCAATATAGGTATTTTGGTTGCTATCATGAAATAATTTGAGATAGTAAGTAACATCGATTTAACCAATGTTAAGCGGCCAGCCAGAGATAGCTCCCTTACCTCCCATCCATTTAGCTAAGTACGAACTTTGTCCAAGATAAACTGAAAAGTATCAATACCAACTCTCTTGTGGAAGAATGGAACACCCAAATATTTACCCAACTCACTCACCTTAGTAAAGTTGAGTTTGTTACAAAAGGATTTAGATTCTTCCGCTGAGACATAATACCTGAGTCTTTTGACAATTAACCTGATGACCTGAAAAGTGGAAAAATACATTAAGAATCTATTCGAGACACTGAACATTCTTATTGTTAGCTCTGCAAAAGAGCACCAAATCATTGGCGAAAAAAATGTGAGACACTCGACCCTATTCTAGAAAGAAGAAGAGGTTCCCAACTTCTCTCCTCAATAGCTGCTTCAATCAGGTGTCTTAAACGTTCTATTGCCAAAACGAACACTACACCAAAACAGGCTTTTAGCGGCATCTTTTGTGGCGTTTGATAAACAAACGTCGCTAAAAATCAAGCATTAGCGGCGCTAATCCTAAAACACCGTAAAAACCCGAACATCTAGTGGCGTTTTTTTTAAAACGCCGTAAAAGAACATCATTAGTGGCATTTATTTGTAAGCGCCGCAAAATACCTTAACCAAAACGCAGCGTTTGGTTTTGAGGCATATTAGAATTAGTGGCGTTTACGAGAAAACGCCACTAAAGAACAGTATTAGCGGCGTATTACAAAAAGCGCCGCAAAGATCTTAACCAAAACGCACCGTTTGGTCTTGAGGTAGATTAGAGTTAGTGGCGCGTATTAAAAAACGCCGCAAAATATTTGGATATAGCGGCGTTTTGAGAGAAATGCCGGTAGAGGTAAGTAATCTGAGGAAAAAATTTCAGCAAAACTGTACCGTTTTATTTTTTCCTATTATTGCTTTAGTGGCGCTCAGTAAAAAACGCCACAAAAGATACGGATTTCGCGGCTGTTGTTAACAAATTCCGCTATAAGTAACTAGTTGTGGCGTTTTCTTTATAAACACCGGAACAAAAATAAGAAAAACGGCTTCGTTTTGTTTCATTATATTGCTTTAGTGGCGCTTGGAAGTAAACGCCGCAAATATTTCGGCAAGATGCTTTTCTTGTTTGGTGGAATGTTCGTTAAAACGACGCCACTTTTGATTTTCTGTATTGGTATTAGTGGTGTTTCTGGCAAAAACGCCGCAAAAATAGCCAATTAAAATTTTAGGTTTTACGGTTTAATATTTAAGTTTTATCGTATACGGTTTAGCGTTAATGATTTAAGGGTTACGATGTAAAGTTTTAGCGTTTCGGGTTTATGGTTTATACGAGTTTAATATATATATGCGCTATCACTACTATTCTCCTATTTGATCATAGTTTAAAAGAAGCAGGCGCATGAAATTCAATTTCACTAAATTTCAGCTGCAGGAGACAATATTTCAGCATTAAAATTAATAATTAAGGTGATTGTTGCTAAAATTAATGGATACAATGTCGTTTATCATTCTTTCCGTTGAAACGCCCTTTCAAACCTGAGTAAAATGCAATTTGCCTTTTTCTTCGACTATAAAGTTATAAATTATATTTTTGAGTTTTAAAATTTGGTTTAATATTCGAAAAATTTCGGGATCGATTGGATATTGAATTCGGATTTATAATATTCAAAGTAAAAACAACGCATAATTAGTAATGTATTGATTTCCAGACATCTCTAGGGTACTAAAATTTTTCTATATGTATAACTTAGAGCATAAAATTAAAATTGTAAGACATTATTGGAATAGTGTCAATAATTTATAAATTGGAATGACGATAGTAGTTAAATAATACATATATACTTACATATATAAAATGGAATTGTTTTTTAAGATTTGTACAAAAAAAATGTTAGATCTGTGTCATAATTTTAAACTATTTTAATTGAAATGAAATTAATAATTTCATATTAATGCATCAATTTAAAATAATGTCATAACATTTATCCAATTTGAAAATCCACTAAAAAAGAAATAGTTATAAATATAGACATATAAAATATTATTAAAATTGAATAACTAGTGGCGTTTTAACTCAAAACGCCGCAATAGGTAGGCTTTAGCGGCGTTTCTTTAAAAAACGCCGCAAATAAATTTGCAAAACGGCTTCGTTCTGCTTTCACTATATTCCTTTACTGGCGTTTTCTGATAACACGCCGCAAATATGTCTGCAATACGACGATAAAACGACGCCACTTTTGATTGGATCTAGTGTTATTAACGGCGTTTTTTGAAAAAGCGCCGCAAAAAAGAAATAATATATTGCGATTTTCGGATTAATATTTATAAATAATTGTATGTGGTTTGGGGTTTTAGGGTTCGTTACACAATGTTTATTATTTTAGGATTACAATTTTGACGATATGGTTTTAGAGTTTAGGTTTACAGCTCGGGGATTTGTGTTCAAGGTTTAGAGTTTAACATTTTAGTGTTAATATCAGGTTAGGAAATTTACGGCTTATAAGATAATGAAATTTAATGTTTTAGGGCTTCATGTTTATGGTTTATGATTTAGCGTTAATTATTTATGGGTTATGATGTTGATTCTTGCGTTTCAGATTTAGGGGTTTGTACGATTTACAGTTTAGGATTTGATGTTGTGGAGTTTTTAGGGTTTTTTACTATTTTGATACAAAAGTAAAAAAAAAAATCGAATACCATGTTTTTAACTTCTTATTATGTCATTATTAGGTTCAGAACCGACAGGGTTTAGGGAAACATATATATATGCATGGCACGATGCATGTATGATGAAACAGTTTAATATTGTGTACGAGGTAGCGTACGTTATCAAGATTTGCATAACTTGGAGCATAAAATTAAAATTGTAAGACATTATTGGAATGGTGTCAATAATTTATAAATTGGAATGTTGATAGTATTTAAATCATAAATATATACTTACATATATAAAATGGATTTTTTTAAAAAAATTTGTACAAAAAAAAGAATATGTTAAATCTGAGTCATAATTTTAAGCTATTTTAATTGAAATGAAATTAATAATTTCATATTAATGCATCAATTTAAAAAAAATATCATAACATTTATCCAATTTTAAAATCCATTAAAAAAAGAAATAGTTATAAATATAGACATATAAAATATTATTAAAATTGAATAATTAGTGGCGTTTTCACCCCAAACGCCGCAATAGGTAGGATTTGCAAATAAATTTGCAAAACGGCTTCGTTCTGCTTTCACTATATTCTTTTACAGGCGTTTTCTGATAAAACGCTGCAAACTTATTTATCAATTTTAATATTGATAGTATTTAAATTGAGAGTATTTATAAATTTGAATATTTATTAAATATGTATAATTGAAAAAAATGTATTAAATCTGTGCCATATTTTAAAATAATAGTATTGAAAAAAATTAATAATTTCATATTAATGTTTCAATTTAAAAGAATGTCCAAACATTTAACCAATTTAAAAATCAATTAAAATTCAAAATGCTTAAAAATAAGGTGAATATTTAGTGGCGTTTTTAACTAAAACGCCACAAACGGTAATTAAATATTGAACGACATGTGGCCTTTTGACTGACGCGTTTAGGGTTCAGTGGCGTTTTTGCTCAACGCGTCGCAAACCCGTAAGATTAGTGGCGTTTTTTTAAGCGCCACAAAAAAAATTTAATTAAAACGGTGTCGTTTTGAGGGGATATCAGATTTGAGGTATACCCCCGCAGCTAGCCCCAAATCCCTTTTCAGCCAAATCCCTAAGTCTTTCTGCGCAGCATCTCCGATTTCCCCTCATCCTTTCTTCATCTCTTTCACACTTCTGTTATTAAGTTTCGATTCCTAGCAAAAAAACCATTAAAAAGGCTCATTACATCGTATTTGTTGAAATCATTTAACATTATTTGCGGCAAAGAGGAGGGAGAACGTGTTGGAACATCATTTAAGGTTCAAATGTTTGATTCTGCGTATTTATACATTGGGTTTTGTCGTATTTTTTACTTTGATTTTGCTTTTTTATTGTTTGGGGATACTAGAATCTAAAAAATTGTATTTTTCGTGTTTAGGGCTTTCGGTCTTTGACTGTTTTGTTCATCTTCCTAGAGGTACATTACTGCTTCGATTGTTCATTTATTTTGTGAACGGTTTCATTGGTTACGAACTGATTTGAAGTTGTTTTTGTTTAGGGTTTCATTGGTTTCATCGGTCTTCAACGGTTTCACTTTTCTTCATCCTGCTGAAGGTACAGAACTCATGCTTTATTTATTTGAGATGCTTTCATTATCAGTGTAACGGGTTAAATGGGTTGGACTAAATGTCAATATTCCATTTCTTCTCTGTTGGTTTCGGTGAAATAATTTGGTGCTATTTTTTTAGTATGAAATTTTGATAACGTATGCCATATAAAAATGGGATTAATAAGTTAATGCCTAAGAGACTGATTCATGCATGGTAAATTATATATTATTTTTATATATAGAAACCTTTCATTTAATGCCTAAAAAGCATTTTGTTTTTTCATCAAGTTAAGAATTGACTTGGTTTTTTACGAAACCGACTCAAAGAAATTTAAAAAATATATATACAATTGACTTGGAAATAAAATCTTATATGAGAACGACTCATTTTTTTACAGTGTCATGGTTCTACTAAAGCACATTGCATTTGGTTTAAATCTTGATTAAGAGTATGATAACTAATGAATTAATTTATTTTTATAAGTACCAACCACGACTACATCATCTGTTATTCCTTCACATGAAATAGTGTAGAATTACAATTTAACAAAAATGGATTTACATTGATATATATGAACTTATCTACCATAATGTTAATGCAAATTCCCGCATCGAAGTCTCAAAATTATAATGTAGCATTGGCTGACAGGTAGTTTTATGCATAAAAATATATTCATTTTTGTTAAATTGCGATTCTCTTTATATTTGTATGTGATTCACAGCAGCAGGCTGATTCTTTCGTTTGCTGAGTAAATTCAATTATTGAAGGTGTTTGAAGTAAAATATTAATTTAAATGTTGCAATAATTAATACAAAAGGGAGACTATGGGTGATTGTTGCCGATCATACCATGATAGAAAGAGATAAAATAGTGGGACAACCAACAAAGCCAAGACTTAATCTATTTATCAAATTCAAATAGTGGAACCTGCTAGCTATCTCGACCATCAAAATATATCAACATAACAATTTACATTGGGTTTTGTCGTATTTTTTACTTTGATTTTGCTTTTTTATTGTTTGGGGATACTGGAATTTAAAAAAATTGTATGTTTCGTGTTTAGGGCTTTCGGTCTTCGACTGTTTCGTTCATCTTCCTGGAGGTACATTACTGCTTCGATTGTTCATTTATTTTGTGAACGGTTTCATTGGTTAGGAACTGATTTGAAGTTGTTTTTGTTTAGGGTTTCATTGGTTTCATCGGTCTTCAACGGTTTCACTTTTCTTCATCCTACTGAAGGTACAGAACTCATGCTTTATTTATTTGAGATGCTTTCATTATCAGTGTAACGGGTTAAATGGGTTGAGTTAAATGTCAATATTCCATTTCTTCTCTGTTGGTTTCGGTGAAATAATTTGGTGCTATTTTTTTAGTATGAAATTTTGATGTCTACTTTAGGGTTTACTTTAATAATTTATAAAATTGTTCTGTTAAATGTGATGCAGCCGATTACATTCCCAGGTAATGAATTGGATTTTTAAGTTAAATTTTTTTAGGCCATGTCGTTTTTTAGTATGATGAAACAGTAGTGTTCGATGTACAGCAGTTTCTGTTTGTTTGTTATACTTGTGTTTCATCCATTTTCTTATTGTACTGTTGGAATATATATATAAAGTACATTGGATTGGGAACTGTCATTTACCTTCTTATACATATATATACATATATATAAGTGACGAAATGAGATAGATCAAAGTGATACATTAGTAAAGAAACTAAATTGAAGGAAATTTTGTGGAATTCCGAGGCTAAATTTTCATATTAATTGGTAAGGGCGGGGATTTAGAGGCAATTAACATTTGCTTATGACATTTAACTCACACAAATGAAATAATAAACCAGGGTTGGATAGAAGCATAATTGAGGAATATCATTGGGAACATGTTCTTCTCATGTGATTGATAATTTTATCTTATCTGCATGAACTGACGTTTTTGAAATTATATAGATGCATCTCACCGAACCCATTTCAAGATCATGTATAGTTTAATTTGCCGAATGAAAATGTATATTGTGTTCTAGAATCAGTGTTATGATTTACTACCTATTCTTGTTTTAAATTGTAATCCATCCATACTATATTTGCTTAAATCGCAAGATGTACCTCATGTGTTAGGTTTTATTTTCCATGTTAATATTTTCCAGCAGCAACTTAGAAAGGAATATGTAATATGTTCGTGCAAAAAACGCAATCATTTGTGCAAGTAACGCAAAAAATTTTGGACAGAAATATTATATCATAAATATGATAATTTATATTCTTTTTACATATTACATATATTAATATTGATATGTAACCTGTATTTAAATTTTGACATAATAATAACATTTTAAATTTTAAAAAAGCTTGTAAATGATAATTTAATATCTATTAAAACCAATAATTATAAATATTGTTTTATTTTCTATATAAGTTTTCTAAATAATTTTTCTAAATTTATTAGTATAAAAATTTAGTAGTATTAAATTTATAAGTTTTCTAAAAAAGTGTTCTAGATTTATTATTGATAAAATTTATAAGTATCAATTTTACACGTTTTGTAAATAATTATATTTTTTTTTAAATTTAAATATTTTATTTATATAAAATATATATTGTTTTAATGTACATAACCAAAATAACTCAAATTTAACAATCATACGATAACTTATAAATAATTTTACATCATACATAACTCTTTGACAATCATTTGCTTACTTAATACATAATAACACAATACATAATTGGTATATAAGCTTGCATAACTTACATAATAACTTCCATAACTTATATATAATAACATAATAAATTACATAATACATAATAACATAATACATAACTTATATATAAGCTTGTATAACTTACATAATAACTTCCATAACTTACATAACTTATACACGTACATAACTTACTTAAATAAACTTACATAACTTACATAACTTATACACGTACATAATAGCTTGCTTAATACATAACTTACATAACTTATACACGTACATAACTTACATAATATATAAACATATATAGAAACTCACATAAATTAAATAACTTACATAACTTACATAAATTAAATAACTTACATAACTTACATAAATTAAGTAACTTACATAACTTAAATAAACTTGCATAAATTAAATAACTTACATAACCTACATAAATTAAATAACTTACATAAATTAAATAACTTACATAACTTACATAAATTAAATAATTTACATAACTTACATAAATTAAATAACTTAAATAACTTACATAACTTACATAAATTAATTAACTTACATAACTTACATAAACTAAATAACTTACATAACTTACATAAACTAAATAACTTACATAACTTACATAAATTAAATAACTTACATGGACTTACATAAATTTTATAACTTACATAACTTACATAAATTAAATAACTTACATAAATTCCGTGGACTTACATAACCTACATAAATTAAATAACTTACATAACTTACATAACTTACATAAATTAAATAACTTACATAACTTACATAAATTAAATTACTTACATAACTTACATTATACATAACCTTCTTAACTTACATTATACACAACTCACATAATTAATATTATACACAACTTACATAATACATTACTTACATAACTTACATTACTTACATTACTTACATAATACATAATACATAACTTACATAACGTACATAATACATAAAAATATATCATATCACAATTTTCCGTAATTCATTTATGGTTATAACTGGCGTTTTAACTTACCTGTGCAAATTATTGTCAACGTCAGACTTCAAGAATTAAGAAATGGACCGGTCTTGGATGAATTTGTCAAGGGTTAGCAACGATTATCGAAATGGAGTACAGTATTTTCTAAATTTTGCATTTCAATATGCAAGCCAAGAGAACATGATTCTTTGCCCCTGTAAGAAGTGTGTCAACTTAAACTGGCATTATCGTGAGGTTGTATACGAGCATCTAATTGTTGATGGGTTTGTTCGGGGTTATAAACAATGGTTATTTCATGGACAATGCCCGCCTAGTACTTCCTTTTCAACGATGGATGTATCTTATTCTGGTACTGCTTACCATCAGTCTGATAGAGGGGATGACATGGAAGGTATGTTGTGGGATGCATTTAATATGCACAATCATGGTGTCCAGTCGTTCCCAGCGGACTTTGTAGCTTCTGATGATTGTAATACTGAGAGAAATGCTTTTACCGAACCGGGAAGTAGTGTACCTCATGAAGAGCCGAATGAAGAAGCGGCGAAGTTCTACGCGCTACTTAATGACCTGTTTTCTATCGATGGATGTATCCCATAGAAAGGTGTTAGTTAAAATTTTTAAAATTTTCCTTCATTCACCTCTATGTCTTTAGTTACAACTTTTGATAATGTTGTATATTGTGTTTAGGTTCCTATCCAAATTAAAGTCTTACTACCGCAACAAGCGATATCCAGAAGGATCGATTGCTGAAGGCTACTTGGCAGAGGAATGTATGACCTTCTGCTCAAGATATTTGGAAGATGTTGAAACAAGGTTGAATAGACCAAATAGGAATGCTGGAGTCGCAGACCATAACTTAGTCGATACTTATTTGTTCCAAAGTTTTGGAGAACCAATCGGCAAAGTTGAAATTGCAGAATTAGATCATTTATCGTGGGTACAAGTACATCGATATGTTTTGTTTCACCACGAATCATTGGAACCTTTACGGAAGTAAGTTCTACAAATTTGATAAATATTTATCAAACTAATAATTGTTTATCTTCTAACAAAGTGAACATTTTTTTAACACAGTGAGTACAAACGAATATTGAGATCTCGTTCGCGCTCCCGAAGAACACAACATCGAGATATCAATAAGTTGTTTACAGAATCTTTTTATGAATGGTTAAGCCAAACGGTATGCAGTTGGAGCTTCCACTTACAAATAATAATGTTTTTTCATAGCATTTTTAATTACTCAGTTTACTTTCCATTCAATAGGTTTGGAGTGGGAAGAACGTAGACGACGAAGTTAAATGGCTCTCCTAAGGTCCAAACCGAGTGGTTAAAAGATATAGTGCGTTCCTCATCAACGAATTCAGATTTCATACAAAATATCGCGAGAGGTTGAGGAGAACGCAAAATTGTGGAATAGTTGTTAATTCTGCAATTACAAGTTATGCTAGTTCTAGGGACAATAATCCTGTCAAGGGAAATGTGGAATATTTCAGACATCTTACTGATATAATTGAGTTGGATTACTACGGAAAATGGAAAATTGTCTTATTTCGAGGTGATTGGGCCGATGTTAATACAGCTCGTGGAATCAAGCAAGATCAATTTGGTTTTACAATGGTGAACTTTGACCGATTGATTCACACAGGACAACAACTGATAGATGATCCGTATGTATTCTCATCTCAAGTCAAACAAGTTTTTTACTCAAAAGATCCAACTGATGAGGGTTGGTACGTTGTACTCCGTAACATCCCTAGAGACTTGTTTGACATGGGCAGTGGAAGTAGAGATAACATCGACGACAGATCAGAAACTTTGTCATTTCCAGAACAAAACTTAAACGATAATATCCCTAGTACTAGTGCACAATTTCAATGGGATCGTTAAGATACGGATGAAGATATTTACGAATAATGATGTAGTAAGATTTTACGATTGTTTAATTATATGTAATATCATAATTTAAATCTTGGTCTTATTATATATTTCAACTATTTTATATGTGCTGTTATTGTTGTAATTAGTTATTAAGTTTACTTACATTTTATGTGTATTGCAGATAAAATGCCTAGAAGAAAAATTCTAAGGGGAAGCATTGTTCAAAATGATCCAAACTCGACAGAAACAAATAGTACTGAACAACAGACAACAATTGGATCTTTGAATGTTCCGATTACACCTGAGGATCCTACGGAAGTTCAAAGTAATTTTACATTTAATTTACATGCGTGTTGACTTATAATTGATTTATTTTTCAAATTCTTATATTATAATATACCATTTGTAGCTGAAATGGTGGGACGCGCAGAGGTCGAAGACGTACGCTACTTAGAGAGTTATACGAGTTAGATCCAGTCGAGCGTGTCAAGGTATGCAGAAACAGTTTTGGTCAGCCTGTTGGATCAGAAGCTCAACTTTTAGCAGGATACATGGGCATTTTAGCACGAAATGCGAATATGTTGCCTATCAACTACGAGTCATGGCGTCAAATGCCCGATAGCAACAAAAACCAAGCTCTCGATAATATTAAGGTAACAAAATGTTAATGTCATCTGTAATGCTTGGGAAATAGTTTCATTTATATTTACTTTATTAACTTGTGTTTTTTGTAGGCGAGGTTTGCTTTAGAGGTCTCGAATGCTTATGTAAAGAAGGCATTGGGAAAAACATGGAGAGACAATAAAAGTACTTTGAAGAAAAATTATTATAAGACAAAAACAACCTTCGATGAGAAATTGCAAAATGTCTCGCCGGGTATGTTGAGGTACCAATGGGAAGATGCAGTTAGATTTTGGCATTCTCAGAAAGACGAGGTACGACGTACTTCCAAACTATTGTAATTATTTTGGTTTATAGTATTTACTATTTACGTATTAAAAATTTTATAACGTAGGATCGTGAACGAGTTGGAAAAAGCAGCCGGCAGCAACAAAAATTCACTTACACAGTCGGGTCGAGAAGTTTTGCATGTGTAGCTGAGGCGGAGGTATTTTTAATTTTTTAATATTCTCAAATATGTATAAATTTCTATTAAATAATATTTTTACTACTATATTGTAGGAACGGTCGTCCGGTCAAAAAGTTGGACGCATTCAACTTTTTGAAATTACACATAAGAAGAAAGATGGGTCTGCTATGACTCCTGAAGCTGGTGACATTATGGTACGTTTACTTAATACGATTTGACTTTTTTAGTTATTTATAGTGTTTATTTTCTAATGGTTTAATTCATTGCTTGTAATGCGACTATTGTTATATTGCATTTGTTTTTTTTTTAATATATATTGTGTTCCTAACTATGTGATTTACTTATTAGGAAAAACTAAAGGATAAAAAGACGGAGTACGAAGCGATTGCTTCTAGTGATAGTTCTGTTCATCTTGAAGACATTGATAACCGGATTATTACTGAAGTTTTGGGTCCTGAAAGGTATGGTCGGGTTCGATTTCAAGAATATTTTATCAACCCAACCCAATATTTTGGATCCAGCTCGCACCAATACATGGCTTTGTGGAGTCAATCTCAAGCTGAAGTTCAGAGCTTAAAAGACCAGATGGTTCAGATGCAAGCGACTACATTTGAGGTTCAAAGGAAATATGAAGAATTTCAGCAACAACTTAAAGTAGAGGCGGCAGCGAGGGAAGCAGAGGCTACAGCGAGAGAAGCAGAGGCCGTAGCGAGAGAAGCAGCGAGAGAAACAGAGGTTCAAAAGAAATATGAGTAACTACAGCTACGACTTCAAGCAGATGCGACATCGAGAGAAGCAGAGCAGAGCAAAAAGTACGACGAACTTCAACAGCAGCTTCAGATTATGATGAAGATGTTTCAGCAGTCGCAACTTCCGCCGTCATAGTGTATATTGCATAAATATTTTTTATCATTTTAACTTTTAACGTTTTTGTAAAGAAAAGTATGAATTCACTTTTATTTATTGATATTAATATTATTTTAGTAATTTAATTTGAAATATTATATAAATTTATTGTTTTTGGTTAGTTTAGATCTGGTTGCTTTTGATTTGTTGTTGCAGGAGGGCTGAAAAAAAACAGAAAATTTTATTTTAAAAAAATCCCAAAATTAGTGGCGTTTTTTAAAAAATCGCCGCCAAAAGTCATATCATATAGTGGCGTTTGTGAAATAAGCGCCGCTAAAGAACACTACTTTTAGCGGCATTTTTTACCAAGCGCCGCTAAAGAACATTACTTTTAGCGGCTTTTTCTTCCTAAGCACCGCTAAAGAGCATGATCTTTAGCGGCGTTTTTTTCCTAAGTGCCGCTAAAGAACATGATCTTTAGCGGCGTTTTTTTCGGTAGCGCCGCTAAAGAACATGAGCTTTAGCGGCGTTTTCCCTATAAGCGCCGCAAAAGTTAGCGACGTTGTCGTTAGCGACATTTTTTGTGGCGCTTCCTCAAGCGCCGCAAATGCCTTTAGTGGTGTTAAGAAGCGCCGCTAAAGGCCTAAAAAAACGCCGCTAAAAACCTGTTCTGGTCTAGTGGCAGATAGAAGATCCCCCCTGTCGTATTCCTCTTGTCAAAGTAAATTTGTCAGTAAGTAAACTATTCCATAACAGTTGCATTAATGAAGTGGAGACACAACTCATAATTATACGATTAAGAGGCGTAGGTAAGGCCACTTCATACAAAGTATCTTTTAAGAAATCCCATTTGACCCGATCATAAGCCTTTTCAAAATCCACCTTAACTACCATCCACCTTTGTTTACCTTTCGTATGTTTCATTGTGTGAATTGCCTCCTGCTCAATTATAATATTATCAGAAATATTATGCAACGGTATGAAACTAGACTGATTCTGCTTAACCAATGTTTACATAATCTGTCGAAGACGAATGTCAATTGTTTTCGTTATCACCTTGTATAAAACTATGCACAAGCTGATTGGCCTATACTGTTTAATCAACTTCGCACCAAATCTCTTAAGAATAAGAACAATGAGTGTACGGTTAATGCAAGGATCTAGTTGACCACCCAAAAACACATTTTGGACCATCTTATAAACACTACTCCCCACTATATCCCAATTTGCTTGAATTTTTTTACATGAAAAACTATCGATCCCTGGTTACTTTAAAAGGGCCATACTGAACACCGAATGTCTAATTTCTTTTATCAAAACCTCTTCCCTAAGTACTCGAAGTGATTGTGATGGAATTTTTGGAAAGCATCCCCTAACAGGAAAATCCCTAATCATGTATTGCTCAACAAAATACAACTCTGTGAAATAATCAATCGCATATTTCTTTAAGGTTTCCTCATCATAGCACTAACCAATATTGTCAATCATCAACGCCTCAATCTTGTTTTGTTTCTGTCGTTTCATGGCTCGACTATGAAAAAAATTTGTATTTCTATCACCATTTGATAACCACTTACTCCTAGATTTCTAAAACCATAACATCTCTTCTTGTTCCAAAATATTTTCAATTTTAGTTCGAACGACGACTTCCTTTTTTTGAAGTCTAGTTGTACTTTGCCTCTCCAACGCTCATTTTATCCTATCTAATTCCTGTATAGTTTGCCCTTTCCTAGCGAAAATATTTCCAAACACCATTTTGTTCCAATGTTGGACAGATTGGGTAAAGTGTTCCGACTTAAGAGCAATCCCCTCATCACCTTGTCATGACTCTACAACCACATCCTTGAACTTTGGGTGCATCAACCAGCTAGTGAGGAATCTAAATGGTCTATTAGCTCTCCCCATTCTCGCTTTATTAGTTGATACCAGGATCAGATGATGATCCAATTTCAATTTGTGTAAGTGTTGCACCATTGAGTTTGGTGCAAAAGATTGCCACAGATCATTATAGAGGCTTCGATCAAGTCTTTGAAATAGATTCCCTTTATTCCAGGTGAAACATGGTCCATAAAACCCCATATCGTGAAAACCATGATCGAACACGGACGAATTGAAATGGTTATAGACTGCTCTACATGACTCTGAACCTCCTTTCCAACGCATAGGTAAAAGCTTGTAACATGTGTACTATATGGTATAACAAAAAAAAGTATATAAATAAATGAGACACTTTTCACTTTTTTAATTATACTTGTGTAATCTAAAAACTCTACAATTTGTGTATTAAATAATTACTTTATTTAGGGGTGAAGCCAGAAAATTTCTTTTAGGGCCGGAATTAGACTATGCACTCTTATAAAATACTAAATTGTAATTTCATCATTATATTAACTTATATCTTTATAAAATTTTAAATTAGAAAATTAAAAAATATTATTTTTGAGGCAAAAGTGTACTAACTAATAATTTTATAGATGTTATGACATCAAAATTCTATTTTTCATGAGAGGCCTTAGCCTTGTCACCCTCGCCCTCACTACCACCATTATTTTAATATACTCTTTATTTTTTAAATTATATAATATTCATAAAACTATAATAATAAATTATTTTAATTTTATAATTTATTAAAAGAATATAAAATAATTTTAAAATATAATATAAAATAATATATTTTCATTTTTATTTATAATGAAGTTTTTTTCCCAATCTTATTAAGTCATCACATTCTCTTTCTATCTCTACAACGATTTCTCCACCTTCTTGTTCACCAAAATTAGAGAATACAACTTACAGTTTTCCATATTCCAACCCAAAATATCATCGTTGACCACCAACATCAAAGCTTAGGAAATTCTCAAAACTTCTTTTCCACCCTCTACTTTACGTATTTTTAGCTGGATTTCCTTAAAAGTCATTAAAATATCCTAAACTTACATTTAGATTTTATAATTTCTCATTCTCTGTTTTGTTATAATAGCCGCCACTTCGAAGAGCCCTAGTTTTAGATATATTGTCTCTTCCCAATCTGACAAACTCGTAATCCCAAAAGTTATAAGCTCTCACTTTGCACCTTTTTGTTATTTTTTCTACCATTTAATTTGAAGTTATCAAATAAAATTAAAATAGTGTTGATGAAATGAAAATAATAGTCTTAAAAGTGAGATTGCGATCAGAGTTCAATCGGACCGGTTGAATAAAAATTGTTGTAAGAAAAAAATTTATATAGCCTTGAATATGGTCGTAGTCATTGTCGTAGTCATTCAATAGGAGGCCACTCTTGTAATAGAGATTGAAACGATAACATCAAGAATAGCCCAAAACGTATGTGAATCAAATAACCTATTGCATCGAATCACTTATTAATTCAACCAAACACGTTACAAGGAATTCAGTCAAATCAACTGTCATTCCACTGGATTTTTTTTTTAAGAAAAAAAAAACCCAGCTACCAATAAAGCAAAATATCAGCTGATAGCAGACAAAACCTAAAGGACGTAGGAAATCTAAAACAGCTGGTACAAGAACCTAAACCAATAGATAAGCATTGGGTAAACACAAAACAAGAATAGGTTCAATCATTCACCATTCCAGGCATATGAACATAGGATAGATAGCTCCAGAAACCCAAGGGGAAGTTCAACAGACAAAGAACACGAAGAAAAAGGAGCAGAAACAGCACCAAAGAATGCAAATTAGTCCCTTAAGCACCTGCCGCTTATCCTCCCGTATCTGCTGCACCAAAAAGCACGGCTCCTCCTTCATCCAGTAACGGTTACCCCCATCCTTCATCCCTGTTGCCGCAAGGAGGTGAGCTGCTTTGTTACATTCCCTGGGAGTGAGAAGAGCCTCCCAAGAGAGGAAATGTCGAAGAAATAACCTGGCATCCTCAATAATGGGTCTGATTGGCGAAAAATCCGGCTACCTCTCTTGCAGCTTCTTGATTATATATAGTGAGTCTCCTTCTAAAACTACTCTCCAAAACCCCATCTCCAACGCTTGAAGGCACGGCTGGCAGCCCTAGCTTCTGCTGCAAATGGGCTTGTAACATTTAAGGAAAATTTTGGAACAGGCTACAAGAACCTCACCAGCATGGTCCGGAACAAAAATCCCGATAGCAGCTCGCATCAAAATTAATCTTAACCATACCTTCTGTAGGCGCCCGCCACAAGATACAACGGCTGGCCATTTCCTTCACTAATGGCTGGTGTAAACATTCAACATCCGTCGGAAAATATATTATTTTTTTAATGGTTATTAGCAATTGGATCAAGATTTTCACTAAGAGAATTAATTCAAAGTAGTAGATTGTTTAGTTGACTAAGTATTTTGGTAAAATATTTGTTAATTCCATATTTTCACTTTAATTGAATAAGATGTTAGTTATTTTTGTATTAAGTAATTTTTTTGGTAAACCTATAAATATAGGCATTTATACTTTATTTTTAATTAATAATATAATAACTTTGATGGATATTATAATTGTCTTTTTCACATTTTCTTCTTCAATAAATTATCTAATTTTAATATATTATTATATTTCTTTAATTAAAATTTTACTTTAAAGGCTTTTAAATCATTTACTAGTTTACTTGTGGTTTTTTTTGTCATAAAGGAAAATATTCATTCATAAAGATGTTTATAGAATCATTCTAAGATCATCAAGAATGGAAACGGCCAACATGGAGAACAAGCACCAATAGTTTTTTGTTTGGCTACCTAGTCAACCACTTTGTTACCAGATCTAAGAACATGATTAAAACAAATAGACCTTAGATAAGAGGTTTGAGAAAAAAATATCACCCAGGACTGCAGCAGCATCCCAAGAAAAATCTAAGCTACCTCTCATCATTTGGATAGCTTTTGAGAAGTCAGATTTAATAGTTACAGTTGCCACTCGTTACGATGAATTAAATAGGAACCTAACCTTATAGCAAGGGTTTCAGCCGCAAACGCATTAAGGGATTAGTCTGTGCATTGATTCGGTCTATCACAACTCCATTATTATCTCTTGCCACTGTCACAAGACCGGCCACGTTCAATTTACCGATAAAAGAAGCGTTGCAGTAAATCTTAACCACATTTGGTGGAGGGGGAGACTAGTGCATTTTTCTTGGCGAGGCTCTTGAGGAAGATTCCTTGGTTGGAGAGGTTGCCTCCATAAATTCAGGAAAGCTTTCAATAGTTTTTCCTAGATCCTAATGGGATCATCTTTCAATTCGCGGAAACTCCAATTGTTTCTAGAATTCCAGATACTCCAACATAGGCAAACAATGAGACTTGTGCTTGGAAGGAATTCAAAGTCAGGGATGTCAAAATTAATTTTGGACCACCAAGTTGCCATCGAGCTAAAACCTGTAGAAGCAGGAGAGTAGCTAAAGGTCGAGGCTCTCCAAACAACTTGTGGCAAAAGGGCAAAAAAATAAAAAATGTTAGATCACCTCTGTTTCGGCTCCCCATCAAGAGCATCCTTTGAAGATAGAGTGATTCTTCTGTGAGGTTTTCATTGGATGCAACTGAGATATGAATCACTCTTTATATACAGGTCTTAATCTTCTTCGGAGTCTTCAGTCGCCAACACAGTATTCCGGTCCATACCACTCCATTTGTGTTGGAAACTTGGTTTGATTGGTTAAGAGAAATTGAAATTGCTTGAAATGAGGTGATAACCTATAGGAATCATGGAAATGGCTTCAACTTCATTTGTAGCGAACGAAAATTGAAGCAGATCTCTATTCCATATTATGTTATTTTCTCTAAACTAATGTTTAACAAGAGTCAATCTCGGTTGTGACTGTTGAGTGGAGGAAATTCTAAAAGATGGTATTGAGGGAACCCATTTCTCCTCCCATTTTGTTTCCAACATTCCATCTCAGTCAATTTCAAGAAAATCCATGCTTTGTGATAAGTTGTTCCAGGCCCAAGAGCAAGATCTTCCTTTTATGTCTTAAGTCGAATTCGAATTGGGATAATAAATCCCTTTAAGAAATTTTGCCAATTTCGCAACCGATTCTGGAGTGAGTCGCCAAGTCTGTTTGGCTAGGAGAGCCACGTTGAAAGGCCTGGAAATCTCCAAAACTCATTCCTCCCACTTTGTTTTGTACAACCAATTTTTCCCAAGACATCTATTGAATAGTGTTTTTGGAAGGATCCGCTATTAATCATCAGAACCAATTGAGAATGATGTTCATTTCATTGCAAAACGTGATATGGATTTTAAAATAGTGCATGATGTAGATCGAAATCGCTGAAATGACAGGTTTGATAAGGACATCACACCCCATTTGTGTAAGAAACTTGTCCTTCCAATTTTTTACTTTGTTCATCACCATTTCTTTCAAGAAAACAAGTGCCTCCTTTTTGTGACCCCAAATGGATGGTGAGCCAAGATATTTGGAGTTTTCAGACACGGAGACACCCCACAATAGAATATTTCATCACGGCTTAAGAATTTGAGAGAAGAAAACTAAAGATTTCTCTTTGTTAACTGTTTTCCCCGTTGTCGCCTGGATTAATTAAATGCATTGGGAGATAGTTGATCCATTGTTCATATCAATAGTATAAAAGAGCAGACAGTCATCTGCAAACAAGGGGTGGGACATCTCTGGACATTGTAATTTGATAGCCGTCAATCATCTCTGAAGCTGCATCTTTATGAATAATATCGAGAAGACATTTGCGACTAAATTGAAAAGACCTGGTGAGAAGGGGTCTCCCTGAAAAGTCCCTTTCCAGGCATGATTACTGCAAGAGATGTTGCCAAAACGCAACTCAAAACTCTCTATCCAAGAGTCAAAAAAATCCCATTCGTATCATGGCTTTCTCACAAAATTTTGACGTACGCCTTGGGGAGATCAAGTTTTATAGCCATAATTCTTTTCCTCCCCCCATTTCTTTCTTTTTGTTCCATGGAAAAATATTTTACACCCGACTCGGTCCCTAGATTCAAATGTATGATATTGGTACATAGTCATGAAATTTAAATCATAATTATCATTTAAATCAATTTAATCATCAATTATACTCACATATATGCATTCATAGCGTTTAAGATTCAATTCATCATATTGTGAGGTTAAACAAGGTTAAATTTAGAGTTAGATTCGAATTTAAATTTAACTATCAAATTTTAATGCTTGTGTCTTGATATGAAGGGCTTTTTATCTCAAGACAGACCTTATTTATTTTAGGCATTTTTGTTTCAATGTTAATATGTCTCAAGACATTA